>NC_137858.1:20107705-22507705 GCF_948465745.1 Chenopodium album | reverse complement strand
TACGAATCCAATCTACAAAAGAAAGGACCCTTCCTATTAAATAAGGTCTCTACTTTATTCTACTCGTATTCATGTGCGCTTTCTGACTAACATGCAAACATTATTTTAACCCTAAACCTGTTTAATCTATGTTGGTTGAATATTAATGCACAAATAAAGCTATTATTGGCGATCACTTGAATTAAAATCATATTAGCCTAAACCAAATCATAAATTATCTTATTAAGTGTGATTTCAAGTACAAATTCCCTTTAAACATGCATAAAAAGCGTGATCAAGCAATAACAATAATATATAACAATCAAGCAACATAATATTAATCATAACAATAATCAAAATCATGTTAATAATAAAGCTTAAATATAATAGCAAGATCCTAGGCATGATACTAACAAGATTAATGACAAACCCTAGCATGTCACTAAACAATAAAGATCAAAGCTTTAAACCTAACATGGTACTAACATGCTATTAGAAATAATAAAAGGCACCCTAAACATGATACTAGAAAGCATTAAAATAACATCCTAACATGATACTAGGAATTAAACAATCTAAACATGCTTTCTACATCGAAATAAATAGGGAGTAAGCTAATTTACTTACTTTGAAGCCTCGTAGCTCTTTCTAATAACAAAATACATTCGTTAGTAAACTTCAATGAAAATAATAAAATTAAAGAATTAAATTAAATAATTAAGTTAAATAAGGTTTAAACTAGATTTGGGACCAAACCTCAGAAAATTATAGACCTTGCACGTCTAGGGCGAAGACAACTTCGAACTTGGCTAGATGTTTCTAAATCTTGTATATGTAGTATTGTGTTTAAAAGGGGTTGGTTTAGAAATAGAGAGAAGAATATCAAGTAAGCCTTGATGAGAGTTGATGATTAAAAACAGAGGTCGAGGACCCTATTTATACGAAAAATAGTCCAAAAAAGCATAGAATTTGATAAGGAATAAAACTACATGTTGTCGCCAGAAATACACTCTGTCGCGTGGCGACAGGGTTTGTCGCGAGGCGACAGACTTGTCGTTTGGCGACAACCTGAATTTCACGCGCTTTCCATGCGGAATCCGATCTTTAACCAAATTTGATATACGGAATCCATACAGAAGCTAAAATCGTATAATTAAAATAATAATATATTAATAAAATAATAATATTTTATTCCAAATAAAAATCCGTCTTGATATAATTATTAATCCTAACTCTATTAGAATTTATAAGAACCTTCTAGAAAGTTCTAGAAAATTATAATTAATCCTAATAATTTTAGGAATAATAATTAACTTTGGGCCCTCCTCTAGATCATTGGGCCGTATGTAAATAACAATCTGGGCCCAGTTTAGTATTTTGGCCATAACTTCCTCACTATTCATTGGAATTAGGCTTATAATATATCGTTGGAAAGGTCTTTGCGAGCCCATCCAACTACACTATAATTGGACCCTTATGACGGACCAAACTAAACTGGATTGGCTATTTTTAATAAAATAAGGTTGATTTCAAAAACAAAGAGAAGAGAATTTCATAAAACTAGACCGCAACACTTAACTTTTCACACTTTCACCTTATTCGACTATGATTCGACGAGAAAGGTATTCATCACTGGGTTTGGTTTTGGGGAGATACAAATGGGTGTCTACACCAGGTTTGGCAAGTGTATGTAGACGGGAGCTCTACAAAAAATGGTTGTGGTGCTGGTGTAATCTATGAGTCACCTGAGGGAGACAACTATGAGTATGCACTACGGTTTAAGTTTCAGGCCTCAAATAATGAGGCGGAATATGACGTCCTGCTAGCCCCACACAGGTAAAAATACCCCAAACATTTGCCCCTCACAGGGGGTCACGTGGCAGGCCACGTGACACCTGTGACACGTGTCCCCCAGGGGGGGTGAACAGTTAAAACGGCTAGTTTTAATGGAGGGGTGACAGGGATGCCCCTGTTTCACCCTTCTATAAATAGAGATTTACCCCCCTCTTTTTCTCTCACTTGTTTACATTTCCTTGACTTTTTAGAGAGAGAAAGAGAGTTTTTAGAGAGAGATTCTCTTATTCCGGTTGCATTCATTTCTTCTCAAGACTTCCGTGTGCGCCTTTCAACGTCACCCGATCACCAACTGTTGCGGTTTTCAGATTTTTTTCAGAGCTTTAAGTAAGGTAACCGCATGTACCCTTCTTTCAGCTTTTTCTTCATTTCAGCCTGTATACATTCTTTTCCATTTGTATACATTTGTTTTCAAAAATAAAAATGGACTCTCAACCCACACACACGGCACTGCCTAGGACATTCAGCCGGTCTCCTTGTACGGCTGAGTCTAGAACCGGGGGTGCCTTTTCTAGACAGTCCGAACTGCTTTGCTCATCCCCGAATTCCTCCCTCTCTTTGTTTGTGTAGGACACAATGGCAAGATTTAAGAAAACAGTTGTACGACCTAGACAGCGGCAAGCTAGGGAAGTGCCCGCTGACGAGCTAATAAGGGATGAGGACTATGTGGGTCCGGATAAGCAGGGCAGTTCTCAGGAGGATGCCCCCTCCACTTCAAATAGCAATGATACGGGAGAGGCAGACGGTGAGGAAGCCGCCTCCTCTTCTAAAATAGAGAACGAGTTAGGCGGAGAAGGCGCAGGGAGGACAGAAGCCGAGTCATACGGCTCTGACCAAGAGGAACTCGCTGCTGATTATCAGCAGCCGGCCAAAGCTGCCACTCTCCCTGTCCTAAAAAGAGAAGGATGCGGCTGGGAGATATCTCAATGCTGGAGAGTGTCTTCAAAGCCTTCAAGCAACAACGAACATCCCTTTGGAAAGGGATGGGAAATCATCATCCCGCCTGCTTTCGCAGTGATGGCTTGGGACGATACAATTGATAACGCAGACAATTACTTTGTCTGCTATGAGGCGGTAATAAAAACCGGCCTCCGCTTCCCCCTTCATCGAGGAATAAGAAAAATACTAAAGTGGAATAATTTAGGGGTTTGGCAACTGACCCCAAACTCTTGGGTCAACATCCTGAGCTACATTGCCGCCTGCGAGTTTCAGAATATTGAGCCCAGCTTCACCGCCCTCGCTCATATGCACTACTTGAGCAAGGCTCTATACGGGTATGGGGCGTGGTACACTTTTTCCACGCTCCCGGAATATCTGATGTGCTTGGATAAGGTGTCCTAGTGGGGTGGGTGGAAGGAGAAGTTTTACTTGATCTCCTCCCCCACCTTGAGGCATAACAAAACACTTCGCCGGTATAACAAGGAGCCGGCGCTTCTGGGCAGAAAATGCGAACTCCCTGCGCTTTTAACCAAGGTCAGGGAGCAAATAATGGAGCCAGAGTTTTTCAAAACCACAATTGAGCCCTTGGGGAATGAGTCTCATATAATTGTGCCAAAAAACTGGATCCCCCATCCGGATTTTTTCAAGGACAAGAGATTCTTGTCCGCTTTTGGGTTAAGAACTATGTTTCCCAAGGGTAGACTCACTTATTCATCCGGCGATTGCCGTCTGTGTTTATATACTTCAATTCTTTCAACTGTTTTATTCTAACTTTCTTTTTGCCTTTTGTAGACGAAGCAAGAAAAATGGTGGATGCTAAGAAATCCCCGACTAAGTCCGCCGCCTAGCTCCGCAAGGAGTAAGTCTTAGCCAAGAAAGCAGTGGTCGAGGCTAGGGAGGTCAAGAAAGGCGGGGTAAGTCCGTCTGACTTGCATTATTTCCTTTCAATTTTTTTTAAGTTTTCTCACCGTCTGGTGACTTACTTTTTCCTTTTCTTTGCAGACTTCTGCCAACATCCTTCCCCGCTCCATAACAAAGGTCCTCAAGAGGCCTGGAGACGAGCAAGTTAAAACACCGGCTGCCAAAGCCGCAAAAAAGAACCCGTCCGTCTCCACCTCCTCTACTAAGGAGCGCTCCACAACTAGGGGTAAATCCCCCGCAGTTATAAGGCTTTGAGAGAAAGCTCAGAGCTAAGTGGAAAGAAAAAGCCGGATACCTCTAAGGCATCGAAGAGTAGCGAGTCACTTAAGGCTGCAGGTGGTGCTGCAGCGATTGGGGAGGAGACGACAAAGCCCCAGGCCAAAGGTAAGATTACCATTCATATTCCTTGGCCGCTTGAGTTCATGAGAGTCAAGACAAAGGTTGACCCCTTTCAGGGGCTTAGTTAGCAGCCGGCAAAGAATGAATGCCAAATATGTTGCTAGTCTCTCACCAGGTACTTCTTTTGGTGCAGATGCTAATTCCGGGCCCCCTGACATAGCGGGCTTTGTTAAGCGGATGGTGAGGACTCTCACCCAGTTAGAGAAGAACTCCGTGCGTGGCCGGCAGGAGGTGGACTTCGACGAGATCATGGTTAGCTTGCGGAGGTGAGTTGAACTTAACTTAACACTTGAAACCTTTTCTTTTCTTTGATTTTGCTAAGTACTTGACTTTTCCGGCTGACCTTTTACAGGTGATGCTGAGGGTGGATGGGCTCCGGGTGCCCTTCAGGAAGAAACATGAATCAATTCTTCTGCCCATAAGCCACCGGCTCTTTCAATTTTCTTTTTGATGCCGTCTGAGATGAGTTTGTTGAAGACTTCAACTTGGCCATTTACTTGGGGACATGAACCAAGTCTTCAGGTATACACATAGGTACCCCAAACCGGGTGATGATGTTCTTCCAAATGAAAGTGATTACATCCTTTGTCTTGATATTCTTAACTGTCTCTGCCTCCACTCACTTGGTGAAGTAATCCACAGCCACAAAAATATAGTGTTTTCCGCCTGGCGTAGACGTGTAAGAACCCAAAATGTCCATGCCCCTTTTACCAAATGGGACTGGGCTGTGGATTGCCATCAGGTCAGTAGCCGGACGGTGTATAAGCCTGCCAAACTTTTGGCATTTGTCACATTTTTTCACAAGCTCTTTGGCATCTGCCTCAAGGGTAGGCCTAAAATAATGCCGCCTAGCTCTGACGGCTAGGGACTTGCCGCTTACATGGGAAGTGAAATATCTCGCATGCAATTTTTCAAAAATTTCTTTCCCATTTTCTAGGGTAACACACTTCAATAATGGCTTAAGGAAACCAGCCTTTTTCTTCATGACGGCTTCTTCCTGTGGTGAATTTGGGAGCGTGCCGTCTGTTAAATACGCCCGGATGCCATCCATCCAGGTAGAGCTTCGGTCCAAAGTTCCAATGAGCTCTTCATATATACTTCTTTATTTCAGAACTTCCCAAAAGACTGACCGAGGTGTATCACAGCAGGTGGAAGATGCCATTTTTGACAATGCATCCGCCTGGTTGTTGTCTGACCTGGGCACTTGACTCAGACAGAATTCTTCAAGTGTCCCGGCCTCTTCTTTGAAAGCCTGAAGATATTTGATCATAGTCGGATGAGTTGCTTAATAGATACCCTTATACTGACTAACGACCAACTGTGAATTAGAGAAGGCATCCATGAAGCTTGAACCATAGTGCATACACAAACTTGTCTCCTTCTGGAGACTCATAGATAATGCCTGCACCAAAATCGTTGTTTGTAGAGCTCCCATCTACATACACCTTCCAAACCTGATCGAGATTATCCGGAGCTACCGGTCGAGTTATTTCAACAATGAAGTCGGCGAACGCCTAACGTTTCACTACTTTTTTGGTTCATAAGTGATTTCAAGGCTTTGCATTTCAATAGCCCATTTCAACATTCTGCCGGATCAGTGTAAATTAAACTAGATGTGCCAAAAAGTATGGCTTCAACTTCTTGAATTCCATATACAGAGCAAGGTCAAAATTTTCAACCATGGGGTACCGGAGTTTAGCATTTTTTAGCACATGGCTAATGAAATAGACCGGGAGCTAGATGCTGTCTCGCTCAGCAAGGAGAACAGCACTGAGGGCATGGTCTGAGACGGCTAGGTACATGTACAACTTTTCTCTAGGCAAAGGACTAACAAGCCTTGGCAAAGAGTGCAAGTGTTCTTTCAATTTCTAGAAGGCCGCCTCAGCATCATCCCCCCATTCAAATCTAGTCTTCTTCTGGAGTGCTTGGAAGAAGTATAGGCATTTGTCACCTGACCGGCTGAGGAACCTCCCCAATGCGGCCAGGCAACCGGTAAGTCTCTGAACTTCCTTGACAGTGCGAGGTGACTTCTTGTCAATCACCGCCTGTATCTTCTCAGGGTTAGCCTCTATCCCCCTTAGATCAATCAGGAATCCGAGAAACTTCCCAGACTCAACACCAACGACGCATTTCTTAGGATTTAACATAACTTTATGTCGCCTGAGTGTGGTGAA
Source organism: Chenopodium album (assembly GCF_948465745.1). Lineage (NCBI taxonomy): Eukaryota > Viridiplantae > Streptophyta > Magnoliopsida > Caryophyllales > Amaranthaceae > Chenopodium > Chenopodium album. The sequence goes on along the minus strand of NC_137858.1, from coordinate 22,501,439 downwards.
GGTTTCTCGGAGGTCAGTAAGGTGATCCGCCTGCTGCTTGGATTTGACTATCATGTCATCAATACATGCCTTTACATTCCTTCTAATTTGATTAATGAAGACTATATTAATCATGCATTGGAACGTAACCGGTGATTTTCTTCAAGCCACACGACATCACAATATAACAGAGTAACCCCTGATCAGTGACGAAGGTCGTCTTCTCTAGATCTTTTTTCCACAGGGGTATCTGATGGAAGCCGGAATAGGCATCCATGAAACTCATCAAGACATGTCCGGCTGTAGAATAGACTAAACTGTCAATCTTTGGAAGTGTATAACTGTCCTTTGGGCATGCCTTGTTGAGATCTGTGTAATCAACACACATACGCAAGGTACCATTCGGCTTCTTTACAAGCACAACATTGGCAACCCAGTCGGGGAAATTACACGGTCGAATGAACCTAGCATCCAACAGCTTTTTCACTTCGGCAGCTACCGCCTGACTTCTTTCCTCGCCGTGATTTCTCTTCTTTTGCCAGATGGGCTTCATTTTTGGATCCACGGCGAGTTTGTGGACAGCGAGATCCGGGCTAACGCCTGGCATCTCTGCCAATTCAAAGGCAAAAATGTCTTTGAATTCTTTCAGCAGAAGGTGCAAGTCTCCACCCAGAGTACCATAAGCAACTATCCTTGCCTTTACAGTTCGCTCTGGACGGCTGTCATCCAGAACGAGATCAATGCTTTCACCAGCCGGTTGACGACGGAGCTCATCGGACCGTTCACCGGTCAATGATTACTATTTCTTTTCTTTCTTCACCTCCACCAGCTGAGCAACTTTCTTTTCTTTCCGGCTACTGGTGGGGTTGGACTGGCCTCCTTGACATTGTCAAGGTCTATTGGTTCCTTCCCTTGGCCATCTGAGGCCACAATATCTTTGACGGCCGAGAGGTAGCACTCCCGGGCCGTCTTCTGATCCCCGTTCAGGGAACCAACAGAGCCATCATCCCGCTTATAGTTGATGAGCATGAGAGACGGGATGATTACAGCCTTGGCTTTGTTGAGGGTTGGCCGACCTAGAATGATGTTGTAGGCGGTCAGTTCCTCAATGACCAAGAATCTAACAACTATATGTCGTCCTTCAACTTTTTCTCCCAGCCGGATGGGTAGGTCAATTCTTCCAGATGGGTACACCATCCCTCCCCCAAAGCCAACCAAGGGGTGGGTAACCAGATGCATGTTGCTGGTGTTGTATTTTAGCTTTTGCAAGCACCGGAGACTGATGAAGTCCGACGAGCTGCCGATGTCTATAAGGATGCGCCCCACCAGCTGGTTGGCGACCTTACATTCAATGACAACTGGGTCATCATGCAGACGGCGGACGCTGCCCTGATCCTTTTCAGTTATGAGGACGTTTGGGAAGGTGGAACTGATAGACGCCTGCTCATCATCATCCTTGTCCATCTTTTGAAGATGGCTCTTGGTGCCCTGGATGGTAAGGCCACCACATGAAAATCCGTCTGCTATGGTGTAGACCGGATCCTTGTCAGTATTTGAGCTACTAGTAGGCTGATGGGTAGTCTTGGACGACTGACCCTTGTTTTTCTTCTTGGTCCCTCCTGGGGACTTCAAAATGTAGGACTTTAACATCCCTTTGTCAGACAGACGGTCCAACGTTCGCTGAAGGCTGAAGTAGTTGTTGGTGTCATGGCCAACCTCCTCATGGAACTGAGAGAATTTATTTTTGTTCCGTGCCAACCTCCTCAATAGACAGCCGGTCCTTTACCTCCATGAGGATGGAGTTGCAGTCCTTGTGAAAATGGTACCGAGGAACGTACGATTTAAACTGTTTCTTCTTTTTCTTGGATGGCTGCTCAGAATCACTAACCGCCCAGACCTCTTTTCTCTTCTTGCTCTCTTCTTTCTTCTTTGCCGGTTGAGCAAATCGGCTCTCTTTTTGTTTATCGTACTTTGTGGAGTCCGACTGGCTACCAGGCTTGTAGAGGTCGGTTGCTTGAATATAGCTTTCCGCCTCCCTCAAGGCCGCCTGCAGCGTAAATGCTCCTTTTTTGATGAGGTCAAACTTTGTCTCTCATACCCTTGAAGAAATCTGTAAATGCTACCTCGTTATATAGTCCCTGGATCTGGATTCTTACCAGGTTGAACCGCCTGACATATGAGCGTAGCCCTTCTCTCTCACCCTTCTTAATGATGCTCAAGTCTAGACTTCTTTTCTTAGCAGGGATGTTCATTGAGAAGTTGGTAGCAAACAAGAAGGCTAGCTTCTTGAAGCAATCAATAGAGCCGGTGACGTGGGGTGAACTAGGTCATTGGACTAATCCTCCCTAAGCCAAACAAAATTTATAAAGACTTAACAAACCTGAATACAAGTACAAAGGTAAGTGAAGGGTCGAACCCAAAGGAACGGTAATGTCTAAGTGCTTCCAATTATGTGCCTAAGCTAGGGAGAAGTCTATGGATAAAAGAGGACACTAACAACTACTAAGACAAAGAAATCAAACAAATAAAGTGCTAGGGATTAGGATCAACAAGTAATCATGACAATTATACCAACCCGGAAACATGTGCAAACCAATGGTTGTGAAGACCAACGGCAAGCTCAACCAAAAGAGTCAACAAGCTATTCTCCTAGAGGTCTAACTAGCGTCAACTATGAAAAACTCTAGCTAGGAACATCACAAGCCAACTCAATCGTTAAATGTAAGCCACAAATCAATTGTCCGTATCAATGTGAACCTACAATGCAATCTAGCATAATTCTCAAGGCCTAATCGAATTACACACATTCAAACTTCCATTAATAACTTTAATCTCAACAATCAATCAACACAATTCCCTCAATTGAGCACAATCAATCAATCATACAAGTTTCACCCTATCCCTAACAAAACAACTACTCTAACAATATCATCAAATCAACTAACAACTATAGAAATTAAGAATCAACAATCTATAAAGAACAATTACACAATTAATGATCAAACATCAAAATCCAATCAAATCAAATCAAACAAACATGAATTAACTAATCAAAACAATAAATGAGATAGAGTTTAGAAATGCTCATTGATGATAAAGAAGATCTCCAATACAATTGTCACCATTGAATCTTCAATTTCTCAATCACCATTGAAATTCCTCACTTTCTCTCTCTAAAATCTACTCCTAAAACTAACCCTAAAACTAGAGAGAGAAGCTCTCAACTAAGCTAAGAATATGATAAAAAAAATGTAATATGAAAATGATGGGTGGCATAAATGGCACCCATTTGATGAGCATTTAGGTCCTTTTTATCCTCTTTTCATGGATTTCATGCTTAATAAATGCTTAGTTTTATGCTTGGTTGCTAAGTTTTACCTTTCCTCTCTTATTTTGTAGTTTTCGTGCATTTCGTTGGTTTTCTAGCCTTTTCTCCTTTATTTGCTCTATTTTCGTGGTTGTAGGTATTGAACGAGGTTCGGGTCTTGATTTTGGTGATCCACTAAAGTGGAGGAAGCTTTTGGATCAAGTTCATGGCATTCGAGAAGCTCAAGATGCAAGGAAGTGGAAGTTCCAAGTCTTGGCTCTTCTCTTGCGCTCGCATGCGGTGCTACCATCAAAGGGGTGGTGTGCCCACCAATATTAAGCCTTAGCTACTGCCACTTCTAGTGTTCATCTTCATCATAAGTCATGCACCCATCGCAAATGCTCGAAGCCTTGAGAAAACGAAGAAACCCAGCTAGGTGCGGCCGCGGGCGCGGGTGGTGCGGGCGCACCTCCCCTGCTGCGCGGGCGCGCCGCCGTGGGTTCTTCTTGCTCGGTTTTTGATGTTTTTGCACCTCTATTTATACCTTCCTAAACCTGATTTTTTGGAGAAGTTTAGAAGGAGAATTAAATCATATTCTTAGTTTAGTTGAGAGCTTCTCTCTCTATATTTATGGGTTAGTTTTAGGAGTAGATTTTAGAGAGAGAAAGTGAGGAATTTCAATGGTGATTGAGAGATTGAAGATTCAATGGTGACAATTGTATTGGAGATCTTCTCTATTGTCAATGAGCATTTCTAAACTCTCTCTCATTTATTGTTTTGTTTAGTATTCATGTTTGGATTGCTTGATTTTGATTGGAATTTGATAATTTGATGATTGATATTTGATTAGTGTAATTGTTCTTCTTAGATTGTTGATTGTTGATTTCTTTAGTTGTTTATTGATTCGATGATTTTGTTAGAGTAGTTGTTTGGTTAGGGATATGGTGAAGCTTATATGATGTAATGGATTGATGTAATTTGGTGATAATTGATGGAGTTGATGATGTGATTAAATTGGTTAATTGATTATGTTCATGTGTGTGATTAATTAAAGAGTAGCTAACTTTGATTGTTGCACTAGATTGCATTGTAAGTTCACATTGATACAGACCATTGATTTCTGGCTTGCATTTACACGATTGAGGTGTCTTGTGATGTTTCCTAGCTAGAGTTTATTGTAGTTGACGCTAGTTAGACCTCTAGGAGAATAGCTTGATATGCTCCTTTGGTTGCATGATTGATCTTCCCTCACATTGCTTGACTTAGTCGACTTTCCTATTTCAATTTGCGGATCCTAATCCCTAGCACTTTATTTGTTTGGTTTCTTTGTTTTAGTAGTTGTTAGTGTCACCATTTACCCTTCGTCTTCGACCTAGCTTAGGCACATAATTAAAAGCACTTAGACATTATCGTTCCTTTGGGTTCGACCCTTGACTTACCTCTATACTTGTATTTAGTTTAGTTGAGTGTTTATAAATTTTGTTTCGCTTAGGGAGGATTAGTCCAACGACCTAGTTCACCCCATGTCAAAATGGCGCCGTTGCCTGGGAACGGTGTCTATGTTTGAGTGTTTTTGATTGCTTGAGTCTAGGTCTTTGTGTATACTTTTCTTTTATTTGTTTTTGTTTCCTTTGTAAAAAAAATGGCATGTCTATCTTTTTCTCAAAATGATGATGAGCCTTTTTGTGAATATTTCAATAGACTTAAGGAATTTCTTGACTATAATCGTTGTAGTCTTTGGGAAGCTTGTGAGATTTGTTATCATGGTTTGAATGAACAAACTAGGGATATAGTTGAAGGAATGCATAATGGTAAATTTAGAGCATTTTTCATTGAAGATGCTTGGAAATTTTATGTTTGGTTTGCTTGGGAAGTCTATAATAAGGGTAAGCGTGCTTCTATTTTTGATGTGCAATATGTTAATTCTTCCAATGCTAGCATGATTTACCATGATGTGTCACATGATCCCATAGTTGAAACTAGAACAAATGCTTCCAATTCTATTTCCTCTTTTGTTCATGATAATGAGTTGCATGTTCACGCTAACAAATCTCATACATTTGGAAATGCTCCCAATCCCCTATTTGATGAAAATGCTCATGTTTGTAATGATGATGATCCTACCATTGGTTGTACTTCTTCTTCTCTTGTTGAGCCTCAATCTCCTACACCTTTTGAATCTCTTATTGCTACCTTGGAAACTCAAATTAGGCATGTTGAGCTTAGTGATGTTCTAGGCCTAAAAAGGAGTCGACACTTAATTATTTGAGAAGTCAATTGGAGAAGATGAAAAAGAGTGAGGAGCGTCTTGCGGAGGGAAGAAGGAGAAATGAAGAGCTAGAAAGTCAATTGTCATCTTTGACACTTGTGTAGGAAAATTTCAAATCCTATGTGTGTGTTGAGGGTAATGATGGTAATTTCGAGCAACCAAGAATGTGTGAGGATCCTATTGTTGAGAATAGGAGTGAATGAGAGAGAGTCGAGAGTGATGATGAGTTTGATGAAATTTTAAGTCTAGACATCTCCTCGTTTGTTGATTGTGATAAGTCTCAAGTGTATGAATGTGACTCTTCTATCCATGAGTATTTGGACTCGTTTGAGGTTATGTCAAATGTGTTTATTGAGTGTATAAGGAATAGCCATAGCCTTTTAAGCAAGTTCATTGATGATGCTTCATGGGAGAGAGATGATTTTGAGTTATATTTGCATCCATTCATGCACGATTTTGAGGACTTAGGTTTCGAGTTAGTGGAAGGATAAATTGTTTATTGTGGTGCAAAGAAGGATGAGGTTGATTCCTTTGGAGTTTTTGAATTTGAGGGAGATGTAGATTGTGAGAGATCTTCATTTGAGGACTCTATGATTGATTTTCATGCCCTCATTGGCGATGTGAGACCTTGTGTTGAGGGAGTCGCGAACCCTTTGCCTATTTCTGATACCCCTTTTTCTCAAAGGTTTGACCACATCCCTTATTGCCTTATTTTTCTCCCTTCCTATCTCAAAGAGCCTATTGTAGACCCCCTTTTCTATGATGATCTTAATGTCCCTCATTCATCTATTGTTGTGGAAAAGGGTGATGTTGCCACCCAAAAATATTCTAGTGAGGAGGATTTGCCTTTTTCTTTTCCTTTTCCCCCCTCTTCTTCTTATTTTCTTGTTTTTCCTTTTGATCCTTCTTCTTCTTTCTTTTGGCACCTCCCTTCTCACTTGCGTGCAATGATCTTGTTGCACGTTTTTCTTCCGTCATTTGCCTACCTTCTCTCTTATGAAATGTGTAGTAGTGCATTTGACAAGCTCCTGCGATCGTTGCAATACTATTTTACTAGAGCGGTCAAGCTTGGACCTTAAGCAAGCCTTTCTCGGGAAGTAACCCGTGTTTTAGAATAGATTTTCCTTTGTTTTTAGAATAGATTTTCTCTCATGGAAATGTTTGTGTTCCTTTTGCTAGGTACATGACTTGATATTCTTTGGTGCTTTGATTTGGATCAAGAATCAAGGAAGGTTGAACCCTATTTTTGCTAGCATATGGAAACAAGGTTCAATTCTTGGGAAATTAGCTATGAAAGGTTTAATTGGATCAGTTGCGGGTATTTACACCCACCTAATTCCGGTAATATCCTTCCTTGCTCTTTACCTAGTGGATGATGACTTGTTGGACATATATTGGTTTGTTGGATTGATCTCCTTGTTTTCCCCTCCCATGGATATATGATTTATGTTTGAGTGTATTGTCTCATTCAAGCTTGGGGGAGGGTATTCTATCATGTTTGGTGGGATGTTGATCCTTATATGCTATGCACCTTTGTATATGTTTTTCTATGTTTCTTATATTTTGAAAAACTCTAAAAAGTTTTTTATTTCTTTCAAGGCAAATTTGCAATGTGTTTTCTTTTGTTCTTGCTTTGGACATAATAACATTTGGACTTGTACAATTGAATGCTTTTCTTCCTAAATGGGAATGGTGTGCACGGTTTGAGAGTATACTTGGTTGATTCTAGGATAAAGCATGCTAAGGTAGTTGGTTAAAACTTGTGGGAACATAAAGCCGGATTCTACTTGTTTGTGGCATGTTTGGTAGTTGCTTCCTATAGTCAATTTGACACCAATAGTGAGTTTTTGCTACATCCGTGTGAGTTCTTTGTTTTTCAAGCCTTCTACCTATATTTGCATGAGTGGCATGGATCCTTGACTTTTGCAAACCTAATCTTGAAACTTGACTCATAGATCTTGAATCCGAGACCAAACCATTTAGGGAGGACAAAGGCATATTTTCGGGGTGGTATTTTTCATTTTTTTAGGATAGTTTGTTTCATCTTTATTTTTGGGTTTACATTTGCCTTCTTGCAACCATTTAAGCCTTATACCTTCCTTTCAAACCACATCTTTAGATCATTGGCCATTTGTTTCATTTTCTTTCTTTTCTTGGTTTTTGTTAAGCAATTGATCATTCTTGATGGAGTTTGTGGTGGAGGAGTTGGAATGTTTGGTTCTTATGAAAGCAAGATTGATTGTGTTATGTTTTCTTTGTGAATAATGGCAAGTGTGTTTGAGTAAAAGCCGTCCTTCATTATAAAAGGTATGGACAAATAAATGCAAAGTTAAAAATGTCGTCCAAAGTTAAAAGGGGCGAGGACAAAGCATTATTGGAAAATGAAAAAGGAAAAAAAAGAGTGATAAATGAAAATTCAAAAATATTTTGATGTGAGTATTCTCCCTTTTTGAGCATTGAGGAAAATGTTCCATTTAAGCTTGGGAGGAAGCGTTCTCATGCTTTTTGTGTATATGTTTGTTATTTGTTGCTTTGAATAAGCTTGGGGGTGTTGTTGTTTTTGTTTGGTGATTACTTGGTTTTCGTGTAAAGAAATGCGCAATCTTTGCTTCACAATTTAGGTTAACCCCCAAATTTTAAATTTTAGCCTACCTTCACCCTTTTGCCTTAACGTTACAACCTTGGGGAAAGACCTTTTGACCTATGTGGTTGAGTCATTCATCCGAAGAGAGGAATGTGAGTTTTAGGAATAGGGAGAAGGGATGCAAAAGTCAAGATGTCAAGTAACCTACAAATTTTCCTTTTTCCGGTTCCTTCGAGGAATCATTGGGATGCTCACTAGAGGTTAATTTGAAGCTATTAAGAAAACGTGGTTAGATCGTTTGGGATGAAAGTGGATTGTGAAAGCTAGTTCCTATGCTTAGCATATTTATGTTTCAATCAACCTTGGGTATGTTGGAACGTGCACTCTCGTACTTGTTTAGAAAGATTTGCATTCATTTGTGCTTGTACATTTGGAAAAGTCCTTTCATTAACTGTTGTTTGTTTTGTTTTTCTTTGGATTTCTTTTCATGCTTTGCCTTGTTTGTATTATTATGAGAGTTATGGGTTAAACTCTTAGGATAACATTACGAGAGCATCACTCGTCCTCTAGGGCGATCTAGAGGTTTAAATGGCTTGTCTTTAGTTTTTAAAATTGCCCGTGATTCCTACGAAAGTGATTTAGTGTATATCCTTGTCTCCTCTCTTCTTTAGTTTGTTTTAATAAGCTCGTCATTTTCACTCCCTTGGTTATGTTTTGCTAGAGGACGAGCAAAAGATAAGCTTAGGACCATTTGATGGGTGTCATAAATGGCACCCATTTGACAAGCATTTAGGTCCTTTTTATCCTCTTTTCATGGATTTCATGCTTAATAAATGCTTAGTTTTATGCTTTGTTGCTTAGTTTTACCTTTCTTCTCTTATTTTGTAGTTTTCGTGCATTTCGTTGGTTTTCTAGCCTTTTCTCCTTTATTTGCTCTATTTTCGTGGTTGTAGGTATTGAACGAGGTTCGGGTCTTGATTCTGGTGATCCACTAAGGTGGAGGAAGCTTTAGGATCAAGTTCAGGGCATTCGGGAAGCTCAAGATGCAAGGAAGTGGAAGTTCCAAGTCTTGGGTCTTCTCTTGCGCTCGCATGCAGTGCTACCATCAAAGGGGTGGTGTGCCCACCAATATTAAGCCTTAGCTACTGCCACTTTTAGTGTTCATCACCATCATAAGTCATGCACCCATCGCAAATGCTCAAAGCCTTGAGAAACCGAAGAAACCCAGCTAGGAGCGACCGCGCGCGCGGGTGGTGCGGCTGCGCACCCGGGTGGTGCGGGCGCACCTCATAGTGGTGCGGGCGTACCTCCCCTACTGCGCGGGCACGCCGCCGTGGGTTCTTCTTGCTCGGTTTTTGATGTTTTTGCACCTCTATTTATACCTTTGTAAACTTGATTTTTGGGAGAAGTTTTGAAGGAGAATTAGATCATATTCTTAGCTTAGTTGTAAGCTTCTCTCTCTAGATTTAGGGGTTAGTTTTAGGAGTAGATTTTAGAGATAGAAAGTGAAGAATTTCAATGGTGATTGAGAGATTGAAGATTCAATGGTGACAATTATATTGGATATCTTCTTTATTATCAATGAGCATTTCTAAACTTCATCTCATTTATTGTTTTGTTTAGTATTCATGTTTGGATTGCTTGATTTTGATTGGATTTTGATGATTTGATCATTGATATTTGATTAGTGTAATTGTTCTTCTTAGATTGTTGATTTCTTTAGTTGTTTGTTGATTTGATGATGTTGTTAGAGTAGTTGTTTGGTGAATCTTATATGATGTAATGGATTGATGTCATTTGGGGATTGATGGAGTTGATGATGTGATTAAATTGGTTAATTGATCACGTGCATGTTTATTATTAATTAAAGAGTAGCTAACTTTGATTGTTACACTATATTGCATTGTAAGTTCACATTGATACGGACCATTGATTTATGGCTTGCATTTACACGATTGAGGTGTCTTGTGATGTTTCCTAACTAGATTTTATCGTAGTTGATGTTAGTTAGACCTCTAGGAGAATAGCTTGATATTCTCTTTTGGTTGCATGATTGATCTTCCCTCACATTGCTTGACTTAGTCGGCTTTCCTATTCCATTTTGCTATGTTCATTGCTATTATTTGCGGATCCTAATCCCTAGCACTTTATTTGTTTAGGTTCTTTGTTTTTGTAGTTGTTAGTGTCACCTTTTACCCTTCGTCTTTGACCTAGCTTAGGCACATATTTGAATGCACTTAGACATTATCGTTCCATTGGGTTCGACCCTGGACTTACCTCTATACTTGTATTTAGGTTAGTTGAGTGTTTATAAATTTTGTTTGGCTTAGGGAGGATTAGTCCAACGACCTAGTTTTCCCCTCGTCAGAAAACTTGCCCTAAAAGTCGGGTTTACAAAGATATTTATAGAGGCGCGAAAACACCAAAAACCGAGCAACAAATACCCAGAATGGCGCGCTCGCACTGAGGTGCGCCCGCGCCCATCTGGGTTTCTCCAACTTTCTCGCGGTTTCGTGCGTTCGCTAAGGCCGCAAGACTATGATGATGATGAACACTAGGAGTGGCGGTAGCTAAAGCTCTAGATTAGTCGGTACACCACTTCTTAATGGTAGCACGGCATGAGAGCGCAAGAGCCAAGACTTGGAACTTCCACTTCCTTGCTTCTTGAGCTTTCCAAATGCCGTGAGCTTGCTCCAAAGGCTTTCTCCACCTTATTAGATCACCAATGTCAAGACCCGAACCTCGTACAATACCTATAACCACGAAAATAGGGAAACTAAAGGAGAAAAGACTAGAAAATCAACGAAATGCACAAAAGTTACAAAATAAGAGAGGAAAGGTAAAACTAAGCAACAAAGCATAAAACTAAGCATCTAATAAGCATGAAAGCTAAGAAAAGACGATGAAATCAACCTAAATGCTCATCAAATGGGTGCCATTTATGACACCCATCAAATGCCCCCAAGCTTATCTTTTGCTCGTCCTCGAGCAAAACATAACCAAGGGAGTGAAAATGACGAGCTTATTAAAAACAAGCTAAAGAGGAGAAGAGACAAGAATATACGCAAACTCACTTTTGTAGGAATCACGGTCAATTTTAGCAACTAAAGACAAGCCATTTAAACCACTAGATCGCCCTAAAGGACGAGTGATGCTCTCGTAAGGGTATCCTAAGAGTTTAATCCATAACTCTCATAATAATACAAACAATGCAAAGCATGAAAAGAAATCATGAGAAAAGCAAAGCAAACACATGTTCATGAAAGGACTTTTCCAAATGTACAAGCACAAGTGAATGCAAGTCTTTCTAAACAAGTAAGGGAGTGCACGTTCCAAGATACCCAAGGTTGATTGAAACATAAATATGCTAAGTATAGTAACTAGCTTTCACAATCCACTTTCATCCCAAACGCTCTTACCACGTTCTTCCCAATAGTCTCATATCAACCTCTAGTGAGCATCCCAATGATTCCTCGAAGGAACCAGAAAAAGAGAATTTTTAAGCTACTCGACATCTTGACTATGCATCTCTTCTCCTTAGACTAAAACTCACATTTCTCTCCCCTGATGAATAACTCAACCACTTAGGTCAAAAGGTCTTTCCCCATGGTTGTAACGTAAGGACACAAGGTGAGGGTATGCTAAAATTTAAAATTTGTTGGTTAACCTAAATTGTGAAGCAAAGATTGCACATTTCTTTACACCATAACCAAGTAATCACCAAACAAAAACAACAACACCCCCAAGCTTATTCAAAGCTATAAATCACAAACATATACATAAAAAGCGTGAGAACGCTTCCCCCCAAGCTTAAATGGAGCATTGTCCTCAATGCTCAAAAAGGGAGAATACTCACATCAAAATTTTTTCATTTTTCACCTTTTTTTTTATAGTGCTTTGTCCTCGCCTCTATTAACTTTGGACGGCTATTCAGCTTTGCACTTGCTTTGTCCTTGCCTTTTTTTTTAACTTTGGACGGCTTTTTCATTTATTCACTTGCAATTATTCACATGATGAGTGTCATTTATGGCACTCATTTGTCTTCTTTTAGGATGAATTTCATGCCCTTTTATAGCTCTTTTCCTTAGTTTTCTTTAGTTTTGTTCTTTATTTCTTTAGTTTGTGCTTTCCATAGTTAGTTTTCCATCTTTGTGCTTTTCTTAGTTTATTTGGTCTTTTTCCCTTTTATTTGCTTGTGTTCGTGTATTTTCAGGTTATGATCGTATTCCAAGGAATCCCGAGTCTTCTTCCCTCATTTTACATCATTTTGGATGCTTCTTGCTTGTCATTTGAGCTCAAGTTTGAAGGAATGCATGGAGCAAGAGATCGATGCATGCATGCGGTGGGGAGGCATCATCTTTGGCACGAACCCACCAAAGAAGACATTTCAAGACTGCCTACCTTAGTGTTCATCATCATCACCAAGACGAGCGCATGAGGATGAGCTAGGACGAAGAAGAAGGGGGTTTTCCCTACTGCCAGGTACGGGCGCGCACGAGGGTGGCGCGGGCGCGCCATGTGCGGGTGCGGGTGCGGGCGCACCTCCTCTTGCCACCGTTCCGTACCCATTTTCCGTGGCCGCGCCTCTTCCTTGATGCGACCGCGCCTTTCTGGGTTTCTTTTGGACGATCTAACTATCTCTTCTTTTGTAGCTTTCCTATATATAGTGTTTCCTTCTATTTTAAGAGACAGAATAATTATAATAGAATTAGAATTAGTTTAGGTTGGATTTTTAGAGAGAGAAGGAGAGAATTTCATGGTGGACTGTTGATGATTGAAGCTTTCTTCATTTCCTTTGATCTTTGATCAAGTTTGTAGGGATTCCTTTTCTTTAATTCGATCTTTAGTTTGATATTTAGTTTGATTTCAATTGTTTTGTTGAATGTTCAAGTTTGATTGAAGTTTGATTGATTTGTGATTTGATTTTAGTTTGTTTAATTTGATCATGATGAATTTGTTACTTAGTGTTGTTTTGATCTTGATTTAAATGGCTAGTGAGTAGTTTACTTGCTAGGGTAATGGTGAAGCATGTATGAGTAATGGATTGATGCTAATTGGGAAATTTGATGGAGTTGATGATGTGATTAAATTGGTTGATTGATCATGTGCATGTGTATGTTTAAGTAGGAGTTATCAACCTAGTTAATCATGCTAGATTGCATTGTAGGTTCACATTGATACAGACAACTGATTTGCGGCTTGCATTTGTCGATTGAGGTGTCTCGTGACGTTCCTAGCTAGAGTTTCTCGTAGTTGATGCTAGTTAGACATCTAGGAAAATATCTTGATATGCTCTTTTGATTACATGATCGGTTTTCCCTCGCATTATTCGACTTAGTCACTTTAACCTCCCAATTGGTTGAATCCGGTACGATTACATGTGGATCCTAGCCCTAGTGTTTTATACATTTGACTTCATCTCGTTTATTAGTCGTCCTTGTCCTAGCATTCACACCCTATTACTATATTTCGGAATAGCTTGACCCTTGAAAATAGATAGTCGCCCGTCATTTCTTAGGGTTCGACCCTCAACTTACCATTATACTTGTGTAGGGGTGTGTTGAGTGTTTACAAATTTTGTTTGGCCTTGGGTCGGGGTTAGTTTCAACGACATAGCTTCGACCCTCGTCAATATACACAAAACACGATCTTGCTTTCATGGTGAACCAATATCCACACTAACATACCACAAACTCCAAAACATGACCATTTGCTTCACAAAATCCAAAAATGGAACAAAAAGAAATAAAAGGATCAAGAATCTAAAGATGTGGCTTGAAAATAAGGGAAAAGACTCAAATGGTTAGCAAGTAGGCAAATGTAAACCCAAAAAGAACAAAAATCGAAGTGAACTATCCTAGAAAAGAAAAAGGTACCACCCCGAAAATATACCTTTGTCCTCCCTAAATGGTTCGGTCTCGGTTTTAAGAAATATGAGTCAAGATTCTAGATTAGGTACGCAATAGTCAAGGATCCATGCCGCTCATGCAAATATATGATGAAGGCTTGAAAAACAATGAACCTCACACGGATGTAGCAAAAACTCACTATTTGTGTCAAATCGACTATAGGAAGCAACTACTAAACATGCCACAAACAAGTAGAATCCGGCTTCATGTTCCTACTAGTTCTAACCAACTACCTTAGCATGCTTTATCCTAGAATCAACCAAGCATACTATCAAACTGTGCACACCGTTACCATTTAAAAAGAATAGCATTTAATTATACAAGTCCAAATGTTATTATGTCCAAAGCAAGAATCAAAACAAAACACATTGCAAATTTGCCTTTATAGAAACAAAAATCTTTTTGGAGTTTATCAAAATATAAGAAACATGGAAAAGCATATACAAGGGTGCATAGCATATATGAATCAACATCCCACCAAACATGATAGAATACCCTCCCCTAAGCTTGAATGAGACAATACACTCAAACATAAATCAAATAATCCATGGGAGGGGAAAACAAGGAGATCAATCCAACAAACCAACATATGTCCAACAAGTCATCATCCACTAGAGAAAGAGCAAGGAAGGATATTATCGGATATTAGGTGGGTGTAAATACCCGCAAATGACCCAATTTTAACCTTTCAAAGCTAACAGCCTCTAATATTGAATCTTGCCTTCCATATGCTAGCAATTGTGGTGCCAATATTCCTTGATTCTTGATCCAAACCAATGAACCAAAGTATATCAAGTCATGTACCTAGCAAAAGGCACACAAACATTTCCATGAGAGAAAAATCTATTCTAAAAAGAAAAGAAAATCTAATCTGAAACACGGGTTACTTCCCGAGAAAGGCTTGCTTAAGGTCCAAGCTTGATTGCTCTAGTAAAATAATATTGCAACGATCGCAAGAGCTTGTCAAATGCACTACTACACATTTCATATGAAAGCAATTATGCACATGACAATAATAAGGCATGCAACAAGCATAGTGCACATATATGAGGAGAGAGATGCCAAGAGAAAGAAGAAGAATCAAAAGAAAACTCAACAATATAAGAAGAAAAAGAAAAAGAAAAGAAAGAAGAAGAAAAAGAAGGCAAGCTCTCCTCAAAATATTTTTGGGTGGCAACATCACCCTTTTCCTCAATTGGAGACAAATGAGCCTCAACAAATCATCATAGACAAGGGGGTCCCCAATAGGATCACTAACAAAGGAAGGGAGGAATAAAGGAGTGTAGGAGATATGGTTGAAACTCCTTAAGAAAGGGGCACTAGAGGAGGAAATAGGGGCTATGGTCTCTCTAATGGACTCTTCCTCACCACCAAGCCTCAAATCACCTATAAGAGCATGGAAATCAATCATAGAATCCTCAAAAGAAGAACACTCATGATCACCATCTCCCTCAAACATCCAACTCCCAAAAGAATTACAAAATCTCCTCCACTACATTCATAAACAACTACTCCCTCAACTTTCTTAAAGCCTAGAGTCTCAAAACCATGCATGAATGGATGCAAATATAACTCAAAATGCTATGAAATCAACCTAAATGCTCATCAAATGGGTTCCATTTATGACACCCATCAGCCGGCTGGAAAGTTTCCAAACCATTTTTGGGCAATGCCCTTCAATGTAGCCAAATAGCATCGACACCAAGTGGCATCGTCCCAACCCTATAAGCACATGAGGTTGATGTATGCCATTAGGTGGTCTTCTGGGTTGTATGTACCATCATAAGTACCTACCAACACATTCTTAACCTTGGCCGGCTGAGCCGCCTCGGTTATGTTTTTGGCAAACGTAGAGGGTTGTTCACCAAGCTTAAGCGGTCAGAGCTGCCAGTCCAAAGGCTAGACACTATTGTATGCCGCCTAACCTCCAAATGGGGGTGCCTGCATGAATTGGAGGCAATATTTCCCATACTGCGCCTGGGGTGCGTAAGGGACAGACCCTATCATCAGTTGAGGTTCGGTGTTGACGGTCTTGCCGCCTGTCCGACTCTCATGTAAGGACAGTGAGTGCCTTACAAAAGTTTCTTTGAAGCTGTCTAGAAAGCTCGAAGTAGAGGCTGACTCAGACAGCTGCTGGTGTCTCCTTCGCTCAATGATGTGCCGAGCGTCGCAAACTTATTTCTTGCTGGCTTCCGGCTGTTGTTGTCGGAGCTGCCTTTGAGGTCCAATGGGCAGCAGAATTTTGGTCCAGTCAAGTTTTGCGGCTGCCTTCTCCTTCCCCTTTGGATGGGGAGTTGGCTGCCTGTCCTTGACTGGCTTCTTCTTACCGGATGGGGGAGTCTTTTTAGCCGGCAGACCCTTGCTAGAGCCAGCCTTGTTTTTGTTGATCATTTCCTTGATTTCACCCTTGAAGGATTTCATGAATTTCATGAGCTCATCCCGGGTGATTGGGGCTTCCCCTTTGGCCATTTGGGTTTCCAATCTTGGCCTTCCAAGGGGCCGCCTGCTTGGACCCGCCTGGTCTACATTACGCTCGAGTTGATCTCTAAAATGGGTGTACCTGGAGATGAACGAGCCATCTTTGGCTACGTACATCTCCACATCTTCATCATCATCTTCCTCAGATGAGACCTCGGGCTGAGGAATACCAGTAGTACCCGGTTGATTAACTGGTTGAGGGTTTTCTTGGTTACTCAGTTGAATAACTGGTTCCCCACATACGACACCAAATGTTTTGGGTGATTTTTTCCCTTGGGAGATTTACGTCACAAAGATTGATCCTGCAGGAGATGTACCTGCAAAAATAACGAAGACTCCGGGTGGGTGGAGTTGCGCCTCCAACGATTAAGTTAGTAACTTTAACAAGAGTAAAAAACGCGCAAATTTAGGTGGGGATCCGCTTGGATTCCAAGCTCAGATATTCTCTTATGTGAGAGAGTAGGGTGTAATAAATGATTGTAGATGTCCCCAAAATGGGGGAATATCTCCCTATTTATAGGGTTGTTGGGAAAAGTGCCCTCCCCTAGGTCATTCGGACCTAGGTCAGGTGGGCTGCGCCGCAAAAGAGCGGATTTTAGGGAATTGGGCCTTTAAAGGCCCGAATTCAGAGAAGGTATCTAGGACTGCCACGTGTCAGCTGGGGATTGGTCAGGGATTGATAAGTGACTTTTATGTCACTTTTAGGATTTTTATTGAGTCGTTTTCCGGCTTTCCAATAATTTAACCCTTTTTTATCCTTTATATCTATTATTTGCTTATTCTCGCCTTTTATCTTTATTTTGGGTATTTTTGTAATTTTTAATAGTTTTTAGTTTATTTTCATGTTTTATTTTATTTTTCTTACTTTTAATGTTTGTAGTTTAAGTTGTTAGTTTTTATTGTTAATAATTTCTCTTTTTATCTCATTTTCTTATTTATTTTAGTTTCGTATTTTATTTTATTTTACTTCATTTTATTTTATTATTTTAGTTTTTGTCCTTATTTCTCTCGGTTTTCTTGGTTTATGTAGGATTGTGTTCGGAGTTCCAAGGTTCGAGGTTCAATAGACGTGTCTCAAGTTTTGAGTCATAAATGGAGTCTCGAATTAAAGCCAAACATCATTCACAAGCTGCTGCCCCTAACCAACCTACTGCTGCCAGCTTATCATACACCCCACCATCACCTAAACCTACACCACACACTCTTCACCTCACTTCCCCTGCTCCCCTCAACAATACACAAACTACTCCCCTGCTCTTCCCCTGCTTCACCCCGCAACACCACCAACACCAACAGCAATAGCAACGAACACAACCACTACAGCCACCACACCCAGACCACCTCCAATCACCACCACGCAACTCCCTGCTCAAGCACCCACCAATTCACCACCCCTACTTTCCTCACACTCACCAATAACAACACAAACAACACCAGCACCTCACTCCGCAACGCACTCCAGCCAACAATTAACTACCATTTCATACCCTCTGTTACACCATCAAACCACCTGATCACCTCCCTACAACACCAACAGCAACTCCTCATAGCCACCTCGCAACAACAAAGCACAAGCAACACTATAGCAGCCCGCAATCAATTCACCACCACACCAATTTATAGCAACAAATCAGCCACGAACCGCAAGCACCTAACGTCAAGCACCCTAGATTAGATTAGTTTAGCTCTTTTAATTTCTCTCTCTTAGGGTTAGATTAGGATTCTCTCTCTCTAGTTTAGGAGTAGTTTAGAGAGAGAAAGCTTGGATTTTTCATGGAGTTTTGAGATTTTAAAGAAGCAATTTGTGGACTTTTCTTCTCATATATTCAATGAGTCTTCCTAACTTTCTCTCACCTTTATTGCTTTTATTTATTATTGTTTTTGCTTATTTATTTGTTAATTTGAGTAGATTAATTAGTTTAGTTGTTTGATTCTTGCTTTTATTCTTGTTTTACCTTGTTTTCCATGCTTTTGTTCATCATGTTAGCTTAGATTTTGTTCTAGGGAAATGGATGAAGGTTATGTTAATAAATTGAATGATTGATTGTGATTAGTATGGAATTGTTTCTTGATTATTGTGTATGGATTATGCTTTTATGGATTAGAATCTTTCTAGCTAATTGATTCTATGCTTTAAATTGTGCTTTCAATCGATTGTGCGAGAGTGAGTTGGTTGAGAGCCCTAATTTCTTCCATACCTTTGCTAGGCTAGTTCCACGAGAGTGAATTAGTTTAGTAGGATAATTAACATGCATAATTGCGCGAGAGTGAGTTAAATGTGTTGATCGTTCCTAATTGAAGTCATTTTCATCTAATTGTATGATGTTGTTGAATGCATTGATGTAATTGGATTCCACTTTCCCTAGGTTTAGTTATTTGTTCTTAGTTGTGTTTAGTTGTATCTCTTTCTATCTCACAAGCTTTCTTAGTAGTCTAATTAGCATAGATTGATACACTTAGTTTTCGTGGATCGACCCTTTACTTACCCATATACTTGTATTAGCGTAGTTTAGGTTATAAATAATTAATTTGATTAGGGGTAGTAGACCAACTACCTACTTTCACCCTCGATCAGAGATGACTTGACAACCTCTGACACGTGGCGTTCCCTCATAGGACAAAGTGTCAAGGGTAAAAATATGAAAGGAATAGTGTCCTTCAACAAGTGTAATATTCTGATAGCGGGTTCAGAATTATTAGAAAGCTAATATATTCAGCAAGGTCAAGTGATCGGAATGCCTGGGTGGAGGCCGCTTCCGATCAGTGATATTAATATAATTAATATTACAGCTTAATCTTGACTAAACCCTTCGGGTCACACCCAAGCAAAATATACGAACCAACTCGACGAATTAATTCGGAAAAATTTAATTCGTCACCCGAGTGTTAAATATTTAAACGTCGGTAATTCGAGCTTGTAGCGTCGAAACCGATCGTCAGAAGTCGAGTCAAAAATAATAAAAATACGAGACGCGCAAAAATAATAATAAATCGACCATATTCCTAAAATACCCCTAGCTTCAGAGTGCCCCGAGCATCTGAATGCTAGGGGCAAAAATATACTAGCATAGGTGGCTAGAAAGCACCAAGCCGAGCCTAGCATGGCTGGCTAGGTGCGTGCTAGCGCTCCGTGCTAGCAGCCACGCCCAGCAGCAGCTAGCAGCCGCAGCACGTGGTGCGTGCAGCAGCTAGCAGCCGCAGCACGTGGTGCGTGCAGCAGCTAGCCGCCGCAGCTAGGCCTGGTAGCACAGCAGCACTAGCAACCGCACAGCAGTAGCAAGCCCGCACCAAGTGCGTGGCTTGCACGCACAGCAGCAACCCGCAACTTGGTGCAGGGCTGGGCTCGGGCTGGGCTCGTGGCTTGGGCCATAGGGCCGGTCACTATGGGAAGCTTGGGGAATATGGGAGCAAGTGGGTGAGGACATGTGGCACAAGGAGAGTATTGAGTGGGGAGCAAGTATGGTCCCCTACTCTCCATGTGGTCCTCACCAACCCATTTCACATGGTAATGCCACTTGTAAATTTATTATTAGTTTACAGTTTTAATTTAATTTAGCATTAAATTAATTTGTGGAACTTCATGATCCCACATTGATGGGATAGAAATTCCCGCTCATACTTTCCTCTATAAATACCAACCTTGTGATTTGGAATAAAGTGCTTGAGTGGGAGTTAGAAAGAGCATTCCATAATTTTGGGAAAACTCTTAAACTCCATTAACACTTGGGTTTTGGTCAAACATTGCTAACTCCAAGGTAGCGGACCTAAAAAGTTGTGTTCGTCCTTTGTGGGTGGATATCGTTGGAGGCACGGCATTTGCGGTGCTCAAGGCTTTCAAGTAAGAGCCCGTTTTGTGAGGGCGAAGCTCGCTTCATGGGTATGATTCGTTCTTCCTTTTCTTATGATTATTTATTTATGCTTTATGGTGTTATTAATTACGAGTGGTTCCTTGGGTCGGGGTTGTTTCCGTGGTGAGTCGGACTCACCAAACCCCAACAAAATACCCCAAACAAAAAGCACGCATTTCTCTAAACTAACACAAAAACACGCAAATCAAGCATTATTCCCTAAACACTAGACATAAAAGACTAAAAACGAGCATAAAAATACGTGGAAAACATATCCTAAGAGTGCCAAAAATCGCACGAATCAGTAGATTTTATACCTTGAAGGGTATGATTACTAGTGAGTTAATCAAATCATATATAATGATTGCCCTGGACTAGGCGAATGCTGAATCAACTTTTAAATATGCGGCCTTTTTATTAGCTTTAGTTGAGTCGTCCATTGAAGCTATCGCTCGGACGGACATAAGAAATTCCAAGTATGATCTAAACTTGTAAATTTCGTTTGTTGGGCTCGTTCGCCTAGGGAAATATTTTCCCTAGATGGGCAACTTATGCCTTAGCCAATTTTTTCTATTTCCCTTTCGGTCTTTCGTTCGTCCAAATGGGGTCGAACGTTTAGACTGGCTCTAAGGCTTTCTGGCCGGATGGCTGAACAAAGTATGCCCTTGCTACACTCGGTAGTCGGCATATTTTGGCATTATTAGAACGCGGTCGAGTGATTAAA
Organism: Chenopodium album; assembly: GCF_948465745.1. Classification (NCBI taxonomy): domain Eukaryota; kingdom Viridiplantae; phylum Streptophyta; class Magnoliopsida; order Caryophyllales; family Amaranthaceae; genus Chenopodium; species Chenopodium album. The sequence continues at coordinate 22,480,341 of NC_137858.1, read as the reverse complement.
CGAAGAATGCCACTTCTAAACACCCTACTCAGCCAGCGCAAGACTGGTTGTCGAGTAGCTCTGTTTGGATTTACTCGGCTAGCGCAGATTTCCTCCTATCTTTTTTTTTTTTGTTTAGGTGCATCATTGTTCGATTTAGTGTGGTCGAGCCAATCTATTTTGTTCGACTCTCATTGAGGTTCTACTCATCGCACAATTCGTGCCCAATTTTGAGAAGACCAAGTTGCCATATTGAGTCAACATTGTTTTCTCTTTTTCAGGCGGCCTTTAGGCTTATATCATGGTGGCCGCTCAGCATACCTGTGCGCCACCATGTTTTTAGTTTCATTCGGCATTTAGCTCAATATAATTATGAACAAACAATAAAAATTTCAACAACAATGCTTGACTTTTCACTAATATTTGTCAAAATTTGTACATTGCTGGTGGCCGTTTGGCTTAATTACATCATTCGGCCATGAAGGCTTAGTTAAACTACTTAGTCATAAAGACTGATGCAAAAATTGGCTGGTAAGCTTTAAACATAATATTTTTTTCAGATTATCCGTATTCCATGTTTGAGGAATAGGATGGCCATCCAAGGCTTCAAGACGGTAGGTTCCATCTCGGACTTTATCTGTGATCTGGTAAGGCCCTTCCTAGTTTGGAGTTAGCTTTCCATCTTCATTGGCTCGGCCCACCGCTTCCATTTTCCTAAGAACCAAATCCCCCATCTTCAGTGGACGCTTAGACACACGGCGATTATATGCCCTTGTCATCCTCAAACGATAGAATTCATGTCTGAGCACCGCATTGCCCCAAGCTTCTAGAAGAAAGTCCAGGGCGGTCTTCATGGCCTCCCAATTAGCCGATTCATCATATAACATCACCCGAAGGATGGGCTCGCACATCTCAATTGGGAGTACTGCTTCAGCACCATAGACCAAAAAGAATGGGGTTTCTCCTATGGAGCTTTTTGCCGTTGTTCGTATGGACCATAACACATTAACCAGCTCGTCTGCCCACAGGCCGCCTGTTTCCTCAAGCTTACGCTTGATTCCATTGGAAATCAACTTGTTATAGGCCTCTGCTTGGCTGTTGGCTTGTGGTCGGCTGACCGAAGCAAAACAATGAGTGATGCCCTGGTCTCCCAACCATTCCTTGAGTTGGCGAGTTTCGAACTGGGGTCCATTATCGAACACCATAAAATGCGGCACTCCATAGCAAGTTATTATATTCTTCCATATGAAGGCTGACATATCCGTCCACTTTATCCCTTGGACGGCCTCGCCTTCAACCCACTTTGTGAAGTAGTCGACCGCTACTAACACATATCGCCTTTGACTAGATGCTGGCGTATACGAACCCAAGATATCCATGCCCTAATTTGCAAATGGGAGGGGACTGCTTATGGCGGACAAACTATTATCCAGGCGATGAATTAGGGTTGCAAACTTCTGGCATTTATCGCACTTTTTCACCATTTGCATGGCGTCTGCACTTATGCTCGCCAAGTAGTACCTTGGTGGGTGGCCTTTTCTGCCAAGGCTTGTCCTCCAATATGTGAACCGCAATGTCCCTGGTGGAGGTCGTCCAACACATCACGCCCCTTTTCCGGGGTAATACACTTCAATTAAGGCTTCACAAATGTTGTTTTGAATAACTCCCCGTTCTTTATCTCGAACCAGGCCGCTCTATTTTACATCATCGAACTCTCTTTTGGATCGGCTGGGGAGTAATCCATCCCTTATGTAGGAAATATCCCATCCATCCATGTTGAGCTTCTATCAATGGTCTGTACTTGCTCGGCATCAATACTCCCCTTTTCCTTTACTTCCCAAAACACTGATTTCGGAGAATCACATGATGCCGAGGATGCTAATTTGGAGAGGGCGTCCGCTTGATGATTGGACGAACGGGGAACTTGTTGTAGGGTAAAATGCTTTAGGCTCTCGACCTCTTCTTTAACCATCTTCAGATATTTCATCATAGCCGGCTCTCTAGCTTCAAAGTCACCATTCATTTGGCTGACTATTAGCTAGAAATCTGAGTTCACATCAATCTTTGTTGCTCCTGCCGCCTTACACATTCTAAGGCCAGCCAGGAGAGCTTCATACTCGGCCTCGTTGTTAGAGGCTTGAAATTGGAATCTCAGCGCATACTCAAACTTGTTTTCTTCGGGAGACAGGTAAATAATTCCAGCACCACATATGGTTGCTGTTGCACTTCCATCTACATACACCTTCCATATCTGATCCCCGGCCGACTGCAAGTCCGGCCTAGACATTTCTGCCAAAAAATCAGCAAAGACTTAGCTTGCCCCTTGATTGCTTTTCGGGGTTCGAACGTAATGTCAAAACCTCTAAGCTCTAAGGCCCACTTAAGCATTCGGCCAATGGCCTCCAAAGTTGCAAACGGCTTCTTCAACGGCTGATCACTATAGACCACAATTGAGTAGGCTAGAAAATACGGCCGCAACTTCTTTGATGCCATGAACAAGGCAAGGCCAAACTTATATGGGTGGATACCTAAGCTCGACATTGCGCAGTACGTGGCTGATGAAATAGACAAGAATATGATTGTCGTCCCTCTTAACAAGGAGGACAACACTTAAAGAATGATCTGAAACAACAAGATACATGTATAGCTTTTCACTTTTGAGTTGGCTGACGAGCCGGGGCAACGTATGCAAATGGCTTTTCAGCTGTACGAAGGCTCCTTCGGCCTCTTCTGTCCACTCGAACATAGCTTTCTTCTTGATAGTTTGGAAAAAATATCGACACTTATCCCCTGATTTTGACAAAATTGGCCGAGCGCAGCTAAGCAGCCAGTCAATCTTTGCACTTCTTTGATAGTCCTCGGCGACTTCATATCTAAAACAGCTTCAATTTTTTTCAGGGTTGGCCTCAATTCCTCTCTGATTGATCAGAAACCCGAGAAATTTGCCAGACTCAACACCAAAGACACATTTCTTTGGATTTAGCATCATCTTATGCCGCCTGAGTTCGGTAAACGTTTCTCGAAGATCCTTTAGATGGTCGGCTGGCTCCTTTGACTTGACAATCATGTCATCAATGTATGCTTCTATATTCCGGCCGATCTGATCTCTAAAAACCGTTTTGATAAGTCTTTGAAAAGTAGCGGGGGAATTCTTGAGACCAAACGGCATGACTTTATAGCAGTATAAACCCTACTAAGTCACAAAAGTAGTTTTTTCATGATCTTCCTCCCAAAGTGGGATATGATGGAATCCGGAGTATGCATCCATACAACTCATAAGAGCATGTCCTGCCGTAGAGTCGACCAGCCGGTCGATTTTTGGCAGAGGAACGCTATCCTTCGGACATGCCTTGTTTAGATCGGTATAATCCACGCACATTCTCCAAGTTCCATTCGGCTTCGTAACGAGAACCACATTGGCTACCCAATCTGGGTAGTAACATTGCCGAATGAAACCAGCATCCAGCAGCTTTCGTACTTTGGCTGCGGCCGCCAGATTCCTTTCTTCCACGTGATTCCGCTTCTTCTGCCGCACGGGTTTAATGAGCGGGTTAACAGCTAGCTTATGCACAGCCAAGTCTGGGTTAATACCCGACATCTCACTTACTTCAAATGCAAACACGTCTTTGAATTCATTCAATAGCTTGGCTAGATCGTCCCCAAGAAGACCCAAAGCTGCAGTGCCTACTTTGACCATCTAATCAGGTTGACCAGGGTCTAGCTTTATATCTTGATGATCGCCAGCCGACTGGGGCCTTAATTCTTTTAGCCGGCCGACAGTCATTTATTGTTATGCATGCTATTTCTTAGCCGCCTTTCTCTTTTAGCCAACCTGGTATGCTTGGAGTGACCCTTCATCTGAGTTTGGCTTGGATGACTTTACTCGTCCTCGAATAGTCGGCTTTACAGCCAATTGGTTACATTTGCCATTTTTTGATTTCCTTGGATCGAGCCGATCTGTCCATCCGACCTCTCAAACTTTAACAACATCAAATGAGGCACAATGATTGCCTTTTCTACAGTTAGAGTGGGGCGGCCAAGTATGACATTGTAGCCTGTAAGCTCCTTGACCACTAAGAAGCGGACCACCATGTCCCTTCCTGCCCCTATCTACCCCAATCAGACACGCAAATCAATCTATCCAACTGGATGAATAACCGTCCCACCAAACCCAACCAGCGGGTGTGAGACATCGTTCAAAGCGTCCTCTGGGAACTTTAGATTTTTTAGACAAGCAAGGTTGATGATGTCGAACGAGCTGCCCGTATCTATCAGTATCCTCTTGACCTTCAGATTGGCTATCTCCAAAATAAATATCATAGGGTCGTTGTGCAAGGCCTTGACCTCTTCTCGGTGGGCTTCACTCAGTGTCACCTCTAGGAAAGACTCCACCTTAACCCCTTCAGCGTACATTACTTCTTTTCCTAAATTCCATGCATCCTGCTTGATTCCTCACATGGTTGGGCCGCCTGCAACGAAATTGCTTGATACGACAGCCACAATACCAGAGTCTGTACTGTTTCCATCTTTTTCTTTCTCATCCTGTTTTTTCTTATCATAATTGTTGTCTGTCCGAGTATATGTGAACTTGGACTTCATCAAATACGAGTTAAGCATGCCCTTCTCGGCCAACTTATCTAGCAACCTTTTCAAATTGTTGCACTCATTTGTATCATGCCCCACATCCTTGTGGTAATGGCAATACATGTTCTTGTTTTTGTATTGGACCGAGCCTCGCAACGGCGTGGGCTTCTAAAACTCGAACTTATCTTTGATCTCCGTCAAAATTGAACAAAAATCTTTGTTAAACTCATACTGGGGTTCGTACGCCTTTAGCTTCTTTGACTTGGTCTCTAGGCAGTTAGATACCCAGACTTCCTTTCTTTTGTTCTTTCCTTGTTTCTTTTTCTTGGCCGAGTCTTGCTGAGAAGATTGTTTCTTCTCAGCCCCCTTGGCCGGTACTTCAGCTTTAGTGAGTGAACAGAAGTGTGCCGCCTCAATATAGGCCTTGGCTTCCCGCAGAACACCTGTGTATGTCCAAACCTTCTTGAAGACCAAGTCAAATTTGAGACCATTATGCTTGAATCCCCGGAGAAATTCTGAATAAGCCATTTCATCCGGCAGAATATGAATTTGGGTTTTCTCTTGATTAAATCTATGGACGTACGAATGCATACCTTCATTCTTCCCTTGAACGATCGTAGCCAAATTACGACTGGTCTTCCTTGGCTAAATATTGTAGGAAAAATTCCCGACAAACAGCATGCTTAAAGTGTTGAAACAATTGATGCATCCGGCCGGCACGTTGTTGAATCATTCCTGCGCCACGCCCTTAAGGGTGGCCGGGAATCACCTGCACCAGGTGTCATTATCTACACATTGCAAGTACATAAGATTCCTTTACGACGTGACGTGCTCTTCCGGGTTGCCCGTACCGTCGTAGGCACCCACAAGTACACTTTTCACCTTTGCATGCTAAGGAGTGCTGAGGATCTCTTGAGAAAACTGATGAGTGTCATTCATGGCAATCATAAGTTTGTTTTCTTCGTATTTTTATTTATGTTTTTAGACTTTTATGTCGTGTTTTTTAGGTAATAATGCTTGAGTTGCGTGCTTTTGTGTTAGTTTAGGGAAATGCGTGCTTTTTAATGGTTTTCTTATCATTTTACGGATTACTTTCACATTCTCTCGCTTTTTGGTTTGTTTGGCTTGTTTTGTAGGTGTGTCGGGATTTTTCGAGGCTCATATGTCAAGGAGGAAGCCCAATGCAAGTTTTGAAGTCAACTAAATCAAGTTCGGGAAGCTAGAGTATAAGCATCTCAAGTTGGAACTCAAGTCTTAGTGGCTTGGGCAAGTTGCTTGGCCAAGCATTTGATTTTTATTTAGGTTTTGAAGGAGTAAAAATTCTGTCTTGGTTAGGACGTTTTGCTTAGGCAAGCTACCTTGCCTGACCAAGCAAATCCCCCCTGCAGATTTCACCTTGTCTTGTGCACAGCAGCTCGGTCAGGCAGCCTAGCTTGGGCAAGTCAGTGCCTGACCAAGCTCCTGCACAGCACCTCTCTTGCTGCTTCTTCTTGCGACCAAGCATGGGCAAGCAAGGCTAGCTTGGCCAAGCCCCATGCAAAATATGGGTATTTTCGGCCAGGCAGCTTTGCTTGCCCAAGCTATGATGCCTGCCCAAGCTCCTTGCAAATATGGGTATTTTCGGCCAGGTAGGTTTGCTTGCCCAAGCTCCCCTGTTTCATGTTTTAGGCCGTTTTTGCCTCTTTTCTCTTAAACAATATATTTGTATGGACCTTCTATTTTTTGGTAGACTTTGATTTTTAGCTTTTTAGAGAGAGAATTTCCAGAATTTAGAGAGAGAAACACTTAAATTCTTGATTTGTACTTCAATTACTTCATCTAAGCTTGGATTTCGTTTTCATTCAATGGAAAATTAGTAAGAATTTCTTCTTTTAATTCATCTCTTTACTTACTTGTTATTAGATTCATGTTTGTTGCTTGATTTCTTTGGATTTGAGTTTAATATTGTTGATGATTTTGATTTCTCTTTGATTTTGATTTAGAATGATGATCAATGCAATTTCTAGTGATTTGTTCTTGAGCTTTACCATGATTATTGAGTAGAATAGTTGCTAGGGAGAAGGGGAAGTGTAGGCGTCGCTCGAAGTGCGCCTACGTTAAAGCATGTGGTGAATATGCTTGGCACTCATAGGAAGTGGGAATTGACATATACGATTAGGGACAAGGAAAGTAGGGAGCCGCCAACAAGCATTTAAGGAACTTGTAAACTGTTCACGGGTCATTTAAGGCAACCACGATTAAGGGACAATGATAGGCAACAACGATTGACCCGTTAAGGTTACACCCCATTCATAATCCATGGGATTACTAACTCCATATGGTTCGGAACCACGAAAGGAGGATCGGGGATGATGGTACGAAGTGAGTCATGGAGTCACATTCGCCCGTATTGGCCTCTACTCGATTCTTATTGTGAAAAGTATTCCTGTGATCTCAAGGCATACAAACAAAATATTCAATTCGCTCCAAACTATTATTCTGCTAAATTGGTTGAATATTAATGCAACACATAATTCTATAATATTGTGATCACTTGAATTAAATAACAAGATTAAAGGAACCTGTACCGGTTGTTCAAATTATCTTATTAGTCATGATTTTCAATTACATATTCCCTTTAAACATGCAATATAGTGATCATAATAAACATAATAATAAACATTAATATAAGAAGCAATATAACAATAAATCCAACAATATAAAATTGTTAGAAAAATAATAGAAATAAAAGGAACATGATTCCTTACATTGACTTTGTTTGCTTGCAACTATAAAACAATAAACGCGGTAGTAACTTCAAGGAAAATTAATAAATCAATAATTAAAATAGAATTAAATTAAATTAAATGGAATTGATTTGGGGCCAAACCCTCAAACAATTCTACCTTTCACGCCATGGTTTAAGGATAGAATCTCGGGTAAAGTACGGACTCCTGGAGTACTTAAGGAAGGTATTTTGAGAGAATAGGGTAGGCTAGTGTTTACGCTAGAGAATAGAAGAGAGAATGAGAGAGTTAATTGATGCCCCGTACATCAGAAATGAGGGGGTATTTATAGAAAAAATGTGCTGAGGGAACACAGAACCCTAAAAAGATAAAAACCCTAAAAATATGCACCGCAAAACGGTAGAGGGCACCGTGTCACGAGAAACCCCACCGTCAGACGGGACACTATACCATGACACATTGGCCCACTGCATGACGCGGGAAATATTTAGGGCACGGGGGAAGAAAACGCGTGAAGGGTTTATGCGGAAAGGACACATGATTGCCCCGTGTCACAGCAGGTGCACCGTGTCACGGGAAATCCCACCGTCAGACGAGGCATGTTCTCGTGACACGGTGGAAAGATACCGTGACGCGGGATTCTGTAATCCAATTTTCTGTCTAAATTCACTTTTAACCCTAATTTCGTTCAACATTTTTAGTGTCGATTGATAGTTTCGGGCCATTTCTGATTTATTATTATTAATTGGGCTAAAATAATAAATGAAATAAATAAAATAAAACGAAACTATGCTTTGACTAAACATCAAGACTGATCCGTGGGTTATTTTATGAACTGAATTCGATTGAATATGAATTTTAAGCACTCCCAGGATTAAATACTCAACTCGACCAACTAATGGCGGTGAAAGGTTGTTCATCATCGGGTTTGATTTTGGGGAGACATATTCGGGTGTCTACAGGAAGCATGCTTGATTGATGAATTTGCTAGTTGATGTTCTTTGATTGATTGATTTGTTGCAATTAAATTAGTTGACATAGTTTTGCATGTGATTAATTAGACTAGGAGTGATCAACCTATAAGATTAATATAGATTACATGGAAATTCTTAATGACATGAACAATTAATTTGAGAATTGCTTTAATTGATTGAGTTTGATTGTGATTTTCCTTGATTAGCCCTTCATAGTGACCTCTAGCTTGGCTTATAGGAGATAGCTTTTGGATTCTTTTGATTGCTACTATTGTTTGTCCTTTTCAGTGCTTAATCAATTGATTGAACTATCAATTAGCATTATCATTGAACTTGCATGTGGAACCTATATCCCTAGTGTTTAGACCTTTGAATTACTTGATTAGTCTTTCCCTTAGTTACCGTAGAACCAACCATCTTCTCAATTCTATCTTTGAGGTAGCTTGACTTAGACTCTAGTTTACACCAATTCATCCCTTTGGGATCGACCCTTGACTTACCATATACTAGTAAAAGGTTGGTTCAGTGTTTACAAATTTAGTTTGACTTTTGGGAAGGGTAGATAACGACCTACATTTTCCACATGTCAAAAACGGGGGCAACTTGTCTCCAAGATTTAACATACACATCCACCAATCAATTGGTTGTGGCTGAGCTGATGGTCCGGCCAGGTAAGTAGCTTGGTCGAACGGTTGGTCGTACTGTCCATACTATCCAATGACAGCAGGGTTAGTCGACAGAAAAGCATTAAAATTTTGAGGAGCTTGATATTGAAATGGTTGAATTAGAACAACTAGGACTAGAGTTTGAGTCTGATGCGCTTGAATTCTGCTGGTCCTAGCTGTGCTGGTATGCTTGGAGGAGGTTTGGTTTGAGAAATCATCCGGCATTGACGGTGTAAAGGCCGTGTCCGAATAAGTTATTCGTTCACACTGCTTGTGCCGAAGGTAATCTCTAGCATCCTTCAAACGCCGAGACGGCTCAATAATCTCTTTCTGAGGTCGTCTGGCCTGCCCCCCAGCCGACTGGGTTTTGCCAAGGAGCCGGGTCAGATCTGCCCTCGGCGAACGCTCATGCCGGCGGTATGGGGTGTTTCCAGCATCTTCAGCATTAGTCTCTTTGCTCGGGGTTTCTTTTTCTGGCCTTCTCCTTCTCTCCTGGACGGTTGCCTAGAAGAAGACGACCTTTTACCCTCCATCTCTTTTCGGAGCTTGTTCAAAGCGAGCAAGAGCGAACCAACAGTGACCGAAGAATCCTCCGCCTCTTGGAATGAAGCGGTCAGAGGATCACTCGAATAAATCGTTGTGACGATATCTTCAACATGGTCGTCCTGGCCGGGGCCAGGGCCGACACCTGGTGTCTGACCATCCATTGCCGTTAACGCACGAGTATCCCCACAGACGGCGCCAAATTTTTCGGGGTTATTTGGAATCCCTCGGGATACTGGTCATGCTCTTCCAGGCAACGGGACTCGGACACCTGCAAAAACACGAATCTCTGGTGGTTAGAGTTTTGCCTCTGACGATGAAGTTAGTGACCGAAAACAGAATAAATGTAGAGAGAGAAAGTAGAGAGAACTTGGAGCATTTAGTGCTCTTTTAGAGGGTATGTCACAATCCACCCCTCCCATCATCAATGATTAGGGTATTTATAGGGGTGGGAATTTGTGCCCCTTAGGGTAAGTGACCTAGGAATTTGGGTTCTTATTGGCTGTGCAATCAGGTAAGGACACGTGTCCTAAGGGGGCGCCGTTTTTGCGGCATTCCTAGAATATTGGGCCTCCTGATGTAAGGAGGCCTTTTGCCCTTATGTCATTCTATTTATTTCAAGTGCTCTATTTTTCCTTATACGTGTCATCTTCCTATGGTGACACATGTTGCCCATTGATTGGGCCATGTGTCGTCATTGGATTGGGCCACGTACTTGGGGGTAATTTTTACCCTAAACAGTTGTTGTAGCATGAAACAAAACAAAGTAATTTTATTCTAAAACTATCAACAGGAATGAAACAAAACAAGAAATTACAAAAATAGATGAAGAAATTGGGGAAAAAAAAGAGACTGAGATTGAGAAAGAGAGGAGACGTGAGATTGAGGAGGGAAGAGAGGAGAGAGAAGGAGAGGAACAGGAACGTGAGATTGAGGATGGAAGAAAGGAGAGAGGAAAGAGGAGAGAGAAGAGGGAGGCGTGAGAAATGAGGGGTTCAAATATGAGAAGAGGGAGGCGTGAGAAAACCCTATAATTAATACTAGTAAAATACTTTTTTTCCTAAATGGCAAGCGATTAAGGCTTTGAATCGCTTCCCATTACATCTTTGGGAGGGGTTCAAACCAAACCGCTTGCCATTTGATATCAGATTTTTTTTTTTTGGGTGGGTTTTTGTTGGAATTCGAAGCGGAATTTAAAAACCGCTTCCCATTTAGGGCTTCCCATTTACTTTTTTCTACTAATATACTCACATAAGTGTGCATGCAGAGTTGTCTAAATTGCCGAAAACCGAGTGATGGTGAAAGATACATCTATGTGGGTGATGACAAGGCAATTGAAGTTGAATCTATATTCACTTTTAGGTTGTCATTAAAGACTAGATATTATTTTACATAGACTTTTGTTGTACCGTCTTTTAAGCGGAATTTGATTTCTCTTTCTACATTGGAAAAATCTGGTTATCTTTGTTTATTTGGAAATAATAAAGTTAGTCAATTCTAAGTTAGTTGGATTTGGTTCTTTATCTTTGTTTTTTTTTTGGAAAAATCAGGATCTTGTTGTACCATCTTTTAAGCGGAATTTGATTTCTATTTCTACATTAGAAAAATCTAGTTATCTTTGTATTTTTGGAAACAATAATGTTAGTCTATTCTAAGTTAGTTGGATCTGGTTCTTCATCTGGATTTCACAACCTATATTCGTTGGATACTATTGCTTCATCTAATGAAAGTTTGCATGTTAGTTCTAGTGGTACCAAAAGAAAGTTAGCAAATGAGAATTCTTCATCACTTTGGCACAAAAGTGTAGGACACTTTTCTAAACAAAGAATTCAAAGACTTGTGTCAGATTTAATTCTTGATTCCCTTGATTTTTCAGATTTTGACATATGCATTAATGTATCAAAGGGAAACAAACAGACAAAAGTATATTAGGAGCCGAACGAGCTTCAAATGTCTTAGGAAAAATACATACGGACATTTGTGGATCATTTCCTACAGCTTCTTGGAATGGTCAACAATACTTTATTACGTTCACAGACGACAATTCTCGTTATAGCTATCTATATTTGATTCATGATAAATCCCAGGATGTGTTCAAATCTTATAAAGCTAAAGTTGACGGATCTGACTGTGGTGGTGAATACTATGGCAGAAATGACGGATCTGGTGAACATCGTCCACGACCATTTGCTAAATTCCTTGAGGAATGGGGAATTGTCCCTCAATATACCATGGCAGGATCACCTCACCTCAAATAGCTGAGAGGCGCAACAAAACATCACAAGAGATGATAAGTAGTATGGTTAGTCACTCTACCTTACCAGAATCTCTCTGGGGAGACGTAATTAAGACTGTAACTTATATTCTCGATAGAGTACCAACTAAGGCAGCTTCTAAAACCCCTTATGAACTAGGAACTGGTAAGAAACCCAGTATCAAGAAACCCTTTATAGGCCAAATGAAAAGAAACTAGACTCTAGAATTGTCATTTGTTACTTTGTTGCGTACCCTAAAAGGTCTAAGGGGTATAAGTTTTATGATCCCCACAACTAGATCAATTTTTGAGATGGGAAATGGTAGATTTTTTTTTTAAGATGTTGAGTTTGGAGGGGAATATAAGGTTAAAGAGTTTATTTTCGAAGGGGAACAAGTTTCTCTTCCTTCAGTTGCTATCAATCATGATCAAACATCCATTCCTGACATGATTGAAGGTACAACTCTAGAAACTCAAAATGATTCCCCTATTTAGAATCAACAGGAAATTCTTGATAAACAAACTCAACAACTTCAAGAACCAGTGTCATTAAGAAGATCCACTAGAGAAAGAAGAAGTGCAATTTCAGATGACTATATTGTTTTCCTCCAAGAACGGAAGGATAACAATGAAATTAGTGAAGAATTTGTTGCACTACTCCAAGAACAAGAGTTGGATAATGAAATGGTGGATGATGATCCAATCACCGTTCGCTAAGCCATTGAAGGCCCTAACTCTCAAGAGGGGATTAACTCCATGAATGAGGAAATTAAGTCCATGATGGACAATAACGTTTGGGACCTTGTTTCATTGCCTGAAGGTCAAACTCATTGGTTGTAAATGGATTTTTAAGACCAAAAGGGATTTAAATGGCAATGTGATAAGGCGTAAGGCTCGTCTTGTTGCTAAGGGCTATACTTAAAAGGAAGGCATTGATTATAAGGAGACTTATTCACCAAATATATTTCTTCTAAAGACTCCTATAGGATTTTGATGGCACTTGTAGCATATTATGATCTTAAGTTGCATAAGATGGATAGCATTTCTCAATGGTGACATGCATTGAGGAAACCATCTATATGAAGCAACCAGAAAACTTTGTTTCGGGAGATTCAAATAAAATGATTTGCAAATTAAAGAAATCTATCTACGGACTCAAACAACAAGCTTCTTGTCAATGGTACTTTAAGTTTCATCAAGTTGTTATGTCTCATGGTTTTGAGACAAATGCAATTGATGATTGTGTGTACCATAAGTTTAGTGGGAGTAAGCATGTTTTCCTGGTTTTATATGTTGATGACATATTGCTTGCCAGCAAGAATATAGGCTATTAGCACAAACTCAAGATATTTCTATCAAATCACTTTGAGATGAAAGATCTTGGGGATGCCTCTTTTGTGTTAGGGATACAAATTCATCGAGATCGCCATCTAGGCATACTTGGACTGTCACAAAAGGGCTATATCGAGAAAGTTTTTAAAAGGTTTGACATGCAAGACTATAAACCAGGTGATACCCCTGTGACTAAGGGAGACAAGTTTAGTCTCACACAATGCTCGAAGAATAGTTTTGAGAATAAAGAAATGAAGAAGATCCCTTAAGCAACAGCTGTAGGGAGCCTTGAGTATGCTCAAGTTTGTACCTATCCAGATATTGCATACGTTGGAATGTTGGGTAGATATCTAAGCAATTCAGGACTTGATCACTGATTATGCGGTGTTTGTAGAGAACAAAGGATTACACGCTCACTTACAGAAGGTCAGATCAACTTGATATCATTGGGTACATTGATTCCTAGCCTGAAATCCACATCTGGCTACATTTTTGTCATAGCTGAAGGTAGGGTTGTACACAGTTTGGTCTGGACCGTAACCAAACCAGACCAAACCGCATTTTAGCGGTTTTGTTTGGTTTACGGTTTGGAAAAATATGGTTTGGTTTCGATTTTTGGGGAAATATGGTTTGCGGTTTGGTTTGGTTTTTCGAAAATTATAAACCAAACCAAACCGTAAACCAATAAACCGCATTTTAATATTTATATAATTTTTAATTAAATTAAAATAGTTATTATATATTATAAAAAAATTTAAAAAACAAAAAAAAAACATGAAAAATCATTAGAATACTATACGGTCAGTATACTACTATATTCTATATTCATTCTCAAATATCAATACTTAAAATTCAATAGGTCATATAACTCATATTGCTCTTATTGTGTTAGCACTTAGCACTTGATTAGTTGGTTGTTATTTTTATTAAAACTTTGTAGTAAAATTTAATCCCTTTGGGCTAATTATTTAAACTTTATTATAAATTTATTAATATTTAACAATTTTTTAGGAATAAAATGTCGTCTCATCATAAACCGCAAACCAAACCGCACCAAACCACATTATTACGGTTTGGTTTGGTTTGGTTTCAATACTAATATGGTTTGGTTTGGTTTGGAAAATTGACCAAACCGTATTTTGCGATTTGGTTTGGTTTAGACTCAAACTGCACCAAACCAGACCACGTTCACCCCTAGCTGAAGGAGATGTGTCTTGGAAAAGTGTTAAATTGACTCTTGCAACTACTTCCACCATGGAGGCAGGATTCATAGCTTGTTATGAGGCATCCAACCATGCATTATGGTTAAGGAATTTTGTCACATGTCTACGCATAGTGAATGGTATTGATAGACCACTCAAATTGTTATGTGACAATAGGTCAGCAGTATTATATGCCAATAATAACAAAAGGTTGACAAAATCAAAGCATATTGATGTCAATTTTAGAGCTATGAATCCTGCCTCCATGGCGGAAGTAGTTAGCACAAACTCCATGATTGTGGATCCGCTTACTATGCGTTTACCACCCAAAGTATTTCATGAGCACACTGCTCGTATGGGTGTCATGCCACCTAGGCATATATAGTTTTAGTGGGAGTTTGTTATTTTAATGCTTGTATGACATAAACACAATAATAAAGTATTCAATTTGGTTTACTAAAGTGGACCAGTTGGAAATAGATATTTTGGATCATATTTATGTTATTTTCATGACACCTATGCTTAATTCATGTCGTTGATTGTGTTAACATTGTGGCCATTGATAGGTCTAGTTACGTTAATTATAGCTTAGATTGCTTTGACTCTATGTTAATATAATTGGACCAAATTGTTTAAAACATTTGGAAATTATAGTATTATGAGCTTATAAAGTTTAACAGTATAATGCAATTATCAAGAATCAAATACATGTAATTGTATTTGGTCCAAGTGGCAAATTGTAAGAAACTTTTAGACCTAAATACAATAATGTATGTGGAATATATGGTTATGATTGTATTTATACACTATCATATTAAAGTGATCCATTTAAGTAATTATATTGTTGGGTTTGTTACATCTTTTACAGGGTATGAGTTTAGTTTTATGTGTAGAGACTGTTGTACCTTTTCTAATACATGATGGGCGGATTATAGAAGGGGGTCTATATAAATAGACATCTAGGATTATGGTCCCTAATAGTACATACAATAGACTCTTAATAGTATCCCATCAAAAGAGAGAAAACCTTAGCATGTGTATCTACTAGAAGACGCATAATCCAAAAGGATTCGATCAATTGTCATGGAATCAAGTATGCTTTCGCAATTAAGATTTACCTTGATATTAAGATTAAAGTATATAGTAGGAATTAATCCTAACACTAAGATGAGCCCCAATCTGACCAAACAGTGCACTAAACCTGCACCATTTTACCACAACCAATAAAGAAAAACAAAGTAAGCTTTTCACAATAATATAAACTTGAATCCGTAAAGGGAATATAATCCCATTGATGTATACAAGAAGCTGATCAAACAAAGTAATCTATTACAGAAACTATGAACTATACACAATCTATGACCCCGATATTATGCATTCTGACGTGGGGAAAACTATGTCGTTGAACTAATCCTCCCTACGGTCAAACAAATTTATAATCACTCAACTACCTAAATACAAGTATAGAGGTAAGTCAAGGGTCGAACCACTAGGAACGGTTATGTTCAAGTATTTCTAATTAACGCCTAAGCTAGGTCGAAGTCTAAGGTGAAAGGTAGCACTATTCTACTTCCTAAATCAAGAAGCAAACAAATGAAACACTAGGGAGTGGGGATCAACATGCATTCATGATAACCAAGCTAATTAGGGAGTCAAGCAATCCAAGTAATGCAAAGACAAATAGTAGGAGCAATTAGGGGCATTCAACTAATCATCCTCACACTCTCTAACATAGATTTCTCTAGTGCTAAACAATATGAAGAAACATAATCAAATACTCAACTAATTATGATCAAATCGATATCAAGTGGTCATGTCAATCAATTCAATCATGCAATCAATGCTAGCAATCATGGTTAGCTACTCCAATCAAACTTATGCAACATGCAAACCTCTATGAATCAATTTAATCACAACACAAGAACTACTCAAATTTCCAAATCAATCTCAATCCATCAATCACACATGTTTACCCAAACCCTAGCAAATAAACTACTCAAGAAACATGATCAAAACTACTATTTACTATAGAGAACAAGAATCAACAAAATATCAAGAACAATTACTCTAATCAAACATCAAATATCAAAATCAAACCAAACAAACATCAAATTAAATAAAGCAATTGAATGAGATAGAGTTTAGAAATGCTCATTGATAATTAAGAATATCTCCAACACAATTGTCACACTTGCATCTTCAATCTCTCAATCACCATTGAAATTCTTCACTTTCTCTCTCTAAAACTACTCCTAAACTAGCCTAATCTAGAGAGAGAAGCTCTCAACCTAAGAGAGAGAAAACTATTCTAAAACTAATTACATGAATGAAGAATAAAGGAAACCAAAAACTATATAAACAAAAGGAGAAAAGAAGCTTAAAAATCGTAAAAGACCCGGAAACCCGCGCCCGCGGAGGGGAACGGACACCCCAATAGCCGCGCCCGCGGGGCCAAGGCCCGCGCCCTCGGGGAGCCCTCGGGACAACCGCGGGTGCTTACTGCCCAAATACGGCAGTTTTGGAGCAGCAGCAACCCCGCACCTGCGGGTACTGTAGCCCGCGCCCGCGGCAGTTTTCCTGGGCCAACTTCAGAAGGATGTAACTTCCGATCTAAGAATAGTATGAAGGCGTGCGACCTATCATTGGAAAGCTCTTCAAGTCTAGTTTTCAACCCAACTTGAATCACCCTAATCCGATCTGTAGAACTTGAGATATGACTAAAACAATGCACAAAGGTCCTATTTGATACTTTGCAATCCTTCGTTTTCCTTTGTTTCAAACTCAAATTCAATTCCGAAAAGTGCATATTGATCCTAGTGGGTGCTATTTTCAATTCCCATGCATATAGCCCGCGACGTACCTACAAAACAAGACAAAGAAACGGAGAAGCAAGAGAAATAGCCGAGAAATGAATAAAATGATAAGAAAACCATTAAAAGCATGCATTTCTCTAAACTAACACAAAAACACGCGAATCGAGCATTATTCTCTAAAAACACGACATAAAAGACTACAAAGGAGCATAGAAATATAAAGAAAACATAGCCTAAAGGTGCCATAAATGGCACGGATCAAATTCATTTGCTGTAGCGACAACGTAATCTAGGAGAGTTATGTTCTTGTCCATCCAGTGTGACAAAAATGCAGTCCATTTGAGATAGCAAGCAGATAACAGCACAATGCAATCTAACAGGCATGCCATTACTCAGAGAAGTCAGATATAGTTACGTGGATCTCTAGGATATCCAGTCAATGCAATGTGAATAATATTTTATTTCATGTTTTAAAATAAGTCACTAAGCAGACAGAGATTTACATGTCTGAAATTTAATGAGTCATAGAAAAGAAAGTTATCAGGGTAACATGATAGGCTTGCATGATTTGAGAGGCACGACACAACAACCAATCTAAGGAGTAATTTAAATTGTAAGCATTTTGATGTACACATCGTGAACATATACTCATCAACCTAAATTATATTTGTGGTACACTTGCCTAATTAACCCAAATCATAGCCTCTTTCAGCAATCTCAGCTCACAATGTAAATCAGCTCATACAAAAAATAACTCTGTTTCATAACAATTGTCCTAGATGTCTTTTAGTAAGAAGCAACCAATAGTAACAGAAACTTGTAGAGGCATGAGAAAAATCACAGAAAGCAATAGTGCAAACCATAAAGCTCTTTAGAGACAAACCAAGTACTTCTAGAAACTAAAAGGATCACTTGGAAAGAAAAGAGTATAATTGTTACCTCATCACACCAACATTTGCTAATTTGTCGTATAATATAAACATTTTCTATGCTTTCCTTCCAATTCTCATCAAAAAATTTCCTCTAGGCACAAAGATATCTGCATATTACAGCATTTGAAGTATTATTGGGGCAATTCAACTGTGGTGTACATCCTAGTATTTGATAGAAAACAGGGATCCTTAGGCAACGTAGAAAGAGTGCAGACTATGAGAGCCAACCTTTTAACGGTTATCATAACTTTCTACTTTCCTAATGAGTTCAAATATGAGTCTTTTTGTAAAGGGTAATAGATAACTGACTAATGCTATATAATAAGTTACTAACCCAGAGGGGACGCTAGAGTCCCATACCCGATAATCAAACTTCCCAATCCAATAAATAAATAAAATGAAAAAAAAAATCCATTGACAAGCTTTTTTCTTAACTGGACACTAAAATCTATTGACCTATTTGTGTAAGGTAAAGTGAAAAGATCTCAGAAGTTACTCCAAAAGCAATGGGATAAAAGTTCGAAAATAAACACGATAGGAATTTTTATAGAAGAAAAGTGATTGATGTCAGAGAATAATGACCAGAGGAAGAACCTTTGCTAGTGGTACTGATATCAATCCCTTGCAGAGTTTAAGAACTCCAAAGGCAAGTGCCAAGTATCTCTTTTGAAGGATCATCTTCCCCCAGTCAATCTTGTTCTAAAAATTAACATTACTTCTCTCTCACCAGTTTTAACAGTTGCTTCTCATAGCAATTGGTAATAAATAAAAAAACATGAGATAAATGTTTTACGTGATGGCCTATCAAGAAAAGACACTACTATATACAAAAAACACAGCAACTTACATTATGTACCAATACTTTTCTCAAAGAAAACAGAGTGAAGGATTGATGTGCGTGTTTGTGTTCATCCCATCACCAAGATTCCACTACTATTTGTCTATCTCTGTCGAGTCTGTGTACCTTAGAAGAAACAGGAGCTTTTCAGCAACAAACATATCTAAAAAAGATAGCAAGATAGTTGATGGATGATTGGCTGAGACTTTAACCACAGATACATAGAGTCTCCTTCTATCTAAGCTTCACATATTCTAGATATATTGCAAAAAAAAGCCATGCACAACATCTCATGATAGATGAAACTCCCAGTATATTCAATTTTGATCTTAATATACTAATTCCAAAGTTCCAATCAATACAAACAAAGTACTCATCCCTTACAGTAGAAGTAGTGGCGCATGTAGATACACGATAAGCACATAGACTTCACTACATTAGTCCATATTATTTTCGGGTTTGTCACTTTTGGTTTGGGATGGGAACTAAACTAGGTCATATGCTTTTGGATACAATTGCTGATAGACTGATAGAGTGAATGCCACTTTGATAAGATGAGATAAACAATCAAGTGTAATTGAGACGGTATTAAGCCCAAAATGTTAGTAGATGAAGCAAGGTTGAATATCAAGAATGAATCAAATGAAAAAGGGGGAAAAACACAAATGTTGGTAGATGAAGCAGGTTAAATATCAAAGAATGAATCAAACAAAAAAGGGGGAAAAACACAGACCCTAAACACCATTACTAATCTTGAGATAGTGGTTCATCATTGTAACTTAATTTAAATTTCTATAACCTAGAAATTTTAAGAATAAATTTAGGGTTTATGTGCAATAATCTAGACAATCAAGGAACTACAGGTGTGATAAAAAGTTTATGCACAATAATCTGGGCATTCAGCAATCAATGATCAAACCAGTGACTTTTAATACCAACTAATGTTGAAAAAACAGAAGAAAACCTTGATAACAATAATTCTAATAATCAGCTATAAACCAATAAAAATTGTGATGAAAGTTGACCAAACTACTTGAAAAAAGTTCACAAAATTCGAATCGATGAAATCATAATCAACGATCAAAACATACTAAATTTTACGCAAAATCAATCAATCAAACAAACAAAAATCAATTCACATTATTCCGAAAAAGATACACCTAAACTTGAACATAAACACAATTCCAACAACGAAATTCGAAAGAAAATCGAATAGCAGAGAGAGCCAACCCAGAAATATTATATTATAAATCAGGAAAAAATCAAAAGAAAGTCAAAGAGATAATACCTGTAGGCATCAAATTGCTGATTACAAACCAAGCAAAAATGAAAAGCATCCCAAATTTAGGACAGAAAAACATATTGTGATCAGATCAATCGCCCATTGATGACGAGAAAGGAACATACGATACATAATTGTGAGGGAATTCGGGAAAGCAGGAGAAGCCAGAGAGCTAATCAAAAATGTTGATGTGGCACAAAAGTGCAAAGCAGTAAATTGTCTATTCATTTTCAACCATACTCGAAACTTGAAAAAGAGGGTCACCCTCCAACCGACTTGACACTATAACTAATACAATGAAAATCAGCCATAACTGACTCGACACTCCAAACTTCTCATATTTAGAAGGTGTATAGATTGTTGGACCCATTCTCTCAAAATATTACTTCCTCCATTCTTTTATTATTGCACCACCTGCCTTTTAAGGAAATTTCACAAATATTGCACTATTTCCAATTAACACCGTAAACATCTAATATACCTTTACTTTTAACACTTGATTTTTTATTTTATGTTTACATCACATGGCTTTTGTGTACTTTTACCCTTCTCTTTCTCATTTTTCCCACTACCAAAAAAATGTGTGCCCAACATGTATGGTGCAATAATAAAAAAACGGAGGAAGTATATGAATCGCAACACTTATCCATGTTGATGTTGCAACTTGCAAGTTTATACTCGTATATTTTTCTCAAAAGGAAACAAAAAACTAAATATATATATTCGTAATAGAGAACTTATACCATAATTAAATAAATATCAACCATAAACAAAATTCCTTCTTCAAAATTGAAGTTCAATCCTACACTATATATTATCCAAAAATATATTGCATCCATTCAGACACTGAATGCAACTCTGAAGTCTGGAATATTCAAACTGAAAACTCAAATATTGATCAAAATTCACTCCATTACCAAGCCAAGTATCGTAAATACCAGTATACCACTTTAACGACAAAATGTGTAATCAATCCTCGCCAACTTTCTTCAAGCTTGCCATGTACGTTAAATAAATCGTCCACAGGTAGGCGAAAGAACTATTTACCAATGGCTGCAAGCAAACAGGGGGGAATTGCAACATATATTAGAGGTGTAGAGAAATAAAAGCTTTTTACATAACATACACCATGCATAAATTTCATCTGACTCAGTAGCTATTGCACCTAAATTCAAACTAAACAGCCACATAGACCATTGCATTGTTCATTTCATATATTTAACAGATTTCTGTCCTAAATGATAGAAAAAAGGGTTAAAGTTTTAAAGGGTACCTGCAGGTGGACAGGTATGAATTTAAATGTTAGAAAATCACACAATGGCCAATACATAAGACCCTTCATCAAAGTTGGGAGAAGGTCTCTCTTCAGTCTTGCAAAAATCTCTTCTCTAGTTTCACCTGAAATTACAACGTAATAGCACATCACGCATAAGAAAAGGATTACAAGATCAATGAAAATTTGTTGGGTCATAATGGAGTGAGAAAAGAAGAAAATGAAAACTTTTATATTTTATCCAGGAGTGACTTTGGGAACATTAACAAACCATTCAATAAAAATGAGTTTAATTGAAAGTGTTTGGATGATGATGCATGGAGTGATGTAGATCACCGAGCTGGACCCTCGACACCAAGGTCCATTAGTTTAAATTTTGTTAGTTTACACAGATAAGATACAAAAACTCAAATTCTTATTATTTTTTTTTTCCAGACCTCCATAGGTTCATGTTCATCAATATTGAAAATCACAATGTGCTACTCAAATGGAACTTAAATTATCCCAACAGTTGCCAGATATCATTCTAATCCCTCTACCGTTCTTTTCTACTTAACCCAGCAATAGTTCAGATGATTGTGTAAGCAATCAGCATACAGTGAAATTCATTACAAAATGAGTAGCTAAAACTGTGACACAAGGACTGAAGTTAGAAGAAAGGAGCCTCTCCTGCGCACAAGGAAGGGCATAATGGTCTCTGTAGGAACAGAAATAAAGACAAATTGGGCTACCAATTCTCATCTACAATTACATTAGCTTTCAGAGGATGTCAAGGACTCTACCTTGAAGAGCTGCATTATAGGAGAAGAAAATGCTGTTCATAATTGGTCCATAAATAGCTTGTCCCATAAAAATCTTTTTCAAAGTAGTAAATACATCTCTTCCAGGCAAGACCCTTGAGAGAAAATTGAACCATAGATGTTGAGATGGTCCCATAATTATCAATCCATATCCAGCTATACGCAACGTCCAGAGTAAGTCAAATGACCACGATGGAGGCAATGTAATAATCTAGCAAAATTTAAAGCATGAATCAGTTGAACTACAAGACAATCGCTAACAATTTGAAAGATAAATAGCAGAGCTATGCAACCCAAGCTAATGCTAAAAAGAAGTATAGATAACACATTTTAGACCAAGCAAGGTGACAAGATGTTTTCCAAGTAGAAGCAAGAGGACAAGATGTTTTCCAAGTAAGGTGTTGGAGTGTTATGGAAAAAGAGACTTGGAGCTATACATCTACCATTAAGATACAAAGAAAAAGAGACAGAATTTTAATCCACAATGATGAGGCATAGGTTTCCTGCTTAGTTCTTTTTAGTATGTTTTGTGGCCTTTTAGTTCAATTAACAAATATGTACATGCTTAAGTGATAGTTAAGAGGAATGCACGTTTATTCTTGAATTCCTTATTCATTTAACGCATTTTCCCTTGTTCTTTCACGCATGCTTTGTTTGAATGTTTATGTCTAGGTTTGGAGCTTTTTCCACTGTGAATTGTTCAAAGAAAGTTAGAGGAAGGAAGCTTGTAGAATCATGTAAGAATGGAAGGGTGTAGAGAGAAAGAAGCTAGTATGCCGTGGATAGGCCATGCAAGGGCCGTGGTCGTAACCTTGTGCAAGTTTAAGGAGGTTTGCCACTGCATAGGGCAACAAGGGCAGCGTGGGCACAGCCTCATAGGTGCCCACGGTCCCTACATCGACTATGCACCAAGGCAACAAGTATCTAAGCTCCTAGCTTCCCTGCACCAATCGCAAGCATATCGAACGTCAGCCATTGCAGCCGCAGCTCCAAGGAAGCTTTGCACATCCTAGCACCCTCTAAATTAGTAAATTACCCCCTTTCCCTGCTCAAAGACAGCCCCAGAGCAGCCAAATTGCAGCAGCTCCAAACCTAGCAGCCCCAAGTTTCAAGCCCTCACAATAGACAACAAAAGGCAGCAGCATTGCAGCAATTTGTAGCACCTTTTGGCAGCCTAAGCATCACCAAATAATAAAAAGCCCTCACCTAATGCTCCCAAGTGCATCCAACAATCTCCACAAAGTAGCAGCAAGATAGCAGCAACATCATATCGTAGAAGCAGCAGCCGCAGACAGCAGTGCGGTTGAACTGCACCTGAACACCAGGTGGCCGCGTCCGCGCCCTTAGATCTGCCCACAGCTAGCTGCTTGTTCCCCAGTACCCCCTCCCCCCCCCCCCCCCCCCCTCTTCATATAAATTTCCATATTCTGATTAGACAATAAATCTGTATTGGTCATCAGAATAGTCTTTCTTTACGCCCTCTCACCCCCTGGTTAGCCTAAGAACATAAGTTTATTTAACGATGGAAACAACTACAACAGTCACTCTTTAACATTGTAATGCTCAATTTATATGATCAACAACAAGAATTCCTCAAAATTGTAATATGCAAGAGCTCCAAAACCAGTGTAAAAACATGGTCGTGTGACTCACCCCAATACTGTCAACACAATGACAAACAGTACAGGTTTAATTTTCTCAAAATCATTGGAACAATGCAAGGTCAATAAATCACTTAACTTAATCATGAGTGCAAAAGCCTTCAAATAAAATTTAAAAAGGAAACGTGCTTCCAATGAGGCAATGTAGCCTTCTAATTTTGATTCTTCGTAGAGAAAACTATAAGTTATGCACCAATTATCTTGTGGGCCGATTGGGCAAAAAGAAAACTTCAGGCTTAATTAAAAATACTAGGCTTTGTTCCTGCAAATGATTGCCTCACTGCCTATGAGAATGTATGAAATTCTTGAAATGGTGACTTGACAAATCAGAGGTCCCTAGCTTCCCTTCATGAATCTTTTGAAGTGTTATAAAAGCCTAACACTGATCACATTCATGAAAATCATTTGAATATTGTATACCCTATATCTTAGCTTAGCCGAAACGAAATTTTTGCAACTTCCAAGACGATAAACATTGACCCATCCTCAAATATTTGATGCACGAAGATGTGCTCCAAGCAGAATGCCAAGCTATTTTATAAGGTCTCATTTAAGCAAAATCAAGATGCAATCAAGTGGTGATCAAAATTGATTAATGGTGGCAATTCGAGCCCGTAAATACCCTATGTCTTAGCATCAATTCGAATGTTATCTGTAGCCTCACATGGTCACAATATAGAACCACAAAAGAATCTTACATCCGATGACAATCCATAGCAATTATAAGCATTCTTCTTCTTCTACATGAACACCTTAATCCCTTAATTGGGTTCAGCTACATAAACTAACATGATGACATCCCAGGAGGTCATCCATCCTAGAACTACTCTCAATCATTGTTGCTCATGTCAAGCGATAAGCATTGGATTTTTTTAAAAAAAAAAAAAAAAAAAAAAAAAAAAAAAAAAAAAGGTAATTGTCAAACTTAATCTTAATGTAGCTGTCCAAAATGATAAAAGTCATTTGTTAGGAAGAATTGCCTCTTACCATTTTCGCCAAGAAACGTAATTTTCGTGTTAGCTTTAACCCGAAATTGGTGGTTTGAATTAGAATAGAGAGGGTATAATTCTCAGCTTCCTTGATAACTTAATAACTTAATTTTAATTTGCCTCAATTGTTCAATTGCTCTCTCTTGGCACAGTGACATACTAATAATTATAGGAACGCGTATCTATATTCATGCTAATTTTAACACTTTGATTTATGCTAGTTTTATCAAACAGCCTTTACTCTTTTGCCCATAAAAAGTAATTAAAAAAAAAAAAAAAAAACCAGCAACAATAATTAAAAAAAAAAACAATAATTGCAAAATGAAAATGTAACGAGACTGAAAACAGAGAATTTACCTGAGAGGTAAAATCAGCAGCAGCAAAAATAAGGGAAGAAGAGATGGCCTTGGTGATATACGGACGAGTTTCAAGCACACGCAAATACCATTGTAGAAAACCACCATACTTGGACCCAGATGTATATGATGATGAAGAAGAAAATGTTCTATAAGAATGCAGAAAGTATACGCCAGAAGTGGGTATTTTATAATTACTGGTGAGTTTTCCGACAAACTGTGAGGCGAGGAAATCATACGCACGGCCGTGTTTCTGGTGGTATAGGCGGTGGTGGGATCCTAATGATGAAATTTTGAGACCGATTTTAGAGAATTGCAGCATTTGCAGGGTGCATCCCCTTCTAATTGTTCTTCCAATTGAAATTACCATTTTCATGGATTTTCTGGAATTTTAAGATGTAATAAAGCTCATGGAGAGAACAGAGAACCGCCAAATCTAATACGAAGTACGTAGTACTACAATTTCTAATTATTTTTCTTTCTACGAGTAATTGTTTTTCTGCAGAGGTGAGTGTTTTTCCGAGTTTTAAGATCGTTACCTATGAAATTAGTTGATTTAAGCTAATAAAAAAAAAAAAGGAAAAATTGTCATTATTAATTCCAGCTTTGCTCCATCCGTCAAAATTAATCCAACTTCAGTCCTATCACTCCCTACTTTGCACCCTATTAATTTTTATCACCCCCAACTGACCTGCAACCAGTTAATCAGGTTAACATTTGTGAGTTAGATTTTTTGTTATACACGTGTCACTACGTGATTGGTCAAGTAAAAAATAAAATGGATAAAAAAAAAACAACAACAACAAACAACCACCCTTAACGGCAGCCACCGTTAAAGGCAGCCAGAATCGGAGAAGGGAAAGGAGGGGAGTCCGGAATTCGACTAAAAAACGGCATGAGGGTGGTCGAAATTGAACGGGGAGGTGATGAGAGGGCGAAAATCGATGGGGAAGTGAATGGAAGGGGCGGGAACGGTGGGGAATGGGTGGAGGGGATGTCGGAATTGGAAGGGGATGGTGAGTGAGGGCATAAGGGAGATCGTGAGTGATAGGGAAGGCGGCGGACAGAGGGGGAAGGGAGATCGTAATTAATGGAATTGGAGGGAGAAGGGAGATCGATGGTGGTGGATGGTGGAAACCGACAGCGAAAGAGGCGCGCGGATACGTTGGCAACATCAACAACAGTTGCTGCAGCAACCGTCGCAATACCACCACCAACTAGAGGCAGCAACAGCATGCGCAGTTGTCGCAGCAACCGCGGCAACAGATCAAATAGCGGCAGAGGGAAGAGAAGGGGACCAAAATCAGCATTGGTGGTGGTTGGAAATGGATAGGGGAGAGGGAATGGAATAGGGCCGAAGGTGGCAATGGCAGCCACCTGCTGGGTTGGGGTTAGGGTTTTTTTAAAAAAAAATATTAAAAAAAATTTTAGACCTATCACATGTTGATACGTGTCTAGTAATCTCCTACATCAAGTCGGATAATCGGTTAGGGTTGATAAAATTAATAGGGTGCAAAGTTGGTGAATTTTTTTTTTAAAAAGAAAGTAAAAAAAATTCCAATTGATAGATATTATAGTTTTGATAATATTTGTCGCAGATTAGATAATATTTTATATATTCTGTATCCATGGTGATTTGCAGAAAACGGTATATATGCATCAGCCTCCGGGTTTTGTTGATCGGAGAGCACCCTCCTATGTATGTCGACTTCGTAAGACTTTATATGGGTTGAAGCAAGCTCCTCGAGCTTAGTTACAGCGCTTTGCGAACTTTTTGTTCAGATTAGGTTTTGTCATTGCTAACAGTGACACCTCTCTTTTTAATTTTCGACATCATGATGATATGGCATATTTGCTTCTTTATGTTGATGATATTATATTAGCTACCTCTTCTAACAGGTTGCGTGAGGGAATCATATCTCAGTTGTAAATTGAGTTACCTATGTCTGATTTGGGCCCCCTGAGTTATTTTTAAGGGATTGCAGTGACCCGTACTCCCTCTCATTTGCTACTTTCATAGGAAAAGTATGCATAAGAGATTTTAGAGCGTATAGGTATATGCTCTTGTCCTACTGTTACTCCAGTTAACACTAAGTCTTGTTTTGGGTAAAAATTACCCATGTCACGTGGCCCAATTAATAGATGACATGTGTCGTCCCCGGGATAAGGTCCAAAAAGGACATATCCCCATTTAACACGTGGCACTCCTAATGACGAGGAGAAAAAGACGGCCTTCAGGGCCCAAATCTTGAGAAAGCCGCAATGCGGCGCAGCCCATCAGAATTAGGTCAGAGTGTGACCTAAGAAATGACACTTTTACCAATGACCCTATAAATAGGGAGATTTCCCCCATTTTAGGGGGACATTCAATTATTACACGCTACATATATTCTCTTACATCAGAGAAAACACCTGATCTTGGAATCCGATAACATCTTGTTTTGGGTGTTTTTGTCCCTCGGGAGAGTTACGTCTCGAAGATTAGTCCGGCGCGGTCCGTACCTGCAAAAGAACGGAGACTCCGGGTGGTTGGAGCTCAGCCTCGACGATCAAGTTAGTAATTGAAAGAGAGTAAGGAAATGAATAAATTTAGGTGGGATCTTCTCAAATTCCGAGATTAGGTGTCCTTTGTTGCAAGAGAATCCAGGGTGTAATAAATGATTGAACGTGTTCCCCAAATTGAGGGAATCCCCCTATTTATAGGGTCATCGAGAAATGTGCCCTTAATTAGGTCACTCTGACCTAACCTTCGGTGAGCTGCGCCACATTGCGGCTTCCTCGGGATTTGGGCCTTTGCAGGCTGTCCTTTCTCCCACTTTCCAGGAGTGCCACGTGTCAAGTTGGGATTGGCCCACTTGGACTGACCCTAGGGTGACACGTGTCACCCTCTTATGGACCATGTGGAGGGGGTAAAATTACCCTAAACATTTGTCCTCACAGGTGTGACGTGGCACGCCACATGACATGTGACAAGTGTCACTCGGCCATTGTTGGTAAATTAACTGCCATTTTTTTACTATTCACCTTATGGGGTAATTACGGGAATGCCCCCGTATTTACCCCTCTATATATAGACGTTTACCCTCCTTCATTTTGCACGCTTGCAAACATTTTTTAGAGAGATAATGTTAGAGAGAGAGACTCTGCCATCCGTCTGTGTCAAGTTCAAGAACTCGAACTCGCACCCATCTGTCACAGCTGGTCAACGCTTGATACCTTCAAATATCAAATCTTAAGGTACCGTCTCTGCCCCTTTCAGCACTTTCTTGTTTTTCTGTTTGTACATATTTCTTGCAATAAATGGATGCATCACCTCCACACACAGCACGACCTAGGTTAGAATCCAGCTGGTCTCTAGGTACGGCATAGTCTAGAATTGGGAGTGCCGCCTCTAGGTGTTGGGATCACCCGTATGCTTCTCCAAATCCGACCGTCTATGTGTCTGTGCAGGACACAATGGTTCAGACTAAGCAAACGACCCCAGATCCAGATTACAAGAGCGAAGGCTCAAACGGCCTTCCGCCTGAGGGGGAATCGTCAGGTAGGGAGAACCTGATGACTGAGGAAAGATCTCCCCTGCGTGCTCCTTCAACTCTTGAGGATTCCATCTTATTAGAGGAATCCGAACAGGGAGACGGTGAGGACGCCGCCTCTATATCCTGCTCACAAGATGAGGCCTCCTCACAGGTAGGCAGGAATGGCTCTAGCTCTATCTCTGACAGTAGTGACGAGCCAATGTCTCCGCTTCTGGACAGTGAGGTGGTAGAGAGAAAGAAGTGGAGCGAAAAAGATGACCCCTTCAGGATTCACGTTCCCGCCAAAGAGCGAGAAAACATAGAGAAGGATCTGAAGAATTTCAAACTCGTGGGGACCTTTGGGGAGGGATACAACATCCGGGTGTCACCTGAATTGGGTACGATTGCTTGGAAGGACGACCAAGAGAATGCCAACACCTACTTTGGCTGGTATGAGGCGGCATTCTCAGCCGGTCTCCGGTTTCCCCTTCACTCGGCTGTGAAGGAAATTCTGCAAGGCTATGGCCTCGGTGTGTGGCAACTATCCCCAAACTCCTGGCCCACATCTTGGGATATGTTGCCGCTTGTGAGTTTCAAGGGTTGCATCCTGGCTGGGAAGCATTTGCTCGTATGCATTATCTCAATCGCAACCCAGGCGGCTAGAGGGTGTGGTACACCTTGACCACCTACCCCCAATATATGATGACCTTGGACAAGGTGTCCAAGTATGATGGTTGGAAGAACCGCTTCTATCTGTTGACTGCGCCCAGCCGGCGTGAGAACTACGAGTTCCACCGCTACAATAAAAAACCCGAGTGCCTAGGTTGGAAATGTGTCCTCCCTCGAATTCTAGATGAGGACTATGAAAAAATAATTGAGTCCGAGTTTTTCGGACTTGAAACAACTACCCCTCTCAGGCGGGGAGACAATAAAGGTCCCCAAGAATTGGATTCATAGGGTCTCCTGGTTTAGGAACGAATGCTTCTTGTCCGACTCTGGGCTTAGTACGATGTTTACCAGACGTATGTGTATTATTTATTCGGCATTTTTTCCGCCTATACTGTTGTTGTATCGGGTTACATGCCCCAATATACTAACCGTCTGTTTGTTGTTTTTGTAGAAGAAGCATTGGATATGTTGCTTGAAGACAAGACACCTTGTTGAGAAGAAGGTTGCCCAGATAAAGGCTTAGGTACACCGTCTTACCCTTCACCTTGTAACACTTGTTAAGTTACTTCATCGGATGCCTTTCTAACAATCAACTGCTTTGCAGGGCATGGAGGTCCCCAAATCGGTTGAGAAGATACTCAAACGGGCTAGGGGTGACGACGCCTCCACTCTTAACAAGTCTAAGAAGAGTGCATCTTCTCAGACGACTCCAGATACTTCTGGGAAAGGCCGGATGCGCATCGGGGGGGGGGGGGAATGAGAGCATCAAAATTGGGGGCAGCCTCTGCTGGGACTTGACCAATCCCCTATCTGCAGCGGGCACATGCGCGTCTGGGGGCGGTTCTCGCACCCAGGCTGTTGAAGGTATGGCTAACCCTTTTGAAACACCGCTTGAGGTGGGGTGGCTGATATGTCCATTTTATATAGTGATTTACCCCCGTCCCTTGGTCATAATTAGTAGTGTATTTGGCTCTTTCGAGCCACTTTTATTACTAATTGGTGTTTTCTAGTGTTTTCGTAGTCTTTGTTGAGTTTTGTAGGAAATTGCATCTTTGGAGCATTTTCTCGGGTTTTTCATGGAGCGACTACGGGAATTAGAGGAGCACGACCATCATTGAAGCCCAAGGCCGGCTAGAGTCATCAAGCTGGTGATTAAGGGCATAGTATTCGGAATATCGAGGTATTTGGACCGAGTGATCAAGACCCTAAGTGGATATCCGGATTGCGCCGAAGAAATAAGCCCAATCGTTGTTCCGAAGCCTCAAGAGGAAGCCGGGCCCGATCGGGCAAGCATGAGCTCGATCGGGCGGGTGCTGCAACAAGGTGGCTGTGTGTGGCTTAAGGCGCGCCCGATCGTGCGAGCCCCAAGCACGATCGGGTGACGATGCAGAGAAGAGAATGCGAGCAAAAAGGCGCGCCCGATCGGGCGGCCCTTAGCCCGATCGGGCGCATGTTTCTTGAAGACCTTGTTAGACGAGCACTTAGTTTCTATTTAGGAGTTTTGATTAGGAGTTGTTTAAGTACGTTTTTAGGATTATTATTTTACTTACTCTTACTCGAAGACTTTCTCTCTCTACTTAGTATTATTCTCTCTCTAGACTTTTTCTCTCAACTTTTCCCTTGTTCTTGACTACTTTGTAACTCCGCCGATTCGGTACGATTTCTATTTTATTTAATTCCAGTAATTTCATTCTTTCAATTCCTCATGTCTTATTTTACTACTTTGCATGTTTTAGATTTAATTATGTCTGAGTAGTTTAATTCTAGGGTTTATGGGGATCCATAATTAATATGAAGGGATAATTTGCTATTATTGATTATTGATATTGCATGATAATTTCGTATTGAATTATTTTAATTCCTTGCAATTAGATTATGAATCGAGCAGATGTAATTTGATTGTGAATGTTTAGCAATATTGAATTGATGAATCGAGCAGATGTTAATTTGATATTAAAGGCTATTTTCAATAGGAACTTAGATCTAGTAAATTGCGAGAGCCTGTTAGATCTATGTTGGTTAATAAATTGCGAGAGCCTGTTAATCATGTTATTTGTGCAATTTTGATTATTAATTGTTATGTTTTATCCCGGAATATTAATTATTGGTGAACCTGTGACCCTAGGCCTTCTTATTATTGATTTTCTCCCTAAACTTAATCTCCGTAGTATAATTTCATATTAAACACAACAAATTGGTTACCTTAATAATTTAGATTATATTAATTAATTAGGAGTAGAAAGACCAGTTTCCCTGTGGATTCGACCCTACTTCCCTATCTGCTTTAGTTAGAGGACTTAGGTATTACTTTTGATTAGGGGATATGACTTTACCCTGTCAGTGGCCTTTGCGAGCTATCGATGCCGAGATGTCGGGTAGCCTAAATGTTTTTCATTGTTTATTCCTTCCGGTTCCTTCGAGGAATCTCGAGATATCACCTTAAAAGTGGAAGCAAAACTAGTGAGGACGCGGAAGTTTAGTTGGAGATAAGGAGGAGTGTAAGTCCCTCTAAGTTCTCTACCGTTTGCATGCTTTATGTGTGTACCAACCTTAGCTATTCTTTTGCTTGGATACATTTAATGTCTGGAAAGGACTGTATTCTTGTGCAGTTAGCCCGTTGTTTGTGTTTGGTTTGAAATGTCAAAACTCGGGTTTTCTTGATTTCACATTTGCCTTGAATGTTATGTGTTGCCAAGAGTTGTGGGTTAAACCTCTTAGGAAACCCTCACGAGAGCTTACTCGTCCTCTTTGGCGACATGGGGGTTTAAAGGGCTTGATGCATACGCTAAATGCATCCGTGATTCCTACGACAGTGAGTTAGTGTACATTCTTTCTCTTTGTTTCTATTTTGTTTCTTTTGCTTTCAATAATTCCATCTTGTTCTCTTTTGCCTTAGCTTTGCTCGAGGACGAGCAAAGGTTTAGCTTGGGGGAATTTGATAAGTGACATTTAACTCTTAGGGAGTAGTATTAGAGTCATTTTCGTGTTTATTTTATCTTATTTTCCCTTTCTTTCTCTTGTTTTCTCTTTAATAACATTTCTTGTTTATTTGGTAATTTTGTCGTGTTTTAAGTTCTTTTCGTAGTTTTTATTAGAATTAGTTTATTTTCGTATTTTATTTTCTTTCGTTTTATTTTATTCGTTCCTTTCCTTTGTTATTTTCATAGTTTTAATTAGTTTTAAGTTTATTTTATTTACTTGTATAGTTTTATGTCTTTATTAGTTTTAGTTTTATTTTTCTTATTTCTATTTTTACTTTTATTTATTTTTATTAGTTTAGTGTTACTTCTCTTTTTTCTATTTTATTTTATTTATTTCCTTGTTATTTATTTTTTTTATTTGTCTCGGTTTCATACTTTTATCCTCGGGTTTGTTTGTGTGTAGGCTCGAGTTCAAGGTCCAAGTCAAGGCTTTTCAACTGCCGCAAGCACCAACCTGCTGCCCCTTATCCTTCACCACACTCTTCCTCTCTATTCCCCTTATCCTCCACCACAACACCACCTCACTCCCCTGCTCCCTCACACACACAGCAACCCACCAAACAACCTCACACCTGACCACCTTACCACCGTTCCCACAAACCAACAACAACCATCACCTCACAGCAGCCCCTCACCAACACCCCGTAACAGCCACCATCACAATCCCCTACTCCTTCGCCACCACAATAAACCACAGCAGCCCCTCACCAACACCCCGTAACAATCACCAACTCACCTGCGAACAGCCACCACCATCTCCAATCAACCCAATCACAAACCCACAATCAACCAGCAACTCTCACCAACCACGCACATCACCACTCAGCAACACTACCTAAACCATTTCCCTTAATGTTTTATTTCTTGTTTTAGCATATTTAGACTTTAGTTTATTTATCTCCTATTCCGGACTAGCTTAATTGTCGATAACATTTGGTGGTGTTTATCCGTTCTCTGTGGTTCGACCCCTATGCTTGCCTTATACTCGTATTAGTTTTGTTTAGGTTGTATAAATTGTATTTGATCTAGGGATAGACAATTGACGACGCGTTTATTCCCTTGTCACTTTGCTCTAGGCGCCGTGCTTGGACAAAGGAAGGACAAAGTTTTGCATGCTATTTATTATGCAAGTAAAACTTTGGATGAGGCTCAAGTCAACTACGCCACAACGGAGAAGGAGTTTCTTGCTGTTATTTATGCTTTAGAAAAATTTAGATCATATCTAGTTGGTTCTAAAGTCATTGTTTTTACTGACCATGCAGCTTTGAAGTACTTAATAGCCAAGGCGGAATCCAAGCCTAGGCTACTTCGATGGGTTCTCTTGCTCCAAGACTTCAACATCGAAATAAAGGACAAAAAGGGAGCAGAGAACGTTGTGGCAGACCACTTGTCACGAATCAGGTATGATGAGGGTAAGGATTCTCTTCCTATAGACGATTCGTTCCCTGATGACAACCTGTATGCAGTTGTAGAGCACCACCCTTGGTATGCGGATTTTGCTAATTATTTAGTGGGTGGTACTCTACCTCCTGACTTGTCCTACTAACAGAAAAAGAAATTCCTTTCTGATGTTAAACATTATTTTTGGGATGATCCTTTTTTGTTTCGTGAGTGTGCAGATGGATTATTTCGCAGGTTCCCGAATGGGAAGTTATGGCGTTCTTACCAGTTGTCATACTTCACCCTATGGTGGACATCATGGCCCCACTAAAACGGTGGCTAAGATTAATGAGTCAGGCTTCTATTGGCCTACTATGTTTAAGGATGCTAACACTTTTGTGCAGGCTTGTGACTCTTGCCAGAGGACTGGCAACATTTCGCGGAGGCATGAGATGCCCCAAACTGGAATTCTTGAAGTAAAAATATTTAATGTTTGGGGTATTGATTATATGGGGCCGTTCCCATCTTCCAATGGGAATTGCTACATACTTGTAACCGTCGATTATGTGTCCAAGTGGGTAGAGGCCATAGCTTCACCAACAAACGATTCCAAGGTAGTCATCAAGCTCTTTAAGAAGATCATATTTCCGAGGTTTGGTGTTCCACGGGCTATTATTAGTGATGGAGGTACTCACTTCCATGAAAGACAATTGGATAACCTCCTTAAGAAGTATGGTGTGTATCATAGAACCGGGCTTAGTTACCACCCTCAAACTAGTGGTCAAGTTGAGGTCTCTAATATGGAAATTAAGGCGATTCTAGAGAAGGTAGTAGCCAAGTCAAGGAAGGATTGGAGTATGAAGCTTGATGATACACTTTTGGCATACCGAACGGCATTTAAGACACCGATTCGTACTTCACCTTATAGATTAGTTTATGTTAAGGCATGTCATCTTCCCGTGGAGTTGGAGTAATTCTAAGGTCGCGGGTAAGAAGAGACTTCTCCAACTCAATGAGTTAGATGAGTTTAGATTGTCGGCATATGATAATGCGCGGATCTACAAGGAGAAGACCAAGAAGTGGCATGACAAGAGGATCCTACCAAGAGAGTTTGCACCGGGTGATAAGGTTCTTCTCTTTAATTCTAGATTAAAGATTTTCCCAGGAAAGTTGAAGTCTACGTGGTCCGGTCCCTTCACTGTCACAAGGGTGAACAACTTTGGTTCGGTGGAGTTGGTTAATGATAAAGGTGAAGAGTTTAAGGTCAATGGTCAAAGGTTGAAAGTGTATCATGAGGGTGCTACCATTAGAGACGTGGAGGAAACTCTCCTAACTCCGCTTCCAACATGAGCTTCAAGGTGGTAAGAAGGTCGTGCGGGACCTAGATAAACCAGCGTTTTGCGGGAGGCAACCCGTATTTCTTGCTTTCTAGGCTAGTTTCCCTTTTTCCTTATTTTTATTATTATTTTAGGGAGGCGAGGAGAGTGAAATTTTACCATTTATAAGTGTTGTTGTACATGTATGGATTTGACAGGTAAAAAGACTTAGAAAAATTTGAAGAAGAAAAGAAATCGGAGAAAAAGAGGTGAGTCCGAGCTGGGAACGGGCCCGGTCGGGCGAAGCTCGCCCGCTCGGGCGCGCAAGCAAGGCAATAATTCAGCTCTAAATTCGCCCGATCGGGCGACGCTGCCCAATCGGGCGCGCAAAGAGAGTTGATTTCGGAGCCTATTTCGCTCGATCGGGCGAAGCTTGTCCGATCGGGCGCATTTTTGTGGAAAATCGAGTGAAGGAAAAGATATGTCAGGCGAAGCTCGCCCGATCGGGCGAGGAAATTGGAGAAATTTATCTTCGTGTTCGCGCCCGATCGGGCGCGCAACTGGAGTTTTGGAAATCATCTTTTCCGCCCGATTGGGCGCGCCTATTTGTGGCCGTCCCTTTATCTTTCTTTCCCTTCTTTCGTTTCTCACTTTCTTCTTCTTTCATCTTCTTCATTACTACATTCTCTCTCTAAAACCTCCATTTTCACACCTTCAAACCTCACTTAACTTCAAGATCTCCTCCAATTCTTCCATCAAAACTCAAAAATTCTTGCATATTCTTACTCCTCTCATCTTTGTCTACAATATACACTAAATTTTCACCACTTTCTCTCAATTTTTTTCAAAACCCTAAGAGAGAGAAAGCTTCAATTTCTACTATTTCTCACAAAAAAATGGCTTTCAAGAGGTCTAGGACTGGTATGGGTGAAGGCTCAAGGCAACAAGTGCCCACAATCGACCCGGAGTTGCAAGTTCCGGGATGGGAGAGGGTGGTCATCACCACCCAAGAACAAAGGCAAAGGATGATCAATCTCACATCGAGACAGGTAATCCCTACACGCTTTGTCCATCATCCTACTCTTGCTAGATTAGGAATTGATAAACCGGTTGAAAAATTATTTAAAGGAATTGGCATGAGTGGGTTGTTTAAATTGCATTATGATACTTATGATTATTTAACTTTAGAATTTATTTCTAGTTTTAATGTTATAAAATCAAATGCTTTGATTTCTCATGTTCAATTTCGATTGCTTAATAATGATGTTAGATTGTCTTTGAAAGAGTTTGGAAAATTGTTTAATTTAAAGTCGGATAGACCAACTGAACCACCCCAAGACAACATTGTCGTTGTCTACCAATCCCTTACGGGGAATACAAACTTGAACCTCCAACATGCCAAGGGCACTTGGATACAACATCCCGTGCCAAAGTTTTGGCAACGGTTTGTTGGCCTTACCATTTTTGGGAGGCATGAACCCGCAAATGTGAGGAGGGATGAACTAGAATTGTTAGGGTCATACATGATTCCTAGGAGTGATAAGCTCAACATAGTTCATAGGATGGCCCAACACTTCCAAAGGGTGGCTAATGCGGCCGAATCGGGTAGGTCTAGGGTCCCAATTTATTTTGGTGGTCTAGCAACCCATATAGCGGTCAAACACCTTAACTTTGTCCCTAACAACGAAGGGAAGGTAGCCGGCCCGACACTAATGGATCTACCCTATTTAGGTGGCCTAAACTGGATAAATGTAATAGGGGGTAAGACTTGGTGGGTGATCCAAAGGGAATCGGGTAGAAGGGACAATGCTTTTACCTTACCTAACCCGGTCTTGACCAAGTTTGAGAAGGGCCTTCCTTCTTACACTTTTGATTTAGGCAACCAAGGTGAGGCCTAAGCGTCTCACCAAGCACCACCCTCACCACAACCCCAATTTCACCAACCATC
This sequence comes from Chenopodium album, assembly GCF_948465745.1. NCBI lineage: Eukaryota > Viridiplantae > Streptophyta > Magnoliopsida > Caryophyllales > Amaranthaceae > Chenopodium > Chenopodium album. The sequence goes on along the minus strand of NC_137858.1, from coordinate 22,443,329 downwards.
GCCCCAACCCTACACATATGACATTACCACTTTCTCAACCAACTACAACATCGACCCTAACGCCCCATATGACTTTTCGGCTTTTAGGAGCCAATTGGATAGGATCGAGAGTGGGCAAGGGAGAGTGGAGAGTATGGTTAGGAACTTGGACTCTAGGGTAGGATCCCTAGATGTTATGGTTGGGCATATGGAGAGGAACCTCGGGAGGGGTTTATACCCTATGTACGATGACTATGCACGTCGGGGGGCTATTCCCCCCGAATAACTTGTTCCCGATTGGTTCCAATATCCTCAAGGAGGATACACGGACCCAAGTGCCTACGGTACCTATGTGGACTATTCTTCGGTCCATGGATATGGGACCGATGTTCCTTTTGGTGGGCTTCGGGGGAATGTGGATCCTAACTACTTTGCAGGTGGTTCGGGTTATGGAGGTCATGGTTCGAGCCATGGAGGGGCCGGTCCTAGCCATGGTGGTGGCTATTCGAGGATGGATGAGGATGAGGAGTAGGTTACACTCCCAAGTCAATGAGGCCATTGCTTGATTTGGCTTGGGGGGTAATCTTTCGCTTGGTAATTCTCTTCCTTTTCTCTATTTATTTGCTTTTTAGTATAGTTTTTACTTGCTTTTCTAGTTTAGTTTTATTGCTTTCCCTTATGAGAAAATACAAAAAAAATTAAAAAATCAAAAAAAAAAAAACGTTCCAATGAATTGTAAATCATGCTTCCTTGTGCCCCATACTTGAGAAAAACTTGTTTTGATTCTTGGTATTTGATGATGAATATTGTGGATTTGTTGATCATGATTTGAAGTTTAATTGCTTGGATTCCTAAACATGCGTCAATTTTGTCCAACAACTTGTGAATCTAGTGCTTGACTAGTTGATTTGGTTAGGAATGTGTGATTAGTTCCTGGTATGTCAATGAATTCGAGTATTGGTTTGCAACTATGAGTAGTGTTTCATGACTCAATATTATGCACATGTGGAAGACGAAGGCATTTGTTCTTTTAGGTAGCCTTCATATTTATTTAGATACATTTGTTCCCTTCTTGCTACCCATGTTGTTGCCTTGACTTATTTGTTGTTTATAAGCCACATTACAAGCCTATTTTGCCCCATTGGTTACTAGTCCCAAGCTTGGCTTGGGGGAGCTATTAGTGAGTGAGGTGAGGGAGTTTGTAGTGTGCACATTATTTGCACAATTTGGGTGGGTTTTGAGAAGTAATTTGTTCTTGATCAAATTTTTGTTTTGATGAGTTTAAAAGTTGTATATATTCTTGAAATATAAAAGTGTGATGGAAAAGAAAAAAAAAGAGAAGAAGTTCAAAAAAAAAAGTGAGAAATTTGAAAAAAAAAGAAAGAGAAAAAAAAAAAGAGAGAGCAAAAGAAAAAAAAAAGCGTTTGATGTTCAAATGTTCTAAATGAAGGTTGATCAAAAGAAAAGAAAAGAAAAAAAAGGGGTTGGGATGGAGAGCGATCGAGTACATCTTTTACTCGCCACATAAATGAGAGTTGAGTGTGTGAGCACTAGTCTTGAATTCTATATGCTCTTTTGGTTTGCTCTATTTGACAATTGTTGGGGAGGAAGGGTGATTGGATGAATAAGATTGATTGATGTTGAAGCATGTTCATTAGATTTGCCTTGAATCGTTTGTGCTTGATATTAATATTGGGGTGAGGTATGTTTTATATATTCATTGATGAGCTCTTTGCTTAGGGACAAGCAAAGGTTTGGCTTGGGGGAGTTTGATATGTCCATTTTATAAAGTGATTTACCCCCGTCCCTTGGTCATAATTAGTAGTGTTTTTGGCTCTTTCGAGCCACTTTTATTACTAATTGGTGTTTTCTAGTGTTTTCGTAGAATTTGTTGAGTTTTGCAGGAAATTGCATCTTTGGAGCATTTTCTCGGGTTTTTCATGGAGTGACTACGGGAATTAGAGGAGTACGACCATCATTGAAGCCCAAGGCCGGCTAGAGTCATCAAGCCGGTGATTAAGGGCTTGGTATTCAGAATACCCAGGTATTTGGACAGAGTGATCAAGAGCATAAGTGGATATCCGGATTGGGCCGAAGATATAAGCCCAATCGATGTTCCGAAGCCTCAAGAGGAAGCCGGGCCCGATCGGGCAAGCATGAGCTCGATTGGGCGGGTGTTGCAACAAGGTGGTTGTGCGTGGCTTAAGGCGCGCCCGATCGTGCGAGCCCCAAGCACGATCGGGCGACGATGCAGAGAAGAGAATGCGAGCAAAAAGGCGCGCCCGATCGGGCGCGTGTTTCTGGAAGACCTTGTTAGACGAGCACTTAGTTTCTATTTAGGAGTTTTGATTAGGAGTTGTTTAAGTACGTTTTTAGAATTATTATTTTACTTACTCTTACTTGAAGACTTTCTCTCTCTACTTAGTATTATTCTCTCTCTAGACTTTTTCTCTCAACTTTTCCCTTGTTCTTGACTACTTTGTAACTCCGCCGATTCGGTACAATTTCTATTTTATTTAATTCCAGTAATTTCATTCTTTCAATTCCTCATGTCTTATTTTATTACTTTGCATGTTTTAGATTTAATTATGTCTGAGTAGATTAATTCTAGGGTTTATGGGGATCCATAATTAATATGAAGGGATAATTTGCTATTATTGATTATTGATATTGCATGATAATTTCGTATTGAATTGTTTTAATTCTTTGCAATTAGATTATGAATCGAGCAGATGTAATTTGATTGTGAATGTTTAGCAATATTGAATTGATGAATCGGGCAGATGTTAATTTGATATTAAAGGCTATTTTCAATAGGAACTTAGATCTAGTAAATTGCGAGAGCCTGTTAGATCTATGTTGGTTAATAAATTGCGAGAGCCTGTTAATCATGTTATTTGTGCAATGTTGATTATTAATTGTTATGTTTTATCCCGAAATATTAATTATTGGTGAACCTGTGACCCTAGGCCTTCTTATTATTGATTTTCTCCCTAAACTTAATCTCCGTATTATAATTTCATATTAAACACAACAAATTGGTTACCTTAATAATTTAGATTATATTAATTAATTAGGAGTCGAAAGACCAGTTTCCCTGTGGATTCGACCCTACTTCCCTATCTGCTTTAGTTAGAGGACTTAGGTATTACTTTTGATTAGGGGATACGACTTTACCCTGTCTGTGGCCTTTGCGAGTGAAATCACACTCACTACTACAAATCCCTTACTTTCTCGACGCTGTTGGCTCGACGCTATATATGAGGCGTCAACGTAAAAATCAAAGTCCGCTTTTTTCGACGCTTTTGTGTCGAATTAGTTTCTTGACGAGGGAAAGCGTAGAAAATATTGTATGACTTGCACGTGACTCAAGGCAACTCACAACTTAAAAAAGCGGTGTATAAGTAAATTTTTAAAAATAAAAAAAAAATTCTTGAACCGCCCAAAATACCCAAATGCAAAATCGAACCCCCTCTCTCTCCTCTTTCTTTAGGTTTTAGATCTGAAAACTTCATACACTAAACCTAATTGTTCATCACTATCCTTTATTCTTATAGAATCTAAGCAATCTTTTGAAACTGCCTGAAATTAGCGAATTTGGGTCGAAATCGTGGTAATGTACGTTCTTTCGCTCCTTGTAAATTTTTTCAATTGATTGTAATTTTGTTCTTTTTCTCATCAATTTTATTGCTTGTGTGCTTAAATATCATTTAGATAGACTTTGTTATATTGAATTGTTGTCAAATTACATTGAATTTTTAGTTATTGTGTCGTAGAAATCCATTGTATTTAAATCTAGGGTTTCACTGTATAGCGTGTTGGGTGTAGGGGATTTAGTGAGCGTTTTAGCTTACTTACGCTTCAATTATTTAAGGTTTTAGTCTAACTAAGAATCTCAGTTCGTTGTTGCAGAATTTCATTCGGTTTGTTTTACTACTCAGATATACCTTTTTCATTTTCTGGGCTGGGAGTGACGCTATGAACTCAGAAGTTGCGTTAATTGGGTTTCAAATTCATGGGATTTCACCTATTGGGTAGAATATAAATACAATACCATTTTACATGATTGTTTACATATAGAGATATACCGTTTATAATAGAACAAATGGAGTATTATAGTGGTGAGTAATTGGTTTTTTAAATCTGAGAAAACAAAGAAGTTGCATACATTTCACCATTCCAGCTTTTGTCATAATTTTCTTTATTTTTTATTTACTTGGACTAATCAATCATTTGATGTTGTTGAAGAAAAAAGAACGGTGAGCTTTCAAATGTTTACAAGTTTGCATTAAGTTATTATCAATATTATCTGAATTCTGAACCAGCTTTGATCTTATTACTTAAGTTATTTTCAATTTTCATCCAAATTAGTTAAGATACCAAGGTAAATATCTCAAAATTCTCATAAAAGATGTGTTAGCATTCTATTTTGGCAAGGTGATGAATTGATTGGTTTTGTTGTGTAGTTGACAATGGCTAGGAACACTTGAGCTTTATTAACTTAAGGTTTAAGCTGTAGCTCGGGATTACGAGCTCTGTAAAATAAGAAGTCAAAATGACATTGTAGCAGAACTGGCCCCTGTGATGAAGAAGAAATTTAGTCTTAATAAGAGAGTAAGAAGATTCTGGGATTGAATAGACGAGTTTGCTGAGTGTGAAATAGTACTTATTATCCTCTTTAAAGAAATTCATCATCAATGAGGTCTGCTGCTCTCTTTTACACATGTTTGTTTTCTTACATGTCTTTGTTTCCCTATTATTCTGCCTGAAAGTCTGAAATTGAGGTCCTTATGGTGCTTCATAGTAAGATATTCTACGAAATATATTTTGTATAAATTTTGTTCTTTTAGTTTATCTTGTGCAAAATATGTTATATCAGTTATCATATATAGCAATTATTAGGGTGAAGGTTATGCTATGAAATTGCATATATTTACTCTTGCATTTGTCTGTTGAAATCACCTATGGTTTCTAGGATCAAGTGTATGTATTGATGTTGTGCTTTGCTTGGAACCCGTGATACTGAAGAAATTGGAAGAATATGGAGAAATTGGACTTTTGAAAATATTAGTTCTTTTCTCGGTGGGTCTAAGTGATCAAATATATATGTACATTTTTCATTTTTATGATGCAGAGTTTTTTAAGCTAATTTACCCACCTGACCCCTTCAATTGAAATAATAAACTTGCTTAGATGGTAGTATCCGGGTCTTAAAAAAAAACACACAACATAACTAATGTCTTGTTGTGTGGCTGTTCTGCTGAGTAAGGTTGTTACTTGTTAAAAATTGTTTGATAACTCAAGTTTTTTTATCATCAAACACTTGTTATTTTTGAGAAATCAGACCATTAGTTTCAAGAGTGAGAAGAAAAGCCTCTTGGTTTTGTTGGATGCCTTTTTATGGGAGGCTGTAATTGATTATACCTGGTGAGATTTTTTTTTAGTGTGTTTTGTTCTAACTAATCAAGTGAAGACATTTAACATAAGCCGTAACATTTGCTCTGTTGTATCTTTGACATGAATTTCAGAAATTTTGTATAGTTAATGCATGCTCTGATTGTACCTATTGGTTGTGCATGTAGGCAGCAACTTATTTCAGTGGTAACTATAGTAAAAGTTTGAATTGAGTTTATACTTGTTAGATCCTTCAACTCTTTAAAGGTGTGCTCTTATGCTCTTGTGTACTGTGCAACATCTATAATTAGAGTTTCAGAGGATATAGGCGGGAATAGATGTGTTAGGAACTGTTACTAAAGTGGTTATCACCAACACTCCTATTTTAAATGTTAATGATGAAAGCACAACAAGCTGTTGAGAGAGAGTTAATATAATCAAAGCATATGCTGAGGTAAGGCATCAAGGTCTTTGCAGATTTAGATAATTACTTGAACAATAGAAGTTGATTCAATTCATTTATTGATGTTTTCTTAGTTGTACACTTAGTTTAGAATTTTATTGATGATTTCTTAGTTGTACACTTATTTTAGAATTGAATTCAGACCTGATTTTTTGGGAGTTTGAATTTGGAACTGAATCCAGAACTGAATTCAGAACTAAATCCAGAATTGAATTCAGACCTGATTTTTTGGGAGTTTGAATGCAGAACTGAATTTAGAACTGAATTCATAGCTGATTTTTTGGGAGTTTGAATTCAGAACTGAAACTTGCCAAGGCTGCTGCTATTGCAACTGCTTTCCTGGCAAGTCTGGTGTTGCAGCTCCTGCCATGCCATGGTTTCCTACTGCTATGCTACCCTGCTTTGCCGCCTGCTGTTGCAATGCTACTTCTGCTTTGCCTCCTGCTGTTGCTATGCTACTTTTGCTAGAACATTGCTACTTGCTATGTGTTTGTTAAACTCTAAGTAAAATTGCATGTAACATTGTTAAAGTGATAACCTTGGAAAAAATTTGTAGGATGCTCTAACTGTTTGTTTGAAAGAAAATGGGAAAAAGGAAGTGACCCAAATTCAGATCTGAAGTTCAGAGCGGATTTTCATAACTGAATTCAGATCTAATCATCAGAACTTGTCATAGTGGCTTTCTAATGGACAGCAAGAAAGCTTAAAAAATGATAGGCCTACTTTACAGATTTATACATGTGCATTGTACATAATTAATTGCCTAGATTAAAGTATAATGTCCATGTTATTTTCTCAAATCGATTATGAAGCTTGAGCCTATATTGTGTAATGTACTAATTTATACTTTGTTTTTTTTTTTTTTTTTTTTTTTTTTTTAATTTTTTTGAAGATTGGAAAAGGCAATGTAGGTGCAACAAGAGAATATGCCGGGACACTTCAGCATCAAAACAAGCGACTATATCGTCTATAAGGCCATCATCTATGTATTTTGCTAGATCATGGTTTTATAACCTCGATGCAAAACACACTTCCACTTGGAGTGACGTTGTAAAAGCGTTTTTAACCCAATATGGAGATAACATCGAGCTCACAATTACCTTGCGCGATATTGAATTGCTTAAGCAAGGGTAAAAAGAAGGCTTCATTGACTTCTTTTTCATGTGGCGATTTATATATCTCAAGAAGTTGTCAACATTTTAAGATGTAGCACCCTAGGTCTTGTTTTGTTTCTTTCCTTTGTTTGTTATGATAGGCTAAGAGATTCATGCTGTCGAATCTACTTATTTTGTACTCATTGATTATTGATTAAAAAATATATTTTCAAGTATGTCTATCTTGTTTTCTTTGAATCTCTTTATTGTTATTGGCTCATATAAATAAAACGTACACATACAAATATGCAATATGAAAAAGGCATACATGCTCAACACTTCAAGAATCTTGATAAACTGTGGCTTACTAGATTTATTGAAAGAGGCCCATCTTTGGCCCACAAAGAAAGGATATGATGATTTCACCAATACAGGAGGCAACTTGAAACTCCACAAAGATAATCCCATGTTCTTGACCTTAGAGAAAATCCATCTTTTGGCAACCCTTTTGAGCCTCGTCAGTTGAGCCTTAGTTATTCAACCTACATTATTCCATACCTTGAGATGGGAATGGTGCAAAGAGATATAAATGAAAAATAGGGAGAACGAAACATAAGAGGGGACACAAAGTTAGTCTAAACCCAAAAGCAAAGATCCAGTGAAAAAGAAAGAAAAAATCATTCTAAACCCAAAAACAAGACTTGTCAAAAACAAAAAAAAGAGAGAGAGAAAAAAAAGAGATCGAGAGAGAGAAAGAGAGAAAGATGACAAGGAAAAATCACCTAATGTAGGAAGTTGCCACAAAGCAGAAAGGTTTTAATTTGATAAGCACCAAGAGTAAGGGATTATTGGGTATACTTGACCTGTCCATTCTTCATAACCTCAAGCCTAGCCACGTTACAACCTTGGAAAGGCCCTCCTTGAGGTAGACCATAACCATGTACCAAAATCATCTTTTCATGAAAATATGGCCAACCTTAGGCCTTTGCATATATGGACCTACTATTAAGTAGTCACGCCCATATATAAAATGCATGAAGTGTTGAGTTATGACTACAAAATTATATAAAAAAATCAAATGATTTGGATGATTTGATAGCCATTGGCTTGATGACACAAATCTAGTAAAGCAATCGAATTAAACTAAATTCGATGTTTTCCATATCTTTGGCCAAGAAAAATGAGATGACTATCACTCTAAAAATAAACAATCATCTTATCTTCTTTTAACAATAGGGCTATTTATTACCAAGGTAATTCAAGTTCTATATACATTATTGCCTAGAACGAAAAAGAGTTAATACAATAAATTGATTTGATATATCGATAGCCTTGACGTCAACTCTAGACGTCTTTTACAACTCTTGAGAATTGGTCTTTTCATTTATACGTCCGCCTGCGTGGGATATCTTCATCTTCTCTAAGCGAGCAACATTGATTGAACATGATCGCTACATGAATAATGATCGTTATCGCTATCACACATTCACACGTATAACTCACTGCCAAGACATCACGATGATTCAAATATTAAATCAATAATCCTTGCTTTTCGAAAACATGTCTAATTCTCTTTATTTATTCTTCTGTGGGAAAGTTGGATTCCCCTTCCTTTTTATACAAATCCATATTTTTTGTTCATTTCTTTTTTGGGGGGTAAGTCGGGATGATCCCTCCCATTTACTTGAAAATAGTACTTCCTCCGTTTCTTTTTACTTGCAACACAGCCTTGTGGCACGTGTTTTGAGGTCGGGTTTGTGTAATGTAAACGGATAAATTATTCATTATAATTTTTACAAATGATACTTAACCCTATTCTAATCTTCGTGTAAAAATTATATTGATAAAATCGCTCATTTACCCTCACTAATCATCTCCTAAAACTGCGTGCCTAAAAGGTGTGTTGCAAGTAAAAAAACGGAGGAAAAATAATTTTTTCGCTCTTTGCCTCAAACTGGGGGCTAAAAAGCCTGAACATCCCCACTTCACTCTATTTACAGATTTGAACACGCTATTTATGCTGTAAAATCAATGTCATGCAAAGCTTATTACGAACCATCTTAATAACTTTAAATGACAAAGGGAAGAATACCACTTCCTATTATTTGACCAAGATAATTAATTATGTTACTTGATCAAACAAATCATGATAAACATATGCAATATTCCACAAATTAAAAAAATGAAAACCTTGGGGCTTCAAATAAACATGAGAAATATCCCCTAGCATGTGTATACATGAATTGCAAAAGCCACCTAAGGTTTTGGGGGCTACAAAAATATAGGTCTCACCTCAATTTTCATTTTGAAATGAGACTATATTTTGGAAAGTAATTCGAATGATTTTATAAATTATTCTAACACTCCATCAAACCTAAAATTTGGTAAATATTCATTTTCAAACTATGGCACTTTTTAATTGGAAGAACTTCACTTTCAATTATCGAAGTACGACAATGATGACAAACACTAAAAAGGAAGAGATGACAAAAATAGATATACAAAAGTTTTCTCACATTTTCATATCTTTGTTGAAATAAGTTGTAAATTACAACTTACCTTCATCAATCTTGGACAAAAAAAAGTTATACTCAATTACGAGCTAGACCTTTCTTTCCATTTTGGGTCCAGTTTTGAAAATAATATGATTATGTATTTTGCCTACTAGAAAAAGTTGCTTTTCAAAACAAACTTTCATTTAAATTATTGGACCCTTTTCAAATTTTGAATTCTAGTTCGAAACAACATGTTTCTAATAAAAAATTATAGTACTCAAAATTTCCATTCTGAATTTTTGTTTTCTCAAAATAAATAAATTTTCAGATTCATCGTTTGGATAATACATGTATACACGAATATTTCCAAAAGGAATGAATTAAGATTCGACTTCTTCTTGACTCGAACTTGTTCTCGCTTATTGGCTAAGGGATGGTAAACGAACCACCTACAAGACCGAAATCAAAGATTGATAACAACAAAGAAAATATTTGATGTTCTAAATAAACTTTGAGAATAAAATCACCGCAATGATCTTTACAAACGTTTAGACATTAGGTAAGATCATTAAACCTTAAGCACAATTGTTTTTGGTTTGTAAACAAGCAAAGAACTAACTTGCTTTCTTAAACATGACTTTAACTAAAATGCAAAAGCCATGTCATTATCCTAAATATCTTAAAAACAAAAATAGGATATATACATAGGTCCATCCCAATATCATGATTATATGAATGGCCTAAACAATAGAAAGTCATTAGAACTACCCCAAAGTGGGGCTCCAAGACTTGTGAAATAGCAAGAATGCGCATAACATGACACATGGGGGCTCCAATATCAACAAAAAAAATGAGACATACATGCCATTCGAGCTAATTTCGAGAATCGCTTAAACTACAAATGGTCTACGTAGATCTCGAGCCTTACAATTTTCAAATTTATCACAGTGATATAACAATCATGTTGTCCCTTTGAAAACTAAGTTTGCAACTGAACTTGGCCATAAAACAAATTACATATTCGAGCCATTTTCAAGTTCAACTTCGAGAACTAATCTTAGTGCATAATTGTTGTTTCAATACTTCAATTTACTCTAGAGATTAGAGAGTATGACTAGTATAGAGCAAAACATACTTGCTCATACGAAAGTTTAGTACTCAATCATTCATCATGAAAATTGTATCAAGACACATTATTAACATAAGACAAACAATTTCATGAGTTAGAATGTAAACAAAAGACTCCTAGGTTCTATATTATGGAGTATTCGTTTTAAATTATTCTCCATTGCTGCACACATGGGAATTTCGCAAGGAGGATGACATCTACTTTCTCGAGTTTCAAAACAGTGACAAAAGTTGAACTCAAAGAAAGAAATCAAAAGTAGCAAGAATAGATGAAAAATTTGAACAACATTTCATTTTTCCTTTTACTTGTTCTAATGAATGACCAATACTACTAGACTTAGCAAATTTTTTTGTTAAAACTATGAATGGTCAAAAAACGATTTAAACACACTAGTTTAATCGCTTCCAAGATCCTAGTTGCTATCATAATAAGACGAAACGCAGGATCTCTAGACCCATTTCAAGCAACATGAAAGGGTCTAATTGTTAAAAACAAACAAGTCATCGAAGTCACCCAACATTGGGAGCTACAATATTCGATAACATAAAATGGGGGCTCAAAAAGCCGAAGTATAGCCAAACTACTCTAGTTCGATGATGTCTTCAAGAATTTGCTTAACTAACTAGTTTTGTGCAAATCTTGAGATCATAGTTTTATAAGTGAATAATAATAACATTGGTTATTTTTATCATTGATAAAACCAATTTTGCAACTTACGCATGAAAAAAAGAATAATAAACATGAGTCGCAAGAACAAATTCATGCTATTATAAAAGTTCAAAATTTCATTTATAATTTTAATGCATAACTATTATTCTAAACACTTCAATTTACATTAAAATTAACAAGTGTAGTCTATGCGAGCAATAAAGTTCAAACACAAAGTCAAAATTTGAACAAAAAAAAAATATATGCTTGACAAACTCATACATGATCAATACTTGGTCACTTTACATGAAATTTTTTGCAATATCTTCTTAAACATGTCACAACAACAAACAAACAGATTCATGAAAACAAGTCGAATCAAAAACCCTCCAAATTCAAAATTTGGGGTTTAACGGTTCGAAAATTGCCCAAGTTCAGCCAAGAATGAACGAATTATGGCAAATATGAACAACAGATGAGATCTACTTCCTTTAGCTTCAAAAAACAAGAAAATCCGAGCTCTTTAGAGAGAGAAAAAAGCGAAAATGAAAAATCGCACTCAGCGATTCTCTTTTTGCTGACTTAAATGTCGCGCGCAACTGAATTAGTTGCGCGTGACAGACCAGCGCAACTCAGAACGATGCGCGCGCCTGGCCAGTGCGACCAACTGAGTTGCGCGCGGATATTGGTCACTAAAATGACCGGTATCCAGATTTTGATCCGTTTGATCATTTTTCAACGGTTTTGCTCGTTATTAGACGTAATGGCGCGCAAATTATCAAAATCTTTTAAATTGCTTTGCATTCTGTAGTTTATTTTCTTCTTTGTTAGTTTTTTGCATCATTTTGCATTCACACTATGCTTTGTGCCTTCCCTAAGCATACGTTTTGAACGTTTTTTGTAAGAGTGCCTTAAGACGTTTCGTGGTGGTGCTTTACGTAAAAGCAACCATATACAGGTTTATCATTTTACTGTACTGACATTACAAATGTCCGGCTTTTCTTCTTTTTTCACGCCCGAAACAAAAAGGAAGGCGTTTTCATGCAACGTAAAAATGCAAATGGTGTATCGTACGGCGCAAAATTGTACGGCGTTGGTGTTGCGTAAAATTTCACTTCAGCCCAAGCTTTGTGAGATCTACCTCTCGGAATTAAAAGGTAGAGAATTACTGTAGGCGTTAGCTCACGAGTCAACAGGCGCGCCGAACCATCAGGAACAACCACTTCTTGAATGGAAGAAAATACGGTAGTTAGTGATCTTACTAACTTACTGGACAATTAGGGTGTCCGACCACCCCCTGTATGAAGAAGCGACGAGACGATGTCGCGCCTATGTAGTCACGTGCCCCTAGTCCTGAGACACGTGTACTCATCTTGTGGACAAAACTGCTGAGAGAGTTGCTGACTTTCTTCCCTCTCACTGGATTTGGATATATGCCTCCAGTCCTAAGACATGTATTTCTATCTTATGGACATCCGGCTCAAATACCGGACAGTTTCGGCTCGAATACCGAAAAACACCTTTTTCATCTTTTTACTTTTTTAAAGTCAGGCTAAAGTTTCAATGACATATCGAGGGACTTTAGACCAACGATGACACGATTGAGAGGAAATCATCCCCTTTTATTCTTTTTTAAAACCGATCTCTTCTCATGACTTGACATCACCTAGAAGACCTTTACTTGTAAAAGCGTTCTAAAATTGCAAAGGATCAATCTTGATTCTTTAGCGCGTTAAGACTAGGAAAAACTTTTTCTAGCCTTAATAGCTACTTGCTTCAAACACTTAGCAAATCAAGGATCGTTTCAGCATCCTAAAACATTACTGAAAGATTCTCTATCCTTAGAGAACTTCGCAGAATGAGTCTCGGATTTATTTCCTTGACTACTTTGATCATCTTCTATTCTAGACTCGATCAAAGTGGGGGCTAACTGTAGACACCTACTTTTGGCCTCTTGTCCCGAAAAGGGAGTGCGATGATGTTTCAAAAACCCGTTCTTCATGCTAGATCAAAGTTGAATTGTTTATGGACTACGTAAAGCATTATGAAGTAAGTTAAAACCCATATTTGAAACCAAGTTATCTTAGATCCTTTTCCGATTACTAATTAGGCCTAAACGTGTTCATACATGTTTAAACTAGATTAATAACGGACCCAAATGCGTCAAATGCAATGATTGGATCCAATGGAACCTACATTGTTGAAAATCGAGCCAAACAGATAAACCAACCATTAAATTCCTGTGCAAGGCCTATACAAATCGATAGCCCTTTTAATAGATTTCCAACGGTATATTATAAGCCCAATTCCGAGCCAAAACAAGAAGTAATGATCAAAACACTAAATCGGGCCCAAAACTGACACCCTTGCACTCCAACAGCCATAACTTTTGATCCACAATAGATTTTAAACTATATCTAATGGCATTGGAAAGTAGACATCAAGAGCTTTCCAATGATATCTTACACGCCTAAATCCAACTTTGCAATCAAAAGTTATGGAAGTTTTAAAAACGCGTTTTCGTATAAGGCAAACCGCAAACCAGCGTAACTCAATAAGTTGCGCGCGCCTGGCGCGCACGACTCAGTGAGATGCGCGCGGCGCCCCAGCGCGACTCATAGAGTTGCGCGCGCCACCTGACGCCGCGGCTCTAAAACCCTTAACCTAGATTCCTACGCCTATAAAAAGGGGTCTTCGTTCATCACTAAAGACACAGAAAAATCAGAATTCTAAACCCTAAATTCAGAAATCTCTAATCTCTCTCAAATCTTCTTACTATCTGTAGGGATCAGACTTATCCCGGGTGGGCTTTCTAAGCCCATGTACGCGCAGCATAGCCTTCATTTGGTCAAAGGGACGGATGGTTAGCATCTAGCGGATAGGCATTTGAATTGTAAGAATTCATGCTAACTTTATACCTCACAGAGGTTCCCCAAGATGGCATCCAAGTTCAGGGTGCTGACCCCTCGAACATACGTCCTGTCATCCGGATCAAGCGTCCGCAACATCTCCCGGGCCATCTTGACAACAGTCAGCCTCTGAACGGGAGCTGCGCAAATAAAGATAACATGGATTAAGGAAAGGCCGAATGGTCCCTATATATATAAAAATGTTAAAGGGGAAGTAGCCCTCACCCTCCGGCTGCTCCTCATCCTCCTTGACATGCTTTTTCCTATCTCTTGCTGAGCCGGCAGCATAGTTGGGTGGCTTTAAGCTACCCTTTGATGCCTTTGGGGCATCCGACTTGCTGATCACCCTATCAGCATCGAGACGGGAGCCGTCACCTATCTTCTTTGGTTTGTGAGCAATGTGTTTTCTGGACTTGCCAGAAGCACTCACATCTCCTGCCCCAAACTTTTACAGTTTTGGGTTGGATGGTTTGGAGGGAGAGGGTTTGATAGAACCACCCTGCATCAACAAAGAGACGTTAGAAAACATGCGAAAGAACCTTGCTAAAAAAGACAAGTGTGATAAACACATACCTTGGGGGTTCCGCTAGCTTTTTGGTCTTTGTTCGTCCGTTTGAGAACGTTCGAACGGTACATCACTGCAGAAAGTGCAGCCGACTTCCTTCAGGCCAAGAGCTTTTCCATAGCTTTGTCTACACAAAGAAACAAGAGTTACAAATCTACAAACAAACATTGATAAACAGCTAAAGCATCAACAATAACAAACGGTCGACTACCTCTCGGCATCTCAGTACTCAGGCCGCAAGTAGCCAAGTACACCCCATCTGAAAGCCACTTCTATTGGGGAATGTAACTTTGGGGGTGACTTCCTTCTCCCCCTGCTCGTTGGTCCGAACAGACAATTTGAACAAGCCCCTATCAAAGATCTCCTCCTAGGCTCGCCTAGGGAGAGGCAGCAAAGCACTCTTTCCAGCCAAGAGGGGCGGATCCATATTCCACCTATTATATATTTTATTCAACCGGTGCTTAGAGGAGTGGACTATGTATACCTTTTTTCTCCAGTCCTTCAACCTGGACTCCTTGTCGACTGCCATCATGTACCCCTTGCAAGTGGACAAGGTGTACCAGCCTTCGCCGCCTATTTTCGGCGCTCGGCTGAGGTAGTGCATGTGGGCGAATGCCTCAAAGCTGGGATCCACCTGCAGTATTTCACATACGGCAATGTACCCAATTATATTGATCCATGAGTTCGGGACTAATTGCCAGATACCTAGTTGGTATCCATCCAAAATTCTCTCCACTGCCGGATGGAGAGGGAAGCGCAGTCCTGCCTGAATGGTCGCCTCGTAGAAACCAAAGGCTTCATCAAGATAGCTGGCCATGCTGGGCAAGGTGACCGTGTCATCCTTATCCGGCACGGTGAGAGTGTAGCCATGTCCCATGACATGCTTAAGTTGAAGCTTGGCAAGGTCGGACGTCATTTTGTTCCGCTTGCTCTTGGGAACGTGATGATAATAGGGAGAACGTTCCTGGCGGTGAGTAGCATGTGGCTCGGCCCAGCCCTCATCCTTTTCCCTAACAAGGACTTCCTTACAGTGTTTATCTTAGCTCGTGCCTCCTCCGAATCAACGGAGGCACCTTCAGAAGATGACGAGGCCGAATCGTCATCAGAGCTCTCTCCAGAGTTAAGGGACTGTCAGCTGGTGCCAGCAGGGTCCTCCCTCAATCTCTCCTCCGACGCTTGTCTAGAAGGCTCGGGTCTCGACTGATTTTCGGCCTCCCACAGTATTGAATTTATCACTGGGTACCACTAGAGTTTGTGGAATGGTTATAGGTTGGAGTTGGAGGAGGGTCAGAAGAAGGGCTTGGAGGATGGTCTCGAAGCTCATAGACATGCGCCCTTAGGGAGCCGTCTGAATAGATTGTGGACCCCTCCGAATGGTAGAAAGAACCATCCAAGTTATATTACCTGGTAGTTCTCTTGGTTCTGGTCATAGTGTCCTGCACTGAAACAAAAACGGTCGAATTCGGAGAAGTTTGCAAAGCAGGGTTCATGAACAAGCATTCGGCACCGCTAGTTCTAGATTCAGCCGTCCCCAGTGAAACCATTTTAAAAAATAAAGCAAGGAAAAAGTAAAAAAAAAAAAGGAAAAGAAGCAGGCGGTTACCTTTAAAGAGTAATAAGGAGACGACTAAAAGAAGCTTGGACGTCTGTTTACAGACGGACTGGCGGACGGCTGTTGGATGCTTGCAAATAAAGAGTCAAGAGTTCAGAAGTCAAAGGCTGTAGATTCTCTTAAGATTCACAAATGTGTGAAAAAAATGAGGGGAGTCAACCCCCTATTTATAGAAAGGGTAAAGAATCTAGAGTAAAAATCTTGAGATTCGCCCATGGTAACTGGCAAAAAAAAAAAAAAACAACAAATCAGCCGCTCATAGCCCAAAACCTGTCACAGGCAGCACGTAGCAAGCGCGTGTCCCCTGTTAGGGGCAAATGATTTGGGTATTTTATACCCCTCCAAGTGGCCCTATCAGAGCCTGACACATGTCACTGGAAGGGGCGCCAGTTTGGACCTTCTAGATGGTGACACGGGTCAAGCATATGCTGACCCATGGGAATGGCGGCTTTCAAGGCCCAAATCCCAAAGGGCCCCTGAAAAAACGGCGTGCCCTTCCCTAGGTCATCAACCCCTAGAAAGGGCACACTTCCCAAGGGGAAAATGAGACCCAACTGATTTGCATTTGTTCACAAATATTAAAATTCTAAATTGCTCATCCGCGTTAGAGGTTTTGTGCGTATTAATGTAGTATATGTACTTCAAGGCACTCTCCTCTGTTCCATATAGTTAGACCCTGTTCTCTTACGTTGAAATTCCATTCAGTCCAGTCCAGTTCAGTTCAGTTCAGCTCAATTCAGTTTAGTTCAGTTCAGTTCAGCTCAGTTCAGTTCAGTTCAGCTCCTAATTTCCTTCTCTTATAAAATATTCATTTCAGTTCAGTTCAGTTCAGCGCAGTTCAGTTCATTTCAGTTCAGCTGAGTTCAGTTCAGTTCAGTTCAGTCAATGAGAACAGACCCTTAATGTGTAGTTTGAAGAATATGAAGTAGTGGATTTGACGAATGTCTTCGTTTGTGTTTAGCAGAATTTCTTATAGTTGAGTTCCTTGTGGTGCAATCCAAGGGTTTTTTTTTCAGACAACTGTGTTAATGATTTATTGAAATACGTCTGGTAGCAAGCTCAAAGTAATTGACAAAATGAATTTTATAATGAAATCTACCACACACCAATCCTCAACCAGGCAACGTCAACTATACATTATCCCTACCTCTAGGTTATCAGAGTAATATTATTCCCTATGTTTTTATTTATGTTTTCTATTTTGGTTGGGCACATGTGCCGATGTAGAATTTTGATCAATAAGTATAAAGTATATACTACCTCTGTTTCTTTTTAATTGACACGTTTTTACATTAGCACTATTCATCCACCTTCCTTTGACCGTATTTTGTGCTCTATACGTAATGAAAAATATAGTCCTGTGGGATCTTGTTACATTCATCATGTTATATACTTTCAAAGTATCAACTTTTTATAATTTTTGCTTATCGATAATTAAAGATATTAATGATTGAATAAGTGCATTGACAAACGCGTCTAAAGAAACGTGTCAACTAAAAGATGAAGTAATTAACAAGACTTTACTAACATTTGGCCTAGTCCGGTCATGTTTAATTTGTGTAAAAGGTATCAATGAAGCGCTTAAAGGGAGGATCAGTTTATCTGTTTATGATCATGTTATATACTCCCTCCGTGTTTTTTTAGTGTTACATTTTGATTGTATTTTGTTTTAAGCAAATTAATTGATTTAAATAAAATAAAAGGTAAGTAGGGTACTTAGAGTATTGAAAAATTGTAAAAGAAATATAATATTGTTAATAATAATTTATTAAAAAGTGAAATAATAATAATAATAATAATAATAATAATAATAATAATAATAATAATAATAATAATATCCTTGTGCTGGTATTGTGGGTATTAAACATCGGCATAATGTTGTTCGGGATACCCTTGTTGATGTTTGCTATCATTCTGGGATTTCAGCGAGAAAAGAGGTTGACATTGGGTTGGTTGAAGGGAACGACGAGGCCCTCAGACCTGCGGATGTGTTACTTTATTCATGGGATCGTGGTCGCGAAGTCTGTGTTGATTTGACAGGGTCTTCTCCTTTGACACAGTCAGGGCTATCTGACTTTATTCCTGGGCGGGTTGTGGCTGATGCTGCTCATCGGAAGCGGGTTAAGTATGAAGCTCGATGTCAGGCGATTGGATATGGTTTCATTCCCTTCTCCTTTTCTTTGCTTGGGGAATTAGAGAAGGAGGCTGTTGCGTTACTGAAGCGGATTCAGAGGTTCTCAACGACGCAAGACATTGGGGCTCGTGCTGCAGGTCATATCTTCACTAGGATAGGATTTGCTATAGCTAGAGGAGTGGGGGCCCAGATTGTATCTCGGCTTCCCACTAATTTATTGTAGGTTGTATGACTTTTATTTTTAAGATATAATAATAATAATAATAATAATAATAATAATAATAATAATAATAATAATAAGAATAATAATAATAATAATAATAATAATAATAATAAAGTAGATGTGGGTTTAGTTAGGGATCGGATCATAAGAGAAGAGATATAATATTAATATGTAGCTTGTCGCGAAAAAAGAAAGTATAACATTTAAAAAAAGCTTGGCCGTATCAGGGAAGTGTAATCTATCTATTACATATTACTAAAGGCGAACCCAAAAGTTTTCCCTCTAATGATACTTGCTAAAAAGAAAAACTTCCACAATAAACCTTTCGTTAAAAAATTTTAACTTTTATAAAAGGGATTGTATCGGATTTATTACATTTTCTTTACATCAAATATAAGCCAAACTTTCTAAAATATTAAATTATTCAATATATATGTGGAATAATTTGAACAGCATCTATTGCACGAGGTTTAACCTAGTACTTCAACATATATATTTATACTTGTCACTTGATGTGACATTGTGATTATATTAAAAGCATATTCGGTTGTAATAATGAAAAAACCTTGGGGGAATTTGGTACGGATATTCTGGAGAAGGGAAAAAAAATCAAGAGGGTTAATTCCTTTTGTTGGTGTTTTTAATATTAAACTAGTCTGTGGTCCGGGCGATGCCTCGGGTTGCTACTTTGTAATTATTGGTTTCGAGTTTAAATCTTGCTATAAATATTTTTTTAGTTGTCAAACTCAATCATTACATAATGGAAATAGTATAATAAAACACCAACTAACTTATCTAAGTTAACCATGATTTTGTTGGATAAAAAACACAAAGACTTGTAACATAACACTTGTTGGTCTTGAGTTCAAATCTTGTTATAAGCATTTTTTAGATGCAAACCTAATACATGTTGTGAAGGTGACATGTCATGTTTATAGTGACATGTAGCACATTTGCTGACATGTCGAACATAAAAAAGGTGACACGTGGAACATATTCTGTTTTTAGAACGCTTTTTAATATATAAGTATAGATATGGATTTAATCAAACCCTTTACCCTCTGCTTAGCTTTCTACTTGCATTCCCCACTTTACCCCCCCCCCTTCCAAATACTACCCTCAACTCGCCACCAAAAGTCACCAACACCAAAGCCGCCACCACTATCACCAGGAATGCCTCACGTACAATGACCCCCAATACCACCACCTTAGTATGTAACATCACTCACCACTGACCATATCATATTATTATTTTAACTCATCCGAAACCACTCAATCATCCACTCAACCACCCTAAACCTTCCAAAAACTACTGTTGACGAAGGAATAATCGCGTCGTTGAACGACTACACCTAAATCAAATGAATTTATAAAACTTTACTAACCTAATACAAGTATAGGGTAAATAGAGGGGTCGAACCACAGGGAGGCATGCATAAACACCACATTCATTACTTAGAGTCTAAGCTATCTCGGAACAAAAGGTGCGAATAACTAAGAGATCAAACTAAGAGCGAAATGGACTAAAGATCAATGTAACTAAACACCAAGGGGAGTGGGTAGGCGAGGACACTATTTGAACATGCAATAACGCGAAAGCAAATTGAAAGCGAACTAAGCATACATGAATATCGAAACTAAATCAAATCTAATCTCCTTCCGGAGTTAATTGGCTTCTCCTAACATAGCCTCTATGCTTCCACACTAGAACCATATATTAGGAGGTGCAATCAAAGAATTATCGATAGAAATGAATCTCAACTAAGTCAACTTCCGTTTCTTGTAGCAAAGAATCACCTTTAATCAACTAACAATGTGCACTTGCAAGAAGATCAAAGAATATCAAGCATGCAAAGGTTTTAATCACAAACAACTCAATCCCAATATTACAAGCATGAACAAATAGCAACTACACCATCCCCACACCCTTGGCTAGGTGACTACTCACAAATCATATTGAAATCAATATCAATCATCAAATCAATGAGCTTCAACATGATCAATAAGCAAAGAAGGGAAATCAAAGTAAGCAAACAAAACTAAATACAAAAGTAAAGAAAGAGAGTAAGATATTGCTCATTAATTGAAGATGAAGATTTACAAAGATTCAAACAAGCTTCTTCTTAAATATCCAAGTTCATCAATGAAAAAATCCACACTTTCTCTCTCTACCAAATGAAAACTAATGGTGTTTCTCTCTCTAGATTAGGGCTAAAAATTTACATAATCTTCTCATTACAATCCTAGGGGTATTTATATGCCCCTCACATTACCCTAAAGAAATATTAAAAATGCACGGAAATACCCACGAGAGCGGCCGCTCCATCGAGGGGGAGCGGACGCTCTAGAGGGTATTAATCAAAATATCCGCCTTAGTGGAGCGAACGCTCTCCCAGACAGGAGCGGGCGCTCCAGGGTGCGGAGCGGACGCTCCTCTCTGGGTGGAGCGGACGCTCCGTAAACCTGTGAAATAGGGCATCAAGAGGAGGAAATGGAGCGGGCGCTCCTCTCTAGGTGAGCGGGCGCTCCATAAGCCTGTGAAGCAGGGCAATCAGGGAGGAAATGGAGCAGGCGCTCCTCTCTGGTGAGCGGCCGCTCCTCATAAGTGCTCCGGGCTCTTTTCAAGTCCATGCTCCTCTCTTCCGCTATTCCAATGCACTCTAAAGGGTGGACTAAGCCTCGAGCGAGATCACACGAGCACTCCATTCAACCTACTCAAACACTCATACACAAACATAAGTATAGTAGAGAGGGAAAGTGACAAAGCAAAGAAAAAACAAAGGAAACGAAGGGGAAATACAAAAGGGAACAAAGCATAACAAACTAAGACAAAGTGTTTGAAAAAGGCTCAAACAAGTGCCAATTGAGGGGTAAATCCTTAAATAAAAGGATAAAAGAGTGGCATAAATGCCACTCATCAACTGTGAATATCACGAAACCCTCCCCAACCCGCTAGAATCCACTCAACTAACCATGAAATCACTCCCACCAAACCACCCCAAACCACCTTACAACCGTCAACGCCCCTTCTCCTTCCTAGTACCATCTTTCACATACCCTAAAATCCCTCCCTCCACTCAAAAAACACCTCTCCCTTCCCGTCGGTGCCCAAACCCTACTCCCTAGTGAAGCTAATTCGCACATCCTCCTACCATCTCCACCCACTTTCCCCCCTTAAACTACCATCTCGACACCCTAAAACCCCAAAATTGAAACCCTAGATTTCGATTTTAGTATTTTTTTAAATTTGGGGTTATAGCGTGGTGGTTCAGCAGGAGGAGGGGCATTTTGGGTGCGTCGGTGCGAGGAGGGGTTCTTGGACGCTGGCGGTGGGGAGGGTAAGGTAACGGTGAAAGTAATCTGGATAAAAACCAAAAACCGAAACGAATTAGCAATTAGGTTCGATTTTTTTTTGTTTGTTTTAATTTTTGGTCGGTTTCAATTATTGCAAAAATGCGGATTTTGGTTCGGTTTTGGTTTGGGACTTTTAAAAATCAAAAATGGAAAACCCAAACCAAAATATAGTCGGCCAAAATATCCGGCCCATTCTCACCAAAAATTAATATGTATATCCAACACTTTTCCTCTACATATATATACCAAAACCCTAAATTATTTCCTCTCTTTTCCCACTTTCCCTTTCACTCTTTTAAGATTTGACCTCACCAAAACCCAAATCCTCTAAAATTTTCCCCATTTTTCCTTCACCGCCTCCATCACCACCACGAAACCACCTCCATCACTCCTTCAGTCACGGTTTTTCACCTTCCTCCATCGCTACTCGTGTTTACTGTGGTTTCACTGGCTGCTTGTGTTCACTGTGGGTTCACCGCCACTCGTGTTCGCGCTCCCTCACAACCACCACAAATTTTCTAGGGTTAGCCATGTACATTTTTTTCCTTGATTATCTTTTATATACTCTATAGTAGTAGATTTTAGTCATGTAATCAATATAATTTTTTTATTATTATTATAGTCGTGCTAGTGTATTGCTTTTTTTTAAAATATTTTTTTTTATTATTTTTTCTGTAGATCTATTCATTATAAATTTGGTTGTATTTTTTTTTAATATATAATTCTTCAACAATTTGGAAAAAAAACCCCTCGAAAATTCGGTTTTCGATTTGGAACCAAATTAGGTTTTTAAGTTTTGGTATGGATTGGTTTAGTTTTAGATCTAGTTCGGTTTGGAAAATTCAAAACCGAATTAATTCAGTTTAGGTCAAAATCCAAACCGAATACTGAACTTTCAACCCTAGGATAGGGTTTTTCAAGGGAGAGAGGAGGGGGTTTTCGAATGGGTAGCGTGGTGATTTAAGGGGAGCTTAGGGGTGCCAGCGGTTGGGTGTCAAAGTCAAGATGGCACCGGCACGGGGATTTCGACATATTCAACGCCGGCTGGGGGTTTGGCGGGGAGCCGGGGACAGGGCGGTGGCTAGGGCTTGGTTATGGTGGGTGGGTTTTTTTTTAATTTTTTTATGATTAATTTAATAATTATTTTAAAATTTATTTAATTTAAATGACAACTAATCATTGGTTACCACGTGGAAAATTAATCCTTAATGACTGAAGGAGTTTGTAACACCCCAATAATTCTCTCTTTAAACTTGTGAGGACCCTGAACAATATTCAAGAGAATTACTGGCGTGCTACCACCACGTGTTCAAACGTTAAGGCTTTATCAGAAAATAGCAGCGGAAAAACTAAATCAGTTATAAATAAGTTTCAAAACCAACGAATGAAACCAAATTAAGTCATACAACTTGGAACCATTAAGGCCCTTATTCAAAACCCAATAAAAGTAGTAAGTGATTAAATTCAGTGTTCAAATAAATTCAAACCCAAAAGAAATAGTGTCGAATAAAATCGAATTAAAATAAATTCAAACTTGCAAAAGAAATAAAATGCAAACAACCAACTCTCTACTCAAAATCCCACAACCCTGATGAATGCTGCATGTGGAAGAACCTGTGATAATTCTGCTCCCCAATATTACAAGTGTAAAAATTGGATCGTCACAAGGTCATTGAAAGGCGAAGGCCATGACCAAAGAAAGACACACAAAGCACGCAATCAGCAAAGCTGAGTACATACAAGCTGCAAAATAAATTAAGAAATCCATAACATGCTACCAATAATCAATCATCATGCATCATTAAATTATAGACTCAACACACGACTCAACTATTTATATTGCTAAGACTCCATTAATTACTTGATTGAATTGATATTGGATTGATTGTATTGTTATGCATATGAGTCATCACCAAGTCTAAACCTGTAAATCACGTAAAGTGCAAGATGGATGAGCAATAAAACTCTGGATTGGTGCACTTCTGGAGTAATGACAATCAGGGGTTGGGGTACATGGGGTATTAGCCGTGTACTTTTCTCGAGGCCGTCTGATCTACGAGTCTCTTATTTCAAATATTTTTCAAAACTAGGAGTTAGGTGAGATCTCATACTAACTACGGTCACGGAGTCGCGCCCGTGGTCGTTGGATGTTTATCGATGTTTTCGAAAGGAGGCATGGGGTTTTTCTTTTATTGATGTTCCAAATAGAGCATGGGTTGGACAACCTTGTCTATTGCGTAATCCAATGAATAAAAATAATCATTTACCTATTATTAATTAATGGAGTCTTAGCAATATAAATAGTTGAGTCGTGTGTTGAGTCTATAATTTAATGATGCATGATGATTGATTATTGGTAGCATGTTATGGATTTCTTAATTTATTTTGCAGCTTGTATGTACTCAGCTTTGCTGATTGCGTGCTTTGTGTGTCTTTCTTTGGTCATGGCCTTCGCTTTTCAATGACCCTGTGACGATCCAATTTTTACACTTGTAATATTGGGGAGCAGAATTATCACAGGTTCTTACACATGCAGCATTCATCAGGGTTGTGGGATCTTGAGTAGAGAGTTGGTTGTTTGCATTTTATTTCTTTTGCAAGTTTGAATTTATTTTAATTCGATTTTATTCAACACTATTTCTTTTGGGTTGAATTTATTTGAACACTGAATTTAATCACTTACTACTTTTATTGGGTTTTGAATAAGGGCCTTAATGGTTCCAAGTTGTATGACTTAATTTGGTTTCATTCGTTGGTTTTGAAACTTATTTATAACTGATTTAGTTTTCCGCTGCTATTTTCTGATAAAGCCTTAACGTTTGAACACGTGGCGGTAGCACGCCAGTAATTCTCTTGAATATTGTTCAGGGTCCTCACAGGTTTAAAGAGAGAATTATTGGGGTGTTACAAAGAAAGATTGGGCCTCATAAAAATAATGGGTCGATTAAGTAAACAAATGGGTTAGGCTTGTGTGATTGGACATAAAATGTAGAATAAAGGTCCATAAAATAATTTGTTTAAATAATTTTCGACCCAGATTAATAATTTGAAACTTTTGAAATTAAATTATGAAAAATAACAAATAAATATTATAAATAAAATAAATTTTCATTTATAAAATATTTAAAAATATGGGGGATTATAGAGTTAACGTCCGTTAGTCATTTTCATTTGGACATTTAGTGACATTTTTGTGAAACTCATGGGTATATGATGAATTTGACTTTTTTTTGGGTATATGGTGAATAAAAAAAATAATTCAGGGGTATATGGAAAAAATTCGAAAAAAAATAAAATAAAAAAATAAAAGCAATAAAAAGCAAAGACCCCTATTAATCTTCTTCGTTTTTCTCGTTCTCATCGTCCATTGGGTAATCATAGATTAGAGAAGGAGGAAAAGGGTCAAGACCAAAGGGGAAGAACTATGAAATTACATGGTAATGCTCAGGTGGATTATGATTTAAGCGTTTGCACTTAACAATTAAACTCAGAGTAATTTTGATATATCTTACCTTATGCTTAAGATAAGAAGCATAAAGTGACCTGGGTCCTTCGGCAAAGTATATTATTTCAATAAATGGTTCAAATGTTACGTACGAGTAGTTAATTATTCAATGATTCTAAGCTTGTTGGAGGACTATATAATCGGTTGGAATTAAATATTCACACGACATACTCTTGATTGAACTTATCGGGTCAACAACCTAAGCACGAAATCAGATTATGAGACGTATTAAGCCAAGGCCCAAACACGTTCGAGAATGATTAATTTTCTTGATACACTAAGGCATGATATGAGTCATACCCTCTTCTATCCTTAATTTCTAAACCCTAAATCCAGTGAGTTAGGGATATGGTTTGAAATTTTCTTAAATAAACATGAGATTTGTGTTTTACCATTCT
Source organism: Chenopodium album (assembly GCF_948465745.1). Taxonomy (NCBI): domain Eukaryota; kingdom Viridiplantae; phylum Streptophyta; class Magnoliopsida; order Caryophyllales; family Amaranthaceae; genus Chenopodium; species Chenopodium album. The sequence continues at coordinate 22,417,427 of NC_137858.1, read as the reverse complement.
AATTCCACGCCTCATACTTAGATCGCTTAATTTAAACTCTAACAGACCAATCTAACTTATAGAAGAGAATACAGCTTACATACATAATTTGTATTGGTAAAGAGCATAACGCAGCACTCTATCTACAAAGCTGATTGCTTACTAAATATACTCCTTGTCATCCAATCAATCTATATAATAGTATGAGATACTTCAACTACCAGTGGAATTGCCTACGTTCTGGGTGGAATTTCTGCGTCAACATAAATAGCCACACGAAACAGTTGAGTGGCCAATTTCCAGCTATCATCTCTTAAGAAAAGCCCATAACAAACAAATACCAATAATAATCATTAGTCTAATCAAAAAGTCTCTTTCTACTCTGTCTTTTATCCTTCCTTTTTGTACCACAACAATTGGATATTGTAAATTAAGTTGAATTTTATACCACCTAGCATGAAGTACAACACCTTCCTATGGTTAAAAAAATTATTGGGCAAACCGTTAGGGATTTTTAATTCATTTATAGAATATGAAATTACTATTTGGTGGATTGTTACATGGAAGGCATTTATATTTATATTGACAAGTTAAATCAAGTTATTTGGAGCTATTCAAAAAAAAAAAAAAAAAAAAAAAAAAAAAAGAGTTACTTGGTTGTAAAAGTATGCTTTCATTCATTATGCAAGTTAAGCCAATTATCACTTGTAAGGTAAGATATAGAAGCCATTAGATTAAATCTATAATAACCATTCCAAAAACACATAACTCATTCGCTATCTATTTAATTTGCACACATTAACCAGCATAAAGTTTTAAACAAATTGTTGTTGACAAAAAAAAAAAAAAAAAAAAAGTTTTAAACAAATTTAGGGCCTGTTCACATTTACTGAGCTGAATTGAACTGAAATGATTGGAGCTGAACTGAACTGAACTGATTGGAACTGAACTGAACTGAATTTTAATGAATATTTTATGAGAGAAGGAAATTAGGAACTGAAATGAACTGAACTGAACTAAACTGATTGGAGTTGAACTGAACTGAAATTATGTAAATATGAACAGGCCCTTAATTTACTTTTTTCTTATTGTGTGATGAATTGTAGTGGACTAGGGTATTTATAGTTAGTAATTACTTCAAAGGTAATCTTTACTCAACGGGTAGTAGAAGTTTTAATATTATACTTTGTTGATAGTGCAGAAAAAGTAAGATAAGATAACTTTCGAAATATATTGAGTATATTGTCAAATTAACATTTCTTTGTAATTCATTTGTTAAATTTTACTAAGCTATTTTTCTTTAACAAATTGAAGTAATCCTTGATTTTCAAAAGTTATTTATAAACTGAACGTTATTTTTTAAAAACTTTTTTTTTATTAATTTTTTAGGATATTTTGATTTTTACCACCTTCCAATAACGACTTTGTCGAATTTACCACCTCCATAAAAAAAAGATTTACTTTACCACCTCATAAAAAAAATAAAACATCAGTTTTACCACCAATCACCTCGAACTAACGGATTCCGTCCATAAATCCGTTAGTGGGGCCTACTTTGCACACGTGTCGCTATATTATTGGGTAAGTTTTAAAAAAAATTAAAAAAAAAAACAAAAAAAAAATTAAAAACAAAAAAAAAATTAAAAATAAAAAAAAATTAAATCCGGCAGCCCCACCTCCCCTACCCAATTCCGGCAGCCCCACCTCCCCTACCCAATTCTGGCCACCATCTCCGATTCCGACCACCCCCTCCCTCTCCCTCCCCGATTCCGACTACCCCTTCCCTCTCCCTCCCCGATTCCGACCACCCCCTCCCTCTCCCTCCCCGTTTTTGACCAACCCTTCCCTCTCCCTCCCCGATTCGGACCACCCCATCCCTCTCCCTCCCCGATTCCGACCACCCCCTCCCTCTCCCTCCCCGTTTCCGACCAGCCCTTCCCTCTCCCTCCCCGATTCGGACCACCCCATCCCTCTCCCTCCCCGTTTCCGACCAGCCCCTCCCTTCCCCTGCCCGTTTACGGCCAACCCCTCCCTTCCCCTGCCCGTTTACGACCAGCCCCTCCCTTCCCCTAGCCACCACCTAACAGCTACGACCAACCCCACCACCATCCAAACCCAGACGCGAAACCACCGCGACCCGAAACCACCACCACCCAGACGCGAAACCCACACGAAATTTCGACCAACCGAGGTAGTTGATTTCGTTGCTGGTTGGTTGACATGGAAGATCGGGGAAGATGAAGAAGAAACGTTCAAAATGTGGGCCCTACTAACGGATTCATGGATGGAATCCGTTAGTTGGTGGTAAAATCGATTTTTTGGAAATTTTGGTGGTGGTAAAGTAAATCTTTTTTTTATGGAGGTGGTAAATTCGACAAAGTCGTTATTGGAAGGTGGTAAAAATCAAAATTTCCAATTTTTTATTTTTTTTTATTTTTAATTTTTATAAACATGAGGAAATTCGATAATAGGAATTCACAACAGAGCAATCTTATCAAGATCATGACAAACACATACCAGAACACATTATTTTTAAAAAACATTATTGAACAATCTTTCTTTCTTCCTCACGGCGTTTAAAAGTAAATCTAATTTTGTCTCTATCATTGTACTTAGTGTGTCTTTATACACACTTAGTGCCTCTCTATACAGGCTAAAAATTGGTTTTTTTGTCATCAGGAAAATTTAAAGACAAGTGTAATCACATAATTAGGGCCTGTTTTCATACGATTATTTTCAGTTAAGTTCAGTTCAGCTCAACTCTAATAAGTTAAGTTTAGTTAAGTTCAGCCCCTAATTTCATTCTCTTATAAAATATTCATTTCATTTCAATTCAGTTCGGTCAATGAGAACAGACCCTTAGACAGTGTAATGACATGTTAACGCTTCAAAAGTTTTGATAAAAAGTATCCTGAAGCCATGTATAGGCAAAAACTAAATGAAATATGTAAAGATACAGAAATAGGTTTATTAAGATCATCTTTAGAAATTTGCATAAATAAATATAACTAAGTAAGTTCACAAAGATAGTACAAGCTAAACCACTAAGAACTTTATAAATGTGTTAAATATATTTGGTAAAAGCTAACACAGCAATGACTAAGGTAAGGAAGATACTTTGAGAAAGAGAGTATTAGCAAAATTTTGCAATTTACTTCCACCAATCTTGTGATATGCTCATTACTAATCAATTGATAACTACAAGTATTACCAACTGTCAAAGGTATCACCAGCATATAACACCAGTCTACAAGTTTATGAAGTACTGCCACATTCATCAAATATACCAAAAAAAAAATGGTATTGAATGTTCATTATAATTTACAATGTTGCAAATAAAAACCTAAACCATTCAACAAATTACAAATTTTGATACATAGTTAGCCACACTATTAGTTGAAGGAGTGATCACTTCACATATAAAAAAATTTATTGAGTAATAGGGTTACGACGAAAATCAAATGGGATTACCCTTATGAATGTAGGGTTACTTTTATTAATAAGTAGAATTGATCTTTTATTTGTCAAAATCAAAATATAGAAATTACTCGATTGAACAAAATGAGTTATAAACAAATTTAGTCACATTGATAATGAATTTGGGTTTCCTTATATTATGGACAAAATAAGGTTACTTTTATAAATAAATAAGATTAAATTATTAAAGGAAACTCTTATAAACAAATGTATATTCACACTTTGTTGCTGCCAAATAACACTTGCCTTTCACAAATATCAAAAAAGAAAAAAATACTCTCTCCGTACTTGCTCAATTTATCTTGACATGGAGTTTTTGAAGGAACAGTAGAAAGACTACAAACTATCATTTTATGTTGGAAGGGAGATTGGTTGACAAATAAAAAATCTAAAAAAGCAAAACTTAGTATAAGTGGGAGGTGAAAAAATATGAAAATTATTATAATATGATATAAAGGGACACTAGTTACGAGAAAATTAGTAAAATATTATTTAAAGTTTCCAAAAAAGATAATGGAGCAATAGAATAAAATACGACCATAAAGAAAAAAAAAAAGTAGACCAAGTAATAAAATATGGCCGTAAAAGAAAAGTGACCGAGTAATAATATATAGAGGATACTAATTATGATAAAGAAAAGTGGCCAACTACAGTCCAAATTTGGTAGGAGCGCTTTGTTTGGTCCAAATCTAAAGTTCTATCACTAGAGTAAACTAAGGCTATATTGTCACTAATCATTATTGCTAATTTACTATTTGCCACAGAGGAAAAATAGATTAAAACAACTTGCAAAACACTTTAAGCCCACTAGAAAAGAAATCAAGCTAAGACTTATTATATATATATCCATTAAACACTGCTAAATGTTAATCATTCAAGGCAAAATATACAAACTACCCACCATTCTCCTACCCAAATTAAGCACACAGCAAAGACTGAAATTATGAAGATCCAGAAACACCAGTTCCAATTAATGTTCATATATATGCTATTGTTTTCCTACCACAGGTATGCAATAGCAGAGAGAAAGCATGAAAATCAAGAGAGAGAAACTTACATAGTACATATGGACAAGTCCCATATGCCAGCAAGTTTCGAAGACCATCATGAATGGTACTATGCGTCACTTAAATCTGCTGCAGACTCTGCAGAGATGCTCTACACCTACAACAGTGTAATTCATGGCTTTTCGACGAGGCTGACAGAACAGCAAGCTAAATCACTAAAGAGCCAACCAGGGACTCTCTCTATTGTGCCTGAAACAAGATACGAGCTCCACACAACACGAACACCTGAGTTCCTGGGGCTAGGGCTAGGTGAAAGTGATCAGCTCCTGCCAAGCTCTGCTTCACAGAGTGATGTGATTATAGGACTGATTGACACAGGTGTGTGGCCAGAACTTAAAAGCTTTGACGACATGGGGCTAGACCCTGTGCCCAGTAGCTGGAAGGGTGAGTGTGAGGAAGGTAAAAACTTCAAGTCCTCAGACTGCAATAGGAAACTTATAGGTGCAAGGTATTTTTGCAAGGGGTATGAAGCTATTTTAGGACCAATTGATGAATCAACTGAAAGCAAATCACCAAGGGACGATGACGGTCATGGTACCCACACAGCAACTACAGCAGCTGGTTCAGCCACTACCAGAGCTAGTCTCTTTGGATATGCAAGTGGGACAGCTCGAGGGATGGCTCCACATGCCAGAATTGCAGTATACAAAGCCTGCTGGCTAGGTGGGTGCTTTACCTCTGACATATTAGCTGCAATGGAGAAGGCAATTGATGATGGAGTTAATGTTTTGTCCATGTCTGTTGGAGGCAGCATCTCTGACTACTACATGGACACGGTTGCTGTAGGAGCTTTCTCTGCAATGAGAAAGGGGATTTTGGTATCCTGCTCTGCCGGAAATGCTGGACCTGACTCTGGTAGCTTGTCTAATGTTGCTCCATGGATAACCACTGTGGGCGCTGGTACAATAGACCGTGATTTCCCGGCATATGTTACCCTAGGAGATGGGAGGAATTTTACTGGTGCATCACTTTACAGTGGTAAGCCTCTTCCCAACAAGTTATTATCCCTTATTTATGCAGGGAAAGCAAGCAACATGACAAATGGCAATTTTTGCATGAGCAGCAGCTTAAATCCTGCAGATGTTTCTGGGAAGATTGTTGTGTGTGATCGAGGGGGAAATTCGAGGGCCCAAAAAGGTATAGTAGTAAAGAGGGCTGGTGGTGTGGGTATGATTTTAGCAAATTCTGAAGCCTATGGAGAAGAACTAGTAGCTGATGCCCACCTCATACCTGCAGCTTCTCTTGGACAAAACGAAGCTGATGATATAAAGAAGTACATCTTATCCGATGATAATCCAACAGCAACAATTGGTTTTTCAGGGACAGAGCTAGGGGTGAAACCATCCCCAGTTGTGGCATCATTCAGCTCCAGAGGTCCCAATCCACTTACTCCAGAAATACTGAAGCCTGATTTGATTGCTCCAGGTGTCAACATCCTGGCAGGCTGGACAGGTAGGGTGGGCCCAACTGGGTTGGAGAGTGATACAAGGCATGTGAGCTTTAACATCATTTCAGGAACATCTATGTCATGCCCACATGTAAGCGGTCTTGCTGCACTAGTGAAGGCTGCCCATCCAGAATGGAGCCCTGCAGCCATCAAATCCGCCCTTATGACTACAGCATACACAGCCTATAAGAACGGAAAACCAATCATTGATGTTGCCACAGGACTTGCATCAACACCATTTGATCATGGAGCAGGGCATGTGGACCCTATTGCAGCCCTTGATCCAGGCCTCGTCTACGATGTCACAGTCAACGACTACATTGACTTTCTATGTGCTCTAAACTACAGCTCAGACCAAATTAAGCATACCACTTCCCAGGAATCCAGCTGTACCTCAGGCAAGACTTACAGAGTCAGAGACTTCAACTACCCTTCATTAGCTGTCACACTAGAAACAGCATCAGAAAATGGAGACGGTAGGGCAGAGAACTCTGTCAAATACACCAGGACCCTTACTAATGTTGGATCACCAGGAATATACAAAGCTTCAATGTCCGTGCATGATGGCTCAATAAAAGTTAGAGTGGAGCCAGAATCACTGAGTTTCAACAGAATGAATGAAAAGAAGAGTTTCACAGTCACAGTTTCAGCTGATTCCATGCCCTCTGGCACCACCAGTTTTGGTCATCTGACATGGTCAGATGGGAGACATACAGTGACTAGTCCAATCACTTTTACATGGACATGAGAAAAGTGCAACATGAGTGTTGCAAAGGGCCATAATCCCCATTTCCTATACTTAATTATTCTCACCTCTTGTTTCAATTTCAGCAAGGTAAACAAAGTTTACAAGTACTTCATAATCATAAAGTGTATGCAGAACAAATGTATAGTTTCATTGGACTGAACTGTGGAGGAGTAATATAGCAATTCAACTCTGTATTACCACATATACTTGCACAATGAAATGCTAAATGGTTTGAATTAACCCAGGAACAATTCCTTAATTTTTAATTTATTAGATATAAAGAGATCATCAAGAAAGTTAATAGCAAGACAGAGTAACAAAAGAACAATTTTGGATGTAAAGAGACAATGTAGATGTTAACAGTGAGACACAATAACAAAAAGACGAATATGAAAATATCATGCCCCAAGTAATTTAAAGTTTCCTCAAGTTGAAAAAATAAAAGTAAAAACTGAACAGAAAAAATTGTAAAAATCCTCAATCCATCCATCAAAAGATACAGCAAGATATCATCTACAAAATTAGAACAACTTATGCTAGAGTTTAACAGTACAATCTGGAATTGAAAAGCTAATTACTCATTATATTCAAGCTCTCGAGTGCAATTTAATCTTTAAAATGCTCCAAACCCAATATTCAAGCCCTCAAATACAAATAAATCTTCACCCAACAGACATGAAATGCTCCAAACCCAATAATAGCAATACATCTTTTGGATTTTCAACTATTGAGAAAAAGGTCACCATAACATTTCATTCATTCGATATCCCAAGTGATTGGCATATTGGATAGCCACCAACATCACCTAAGTTTCAGTAACACCTCCCCGAACCAGGGTTACCAGGGTTACCCAATATGTAGTCCTAATTTATTTTTCATTTTGCCAAGTTCGAATACATTCGTCACATATTCATTTATATAGCATGGACCAACTGATATTCTATTACCTCTCTCTTCCCACTGCCAAAAGTTAGAGTCCTCAAATGAACTACATTTCTATTAAAATAAAATTAGTAAGTACCATATGAGTATTTCCAATACACAATTAGCAGGGGGAATCAGAATATTAGGAAACATTGCCCCCAAGGCCCCAACAGTAACAAAGATAAGGCATGCAGGGGGTTGGTAGTGCAGATAATAAATCAAAAAACAGTTTTGTAAAAAATGATGTAATATAACTTATCTCATTGTTTTCCTAATAAACACAGGTTTATATCTACCAGATACGGAGGTCAACTTCCCTAATAGTCATTAAATCAACAATGTTGATGAGCGACACACTGTTAACACTTTGATAACAATCCAATAACTTGCTCGGTTATCAAAGTATGAAACCCATACAATTTAAGGCAGGACACATGAATGAAAATCTTCTCGTTTAATTCATAGTAATAGTTGGTAACAATTAGAAAAGCTTTTGATATTACATATTGATAAATCAGCAGGACTGATAAGTCACCAACTATATAGGTCAAACAATGTTCATTGAAAGACATCACATAAACGCCATGCAAAAACACTTACTTCAAAAGTCATACAGAATCATCTGTGTAATGGCAAACAGGAAGGTAGTACGTATCTAATTGCCAGTATTTCTGTCGTACACCTTTCCAGACATCCTCCGCAAGGCAATCCTTTACAGGCAAGGGAATTAACTGTGTAGTATATCCCAGATTTTCAAGTTCCAATGAAACTATATTGCAGTAAACAACATGGAAGAACGCGTTATCACCACAAAGACCATTGAAGAAAGAGTAAACACCCTCAGGTTTCAACAGTTTAGGAAGATTTTGGTGGAATTCTCTCATATCTTCATAGTATTCTCCATATGTATCAAAGAATATACCTGAATAAAAATATCAAGACTATTAAAAAAGTGAAAGCACAAGAACAGACTAAGAATATCAAAGTACAGAAGCAAACAAAAAGGAATTATCCTACAATAAGTTACAATCAAACCATATATAAGACCTCACAAACATCAAAAGAAATAAGCAGAAAGTAAAGTGCATCAACTTTAAACACTATGATGATCAAGTCTAGTCTTTCATCATGCATTGCTGCAGCAACTTGCACACAACCTAATAATGATAGGAGCATGATGCTTACAAATGTACAATATCCAAAGTGATAGTTTAACACTATCTACATTGAGTCTTCAACCAATCTTCCGTCAGTACAAAGGAAGTCCGTCCACTAGCTCATTGCTGCTTCTATATTTAGCAATGCAAGGTGTAGAGTCGACCTTGGCCATGGCCACATATGCCACATTGGCATTTATGGCCTTGCAAAAATTGCAAACAGTGAAAGAAAATACGGTGTATAAATGACACACGCTGAAAAGCTCGAAATGTTTACAAATGAATGAATAGCATTGGCCCTCAAGATATTGTCATAAGAGGGGAGAAATATAAAAAGTTTTTAAGAGTATATTACCATCATAGGATTCAAGTTGGGGAAGTACATCTTGCCACCGACCAAACAAAATCTTCACATTTTCTTTCTCACCCCAGCCATTTCTAAGCATACGGTCATAAACCTCTGGGTGAGCCTCAACAATAGTATGTGAAATAGGATTATATTGCTGGATGGCCTTATCTACCAGACCCATTCCGAATCCAATATTCAACATGTGGCCTCCACCAGAGCAAATGGCTTTTGCATGAGACTCCATTAATGGTTTCTCCCATGCCATCATAACAGCCTTGCTATCTGCATCCATCAGCTTGTCCTCACTAAAGCTAACTCTATCCTCCAAGTAACCTGCATCTGAATGGCCATCTTCTTTTGCATTTCTTGCAATGGTACCAAGGATCAATTCAGCTTGAACCCCTGCACAAGTAATATAATTAAAAATTCCAAACCAGATAAATCAAAAGATCAAAATTAACATCACATGTCTACCAACACTCAACAGAGTGAACAGACTGTAAATGACTCAATTGGAATGTATCAACAATCTCAGGTAATGTATAAAAACATTTGATAAAAACAAGAAGTTCATCATCATTTGCATATATCTATAGGAAGTGTTTTATAGAGGAACTGCAGGAAAGGAGAAAAAACAATTTTCCTGGATTCCGTTGACTAGTATTCGGTTCTGTTCTCTTGAATTTCCTGTCTACAATTACATTAAAAAGGTAACCGGCTGTCCCCTAACCGGTTACCATTTTGTTATGGCCAACAGTACCACTCACCATCTTCCAGATTCCACAATCAGCTCCCCCCCCCCCCCCCCCACCTTTCTATCTATCATCATCCCCACCCAGTCGTAAAGATCTATTTTGCTCAACTTATTCTAACTTATTTCAAACAAAATAAGTGAAGATAAGCTTGGAGAAAAGAAGAATTTTTCACGCAATATTAGACAATGTACACACAGATAAGAAAAAATAAGTTCACACATAAGTTCAGGAAAAAAAAAAATCATTTCAGATAAATTGATATACTTTAAAATTCAAATAAAAATAATTTTGAACCAAACAGAGCCTAAACCTGATTATTAAGTAGGTTAGTCCAGGAAAAAGAGGGTCAGGTAGAAAAAGGGTCATTTCATAGTATGCCAAAATCACGTTGGTCAGGTTGCCAGTAAATAAGCAAGGGAAAAAGAGGAATGAGAGAGATAAAAACAAGTATACTAGCAACATTTAGATTTTTACTCCGTTTGGTTTCAATGAGGTAGAAGTTAATTTCAATTCTTTCACTTAGTCAATATCATATCATGTCATATCAGATAATGAACAGCAATTCAAATGTGGTAATTCAAAAATTAATCCACCTACATAGCATAATTAAGCTTGAAAGATATAATTAAAGTCCATGCCTCAACAAGCTTCCCAACATCATAAAGATATAAATGGATATATATTCCTCTATTAACTACCAGTTTGTTCGTGTTTTTTGTTCCTAGAAGGGGGTTATCTTAGGGCCCTCTTTCAGTTTTTAGTTTTATGCTGTTTTGCATAGCCATAGAGAGGTAGCTTAAATGTTGTAGGCGTTGTAGCTTTCCTACCTGCAGAGTTATGATTTTTCTTGGGGAATAATATGTTTTAATTTTAACTGTCAAAAAAAAAAACCCTCAAGCTATATATGCACGCACAAATTTGGACATAAATTTCCCTTACTAATTCTAATGCTTCGAACAAGCCCAGAGAATCACTAAGGTAGGATGCATTTGCATCACCATAAGAACTCCCAATACAAACAACCAAGAAAGCAAAGAGAACTTGATGGGTTGGTTTTCTCTGAAGAAGCAACATAATATACCATTCATAAGTCCCCTGACTTTTCTATAAGCATCAACACGCTCAATGTCAACATGCTCAAAATATGAGACGAAGAGATATTGTTACACCATCTCTTCAATTAAAAAAAATAATATTATTAATTCAGAGTAACAAAGAAGAAGAACGAGCCAAAATCACATTAATAACAAACACTTTTATGAGCTTTTATGGCCCCTTTCAAATATTTAATGCCAATAGGCTGGATTAGAATAGTGAAGCAACACCAGATACCATGAAAATCAAAAGTATTGCAATCAAACAAGATAGTAGAAATCAATCTCCTTGAAGTTCCTCCTATCAAGAAACGTCAATATATCATTGGGACATGTAATATGATTTGATATTGCAGAGATAAACTAGGAAAAATTTCCAATTGTCTTCCTCTATAGTCTCCAATTACATCACATGACAAAATCAACAAACACACAATCGTGTATAATGTTCAAAGAATTTCAGGAAACAATGTACACAATAACACTTAAATTGTCCGTTCATCTACAACATACATAATGGTACAATACCCGTCACGTCACCTTCCATGCTTAACTACCATGTAACACCAATCCTAGTTGGTATCCTATCTCATAAACTAGACTTCTTTGACTACTCAAAGATTCGCAATAAATTAAAGTCATTAACATTGTTGTAGGGGTGCATTCTTTTTACCTTAAAAATTCACTTCCTCCGTTCCCCTACTATTGCAACAATTACCATTTCAGTAAGTTTTACAGATTTTGCAACATTGCCAATATTTGCACATGCTTTCTCTATATCTATCTTGTGGCCCCTATCTTTATTTTTATCTATAATATCTCTCCTCAATTTGATTTTCGTGTCTTCCCTCTTGTTGCAATATGAGGGGAACGGAGGAATTCAGTTTTAGGACTAATCAGGTATCAAATTCCAATCAGGAGTAAATATATGGTGAATATCAGGGACCTATTATAACAACTACTAACAAACATGCTATAACTTACTTACATACATAATCAAGGTAATTAACATAGAAATGAATTGAGTAAAAATTAGCAAATGAAAGAAAGAAAAAGAGGAAGGTACCAGAATTAAGAAGGATGTCGAAGGCATCTTGGTGACCATTCTGCATAGCAAAATCACCAGCACAGAGAGAAGAAGGAGAAAGAGCATTCCAAGGAGCGCCGGCTTCAAGAAGCTTACGGACGACTTCAGAGTGACCAAGCTTTGCGGCATGCATCAATGGAGTCAGGCCGTCAGCATCGAAGTAAGTGACGTCATATCCGGCATCAATGAGAGATGTAATGCCTCCTAAATCACCCACCCTCGCCGCTTCGCATAGTTTCTCCCCTTTTTCCTCCATGTCCGCGCTCAATGAACTCCCTTCCACCCTTTTCATTGCCCACACAATCTAATATATATATATATAAAGGGGAGTATTTTCCCGAGTTTTAAGAGAGCCACATATGATTCAATTTTCTTAGCGCGCCAGGTAGGATTATAAATCTTAGTAATAGCCAATTAAATAAGAGATTATTAATTTCTTTTAGAATTAAATAATTCAAATACCACGTAAGTAAAATTGGCGAATGAGATTTTAAGTTTAAAATAATTAAATATTAAATATTATCTTTTTAATATTAGGAATTTTATCTAAATATATAACAAATTTTAGCTAATAAATACAAAAAAAAAATAAATAAGCAAACAAACCGTGCATTGCACGGGCTTCATCTAGTGTCAATATATTTAGGAGTAAAGCATAAATAAGTCCCTGAAGTTTCGTATAAAAGTCGTTTTAGTCCCTCTTTAACTTTTTTAGCCATTTTAGTCCCTCAACCACCCACTTTAGTGTTTGACAGCCAAAACTTTAGGGACTTTGCTGACTAAGCAAAACTTTAGGGACCTTGACTCATCAAAAAAAGTTTAGGGATGTTGAATCATCAATAGTTTAGGGACTTGATGTCAAAATTTTAATGAGATGCTTTATTATTTTAATGAGATGCTTTTTAATATTTTGGAAATAAATGCTTTTATCCAATGTTCAAATAAATGCTTTTATCCAATGTTCTACCACTATACTATTTATAAAATGCATTTATACGCATCAAATGCATTTATACGTTCATCGAATCACTTCATCAACAATAATTTTATCCAATAGTATTTATAAAAGCATTTTATCCAATAGTATTTATTTTTTTTTTGGTGAGATTATCCAATAGTATTTATAAAAGGACCAAAAAAATTAAAAAAATGTTCAAATGTACTTTGGGAAACAATCCCCTACTTTGCACCTCATCAACAATCATCAGGAATAATGATCTTTTAATTCAAGCCTTTGATTTATCTTGTGTTGGAAATGTGGACCGGTGGAGAATGCGACTGCACAAATTAGGGTGTGCGAAGGTGGAGGCTGTTGTGGTGGAGAATGGAGATGCGGGAAGGTGGCGCAGTGGTGGGAGCTGCGGTTGCGGCGAGGTGAAAGGTGACCATAATCGAATTTTAATTAATTTTTTACTTTAATTGGATTGCTTAGTGTTTAATGAGGATGATCTAATGAAATATATACTCGTATAATCCAAGTATCCAACACTTGATCCTACTCTTTACGAGTATGAAGTTTATTTTCATTGTTACTAAATCTTCTTTGTCAAATTTGTATTATGATTTATTTAATTCATCTTTATTTTTAAAATTGATTGAATGTGAAGGAGATTTATCCGAAAATCTCATCATTTACATAAAATTGAGGCAAATTAGATGATATTTGTAAATCCCAAAGTTTTTTTTTTTTACACAGGAGTAAATCCCAGAGTAAAAACGTCACAAATTAAGTTAATTTGATGTTGAGAATTCTTTTGGATTTTCCGTAAAATTAACGGTCTCATATTCAGATAGTTTGTGTTTGTTTTAATTTGACATTTAATTTAGAAAAAACAAACTATAATAAGTTATGGTAAAATAAAAAAAGAAGCAAATTTAGATGAATCAACATCCCAAAAGTTTTTTGATGAGTCAAGGTCCCTAAAGTATTGCTTAGTCAGCAAAGTCCCTAAAGTTTTGGCTGACAAACACTAAAGTGGGTGGTTGAGGGACTACAATGGCTAAAAAAGTTAAAGAGGGACTAAAACGGCTTTTATACGAAACTTCAGGGACTGTATTCATGCTTTACTCATATATTTAGAGGGCTCTTATAAAAAAAAGGAAAATTTGTAAATTACCACCCAAAAAGATGTCCTAATTTGAATTTACCACCCATTAAAAAATTTATTTTAAATAACCACCCACTAAATTAAAACATTGTTCAGATTACCACCTTTTTATGTTTTCTGGTGGAAAATCCGATTGTGGGCCCCACCTTATTAACTACCCTCCTTTTTTTACTTCTTTTCTTCGACCTAACATTCTGACTGTTTCATTAAACTCTAAAAACTTCATCTCTCCTCAATTCTTCCACTGAATTCTTCCAAAATTATCAATTTTTTTCCCTCTTTCTTCCTTTAATTTGCTGTCAAATTCTCAACTACCCATTTTGTATTGAATCAAAACCGTAGGTCTACTTTTTTCTGCGAATTGAATGCATTGGTTGTACTTGCATGCACTGTTGATTGCGTCGTTTCGAAGTGTTCTTTGGGGACCAGAAGTGAAAACTTGAAGCTCCTATCAATTGCTGATATCAATGGCGTCTCCCGAGGTAAGCAATTTTAACCTTATACAATTGCATTTTGTATTTGTTTGTCTGTTTGTTGTTGATGGTATAATTGCAATTATGTGTAAATTTAGGGTTCATTGTGTATTGGATTGTTTTCACATTTGTTTATTATTGCAATTGGAACTGTAATTGTTGTGTAATTGGGGGAATTGTTTGATTATGCCACATGTGTTGAAATGAATTAACAATTGGGTTGGGTTGGTAAACTCTTGACTGCCAAACTTAAAATAATCATTACTGGCTTATTAATATGAACAAGTCACTGATAATGAGGAATTTGTGGATGTTAAGGTTAGATTTGGTGGGGGGTTTGTAAAAAAAAAAATAAAGGGAAGGAATTTGGTTGTGTATGAAGGAGGATGGGAGTTTTGGAGGCATGGTTGTAAAGTGAGTGAGTTGTCAGTTCCCTTGCTCAGAGAGTGTTGCATTTGGGGGTTTGTTAAGTTAGATCTGCTTGTGCCTAGTGTGTGGAGTATTTGGTATAAAAAATAAAAGGGAAAGCTTTGGTCAAATGGAAAAAGGGAAATTGTGAATGATGAGGAAGTCAAGGGCTTTGGTCAAATGGCAAAAGGGAAATTGTGAATGATGAGGAAGTCAAGGGCTTTTTGGAGACAATAAGTAAGGATGGCTTTGTTTCTCTTTATTGTACTAGCCAAGAACAGTTTAGGGCTGTTAGTGAAGAACCCATTACTGGTTTAGCCTACCCAAAATAGCCAAAAGACTGTTGCCAAGCCCACTGAGATTAGAAGAAGCCCTAGGTTAAAACAGCAAAAAGACAAGGGGCTGACAGAGGGTACTAAAGAAAGCAGATAAGGTAGGAGATAGGGTTCCCACATAGAGTGTAAAAGGGAAAGGGAAGCAAGGTGAACAGGAAGGTACTTCTAGGGGGAAAACAATGAAGGGAAAAGCTCAGGGAAAGAGGAGAAAAAAGGGGGAGTGCAAGAAGAATACCAAGAGGAAGCTTGTGCTAGAATCATAATATGGATCTGATTCTAGTGGTTCTGACCATACAAACATAGATTGGGAAGTTGGGGAAGAGGAGTGTGATGATGAGGGACCAGAAGAGGCTAGACAATTGGAGGACAGTGGGAGGCCAATTCTAGAAGAGGTCAATGCCAATTTGAAGGATGTTCAAGATAAACAAGAAGACCAAGTGTTTTTGCAAAGTGAGCTGCTACAGAAGGAGGTAACTCTGTAGAGAGAGTTGATGAGTGGCATTTATGCCACTTTTACATCCTTTTTCTCTAATGATCGTCCCCTCATTTGCACTCGTTTGAGCCTTTTTAAGCGTTTTTCCTTTAGTTTTGCCTTTCCCTTTCTTTTCTCGTGTTTCCTTTCCCTTTTTCTCTTTTTGTTGGTTTTTCTTGCGTTTCTTTGTTGTTTTGTAGGTTCTTGGCCTCCTTGGATGAGCTTTGGAATGCATGGCATGCCGTGAAGAAGGAGCATGAAGGTCAAGAGAAGCAGAAGGGTGGAAGAATCAGCTACGTTCGGCCACACCTTCAGGAGGTTCGGTCGAACCTAGGTGTGGCCGAACCCTCTTTGTGGTGCGGCCGAACCACTTTGGCAGTTTCAAGATGAAAAATGGCCGTTTTGCAGGAGTGACCGAACATCAGCAGTTCGACCAGACCAAGATCAGGGGAGGTTTGACCGAACCTACCCAGGGGTTCGACCGAACCTACCCTGTGGTCCGGCCGAACCTTCCCACTATTCGGTCGGACCATCACTTTATGCTAGCTGCTTTGTACGGTTTACTTTAGGCGGTTACTTAGAATGTTTTTATGTAATGTTGGGGGATTATCTCATTATCCTAGACAATTAACCCTAATCTTGGAGAGAGGTAGAGTAGTATTGCACAAGTTATCTCATTGTATGCAACTTTGGTTCAAGCTTTCCCTTCAATCAATCAATCAAGCAACTTTACAAGTTTTCATCTTTCATTTATGTTCTCTTTAGTAATCTCTAATCCTTTCTCTTAAATTTGTTTATTTACCTTCTAGTTGCTTATTTCTATTTATTTTGTGGATTAATCTATTTTGTTATTTTCATTGCTTTTGATCATGTTTGCCTTCATGTTTCTTGTGTTTACTATTAGTTTTGCTATCATGTTCATTCCCCCTTTTCTAGGCTAATCTTTTAACTAGGGGAAGGGGGTGTGAAATATGCATTGAATGATGGATGAATGATGATAGTTGGATTGATTACATGCCTTAAATTGATGAAAGACATGATTTTTAATGGCTTGAGATTATTGTTGCACATTATTTGATTGCCTTCTAGTTTAAATGCATGAAAATGATTTGAACTAGATTAAGATCACCTCCATTTTAATGATTGCATGAGAATAAGTTGTTAAAATGGAGTTTCATGTATTGTGTTTCTTTATTCTCTTGGTTTGCTTGTGTCTAATAGGATTCATGAGAATGATCCTAATTAGCATGGACTTCTTTCATTGATATGCCTAGACTATTGAATGAAAATGAATTGTTTAGGTAGAATCTTGTGTTCTTTGGCATGATCATCATGATAACTATCATTGTTCCCCTCTTTCTAATCATGTTTGACACCCCCTAATCCCTAGCGTTGTTATACCTTGATTTAATCACCCCTTTTACTTGTTTATTTATAGTTCTAGTGTTTACATTCCAAACTTCAACAAAATATACCCCCTTTCTTACTCTTGCATGGTGATTGTGATATTAAATGAGAAAGCTTCCTCAGTGGATCGACCCTTTCTTACCACTAACTAGTTTAGTGTGAGGTTTAGGTTTTATAAATAGTTAATTTGATTAGGGGTAGTAGCTTAACGACCTATCCTAGCCCGATCAAATTTTGGCGCCGTTGCCGGGGACTAAGGCGTTCATTAGTTTGTGTTGATTAGATTAGCTAGGTTCTTGTATATTATTTGATTTTTGTTTGCTTTTCTTTGTTCTTTGTATAAAAATGGCATGTTTATCCTTTCCTCAATTTGATAATGAACCCTTTTATGCTTACTTTGAAAGACTTGATGGTTTCCTTGATTACCATGGGTATTCTCTTAGTGATGCTTGTGGAATAGCTTATTGGGGCATGAATGAGTATACTAGAGGAATGGTTGAGGACATGTATAATGGTAGATTCCGTCATTTGTCTATGCATGATGCTTGGAATTTCTTCACTGGGCTTGCTAGAGATTCTTATGATAGAGAAAGTCATGTTTCTTGTTTTGATTCTCAATATCAAGATTCTTTTCATTTTTGCATGAATTCTCTTGATACTTCTAATGTGCCTTGTGATGATCCAAATATGCATGTTGACCCCTTTCCCTCTTATGCTCATTGTGACGAGGTTTGTGCTAATTTTGATGATATGCAATTTGATTTTGATCATGAACCTCAACCCGATAACATTGATGCCCAAATTCTTTCTCAAATGCAATATCTCACCCAACAACTCCAAGAGCTTCAAGAGGAACAAAAATTGAGAGAAAAGAGGCTTGCCCAAGTGATGAGTGCTATGGTTGATGTAAATGGATGTGAGGCACCTCATTTGGAGTGTGAGAGTGTTTTTGAGAATGATGTGGGCCAAGGGTGTGAAGGCGAGGAAAGATTTTCTTGTGATGAGAGGATTTTTGAGGATTTTGATCCTTTTCATTCCCCATTTGAGGTTGAATGCCATCCTTCCCCTTATTCAGCCCCTTTAAGAGTTTCCCTTGGTGAGGATGTGAGTGAGCCATCTTCAATTTTGAACGAGGGATTTCATGAGGATGATGATGATGAATTTAAGCAATCAAGAAAGATTGAGAGTCCCTTGAGTGGTGGTGGAGGAGTTGAGAATGAAGAAAACGTCGATTTTGAGGATTCCAACCCCCTTCCCCATCTTGATGAGTCTACTTTGCATGCTTGTGACCCTTATATCCATGAGTCTTTGGACTCTTTTGAGGTTATGGCTAATATGTTTATTGAAGGTGTAACAAATCATTATAGCCTTTTGAGAGAGATCATTGGCAATGCCTCATGGGAAAGGGATGAGTTTGAGAGAAACCTATATCCTTTCATGCATGGTTTAGAGACTCTAGGCTTTGAGGATTTTGAGGGAGTTGTTGTGCATCGTTGTGATAGAGAGGACGATGAGGTTGTTTTTCTTGGAGAGTTTTTGTTTGAGGGAGATGTGAGTCATGAGTGTTCTTTTGAGGATTCTATGATTGATTTTCATGCCCTCATTGGTGATGTGAGGTTTTGTGAGACCATTGTTTCTCCTCCCCTTCCTCATGTCCCTTTCTCAAGGAAATTTGACCACATCTCCTACTATCCCATGTTCCTCCCTTCTTTTGTCAAAAAGCCTATTGAGGACCCTCTCTTGTTTGATGAGACTCTTCCTTCACATCCTCCTATTATTGAGGAAATGGGTGATTGTGCCACCCAAAAAGATTTTGAGGAGGTTTTGCCTTTTTATTCTTTTTCTTATTTTCTCCTTCTTTCTCTTCTTATTTTCTTGTTTTTTCTTTTGATTTTTCTTCTTTCTTTTGGCATCTTCCTCCTCACTTACGTGCAATAATCTTGTTGCACGTCCTCCTTCCGTCATTTGCCTACTTGTTATCATACGAAATGTATAGTAGTGCATTTGATAAGCTCTTGCGTTCGTTGCTAGGGGTGAAAGTTCGGTTTTCGGTTTGGTTTATTGCCCAAACCGAAACCGAACCACTATAATTCGGTTTTTGAATTTTGCAAACCACACCGCACCATATTATTCTTGAAACCAAACCAAACCAAACAATATTAATTTCGGTTTTCAAAACAAAAACCGAACCACACCGATTTTACCCATCTAAGGCATCGTAGCATAAAATATTGCACATGAACCAAACCGAACCGAATCAATCCAAACCAAACACAAACCAAATCATATAAACAAATCTGTAATTGTATCATATAATAAGCAAACATTAAACATAAATAAGATCTAACTTCAACTTACAAGGCCTATAAATTTGCTAATATATTAAACACTTCGGCAATGTAAAAAAATAATAAAAAAAAAATTTAACAACAATCTGTAAACAACAAAGTTGTATCGTAGGCGAGCAAGCAGTTAGCAGCAGCAACAAATTTGGTGAGCAGCAGCAGCAATACATCAACAACCTACAATATGTAAATTGAACATTTAAATTGAATATAGGCAATTGAATTAGTAAAATTTCAAGCAATTAAACATTTGAATTTAGCGAAGATCGGTAAAGATTAATAGCAACATCCAACAGGAAGCATACCTTTGGGCTTTTGATTTGAGAGGACGGACGGCAGTGGACGGTGACTGCCAGACGTCGGTGGACGGTGGAGTGAGCCCAGTGAAAGAAAAGAGAGTGAGTATTGAATTGAGAGAGTGAGAGAGGCGGAGAGGAGTGACAGATTAGGGTTTGTTTTTGTTTTACTTTATATACTTAGGTAAAAACAGAATTGGGCTAGGTTATGTTTGGGTATGGGCCGAAATTTCGGTTTGGATTTCGGTTTTTCGGTTTTTCCACTAGGTGAAAAAAGAAGATAGGCACCGCCTCAAGGCCACCAGTTTTTAAAAACCGGTGGGGAAAAATGGGGGGAAAATGGGCGGGGTTTTGAGGGGAGATTATTGCCACCGGTTCAAACTGAACCGGTGGGAAAAACATAAATCCCACCGGTTCAAAACTGGTGGCATTCTTAAAAAAAAAAAAAAACCGGCCCATTTTGTTCCTTAGCTCTCTCCTTTAAATACCCTAACCCTAATAATACCCTTAGATTTTCTCTCTTAGGCGCCTCTCTCTCCTTCTCTCTCCTCCTCTTCTCCTTCTCTCTCCTCCTCTCGATCTGTACTCCTCTTCTTTCCCCTCTCTTCCTCTTTCCCCTCTCTCCTCCTCTGTTCTCCTTATTTCCCCTCGATCTCACTCCTTATTTCCCCTCTCTTCTCCTTTCCCCTTTCTTCTCACTCCTCTCCTTTCCCCTTTCTTCTCCTTCTCTCTTCTGTCTTCTGCGCGTAACCACCGCCACTAACCACCGCCGCCACCAAGTCCGAGCTTAGTGCATGTTATTGGGTTTAATTATTCGAGGTTAGGGTTAATTGATTTTCGAATTTTTTTGGGTTTTCTCGAATTGATTTTGGGGTTTTTCGAATTGATTATGGGGTAATTGATTTTGGTTTTTTTTTCGAATTGATTTTTGGTTTTTTCGAATTGATTTTGGGGTTAATTGATTTTCGAAATTAATTTGGGGTTATTTTCGAATTGATTTTGGGTTGCTGTCTGGTGGGTTTGGTGTCGGGTAAGGTTTTGGTTTGGTTGTGGGTTCGGTCAGAGGTCGTGGTGGGTTGTCGTCGGTTGTGGGTGGGTCGTCGGTTGTGGGTGGGTCGTGGGTTGTGGGTTGTAGGTTCTTGTGGGTTCTGGTGGGTTGTGGGTTGTGGGTTCTGGTGGGTTGTGGGTTCTGGTGGGTTGTGGGTTGTGGGTGGGTCGTGGGTTCTGGTGGGTTGTGGGTGGGTCATCGGCTGTGGGTGGGTCGTCGGTTAGGGACCTTACGGTGGTTTTTTTGTTTTTGTTTTTTTGTTTTTTTTTTTAAAACAAAATTAGTTTTAGAAATTAGGCCAATTAGCCTAATCCCATACTCATGACATCTTTTATTTATCAGGAAATGCTGCTTGTAATGCTCCAGAGAATCAAGTTTTTCTGATCTAATGGAATTTACGGAGACTAATGCTCTAGAGAACTAATCCTTTGAAGACTAAGCTGATGCTTTAAACATTTGGTTTGTGTTGTGTAATTTGATAAATTTAGTTCTTGTAAATTGGAATTTTTGTATCATTAATTTATTTGTAATTATAAATTTAGCTTTTTCACTCTTATAAAGTGTACAATTATTAGTTATTGATGAATATATATGTGTTTTATGTATATTATGTATTTATACATGTGTTCTGTACATTTTAAGTGAAAAAAAAAGCAAAAAATTTTTTTTTTTTTTTGTTTTTTTAGGGCATTATTGCCACCGGTTAACCGGTGACAATCCTCATTAATATCAAAAAAAAAAAAAAAAACGGGACAGATTATTGCCACCGGTTAATCGGTGGCAATACTTGTTTTTGCCACCGGTTTTGAACCGGTGGCTTTTTTAAAAGCTTATTGCCACCCCCCACCTGACCACCGGTTCAAAACCGGTGGCAAAAGGGGGTTTTGAACCGGTGGCCAAATGCTTTTTTCTACTAGTGTTCAAAACTTGAAACCGAAACCAAACCGAAAACCAAAATCTTCTTTTTTTTGAAACCAAACCAAACCATATTAGAAAAAAAACTGCACCGTATTTCTAATTCGGTTTGGTTTGTGGTTCGGTTCGGTTTTAAACCGAATTTGTTTCACCCCTATTCGTTGCAATATTATTTACTAGAGCGGTCTCGCTTGGATGTTAAACAAGCGTTTCTCGGGAAGTAACCCGAGGTTTTTATTGCTTTCATTTTCCTTTCTTTTTAGATTAGATTTTCTCTCATGGAAATGTTTGTGTGCCTTTTGCTAGGTACATGACTTGATATACACTAATGCATTGGTTTGGATCAAGAGACAAGGAAGTTTAATGCCTATTTTTGCTAGCATATGGAAATCGAGATTCAATTCAAGAGGGAATCGGCTTTAAGGTTAAATTGGGTCATTTGCAGGTATTTATACCCACCTATATCCGGTAATATCTTTCTTAGCTCTTTCTCTAATGATTGGTGACTTGTTGGACGTGTGTTGGTTTGTTGGGTTGATTTCTTTCTTTTCCCCTCCCATGGATTATTTGGTTTATGTTTGAGTATATTGTCTCATTCAAGTTTGGGGGGGGGGGTATTCTATCATGTTTGGGTAGAGTGTTGATTCATATATGCCATGCACCATTGTATATGCATTTCCATGTCTTTTCTTTTATTTTGAAAATTCCAAAAAGATTTTGGTTTATTTTCAAGGTAATTTTGGCAAAATGTGTTTTGTTTGTTCTTATTTTGGACATTTTGTTTTGGAATTGCATTCTTGAATGTTTTTCTTCCTAAGTGGTAAATGTATGCACGGTTTGAGAGTGTCATTGGTTGACTCTAGGATACTATATGCTAAGGTAGTCGGGTTAAGAACTTTTAGGGGTCCATGAAGCCTTAGTTCACGGGAATGTGGTAAGATGGAGTTTCTCTCTATAGTGGATTTGAAACCCTTGGTTGGTATTTGTTTGGTTATAATCCCTTGTGAGCTTCATTTATTCTAGCCTTCATCACCTTGTTGAGCGGCAATTTAGGATCCTTGACTATGCATGTCTTAATCCTTGTTTTGACCTCTAGCTCCCAAGATCGTGACCGAGCCACTCTAGGGGAGGAAAAGGGCACATTTTCTCATTTTTCTTTATCTTCTTTTTATTTTGTTAAAAATTTGATTTTCTATTTTGCATCAACCTACTTATTAACCAATTTGAGCCTAATGTTTCCCGCTCTTGTTTAAACCGCGTTACAAACCTAATGTCCTATATTTACCAACCCTCTTAGTTAGTGAAGCATTGGCATGTGAGGTTTGAGTTTTGAGAGTGTTGATCATGAGCAAGAAAATTTTGAGAATTGGTTTAAGTACGGTATTGAAAGTTGAGCTTGAAAAGAATATGCAAAAAAAGTTTGAGAAGAAAGATGCAATTCAAGAAATTCAAATGAAGTTCCAAGAAAAAGCCGTCCATAGTTAAAAAAGGCAAGGACACCTAAAAAAAAAATATTTGACTAAGAAACAAAAAACCACAAATATATTTTAGTTTGGTTTCGTTTTCTACCCTAGTTTAAGCATTGAGGACAATGCTTCGTTCAAGCTTGGGGGGGGGGGAGCGTTCCTTCTTTTTTTTTTTGTATATATTGTGTGTTAGTGTTGAGTAAGCTTGGGGGAGATGGCATTATTGGTATTTTTGTTTTATGATTGGTGACTTCTTGAGTTCGTTTTTAAGAGTAGGCCACTCTTTTGCTTCACTTAGGAAATATCACCACAATTTTCAAATTTTTACCCCGCCTTAACCCTTAACCTTACGTTACAACCTAATAAAAGACCCTTAGACTTTAGGTGGGGCGTGGTCAAAGAACGGTGGAGGGAGATAGATTTCAACCATATGGAGAGATTGTGCATAGTTGAGATGTCGGGATACCCTTATGATTCCACATAAAAATTTCTTTTTCCGGTTCCCTCGAGGAATCATGAGGAGGTAACTAAGGGATGATTTGAAGCTAGTGGAGAGAACGTGGACCGTTTTGGTTGGGGCTAGGGCGGAGGATGAAATCATTAGTTCTCTACGCTTAGCTTAGGTTTGTCTCCTTCAACAATGAGCATCTTAGAACGTGTTCCCCCTCTTTGAGTTGAGAAAGGTAAGCATTCTTTGATACATGTCCCTATGTTGTAGTCCATTTGGAGCATTTCCCATCGTGAAGCTTGTTTGACTTTCTTAACCCTTGTCATATTATGCTTGTTGTGTATGTTACCTATTTGTTTTAGTGTTTCTTGCTTGAGGACAAGCAAAAGGCAAGTGTGGGGGATTTTGATGAGTGGCATTTATGCCACTTTTACATCCTTTTTCTCTAATGATCGTCCCCTCATTTGCACTCGTTTGAGCCTTTTTAAGCGTTTTTCCTTTAGTTTTGCCTTTCCCTTTCTTTTCTCGTGTTTCCTTTCCCTTTTTCTCTTTTTGTTGGTTTTTCTTGCGTTTCTTTGTTGTTTTGTAGGTTCTTGGCCTCCTTGGATGAGCTTTGGAATGCATGGCATGCCGTGAAGAAGGAGCATGAAGGTCAAGAAAAGCAGAAGGGTGGAAGAATCAGCTAGGTTCGGCCACACCTTCAGGAGGTTCGGTCGAACCTAGGTGTGGCCGAACCCTCTTTGTGGTGCGGCCGAACCACTTTGGCAGTTTCAAGATGAAAAATGGCCGTTTTGCAGGAGTGACCGAACATCAGCAGTTCGACCAGACCAAGATCAGGGGAGGTTTGACCGAACCTACCCAGGGTTCGACCGAACCTACCCTGTGGTCCGGCCGAACCTTCCCACTATTCGGTCGGACCATCACTTTATGCTAGCTACTTTGTACGGTTTACTTTAGGCGGTTACTTAGAATGTTTTTATGTAATGTTGGGGGATTATCTCATTATCCTAGACAATTAACCCTAATCTTGGAGAGAGGTAGAGTAGTATTGCACAAGTTATCTCATTGTATGCAACTTTGGTTCAAGCTTTCCCTTCAATCAATCAATCAAGCAACTTTGCAAGTTTTCATCTTTCATTTATGTTCTCTTTAGTAATCTCTAATCCTTTCTCTTAAATTTGTTTATTTACCTTCTAGTTGCTTATTTCTATTTATTTTGTGGATTAATCTATTTTGTTATTTTCATTGCTTTTGATCATGTTTGCCTTCATGTTTCTTGTGTTTACTATTAGTTTTGCTATCATGTTCATTCCCCCTTTTCTAGGTGTAGGGAATATTTCAAGCATTACGATCCCAAACTTGAACCCCACTGTGATCTTACACTAAAGTATGGTGGCGTTCCAAAGGGAAAGAAAAGAGAGCAAAAGAGTCGCCAACAAGTTTTAAGAACTTGTAAACCCAAAAGACAATCCAAAAGGACCATCAACTCCATAAGGTCTTGAACCAAACAGGGTTCGGGGATGAGGGTACGAATCCAATCTACAAAAGAAAGGACCCCCCCTATAAAATAGGCCTCTACTTTGTTCTGCTCGTATTCATGTGCGCTTTTCGAATAACATACAAACATTATATTAATCCTAACCTGTTTATCTATGTTGGTTGAATATTAATGCACAAATAAAACTATTATTGGCGATCACTTGAATTAAAATCACATTAGCCTAAACCAAATTATTAATCATCTTATTAAGCGTGATCTCAAGTACAAATTCCCTTTAACAAGCATAAAAGGTGTGATCAAGCAATAACAATAAATATAAATCAAGCAACATAATAATAATAATCATAATCATGTTAAGGCATAATAAAGCTTAATAATAATAGCAAGATCCTAGGCATGATACTAACAAGATTAATAACAAATCCTAGCATGTCACTAAGCATTAAAGATCAAAGCTTTAAACCTAACATGATACTAACATGCTATTAGAAAAGAGGAAAAGGCAACCTAAACATGATACTAGAAAGCATTAAATAACATCCTAACATGATACTAGGAATTAAACAATAATAAACATGCTTTCTACATTGTGAAAGAAATAGAGAGTAAGTTAATCTACTTACTTTGAAGCCTCGTACCTCTTTCTAATAACAAAATACACAAGTTAGTAAACTTCAATGAAAATAATAAAGAATTAAAGGAAGTAAATTGAAATCGAATTAAATAAAGTTTAAACTAGATTTGGTCCAAACCCTCATAAAATATCAAACCTTGCACGTCTAGGGCGAAGGCAACTTCGAACTTGGCTAGGTGATTCTAAGTCTTGTGAATGCGGTATATTGTGTTTAAAAAGGTTGGTTTAGAAAGAGAGAGAGAGAATAAGAATTAAGTAATTCTTGAGGAGAATTGATAGAGAGAATTGATGAACAAAAAACGGAGGTTTGAGACCCTATTTATAAGGAAATAATCCGGAAAAGTATGGAATTTGATAAGGAATAAAACTACACGCTGTCGCCAGAAATTCACTCTGTCGCGAGGCGACAGCCTTGTCGTTTGGCGACAGTCTGACTTAGACGCGCTTTTCCACGCGGAATCCGATCTTTAATCAACTTGATCTACGAAATCCGTACAGAAGATAAAAACGTGTTTTTCAAAGATAATAATAATAATGATATTAAAATAATAATAATAATATTTTATTCCGAATAAAAATCCACCTTAAAATAAATAATTATTAAATCTAATAATATTAGAATTAAAAGGAACCTTCTAGAAACTTCTAGAAAGTTATAATTAATTCTAATAATTTTAGAAATAATTATTAACATTGGTCCCTCCTCTAGATCATTGGGCCGTATGTAAATAATTAACCGGGCCCAGTTTAGTATTTTGGCCATAACTTCATCAATATTTATCGGAATTGGGCTTATAATATATTGTTGGAAAGGTTTCTTCGAGCCCTATCCAACTACATTATTATTAGACCTTAATTATGGACCAAACTAAACTGATTTGGCTATTTTTAAATAAATAGAGTTATTTTCGAAAACAGAGAGAAGAGAATTTTAATTAAAACTAAACCGCAACACTTGACTTTTCCACACTTGCACCTCATTCGATTATGATTCGACGTGAAAGGCATTCATCACTGGATTTGGTTTTGGGGAGACACAAATGGGTGTCTACAGAAGCCCCCACTTTGACTGAGTTTGGAGAAACTTATGTTTTGAAAACAAAAGTCAAAGTAGCGATAGGGACGGAGAATGATTCAGAACGTTCTGCGATCCCAAATCATTCTTATAACACTGATACCTGCAAAACAATGTTAGTTAAAACAGATAAAAGAGTTAAGAAACGCGTATCTTGCACCGTCGAGCACACGTCTCTGAAAGTAACCATTTTGTTGTTGCTTTTGTTGTTTGCGACAACCTCCACAGTATCTCGTGAACGCCATCATTGAAGGTAACCATACGCCGTCATCTTCAATACTCTTGGTGACAATCCTCCACAGTATTTTGGGAACATCGTCGAAAAGAACTGTATGTCGTCATCTTCAGGGTTGTGGCCGTATGTCGCCACGGCAGTGCATCGCCGCTATAGACAATCTCTTCTTTACCTTGAGGGACCATCGAAGGTGACCATATTTCGCCATCTTCAAAATTTGTGACATTACCTCGCCACGGCAGTATTTCGCCACTAGACAACTCCTCTCTATGTTGGGATATCGCCAAAGATCATTCTATGTATCGATCTTTAATATATCGTTATTTTTTGTTCCAATACTTCGGTATCTTGTACTTTTGTGAACCATTATATCGGTGCTTTTATCGAACCATTATTTCGGTGCCTTGTTATGAGCCAATACTTAGGCGCTTTAAGCTAAGTGAGACGATCTTTCATCAGGTCGATCACTTAATGCAATCGCAATCAAGCTGACTAAATCATGTCAATTTTGCTTAGAGGGGCTAACTGGCGTACCAAGGAACCCAAATTGCTGCAATAGGTCCACAAAGTCATAATGTAGGGCCCATTATTCTGTCGCCGCTTCAGCGTTAGCCAGAAACAGCTGTCGCCAGCATTCGCGTCTGTCGCGACGCGACAGAGTCTGTCGCCTCGCGACAATCCTGTCGTTTGGCGACAGAATCGGGGTTTTTAAATACCCGTCTTCTTCTTCATTTCGCTGCTGCTCTACTTCATTCATTCTCGCAAAAACTTCAAATTGTTCGTTCTTGCTCATTTCTTGACAAAATTCGCTCAAACTTGTTGCAAATCGAAGCTTTTCTCATCTATTTTCCCGATCTATGTAAGTTTTGCTCAAACTCTACTCGGTTTTTTGATGAATTGCGCATTCTTGTTCACGGATTTTTGAAAAATCCGAAAATGTTCTTGCTTAATTTTCTTTGTTTGTTGAATTTTATGCCTTGAACTTGTTTAATTATGCTTGTACATTGCCTTGGGAGTATTTTAAGACTTGTTTGACTCAATTTGGTGAAGAAACGAACAATTCACCATTGTTGGACCTCTTAAGGTCGTGAAGAACAATGTGACTTGTTCTTCGCATTTTTACTGCTTTTCCTTGTACAATTTGTCACAATATTCATAATATATTTGCAAGAAATCGTTTGTTTTCTTGAAAAATTCTTATCATGCTTAGTTGAATTTTTGCTCTGTTTTAGTACTACGTACTCTATTTTGCGAACATAGTATCATGCGGCTTAGGCGAACCTTAGATACTATAGAGCCTTAAAATTAATTACTTTTACATACTTTAGCATGGCTAGAGGACGTGGTTCCGGCTCTCGATCGAGAGACTCGCGCCGAGAGGACGAGCCTACTAGCGAGAACGAGGACGTTCCATCTACATCCAGGCTAGGTCTCATGCCAGATTGGGATGAGCGCACCCTGTTTCACGCACCAGTTCACCACCTTTCGGAGCGAGTCCGACGTGGTCTTGCAGGTGGGAGGACCCGTAGCCACGGCTCGGGTAATTCCACCATCGGTTCTCTCTACGACACCTTCATCAGCCGAGATGAGGGTTTGCGTCAGCTTTGGGAGTCATGTGGGTTGACTCCTCTTCTTCTGGCCACCCGGGCCATGCTTTCATACGATGGGGGTAACCTCGTCGTTCGATCTTTGGTGGAGTTCTTTTGGGACACCACCAACACCTTCCATTTTCCTTGGGGTGAGATGACTGTCACTCCAACTGACTTCAGCCTCATCACGGGGCTAGAGTTCCAGTCTACTCCTTTGCCGTTTGACACCGACATCACGGTCTATTCGCCGGACGTTCAGGAGTTGTTGGGGCCGATTGCTATTCGGGCCCAAGCTGAGGCTCAGTCGGGACAGACGAGTTCTCGATGCATTCGTCGCTGCACATTGGTTGTAGCTTTCGAGGATGATGCCACCACCCGTGAGCAGCGGATGCGCATCTTTGTGCTGATCCTGCTATCAGGGACGTTTTCCCCTGATCGAGGTAGTAGAGTACTTCTTTACTACCTGTCCGCCGTTCGCGACCTTCACTTGGTCGGGACATATAGCTGGGCCAGCATGGCCTATGCAGACTTTCTACTGGGCCTGCGACGTTCTTGCCGTCACAGGGCCTTGTCGGGAGATGTGGCACTTTCCAGCTTCTGGAGGGTCGTAGAGGTATATCTCTTTTCCCTTTGAGATTTAGCTCTAGGTTAGATGCACGATCCTTACTGACTTTTTTGATTTTCATATAGATCTGATTCTATGAGTACTTTCCCTCACTTGCGCCTGCGAGGCCTTCTCCTCGCGTGCTCCCCGTTGCTGCTAGTTGGGGAGGCCGCCGAGGTCCACCAGAGGCGCTACGCCTTCGAGAGATGATCCTCTCGGTAGGTCTTTATAAACAATACTTTTCCTTTATCACTTTTTGGTATTAGTTCCTTACATGGTAATTTTACAGGAGCCTAGCCCGGTCTATCGACCTTGGGCTATTTTTCCTATTCCTGCGCTGGCGGCGCAATATACTACTGAGCGTCGGTATTTTCTGGGGACATACGACGCGGTGGTCTACCTAGGTGAGAGGGTAGCCATTCAACACTTCTCAGATGTCTTTGTAGTTCATGCTCCTCCACCCCGGCACATGTTCCATGATGCCCTGCAGCGGGATCGAGCCAGTGAATCCTCTCGGGGTACTCCTTGGAGATCCTACATTCTCCTCGAGCAGAGTTACGAGGAGGATCTACTACCGTTGCTAGCGCCGACTCCTGTCCTTTCAGAGGAAGCAGCGGTATGCTTTTATTTACCTGACTCGTCTTTTATTAGGTAGCCCCCAAGTATTTTCTAACCTTTTGTTTTCACCAGGCCGGTCCTAGGGAGTTCATTCCCCCGAGGATGTCCATACGCTACCAGGGCATGTACGGGCCGATTGAGGAGCTGATTCCACCGGCTCCAGAGGGGGAGCGGTTCGTGGAGCGCTCTATTCCCCGTCACCAGACTCGGGTAAGTAACTTCACATATCTTGTCTTTATGTTTGTTTATGGTTGTTACTGACTTAGTCACTTTGGCAGTTTTCTCGCGAGGTGGTGACAGCTATGGCAAGGTGCATAGACCCCTTTCGCAGCCAGCTCGTGAGGTTGCGGAACCGTGCTACCTGTCGTAGCAACGACGCTGAGGAGGTATTACTTCTTGCATTTAGCATCTTTTTCTTGCCTTTTACTTATGTTTGCTAATTTTTATTTATTCTTGCAGGGACAGCCTATTCCTTCTCCACACACTCGGTCGAGACCCGAGCCTAGGAGAGAGACTACTAGGTCCGACTCGAGGCGTCGCCGGACTACTTCAGGTGGTTGGGGTGGGATGGGTGGTGGGACGTACGAGGTTGGCTCGTCGTCGCAGCAGCCTTTGCAGCCTCAGCCTCTCTCTGTTGGGTACCAGGGTGAGACGGGTTGGCCTGGCCCTGAGTTGCAGTTTCCGCCGACTGGCGGTTCGAGGGACGGTGATGGGCATACTCCACGGAGTAGGGTTTTCTTTGATACTTTTGGTGTCCCTCACCATTTGCGACCTCCTGCACCGTAGTTGTACCTGTATTTTTATTTATTTTGACTTTGTAGGACTTTGTCTATTTTTATTTATTTACATGACTCATGTATTAGACACTTTGTACATATGCACTTTAACATTTATCTCTTATTTTATTTTTTTTATTTTATTTTATGTGCATGTGAGTGTGTGAGAAAGTGTAATTTTTGCGCAAAATTTCCGTCATTTTTAATATTAGTGGAGGGTACCGACTCTCTCCCCCAAAAAGAAAAATGAAAAAATAAAATGAAGAAAAAAAGGTATAGTTACTAAAAATAGGCCTAAAATTAAATTAAGCTTAATTTAAGTAAAATAAAATAAAATAATAAGGGTAAAAAAAATGTTTAAGGATAAAAGAGAATAATAATAAGGGTGAAATAAGGATAAGTCAAGTCAAAGTTGAATTCGAGTAAGTGAAACACGGTTTTTAACGTGTATCAACTGTCGCTACTGAAAAAATAATGGCGCCGCGTAATCATACCTGTCGCCACGCGACAGCTTTTGTCATCACGCGACAGACTTGTCGCTTGGCGACAAAGTCAATTATCCTAGTTCTCACAGGATTTGAATTCTGCTGTGAAAAAGCTTATAAATAGCCCCCCAGAACTTACGTTTTCTGCATAATTTGACCAGATTATTAATTAAGTAAATTAACTATTAATCATGCCTTTAGCTAAAAGAACTTTTTGCGAATATACACATGAGTGGTGTCGTGTTTAACTTCCAAAGAGAAAAAAGAATTAGACTTTTTCCATATGGGGGGTATTTATGGTGTAAAGGGAATAGGTCTTGACATAGACTTTATTCATTCCGCCGTAGAATATTGGGATATTAATACTCATTGTTTTAGATTTTTTCATGATGAAATTTGCCCTTTACCGGAAGAATTTGGAGCCATTCTAGGCTTTAATTCCACGGATCTTGCGGGAATGCCTAGAGTAAGTGAATATTATTACAAAGATTTCGAGCGTTTCTTTGATCTAAGGGGTACGGACTTAAGAAATATAGTGCATGGCAATGTAATTGATTTGAGAGAATTTGCACGTTATTACTTTGACATATCTAATTCTGGATATTTTCATGTCTATAAAAGAAGAGCTTTTCTCTTTTGTATGTTTAGCCAACATCTTCTAATTAGTGGTAAAGATAATGAAGGCCAAGCAATAATCATGTTTATTATAGAACAGATTGAATCCGGGAGAAATCCAATGCCACTGATTGTTGGAGAGACCATGCTGTGTCTAGATGCATTGAAAAAGAATCCAAAAGCACCTCTTCAAGGTTCTCCAATTTTATTACAGGTATAAAATAATAATATTCTTAATTACAAGGAATTAAAAATATTTTTACATTGTGATGCTAATCAAATGTATGTTTACAGATATGGCTTATGGAGAGGCTAAAATTAATTAATCCTCCTGATGATATTGAAAAATACACTCCCAACTGCTTGGTTCGGCGAAAGAAGCGATTTTTAAAGATAGGTCGCCATGAGTGGAGCAAGGTGTTTGCTGCTGGTGATTTTACTCTGAACTGGGTTATCCCTTGGTGGAAGATTGAGAAGATGGTTGGTTGTAATAGCCAAGCATACTGCCGTCTCCCTAGCTTATCAAAATTAACTTTTTATTTCCCTTGTAGAGTTAAGAGACAATATGGACTTGCACAAACCATCCCTACGGGAGATCTCCGCCGTTCTTATGAATTCCCTGTGTCGCAAGAAGTTGAGCGCTTTGACAAGTATTGGAGTGCTAGCCCCTTATGGGAGGTGATTACCCACAGGGTTCCACCTTGTTTGTCAAACAGTGTAAAGCAATGGCTTGATGGAAGATTTCAGAAATCCTAAGTCAAAGTTGAGAAGACCGATGTGAAGACTCGTCTGGGTGACAAGAAGGTTACTGCTAAAGAATGCCTAGGAGAAAGAAGTGAATTTAAGACTCCTATTATGCCAAAAAAAAGAAAAGTTCTAAGAAAGACAAAGGAAAAAGAAAAGTTGACTCTACAGAAAAGAAGGTTTGGGTGGAAAAGAAGCACGGAGTCTTAGCGGAGGGAGAAACTATCTATACTAAAATAGAATGTAGATCTTCTAATGGATGTCTCCTAGCAAAGGTTATGGATGAAGAGGAAGAGAATGCGGACAAAAATTAGAAAAGAATTAAGAAGGAGAAGAAAGATTAGAGCATTGCTTTTCCTTTGATTTATTAGACAATTTCAATTTGTTTTAGTTTATTTTTAAGCTCTATTTTATCAATAATGTAATTTCTTTATTAATTAATAAAATTTCAGCTTTTTATTTAAATTAACTTTACATTTAAAGCAATGAAAACAATTAAAATATTTATTTTTTGGGGAATTTCTTCGAGTACGGAAGTCGAACAAATTTCCAGAATATACAAAATCTTCCCAGACACTCGCAGAAACTTAGCGCTACGGACTAAAAATCTGTCGCTGACAGTTTCGCGCTGTCGCCTGGTGACAAAGTTGTCGTCTGGCGACAGAGTTCTTTTTCTGGCGCCAGTCTTGTAACTTTGCAGACGTGAATTTTTAATTCTGGGATGCGAGATTTTGAAAAATTAAAGTGGCCGCACCCTTTTGGGGTTGCCTACGTATCCTTTGTTTAAGGAATCTGGCCAAACGTAGCTCTCTTGAGTGTTTAACTCAAGTAATTATGGGTAGTATTTCTTAAGTTGGTCAAGATTCGTCATATTTGAAAATTCATTGCCATCCATGTCAGTTAATTTAGCCGCGCCTCCTGACAGAATTGTTTTGACAATGTATGGTCCGGACCAATTAGGCCTAAATTTGCCTCTTGGGTCCAAAACATTTTTCCTTAGTGCTTTTAATACCAAGTCCCCAACCTTGATATTTCTAGTCTTGACCTTCTTATTGAAATGTCTAGCCATGCGAGTTTGATAGCATTGGGTATGATGTAGAGCTTCTAGTCGTTTTTCATCGAGTAGAATTAACTCTTCATACCGTGCTCTAGTCCATTCGACTTCATCAAGTTTACTTTCTAACGCAATGCGTAGAGAAGGTATTTCTAATTCTACAGGTTGTACGACATCCATTCCATATACTAGGTTGAATGGCGTATTCCCTGTTGATGTTCGGATTGACGTGCGATAGCCCCACAGTAAGAAGTGAAGCTTGTCAGGCCAATCTTTAAAATTTTCAGTCATTTTTTCGATAATAGTCTTTAAGTTTTTATTAGCGGCCTCAACTGCTCCATTTGCTTGAGGTCTATAAGGGGAAGAATGGTGATGTTGAATACCATACTTTTGTAGCAACTCTTCACATTCAGCTTGAAAGTGAGTTCCATTGTCACTTATCATTTCATGTGGGACTCCATATCGGCAAATTATGTTTCTTTCGATAAAGAGTGCTACATGTTTTGCGGTGAGTTTAGCATATGATTGCGCTTCTACCCACTTTGTGAAGTAATCTATTGCGACTAGGATGTATTCATGACCTCCTGTTCCGGGAGGTGTGATTTTTCCAATTATGTCTATTCCCCATGTAGAGAAAGGCCATGGTGAAGTGTATGTGTAGAGGAGAGATGGTGGAACATGTTGTAGATTTGCATAAATTTGGCATTTGGGGCATCTTTTTACATATTGATGACAATCCTTATTCATGGTAGTCCAATAATACCCTTCTCGCATTATCTTTTGGACTAGCATTTTGCCATTAACATGTGTTCCACATATTCCTTCGTGGACTACTCTCATAGCTCTTTGAGCATCTTTTTTATCTACACATAATAAAGCTCGACCTTTAGGTACCCTTTTGTGTAACTCATCTCCTATGAGTACAAACTGGGAAGCCAAAAGCCTTAGTGCTCTTTTTGCCCTTTTGTCAGCATGAGGAGGATATTCTCCTTTGGTGACATAATTTAGTATGTCTGTAAACCATGGTTCTTCTTCTTGTTCTTCCTCTTGAATCACTTCATCGTCTTCTATAGCTTGAATGTATGATGGTTTATGCCTTTTTTCTATGGTCAAAGGCATTTGCTCAATTTCCTTAGGAATCCTAACCATTGAGGCTAGTCTTGCCAAGGCGTCGGCAAATTGGTTTTCCTCTCTAGGTAGATAAGTGTATTCCACTTTTTCCAACTGATCAGTGAGGGTTTCCAAATATGTTTGGTAGGGAGCTAAGCTTTCACTCCTAACCTTCCATCTCTTTGAGATTTGATTAATGATTAATGAGGAATCTCCGAATATGCGGAGTTTCTTTACTCCTAAGGCTAAAGTAGTTTCGAGGCCTACCACGCATGCTTCATATTCGGCTGTGTTGTTGGTAACGTCGAAATCTAACTTTATGGATATAGGAACATGTTCTTCTTTAGGTGATACTAGTAGGACTCCTACGCCACATCCCTTTTGGTTTAAGGCCCCATCAAAGTATAAGGTCCATGTATCGTCTTCCGTCATCATTAAATTTTCATCTGCAAATTCGTTCTCTTCCAATGGTGTCGAATCTTCTATTGGGAAATCTGCTAGAAAATCCGATACCACTGATCCTTTGATTGCCTTTTGAGGCATGAATCTTATATGAAATTGGGCTAAGTTAACTATCCACCTTGAGATACGCCCGTTAAGTGTAGATCTTTCAAATAGATATTTGAGGGGATCCATTCGTGATACTACATAAACGGTATGTACAAGCATGTAATGTCTTAATTTAGTTGTGGCCCACACCAATGCGAGGCACAACTTTTCTAGTGGCGTATAGCGTGTCTCGTACTCGAGCATTTTCTTACTTAGGTAGTAAATGGCATTTTCTTTATCTTCTACCTCTTGCGCGAGCATGGCTCCCATTGTTTCTTTTGTAACGGTTAAGTATAACCTTAGAGGTATTCCTGGGAGTGCTGGAGCTAATACAGGAGGATTCGAGAGATAGGCTTTGATCTTTTCAAAGGCTTTTTGACACTCGTCGTCCCAAATAACTGGCACGTTCTTCTTAAGTTTCTTGAATATTGGTTCACATATTGTGGTTAGCTTGGATATGAACCTACTTATGTATTGCAACCGGCCAATGAATCCCCGAATTTGCTTTTCGGTTTTGGGCGGTGGCATGGACATGATTGCCTTAATCTTGGTGGGGTCTATCTCTATTCCTCTAGAGCTTATGACATATCCCAAGAGCTTTCCTGAGGTTACTCCGAAAGCACATTTAGAAGGGTTTAACCTCATGTTATATTTCCTTAGCCTTTCAAAGAACTTTTTTAAGGCTATTGGGTGTCCTGGACGGTCTTTGGATTTTACAATCATATCATCTACATAAACCTCCACTTCTTTATGCATCATGTCATGGAGTAGGGCAGTTACTGCTCGTTGGTAAGTGGCACCCGCGTTTTTCAACCCGAATGGCATCACCGTGTAACAGTAAGTACCCCAAGGTGTTATGAATGTTGTCTTTTCCATGTCTTCAGGGTATTTAGATACCCTAATAAAACCTGTAGTTATTTGTTTTTGTACTTCTTCTTTTATTTTATAGGCGTTTAGGGTTTAGGGTTTCAACCGTTTCTGTATCCTCAATTATAGGCATTTTGCTTTCAAGTGTTTTCATTGCTTTAATTATTTCTTTGTCATTTTCATCATTAGTTAAGCAATGCTCGTCATCTTTAGATAAAGAAAAACAAGAGGAATAAGGGGAAGAAGACATATTATTAAATTCGGAAATCATTACATCAAATAACGAAATGTCCGTTGGGACTTGATTGCTAACTATCCTAGGAGTAGAAATAGAAGGAGGGGGTGCTACAACAAAAGATTTGGAAGACTCGATAGGGGAAGACTCTGACTCGGACTCTGACTCAGACGATTCTTCGAACATTGGCCCTCGTCCCGTAGTTACTGAAATCTTCCTTCCATTTGTAGTGGTCACCTTCACTGTTTTGCGCCATCCTCGCTCTTGATCTTCTATAGGAGTGATGAATTTTGAGGGATCAAAGTTTTCACTTTGAAGGACTGTTTGAATGAGTGAAGAGTTGTCTTCCACATATCTTGGCTCATTCTTTTCTCTTCCAAAGAGAAGTCCCATGACATTAAAGTCAAAGCAAGGGGGTGCTTTCTCCTTATGAATTAGAGTTGGAATCTCATCTAGGAAATAACAATCCAAAAAGATCTCGAACCCTGGCTGTCTTATGCCATTTACAACGAAAGGTTCAAGAAATTCATGACAGGGTTAATCCTCTCCTTCTCTTATAAATTGTCCATTTAGAGTGAGAGGATACTGATCCATGGGTATTTCCCTCTTTTGTGTACGAGCGTTCCTTCGTGCTCTCGACTTTTCCTGGGCCCGCTTAAGATCTTCGCGAGTTGGTTCAAAACCAAGTCCGAAAGTATCCAACTTAGGGAGGCCAGGTAATCCCATATGCTTAGCTATTCCTTTCTTCTTTCCTAGAGTCATTCCAGGAAAGTGTCCTTGTTTTCTTAGAATAGCATTAGTTACCATGTTGGAGTGGAGGTCGTAATGAAGAGGGATCCTCTCATCCTCCTCTATTAAGGAGACCTCTTCGTTAAAGCCCCACAAATCTTCATCATTTTCATCATGTTCTACATTGATTAGTGGGTCTTCCCACTGTTTTGATCCTCATAGATGAAGCATCGATGGTGATTGGTATTCCTCCAACTATGGCTTTCACTTGTTGGTGAAGAGATGAAGGGACGACCTTTAGATCATGGAACCAAGGGCGTCCCAATAACAAGTTGAAGGATGCTTTAATGTCCACTACTTGGAACGTAGTGGCATGTTCAATTGCCCCCGCCGTTATGTTCATAGTGATTGTTCCTAATACTTGACGGCGTGAGTTATCATAAGCCCTTATTCCTTGAGTTGATGGGGACAAATCCTCATCTCTTATGCCTAACATTCTTGCGGTCCTAAGTGGGCAAACATTGATTGCCGAACCATTATTCACAAGGGTCATAGGAACATTCATCCTCTTACATATTACTGTGAGGCTTAGAGCCTTGTTGTGCTTGTCACCTTCCGGTGGTAAATCTTTATTTGAAAAAGTGACCAAGTTGATTGGACTTGGAAGATCACTCGTGAGGAAGTTAGCTAGTCCCTGAGGAGTGGTGTCCGAATCTATGCCTACTTTAGCCAAGGCATCCATGACTGCAACTCTATGCTCTCGGGACGTGGCTAAGAGTTTCCATATATTCATTTTGACCTTAGTCTTTTTTAGTTGTTTGACAACATCGTTGTCTTCTATGATTGGTATGGGAACTTGTTGAATGGTGGGCATGGGTTGTGTTGAAATGGGAGGTTGCATTCTCCCGGACCTGGTGAGGACATCTATGGGCGAATCTTCTTCATCCCAAATGTCACTTACTGGGTAAATTGTTGATAGAGGAGTCTCTTCGATATCTTTGAGGTAGACATCCTCATCATCACTGTCCCATACTCCATTGATCGCGGCATCCTGTGGGAGTTGGACCAGTTTCTTGTCAACAATCAGTCGTTGAACCAACTCTTTGAATTTAAAACAATTCTCTATTGTACGCCCCCTGATTGATGGTATGAACAATAATACTTGTCTGTCCTCTTTAGTGACTCAAATGGTCTCGGTTCGAGAGGTTGGATCTTAACATTCTCGGAGAGCATTTTGAACATGTTAGCATATGACGTCCCAATTGGAGTATAAGGTTTGTTATTCTTTTTGGGAATGTCAATTACTTGGAGAGAGAAAGGTTTCTTCTCCTTGGGTAGAGGTCTACTCTTGAGCATCTCGTTTTGCTCTCTTAGAATCTCCTTGGTTTGGAACAATAATTTATGCACTTCCGCCAAAAGTAGTGTTAATGCATAAACGTCCTGCCTAGTCGCAGGTTCTTGGTCGTGAGAGTCAACGACATCTTCGAAGATTTCTTCTTCAATGGTCTCAATAGGTTCTATGAGATTAGATGGGTCCGCTTGATTTTCTTCGTCAGAAATGGCCAAAGAATCCGACAGTGGTGCGGTGTTGATGCTTGGCTTCTTACTTGTAGAGGGCAATGGAAGTTTGTTACTATCAATCAAATCTTGAATGGCTTCCTTTAGTCTCCAACAATTTTCCGTAGGATGGCCCCTGCCTTGATGATATTTACAGTGTGCATTTGGGTTCCAGCTAGCCGTTCTCCTTTCGATAGGTGGGTCCCCAAATGGTCCAATAGGAGTTATAAGACCTTTTGCATGTAAACGGTCAAACGCGGTGTCATAACTCATACCAATAGGAGTATAGTTCTTCATAAATGGTTTCTTTGGT
Organism: Chenopodium album; assembly: GCF_948465745.1. NCBI lineage: Eukaryota > Viridiplantae > Streptophyta > Magnoliopsida > Caryophyllales > Amaranthaceae > Chenopodium > Chenopodium album. The sequence goes on along the minus strand of NC_137858.1, from coordinate 22,378,332 downwards.
CCTTGATTATTGTTCATAGCTAGGACTTCATTCAAATTAAAGGTGCTAACGTTATTTGAGTGGGTGTATTTAGAAGAAGAAGGATTGTCGTTCTTCTTAACCTTCCAGCCACTGTTGGAGTTATTGTTAGCAGCTTTTTGTTTGGCCAGGTCATCTTCAATATTGATACCAATATCGTAGACGGCCTTAAAGGTGTGCAAATTGCTTTTGTACCTAAGATGCTTGGAGCATTTCTCTTGGAGGTTATTAATGAACATCCTGACAGACTCATTTTCACTAGGTACTTCAACCATTTTTGCAGTGGTTTCCCTCCATTTATTAAAGAAGGAAGTGAAGCCTTCATTTTCTTTTTGCTTTAGAATTTCAAGTTCTCTATGATCAGTTTCAACTTGAATATTGCATTTATATCTTTCAATGAAAGCACTTACAATAGACTCCCAACTAGAGGTCTTTTCTTTATCAAGTGAAAAGTACCACTGTTGACATACAGCTTCTAAAGACAAAGAAAATACAGAATGAAAGGCTTTCTTGTCTATCCCCTTAATATTCATTATAGTTTCAAATGCTCTTAAATGAAAGTAAGGGTTATCCATAGGCTTAAATTTAGGGATGTCGTTGGCATTGAACTTCTACGGGAGAAGGTACTTATCCACCGAGACCCCTTGTGAGCTAATCTCTTGGAATCTAAAGTCGTTGGACAATTTGCCAAGCTTTCCTGGATTAGGTCCATTTGTTGTTGTTTCGCAGGGTCATTCATTTGCAGAGTTAAGTTTTTCAATATCTCAACCAAGTTGGCTACCTCTCCCTTGACTTCATTAAGTTCTTCTTGACTAGCCATTATCTTCTTAGCTTTCCTTTTCCTACCGATTGGTTTGTCAAGAAGTAAGACTTGAACAAAAGTGTTGTCCTTGATTAAACGCCCTTCCTTTCTTGTCCACGCGCTGTAAGTTAAACCATATTTGTTTTAATAACCCGACTCTGATTGACTTTGACTTTATGGTTTAAAAAAAAAGAAAAAGCAAAAATAGGGTGTATATTTTAGGCGTTTAGGGGAAAATTTAATGAGTTTTTTAATTGGAGGATTTATATCCGACTTACCCCCCTAAAAAAAATGACGGAAAACACGCATGCAAGACTCTCTAGACATGGTCATGGTGTGACAAACATGTTATGTGTGTGCTTTATGAATGTGTGTGAGTGACATGCTTTGACTCTAGTGTATGACCATTGGACTTTAAGTGCCTAGACTCTATTAAAGACTTGGACGTGGTTTGAACCATTAATAAATCGGTAAACTAATTAGTAGACTGTTTAATTAGACTCGTCGTGATGACTCGAGCAAGAAACTAGACTGTCGCTAAAACGACAGAACTGTCGCCACTGTTTAAAGCCTGTCGCCAGACGACAGAACTGTCGCTAGGCGACAGACACTAAACAGAGGCGCCACAGCCTAAATTTATGCGCCATTGCTGGAACATTAATCTGGACTGTTTCCAGTAATTTTACTCTAAGTGGACATGCCTAAAGTCGTACTAAGTCAAGTTGATTAATTTATTAGACTTTAATTAATTCGAAATTAATTAATTGATTAATTAGAAAAAGTCCTTTTAGTCATTAGTCAATTTATTTAGTCTTAACCACAAGTCAAACAAACGGTTAACGCATATATAGTATGCACAAACAAGGATGCACAAGTAGTTCATATAGTCACAATATGATGCAATGAGTTTGCAACCTAACCATGGCTCTAGTTCTCTAAAGTACAAGGATATGGGTTAAGTAAAAAAGGGTCCATGGTTATGAGTCCGGATGCATCGCGCGCAAGCCTAACCGTGAAGGGTTGGCGCGTATGGATGGGACCCTGCAAGTTAGAGACTTGCTTCCATGGTTTGGTGGATTCACAAACTTGCATGTACCCGTTGTTGCAAGGAGCGTTCAATTGGGCAGATGAAGCGTGAACCCCCAGAGGGTTATGTCCATATGTAGAACACATATGGGTTCAGAAAAGTGAGAAAAGAACTCAATCAGGAAGTAGAATCGAGCCAACAGTACTAGAAATGGGCAAAACAAGAAGGCAGAGCCCTGGCTCGGTATTGGAAGAACTTGGCGCCAGACTACAGGGACTGTCGCCGCAAAAGAACCCCTGTCGCCAAGCGACAGAACTGTCGCCAGGCGACAGAAGCTCTTTACAGGCGAAAAGTCCTGTTTTCTAGACGCTAGTTCCTACATGCCTTGGCAGGTATCTGTGTTCTTAGAATTTTCCAGATTTCGCAGCGTTATTTCGATTCTAGTTGTGAAAGAAATTTCTCAAATTTCCTACGTGTAAAAATCCTATGTTTTGACTCATTGGTCTCCCCCAATGAGAACCTTTTAATGCATATGACAATAATGTTAATCAAATTACGCACATGAAATACTTAGATTTTTTCGAGTCTCATCCGCTCATTCTAAATAATTGCAAAAATAAATTTCAGGAATATAAATAGAAATCCTCCCCAGTGGAGTCGCCAAAAACTGTAGGGAATATTTCAAGCATTATGATCCCAAACTTGAACCCCACTGTGATCATACACTAAAGTATGGTGGCGTTCCAAAGGGAAAGAAAAAAGAGCAAAAGATTCTCCAACAAGTTTTAGGAACTTGTAAACCCAAAAGACAATCCAAAAGGACCATCAACTCCATAAGGTCTTGAACCAAAAGGGTTCGGGGATGAGGGTACGAATCCAATCTACAAAAGAAAGGACCCGCCCTATAAAATAGGCCTCTACTTTGTTCTGCTCGTATTCATGTGCGCTTTTCGAATAACATACAATCATTATATTAATCCTAACCTGTTTATCTATGTTGGTTGAATATTAATGCACAAATAATACTATTATTGGCGATCACTTGAATTAAAATCACATTAGCCTAAACCAAATTATTAATAATCTTATTAAGCGTGATCTCAAGTACAAATTTCCTTTAACAAGCATAAAAGGTGTGATCAAGCAATAACAATAAATATAAATCAAGCAACATAATAATAATAATCCTAATCATGTTAAGGCATAATAAAGCTTAATAATAATAGCAAGATCCTAGGCATGATACTAACAAGATTAATAACAAATCCTAGCATGTCACTAAGCATTAAAGATCAAAGCTTTAAACCTAACATGATACTAACATGCTATTAGAAAAGAGGAAAAGGCAACCTAAACATGATACTAGAAAGGATTAAATAACATCGTAACATGATACTAGGAATTAAACAATAATAAACATGCTTTCTACATTGTGAAAGAAATAGAAAGTAAGCTAATCTACTTACTTTGAAGCCTCATACCTCTTTCTAATAACAAAATACACAAGTTAGTAAACTTCAATGAAAATAATAAAGAATTAAAGGAAGTAAATTGAAATCGAATTAAATAAAGTTTAAACTAGATTTGGTCCAAACCCTCAGAAAATATCAAACCTTGCACGTTTAGGGCGAAGGCAACTTCGAACTTGGCTAGGTGATTCTAAGTCTTGTGAATGCGGTATATTGTGTTTAAAAAGGTTGGTTTAGAAAGAGAGAGAGAGAATAAGAATTAAGTAATTCTTGAGGAGAATTGATAGAGAGAATTGATGAATAAAAAACGGAGGTTTGAGACCCTATTTATAAGGAAATAATCCGGAAAAGTATGGAATTTGATAAGGAATAAAACTACACGCTGTCGCCAGATATTCACTCTGTCGCGATGCGACATGGTCTGTCGCGAGGCGACAGCCTTGTCGTTTGGCGACAGTCTGACTTAGACGCGTTTTTTCACGCGGAATCCGATCTTTAATCGATTTGATCTACGGAATCCGTACAGAAGATAAAAACGTGTTTTTCAAAGATAATAATAATAATAATAATAATAATAATGATATTAAAATAATAATAATATTTTATTCCAAATAAAAATCCACCTTAAAATAAATAATTATTAAATCCAATAATATTAGAATTAAAAGGAACCTTCTAGAAACTTCTAGAAAGTTATAATTAATCCTAATAATTTTAGGAATAATAATTAACATTGGGCCCTGACAGGCTAAAGTCGTATCACCTAATCAAAAGTAATTACCTAAGTCCTCTAACTAAAGTAGATAGCGAAGTAGGGTCGAATCCACAGGGAAACTAGTCTTTCTATTCCTAATTAATTAATAGCAATCTAAATTATTAGTAACAATTTGTTGTGATTTAAAGATTATACTACGAAGAATATAAGTAGGGAGAATAAAATAAGAGGAATCAATGAATTAAAGACCTAGGGCATAGGTTCACCAATAAATAATATTCCAGGATAAAACATAATAACCAATCATTGATGCATCAATTAACCAGATAATAAAGGGCTTTCGCTACGTATTACAATCACAGAATTAATCTACCGGTATTAAATCTCATCTCTCGAATCTTGACTTAACCATTTATAGATTAACATGCCTATTGAAACTAGACCTAAACATCAATTCTCATCTCTCGAATCTCGAATCAATATTGTCAAACTCATGCATAAAAGATCAGGCCTAATCTAGTCACAGAGCATTAAATCAATCAATAGGAAATTAATATAGCATTGATAATTAACAACAATAAATTACCCCTTCATATTATTTATGGATCCCCATAAACCCTAGAAAAAGAACTACTCACACATAATTAAATCTAAACTAATCAAAGCAATAAAATAAAACATGATAGAAGGAATAAAATAAATAACTGAGATTAAGAGAAAAGAAATCGTTACCAAAGTAATCAGAATAAAGAGTTGAGTAAAGAACAAAGTATAAAGTGTAGAGAGAGAAAATAAGCTTAAGTAGAGAGAGAAAGTCTAAGAGAAAGAATTACAATAGTAAAGAGAGAACAAGGAAGTGTCAAAAAAGAAGTCCTAAACTTGCTTAACGAAAACATATTTATAATAAGCAAGAATCCTAAACTAAAACAAACTAAACGATGCTTAAAAGATCTATCAGAGACACGCGCCCGACCGGGCGCCACACCGCCTGACCGGGCGTGCCTTTTTGATCGGGCGAAGGGCTGTTGCGATATAAGTCTTCTTTGCCCGATCGGGCAGACCATCGGGCGGACCACCGGGCGGACCATCGGGCGGACCATCGGACAGACCATCGGGCGGACCATCGGGCGGACCATCGGGCGGACACCCTTGGGCCGCTTGGACTCCTCGTTTAGGCTCGTAACTTGGCCCAAACCAAATATCCTCTTTGGGGCTTTAATCATTCGGTCCAAATGCCTCGTCTTCACACAAGTCGAGCCCTTATTCACCGGTTTGATTACTCTAACCGATCTTGGGCTACGAAAGATGGCCGTGCTCCTCCAATGCTCGTAGTTGCTCCATAAAATCCCGGGAAAGTACTCCAAAGGTGCAATTCCCTACAAAACTCAACCAAAACTACGAAAACACTAGAAAACACATATTAGTAATAAAGTGGCCCTAAAGAGCCAAAAACACTACTAATAATGACCAAGGGACGAGGTTAAAATACTACATAAACTAGACATATCAAACTCCCCCAAGCCAAACCTTTGCTTGTCCCTAAGCAAAGAGCTCATCAATGAACATATAAAACATTCCTCACCCCAATAATCAAATCAAGCACAGACGATTCAAGGAAAATCTAATGAGCATGCTTCAATATCAATCAATCTCATTCATCCAATCACTCTTCCTCCCCAACAATTGTCAAATAGAGCAAACCACACGAGCATATAGAATTCAAGACTAGTGCTCACACACTCAACTCTCATTTATGTGGCGAGTAAAAGATGTACTCGATCGCTCTCCAACCACCCTTTTATGTGAACAATGCCCTCCCAAACTCACACACTCGTGTGTTTAAAAAGATAAGCACTCAACCTAATAGTCGACTCGGAATATGTCAATTCATAATTTGCATTGATAAACAACACTTTCACATCTACACAACTCTATGAACAAGGTCGGAGGGTCTTTAAAGCTTGTAATGTAAGGCTAGGATAAAGGGTAAGAAATATTTGGGAACATGTGAGAGAAAAGCCATGCTTAAAGGGAGCCAAATCCTAATAAAACCAATGATCAAAATAAATAATGATCAACATCTCCAACATAACTAACTCCAACAAGAATCCACCAAATACTACTCCAAACAACATAAACAATCCCAACACTTACAATTTCACTCATAAAAATATGACAATGTATAACTTGAGTGAATAAACAAACTTTGAACTCATTCTTTTTTCAAACTTGATACTTTTTTTTTCTTTGAATTTTTCTTGGGCAACTTTCATATAGATAATTTGAACATATAACAATTTTTTTCTTTTGCTTTTTTTTTCTTTTTATTCCACATTGGAAATTTCAGCTTTGAAACACAAATTCTTATTTTTTCCAATCACAAAAATCAAAGAACAAATTACTCTTCTTATACCTCCACATTGTGCAAATAATGTGCACACTACAACTCCCTCACCTCACTAACTATAGCTCCCCCAAGCCAAGCTTGGGACTAGTAACCAATGGGGCTAAAAAGGCTTGTAATGTGGCTAAATAAACAATAAAAGGGCACAAGCAACAACATGGGTAGCAAGAAGGGAACAAATGTATCTAATATCGTCTGAAGGCTACCTAAAAGAATGAACGCCTTTGTCCTCCTCATGTACATAATAGGTGAGTCATGAAATACTACTCATAGTTGCAAACCAATACTCAAATTCATCGACATACCAGGAACTAAACACACATTCCTAACCAAATCAACTAGTCAAGCACTATATTCACAAGTAGTTGGACAAAATTGACGCATGTTTAGGCATCCAAGCAATTAAACTTCAAATCATGACCAACAAGTCCACAATGCTTATCATCAATAACCAAGAATCAAAACAAATTTTCTCAAGTATGGGGCATAGAGAAGCATGATTTACAATTCATTGGAACGTATTTTTGGATTTTTTAATTTTTCAATTTTTTGGTATTTTTCTTATAGGAAAGCAATAAAACTACACTAGGAAAGCAGTAAAACTACACTAAGCATACCAAGAGAGAGAGTGAAAGATATACCATATGAACACGAGAACCTCCCCCCAAGCTAAATCAGACAATGTCCTCATTGTCTTAAGGGGAAACAAGTATTCAAGGTGACTACTCTTCATCATCACCACATCAATGTCACCAAAGCCTCAGGATTGCAATGCATCTATTTGGGACAAAATTGGGCAAGAAAGAAACAAAGTGTTAGTGGAAAAAAAATAAAAATTGAGTCAGGTGCACTATTCTGATCATAACTTTTGATATATAATTGATAATGCAATGATTCTAATTGCATTGGAAAGTAGACTTGAAGAGCTTTCCAACGATAAGTCACACGCCAAAAACGGATAAGAAACGCAAAAGTTATGGCCTGTCAAAGTTGAGCAGTTTTGCTGATCCGCTCTCGCGCCCGGTCGGGCGCCACTCCGCCCGGTAGGGCGCCACTCCGCCCGGTAGGGCGATGTAAACCCTCTAAATTCTCTTTGTTCTCGCGCCCGGTTGGGCGCCATACCGCCCGGTCGGGCAGTCGAAATGTCCGTACTCGTCAACTCTCGCGCCCGGTCGGGCAAAAATTGTCAATTTTTCACCCTTGCTCTCGCGCCCGGTCGGGCGGTCCTTCGCCCGGTCGGGCCCGAGGCAATGTTTGGTACGAGAGACTCCTTCTCTTTTTTCCAAATTTGACTAACTCTTTTCCTTCTAACCTGTACAACTCAATAAACTCATTAAACTCTCTCCTCTCTCCTCTCACAAGAAATAGAAAGAAGACTAAAAAAAAACAAGAAAAATACGGGTTGCCTCCCGCAAAGCGCTGGTTTATTTAGGTCCCGCACGACCCTCTTACCACATGTCGGGAAGTTAAGCCCCTTGGCCTATCGCCTGGTCGGGTGGTTCTTCACCCGGTTGAGCGATTTTTAAACCACGACTTGGCTTCCTAACACGCCCTGTAAGGCGCCAATTCACCCTATTGAGTGGATCCTCATTGGCTTGAACTGGTGGGTCTTTACTTTTGTTCGATTGAGAACCCTTTTTGATCGTTGGTTGCCTCGATTTATCACTTTGTTGAGCTATTACAACACGATCTGGTGGAACTCTCACTATAGGCTCAGTTTCCGCAACTTGTGTACTTATTTCCACCTTCTCATCTTCAAAACCAAGACCTTCACAGTATAAGGCTCTCTCTATTGCGTCCACTTCCTCTATCCATCGGTTAGTTGTACCTGTAGAAGATGCAACGCACGATACTGCCTCCAAGGGATCTTTAACAAAGGCCTGGGGCTTATTAGAACAATTACCAACCACATTAATTTTATAACACTTCTCCTCTAGCATGGGGCTTTTAGGGGTATTATTCAAATTAAAAACAATTTTATCATCCCCTACTAATAGTGTTAATTTACCACATTTTACATCAATAATTGCTCCTGCAATATTAAGGAAGGGTCTACCCAAAATGATTGGGGTTTGCAAATCCTCAGACATATCAAGAACAACAAAATCCACAGGTATATAAAATTTACCTACTCTAACAGGGACGTCTTCTAATATGCCTATGGGGTATTTAGAAGAACGATCGACCATTTGAAGAGTAATATTAATAGACTTTAATTTACCCATTTTTAGCTTTAAACACGCAGATAATGGTATGACACTAACACTAGCGCCCAAATCACACAATGCATTATCAATCATTAAATTGCCAATATGACAAGGGATAGAAAAACTACCGGGATCTTTTAGTTTGGGTGGAGATTTATTTTGTAGTACGGCACTGCATTCAGCAGTAAAAGCGACAGCCTCTACCTCACTAATAGACCTTTTCCTAGTCAATATTTCTTTCATGAATTTTGCATATGAAGGTATTTGCGTGATTAATTCTGTAAAGGGAACTGTTACCTGCAAATCCTTCACCATGTTAAGGAACTTACCAAACTGCTTATCCACCTTGGTTTTCAAATGTCGATTTGGGAATGGTAGTTTGATAATTGGTTGTTGCACATCATTACTCCTGTCTTGAGTTACAACCTTCCCTGGAGTTTTACCCTGCAATGTAACATCAGAAATATTAGTACTACCCTTTAGCACTGCAGGGCTAGGATTAATATCCCTTGGTATAAAGGAATCAAGATTAGCAATTTCTGTTGAAACAGGTTCATCTTCTTTGGGCATAGGAGGCCCATTATAGTGTGAACCACTCCTAAGGGTAATTGCAAACGCCTGATCTGTGGGTTGTACTGGTTGCGATGGTAGGGCTCCTTGTGGGAGAACCTGAAGAGCAGCGGCTAACTGTGCAATTTGAGTATCTATGACTTTATTGTGGGCTACAATCGAGTCAATTTGTGAGTCTCTACTCTCCATATGCTTTTGCATACTAGTTAACATCGCTCTAATTTCTGATAAAGCTGGGTCAGAAGGTGGTGGAGGAGTTTGTGGTTGGTTTTTCTGGCCAGCATTGGGATGGTAATATTTCTGCTGAGGTGGTGGTGCTGGTTGTTGTGGAGGTGGAGGTGTGGGATTTTGCACATTACTGCTCCTGTAGGAAAGGTAAGGATGGTTCCGATACCTGGGATTATAGGTGTTGGAGTATGGGTTATTTTGCTTGATGGACTGAAAAGCGTTAACCTGCTCCATGGAACTCCTACACTCATGTTCCCAATGACTATAATTCCACAATTTTCACAGAAAGCATCATTAGCATTATTATCAATTGCAGAAACATTAGTTATTTTAGAATTAGCAGTAGTAAGGTTATCCAATTTCTGACAAATAGAGGTTAATTGAGATTGCAAAAAGGATACAGAATCGACGTGGTGTTTTCCCTTGTTTGCAAAACCTCTAGGATTCCCATATTGGGAATTATGGATCGCCATATCTTCAATAACCTGACCTGCATCATCAACATTGAGGTTCATAAACCTCCCATTAGCTGCAGAATCCAAAATTGCTCTAGAAGAATTTCCGATCCCATTGTAGAAAGCTTGTATCAACTGCCACTGTGCTAAGTTATGATGAGGGCACTCTCTCTGCAGGTCTTTGAATCTCTCCCAAGCTTCATATAGTGACTCATCTGGCTCTTGGGCGAAATTTTGAATTGCGCTTCTCAATAGAGCTGTTTTCTCTGCAGGGTAATACTTGTTATAAAAATTCAAAACAAGAGTCTCCCAATTAGTAATGCCAAGTGCAGTTCTATTTAAACCATTAAACCACAGTTTAGCTTTTCCACATAAAGAGAAAGGGAAGAGAATCTCCCTTATTTGGTCTTGCGTGACCCCAGCTTGCCTTATAGTGTTACAATATTGACAGTAGTCGGCAATGTGTAGATTAGGGTCTTCACCCTTAGCTCCACTAAATTGCTTCATTTCTATCATCGTGATGAACTAGGGCTTGATCTCGAATTGAACTCCCTCGAGATCTGGCGTAGGAGAAAGGTGGGGAAAATGCGCCAAAGATGGCTGAGAATAGTCGCTGAGCCTTTTAGGTGGATTTTCTCCCATCTCTAATTCTGATTCTGAAGAAGTGTCTGGATCACTAGAATCAGATGAAGGGTCTCTAGGAATTTCACCACCAGAACTCGCCAGTATTTGCTTGTATAAATTCTTTTGCCTATGGAAAGAGCGCTCGATCTCAGGATCGAAAGGAATGTAGCCTGATCTGGAACACCTGGGCATAAACAAAGAACTAGACAACAGATATGAGAACTGTCCCAAAAAACTTATGTTCTCCGGGACGAAGGAAAATAATCTAGACTACAAAAACAATTAGAAATAAAAAATATAATTGTTTCCCCGGCAACGACGCCAAATTTTGACAGGCTAAAGTCGTATTACCTAATCAAAAGTAATTACCTAAGTCCTCTAACTAAAGTAGATAGGGAAGTAGGGTCGAATCCACAGGGAAACTAGTCTTTCTATTCCTAATTAATTAATAGCAATCTAAATTATTAGTAACAATTTGTTGTGATTTAAAGATTATACTACGAAGAATATAAGTAGGGAGAATAAAATAAGAGGAATCAATGAATTAAAGACCTAGGGCATAGGTTCACCAATAAATAATATTCCAGGGTAAAACATAATAACCAATCATTAATGCATTAATTAACCAGATAATAAAGGGCTTTCGCTACGTATTACAATCACAGAATTAATCTACCGGTATTAAATCTCATCTCTCGAATCTCGACTTAACCATTTATAGATTAACCTACCTATTGAAACTAGACCTAAACTTCAATTCTCATCTCTCGAATCTCGAATCAATATTGTCAAACTCATGCATAAAAGATCAGGCCTAATCTAGTCACAGAGCATTAAATCAATCAATAGGAAATTAATATAGCATTGATAATTAACAACAATAAATTACCCCTTCATATTATTTATGGATCCCCATAAACCTTAGAAAAAGAACTACTCACACATAATTAAATCTAAACTAATCAAAGCAATAAAATAAAACATGATAGAAGGAATAAAATAAATAACTGAGATTAAGAGAAAAGAAATCGTTACCAAAGTAATCAGAATAAAGAGTTGAGTAAAGAACAAAGTATAAAGTGTAGAGAGAGAAAATAAGCTTAAGTAGAGAGAGAAAGTCTAAGAGAAAGAATTACAATAGTAAAGAGAGAACAAGGAAGTGTCAAAAAAGAAGTCCTAAACTTGCTTAACGAAAACATATTTATAATAAGCAAGAAATCCTAAACTAAAACAAACTAAACGATGCTTAAAAGATCTATCAGAGACACGCGCCCGATCGGGCGCCACACCGCCTGACCGGGCGCGCCTTTTTGATCGGGCGAAGGGCTGTTGCGATATAAGTCTTCTTTGCCCGATCGGGCAGACCATCGGGCGGACCACCGTGCGGACCATCGGGCGGACCATCGGGCGGACCATCGGGCGGACCATCGGGCGGACCATCGGGTGGACACCCTTGGGCCGCTTGGACTCCTCGTTTAGGCTCGTAACTTGGCCCAAACCAAATATCCTCTTTGGGGCTTAATCATTCGGTCCAAATGCCTCGTCTTCACACAAGTCGAGCCCTTATTCACCGGTTTGATTACTCTAACCGATCTTGAGCTACGAAAGATGGCTGTGCTCCTCCAATGCTCGTAGTTGCTCCATAAAATCCCGGGAAAGTACTCCAAAGGTGCAATTCCCTACAAAACTCAACCAAAACTACGAAAACACTAGAAAACACATATTAGTAATAAAAGTGGCTCTAAAGAGCCAAAAACACTACTAATAATGACCAAGGGACGGGGGTAAAATACTACATAAACTAGACATATAAGGCCCTCCTCTAGATTATTGGGCCGTATGTAAATAATTAACCGGGCCCAGTTTAGTATTTTGGCCATAACTTCCTCAATATTTATCGGAATTGGGCTTATAATATATCGTTCGAAAGGTTTCTTCGAGCCCTATCCAACTACACTATTATTGGACCTTAATTATGGACCAAACTAAAGTGGTTTGGCTATTTTTAAATAAATAGAGTTATTTTCGGAAACAGAGAGAAGAGAATTTTAATTAAAACTAAACCGCAACACTTGACTTTTCCACACTTTCACCTCATTCGATTATGATTCGACGTGAAAGGCATTCATCACTGGGTTTGGTTTTGGGGAGACACAAATGGGTGTCTACACTAGGCTAATCTTTTAGCTAGGGGAAGGGGGTGTGAAATATGCATTGAATGATGGATGAATGATGATAGTTGGATTGATTACATGCCTTAAATTGATGAAAGACATGATATTTAATGGCTTGAGATTATTGTTGCACTTTATTTGATTGCCTTCTAGTTTAAATGCATGAAAATGATTTGAACTAGATTAAGATCACCTCCATGTTAATGATTGCATGAGAATGAGTTGTTAAAATGGAGTTTCATGTATTGTGTTTCTTTATTCTCTTAGTTTGCTTGTGTCTAATAGGATTCATGAGAATGATCCTAATTAGCATGGACTTCTTTCATTGATATGCCTAGACTATTGCATGAAAATGAATTGTTTAGGTAGAATCTTGTGTTCTTTGGCATGATCATCATGATAACTATCATTGTTCCCCTCTTTCTAATCATGTTTGACACCCCCTAATCCCTAGCGTTGTTATACCTTGATTTAATCAAGAGTACACATCTGATTCTGAGGAGTTGGACACCTAGAGGGTCTGATGATGAGCATGATAACAGTCCTTGGTTCCATGCTTCAACTGACTTCAGCAAACCAATGCAATACAGTTGGTGAAGTACCAAAAGTTCATTAACAACACAGTGGTGAGGAAAGCTCGTAGGGTTCATGCCATTGAAAACAGGTATGAATATTTGTATTTGCACAATGACAGTAGCAAGATTATTATACAATGTAGGAAGAGATGTCAATGTAAATGGAATGCTAAAAAATGTAGACTTCCTAGTTGTAAATATGTTGGGGGTAGGAGATATCACTTTAGGGTGGTGGTTAGAAGGTCTGTGAACCAAGATTTTTGGCAGATTAAAAGATTGAATTTGAAGCATAAGTGCCTTAGGGTTAGAAGCAATCATAACTTAACTGCTGAATACTTAGCTGAGAAGTTTATTGAGGATTTTAGATCAGATCCTAGGTTGAAGATTAAAGCTTTTAGAAGGAGAGTTTTAGGGGACCTTGGGATTGAAATAACATATAGTAAAGCTTCTCAACAATGTTTGTGAGACCTTTAATGTTGTTATAAAAGAAGCTCGGGATAAGCCTATTTTGACACAAATGGAGTGGCTTAGGAGGTATATGATGAAAAGGAACCATGACAAATGGGAGTGTTACAAAAAATGGAAGGCAAAGTAACTCCTTATGTGAAGAAAACATTCAAAAGAATTGAGCCTGTAGCAAGGCATTGTATTGTGCAAGTGTCTAGGGATGATGCATATGAGGTGGAACTGAACTCTGATGTAGTCACAGTTGACCTTAGCAATGGGACATGCACCTGCTATCACTGGGGGAGCTTATAGAGATCATGGACAAAAGGGCAGACCCTCATGACTATGTAAATAGTGCATATTCTGTGGATACCTATATGTTGGCATATAGGTATGAAATACAACCAATGCCTGGCCCACACCATTGGGGCAAGGTGAAGCTCAGAGCACCTATGCCACCAGCAATTAAAATCTAGCCTGGAAGACCTAAATCTAAGAAAAGAAAGCTGGAGTAGGGAGAAGAGGGTCCCTAAACCAAAAATGTGCAGCAGCCTGTGAAGAGAAGAAGCACTTGCAGAAACTGTGGGCAGCTAGGACACTATGCAAAAACTTGCAAGAACCCTACAGTAAACCCTATTGCTGTGTCTTCACCAAAGAAAGATGGAGGCAGACCCCAATCAGACACTCAATGGGTGAAAGAGCAGAGAAAGAAGAAAGAACAAAGGGCATTGTAGAAGGTACTAGTGACACCTTTCCTTTTTTTTCAGTCATGGTTCTATGTACTTGGAGTAATGTTCTAAATAATGTTCTGTTCTTTGGCAAATACAGCAGAGTGCACTTGGTGCTACAGCTGGACATAACAGCATTAGGAACAAGAAATTCCCACAAGAGCAATACAGGCAAGAAGAACAGGGGAAGCAACAGTAGCAACATCATGAGCATTAATAGCAGCAGAGTCAGCAGCAACCATACACCCAACTAAGCCAAGCCTCAACTACTACTGATGCTACCCCTGTTCCAGCTTCTATTAAGTACAAGATCCAAGGTGGTAGCAATTAGGAAGTATTGTTAAGTTGTAATATTTTGTGAAAAAACAAGTTTAAATTTGGGAAGACCAACTATCATGTATGTCTCTTTTTGAAGAGTTTGATAGTATTTTGTGACTTGTAAAAACTTGGATGTTGTTTTAATGAAATTGACAATTGGTAGGGACAAATTTAGCCTAAATCTTAGTTTCATTTAGCTGCAGTTGTGTTGATTAAGATGTTGGAATTTTTTTTCTTTTTTTTAAAAAAAAAAAAAAGAATCAGCAAATATGTTGGACTTTTTTTTTTTTTTCAAAAAGCATCAGCAAATATGTTGGATTTTTTGTTTTTTTGTTTTTGTTTTTGTTTTGTTTTTTTTTTAAAAATAAACAACAAATATGTTGGAAATAGAAGCCAAAAATAAGACATAAGAACACACAATATATAAACCACAACTACTTGTTCATTGCATTACCAAAATACTAGGGTCAACATTACAATCAAGTACTACTAGAATAAGTACACCTCCCTTACACCAGTTTATTAACTACAACACCACCTAAAACTAAAACTAAGGACCAAATAACAACTACAACAATCAAAAGCTTGCTGTCAGGATTGCCACTACCAGTGATCATCTTCTTCCTGTCCCCACTTAAAGCCTTGCATTTCACTTTCAATGTATCCACCTCATTAAGAAGACACCTTCTCTGCCCAATCAAGTCATCAACATCCCTTTTCAGAGAATTAACTTCAGCTTTCATCAATTTTTTGTCAAGAACAAGTTGGTTGATCACATCTCTCTGCCACTCAGTTCTATCCTCAGTATCAATCCATTCAAAACACTTGCACCCCCCTAGTTTCAATGTTATAGTCATAGAATTTGCAAGCCCTGAAATTCCTTCCTGGGTTCTCTCTGGTCCAAGATGTCAACTTAGCAAAAGGCAATCCACAATTGCATTTCTTCTGGTTTGTGGGAGATGTACTAATCCAAGACATTTTCCAATCCGTAATTACAAAAGAACAAGTCAGTCAACACTTCCATCAAACAAGGAATTACACACTTGTAAGTCAAGAACACCTAGTTATTGTGGTGGTTGGACACCATAATTAGGATAACCAGGGGGTGGCCAAGTCCTATTCTGTTTCATTCTGTACTCAATGATACACTCAGCGAAGAAGCCAGGGTTATCTATGCTCCCAACATGTATGATGTACATATCCTTTTTTTCCCAACCTCCTAATCATCTTGAATACATCACCATCATCTTCTAAAGTCCTATACTTTCCTTTATAGATACACTGGAATATGGGGTAGAGAAGGTCAATTGATCCTTCTATTGGATCTTCCATGTCATGAAGTTGATCTTCAAAAGCTATGGCAGTATCCTGTAAGTTACTTTTGCCTACTTCATATTCAAAGTCACCAACAAAACTCAAATACTTAAATCTGAAAATGTACGTACTTATTCTCCTCCATTTCTGCAAAACATAATACAAAAACAAAAAAAGAACAAGCTTACAACTTCATGCAAGTATGAATCATTCAAATCTTTCAATCGCAAATCACGACACATAAGGTACAATTATTCAACATAGTAAACAATCAGTCAACAAATTTGGACAACAACAACTCCAATTAGCAGAATTGTAACAAAATTGCACAATTTATTGCAAAACAAATAGCCTAATTGCATAAAAAAAAAACCCCCAAATTAATTGACTCATTAACCCTAATTCGTAAATTGGCGAAAAAATCCTAAATTATCAAGTAGTGAAATCATACCTTTGAAGCAAATTGAGTGTATGATCTTCGGCAGACAAGCTCTTCTCAGAGTAGCAGTTCAAATTTGTGGAATTTTGATTGTAATTTAGGGCAAAAATTGTGACTTGAAGTTGCACAATTTATAAACAACATAAATCGGGGAGAGAGAAAGTCAAAATATGGAAAATAGTCGTTTATCGCCGTTATGTGGGGCCCTCAAACAGATTTTCCACCGGAAAACATAAAAGGAAAAATTAGAAATAATAATCCCAACTTTCATCAATTTTGGTATAATAATCCCAACTTTAGATTATTCTGGAATAATCCGAACTTTGGGGGGTCTTCTTTTTCTTCAGTCCTTATGACCGGTTACCTGTTGAGAAGGTTAATTTTTTTTTTTATGTTTTTTAAAAGCCACGTGTCACTACATGATTAGTCCAAAATAAAAAAAAATAAATAAAAAAAACTTTGAAAAAAAAACAAAACATAAACCCACCCCCTTCCCCCTTAACCACCAGCACCCCACCCAAAATCAGCCCATCCACCAGCCCTCCCCCACCCCTTCCACCAGACCCCACCCGAAAACACCCCCCACGCAGTCGGAAAATCGCCCCCACCCCCCGACCACCACTACCCACCTGCCGAAACACCTCCCCCTCCCTTCCCCCACCCACGAAACCCCTCCCCCTCCCGTAAAAACTCCCCCCTCCCCTTCTCCCACCCTTGAAAACACCATTGAAAAGACCGCGACTCTTTCCCACATCGCAAAACACCATTACCAAAACCCCTAATCCCAGCCCCACCCTTTTTCGCAACCTCAATTACATTTCATACATGTCTTCAAATCGAGAATTATCAGCGCGTAAGGGGAGGGGGAATTAACGACGCATGGGAGGGGTATAAGCGGCGTAGGGGGAGGGGGATTAGCGGCGCAGGGCGGTGAGTTTTGGGGTGGAATTGGGAGGGTTTTTATTGGTGTCTTTGTGGGGGTTTCAGGGAGGAAGGATGGTGGTTTTTATCCTAAAAACCACCGGCATAACCCCAAATTCTGGCTGCTGCTATATTTCCCTCCCCATGCGCCGCTTATTCCTCTCCCCCTACGTCGTCTTTCCCCTCCCCTCGCGGCGGTGCTGCGATTTATTCTGTGTTGGTCGAATTTGGCCGCGATTTGGGGTTTTTTTTAGTGGGGATGTACTACTTCGGTGGTTGCGTGAAGTGGTTTGTTGCGTGGAATAGAGTTGACGCGACGGTCCGACGAATCGGGCAGTGGTGGTGGAGGTAAGGGTGGGCTGCTGGTGTAAGGGCAGTGGTGTTGGAAGGGCGTGGTGGTGGAAGTTAGGTTGGCAGTGGGTTTTCTGAATTTTTTTTTTTTTTTTTTTTGTTTTTTATAATTTAAAAATATTTGGACCACTCAGGACTTGACATGTGTCAAGTGACCTGATATAATAGGTCATTGACTTCCGTTGACCGGTTTGAGATTGAAGAAAAAGAGATACCCCCAAAGTTCGGATTATTCTGTAATAACCCAAAGTTGGGATTATTGGAACAAAATCAATAAAAGTTGGGATTATTTTTTCTAATTTTTCCAACATAAAAAGGTGGTAATCTGAATATTATTCAAATTTAATGGGTGGTTATTTAAAGTAAAATATTTTAATGTGTGGTAATTTCAAAACAGGACCTCTTTTTGGGTGGTAATATACAAATTTTCCTAAAAAAAATTTATATTCCTACTTTATCCTTATTTTAATTTACTCCTAATTCCTAACTACATAAATAAGTAATAAGAAATTCTACATGGTAACCCTCTTTTTTTTTTTTTTTTAATTTTATGAAATGACCCTAATAAAATATTTATTCAACCTTATAACCTAAATGAATGTTATAACTTAAACTTTTGGTTAAGTTTTGTTATAATTAATGATAAAAAAATGATTGCAAGTTCCCTCTAGGTTCTCCTTGGGAGGGTTTTTTAGGTCTTTCTAGGTTTTCCTTTTTTGAAAGGTTTTTTGTTGTTTTCTACAGCTAGCGCTTTTTCTTTCAATCATGGCTTCGAATTCTGGCAACGTTAGTGACACAATCGAAAAATCCCT
This sequence comes from Chenopodium album, assembly GCF_948465745.1. Lineage (NCBI taxonomy): Eukaryota > Viridiplantae > Streptophyta > Magnoliopsida > Caryophyllales > Amaranthaceae > Chenopodium > Chenopodium album. The sequence goes on along the minus strand of NC_137858.1, from coordinate 22,359,734 downwards.
TTCCTCTAAAGATACTTCTCTACAAATTATTAATAACCTCAAATAAAACGCTATTCTTGATGAAAATTAAAAATTAGAAGACGAAGAGGGCACTGGAGTGGATTGTAGATGAAGAGGAGGAGGATGATGCTCGAATTGAACTAGGTCTGGTAGGGACGATTTAGACTAACCATAATGTGAATGCGAATGTTTTTATGTCGACTATGAAGAGCGTTTGGCAACCAAAGTTTGTCCTGGATATTAGTAAATTGGCAAAAACCTTTTTGTCTTCCAATTCCACCATTGGAAGGACAGGCTCAGAGTCCTTGAAGGCCAACCATGGCACTTTCACAGACGTGTTGTTGTTCTTGGTGAAATGGAGGGTTTAGACAAGCTCTTGGATGTGAAATTAGAGGAACTACCGATGTGGGTTAGAATCTATAACTTTCCTTTTAAAGGTAGACTTAATAATGCAAATCTTGAAACCATTTGTAATAAAATTGGGACTTTTGTGAAGATTGATAATATAATGGGATTAGTGGGATTGTTAAATCGATTAGACTGAGAATCCGAGTGAATGTCACCAAACCTTTAACTAGGGCTGGCAAACGGGTCGGATTGGGTCGGGTTCAGGTTGACCCATTTACATAAACAGATCAGGACCTCCCAACCTGAACCCAACCTGGTTTTAAACGAGTTGACCTGAACCCGACCTGTCTTAACCTGTTTTGTTTTTTTTTTCTCCTTTTTTTAAATAAAGATGTAATTTATTTAACCTTGATTTTTTTAAAAATAAACTTATAATTTTTTTTAATTACCCTGTAACATTCAAACATAAAATACAAATTCAAAATTCAAATCAACACAAGTGTTGCTGCATAGTAATTTAGCCGCGCCTCCTGACAAAATTGTTTTGACAATGTATGGTCCGGACCAATTGGGCCTAAACTTGCCTCTTGGGTCCAAAACATTTTTCCTTAGTGCTTTTAATACCAAGTCTCCAATCTTGATATTTCTAGTCTTGACCTTTTTGTTGAAGTGTCTAGCCATACGAGTTTGATAGCATTGGGTATGATGTAGAGCTTCTAGTCGCTTTTCGTCAAGTAGAATTAGCTCTTCATACCGTGCTCTAGCCCATTCAACTTCATCGAGTTTACTTTCTAAAGCGATGCTAAGAGAAGGTATTTCTAATTCCACAACTTGTACGGCATCCATTCCGTAGACTAAAGCGAATGGCGTATTTCCTGTTGATGTTCGGATTGACGTGCGATAACCCCAAAGTGCAAAATGGAGCTTGTCAAGCCAATCCTTGTAATTTTTTGTCATTTTCTCGATGATAGTCTTTAAATTTTTATTGGTTGCCTTAACTGCTCCATTTTCTTGAGGTCTATAAAGGGAAGAGTGATGATAATGAATACCATACTTTTGTAGCAATTCTTCACATTCAGCTTGAAAGTGAGTTCCATTGTCACTTATCATCTCATGTGGGACTTCATATCGGCAAATTATGTTTCTTTCGATAAAGAGTGCTACATGTTTTGCAGTGAGTTTAGCACATGATTGTGCTTCAACCCACTTTGTGAAGTAATCAATTGCGACCAAAATATATTCGTGACCTCCTGTTCCAAGAGGTGTGATTTTTCCAATATTGCTTATGAGGAGTCTTATAGGCCGCAATACTCCAAGTCGGCCTTTATTATTCACGCGGCTATGCGGTATTTTAGCTGTATCCTCACATATGCATTCTTTTCTAAGGAATCCCTTGGTTTCATATTCCATGAAGAATTGAGTTGGCTTTGGTTGGCGGATAAGCCTAAGGATGATGAAGTTGAGGTTATAGATTTTGCCTCGCATTTGCTTGATAGGTTTGTTGATATTCGTGATGGGATTTTCCTTTCGGGTAGCATTCAAATTGGAGGGATGATCACCATTCTTGTGCTTTCACTTGAAAAGAAGTATGGGGCAATGCTCAAGACCCTTGAGCCTATTCAAGACGCGAGAGAGAAGAACCCCTCACATCTCCTAAGCATCTATGCATTGATTAATCAAAGATTTTTGGAGCGCACCAACAAGGAAAATTTTTTTGTTTGGAAGGTTTGCCGTACCACGGATTGGTGTCTCATTCCTCACCCCGAGGCCATGGTGAGAGATTTGGATTCGGATTTACCTTGGTGGCCGAGCAAGATGGCCATTGACCGCTCTCTCCGAAGGGTCCCTTTGCCTTCCCCTCGCCCGAAGCATCGTGTTCCCCCGAAATCTCGGGGAGGTACTTCTAGCCCTCCTCCTTCTCCCTCTACTTCTTCTACTCCTGATTTGACTAGCTTGCATGATAAAATTGATGCTCTTACTTTAGCTTTGTCTTCCCCTTCTTTGGGCTTTGATTTTGTTGGGGGGGGGGGGGTATGATTATCATGCTAGGAGGATATATGATTTTCATGTTGCTAGAGGTGAGATCGAGCCATACTTGAACTATCCCTATTTGTCGGTCCAAGAGGGGCCAATTCCCCAATGGGAGCCTTTTGATAAGGCCGTAGGTCCTCGACTTTGCTACCCCTATTGGGAGGGACCTCATGTGGCACCTAGTGCCATCCGGGGGACCACCCGAGGAGATTATGACTATAGGAGACCGGGGGGATGTGATAGGGCTTATGATCCGGGTAACCCTAACCCTTTTCCTTCACCCGAGACCGAGGGGAGGTGGGGACGTTTGGGTCCTCCTATTCTTGATGAAAATTAAAAATTAGAAGACGAAGAGGGCACTGGAGTGGATTGTAGATGAAGAGGAGGAGGATGATGCTCGAATTGAATTAGGTCTGGTAGGGACGATTTAGACTAACCATAATGTGAATGCGAATGTTTTTATGTCGACTATGAAGAGCGTTTGGCAACCAAAGTTTGTCCTGGATATTAGTAAATTGGCAAAAACCTTTTTGTCTTCCAATTCCACCATTGGAAGGACAGGCTCAGAGTCCTTGAAGGCCAACCATGGCACTTTCACAGACGTGTTGTTGTTCTTGGTGAAATGGAGGGTTTAGACAAGCTCTTGGATGTGAAATTAGAGGAACTACCAATGTGGGTTAGAATCTATAACTTTCCTTTTAAAGGTAGACTTAATAATGCAAATCTTGAAACCATTGGTAATAAAATTGGGACTTTTGTGAAGATTGATAATATAATGGGATTAGTGGGATTGTTAAATCGATTAGACTGAGAATCCGAGTGAATGTCACCAAACCTTTAACTAGGGCTGGCAAACGGGTCGGATTGGGTCGGGTTCAGGTTGACCCATTTACATAAACAGATCAGGACCTCCCAACCTGAACCCAACCTGGTTTTAAACGAGTTGACCTGAACCCGACCTGTCTTAACCTGTTTTGTTTTTTTTTCTCCTTTTTTTAAATAAAGATGTAATTTATTTAACCTTGATTTTTTTAAAAATAAACTTATAATTTTTTTTAATTACCCTGTAACATTCAAACATAAAATACAAATTCAAAATTCAAATCAACACAAGTGTTGCTGCATAGTAATTTAGCCGCGCCTCCTGACAAAATTGTTTTGACAATGTATGGTCCGGACCAATTGGGCCTAAACTTGCCTCTTGGGTCCAAAACATTTTTCCTTAGTGCTTTTAATACCAAGTCTCCAATCTTGATATTTCTAGTCTTGACCTTTTTGTTGAAGTGTCTAGCCATACGAGTTTGATAGCATTGGGTATGATGTAGAGCTTCTAGTCGCTTTTCGTCAAGTAGAATTAGCTCTTCATACCGTGCTCTAGCCCATTCAACTTCATCGAGTTTACTTTCTAAAGCGATGCTAAGAGAAGGTATTTCTAATTCCACAACTTGTACGGCATCCATTCCGTAGACTAAAGCGAATGGCGTATTTCCTGTTGATGTTCGGATTGACGTGCGATAACCCCAAAGTGCAAAATGGAGCTTGTCAAGCCAATCCTTGTAATTTTTTGTCATTTTCTCGATGATAGTCTTTAAATTTTTATTGGTTGCCTTAACTGCTCCATTTTCTTGAGGTCTATTTAGGGAAGAGTGATGATAATGAATACCATACTTTTGTAGCAATTCTTCACATTCAGCTTGAAAGTGAGTTCCATTGTCACTTATCATCTCATGTGGGACTTCATATCGGCAAATTATGTTTCTTTCGATAAAGAGTGCTACATGTTTTGCAGTGAGTTTAGCACATGATTGTGCTTCAACCCACTTTGTGAAGTAATCAATTGCGACCAAAATATATTCGTGACCTCCTGTTCCAAGAGGTGTGATTTTTCCAATATTGCTTATGAGGAGTCTTATAGGCCGCAATACTCCAAGTCGGCCTTTATTATTCACGCGGCTATGCGGTATTTTAGCTGTATCCTCACATATGCATTCTTTTCTAAGGAATCCCTTGGTTTCATATTCCATGAAGAATTGAGTTGGCTTTGGTTGGCGGATAAGCCTAGGGATGATGAAGTTGAGGTTATAGATTTTGCCTCGCATTTGCTTGATAGGTTTGTTGATATTCGTGATGGGATTTTCCTTTCGGGTAGCATTCAAATTGGAGGGATGATCACCATTCTTGTGCTTTCACTTGAAAAGAAGTATGGGGCAATGCTCAAGACCCTTGAGCCTATTCAAGACGCGAGAGAGAAGAACCCCTCACATCTCCTAAGCATCTATGCATTGATTAATCAAAGATTTTTGGAGCGCACAAACAAGGAAATTTTTTTTGTTTGGAAGGTTTGCCGTACCACGGATTGGTGTCTCATTCCTCACCCCGAGGCCATGGTGAGAGATTTGGATTCGGATTTACCTTGGTGGCCGAGCAAGATGGCCATTGACCGCTCTCTCCGAAGGGTCCCTCTGCCTTCCCCTCGCCCGAAGCATCGTGTTCCCCCGAAATCTCGGGGAGGTACTTCTAGCCCTCCTCCTTCTCCCTCTACTTCTTCTACTCCTGATTTGACTAGCTTGCATGATAAAATTGATGCTCTTACTTTAGCTTTGTCTTCCCCTTCTTTGGGCTTTGATTTTGTTGGGGGGGGGGGTATGATTATCATGCTAGGAGGATATATGATTTTCATGTTGCTAGAGGTGAGATCGAGCCATACTTGAACTATCCCTATTTGTCGGTCCAAGAGGGGCCAATTCCCCAATGGGAGCCTTTTGATAAGGCCGTAGGTCCTCGACTTTGCTACCCCTATTGGGAGGGACCTCATGTGGCACCTAGTGCCATCCGGGGGACCACCCGAGGAGATTATGACTATAGGAGACCGGGGGGATGTGATTGGGCTTATGATCCGGGTAACCCTAACCCTTTTCCTTCACCCGAGACCGAGGGGAGGTGGGGACGTTTGGGTCCTCCTATTCTTGATGATTGGACGCATTTCTTTGCGTTAGATTTGCTTAGGAGAGAGAGTAGGACCAAGGGGAAGAGTGCCCAGATTGCTGATGATGTGGTTCGTAGTGTTGTCTATAGCATTGGTGGGGGGAGTTCTAGTTCTACCCCCTACCACAGTGCCGAGTAAGCCTTCTTGGCTACCCTCCCTATTGTTGCTTTATCTTGCTTAGTCTTGCATGCCTTATTGTTAGGTTTTAGCTTGGGGGGGGGGGGGGTAGCTCATTTCTAGCTTGGGGGAATTATTTCTTTGAGGTTGTGCGTCTTATGTTTTCCCCTTAGCTTGTGATTCATTTGGTGCTGTTTGCTTTTCGTTCCTGCTGTCCTATATCTGCTGCTGATGTTCTTATGATGTTTCTGTGATGATTCCCTGATGATAGCTGTTATGATGATAGTTTTTCTGATGATGCTCTGATGATTTTCTGCTGATGATTATATCTGCCTGCTGCTGTTATGCTTTTCTATCCGTCTTCCTGATTTTTCTGCTGTTATGCTGCTGATTCACTCTTTTTGTCTTCTGGTTTTGTCTAGAAGTTACTAACAATTTTCTTTGTATATAGTTTCCTTTATTTATTTTGCTCTCGTCCGACTCTGATTGTTCTGCTTCTATTTTGGAGATTTATTCGGTGATTCTCATATTCACTCTTATTTCTTCACTTAGCATGGATTATCTGGCGAGACCTTTCCTTTTTCTTTCCTTTATTTTCTTGGTTGCTTAGAATAGGATTAGTCTAGGGAAGTTTAATGGTTCGAGGATGTTTGTGTTTAACACCTAGCGTGTTTGGGATCTTTTGGTGTTGTTGCCATAAGATCACTTGTATTTCGATTGGGACTTATGTGTTTCATGTGCTTTCTTGTTCTTTTCTTCATTTCTCGCTTCTCCTATTTCTTTGATTTTCTGCCTTGATCTTTTATTTTTCTTTCCTTTATTTTTCTTTTGCTTTGTTTATAGTTTTGTGGCTTTTCCTTTTCTTGTATTCTCTTTTTATGATTTGGACTTCATATCACTCGACTTTTGCCTTTGAATGATTTACTTCCTAAATATTAGAGGTTTGCACATTTTGAGATTATGTTCGGTTGATTTTAGAAATAATCTATGCTAAGGTAGTTGGTTATGATGGGCGCGGAAACGGTAGGTCGTTGGGCTACCTCCCCACCCAATCAAACAATATTTATAACTCAACAAACCCCTATAGAAGTATAGTAGTAAGTCGAGGTCGAACCCAAAGGAATGGAAATTGAATGTCTATTGTCTAATGTTAAGCTACTCCGAAGTTAAATGCGGGGTTTATGGTAAGAACTAAAGCTAAAGCTAATCAATGCAATTAACTTGTATAAAATCAATATAAAAGACACTAGGGAAATGGATCCACATGTAATTGCAATAGAGAAGGATAATTTGGGAGGTCAAACCAACTAAGTCAAGTGATATGAGGGAAGATCAAACATGTATCCAAAAGAGCATACCAAGTTATTCTCCTAGAGGTCTAACTAGCGCCAAATACGCTAAACACTAACTAGGAAACGTCACAAGATACCTCAATCGAGAAATTGCAAGTCACTAATCAATGATCCGTATCATAGCAAGCTTACAATGCAATCTAGTGCAACAATTAAAGATGGCCAAGCTTCAATCAATTACACACATGCACATGAATCATCAACCAAGTTTAATCACATCATCAACTCCATTAATTTTCCCCAAATTACTCTAATCCATCACTCATACATGCTTCACCATTACCCTAGCTAGTAAACTACTCACTAGCCATAGAAATTAAGATCAAAACTACACTAATCATCAATTTCATCATCAACATATTAGAAATCGAAGATCAAATCAACAATCAATCAAACTTCAATCAAACTTCAATCAAACATCAAACAATCAACAATAATATGAAAAACAAATGAAATCAACTAAAAACAAACTTATATTGAAATCAAAGATGAAAGATCCTTACAAACTTGATCAAAACATCAATTACAATGGAGAATTCTTGAACAATCAACCAAAAACCATGAGTTTCTCTCTCTTCAATTCTTGAGTTTCTCTCTCTAAAATTCTAATCTAATGAAAGACTTCATGAAAAAACTTAGCTAAAAATAGAAGGAAATAACTATATATACAAAGGAGAGGTCGGTTATGACGCCCAAAAATAGACCCACGCCGGTGCGGTCGCACGTAGGAGAGAGAGGCGCGCATGGAAAACATACCCAGCTGGGTGCGCCCGCACGCGCCGGATGTGCGCCCGCACCTTGCTGGGTGAACTTCCTCCCTTTTCTTCGTCCTAGCTCATGTGGTGCACACACCATAGGTGATGGTGATGGGGGACAAAGTAGGAAGCAACTTTCCTTGGTATTTTTGGTGAACACAAGTCATGAAAAGTGCACAACCAAGGTCTTGAAGCTTGCTCTTCGGGTCCCTCTTGACTTGGAGCTCTTTACACAAGCATAAAGCATGAAAAGCGATGAAAAAACATGGATAGGAAACTCGGGAATTCTTGGACAATCAATCATAACCTACAAATAAAAGAGAAAAAGCAAATAAAAGGGAAAAACAACAAATAAACTAGAAAATGCACAAAATAGAGAAACTAACTAAGAAAAGCATAAAATGAAGAAATCAAGAATAAAACTAAGGAAAACTAAGAAAAGAGTTATAAAATGAAATGAAATTCATCCAAAAAGAGATCAAATGAGTGCCATAAATGTCACTCATCAGGTTAGAACTAAGAGGATCATGAAACCGGATTCTACTTGATTGTGGCATGTTGGTAGTTGCTCCCTATGGTTGATTTGATGCTAATAGTGAGTTTTTGCTACATCCGTGTGAAATTCTTTGTTTTTCAAGCCTTCTACCTATAATTGTATGAGCGGCATGGACCTTGACTTTCGCAAACCTAATCTTGAAACTTGGCTCATAGATCTTGAATCCGAGATCGAACCTTTTAGGGAGGACAAAGGCATATTTTCGGGGTGGTATTTTTCTGTTTTTAGGATAGTTTGCTTCATATTTTTTTTTGGGTTTACATTTGTCGTATTGCTAAACCATTTGAGCCTTTTCCCTTCTTTTTCAAGCCACATACTTAGATTCTTGAACATTTTGTTTCTTTTTGTTCCATTTTTGGTATTTGTGAAGCAAATGGTCATCTTTTGGAAGTTGTGGTGTATAAGTTTGGTTTTGGTTCAATATGATAGCAAGTTTTTGTTTTATATATATTTTGGGAATGATGGCAAGTGAATAAATGAAAGAGCCGTCCAATTCTTAGAAAGAGGCAAGGACAACAGTTTCAATGTTCAAAAGCCGTCCAAATTTATAAAAGGCAAGGACAAAGCTTATAAAAAGAAAAAATAAGTGAAAAAATGAAAATCCCCAAAAATATTTTGATATATTCTTTTCTCCTTCTAAGCATTGAGGACAATGCTTCATTTTAGCTTGGGGGAGAAACATTTACACTTTTGTGTATATGTTTGTGAATGTAATTTTGAATAAGCTTGGGGGTATAAGGTGTATGCATTTTTATTTGTTTTGGTGACTACTTGATTGTGATCCTATGAATTGGCCATTCTTTTGCTTCATTGATTAGGAAAACCACCAATTTCAAATTTTAGCCTACCTACAACCTTTCTCGCCCTTGCATGAAAACCTTGGGGAAAGACTTTTTGACCTAAGTTGTTGAGTCATTCATCGGAGGAGAGGAATGTGAGTTTTGGGAATAGGGAGAGGGGATGCAAAAGTCAAGATTTCGAGTAGCCTAAAAATTTTCCTTTTTCCGGTTCCTTCGAGGAATCATTGGGACGCTCACTAGAGGTTGATTTGAAGCTAGTAGGGAGAACGCGGTAAGAACGAACGGGATGAAAGTGGAGTGTGATACTTAGTTCTCTATGCTTAGCATGATTTATTCTTTTATCAACCTTGGATATCTTGAAATGTGCTCACCTCTATTTATTTGAGAAAGTTTGTCATTCATTTGAATTGTAGTCATGGTGAAAAAGTCCAACTCGTAGAATTTTATATTCTTCTCTTTTCCTTTGTTTTGACTTTGTCTTTTTGATTTGCCTCGTTTTTTCTTTATGAGAGTCATGGGTCAAACTCTTAGGACACCCTTACGAGACCTCACTCGTCCTCATAGGCGACTTTGGGGTTTAAAGGGCTTATTGTAGCTAAAAACAACCGTGATTCCTACGACAGTGAGTCTTAGTGTACATTCCCATCTTGACTCTTTCTTTTTCCTTTTTGAATAAGTTTTTCATCCTTTTCTTTCTTGCTTTGTTTTGCTCAAGGACGAGCAAAAGTTTAGCTTGGGGGAATTTGATGAGTGTCATTTATGGCACTCATTTGGCCTCTTTTAGGATGAAATTCATACCATTTTTTAACTCTTTTTCTCTAGTTTTATTTATTTTTGTCCTTTATTTCGTTAGTTTGTGCTTTTGGTAGCTAGTTTCCTTGTTTTGTGCATTTCTTTGTTTATTTGTTCCTTTTCCCTTTTATTTGTTTGTTTCATTTGATTTCAGGTTATGATCGTGTTCCAAGGATTCCCGAGTGCTCTTCTCTTTATTTTCATCGAATCGGATGCCTCGTGTTCGCCGTTTGGAGCTTCAAGTTTGAAGGAACGCAAGGAGCAAGTCAAGAGATCGGTGCACGTATGCGGTGGGGGCATCATCTTTGCCACAAACCCACCAAAATTACCATTTCAAGACTGCCTATCTTAGTGTTTATCATCATCACCAAGACGAGCGCACGAGGATGAGCAAGGACGAAGAAGAGGAAAGGTGCCCTGTAGCCAGGTGCGGGCACGCACGGGGGAGGTGCGGCCGCGCACCTGGGTGGTGGGGGCGCACCAGGTGCGGGTGCGGGAGCGGGCGCACCTGCCTAGGTCCCTGCTCCGTACCCTTTTTCCTGCGGCCGCTCTTCTCCCTTGTGCGACTGCACCTTCCGGTGTTTCTTTTGGACGATCTAACTAACTTCTCTCTAGTTAGTTTTACTATATATATCTTTTTCTTCTATTTTTAGAGACGGAAGGATTAGAATTGAATTAGAATTAGTTTAGATTGAATTTTTGTTAGAGAGAGGAACTCTTGTTCTTAGATTTTGAGATAGAGAAAATTTGGGTTTGATGATTGATGATTGAAGATTGCTACATTTGGTTTGATTTTGATCAAGTTTGTAAGGATTCTTTTCACCTTAATTCAATCTTTTGTTTGATTTCAATTGTTTTATTGATTGTTCAAGTTTGTTAATAGTTTGATTGATTTAATTGATTTTAATTGATGAATATGAATTTGTTAGTTAGATTAGCTTTGATTTTGATGTTCTTAATGGATTGTGAGTAGTTTGATTGCTAAGGTAATGGTGAAGCATGTATGAGTAATGGATTTAAGTTAATTTTAGAAAATTGATTAAGTTGATGATGTGATTAAATTGGTTAATCAATTTTGTGCATGTGTGTGTTTGATTTAGGCTTGATCACCCTAGTTATTCACACTAGATTGCATTGCAAGTTTGCATTGATACGGACAATCGATTTGTGGCATGCATTTACACGATTAAGGTGTCTTGTGATGTTTCTTAGCTAGAGTTTATTGTATTTGACGCTAGTTAAGCCTCTAGGAGAATAGCTTGATACGCTCTATTGGTTGCAAAATTGATCTTCCTTCACATTGGTTGACTTAGTCGATCGACGTCCCAATTGATTGAATTTGTTATGACTACATGTGGATCCCGAACCCTAGCACCTTATACATTTGATTTCATCTAGCTCAATAGTTGTGATTGTCCTAGTATAGAGATTACACCCTATCATTAGACTTCGGAGTAGCTTGACTATAGGCAATAGACAATAGCCCACCATTCCTTTGGGTTCGACCCTTAACTTACCATATACTAGTATAGGGTGGTTAAGTGTTTATAAATTTTGTTTGACCTTGGGTAGTGGTTTGCCCCAACGACCTAGCTTCAACCCTCGATCAAAGTGAACGACAACATTCACAATTGCATGAAAGAAATCAACATATTAGATATCGGTGTGATTTTTATAAATGTTTTATGAAGAGTATTACTCTTAAAACATTTGGGAAAACCATTTATCATAAGATGAAACATTGTGAAGTTTCATAGTGGGATAAAATACTTCTAAATATTCCACAAAACTATATAATTTTGGTTTAGAATTAAATAATGAGTCCATTCGATTTTAAAGAATATTCATAATAGGGTATCAAGACAATTTCTTGGATAAAGAAACACCTATTAAGTGAACATTGAATATTTTAATCGAAAATTATCCCTAATCAAGGTCATTTATATGGTGGACGATTAATGAGCAATAGAGATTAGTGTGTAGTATGATTTATAGCACCGTTTCTTGTGTTATGAGGATATAAATCATTTGCACAGGTATTGGTTCAGAACCATACTAGATCGACCTATGAGAATACTTTAAGAGATTTAAATCGTCATAAGTACTTTTCCTCATTATTACTATCGGAACTCTTTTCCTCGACCATGAGTAATGGGAGATCTCTTGTTTGAGTACTAGTCGGTTTTTGGTGTCCGTCAAAGGTCTGCCATAATTGGAAAATGCGTCAAGTAAAAAGTAAAATCCTAGTCACGCAAAAAGGCTAGGAAAGCGCGCCCAATATGAGCGTGTCACGTGGCAGCACACGTGGCAGCACGTATGGCAAGGGCCGTGGACCCACGGTGATGGGTCATGGAGACGGGCCAAAAGAAAATGGCCCAACCGAACCCAACTTGGGGGTCAAGGTTGGGTGACACATGGTTAGTTCACAATGCATGTGAAATGCCTTGGGGACCAAGTTGGAAAGTGGTCCACTCCTAATCATGTGACACTTGTTACTTGTTCCTTGGTTTATTTAACTAAGGGTTGAATTCATCTATCTTTCCATGTGGGATCTTTTTGTGAAAAGTAGCACATTGAAAGATGAGTGGAATTCACAAGCTATCTGTAGACACCTACTTTTGGCCTCTTGTCCCGAAAAGGAAGTGCGATGATGTTACAAAAACCCGTTCTTCATGCTAGATCAAAGTTGTAGTGTTTATGGACTAAGAAAAGCATTATGAAGTAAGTTAAAACCCATATTTGAGACCAAGTTATCTTAGATCCTTGTCCCATTACTAATTAAGCCTAAAACATGTTCATACATGTTTAAACTTGATTATTAACGGACCCAAATGCGTCAAATGCAATGATTGGATCCAATGGAACCTATATTGTTGAAAAACGAGCCAAACAGATAAACCAAACCATCAAATTCCCATGCAAGGCCTATACAGATGGATAGCCCTTTCAAAGAGATTTTCAACGGTATATTATAAGTCCAATTACGAGCCAAAACAAAGAAGTTATGATCAAAACACTAAACCGGGCCCAAAATTGACACCCTTGCACTCCAACGGCCATAACCTTTGATAAATAAGAGATTTTAACCTATTTCTAACGGCATTGGAAAGTAGACATCCAGAGATTTCCAATGATATCTCACACGCCTAAATCTGACTTCGCAATCAAAAGTTATGGAAGTTTTAAAAAGCGTTTTCGTATAAGGCAAACCGCAAACCAGCGCAACTCAATAAGTTGCGCGCGCCTGGCACGCGCGACTCATTAAGATGCGCGCGGCGACCCAGAGCAACTATGAGAGTTGAGCACGCCACCTGACGGCGCGGCTCTCAAACCCTAAACCGAGATTTCTACGCCTATAAAAAGGGGATTTTGCACAGCTCTAAAGACATAGAAAATCATAATTAAAAACCCTAAAAATCTGAAATCCCTAATCTCTCAAACCCTCTTACTATCATACTACTTTTCCCTCTTTTTTCCCAATCACTCCTCAACCCTAATCAATCCATTGAAGCCCTTGGAGGTACATAAACATTAAAACGGAGATTTAAGCATACATAGAAGAATGGTTAGTTTCCCTAGCACTTAAATAAATCACTTTTCTTTTATTGTTTAAATAACTTTAATTGATTAATTAGTGTTGTTTGAGCACTTTAAACAAACTTTTAATTAATTAATTCACATATCACTCTTTCGTTAATCAAGACTAGAATCTGAATAATTAATTGTTGTTTTATCACTTAAGACATGGCGAATATTGTTTATTTCTTGTTCTTTTCACGAATTTGATTAAATAAGAATAACGACTTTTGCAATGTAATTCCTACATGATTAATGCGTGTAAATAAAATCAACTAACATAGTTTTAGGCATCGCGTTCCATATATTGTTTGGTGATGAAATTGTGCATAAGGAAGAGCTAGTAGAGGCCGCACTAGGGCCAGGATCGCGATTCCCCTCTAAAGGGAAAGTTATCTTGGTACCCTCGCTCCTGAACTCATTTCTGGTGTATAGACCAATTTGGGCATGGGTAAACTTATGATTCATGCTAAATATCCCTTGAACTCTACTTAGGAGAAAGGCATGAACGAGGTTTAAGGGTTTTCCTAAAACTCATTGGCGACTCCTACTTGTTCCTTACAAAAAGCGTGTATGATAGAATCAATTCTAATTCAAGGTCCCCCAAACAGTCAGGAATTCAAATCCTAATACACCCTAATAAGTGTAAAGTCCTAGGCTTTAAAGGGCTAGGGGTATCTAAGGAGAAGGATCCCCTACGATGGGAACACCCTCCTTACAGTGGCGACTCCAGTGGGGATTTAGAGGTTACAAGATTAGTTCGTAGTTATGATCCAAGGTTGCCATCACCATGTTGCCTATGGGTTATAACGAAAATTAACTTGGATAATCTCTAGTTAGAGAGCGATACTTGAACGCATAATATCTTCCTTTGCACAAAAGTAAAAACCAAACAAGCAATATTGCATCATGCTTAAGTATAGCTGTAGGGAATATTTCAAGCATTATGACCCCAAACTTGAACCCCACTGTGATCATACACTAAAGTATGGTGGCGTTCCAAAGGGAATAAAAAGAGAGCAAAAGAGTCGCCAACAAGTTTTAGGAACTTGTAAACCCAAAAGACAATCCAAAAGGACCATCAACTCCATAAGGTCTTGAACCAAATAGGGTTCGGGGATGAGGGTACGAATCCAATCTACAAAAGAAAGGACCCGCCCTATAAAATAGGCCTCTACTTTGTTCTGCTCGTATTCATGTGCGCTTTTCGAATAACATACAAACATTATATTAAACCTAACCTGTTTAATCTATGTTCGTTGAATATTAATGCACAAATAAGACTATTATTGGCGATCACTTGAGTTAAAATCACATTAGCCTAAACCAAATTATTGATTATCTTATTAAGCGTGATTTCAAGTACAAATTCCCTTTAAACATGCATAAAGGTGTGATCAAGCAATAAAAATAATATATAAAGCAACATAATAATAAACATAATAACAATAATAATCATCATGTTAATAATAAAGCTTAAATATAATAGCAAGATCCTAGGCATGATACTACAAGATTAATAACAAATCCTAGCATGTCACTAAGCAATAAACCTAGCATGGCACTAACATGCTAACATGATATTAGAAAAGAGTAATGGCACCCTAAACATGATTCTAGAAAGCATTAAAAACATCCTAACATGATACTAGGAATTAAACAATAATAAGCATGCTTTCTACATTGTGAAAGAGAGTAATAAGATTACATACTTTGAAGCCTCGTATCTCTTTCTAATAAAAAAATACACAAGTTAGTAAACTTCAATGAAAATAATAAATCAAAGAATTAAATTAAATAATTGAAAGAAAGAGTTATAAAGTTTAAACTGGATTTGGGACCAAACCCTCAGAAAAGTATAAACCTTTCACGTCTAGGGCGAAGGGAACTTCAAACTTGGCTAGGTGATTCTAAATCTTGTGTATGCGGAATTGTGTTTGTAAAAGGTTTGTTTAGAAAGAGAGAGAGAGAGAAAGAATTAAGTAATTCTTGAGAGAGAATAGAGAGAATTGATTGATTGTTGATGAGAATTGATGAATAAAAACAGAGGTTCGGGACCCTATTTATAAGAAAATAGTCCGAAAAATCATAGAATTTGATAAGGAATAAAACTCCACTCTGTCGCCAGAAAACTAGACCTGTCGCCAGGCGACAGAGTCTGTCGCGAGGCGACAAGCCTGTCGTTTGGCGACAGAGACAGTTTTTGCGGATTTTGTTTTTATCATATCTTTTGATCTAGAAGTCCAAATAAGTCATATAATATGTCGTTGGAAAGCTCTTGAAGTCTAATTTCTAATTAAATTAGAATCAGATTAAAATATTTTGTAGATAAAAAGATATGGCGGAAATAGTGAAAGAGTGTCAGTTTTGGATAGAGTTTCGTATTCATTTCATATCTTTTTCGTTACAACTCGGAATTAATATTATAATAAATCATTGGAAAGATAATTTCAAGATCTATCCAACCATATAAAATTTGGATAAAAATTATGAGGCACGAAAATAATATCTGACTATCTTTGAACATCTTTAAATCTGAATAGAATTTGGAAAGTTTTTAAAAAAGGAAAGTTTATATTCTAATCAAATGCCATGATCTTATCTTTTCAAAAAAGGATAATTAAGATATTTTAGAAACTTATAGAAGATTCTAATCAATCCTAATTAGTTTAAGAATAGGATTAAACCTTTGGACCCTCCACATGATCATTGGGTCGTAGGTAAAATCCGGTTTGGGCCCAGTTTAGTATTTTGGCCATAACTTCCTCATTATTCATCGGAATTGGGCTAATAATATATCGTTGGAAAGTTCTTTTAAAGCCCCATCCAACTACACCATTATTGTACCCTTATCATGGACCAAACTAAACTGGATTGGATGTTTTCATAAAATAGAGTGGGTTTTCGAAAACAGAAAGAAAGATTTTTAATAAAAACTAACCGCAACACTTGACTTTTCCACACTTTCACCTTATTCGATTATGGTTAGACGCAAAAGGTATTCATCACTGGGTTTGGTTTTGGGGAGACACAAATGGGTGTCTACAGAAGCCCCCACTTTGACTGAGTTTGGAGAAACTTAGGTTTCGAAAACAAAAGTCAAAGTAGCGATAGGGACGGAGAATGATTCAGAATGTTCTGCGATCCTAAATCATTCTTATAACGCCGATACCTGTAAAACAATGTTAGTTAAACAGATAAAAGAGTTAAGAAACGCGTATCTTGCACCGTCGAGCACATGTCTCTGAGGGTAACCATTTGACGACCTCCAACAAGCTAGAGAACGCCATCTTGTTGTTGTTGATGTTCACTCATCTCTGAACAATGGAGTCTTTTTTGAGGATTGTTCACTCGTCTCTGAACAATGGAGCCTTTTGACAGGATGCCCACGCGTCTCTAAGCAAAAGAGCTTTGAATGATATGTCCACGCATCTCTGAAAAAAAGAGCTTTGATGATGAGATGTCCACGCGTCTCCGAACAATAGAGCTTGATAGAATGCCCACGCGTCTCTGAGCAAAAGAGGTTGATGGAATGAGATGTCCACGCGTCTCTGAACAATAGAGCTTGATAGAATGCCCACGCGTCGCTGAGCAAAAGAGCTTGATGATATGTCCACGCGTCTCTGAACAATAGAGCTTTGATGATATGTCCACGCGTCTCTGAACAATAGAGCTTGATACTTGAATGCTTGTTGCGATCGTTCGGTTGGCTGCAAACAGGAGCTTTGCTCAATGGTTGTATCCTGTAAAAATCAAAAGAATTGCCAAAAGACTTTGCTGGTGTTTTTCTTAGGGTTGACCTAAGGCTTGATGTGTTTCTTAGGGTTGACCTAAGGTGAATGATTGACTTGAGGTTGACTCAATGTGACTGACTGACTGACTTGAGGTTGACCCAAGGTGAATTGACACGTGTGACTCATGACTCGTATGTGATGTGCGACTCGAAAATGCAAAAAAGAAAAAAAATTCCGTCATTTTTGTGGAGGGTACCGACCTTCTCCCGAAAAAGAAAGACGTGAAAAAGAATCGAAGTGTTAAATGGTGCATGTTGAATGAGCTTAGGCAAATATACGCGTTCGATACCGTCCCTCAAGTTGCAAGGATTAATTCCTCCTAAACTATCTTAGTTGACTCGATTATGAAAGTATTTAGGTAACTTAGGCACGGAGGCTAAGCACTTTATACTTTGATACAATGATGATTATAAGTAATGAGTGATGTTGATATGACAAAGCATGCTTTAACGTTATGTTAAGACTTCATGACAAAGGGTTTCTAATGGGAAGGCTATTTGGTCATGTATTTGTGATGTGTGTGAAAGTGATACTAAAGTTAAGCTGCAAAGGCTAACGGTGTGGAAAAAATATTATTTGATAAGAGTCAAATAATGATGACTCTTAGGCTAGGTAGGCTAATGATGTAAGGATCAAGCCCCCAAGTCTAGCTCTAAGTAAATAAGGATGAGCATTGGAAATCCCTTGATATGATCATGGTGTAAGTGTGTGAATGTGAAAAAGAATGCATTTTTATTATGGTCGCACCTCAATATGAGCTTGCCTACGTATCCGTTAGGAATCAGGCCAAACGTAGCTCTAGCCGAACCTCGCACAAGTGTATGTATACCTCAAAAAGGACTTTTAAGGGTTGTAACGTGGCTAGGCTAAAGGTTAGAGAATAAGGGGATAAAGGCTCAAGACCCTAAATAAGCCCCCAAGGTGTGCAACCTTGCTTTTGAATCTTTGTATTTTTATGCTTGAGGTTTCTCATTTTTAAGCTCTTTTTCTTTTTTTGTTTTTGCTCTTCTTTTTTTTTGCTTTTGCATTTTTTATTTTTATAAGTGTGGGTAATCTCGATCATGCGGTCTATCACTCACTTGGCATTCATGTTTCTCAGGCACGATACCGAGCACTCGATAAGAGACGCAATTTGAGACATGTTCTTATCAAAGATATTTTTATATCCAAGACATTGGAACACTTGCCCTTTTGTACACTTTTATTGCTTATTTTTATTTTATTCTTTTGAGATCACTCAAGCTTTCATATTTGGAACTTGCACAAGTTACACACCATCCCATCCCAAGGTTAGGTAGATATGGGTTGAAAAATGAAACGTCTATCGTTAGACGAGGCTCAAAGTGGTTTATCAAGAAAAGGATTATATATTTAAAGGGTGAAAGATATGATATGGCTACAAGGGGTGCCTCAAATCATTGGTATACCTTGTGCTTAATTTGGCGATTTTTTTTTTTTGAATGTAATGATCATATGCAAGGAATTAAAATGCTCATTTTATTAAAAGGGAAAAAGAAAAAAGCTATGTAATAAATCTAAGGTAGACAAAGGGTGCCTATGCTAGACTTATTAGGGAATGGTTTGAAAAAAGAAGAAGAAAGCATGAAATCTTTGTGAGAAGCTCGCCTTGTATTTTATCTCATCATCACTTTTTTTTTCTTGTCAATCACATGACTCAAACTCGATTCAACATGCATAGATGGGAAGAGATCGTGAAAGAATGAAGGGAATTAAATGTGTGGAGAAAGTATGTGGAGAGTGGGAATATGATGTAGATCGAGGAATATGGAAGGAATTAGAAATAGAATGAACCCCCCAACTCGAATGACGGAAAAATCGACTCATGCATGAACCTAAGACATGGCCATGGTGCGACTAACGTGTCAAGTGTGTGCTTTTATAAGTGAGTGTAAGTGACATGTTAAGACTTGTGTCATGACCATGTGGCTGACGTGGGGAAAACTAGGTCATTAAACTAATCATCCCTACGGTCAAACAAATTTATAATCACTCAACTACCTAAATACAAGTATAGAGGTAAGTCAAGGGTCGAACCACTAGGAACGGTTATGTTCAAGTATTTCTAATTTACGCCTAAGCTAGGTCGAAGTCTAAGGTGAAAGGTAGTGCTATTCTACTTCCTAAACCAAGCAAACAAATGAAACACTAGGGAGTGGGGATCAACATGCATTCATGATAATCAAGCTAATTAGGGAGTCAAGCAATCCAAGCAATGCAAAGACAAATAGTAGGAGCAATTAGGAGCATTCAACTAATCATCTTCATACTTTCTAACATAGATTTCTCTAGTGTTTAAAAATAGGAAGAAACATAATCAAATACTCAACCAATTATGATCAAATCAATATCAAGTGGCCATGTCAATCAATTCAATCATGCAATCAATGCTAGCAATCATGGTTAGCTATTCCAATCAACTAAGCAACATGCAAACCTCTATGAATCAATTTAATCACAACACAAGAACTACTCAAATTCCCAAATCAACCTCAATTCATCAATCACACATGTTTACCCAAACCCTAGCAAGTAAACTACTCAAGAAACATCATCATCAAATCTACTATCAACTATAGAGAACAAGAATCAACAAAATATCAAGAACAATTACTCTAATCAAACATCAAATATCAAAATCAAACCAAACAAACATCAAATTAAACAAAGCAATTGAATGAGATAGAGTTTAGAAATGCTCATTGACAATTAGGAAGATCTCCAACACAATTGTCACACTTGCATCTTCAATCTCTCAATCACCATTGAAATTCTTCACTTTCTCTCTCTAAAACTACTCCTAAACTAGCCTAATCTAGAGAGAGAAGCTCTCAACCTAAGAGAGAGAAAACTATTCTAAAACTGAAGAATTACATGAATCAAGAATAAAGGAAACCAAAAACTATATAAAAAAAGGAGAAAAGAAGCTTAAAATCGTAAAAGACCCGGAAACCCGCGCCTGCGGAGAAATTGGCCGCGCCCGCGGAGGGGAACGGACACCCCGATAGCCGCGCCCGCGGCCCAAGCCCGCGCCCGCGGGGCCAAGGCCCGCGCCCTCGAGGAGCCCTCGGGACAACCGCGGGAGCTTACTGCCCAAATACGGCAGTTTTGGAGCAGCAGCAACCCCGCGCCCGCGGGTACTGTAGCCCGCGCCCGCGGCAGTTTTTCTGGGCCAACTTCAGAAGGCTGTAACTTCCGATCTAAGAATCGTATGAAGGCGTGCGACCTATCATTGGAAAGCTCTTCAAGTCTAGTTTCCAACCCAACTTGAATCACCCTAATCCGATCTGTAGAACTTGAGATATGACTAAAACAATGCACAAAGGTCCTATTTGATACTTTGCAATCCTTCGTTTTCCTTTGTTTCAAACTCAAATTCAATTCCGAAAAGTGCATATTGATCCTAGTGGGTGCTATTTTCAATTCCCATGCATATAGCCCGCGACGTACCTACAAAACAAGACAAAGAAACGGAGAAGCAAGAGAAATAGCCGAGAAATGAATAAAATGATAAGAAAACCATTAAAAGCATGCATTTCTCTAAACTAACACAAAAACACGCGAATCGAACATTATTCTCCAAAAACACGACATAAATGACTACAAAGGAGCATAGAAATATAAAGAAAACATAGCCTAAAGGTGACATAAATGGCACAGATCAAATTCCCCCAAGCTAAACTTTTGCTCGTCCTCGAGCAAAACAAAATCCAACCCAAGGGAAAAATGATGACATTATTCAATCAAAGAAAGAAACGAGAAAACTAGAGAAGATGGGAATATACACTAACTCACTTTCGTAGGAATCACGGTCAATTTTAGCAACTAAAGACAAGCCATTTAAACCCCTAGATCGCCCTAGAGGACGAGTGATGCTCTCGTAAGGGTATCCTAAGAGTTTACCCATAACTCTCATAATAATACAAACAAGGAAAAGCATGAAAAAGAAAACAAAATACAAGAAAAGCAAACAAATGTTCATGAAAGGATTTTCGTAAATGTAAAAGCACAAGTGAATGCAAATATTTCTAAACAAGTAAGGGAGTGCACGCTATAAGATACCTAAGGTTGATTGAAACATAAATATGCTAAGCATAGGAACTAGTTATCACACTCCACTTTCATCCCAAACGGTCTTACCGCGTTCCCCCTAGTAATCTCATATCTCCCCTTAGTGAGCATCTCATAGATTCCGCGAAGGAACCAGAAAAAGATCAAATTTTTGGGCTACTCGACATCTTGACTTCGCATCCCCTTTCCTTAGGCAATGACCCATGATTCCCTCCCCCAAATAGTGACTCAACTTTCTAGGTCGAAAGGTCTTTTCCCAAGGTTGTAACGTAAGGCATAAAGGGTGAAGGCGGGCTAAATTTTTTAAAATTTGGCGGTTTTCCTAAAAAGTGAAGCAAAAGGGTGATCAATCCTTAACAACACGATCAAGAAATCACCAAACAAAAGCAACACCCCCAAGCTTATTTGAAGCTATACTCACAACAAATATATACAAAAAGCGTAAACGCTTCTCCCCCAAGCTTAAATGAAGCATTGTCCTCAATGCTTAGAAGGAGAAAAGAATACATCAAAATATTTTTGAATTTTCACTTTTTCAATCAATTTTTTTTTTCTTTTTTTTTTACTTAAACTTGCAATGTCCTCGCCTTTTTCTAAATTCGGACGGCTTTTTCTATAATGCGATTTATTAGTCCATGCCTTTTATGATTAAGGACGGCTTTTACTCAAACACTTGCCATTATTCACAAAGAAGATTTAATCACAAACTAGCACTCATAAAAACCAAATTTCCAACTTATCCACCACAAACTCCATCATACATGATCAATTTGCTTCACAAAAAACCAAGAATAGAAAGAAAATGAAACAAAAGGCCAAAGAACTAAAGATGAGGCGTGAAAAGAAAGAAATAGGCTCAAATGGTTGTAAGAAGGCAAATGGAAACCCAAAAACAAATATGAAATAAACTAACCTAAAAATGAAAAATACCACCCCGAAAAAGGTGCCTCTGTCCTCCCTAGATAGCTCGGTCTCGGGTTTAAGAATCATACATCAAGCTTTATAGATTAGGCTTGCAAAGTCAAGGATCCATGCCGCTCATGCAAGAATATGATGAAAGCTTGAACAAATATAAATCTCACATGGTTGTAGCAAAAACTCACTAAGGTTGTCAAATCGAATAAAGGGAGCAACTACCAAACATGCCACAAACAAGTAGAATCCGGCTTCATGATCCCCCTAGTTCTAGACAACTACCTTAGCATGCTTTATCCTAGAATCAACCAAACGTAATCTCAAACCGTGCACACCACTACCATTTAGGAAGAAAAGCATTCAATTATACAAGTCCAAATGTTATTATGTCCAAAGCAAGAACAGAACAAAACACATTGCAAATTTGCCTTGATAGAAACAAAAATATTTTTGGAGTTTTTCAAAATATAAGAAACATGGAAAAGCATATACAAAGGTGCATAGCATACATGAATCAACATCCCACCAAACATGATAGAATACCCTCCCCCAAGCTTGAATGAGACATTACACTCAAACATAAATCATATAATCCATGGGAGGGGAAAACAAGGAGATCAATCCAACAAACCAACCTATGTCCAACAAGTCATCATCCACTAGAGAAAGAGCAAGGAAGGATATTACCGGATATTAGGTGCGTGTAAATACCCGCAAATGACCTAATTTTACCCTTTCAAGGCTAACAACCTCTAGTATTGAACTTGCCTTCCTTATGCTAGCAAAAATAAGAGTCAACCTTCCTTGATTCTTGATCCATATTGAAGCACCAAAGTATATCAAGTCATGTACCTAGCAAAAGGCACACAAACATTTCCATGAGATAAAATCTAATCTAAAAAGAAAATAAAATGAAAGCAATAAAACATGGGTTACTTCCCGAGAAAGGCTTGCTTAAGGTCCAAGCATGACCGCTCTAGAAAATAATAATTCAACGCACGCAGGAGCTTGTCAAATACACTACTACACATTTCATATGATAGAAGGTAGGCAAATGACGGGATAAGAACGTGCAACAAGATTGTTGCACGTAAGTGAGCAGGGAGATGCCAAAAGAAAGAAGAAGAGGGATCAAAAGGAAAAATAAGAAAATAAGAAGAAGAAGGGGGAATAAAAGAATGGAAAGAAAAGGAAAAAGGCAAATCCTCCTCACTAGAATATTTTTGGGTGACAACATCACCCTTTTCCTCAACAATAGACGAATGAGGGACATTAAGATCATCATAGACAAGGGAGTCCCCAATAGGCTTATCAACAAAGGAAGGGAGAAAAATAGGGCAGTAGGGGATGTGGTAAAACCTTTGAGAAAAAGGGGTATGAGAAATAGGCAAAGGGTTCGCGACTCCCTCAACACAAGGTCTCACATCGCCAATGAGGGCATGAAAATCAATCATAGAGTCCTCAAATGAAGTCCTCTCACAATCGACATCTCCCTCAAGCTCAAAAACTCTAAAGGAATCAACCTCATCCTTCTTTGCACCACAATAAACAACTTTTCCTTCCACAAACTCAAAACCCAAGTCCTCAAAACCGTGCATGAATGGATGCAAATATAACTCAAAATCATCTCTCTCCCATGAAGCATCATCAATGAACTCACTTAGAAGGCTATGGGTTTTCATTTGACTCTCAATAAACACATTGGACATAACCTCAAACAAGTCCAAACACTCATGGATAGCAGAGTCACATTCATACACTTGAGGCTCATCATAATCAACCAAGGAAGAGGAGTTTAGATTCACAAAATCATCATAATCATCATCACTCTCAACTCCCTTTCCTTCACTCCTATGCTCAACAATAGGATCCTCACACACTCTTGGTTGTTCAAAATGATCTTCATCATCCACAACACACACACTAAATTGGAATTTTTCACAAATAAGCATCAAGGATGACAATTGGCTTTCTAACTCATCTTTTCTTCTCTTTCCCTCCTCAAGACGCTCCTCATTCTTTTTCATTATCTCTAATTGACCTCTCATAGATTGAAGAATCATCTCCTTACTAGTCCCAAGATCATCATCAAGCTCAATGTGCCTAATTTGAGACTCAAATATATCAACAAGAGATTCAAAAGATGTAGACGGTTGAGGCTCAACAAGGGAAGAAGAAGTACAACCAAGATTGGAAGAATCAACATTAAGATCATGAGCATATACATCACATTGGGGAGCGGGGGCACAATCAAGGACATGAGATTCATCATCAAGGGAACGAAGCACATCACAAGAAGGCATGGTAAATAATGAAGAATATTGAAACACACCATTAGCATCAACTTGAGCATGCACCTCATCATCTTGAACAAAAGGGGAAATAGAGTTGAAATCATGCGTTATAGGTTCACTAATGGGATCATGTGACAAATCATGGGAAATCATGCTAACATTAGAAGAATCAAGACATTGCACATCAATATTAGGAACATGATTATCCCTATTATAGACATCCCTAGCAAACCAAACATAAAAATCCCAAGCATCATCAATTGATAATGCTCTAAATTCACCATTATACATGCATTCAACTTCATCCCTAGTTTGCTCATTCAAACCAAAATAACAAATCTCACAAGCCTCCCAAATATTACAACAATTACAATCAAGAAATCCCTCTAGTCTATTAAAATATTCACAAAAAGGCTCATTGTCAAATTGAGGAAATAAGAGACATGCCATTTTTTACAATGCAAACAAAAAGAAATAAAAGAAAAGTATAAACAAAGAACTAGACTCAAGCAATCAAAAACACTCAAACATAGACACCGTTCCCCGGCAACGGCGCCATTTTGACGTGGGGAAAACTAGGTCGTTAAACTAATCATCCCTACGGTCAAACAAATTTATAATCACTCAACTACCTAAATACAAGTATAGAGGTAAGTCAAGGGTCGAACCACTAGGAACGGTTATGTTCAAGTATTTCTAATTTACGCCTAAGCTAGGTCGAAGTCTAAGGTGAAAGGTAGTGCTATTCTACTTCCTAAACCAAGCAAACAAATGAAACACTAGGGAGTGGGGATCAACATGCATTCATGATAATCAAGCTAATTAGGGAGTCAAGCAATCCAAGCAATGCAAAGACAAATAGTAGGAGCAATTAGGAGCATTCAACTAATCATCTTCATACTTTCTAACATAGATTTCTCTAGTGTTTAAAAATAGGAAGAAACATAATCAAATACTCAACCAATTATGATCAAATCAATATCAAGTGGCCATGTCAATCAATTCAATCATGCAATCAATGCTAGCAATCATGGTTAGCTATTCCAATCAACTAAGCAACATGCAAACCTCTATGAATCAATTTAATCACAACACAAGAACTACTCAAATTCCCAAATCAACCTCAATTCATCAATCACACATGTTTACCCAAACCCTAGCAAGTAAACTACTCAAGAAACATCATCATCAAATCTACTATCAACTATAGAGAACAAGAATCAACAAAATATCAAGAACAATTACTCTAATCAAACATCAAATATCAAAATCAAACCAAACAAACATCAAATTAAACAAAGCAATTGAATGAGATAGAGTTTAGAAATGCTCATTGACAATTAGGAAGATCTCCAACACAATTGTCACACTTGCATCTTCAATCTCTCAATCACCATTGAAATTCTTCACTTTCTCTCTCTAAAACTACTCCTAAACTAGCCTAATCTAGAGAGAGAAGCTCTCAACCTAAGAGAGAGAAAACTATTCTAAAACTGAAGAATTACATGAATCAAGAATAAAGGAAACCAAAAACTATATAAAAAAAGGAGAAAAGAAGCTTAAAATCGTAAAAGACCCGGAAACCCGCGCCTGCGGAGAAATTGGCCGCGCCCGCGGAGGGGAACGGACACCCCGATAGCCGCGCCCGCGGCCCAAGCCCGCGCCCGCGGGGCCAAGGCCCGCGCCCTCGAGGAGCCCTCGGGACAACCGCGGGTGCTTACTGCCCAAATACGGCAGTTTTGGAGCAGCAGCAACCCCGCGCCCGCGGGTACTGTAGCCCGCGCCCGCGGGTACTGTAGCCCGCGCCCGCGGCAGTTTTTCTGGGCCAACTTCAGAAGGCTGTAACTTCCGATCTAAGAATCGTATGAAGGCGTGCGACCTATCATTGGAAAGCTCTTCAAGTCTAGTTTCCAACCCAACTTGAATCACCCTAATCCGATCTGTAGAACTTGAGATATGACTAAAACAATGCACAAAGGTCCTATTTGATACTTTGCAATCCTTCGTTTTCCTTTGTTTCAAACTCAAATTCAATTCTGAAAAGTGCATATTGATCCTAGTGGGTGCTATTTTCAATTCTCATGCATATAGCCCGCGACGTACCTACAAAACAAGACAAAGAAACGGAGAAGCAAGAGAAATAGCCGAGAAATGAATAAAATGATAAGAAAACCATTAAAAGCATGCATTTCTCTAAACTAACACAAAAACACGCGAATCGAACATTATTCTCCAAAAACACGACATAAATGACTACAAAGGAGCATAGAAATATAAAGAAAACATAGCCTAAAGGTGACATAAATGGCACAGATCAGTGGCTAGACTATGTGACTAGACTCAAGCAAAGACTAAGTTAAGACCTCACATATGTGCACTAAACTGGACAGGCTGTGGTATTTTAGTCATAACTTTTAATCTGTGACTCTTATTGAAGCGAAACCAACGCCAAATTAAAGATAAAACTCGGGGCTACAGATCCATAGGTTATACGACTCGTGGTTCTTCCTAGAACTCCGGCTATGACCAAAACAAGTTGACGCATGTGCAGTATACGGGAATAAAAATCCGGGTTGACTAAAAGGAATTATGACCCGATTTAAGGCTTATTCATTAGTTCAAATTAATTAATTAAACAAAGTCCTTTAGTCATTGGTTAGTTTATTTAGTCTTAAACACAAGTCAAACAAACGGTTAACATATATATAGTATGCACAACAAGGATGCACAAGTAGTTCACATAGTCACAATATGATGCAATGAGTTTGCAACCTAACCATGGCTCTAGTTCTCTAAAGTTCAAGGATATGGGTTAAGTCAAAAAGGTCCATGGTTATGAATCCGTATGCATTGCACACAAGCCTACCGTGAGGGTTGGTGCGAATGGAAGGGACCCCGCGAGCTCGTGATGAAATCGAACTCGACTCCATGGTTTGGTGGATTCACAAACTTTGCACGTACCCGTTGTTGCACATAAAGTGGATATTCAATTGGGCAGGTGAAGCAGGAACCCCCAGAGGGTTATGTCCATATGTAGAACACATATGGGTTCAGAAAAGGGAGAAAAGGACTCAATCAATAAGTAGAATCGAGCCAACAGTACTAGAAATGGTCAAAACAAGATGGCAGATCCCTGGCTCGGTATTGGAAGAACTTGGCGCCAGACTACAGGGACTGTCGTCGCAAAAGAACCTCTGTCGCCAAGCGACAGAACTGTCGCCAGGCGACAGAAGCTCTTTACAGGCGACAAGCCCTGTTTTCTAGACGCTAGTTCCTACATGCCTTGGCAAGTTTCTGTGTTCGTAGAATTTTCCAGATTTCGCATGGTTTTTTTGATTCTAGTCATGAAAGATATTTCTCAAATTTCCTACGTGTAAAATCCTATGTTTTTGACTCATTGGTCTATCCAATGAGAACCTTTTTATGCATATGACAATAATGTTAATCAAATTACGCACATGAAATACTTAGAATTTTTCGAGTCTCATCCGCTCATTCTAAATAATTGCCAAAATAAATTTCAGGAATATAAATAGAAATCCTCCCCAGTGTAGTCGCCAAAAACTCTAGGGAATATTTCAAGCATTATGACCCCAAACTTGAACCCCACTGTGATCATACACTAAAGTATGGTGGCGTTCCAAAGGGAAGAAAAAGAGAGCAAAAGAGTCGCCAACAAGTTTTAGGAACTTGTAAACCCAAAAGACAATCCAAAAGGACCATCAACTCCATAAGGTCTTGAACCAAATAGGGTTCGGGGATGAGGGTACGAATCCAATCTACAAAAGAAAGGACCCGCCCTATAAAATAGGCCTCTACTTTGTTCTGCTCGTATTCATGTGCGCTTTTCGAATAACATTCAAACATTATATTAAACCTAACCTGTTTAATCTATGTTGATTGAATATTAATGCACAAATAAGACTATTATTGGCGATCACTTGAGTTAAAATCACATTAGCCTAAACCAAATTATTAATTATCTTATTAAGCGTGATTTCAAGTAAAAATTCCCTTTAAACATGCATAAAGGTGTGATCAAGCAATAACAATAATATATAAAACAACATAATAATAAACATAATAACAATAATAATCATCATGTTAATAATAAAGCTTAAATATAACAGCAAGATCCTAGGCATGATGCTAACAAGATTAATAACAAATCCTAGCATGTCACTAAGCAATAAACCAAGCATGGCACTAACGTGCTAACATGATATTAGAAAAGAGTAAAGGCACCCTAAACATGATTCTAGAAAGCATTAAAAACATCCTAACATGATACTAGGAATTAAACAATAATAAACATGCTTTCTACATTGTGAAAGAAAGTAATAAGATTACATACTTTGAAGCCTCGTATCTCTTTCTAATAACAAAATACACAAGTGAGTAAACTTCAATGAAAATAATAAATCAAAGAATTAAATTAAATATTGAAAGAAAGAGTTATAAAGTTTAGACTGGATTTGGGACCAAAACCCTCAGAAAAGTATAAACATTTCATGTCTAGGGCGAAAGCAACTTCGAACTTGGCTAGGTGATTCTAAATCTTGTGTATGCGGAATTGTATTTGTAAAAGGTTGGTTTAGAAAGAGAGAGAGAGAGAAAGAATTAAGTAATTCTTGAGAGAGAATAGAGAGAATTGATTGATTGTTGATGAGAATTGATGAATAAAAACAGAGGTTCGGGACCCTATTTATAAGAAAATAGTCCGGAAAATCATAGAATTTGATAAGGAATAAAACTCCACTCTGTCGCCAGAAAACTAGACCTGTCGCCAGAAATTTATCTTGTCGCCAGGCGACAGAGTCTGTCGCGAGGCGACAAGCCTGTCGTTTGGCGACAGAGACAGTTTTTGCGGATTTTGTTTTTATCATATCTTTTGATCTAGAAGTCTAAATAAGTCATATAATATGTCGTTGGAAAGATCTTGAAGTCTAATTTCTAATTCAATTGGAATCAGATTAAAATATTCTGTTGATAAAAAGATATGGCGGAAATAGTGAAAGAGTGTCAGTTTTGGATAGAGTTTCGTATTCATTTCATATCTTTTTCGTTACAAATCGGAATTAATATTATAATATATCATTGGAAAGATAATTTCAAGATCTATCCAACCATATAAAATTTGGATAAAAATTATGGGGCACGAAAATAATATCTGACTATCTTTGAACATCTTTAAATCCGAATAGAAGATGTTCAAAGATAATTAAAGAAGGAAAGTTTATATTCAAATCAAATTCCATGATCTTATCTTTTCAAAAAAGGATAATTAAGATATTTTAGAAACTTATAGAAGATTCTAATCAATCCTAATTAGTTTAGGAATAGGATTAAACCTTTGGACCCTCCACATGATCATTGGGTCGTAGGTAAAATCCGGTTTGGGCCCAGTTTAGTATTTTGGCCATAACTTTCTCATTATTCATCGGAATTGGGCTTATAATATATCGTTGGAAAGGTCTTTTCAAGCCCCATCCAACTACACCATTATTGGACCCTTATCATGGACCAAACTAAACTGGATTGGACGTTTTCATAAAATAGAGTGGGTTTTCGAAAACAGAAAGAAAGATTTTTAATAAAAACTAACCGCCACACTTGACTTTTCCACACTTTCACCTTATTCGATTATGGTTCGACGCAAAAGGTATTCATCACTGGGTTTGGTTTTGGGGAGACACAAATGGGTGTCTACAATAGCACACTCAAACATTGGGGATTGGCTCATTGATTAGGGGTTTCCAACACCAAGCTTCTAGCCCGAAATCAATAACAATCACCCCACCCATATCGCCAACAAAATGTTGGGAGAGCGATGTCATAAGTCAACTCGTTAAGTGATTGATTTGTGCATTGTTTCTTAAGATATGGTACCTCCAGACACCCAAGCCTTGACCTTAGAATGGCATTGTATGCTTTGACGGTTCTTTTATGTGCTTATGTGACTACATGAATATGTGCTTCGTGTCTAATCTAACTAATTTCAAATTGTTACCTAGAGATATAATTAAAAAAAATTCGCAAAAATTGTGATTCGACAAAAAAAAATTTTCTGAACTTCGATTTTGAAAAAAAAAAAATTGTCGAACCTACCAGGTGGCACGCGCAAGTTCAGAAGTTGTGCGCGGCACTCCCGCGCAACACTGTGTCTTGCGCGCGCCCACTGTTCAACGTTGATTTTGACTTGTTACGAGCAATATCATGCGGAGAAAACAAAACTACCGCTTCAAAGTTAATCGTTAAGTAGGTGCTATAAATATCTCTTTGGCTAACAACGTTGTCTAACTTTTACTTTGATTGTCTTTTTTATTTTCGAAAAATCCAAAAACATGTTTTTTATCGTTCTCCTAGCGTTTATGGAAAAAAAAAAAAAAAAAAAAAAAAAAAAAAAAAAAACGCACGTGGCAATGCTACTCTAGAGTTGCACTTTCCACCTTAGCGCAAGACGGAAAATTGTGTGCGATACTATTTTGATTATGACAATTCGTTTACGTACCTTATAATCGAACTAATGACATTACTTCCTATGAGGATTGTCATTAGAAGTTCACATCCCTTAATAGGACGTCATCAATATGTTTATTTTTAAACGTGCCTATTTTCGTGTTCATCATTTTTTTTTGTTATAATTGGTCAACCTTGATTTAAGAGTATAATTTATTTATCTCTTCTATTGTTTAAAAAGAAAATCCCGAGAACCTTACTTGGGAAATGATGATTGCCTCACATAAAAAAGAGAGAAATAGAACGAAAAAAAAAAAAGAAATATCGTTCTTAAAAAAAAAGAGTATAATACAAAAAAAAAAAAAAAAAAAAAAAAAAAAAAAAGAAAATAATGAATGATAAAAGCAAGAAAATGATTTAATTATATCTTGGATTTTACATTCGGAGGCCATCATTTTTTTTAAACAAATAATAATATATTATCCTTTAAAGATAAGCAATATGAGAATCATAATTTAAAAAAAAAAACGATATTGATCTCTATTGTAATCTAAATGATCAACAAATACTATAGTATATTTGATCATTTTAAGGAGTGTGTTCGGGTCGATTAATATTTCTAAAAATTGGGTGCGCACTTTCAGTCCAACTTTCTTCTCTATCTCTTCTACCTTTTTCGAAAACAATTCATTTAAAGTAAAATCCTTAGATGATTACCTTGTTGAAGTCAACACAAATCATGACATTCCATTAAGGATTGTTCGTGAATTTTTTGACATTCTTCATCAACAAACTTGCTTAAAGTGAATTCGTATTACAAGGATATAAAAATGGAAAACAATTATTTTGACTTTGGTTCATTGTTTGAATGCTTGACAGAAAAGGTTTAAGTGAACGCGCTCAATTTCTCGTGACACACATTACTAGGTCATATTCCACATTCGCATACTAGTTCAATCATCGGTGACAAAGTAGCATTGGAGAAACTTAGACAGGAACTCCAAAACTTAAAGGGCCTACGAGAAGAAGAAGCCCAATTAAAGGCTCATAAAAAAGCAGAAAAGGCTAAAATAAAAGTAGAGAAAGAAAAATAAAACATTCTACAAGAAAAAACAAGAGTCGAAAATCTAGAGGCCATGGAGAAACTTGTCCTTCGAGCTAGCTCAAGGACTAAGTACTTCAATTATGAGCTTGCACCACAACCTAGTGGCAAGACTCTTCCAAAAAAGTTCTTGAAAACAGATTTACCAACCTTTAATATTATGGACAATACTAGTTCTCACTTAATGAGCTTTATTGGAATCGTAACATTGAAAGGGGTTGAGCAAAGTCTATATACATGTACTTTTTCATTGGACCCAACTGCTAGATCATGGTTTTATATCCTCGATGCAAAAACAAACTTCCACTTGGAGATAACATCGAGCTCACAAATACCTTGCGCGATCTTGAATTGCTTAGGCAAGGGGGAGAAGAAAGCTTCATTAGCCTCTTTTCCAGGTGGAGATTAAAAAAGGTTAATCTTTTTTCACAAAGACCTCCGGATCATGAACTTGTCCCAAAGTTTATAGACAATTTGTCTCCACCATACAAGTGCCATTTACAATACCTTGGTTTAGACACATTTTAAAAGGTCTATACTGTGGGAACAATAATTGAAAGGGACTTGATAAATTAAAACATGAATCATATAGATGGACTATATTTTTAGAGAGGATTTCACCTACGTCGTAAACGGACAAGCTCGAAGACGCAATCTCAAGAAATGGTCAACAATTCAAGATGTAGCACCTTAGGTCTTGTTTTGTTTCTTTCCTTTTTTTTTAACAATAGACTAAGAGATTCATGCTGTCGAATCTACTTATTTTGTACTCTCATTAATTAATGAATATTAAATATATTTTCAAGTACGTCTATCTTGTGCTCTTTTCAATCTTTATATTGTTATTGGCTCGAATTAAATGTATACATAAAAACAGGCAATATCAAAAGGCATACACACCCAACACTTTAAGAATCTTGATAAACTTTGGCTTACTAGATTTATCGAACGAAAAGAGGCCCATCTTTAGCCCACAAAGAAAGGATATGATGATTTCACCAACACATGAGGCAACTTGAAAATCCACAAAGATAATCCCATGTTCTTAACCTTAGAGGAAATCCATCTTCTTGGCATCCCTCTTGAGCCTCGTCAGTTGAGCCTTAGTTATTCAACCTACATTATTCCATACCTTGGGATGGGAATGGTGCAAAGAGATATAGATAGAAAATTGGGTGGACGAAACATAAGAGGGGGACCCAAAGTTAGTTTAAACCCAAAAGAAAATATCCAATGCAAAAGGAAAGAAAAAATCGTTCTAAACCCAAAACAAAACTTGTCAAAAAGAGTGAAAAAAAAGAGAGAGAGAGAGGACAAGGAAAAGGCACCTAATGTAGGATGTTGTCACACAAAGCAAAAAGATTTCAATTTGATAAGCACCAAAAGTAAGGGATTTTGGGAGTATACTTGAGCCTATCCATTCTTCATAACCCCAAGCCTAACCACGTTACAACCTTGGAAAGGCCCTCCTTGAGGTAGACCATAACCATGCACCAAAATCATCATTCCATGAAAACATGGCCAATTCTAGGCCTTTGCACATATGGACCTACTATTGATTAGTCATGCCCATATATAAAATGCATAAAGTGTTGAGTTATGATTACAAAATCATATAAAAAATCAAATGATTTGGATGATTTGATAGCCATTGGCTTGATGACACCATTTTAGTACAGCAATCGAATCAAATTAAACTCGATGTTTTCCATATTTTTTTTGCCAAGAAAAATGAGATGGGTATCACTCTAAAAAAAACAATCATCTTATTTTCTTTTAATAATAAGGCTATTTATTACCAAGGTAATTCAAGTTCTATATACATTACCTAAAAAGAAAAAGAGTTAATACAATAAATTGATTTGATATCTCGACAGTCTCGACGTCAACTCTAGATGTCTTTTACAACTCTTAAAAATTGGTCTTCTTACTTACATGTCCGCCTGCGTGGGATATCTCCATCTTCTCCAAGCGAGGAACATTGATTGAACATGATGATCGGGAGTTAGATAGTGTCGTTGGTCTACTAACCCTAATCAAATTAGAAATTTATAAAACCTAAACTACCCTAATACAAGTATAGGGGTAAGTAAAGGGTCGAACCCAAAAGGACTAAGTGTATCAATTTGTGCTAATTAAACTACTAGGAAAGCTTGTGAGATAGAGAGAGGTTCAACTAAACACAACTAAGAAAAAACAACTAAAACTAGGGAATGTGGAATCCAATTACATCAATACATTCAATAACATCAACAATTAGATGAAAATGACCTTGATTAGGAACAATCAACACATTTAACTCACTCTCGCAAAATTAAGCATGTTAATTATCCTACTAAACTAATTCACTCTCGTGCAACTAGCCTAGCAAAGGTATGGAAGAAATTAGGGCTCTCAACCAACTCACTCTCGCACAATCGATTGAAGGCACAATTAAGAACATAGAATCAATTAGCTAGAAAGATTCTAATACATAAAAGCATCATCCATACACAATAATCAAGAAACAATTCCATACTAATCACAATCAATCATTCAATTTATTATCATAACCTTCATCCATTTACCTAGAACAAAATCTAAGCTGACATAATGAAGAAAGACATGGAAAACAAGGTAAAATAACAATAAAAACAAGATTAAACAAATAAACTAATTAATCTACTCAAAATAACAAATAAATAAGCAAAAACAATAATAAATGAAAGCAATAAAGGTGAGAGAAAGTTAGGAAGACTCATTGAATTTATGAGAGGAAAAATCCACAAAATGCTTCTTCAAAATCCCAAAAACTCCATGAAAAATCCAAGATTTCTCCCTCTAAGCTACTCCTAAACTAGAGAGAGAAAATCCTAATCTAACCCTAAGAGAGAGAAAATAAAAGAACTAAACTACTCTAATCTAATCTAGGGTAGAATAAAAATGTTGAGAGTTTAGTGTTAAGAGAGAATAACCCCAAAGGGGGGTATTTATAATACAAGCTAAAAAAATAAAATAAAAGAAAGAAAATAAAAAGAAATAAAACTAAACTAAAAACAATTAAAATAACTAAACTAAAAACCAAAGAAAAACAAAACTAAAAATAAAATAAAATAAAAGGAAATAGAAAAGGAAAATAAAAAACCCACTAAAACCCCCTAATCCCACGAAACAAATCAGACCCAAAATCCCCTCCTCCTTTTTCGTGGCTGTCTGATCATCATCCAACAACCATCATCAATAATCATAATCATCACCGTCAATCCTCATCATCATCAATAGAGCATCAATCAAGGCCGTTCAATTTTCATTAAAACTCGCGTGAGAAGCTCGTGATTGACCCTCATTTGTGCGCCCGCGAAGACGTCGCGCAGAGGTCGCGCAAACCTTCTGCCTCGACTCTGTTTTGGACTCCAATTTGCGTGCGCCTTCTGACAGGGCTGTGCGCCCACGGTGGTCTGGGTTGCTGCAATTTCAATCTCGGGCCAATTGATTGCGGTTTGGTGATGCTTTGAGTTGCGGTGGCTGGAGCAGGGGAATTGCGAAGGGCGTTGGTGGCTGCTGTAGATTGGTGTGGTGATTGATGGAGAAGAATTGGAGGTGGTTTGGTTGGAGTTGTTGTTATTGCGGTGGTGGGTTTATGGTGTTGTTGATGTTGTGTTCGCTGCTGGTGTGTGGGATTGCGTGGCTGTTTTGCGTGAGGGAATTGAGGGAGCAGGGGAAATGTTTTTGGGGGTTGTGATCGCTGCTGTTAGTGTTGGTGTTGGTGGTGTTGCGGGGTGAAGTGCGTGGCTGGGAAGTGAGAGATGGTGAGGTTGTGAGTGGTTTCGGGTCGGTTTTTGTGGAGTAGATGGTGGCAGTGGTTGCGAGTGGTTTGGTGGTGGGAGTGTGTGACTGGTGCATGGCTGATTGTGGGTGAAGGGCTGGTGGGTTGCTGCGCTGTTGCTGTTGCTGTTGTTGGTGATGAGGAAGAGCAGGGAGCAGGGGAGGACGAGGAGATCGAGTGTGTGGTGGAGGATAGGCAATGTTGTGGTGAAGGATAAGGCTGACAGCAGGGGCTTGATGTTGGAAGCTTGTGAATTGTGCTCGGCTTGAATTCGAGACTCCATTTATGACTCAAAACTTGAGACACGTATATTGAACCTCGAACCTTGGACCTCCGAGCACCATCCTACACAAACCAAGAAAACCGAGAGGAATAGGGACAAAAACTAAAATAAAAATAAAATAAAGTAAAATACTAAAACTAAAAGAAATAATAAAATCAAAAGAAAATAAATAAAATAAAATAAAGAAAACAAACTATAAAATAAAAGAAAGATAAGAGGAAAACGAGAAGAAAAATAATAACAAGAACCTAGACTAAGAACAAAAGGGAAAAAGAAACATAAATAAATTACGAAATTAAACTAAAAACTAATAAAAACTACAAAATACTCAAATAAAAAGATAAAAGACGAGAATAATAAAATAATAGAAATAAAGGATAAAAGGGTGAAATTATTGGAAAATAAGCCGGAAAACGACTCAATACACACCCTAAAAGTGACATAAAAGTCACTTATCAAACTCCCCCAAGCTAACCTTTTGCTCGTCCTCGAGCAAATTAACATGAAACACGGGAGAAGGAGTGTGATTTATTCAAGCAAAGCTAGAACACTAAAGGAGACAAGAATGTACACTAACTCACTTTCGTAGGAATCACGGTCAATTTTAGCAACTAAAGACCAGCCCTTTAAATCCCTAGATCGCCCTAGAGGACGAGTGTGCTCTCGTGAGGGTGTCCTAAGAGTTTAACCCACAACTCTAGAAAAAAACCAAGGCAAGGCAATAAAAAGAAAAGAAAAAGAAACATAAAATGAGAAAGAAAACACAAATTCAAATTTGGACAAGAGATAGGAACAAGCACCGATGGATGCAAACCTTTCTAAATAGACAAATGTATGCACGTTCCAAGATGTCAATGGTTGATTGAAACATAACATATGCTAAGCATAGAGAACTAATGAGGACTCAATGCACCCTAGCCCCAACCAATCGGGCCGCGTTCTCTCCACTAGCTTCAAATCAACCCTTAAGCTAGCTTCTCATGATTCCACGAAGGAACTGGAAAAAGATAAAAAAAAAATGAAAAACTTTGAGAAGGTAATCCCGACATCTCAACTATGCATACTCTCTCCATAGGTTTGAAGTCTATCTCCCTCCACCATTCTTTGACCTAACCCCACTAAAGTCTAAGGGTCTTTTATTGGGTTGTAACGTAAGGCTAAGGGTTAAGGCGGGGTAAAAATTTGAAAATTTTGGTGATATTTCCTAAGTGAAGCAAAAGAGTGGCCTACTCTCAAAAACAAACTCAAGAAGACACAAAATATCAAACAAAAATACCAATAATATCAAACAAAAATACCAATAATGCCATCTCCCCCAAGCTTACTCAACATTAACACACAATATATACAAAAAAAAAATGAGGAACGCTCCCCCCCCCCCCCCCCCCAAGCTTGAACGAAGCATTGTCCTCAATGCTTAAACTAGGGTAGAAAACGAAACCAAACTAAAATATATTTGTGGTTTTTTGTTTCTTAGTCAAATATTTTTTTTTTTAGGTGTCCTTGCCTTTTTTAACTATGGACGGCTTTTTCTTGGAACTTCATTTGATTTTCTTGAATTGCATCTTTCTTCTCAAACTGTTTTTGCATATTCTATTCAAGCTCAACTTTCAATACCGTACTTAAACCAATTCTCAAAATTTTCTTGCTCATGATCAACACTCTCAATACTCAAACCTCACATGCAAAAGCTTCACTATCTAAAAGGGTTGGTAAACATAGGCCATTGGGTTTGTAACGTGGTTTAAACAAGAGCGGGAAACATTAGGCTCAAAGTGGTTAATAAGTAGGTTGATGCAAAATAGAAAATCAAATTTGTAACAAAATAAAAAGAAGATAAAGAAAAATGAGAAAATGTGCCCTTTTCCTCCCCTAGAGTGGCTCGGTCACGATCTTGGGAGCTAGAGGTCAAAACAAGGATTAAGACATGCATAGCCAAGGATCCTAAATTGTCGCTCAACAAGGTGATGAAGGCTAGAACAAATGAAGCTCACAAGGGATTATAACTAAACAAATACCAACCAAGGGTCTCAAATCCACTATAGAGAGCAACTCCATCTTACCACATTCCTGTGAACTAAGGCTTCATGGACCCCTAAAAGTTCTTAAACCGACTACCTTAGCATATAGTATCCTAGAGTCAACTAATGACACTCTCAAACCGTGCACACATTTACCACTTAGGAAGAAAAACATTCAAGAATTCAAGTCCCAAAACAAAATGTCCAAAATAAGAACAAACAAAACACATTTTGCCAAAATTACCTTGAAAGTAAACAAAAATCTTTTTGGATTTTTCAAAATAAAAGATAAGACATGGAAATGCATATACTCAAGTGCATGGCATAAATGAATCAACATCCCACCAAAGCATGATAGAATACCCTCCCCCAAGCTTGAATGAGAAAATATACTCAAACATAAACAAAATAATCCATGGGAGGGGAAAAGAAAGAAATCAACCCAACAAACCAACACATGTCCAACGAGTCACCAACCATTAGAGAAAGAGCTAAGAAAGATATTACCGGATATTGGTGGGTATAAATACCCGCAAATGAACCAATTTAACCTTTTAAAGCCGATTTCTTTTAGAAATTGCATCTCGATTTCCACATGCTAGCAAAAATAGGAATTAAACTTCCTTGTTTCTTGATCCAAACCAATGCATAAGTGTATATCAAGTCACGTACCTAGCAAAAGGCACACAAACATTTCCATGAGAGAAAATCTAATCTAAAAAGAAAAGAAAATGAAAGCAATAAAAACCTCAGGTTACTTCCCGAGAAAGGCTTGTTTAACGTCCAAGCGAGACCGCTCTAGTAAATAATATTGCAACGAACTACACATTTCATAGGATAACAAGTAGGCAAATGACGGACGGAGGACGTGCAACAAGATTATTGCATGTAAGTGAGGAGGAAGATGCCAAAAGAAGGAAGAAAAATCAAAAGAACAAGAAAATAAGAAGAAAAAGAAGAATAAGAAAAAGAATAAAATGGCAAAACCTCCTTAAAATATTTTTGGGTGGCACAATCACCCATTTCCTCAATAATGGGAGGATTTGAAGGAAGAGTCTCATCAAACAAGAGAGGGTCCTCAATAGGCTTTAAGACAAAAGAGGGGAGGAACATAGGATAGTAGGGGATATGGTCAAATTTCCTTGAGAAAGGGACATAAGGAAGGGGAGGAGAAATAATGGTCTCACAAAGCCTCACATCACCAATGAGGGCATGAAAATCAATCATATAATCCTCAGAAGAACACTCATGACTCACATCTCCCTCAAACAAAAACTCTCCAATAGAAACAACCTCATCCTCCTCTCTATCACAATGATGAACAACTACTCCCTCAAGATCCTCAAAGCCTAGAGTCTCTAAACCATGCATGAAAGGATAAAGGTTTCTCTCAAACTCATCCCTTTCCCATGAAGCATTGCCAATGAACTCTCTCAAAAGGCTATAAAGCTTGGTTACTCCTCTAATGAATATACTAGACATAGCCTCAAAAGAATCCAAAGACTCATGGATAGAAGGGTCACTAACATGCAAAGTAGACTCATCAAGATGGGGAAGGGGGTTGGAATCCTCAAAATCGACATTTTCTTCATTCACAACCCTTTCACCACCACTCAAGGGACTCTCAATCTCTCTTGATTGCTCAAACTCATCATCATCATCCTCATGAACTCCCTCATGCAAAATTGAAGATGGCTCACTCACATCCTCACCAAGGGAAGCTCTCAAAGGGGGTGAATAAGGGGCTGGATGGCATTCAAGCTCAAATGGGGAATGAAAAGGATCAAAATCCTCAAAAATCCTCTCATCACAAGAAAATCTCTCCTCGCCCTCACACCCTTGGCCCACATCATCCTCAAAAACACTCTCACACTCCAAATGAGGTGCCTCACATCCATTTACATCAACCATAGCACTCATCACTTGGGCAAGCCTCACTTCTCTCAATTTTTGTTCCTCTTGAAGCTCTTGGAGTTGTTGGGTGAGATATTGCATTTGAGAAAGAATTTGGGGAGTAATGTTATCGGGTTGAGGTTCATGATCAAAATCAAATTGCATAATATCAAAATTAGCACAAACCTCATCACAATGAGCATAAGAGGGGAGGGGGTCAACATGCATGCTTGGATCATCACAAGGCACATTAGAAGTATCAAGAGAATTCATGCAAAAATTAAAAGAATCTTGACATTGAGAATAAAAACAAGAAACATTACATTCTCTATCATAAGAATCTCTAGCAAGCCATGTGAAGAAATTCCAAGCATCATGCATAGACAAATGACGGAATCTACCATTATGCATATTCTCAACCATACCCCTAGTATACTCATTCATGCCCCAATAAGCTATTCCACAAGCATCACTAAGAGAACACCCATGGTAACTAAGGAAACCATCTAATCTATCAAAGTATGCATAAAAGGGTTCATCATCAAATTGAGGAAAAGATAAGCATGCCATTTTAATACAAAAAAACAAAGAAAAGCAAACAAAAATTAAATAATATACAAGAACCTAGATAATCTAATCAACACAAACTAATGAACGCCTTAGTCCCCGGCAACGGCGCCAAAATTTAATCGGGAGTTAGATTGTGTCGTTGGTCTACTAACCCTAATCAAATTAGAAATTTATAAAACCTAAACTACCCTAATACAAGTAGAGGGGTAAGTAAAGGGTCGAACCCAAAAGGACTAAGTGTATCAATTTGTGCTAATTAAACTACTAGGAAAGCTTGTGAAATAGAGAGAGGTTCAACTAAACACAACTAAGAACAAACAACTAAAACTAGGGAATGTGGAATCCAATTACATCAATACATTCAATAACATCATACAATTAGATGAAAATGACCTTGATTAGGAACAATCAACACATTTAACTCACTCTCGCAAAATTAAGCATGTTAATTATCCTACTAAACTAATTCACTCTCATGCAACTAGCCTAGCAAAGGTATGGAAGAAATTAGGGCTCTCAACCAACTCACTCTCGCACAATCGATTGAAGGCACAATTAAGAACATAGAATCAATTAGCTAGAAAGATTCTAATACATAAAAGCATCATCCATGCACAATAATCAAGAAACAATTCCATACTAATCACAATCAATCATTCAATTTATTATCATAACCTTCATCCATTTTCCTAGAACAAAATCTAAGCTGACATAATGAAGAAAGACATGGAAAACAAGGTAAAATAACAATAAAAACAAGATTAAACAAATAAACTAATTAATCTACTCAAAATAACAAATAAATAAGCAAAAAAAATAATAAATGAAAGCAATAAAGGTGAGAGAAAGTTAGGAAGACTCATTGAATTTATGAGAGGAAAAATCCACAAAATGCTTCTTCAACATCCCAAAAACTCCATGAAAAATCCAAGCTTTCTCCCTCTAAACTACTCCTAAACTAGAGAGAGAAAATCCTAATCTAACCCTAAGAGAGAGAAAATAAAAGAACTAAACTACTCTAATATAATCTAGGGTAGAATAAAAATGTTGAGAGTTTAGTGTTAAGATAGAATAACCCCAAAGGGGGTATTTAAAATACAAGCTAAAAAAATAAAATAAAAGAAAGAAAATAAAAAGAAATAAAACTAAACTAAAAACAATTAAAATAACTAAACTAAAAACCAAAGAAAAACAAAACTAAAAATAAAATAAAATAAAATAAAAGGAAATAGAAAAGGAAAATAAAAAACCCACTAAAACCCCCTAATCCCACGAAACAAATCAGACCCAAAATCCCCTCCTCCTTTTTCGTGGCTGTCTGATCATCATCCAACAACCATCATCAATAATCATAATCATCACCGTCAATCCTCATCATCATCAATAGAGCATCAATCAAGGCCGTTCAATTTTCATTAAAACTCGCGTGAGAAGCTCGTGATTGACCCTCATTTGTGCGCCCGCGAAGACGTCGCGCAGAGGTCGCGCAAACCTTCTGCCTCGACTCTGTTTTGGACTCCAATTTGCGTGCGCCTTCTGACAGGGCTGTGCGCCCGCGGTGGTCTGGGTTGTTGCAATTTCGATCTCGGGCCAATTGATTGCGGTTTGGTGATGCTTTGAGTTGCGGTGGCTGGAGCAGGGAAATTGCGAATGGCGTTGGTGGCTGCTGTAGATTGGTGCTGTGGTTGATGGAGAAGAATTGGAGGTGGTATGGTTGGAGTTGATGTTATTGCGGTGGTGGGTTGATGGTGTTGTTGATGTTGTGTTCGCTGTTGGTGTGTGGGATTGCGTGGCTGTTTTGCGTGAGGGAATTGAGGGAGCAGGGGAATTGTTTTTGGGGGTTGTGATCGCTGCTGTTGGTGTTGGTGTTGGTGGTGTTGCGGGGTGAAGTGCGTGGCTGGGAAGTGAGAGATGGTGTGGTTGTGAGTGGTTTCGGGTCGGTTTTTGTGGAGTAGATGGTGGCAGTGGTTGCGAGTGGTTTGGTGGTGGGAGTGTGTGACTGGTGCGTGGCTGATTGTGGGTGAAGGGCTGGTGGGTTGCTGCGCTGTTGTTGTTGCTGTTGTTGGTGATGAGGAAGAGCAGGGAGCAGGGGAGGACGAGGAGATCGAGTGTGTGGTGGAGGATAGGCAATGCTGTGGTGAACGATAAGGCTGACAGCAGGGGCTTGATGTTGGAAGCTTGTGAATTGTGCCCGGCTTGAATTCGAGACTCCATTTATGACTCAAAACTTGAGACTCGTATATTGAACCTCGAACCTTGGACCTCCGAGCACCATCCTACACAAACCAAGAAAACCGAGAGGAATAGGGACAAAAACTAAAATAAAAATAAAATACAGTAAAATACTAAAACTAAAAGAAATAATAAAATCAAAAGAAAATAAATAAAATAAAATAAAGAAAACAAACTAGAAAATAAAAGAAAGATAAGAGGAAAACGAGAAGAAAAATAATAACAAGAACCTAGACTAAGAACAAAAGGGAAAAAGAAACATAAATAAATTACGAAATTAAACTAAAAACTAATAAAAACTACAAAATACTCAAATAAAAAGATAAAAGACGAGAATAATAAAATAATAGAAATAAAGGATAAAAGGGTGAAATTATTGGAAAATAAGCCGGAAAACGACTCAATACACACCCTAAAAGTGACATAAAAGTCACTTATCACATGATCGCTACATGAAAATATGATCGTTGTCGCTATCACACGTATTAACATATACCTCATTTCCAACTCATCACGATGATTCAAATATTAAGTCAATAATCCTTGCTTTTCGAAAACATGTCTAATTCTCTTTCTTTATTCTTCTATGGGAAAGTTGGATTCCCCTTCCTTTTTATACAAATCCGTCTTTTTTGTTCATTTCTTTTTTAGAGGGTAAGTCGGGATGATCCCTCCCTTTTGGCAACTAAAATACTAAAAAAAAACAGTATAATTTTTTCGCTCTTTGCATCAAACTGGGGGCTAAAAAGCCAGGACATCCCCACTTCTCTCTATTTACAGATTTGAACACGCTATTTATGTTGTGAAATCAATGTCATGCAAAGCTTATTACGAACTATCTTAATAACTTTAAATGACAAAGGGAAGAATACCACTTCTTATTATTTGACCAAGATAATTAATTATGTTACTTGATCAAACAATTCATGATAAACATGTGCAATATTCCACAAATTAAAAATACAAATCTAGGGGGATCAAATTAACTTGAGAAAAATCCCCTAGCATATGTATACATGTATTTCAAGAGCCACCTAAGTCTACGCTTGGGGGCTTGAAATTAAAAATATAGGTCTCACCTTAACTTTCATTTTGAAATAAGACCATATTTTGGAAAGTGATTCAAATGATTTTATAAATTATTCTAACACTCCATCAAACCTAAGTTTGGTAAATATTCATTTTCAAACTGCGGCACTTTTAAATTGGAAGAACTTCAATTTAAATTATCGAAGTATGACAATGATGACAAACACTAAAAAAAGGAAAGATGACAAAATTAGATATACAAAAGTTTGCTCATATTTTCATATCTTTGTTGAAATAAGTTGCGAATTACAACTTACCTTCATCAATATTGGACAAAAAAGACACACTCAATTACGAGCTAGACTATTATTTCCATTTTAGGTCTAGTTTTGAAAATAATATGATTATGATTTTTGCCTATTAGAAAAAGTTGTTTTTCAAAACAAACTTTCATTCGACCCTTTTTCAAATTTTGAATTCTAATTCGAAACAACATGTTTCTAATAATAATAGTATTCAAATTTTCCTTTCCGAATTTTTGTTTTCTCAAAAATAAATTTTCATATTCTCAATAACCAATTGGATAATACATGTATATACATAAATATTTCCAAAAGGAACGAATTAAAATTCGACTTCTTCTTGACTCGA
The DNA here is from genome assembly GCF_948465745.1 of Chenopodium album. Classification (NCBI taxonomy): domain Eukaryota; kingdom Viridiplantae; phylum Streptophyta; class Magnoliopsida; order Caryophyllales; family Amaranthaceae; genus Chenopodium; species Chenopodium album. The sequence continues at coordinate 22,315,284 of NC_137858.1, read as the reverse complement.
ACTTGTTCTTGCTTAGTTCTCCCGCGAATATTGGCTAAGGGATGGTAAACGAACCACCTACAATACCAAAATCAAAGATTGATAAGAACAAAGAAAATATTTGATGTTCTAAATCAACTTTGAAAATAAAATCACTGCAATGATCTTTACAAACGTTTAGACATTAGGTAAGATTATTAAACCTTAAACACAATTGTTTTTGGTTTGTAAACAAGCAAAAACTAACTTGCTTTCTTGAACATGACTCCAACTAAAATGCAAAAGCCATGTCATTATCCTAAATATCTCAAAAACAAAAATAGGATATATACACAGGTCCATCCCAATATCATGATTATATGAATGGCCTAAACAATAGCAAGTCATTAGAACTATCCCAACGTGGGGGCTCCAAGACCTGTGAAATAGCAAGAATGCGCATAACCCGACACATGGGGGCTCCAATATCAACAAAAAAAAAAAAACAAAATGAAATATTCATGCCATTCGAGCTACTTTCGAGAATCTCCTAAACAACAAATGGTTTACGTAGATCTCGAGCCTTACAATTTTCAAATGTTTCACAATGATTTAATAGTCATGTTGTTCCTTTGAAAACTAAGTTTGCAACTAAACTTGGCCATTAAACATGTTACATACTCAAGCCATTTTCAAGTTCAACTTAAAAACTAATCTCAGTGCATAATTATTGTTCCAATACTTCAATTTACTCTAGAGATTAGAGAGTATGAGTAGTATAGAGAAAAAGAAACAAAATCATGATGCATAAAACATACTTGCTCATACGAAAGTTTAGTACTCAATCATTCATCATGAAAATTGTATCAAGACACCTTATTAACATAAGACAAAAAATTTCATGAGTTAGAATGTAAACAAAAGACTCCTAAGTTTTAAATTAAGGAGTCTTCGTTTTAAATTATTCTCCATTGCTGCACACATGGGAATTTCGCAAGGAGGATAACATCTACTTTCTCGAGCTTCAAAATAGTGACAAAATTTGAACTCAAAAGAAAGAATTCAAAAGTAGCAAGAATAGATGAAAATTTTTAACAACATTTCATATTTTTCCTCTTACTTGTTCTAATGAATGACCAATGTATCTAGACTTAGAAAATTTCTTTGTTAAGACTATGAATGGTCAAAAAATGATTTAAACGCACTAGTTTAATCGTTTCCAAGATCCTAGTTGTTATCATAATAAGACGAAACACAGGATTTCTAGACCCATTTCAAGCAACATGAAAGGGTTTAATTATTAAAAACAAACAAGTCATCGAAGCCACCCAAAATTGGGGGCTACAATATTCGATAACATAAAATGGGGGCTCAAAAGCCCGAAGTATAGCTAAACCGCTCTAGTTCGATGATGTCTTCAAGAATTTCCTAGACTAACTAGTTTTGTGCAAATCTTGAGATCACAGTTTTATAAGTGAATAATAATAACCATCGGTTATTTTTATCATTGATAAAACTAAATTTTGCAACTTACGCATGAAAAAAAAAATATAAACATGAGTCGCTAGAACAAATCCATGCTGTTATAAAAGTTCAAAATTTCATTTACAATTTCAATGCATAGTTGTTGTTCTAAACACTTCAATTCACATTAAAACTAACAAGTATAGTCTATGTGAGCAAAGAAGAGAAATAAAGTTCCAGCGCAAAGTCAAAATTAGAATATATGCTTGACATGCTCATACATGATCAATACTTTACAACTTTGCATGAAATTTGTTGCAATATAAATAACGACAACTAAACAAATTCATGAAAATAAGTCGAATGCCACCCATACTTGGGGGCTACGATACCCGCAGTTAAACTCCGTAAACGGGGGCTTCTAACACCCGCAAGAGCCATCCTATACCAGTTTCAACTAAGCATTCAAGGGATTTCCTAAAATCTCAAAGAATCATCTACTCTTAGGCGAATAATAGTAACACCAATACAATTATCGCCTACCAATCAATTTTGAAGTTTGAACATGGCAAAAAAAAAAAAAAAAAAAAAAAAAAAAAAACTAAGAGTACACTTCGCGCCATTTTCAAAATTTTCAAAACATAATTTATGAAAGTAATATTAGTTCCAATACTATAATTCACTTCATAATAAACAAGTATAACCAAAATGAGCAATTAAAACTACAGATTCGAACTAAATTCGAAGGAAAAAAGCAAGAACATACTTAATCCAAGAAGTGCTCATGCAAGGTTCAATACTTAACTATTTTTCATGAAATTTGTTGCAAAACACTCCTTAAACATAGCATAACAACATGGAGCAAACAATTTCAAGAGTAATAGACCGAATAAAAAACCCCCAAATTCAAAATTTGGGGTTTAATGGTTCGAAAATTTCCTAAATTCAGCCAAGAACAAACGAGTTTAGCGAAATAAATTTACATTAGATTATGGAAAATACAAATTAAGGGAAAATCTACTTCCTTTGGCTTCGAAAATTGCAAAAAAAACTAAGCTTCTTAGAGTGAGTGAGGAGCGAAAATGGCGAAGGCAGAAGAAGAGAGCGAAATGAAAATCGCATTCAGCGATTTTCTTTTTGCTGATTTAAATGCCGCGCGCAACTGACATAGTTGCGTGTGACAGACCAGCACAACTCTGAATGATGTGCGCGCCTGGCCAGCGCGACCTACTGAGTTGCGCGCGGACACTAGTCACCAAAATGACTAGTGTCTTTATTTTGACTCGTTTGATCATTTTTTCAACGGTTTTTGCTCGTTATTAGACGTAATGGCGCGCGAATTATCAAAATCTTTTTAATTGCTTTGCATTTGTAGTTTATTTTCTTCTTTGATAGTTTTTTGCATCATATTGCATGCACACTGGGCTTTGTGCCTTCCCCCAAGCTTACATTTTGAACGTTTTTCATAAGCGTGCCTTAAGACGTTGCTTTACCTAAAAGCACCCATAGATAGGTTTGTCATTTTACTGTACTAACGTTACAAATGTCCGAGTTTTCTTCTTTTTTAACATCCGAAGCAAAAAGGAAGGCGTTTTCATGCAGCATAAAAATGCAAATGGCGTATCGTACGGTGTAAAATTGTACGACGTAGGTGTTGCGTAAAATTTCACCTCAGCCCAAGCTTTGCGAGATCTACCTCTCGAAACTAAAAGGTAGAGAATTACTGTAGACGTTAGCTCATGAGTCGACAGGCGCGCCAAACTATCAGGAACAGGCACTTCTTGAATGGAAGCAAATACGGTAGTTAGTGAGCTTACTAACTTACCGGACAGTTAGGGTGGCGAATCCATCGCGACGAGACGATGTCGCGCCTATGTAGTCACGTGCCCCCAGTCCTGTGACATGTGTACTCATCTTGTGGACAAAACTGCTGAGAGAGTTGCTGACTTTCTTCCCTCTCACTGGATTTGGATATATGCCTCCAATCCTGAGACATGTATATCTATCTTGTGGACATCCGGTTCGAATACTGGACTCGACTCGAATGTCGGACCTTTTCCTGTTCGAATAACAAAACCCCTTTTCATCTTTTTACTTTGTTAAAGTCAGGCTAAAGTTCCAATGACATATCAATGGACTTTAGACCAACGATGACACAATTGAGAGGAAATCATCCCCATTTGTTCTTTTTTAAAACCGATCTCTTCTCATGACTTGACATCACCCAGAACACCTTTACTTGTAAAAGCTTTATACAATTGCAAAGGATCAATCTAGATTCTTTAGCGCGTTAAGACTAGAAAAAAACTTTCTCTAGCCTTAATAGCTATTTGCTTCAAATACATAGTGAATCAAGGATCATTTCGACATCCATAATATTACTGAAATATTCTCTATCTTTAGAGAAATTCGCAGAATGAGTCTCGAATTTATTTCCTTGACTACATTGATCATCGTCTATTCTAGACTCGATCAAAGTGGGGGCTAACAGTAGACACCTACTTTTGGCCTCTTGTCCCGAAAAGGAAGTGCGATGATGTTACAAAAACCCGTTCTTCATGCTGGATCAAAGTTGAAGTGTTTATGGACTACAAAAAGCATTATGAATTAAATTAAAACCCATATTTGAGACTAAGTTATCTTAGAGGCTTGTTCGATTACTAATTAAGCCTAAAAAGTGTTTATACATGTTTAAAATTGATTAATAACGGACCCAAATGCGTCAAATGCAATGATTGGATCCAATGGAACCTACATTGTTGAAAAACTAGCCAAACAGATAAACCAAACCATCAAATTCCCATTTAAAGCCTATACAGATGGATAGCCCTTTCAAAGAACTTTCGAACGGCATATTATAAGTCCAATTCCGAGCCAAAACGAAGAAGTTATGATCAATACACTAAACCGGGCCCAAAACCAACACCTTTGCACTCCAACGGTCATAGCTTTTGATCCATAACAGATTTTAATCTAATTTTAACTGCATTGGAAATTAGACATTCAGAGCTTTCCAATGATATCTTACGAGCCTAAATCCGACTTTGCAATCAAAGTTATGGAAGTTTTAAAGCACGTTTTTGTATAAGGCAAATCGCAGACCAGCGCAACTCAATAAGTTGCGTGCGCCTGGCTCGCGTGACTCATTGAGATGCGCGCGGCACCCCAGTGCGACTCTGAGAGTTGCGCGCCACCTGACGGCGCGGCTTTTAAACCCTAAATCGAGATTCCTACGCTTATAAAAGGGGTCTTCGCACAGCTGTAAAGACAAGAAAATCAGAATTAAAAACCCTAAATTTTTGAAATCCCTAATCTCTAAAACCCTCTTATTATCGGACTACTTTTCCCTCTTTTTTCCCAATTACTCTTCAACCCTAATCCATCCATTGAATCCCTTGGAGGTAAAAAGAAGAAAGAAGGTCCATAAACATCAAAGACGGAGATCTAAGCATACATAGAAAAACGGTTAGTTTCCTGAGCACTTAAATAAATCTCTTTTCTATTATTGTTTAAATAACTTTAATTGATAATTAGTGTTGTTTGATCACTTTAAACAAACTTTTAATTAATTAATTCACATAGTACTCTTTCGTTAATCAAGACTAGAATTTGAATAATTAATTGTTGTTTTATCACTTAAGACAAGGCGAATATTGTTTATTTCTTGTTCTTTTCACGAATTTGATTAAATAAGAATAACGACTTTTGCAATGTAATTCCTACATGATTAATGCGTGTAAATAAAATCAACTAACATAGTTTTAGGTATCGCGTTGCATATATTGTTTGGTGAGGAAATTGTGCATAAGGAAGAGCTAGTAGAGGCCGCACTAGGGCTAGGATCGCGATTCCCCTCTAAAGGGAACGTTATCTTGGAACCCTCACACCCTAACTCAATTCTGGTTTATAGAACAATTTGGCATGGGTAAACTTATGATTTATGCTAAATATCCCTTGAGCTCTACATGGGAGAAAGGCATGGACAAGGTTTATGGGTTTTCCTAAAACTCATTAGCGACTCCTACTTGTTCCTTATAAAAAAGCGTGTAAGATAGAATCAATTCAAATTCAAGGTCCCCCAAACAGTCAGGAATTCAAATCCTAATACACCCTAACAAGTGTAAAGTCCTAGGGTTTAAAGGGCCATGAGCATCTAAGGAGAAGGACCCCCTACGATGGGAACACCCTCCTTACACTATCCTTCCTTATAAATAGCCAAAGCATGGCTTGAGAATTCTTTGCTTGAGTAGGAGTTCAATAGAGCATTGCATTAGCAAAAACTCTTAAACTCATATAATACTCGGGTTTTGTCAAACCTCGCTAACTCCGAGGTAGCGTACCTAAAAGTTAGAGTTCGTCCTTGCGGGTGGATTTCCGTTGGAGGCTCGGTATTTTCGGAGCTAAAGCTTTCAAGTACGAGCCTTTTTGTGAGGGAGAAGCACGCTTCAAAGGTATATTCCGATTTTACCCTTCTTGTGTTTAATTGTTGTGCTTTTTAGTTTTATTAATTGCCAGTGGATCCTTGGCTCGGGGTTGTTTCTGCGGTGAGTTGGACTCACCAAACCCCAACAAATATTTTGATGTTAAATACGAAAAGCCGCCCCTATATTGTTTCTGTTGTGGTCTGATCAGCCACGATGTTAAAGATTGTGATGAATGTCGTGATGAGGATGATCCTAAGCTTAATTATGGGGCTTGGCTCATAGCTTTGCCATGGAAACATAATAGAGATGAAAACTATGCTGAGAATGACATAATGAAGAACTCTTGTGCTAACAACCTTTTTGTTACAAGGCCAAAAGTCAACAAGGCTGTTGTAGCAAAAGAGAAAATTGGAGAAGTTGTGAACAAGCTTAACTCTTGTGCTATCTCGAATAGCGGTGATGAGGTGATTATTAAAATGGGGCATGACACTAGCCATACTCAGGATGAGAATATGGCTGATATACAAGACGGAAAGCAGCCTACCATGGTTGATTTAGCAACCTATTACTTAAAATAACCCGATCAGCAGACTCAATTGGTGAATGCTAGCACTAATGGGAATAATGTAGAGGCGCCACATCAAAGAAAAATCAAAAGAATCCCTTGCAATAACAATTGCAGCCCTTGTTTGAATGAAGCTCTAGCATGTTCTGTTCGAAAGCTCAGAGATGGGATCAAGGGAGGATGGAGACCCTATGCAAATGGATGGCAATTTGATTTTAATTTAAAGAAAAGAGTGCCTGTAGCTAAGGATAAGAGTGCTGAAACAATTAACAAGGTGGTGAGTAACTCCTTGAATACGAATGTGGTAAGCCCCACACAATGGGCTCTTAGTGATCAATGAAGAACATCCTCGCTTGGAATTTCCGGGGATTGGGGAGTCCTCGTGCAATTAATGCGCTACATTGCATTGTTATTTTTGAAAATCATAATTTTGTTTTCCTTGAGGAAAACAAAATGACAAACGTGAAATGGAGAGGATTAAAGCAAAATTGAAATTTTGTAATGTGCTTGTTATGGGTTGTGATGGTGATGGGAGAAAAAGAAGTGGTGGTCTTGCTTTGATGTGGAACGATGAGAACGATGATATGATTGGGAGGTTGACTTGCACTCACTATCTCTAAATCACATTGATGTCACAATTTCTGATAATGAGTATAGGCCTTGGAGATTCAATAGAGTGTAGGGCTTTTGGAATGATGATAAAAAAACACCAAACTGGTTCCTTGATTGAATCTCTTAATAATCACATCAATATGTCGTGGCTTTGCGGTAGGGATTGGAATCTTATGCTTTGGTCCATTAAGAAGCAAGGAGGAATGTAGTTGACAGTTGTGGTTTCATTGATTTGGGTTTTATGGGACATCCTTTCACTTGGACAAACAAGAGAGGTGATCACGAGAATGTTCAGTAAAGTCTCGATCGTTTCTTTATGAATCAGTTTTGGAAAGATTTATTCCCAAGGTCTTTTGTTACCCATCTTGAAAAAAAGAAAATGTGATCATTTGGCTCTTGTTATATGCATCAAAGATAGAATTTATGCCCCCAAACCAAAGAAAAACCAAAAACTATTTTGATTCGAGGAGATATGGCTACGTGATGATACTTGCTCCGATGTCAGTAGTGAGGCTTGGGGTAAAGGGGAAAATCTGTCCGTGAATATTGCCAAAACAGCAAGAAAGCTAAAGTCTTGGAGCAAGGATACTTTTGGATGTTAGAACGTTTCTCAACTTTATTTTCAATCAAGGAGATTATATAATAATAATAATAAAAATTAGAACGGCATGTTACAAATAAGTAAACGCAAAATTCAATTATGTTTAATAAAAATTTAAGGTACCATAAGCGAATCAAAATAGTAACTTTAAAAACATTTTATTCAATATTAATTGATCCCAATTGAATTACATGGTTCCAAGACCCTTTATCCGTGTAATAGTTGACCGGACTGAGGCCCTACCATCAAGCATTATATTTTCAAGGTGAGTAAAATCTTTACTGATTGCGATTCTTCCAACTCTAGGTTAAATAATTAACCATCACATATTTAATTATTACCCTTTGCTTCAAGATTCTAAACGCTTTAGGTAACCTTGTTGATCATAACCAATTAAATATGTAGAACGTGATCTACCCCAAAATGCCTAAGATAACAAGTGACACTTTGCTGAGGCCAACCCATCACTTACGATATTACCGGAACCTAGATATATTATGTAGTTATTATTTAGTGAACTCTAGCGCATCATCACAAGACATCAATAAAATCTAACATGCATAATATACTAAATGCATAAACAAGACATAGCATGGCCCATAATCCTAAGAAAACTAATAAAGCAAATGCTCCCACTTGAACCATCATGGATCTCATCCACCTTGCTCCTCTGGGCCTTCACTTCATGGGCTTCTTGGAATAACTGCAACCTGTAATTCTATTCTATTCTATCTACTACTTAAATAAAATGAAAAATTACAAAAATACTTTATCGGTACGTAGACCTTACTTAGATTACAAAAATACATAACGATGCGCATATCGTATTTGGTAATCTACTGAGCCATACTAGTCATTATATAGCAATAAATAAATCATATATATTAAAATTGCCACATAATAAATCACTCATCATGCTTTCCTAAACTACAACATCGAATGTTCAAAATTAAGGAAACATGGCATCTAAATATCTCATATTTAATTAAATTACTGCAATTAGATGATATCAAATATTATTCATGACCAATTTTAAAATATCATATATTCTATTTTAGGTATGGGATAGAATCAATCATATTTTAATTATGGAAGATAAATCACATTTATTTTCCATGATTATCCTAACTTATTTAGGAGATTCTATCCTAATTGTCTAGCTAATCACAATAATTTAAATCAGTTATTATCCTTAAATAATTATGGATTATCATATTATTATCCAAATATAATCTTTTGCTCCATAATTATCTATCCTTAACAAAATTAACAACTTTAATTTTGGTAATTATCTTTTCAAAATCAAAACTTATCTTTTAAATTTTGAAATCTGATTTTATCAAAATAAAATAAAATAAAAACCTTTAATTTTTTTTTTGAAAACCACCGCACACCACTAGCCACCATGGTTGTCCAGCCAAGGCTAGCCACGGTGGCTTGGCGCTTTCCCAACTTCCACTGTCGTAAGGCAGTAGCGGCGGCAGTGCTGCTGTTGGCTGTAGGCCATCGTGAGTGGCCAGCCTAGGCTAGCCACGGTGGCTGGCTACGCAAGAAGCAGCAGCAACAACAACAACGGCAGCCATGGCAGTAGTCGTGCAACACTAGCACGCTGCTGTCCAGCCACCTTGGACCGCTTGCCCTGCCCCTGCCCTCACTCTTGGACCACTACCCGCGGCAGCCACCGGTGGCTGTTGCCCATCATAACACTTAAAAAAAATTTTATTTTAATTTTGTTCGACAACTTTTGTTAAGTAAAATTAGTTTGGTCCATGATAAATTAAAACATAACTTTTATGCTAATTCATCATATTAAAGTTAAATTCACTATCTAATTTTAAAATCTAGGGTTCTTCATGAAAAATAATCCCCAATTTAATTTAACTTTTAAATTAAATCATTGATCATGCAAGATTCATAATTTATACATGAAATCTATGGTATTAAAATCATGAAGCATATTTGAAACGAAGTCGAACAAAAACAAGCACAAAAATCAGATTTTAGGGCATTTTAAAGGTTCGGAATTTTCGAAAAATTAGGCTTAGGGTTTGAAAAAATTAAGTTCAATAAGGCAAAATTCAATCCTCTTTATGGCTATTTTGTGCGAATTAAATCACATTTAATCAATTCCAAAAGTTAAATCACATTTAATATATTTATTGACCCATAATTAAATTAATCTCCCTCTTAATTGAATCAAAATTGTGGACATTCAAAGAATTAAAATTTAATATGCGTACATGCAAAGGCTAACTGATACCAATGCGAGAAAAACATGAATCATATTCATAAAGCACCTAATCCCAAGATCATTGCATAACACATAAAGAACATACAGTTGTACCTTTGAAGCGTGATTCCACGTGCGATTGAGCAAGAACAATGGGAGATAAAGAACCTCAAGCGTGATTCCTCTACTTAGTCCACGGGCATAGATTATACCTCAACTAATGCTAGTTAGTCGTGATTGAACCCTTCAATCAACCTTCTACGGAGAGGAGAGGAACAAACCAACCAAGATCCACTACCACGAGAGACCACGCGCCACCTTAGGGTGGGCGGCCGTACGGAAGGGTGAGAGAGAGGGAGGGCTGTGATTGAGAGAAGAAAGAGAGAACTTAGGGTTTTGGGAATTGGTTGCTTGTTTCACAATTTATTGTATGTTAATTGTGTCTTAATGCAACCCTAGGCATGGATCTTATTTATAGATCATATCTCTAAATAAGAGTCCATGTTAAGCCCAAACACCTAACTTTAATGTAACTACTCTAGATCAATCCTCTTCATGGTTAGTCATATCCTCATGAGACCCATTAATGGGCCTCTTACTTGTTTAACCTAATGCCCTTGTTGTGTGACCTCATAGGATCCATTTTTAAGGGCTTTGGATTGTTTGACTTGCCCAAAGATCATTTATCATAATCTAGCAATAGACAATGACAACCCTAAATAATGAACTTATTATCTCCATAATAGTGATCCTTGATATATCTAGTAATTGCACTTATCGAAGAAATAATTCCTTTAGAATAATCTTACCTTATAGTTCATGAAGAGACATTAAGTGACATAGGAAAAGGGTTGTACAGTAAAATCTCACTTGTCCGGAAGGACAAGTTGGAGATTGAAAGGAATGGTGTCCTTTGAACAAGTGTATTATTCTGATAAAGTGTTCGAAATTATTAGAAGCTTATTACTCAGCGAGTTTTAGTCATCAGAATGCCTAGGTGGAGGTCGCTTCCGATTAGTAACATTAATGTATAATTAATATTACATCTTAATCTTGACTTAACCCTTCGGGTCACACCCAAGCAACAAACGAACCGATGTGACGAATTTATTTGGAAAGAATTAAAGAGTCACTCGAGTAATTAATATTTCGACGTCTGAAATTCGAGCTTGGAGCGCCGAATCCGAGCGTCGAAAGTCGAGTCGAAATAATAAAGGAAGAGATGATAATATTACTAATAAATCAACAATTTACCGAAATACCGCTAAAATCGAAATGCCCCGATCAAACTGATGCGAAGGGGCATTTGATATAGCCAAGGTGGCTAGCACACACCAAGCCGAGCCTAGGCTGGCTAGTGTATGCTAGCACACCATGGCTAGCATAGTGCTAGCCAACGCTGCCGGGGCCAAGGCAGCAGCCGCAAGGCTGCAAGCCAAGGCCAGCTAGCTGAGCCGAAGCCGCAGCCGCAAACAGCGCCTTAGCTGGAGATGTTGGGCCGTGGCAGCAAGCCGAAAACCGGCTGCCTTAATGCTCCTCTTGGGGTGCCACGTGGGAGCTGGTGATTAGTTATGGGAGAAGCTAGGTGGCCGGCCATAAGGAGCTCCTTGGGGATCCAGTTTGGTCCCCTCCCCTCCATGTGGTCCTTACCTAACACTTCCCCTACATGTGCAATAGTTGATTTATTAGTTGATGTATATTTTCTTTTGTTTTTGATTTAAAAATAAAAGGAATAATCAATTCTCCCACGTTGATGGAAGAGCAAATCTTACTCATGCTTTTCCTTATAAGTACCAAAGTTGAGGTACGGGAAAAATCACTTGAGTAAGGTGTTGAAAGGCATCTCCATTAAGAAAACCTTTGAACACATATAATTACTCGAGTAAGTTTTGGTCAGGCCTAGCTAACCTCTAGGCAAAAAACCGAGTTGGTAAGTCTTGCGGGTGGATTTTCGTAGGAGGTCTTTGCGCGTGCGAGATTAAGAGCTTTCCGAAGTAAGAGCTCGTGTTGCGAGCGAAGCACGCTATGAGAGTAATCATCTCGTCTCTTAATTTCTTTTGTTAATTATGTTTAATATGCTATTTTATTATATTTATTGTGAGTGTGGTCTTGGCTCGGGTTTTCTTCCGCGATGAGTCGAACTCATCAAAACCCAACATATTTTACTAGCCCAAACATCGTTAGTACCTCTAGCTATGATATAACGACGACCCAAATGAACGAACTTAATTATTTTCATAATTTGATCCATTTATATATCTAGTAATTACACATGTCGAAGACATAAATCCTTCACAAAGTGGTTAATGAAAATGTGGAATATGTGTTTGGGTAGTTAAAGGGGAATAATGGGTTGCAAAGGTGCCTTAAATCATTGGTGCCCCTTGTGTTTGGTTCGGAAAATGTTTTTCTTTTTTCTTTTTTTTTTTTGTAATAATCGAGATGCTCAGGAAAAATGCTCGTTTTATTGATGGAAATTGTGAAAAAACTTACCATGATCAAATTACAGAAAGGAAAATCTATGCTAGACATGAATTGGGGAAAGGGAAATGAATTAAAAAGGGAAGAAATCATGAAATCTTGTTTGAAGGGCTCGTCGTGCGCCTTGTCTTCATTATTTCTTGCCGTCTGGAGGGACAAGAAGCTTGTTGGCATCAACTAGGCCTTGAATAGCGTACTTTAAATTCCAACATTGCTCGATAGAGTGACCCCTTCCTTGATGGTACTTGTAGTGAGCATTAGGGTCCCACCTAGCGCTCCTTTCTTTAGGTTTTGGCTGTGAAAATGGCCTAAGAGGTGTAATCAAGCCTTGTCCGTAAAGGAGATCAAAGGCAGCGTCGTATGTCATTCCTAAAAGAGTATAATTCTCTTTTTCTTTTGAAGGGGAGCATCGAGAGGTAAAACTTCACTGAGATCCACTTGGTTGATATTGTTGGTAGTATTTTCGGGCTTAGTAGGCGAAGAAGAAGGAAGTTCGTTCTTCTTGTTTTTCCAAGTGTTTATTGTTACCACCAGCAATCTTTACTAGGTCATCCTCGATATTGATGCCGATAGCATATATAGCTTCGAAAGTGTTCAAGGGGAGAAATTTGAGATGTTTCTTGTATTTGTGAGTCAGATTCTAGATGAAGAGGCGAATCATCTCTTTTTCTTTGGGGGGATCTACCAAGAGTGCAGCTGTTACCCTCCACCTGTTCAAGTAAACAGTGAAGCCTTCATTCTCTTTTTGTTTGAGAATGGAGAGTTCACTTTTAGAAGATCTGGCTTAAATGTTACACTTGTAACGATTCATGAAACTTTTGATGACATCTTTCCAAGTTTCAATGTGCTCAGCATCTAGAGAATAAAACCATCTTTCCAAGTTCAATGTGCTTAGCATCTAAGGAGAGAGAAAACACTGTAGGGAAGAGTGTTACATCCTATCCTTGGAGAGTCATGGTTGCAGAGAACGACTTCAAGTGGAATATTGGATTATCAGTGGGATTGAACTTTGGAGTATCTGTGGAGAATTTTTCAGGGAGCCTGTCCTACATATCTAAAGGAGTGGGAGATTGTTCCACATGGGTGAACTCCTCAGAAATTTTTTTTGCTTACTTGCTCTTTCTATTTGTCAAGAGTAGCAACAACGACCTTATTTTGTTCCATGGTGGTGACCCTAGTGGTAAGAATTTGCATCATGGCAGACAGTAAGACACTAATGTAATAAGACTAAAGCAAAAAAGCGTGTCTAATAGCTCTCTCTTGAAAGCGCTTTGATTGCTAATGCTTTCCCAGCAGTTTGAGATCGAGTGTAAGTTGCTCTAGTTTCAGGGGAAGGAGTTTTTTCTTGGCAGTCCACCCCATCTCGTGTAAAGAACCCAGTGAATGAAAGTAAAGAAAGCTCGTTTTCGGGCTTATAAGTCAATAAGAAAGAGCTAAAGAAAGGCCTAAGCCCTTTTAGTTTAAGTCAGTTTAAGGTAGGGCAACTTTGAAAGCCAAGCCCTCTATTCTATATGGGGCAAGGTGAAAGGCTACCCAGCTTCTTGTAAGCAAGGCAGAATCTTTTCCTATTGTATTGGGAAAGCTATATGTGAAAATATGGGAAGAAGTAGGAGATTACCATAGAATTGAAGCTAGAGAAATGGAAAAGAGAAGATGCTCGAAGAGATATTATATGAACTGAGTGCCATTTGATGAGTGACTGAGACCAAAGCAGGGCTCGGCAAAATAGAAAGTTTCATGGTACATCGTCCACGGGATTTGGGAAGTGCCTTTGCTCCCTTTCCCAATCGTTGACCGTCAACTCGTAGATGAGGCTTTGGCGCGAATTTAAAAGGGATTCTCGGTTTTCCAAAATGTAATCAAGAATTTCATTGATTTTTCTTCGTTTTTGCGCTGAAGCAGTTTCCAGCCTAAGGTCTTCTTCAATCTGCTAAAAAAACAAACGTTAGAGCGCAGATTTCGATGATCACGAACAACTAATTTGATTCTACTTTGCAAGTGATCTACAATTGGTGCTTCCGGTTCCCCGACCTGGGCGGGTTAACCAGGAGCCTCCTCTCCTTGCAGCAGGTACCTCGGGGTCCGGTCGGTCGATGGTGCAGCGGAGGCATTTCCCTCGTTATCGGAAGGGAGGTTATTCTATTGCCTCCAACTTCCCGAGATCGAGGAGGATGCCTTATTTTTGTTTGGCCCTTGGTCTACGCTCGTCGCTTCCGAGCTTGATGCTTAAGAAGAAGACGAAAGAGTGAAAAAAAAAGGACTCTTAAAAAAAAGGGACCACATTAATACCTGTGATCATTAATGACCTTCATCTGATTAGGGCAGTCATGACAAAGGAAAGAATGGACTAGGGCAGTCATGTTTCCTAAATGACTAATTTATTCAATTCTCGGCTGGTTCTGAATGACTATGAGCGATCTAAACTTTGACCCTTCTTTCTTTGACCAAGGGAATACTCAACTAATGTCATAAGTAAAGGTTTGTTCACATCGCAACCTTTAGAAAAAGAAACTACTAGACTAGACTAGTAGTTGAGTGCTCTTTGTTGTTCGGATCTTGACCGGGTCCAAGCTTCCCAAGCTCTATGCTATTGGGGAACTCTTCAAGGGTCTTGCCACCTTCTTGATTTACTATATTTAAGTCTTTGGAGTACTTTGGGGTTATATTCCGCGCTGAGGATTTGTGCTTGTGGGCCGGAGTGAATATTGCAGACCAGCGAATTTGGTAGTCGACAATAGTTCGGACTTGGTAAAGGTTGTCGCAGCACCTGTAGTAGGACAGAGGACTTATCGCGATGCCCGTTAACCAATTTACGATGTCTCCGTCGCTGACGTTCATCAAGCAGGCCACGTGGATTGGCCAGGGTCTTCTTCGGCTAATGAGACCTCGATCTCGAAGCCTTCGAAGTATCTTGTTTATAGGCGCTTCTATTTGTATGGGGAATTTGCTGCTGATAGATCTCGACCAGTGTCCCCCTCCACCTTCCGACCCGCGAGAGTATACAATGACAACTTCTGGACACTCATGCCCACCTCGATGGATTTGTTTATGTTCTTAATATCTTCCTTAGTGGCCATTGGAACGAACTGAAAATAGTTTGAAGGTATAAATGATATGGAGATGGCGAAGTTTTCTTTGAACGCCTCTTCAACTCGAACCGTACCAATCTACCCCTGCTCCTTGACCAAGTATTGTGAAATAAAATAAATTCACTTAATTGTTTGACGCACTGATGATCGAAATCAGGAAAGAAGGAAAGATAAATCTTTGAAAAACTAATGAGAACTCCACTCATTTTTTTATGATGGAAAACTCCAAATAAATACGCATAGACGACCAAAAAAAGGACTGGCAGCAACCTTTCATGGGCACCGTCTCACGGTGCAACTGTCGTGACACGGCAATAAACACTGCAGCGCGGTACGAATTACCGTGACACGACACTGAATACCGTGACACGGCATATCTACCGTGACACGGTAAACAGTTCCAGATCCAGTTTGTTACTTTTTCCAGATTTGATTCAATTTTAAAATCCGTACTAAATAATATGTGGAATAAAAACCCTTGGTTAAAAATAAGCCAAGTAGCACTTAGTCATGATGATGCAAAGAAAAAGTTTGCAACATAAAGTCAAGATCTATGTTAAACTATGGTCTAGCTTTTTGGTGTCAAAGGGTACCATGGTTAAGAGTTTGGACGCATTAGCAAGACAGCCTCCCTTAAGGGTGTATGCTCACGAGCGGCTCTGCGAGCTCGTGATGAAATCGAACTCGACTCCATGGTTTGAGTGGATTTAATAACTCGAATGAACCCTTATTTCCATGAGTGTTTTGGGGCTGATACATCTTAAATCTCCCGGGGCTAAGACGTATGTAGAACACACACATTTTTCAGAACAAAAAAAAAATCGAAGGAAGCTAATAACCAGAATATTAGAGAGCCACTGAATGAATTTTGGGACTTCTATAACACATCAGAGTATACCGTGTCATAGTACAGAATGTTGTGTGAGGGTATCCTGTACCGTGGCACGGCATGCTAACGTAGGGAAAGGTAGGTCGTTGACTAATCCTCCCTAGAGCCAAACAAAATTTATAATCACTCAACAAACCTAAATACAAGTATAGTGGTAAGTCAAGGATCAAACCACTAGGAACGGTTATGCTCAAATGACTTCAATTAATGCCTAGGCTAAGTCGAAATCAATAGGGGAGATGCATGAGAATATACACTAACTCATTTTCGTAGGAATTACGATCAATTTTAGCAATTAAAGACAAGCCATTTAAACCCCTAGATCGCCCTAAAGAACGAGTGATGCTCTCATAAGGGTTTGCTAAGAGATTAACCCATAACTCTCACAAAACAAACAAACAAGGCAAAGCATGAAAAATAAATTAAAATAAAAGGAAAGAAAACATATGCTCTTAAAAGGACTTTTGCAAATGAACAAGCACAAAAGGATGCAATTCTTTCTAAACAATTAAGGGAGTCCACGTTACAAGATATCCAAGGTTGATTGAAACATAAAATATGCTAAGCATAGAGAACTAACAAGACACGATTCACCTTCATCCCAAACAATCTTACCGCGTTCTCCCGGCTAGTTTTAAATTCACCTCTAGTGAGCATCTAAGTGATTCCTCGAAAGAACCGGAAAAAAAGAGATTTTAAGGCTACTTGACACCTTGACTATGCAAACCTCTCTATTTTGGGTGTTTTTGTCTCTCGGGAGAGTTATGTAACAAAGTCTGGTCCGGCTCAAGCTGCACCTGCAAAAACACGGAGACTCCGCTTCTTGGAGCTCTGCCTCCGAAGGTCAAGTTAGTAACTTGAAAAGGAATAAAGAGTGCGGAAATTAAGTTGGGTATCTGCTTAGATTCCAAGCTCAGGTGTTTTCTTATGAGAGAGAATATGTGTGTAATAAATTATTGTAGATATCTCCAAAATGGGAAATATCTCCCTATTTATAGGGTCGTTGGGAAATGTGCCCCTCCCTAGGTCACTCTAACCTAGGTCTGATGGGCTACGCTGCAAAAGTGTGGATTCTTGGGAATAGGGCCCTTGAAGGCCACAATTCTGATGAGTATCTAAGGTGTCCACGTTTCTGCTGGTGAGTGGTCTTCGATGACCTGCCAGCCCTTGACACGTGGGGCTCTCTCATTGGTCCAAGTTTCTAGGGTATTTTTACCCTAAACATTTGCCCCTCTCCTCTCACTATTTTCATCATTTAACTTTCTAAAGAGAGAAAGAGAGATTCTTAGAGAGAGATACTCTAGTTCCATCTGCGTCAGTTTTCTCAAGACTTCCGCGTGCGTACTCTGACAACACCCGGTTACCCGACAGTAGCAGTTTTCAGATTTTTTTTCAGAGCTAAAGTAAGGTAACCGCCTGTACCCTCTTTCAGCTTTTTCTTCATTTCCGTCTGTATACATTTTTTTCTGTCTGTATACATTTTCTTCGAAAATAAAAATGGACTCTTCATCCACACACTTTGCGCTGCCTAGGACATTCAACCGGTCTCCTAGTATGGCTGAATCTAGAAGAGGGGGTGCCTTTTCTGATCAATCGGAACTGCTTTGCTCATCCCCGAATTCCTCCCTCTCTGTATCTGTGTAGGACACAATGGCCAGAGTTAAACAAACGGGTATTAAGCCTAGACAGCGGCGTGCTTGGGAAGTGCCCGTATATGAGGTAATTCGTGACGAGGACTATGATGGTCCGGATGAGCAAGAAGGTTCATCAGATGGTGCCCCCTCTTTTCATAATAACGTAAGGGAGGCAGACGGTGAGGAAGTCGTCTCCTCTCAAGGAATGGAATAGGAATCAGGCGGTGACGTGGCCGCCGAAAGATCAGGGTCAGAAGCTTCTGGGTCTGAGTAGGACAACTTTGCTGCTGACTACCAGAAGTCGGCTAAGACATCTTCTCTACCGATCCAAAAAAGAGAAGGATGCTGCCGGGAGATATTGCTTTACTGAAGAATGGCTTCAAGGCTTTCAAACAAAAGCATCCCTTTGGAAGGGGATGGGATATCATCATCCCGCCTGCTGATGCAGTGATTGCCTGGGATGAAAACATCAATAACGCAGACAACTACTTCGTCTGCTACGAGGCAGTAATACAAGCCAGCCTCCGCTTCCCCCTTCACCCGAGAATAAGAAAGATTCTGAAGGGGTATGACTTGGGGGTTTGGCGGATCACCCCAAACTCTTGGGTCAATATTCTGAGCTATATCACCGCCTGCGAGTTTCAGAATATAGAACCCAGCTTCACCGTCTTCGCTCATATGCACTATGTGAGCAAGGCCCCAGGAGGGTATGGGGAGTGGTACACTCATACCACCCTCCCCGAGGATTTGATGTGCTTAGACAAAGTGTCCAAGTGGTCTTGGTGAAAGGAGAATTTTTACTTGGTCTCCTCACCTTCTTTGAGACACAACTGGACATTGCGCTGGTACAATATGGGGCCGGCTCTCTTGGGCAGGAAATGCGCCCTTCCCACGCTCTCCTTGTTTTGGGTAAAATTACCCTACCACGTGGCGGTCTGAGAGCACGACACGTGTCTACCCATTATTAGGACACTTGTCCTTGTCAGGTAGGTCTATGCAAGGGCTAATTGAGAAGTGACACGTGGACACCACTGTCACACCAAGGAATGACGGCTTTCAAAGCCCAATTCCCCATGACTTGTCATAGCCCACCAAATCTAGGTCACATGACCTAGAGTAAGGGCACATTTTCCCATGACCCTATAAATAGGGAGAGATTCCCCATTTTGGGGACAAGTTGATTCAATCATTTATTACATCACCTGCATTTCTCTCACATCAGAGAAAGCACACGATCTCGGGATCTGTAAAGATCTCACCTTTATTTCCGCACCTTTTACTCTCCTACACGTTCTAACTTGACCGTCGGAGGCGGAACTCCAACCAACAGGAGTTTCCGTTGTTTTGCAGGTACAGGCCGCGCCGGACCAATCTTCGAGCTGTAACTCTCCCGAGGGACTAAAAACACCCAAAACATTTGGCGCCGTCTGTGGGGAGAGTACCTCAAGATGGTTCAAGAGTCTGTACCACATTCTGATCCCACCAACCTGCCACCGGTTATCCAACCGATAGGCCAAGAAAATCCGCAACCGGTTCATCAACCGGAAAGCTCTGGTATTCCTCTTCCAATCAGTCGCCCTCAGCCAGAGGTTGTCACTGAGGATGAGGATGATGATGATGATGAAAAGGATACATACATAGCCAAGGACGGCTCCTTTGTCTAAAGATACAGACGTTCTAGAGACCAGCTGGAACGGAACTTTGACCAGGCGGGTCCAAGCAAAAGGTCCCCTAGAAAATCAGAAGGGAAAGCCCCCAAGAGCAGGGGGGACACCCCAGTCACTCGGGAGGAACTCCTGAAGTTCATGAACTCCTTCAAGGGTGCAATCAAAGAAATGATCAGCAAAGGTAAGGTTGGTTCTAGCAAGAGCCACCCTGCCAAGAAGACTCCTTCTTCTGCAAAGAAGAAGCCAGTCAAGGATAGGCAGCCGACTCCCCATCCAAAGGAGAAGGCAGCCGCACGCCTTGACTGGACCAAGATCCTCCTGCCCACTGGGCCTTTGAGGAACGTCCAACATGATCAGCCGGAAACAAGCAAAAAATCATCTCATGACGTTCGGCACATCATCGAGCGAAGAAGACATCAGCAGCTGTCTGAGTCAGCCTCAACCTCGAGCTTTCCAGACAGGTTCAAGGAAACCTCTGTAAGGAACTCATTGTCCTTACATGAGAGTGGAACTGGTGGCAAGTCCGCTCAGCCCTGTCCCCAACTGATTGGACGCACCCCACCTGCGCCCCAGGTGCCATATGGTCAGTATGACCTTCAATTCATGCAGCCGGCCACTTTTGGAGGTCAGGCGGCATATGTCCAGCCTTTGGACTGGCAGCTCTGTCTGCTTAGACTTGGTGAACAACCTTCTGCGTTCACCAGGGAGATAACCGAGGCGGTTCAACCTGCCAAGGTTAAGAATGTGTTGGTTGGTACCTATGATGGTACTGCCAACCCAGAAGACCACCTCATGGCGTACACTAACCTCATGTATTTACAGGGGTTGGATGATGCCACCAGGTGCCGTTGCTTCCCGGCCACATTGAAGGGCATTGCCCAGCAATGGTTTGGCAATCTGCCAGCCGGATCCATTGATAGCTTCAAGAAGCTAGCCTTCTTGTTCGCTTCCAACTTCTCAATGAACATCCCTGCAAAGAAAACAAGTCTTGACTTGAGCACCATTAAGCAGGGTGAGAAGGAGGGCCTTCGCTCATAGGTCAGGCGGTTCAACCTGACCCGGATTCAAATCCAGGGGTTGTCTGACGATGTAGCTTTCACAGACTTCTTTAAGGGTCTGAAAGACGGGTTAACATTTAAGTTCGACCTGGTCAGGAAAGGGGCAATCACCCTACAGGCGGCATTGAGGGAGGCCGAATGCTTTATACAAGCAACCGACCTCTGCTTGTCTGGAAATCAGTCGGACCCTAAGAAGTCCGACAAGCCAAAAGACAGCCGGCCTAGCCAGCCGGCCAAAAAGAAGGAAGAGAACAAGAAAAGAAAGGAAGTCTGGGCGGTGGATGACTCAGATCAACCGTCCCGAAAGAAAAAGAAAGAGTTTAAACCGTACGTCCCCAAGTACGAGTTTAACAAGGACTGCAACTCCATTTTCATGGAGATCAAGGATAGGCTATCCCTTGAGAAGCCAAATCCTATGAAGAGTTCCCTCCAGAAGCGGAACAAAAATAAATTTTGCCAATTCCATGAGGAAGTTGGCCACGATACCAACAACTGCTTTTGTTTACAAAGGGCGTTGGATCGTCTGGCGGACCAGGGGATGTTGAAATCTTACATCTCCAAGTCCAAGGGGAAGAATCTAGGACAGGCGTCAAAGGCCGTCCAGCCTACTAGTAGTACAGACACTGATAAAGATCCGGTCTACACTATAGCAGGTGGATTCTCCTGTGGAGGTCCTACTATTCGGGGCACCAAGAGCCATCTGAGGAAGATGGACTCGGCTGTTGATGAGGAGCAGGCGTCTGCTAGCAGCACCTTCCCTGATGTCCTGATTACTGAGAAGGACAGGGGCAGGGTTCGCCGCCCGCATGACGTTCCGGTTGTCATTGAATGCAAAGTCGCCAACCAGCTGGTTGGACGAATACTTATAGACACCGGTAGCTCCTCAGACATCATCAGTTACAAGTGCTTGCAAAAGCTTAAGCACAAGCCCAGCAGCATGCACCTAATGTCCCACCCCCTAGTTGGTTTTGGGGGTGGAATGGTGTACCCAGCCGGTCGAATTGACTTACCCATCCGGCTGGAGAAAAAGGAGAAGGACGACACCTGGTCGTCAAGTTCTTGGTCGTTGAGGAATTAACCGCCTATAACATTATTTTAGGACGGCCCACCCTCAACGAAGTCAAGGCTGTAATCATCCCTTCGCTCATGTTGATCAAGTATGAAAAGGATGATGGCTTTGTGGGTTCCTTGAATGGGGATCAGAAGACGGCCCGGGAGTGCTATCTCTCGGCTGTCAAAGATACAGTGGCCCCAGATGGTCAGGGGCAGGAACCAATAGACCTTGACGAAGTCAGGATGCCAGCCAAGCCCCACCAGCAGCCGGAAAGAAAAGAAAAATGCCCCAGCTGGTGGAGGTGAAGAAAGAAAAGAAATAGCAATCACTGACCGGAGAGCGGTCAGATGAGCTCCGTCCGCAGCCGGCTGGTGAGCATATCGATCTCGCTCTGGATGACTCTCGTCCGGATCGAACTGTAAAGGTTGGGACGGCTGCTTATGCTAAGTTGGGTGTAGACTTACACCTTCTGCTGCAAGAATTCAAAGACATTTTTGCCTTTGAAGTGGAAGAGATGCCAGGCATCAGCCCGGATCTCGCTATCCACAAACTCGCTGTGGATCCGAAGAGAAAGCCTATCCGGCAAAAGAAAAGAAACCACGGCAAGGAGAGAAGTCAGGCGGCAGGCGCCGAAGTGAAAAAATTGTTGGATGCTGGGTTCATTCGGCCATGTAACTTCCCTGATTGGGTTGCAAATGTTGTGCTTGTGAAGAAGCCGAATGGTAACTAGCGCATGTGTGTTGACTATACGGACCTCAACAAGGCATGCCCCAAGGACAGCTATCCTCTTCCAAAGATCGACAGCCTTGTCGACTCTACAGCCGGTCATGCCCTGATGAGTTTCATGGATGCCTACTCTGGTTTCCATCAGATCCCCCTGTGGAAGAAAGATCAAGAGAAGACGACCTTCATCACTGATCAGGGGTTGTTCTGTTATATGGTGATGCCGTTTGGTTTGAAGAATGCGCCTGCTACTTTCCAACGAATGATAAACACGGTTTTCATAAATCAAATTGGAAGGAATGTACAGGCGTACATTGATGATATGATAGTCAAATCAAAGCTCCAGGCGGATCATCTTGCTGATCTCCGAGAAACCTTCACCACACTCAGGTGGCATAGGGTTATGTTAAATCCCAAGAAATGTGTTTTTGGTGTTGAGTCTGGGAAGTTTCTCGGATTTTTAATTCATCAAAGGGGAATAGAGGCTAATCCCGAGACGATACAGGCGGTAATTGACATGAAGTCACCCCGTACTGTTAAAGAAGTTCAGAAGTGTACCGGTTTCCTGGCGGCCTTGGGAAGATTTCTCAGTCGGTCAGGTGACAAATGCCTCTACTTCTTCCAAGCTATCAGGAAGAAGACTAGGTTTGAATGGGGGGAGGATGCTGAGGCGGCCTTCCAGAAATTGAAAGAACACTTGCACTCTCTGCCAAGGCTAGTTAGCCCTCTGCCCAAAGAAACGTTATTCACGTATCTGGCGGTCTCGGATCATGCCCTCAGTGCTGTTCTCCTAGCTGAGAGAGACGACATCCAGCTCCCTGTCTATTTCGTTAGCCATGTTCTTAGGAACGCTGAGCTCCGGTACCCCATGGTTGAAAATTTTGGCCTCGCTCTTTATATGGCATCCAAGAAGTTGAAACCATACTTCTTGGCGCATCCGGTCGTTATATACACGGACAAACCTCTCAAGCGGCCAATGTCAACCTTGGAGTCATCCGGTAGAATGTTAAAATGGGCTATTAAAATGCAAAGTCTTGAAATCACTTACGAACCAAGGAAGGCAGTGAAGGGTCAGGCGTTCGCCGACTTTATTGTTGAAATGACACGCCCGGTTCCTCCGGATAACCCCAATTAGGTTTGGAAAGTGTATGTGGACGGGAGCTCTACAAAAAATGGTTGTGGTGCAGGCGTTATCTATGAGTCTCCTGAGGGAGATAAATTTGAGTATGCACTACGATTCAAGTTTCAAGCCTCAAACAATGAGGCGGAGTATGAGGCCCTACTAGCCGGCATCCGTATGTGTAAGGCAGCTGGGGCAACAAAAATTGACGCCTACTCTAATTCGCAATTGGTTTTTAGCCAGTATAAGGGTGTTTTTGAAGCAACCCATCCGGCTATGATCAAATATCTTCAGGCGGTCAAAGTGGAGGCCGGGACACTTGAAGAATTCCACTTGAGTCAAGTTCCCCGGTCAGACAACAATCAGGCGGATGCACTGTCTAAGCTAGCATCCTCCGCCTGCTGTGACACACCTCGGTCAGTCTTTTGGGAAGTTCTGGAAAAAAGAAGTATACATGAAGAGCCCATTGGAGTCCTTGACCGAAGTTCCACCTGGATGGATGGCATCCGGGCTTACCTTACTGATGGAAGGGCTTCCGGATTCACCTCAGGAGGCGGCCATACTGAAAAAGCGAGCTGCCAACTTCGAGATGAGAAACGGAGAACTCTTCAAGGCTGGTTTCCTTAAGCCCCTCTTGAAGTGTGTTACCCCAGAGAAGGGGAAGGAGATTCTCGAAGACCTACATGCAGGGTTCTATGCCTCTCATATAGGCGGCAGGTCTTTGGCTGTTAGAGCCAGACGACATTACTTTTGGCCAACTCTTGAATCAGATGCCATGGAAATGGTAAAAAAAT
Source organism: Chenopodium album (assembly GCF_948465745.1). Taxonomy (NCBI): domain Eukaryota; kingdom Viridiplantae; phylum Streptophyta; class Magnoliopsida; order Caryophyllales; family Amaranthaceae; genus Chenopodium; species Chenopodium album. The sequence continues at coordinate 22,290,921 of NC_137858.1, read as the reverse complement.
GTGACAAATGTCAAAGGTTTGGCAAAATAATCCACCGTCCGGCTACTGATCTGACGGCAATCCACAGCCCGGTCTCGTTTGCTAAATGGGGCATGGACATCCTTGGTCCTTATACGCCTGCTCCAGGCGGAAAGCGCTACATTTTGGTGGCTGTGGATTACTTCACCAAGTGGGTGGAGGCAGAGGCGGTCAAGAACATCAAGACAAAGGATGTCATCTCTTTCATTTGGAAGAACATCATCACCCGGTTTGGGGTACCTATGTCTATGGTGTTTGATAATGGCCCTCAGTTTGAAACGCCTCAACTCACAACTTGGTTGGGAGATCAAGGCATCTCCAGCTACTTTGCTTCAGTTGGTCGACCTCAGGCAAACGGCCAAGTTGAAGCCTTTAACAAACTCATCTCAGACGGCATCAAGAAGAAAATTGAAAGAGCAGGTGGCTTATGGGCAGAAGAATTAATCCATGTCCTGTGGGCCATCCGGACACCTGCAAAAGGGGCGACTGGTGAAACCCCATTTCTCATGGTCTATGGTGCTGAGGCTGTCTTGCCCATTGAACGCTATGAGCCTACTCTAAGAATCATGTTGTATGATGACGAGGCAAATTGGGAAGCCATGCGGCTTGCATTGGACTCCCTCCCAGAACGCAGGGGCAATGCTGCCCTGCGACATGAGATATACCATCTGAGAATGACCAGAGCCTACAACAAGAAAGTACACAAGCGCCCTTCGAAAGTGAATGACCTTGTGTTACGAAAAATGGAGGCAGTCGGTAGGGCGAATGAACTTGGAAAGTTAACTCCCAATTGGGAAGGACCCTATCGAATCTATGAGGAAGTAAGAGACGGCACCTACCGCCTGGAAACTCCAGACGGTAGGTGGCTGCCCAGAACTTGGAATGTAGACAATCTCAAAAAATACTACTTCTAAGTTGTAAATTTTTGTAAATAGTAAGCCTATGAATGAAAAGTAGCTTTCTGTTTTCAAGTTATGCTTTATCATGTTGTTTATTTAACATACATGCGCCCTTTTTATGTAATCTATCAGCGTAAAACACAGACAGACCCGTTTGATCAATATAGATCTGAACAGGAGGCCAATGGCCAGAAATCAAACTAAGCACAAAAAGGCTTAGTGGCTACACAACCGCCCCCAAATAGGGCATGAGGCTCTAAGCCGGATGGTTGGACATTTTATAAATTCGCCTGCTCTAGTGTGAAACATGGCATCCGGCGACGCCCCTCCGGATGTTATCGTCGCAGAGAGCATTCTATTGTTTGCTCTACCATCGCATACAGACGGCAAAGATTGAACGGTCTGATTGATCAACTCATAGCCGCCTGACCATAATAACTTGAAAAACGAATCAGTCTTAAGAAACCGGATGATCATTGCATCACCCAGCAATTGACTAAAGTTTTAACTCAGGTTACCCTTAGAAATTATACAGGCTAAGTATAATTAGAAAAAACAATGTGGTTATCAACCTACACAGACGGACCAATTCCAAAATGGCCCTAGTAGGATAACTGAGACCTGTTGAAGGCACCTGAGGCTGCCTGGAAAATACAAGCCGTCTGCTATCGTAATAAAATAATAGCAGACGGGGCAATCAAATTTTATACGCGAAGTCATGCACTTGTAATAACTATAGCGTGACTAGTCATTCAACAATGACATCAAGGTCGAAAGACCACCTGTATTCAGCACCGTCTGATCATATGGCCGACTGCGTGCTTGGCTTGGGGCAATCACCCTAGTGATTGATTGACTTAGAAATTAATCATACCTCCTTTTGGTATCACCAATTTCCAATAAATCAACCAATTGTAAACCCAAGCATACAGCCATCCAGGGGCAAAGCATCCGGTACGTCATAAACATCCGGAATGCCATACCTATCAAGCCCAAATTCAAATGCAAATTCAAATGCAAAAATGCAACATTTAAACGCAAAGTATAAACAACATCCGACCTAATGGCCGGATGATTCATCATAAAATAAAAAGACTGACCCCATGGTCAGCCAAAAGTATTGTTAAAACGGCTCAACAGCCGGTGAGACAATATAAAAAAAAAATTGTTTAGTGACCCGACCCCACGGTCGGTAAAGAGACAAGGTTACTCGGCACACAGGCCGGAAATGCATAAACATGGCCATAAAGCCGCAGAAATAATCCAGGAACAGCTCAATTAGCACTAGGGACCGACTGCTCAGCATTATCATCCGCCCGTTCCTGCTCATTGGCGGGATGATTGACCGTTTGATCTTCTGCCGGCTCCTGGTGCTCCCCCTCTGTGGCTCCCTCCTCCGCCAAGGGCTCCTCCGGCTCCGCATACTCTTGGTCCAAGGCATCGGTCGCCTGCTCATAACGATACTCCCAAATGGAGTAATCGTCCTTGGGAAAGAGAGCCTTCCATGCCATCTTCATTCGAGTGACACAGTCGGCCTCATTCTCCTCAATGAGCCGGCGCTTTTCATCCTCAGCGCGCTCCTCGAACTTGGACCTGAGCTGCTCCTCCTGGTTGGCAAGCTTTTTTCTTAAGCTCTCGACCTGACGACAGAGACTGGATGTGTCTCTGTCGATGTCTTGTTGATGAGTGACATTTATGGCACTCATTTGGTCCCTTTTTGGATGAATTTTATTTCATTTTATTACTCTTTTCTGTAGTTTTCCTTAGTTTTATTCTAGTTTTCTTCATTTTATGCTTTCTGTAGTTAGTTTCTCTATTTTATGTATTTTCTAGTTTACTTACTATTTTTTCCCTTTTACTTGCTTTTTATCCTTTGATTGTAGGTTGTGAATGATTGTCCAAGGATTCCCAAGCCTCCTCTCCATGGTTCTTCATTGATTTTCATGCCCAAAGCTTGTGCAAGAAGTTTCAAGTCAAAGGGGGGGTCCAAGGAGCATGCTTCAAGGTCTTGTACATGCCTTCTTCATGGTTTATTTCCTTCAAGAAATTCAAGAAAGTTCCTGCCTACCTTGTCCTCCATCACCATCATCTAGGATGTGTGCACCGCATGAGCTAGGACGAAGAAGAAGAGAAGGAGGTTGCAGCTTTGTGCGGGCACACTCGAGGAGTGTGCGGCCGAACATCTGTCGAGTGCGGCCGCACACCTGGTGCGTGCAGGCGCACCTATCTGGGTGTGTTCCCGTGCGCGCCACTCTCTCTCCTCCAAGTGCCTGCACCGGCGTGGGTCTACTTTTGGACGTCAATCCTAACTTCCTCTTTGTATTGATAGTTATTTCTTTCCTTTTATGGAGAGAGAAGGAGAGCTTGATTGGGGAGATTTAGATTAGATTAGATTTTAGAGAGAGAAAAACACTAGTTCTTAGCATTTTTAGAGAGAGAAAATGTGGGTTTGATGATTGAAGATTGCTACAATTGATTGGATTTCTATCAAGTTTGTAAGGATTCTTTACTCTTTAATGCAATTTAATGTTTGATTTCATTAGTATTGTTGTTTGATTTGGTTAATTGATAGTTTGATTGATTTTGATTGAATTTGTTGGTTTCAATTTGATTTCAATTGATGAATTTGGGAATGATGATTAGTTTAGCATTGATTTTGATGTTCTTCATGGATTGTGAGTAGTTTATTTGCTAGGGTAGTGGTGAAGCACGTATTGATGATGAATTGAGATTAATTTGGGTGAAATTGATTGAGTTGATAATGTGATTAAATTGGTTGATTGATTTTGTGCATGTGTGTGCTTGATTAGGCTTGATCACCCTTGTTATTCACACTAGATTGCATTGTGAGTTCACATTGATACGGACCATTGATTTGTGGCTTGCATTTACTCGATTGAGATATCTTGTGATGTTTACTAGCTAGTGTTTGATGTAATTGACGCTAATTAGACCTCTAGGAGAATAGCTTGATATACTCTCTTGGTTGCAATTTCGGTTTTCCCTCACATTGCTTAACTTGATTGGTTGATTCCCCAAGTTGATTGAACTTCATTGTTGATGCATGTGGATCCATTCCCCTAGCGCCTTTGCATTTGATTAGTTCAAGCTTTTTGCATTGCCTAGCTTAGCTCTAAGTTTCTACCATAAACCCCTACTAGACTTCGGAATAGCTTGACTTAGGCATTGTGCATTCAACCTCCATTCCTGTGGGTTCGACCTTGACTTAGCACTACACATTATAGGGGTTAGTTGAGTTACAAATTTTGTTTGATTGGGTGGGGTGGTAGCCCAACGACCTACCGTTCTTCATCCCATCACTTGTAGCTTGCCAAGCTCCACCTTGGTCGCCTTCAGCTCCCCCTTCAGCTCCACAACCCTCTGATGAGCCGCCTTCAAATCCTTCTTAACCTGCAAGTTAGCAGCCTCCTGAGAATATAGTATATCTCATGTTAGCAAGTCATTCTTGTTAACATCAAATTGCGCTCTATTAAGATTGGAGGCGGCCCGAAGGTTGGCAGCTCTTGGCTGAAAGAAAGTGAGAAAAGTACCTGAAATGACAACCAGGTCCTGGACCTGCTTGCCTTGGCGCCTGCCAGGGGTCCCTTCTCGAGCAGACGGCGAATCCCTAGATTCGGACGCCTCCTTGAGAGCGGAGAGAGCAGCCGGTGATTTGCCGCCTGTGGAGGGATGCGATCCGGAGTTGCTGGCGGAGGGTTTATGGGTCACCGTCTTCTGGGAGCGTTTTGCAGGCGTCGGAGATGCCTCCTCAGCAGTCCGCTTGGGGGGTTTGAGATTAACCCCAGGGACTACAGGAGGCTTCACTGAGCCCTCCTGTACAAGAAAAATTCACAAGTTAGTGACAAATATACTAAGTTATAATAGAGGCCGGATGAATGAGGGCCGGATGAAGGGAAGACATACATGTTCAAGTTGCTCCCGTTTGAAGAGTTGGCTCTTCTTGTTCATCATCTGGCGGTAGGCGGAGGCGGAGCCGCTTGGTTTCTTGCTGGGAGGGAGCTGAGACATTGCTTCTTCTACAAAAGGCCGAATGGGTGGTTAGAGAACAACATCAAAATTTTTGCAAAAAAATAAAGTTTGCATGATATGACCCTCATCCGTCTACCCACCTCTTCCTTTCTCTAAGCTCAGGCCACAGGCGGCCAAATAGGTCGGGTCCTTGAGCCATTCATACTGGGGGATGTAGCTGCTGAATTTTTTTTCCTTCTCAGAACCCCCCTCTACCGCCTGTACTTCTACCTTAAACAAACCTGGATCAAGAATTTGATCCCATCCTTCTTCAGTGACAGGCGGCAGTATGGCCTTTTGGCCAAGGAGATAGGGGTTCTGGTTCCAATAGTTGAACTTGGCATTTCGGCTGGTATCAGGGGAGGTAATGATGTAGAATTTGTTCCTCCAATCCTTCCACTTGGATTCCTTCCCAAGTGTCATCATGTACCCCTTATTACTTGTAAGGGTGTACCAGCCAGGGCCAGCTGACTGAGGGGCTTTGCTCAGATAATGCATGGAAGAAAACGCCTCAAAGCCAGGCTCAACATTTTGCATCCTGCAGGCGGCTACATACCCCAGGATGTTCACCCATGAGTTAGGGGTGAGCTGCCAAATTCCCAGGCGGTATCCATCAAGGATACCCTCAATGGCCGGATCTAGGGGAAACCTAAGACCCGCCTGGATCACTGCGACATAACAGCCGAATGCAGTGTCCTGATAGCTCTGGTTAATGGGCCCGACTACAGCATCCGTCAAGGTGGGCACCTTGACTTCATAGCCGGCCCCCATGATATACGTATCCCTAAACTCATCCAACCCCTTTAGCATGGTCTTTTGGGTGGAAAGGGAAATGTGTGTGAAGTAGGAGGTGTAATCATCTTCAAGAGAAGAGGACGCCTCACCTTGACCCCTTTTAGGGGAAGCGGCCTCCTCGTCAGGCTTTTCAGACGGCCCTTATTCAGATTCAGAGCCGTCTGAGGAAGAGTTTAAGGATGAGAGGGAAAAAGATTGGGAAGAGTCCTGGTCAGATTCAGCCTCATGCTGACCAGGCGGTAAGTCCAAGATAGAATCATCCGGGGTACTCGGGTTTCCAGGCCTGTCATAATAAACCTCGTTTCGAGGTACCCTGATAGAGCCATCCCCCTCATCCCTCCTTGCGGTTCTTTTCGTTCAGGCCATAGTGTCCTGCACAGACACAGAGTCGGTCGGATTCGGGGACGAAGGAAGGGTGGGGCAAACGGCACCCCTAGTCCTAGATTCAGCCGTCCCTGGTGACCGGCTGATAACTACTCTAGGCTGTGCCGAATGTGTTTGAGAAACCATTTTTATTGAAAGAAAAAACAACACAGGCGGAAAAATTTTAAAAGAACAAACATAAGAAAGTCAGACGGTTACCTTTAGAAAGGTACAATTGACTTGGAAACGAGCCGGTTCGTGCAGTCGGACAGTAACAAACGGCAGAGTACACACTTTTTTGTGAAAAATTCTCTAGAAAATCCTCTCAAATTTCAACGCAAGATGCGTGAAAAATGAGGGTGGACTTTCCTTTTATAGAAGGGTAATTTTTGAGGGGTGGCCTCGATATTACCCCAGAGGGTGAACAGTAACTTCTCTTCACCAAATGAGACGCTGACATGTGTCACAGACGCCCCGTGGCATGCCACGTCACCTCTGTGACAGGGGCAAATGTTTTGGGTAAAATTACCCTGCCACGTGGCGGCCTGAGAGCACGACACGTGTCTACCCATTATTAGGACACTTGTCCTTGCCATGTAGGTCTATGCAAGGGCCAATTGAGAAGTGACACGTGGACACCACTGTCACACCAAGGAATGACGGCTTTCAAAGCCCAATTCCCCATGACTTGTCATAGCCCACCAAATCTAGGTCACATGACCTAGAGTAAGGGCACATTTTCCCATGACCCTATAAATAGGGAGAGATTCCCCATTTTGGGGACAAGTTGACTCAATCATTTATTACATCACCTGCATTTCTCTCACATCAGAGAAAGAACCTGATCTCGGGATCTGTAAAGATCTCACCTTTATTTCCGCACCTTTTACTCTCCTACATGTTCTAACTTGACCGTCGGAGGCGGAACTCCAACCAACAGGAGTTTCCGTTGTTTTGCAGGTACAGGCCGCGCCGGACCAATCTTCGAGCTGTAACTCTCCCGAGGGACTAAAAACACCCAAAAAACTCCTCTAGAGCTCCGGAGCAAATAATAGAGCCGGAATTCTTCAAAACCACAACCGAGCCCTTCGGGGATGGGACTCAAATAGTTGTGCCAAAAAACTGGATACCCCATCCGGATTTTTTTCAAGGACGAGAGATTTCTATCCCCTGTAGGTTAAGCACCATGTTTCCCAAGGGTAGATCCACATATTCATCCGGCGTTTTCCGTCTGTATTTATGTAACTAAATTCTTTTAATTGTTTTGACTAACTCTCCGTATGCCCTTGCAGCCGACGCCTTGACAATAGTGGACCCGGAGAAGAAAGCGCTGGATGCCTCTAGGGCATCAAAAAATGGCGAGCCACTCAATGCTACAAGCGGTGCTGCAGCGGCTGGGGAGGGTAAAACTCCACAGCCCCAGACCCAAGTTAAGACCCGAATTGATCTTCCTTGGCCACTTGACTCTATGAGAGTCAAGACAAAGGTTGACCCTTCTGGGGGCTCAGTAAGCAGCCGACAAAGAATGATTGCCAACTGTGCTGTAACTCTCTCACTAAGTACTTCTTTTGGTACAGATGCTACTTCCGGGCCCCCTTAACTTGTGGCCTTTGCCAAGAGGATGGTGAGGACTCTCACCCAGTCGGAGAAGAAATCCGTGCCTTAACGGTAGAAGGTGGAATTTAACCGGATCATGGGTCAGCTGGCGGAGGTAAGTTGATCTCAACTCAACACTTTGTTTCTTCTGTAATTTGGTTAAGTACTAAACTTTTCGGCTGACCCTGTTAGGTGATGCTGAAGGTGGATGGGCTGCGTGGCCCCTTCAGGCGGAAACAAGAAGAGGTAAATGACGCCAAACAGAGGGCCACTCAAAACCTCAACTTTGCTAAATATGCTAATTATATGTCCAAAATTAAGATTAAAGCAGTTGAGTTGAAACAAGAGGAGCTGATCCGGAGTTTGACGGTTGCGAATGATGCTGCCACTAACCGGCCCAATCTGATCTGAAGGAATTAGAGGAGGTTAACCAGGAGAACATAAAGCTCTGGGCGGACGTCACCCAGTTGGGGGTGGGGCTGGTCAACCTGAAGAACCAGCATCGGGACGAAATTGCTAAGGAGCAGCGCCGGCTGGTTAACGAGAACGAGCGGGATAATGAGGCCCGCCTGAAGATCGCCTGGGGCCTCCTCTACCCAGACATAGTCTTTGAAGTCTATAAACTCCGGTATGACTACGCCACTGCGGTGTATGATGCCCAAACACCGGGAGAGGCAGCTCCGCCTCGCTTCAAGGTCTGGGATGCTGAGCTGGGATATGAAGTCTCAGATGATAAGGAGGAGGAGGCGGAGGGCCAAGGGAATCAAGAGAACCAGCCCTAGATGGCTGAGAACCAAGAGGAAGTCCTCCCTTCAGGCCAGGATCAACTGGAGCAGCCACCCCCCCAGCAGTGAGTCAGCCACTTGTCTTTTAGCGGCAGTATGTCATTTTACATTCTTTTCCCGCTTGTATGCCGAGTATGTCTGTACTTTACCGACTATGGAGTCGGGTAACATTTTTTTTTTGCACCGGATGTTTTTCCGGTTAACAATCTCTTTTGCCCTTCGTGCCAATTTAAATTTTATGAAGTATATTGACTTGATCACTTTTTTATATGTGCGTTTGATTTTTGAATTTTGCATATATACTTGATATATACTTGGTATTTTGCCTAACTTATGAAAGCATGCGGCAGTCCTTGCCCTTGGACGGCTGTGTGGTTGGTTTCATCTTAGATTGATTCATTGGCTTGAAAACGTTTGATACTTTGAAGAGTATGAGATGGTTGTAAGTCAATCAATCACAATGGTGATTTCCCCAAACCAAGTACCGAGTATGTCTGTACTTTACCGACTATGGAGTCGGGTAACATTATTTTTGTTTTTGTTTCTGCACCGGATGTTTTTCTGGTTAACAATCTCTTTTGGCCTTCGTGCCAATTTAAATTTTATGAAGTATTCCGACTCGGTCGATTTTTTATATGTGCGTTTAATTTTTGAATTTTTCATATACACTTGATATATACTTGGTAGTTTGCCTAACTTATGAAAGCATGCGACAGGTAATTATCTGGTTGTCCTTGCCCCTGGACGGCTGTGTGGTTGGTTTCATTTTAGATTGATTCATTGTCTTGGAAACGTTTGATACTTTGAAGAGTATGAGATGTTTGTAAGTCAATTAATCACAATGGTGATTGCCCCAAACCAAGTGCATAGCCAGGCAATAAACAGGCGTTCCAGCTTCTGACCTAGGCGGTAAATGATCGTATGGGGTGGAGTGAATAGCCATTACACAAAATGTTTTCGCCCCAACAGGACTTGTGTAATTTTGGAATAAATAATCTAAGAACTTCGGTCGATAGCCGGCTGATCCTAAGACATCCGGCCATTTAAAAACTTAGTCGTTCTTTAGAGTATTCGGGTAAGACGACTATAAGTTGACCAATTAGGTCACTCAATCTTTGCCATCTGGATTCATACGATAGAGCTAACAATAGTAAGCTCTCTGCGACGATTGCACTCGGAGTGGTGTCGCCGGACGCCACATTTCAGACTAAACCAGGTGATTTTATGAAATAAGCAACCATCCAGCCATAGGCCTCATGTCTTTAGTAGACTGGTTGTGTAGCCGCTAAGCCTTTTTGTGCTTAGCTTGTTTTCTGCGAAGTTTCAAACTTAGCTTCTTAATAATAGTGATTGGTCCGTGTGGGCATTGCCAAAACCGGTGTACAAACAAACAGCATTGATAACAGCAATAAAATTGAAAACAAAAATCGACTTTTCATTGATAGACTCTTTGTTTACAAAAAATTTACAACTCTCAGAAGTAGTACTTTTTTAAGTTGTCTACATTCCAAGTTCTAGGCAGGCGTCCGCCATCTAGAGTTTCCAGGCGGTAGGTTCCATCCCTAACTTCTTCATAGATCCGGTAGGGGCCTTCCCAGTTAGGAGTTAGCTTTCCAAGCTCATTGGCCCTACCGGTTGCCTCCATTTTTCATAACACAAAGTCGCCAACTTTCAAAGGGCGCTTGAGCATTTTTTTGTTGCAGGCTCTGGTCATTCTCAGACGGTAAATCTCATGACGCAGGGCAGCGTTGCCCCTGCGTTCCGGGAGTGAGTCTAATGCCTGCCGCATGGCCTCCCAGTTAGCCTCTTCATCATAAAGCATGACTCTGAGAGTTGGCTCATATTGTTCGATGGGCAAGACGGCTTCAGCACCGTATACCAGGACCATGAGAAATAGGGTCTCACCGGCTGCCCCTTTTGTAGTTGTCCGGATGGCCTATAGGACATGAATTAATTCATGTGCCCATACACCTCCGGCTCTTTCAATTTTCTTTTTGATGCCGTCTGAGATGAGTTTGTTGAAAGCTTCAACTTGGCCGTATGCTTGGGGTCGGCCGACTGATGCAAAACAGTGTGAGATCCCTTGATCCCCTAACCAAGTCTTAAGCTGAGGAGTTTCAAACTGAGGGCCATTATCAAACACCATGGACATAGGAACCCCAAACCGCGTGATGATGTTCTTCCATAGGAAAGTGATGACATCCTTTGTCTTGATGTTCTTGACCGTCTCTGCCTCCACCCACTTAGTGAAGTAATCCACAGCCACCAAAATATAGCGCTTTCCGCCTGGTGCAGGCGTATAAGGGCCTAAATTGTCCATGCCCCATTTAGCAAACGGGACTAGGCTGTGAATTGCCGTCAGGTCAGTAGTCGTGCAGTGAATAAGATTTCCAAACCTCTGGCATTTGTCGCATTTCTTCACAAGTTCTTTTGCATCTACCTAAAGGGTAGGCCAAACATAATGTCGTCTGGCTCTGACGGCAAGGGACCTGTCGCCTATATGGGATGCGCGGAATCCCGCATGCAATTCTTCGAGGACTTCCTTCCCCTTTTCCGGGGTAACGCACTTCAAAAGGAGTTTGAGGAAACCATCTTTGAAGAGTTCTCCATTTCTTATCTCGAAGTTTGCAGCTCGTTTCTTCATGACGGTTGCTTCTTGTGGTGAATCATGAAGTGTGTCGTCTGTAAAGTATGCCCAGATGCCATCCATAAAGGTAGAGCTTCGGTCAGGGATTCCAATGGGCTATATATATATATACTTGTCTTTTCCAGTACTTCCCAAAAGACTAAGCGAGGTGTATCACAACAGGCTGGTTGTTGTCTGACCTGGGCACCTGACTCAAACAGAACTCCTCAAGTGCCCCGGCCTCTTCTTTGACTGCCTAAAGATATTTGATCATAGCCGGATGAGTTGCTTCATATTTACCCTCATACTGACTAACGACCAACTACGAATCAGAATAGAAGTCAACCTTTGTTACCCCTGCTTCCTTACACATGCGGATTTCGGCTAGTAGGGCTTCATACTCTGCCTCATTGTATGAGGCCTGAAACTTGAACCGTAGTGCATATTCAAATTTGTCTCCTTCAGGAGACTCATATATAATGTCAGCACCACAGCCGTTTCTTTGTAGAGCTCCCGTCTACATACACCTTCCAAACCTGATCAGGATTATCCGGAGAAACCGGACGAGTCATTTCAACAATGAAATCGGCAAACGCCTAGCCTTTCACTGCCTTTCTTCGTTCGTAGGAGATTTCAAGACTTTGTATTTCAATAGCCCATTTCAACATTCTGCCGGATGACTCCAAAGTAGACATTGGCCGTTTGAGGGGCTGGTCGGTGTAAATTACAACCGGATGTGCCAAAAAGTAAGGCTTCAATTCTTGAATGCATTTACAAAGCAAGGCATAAATTTCAACCATGGGGTACCGGAGTTCAGCATTTTTTAGCACATAGCTAATGAAATAGAGCGGGAGCTGGATGCCGTCTCTCTCAGCAAGGAGAACGACACTGAGAGCATGGTCTGAGACGTCTAGGTTCATGTATAACGTCTCTTTGAGCAGAGGGCTAACAAGCCTTGGCAAAGAGTGCAAGTGTTCTTTTAGTTTCTAAAAGGCCGCCTCAGCATCATACCCTTATTCAAATCTAGTCTTCTTCCTGATTGCTTGGAAGAAGTAAACGCATTTGTCACCTGACAGGCTGAGGAACCTCCCCAATGCCGCCAGGCAACCAGTTAGTCTCTGTACTTCCTTCACATTGCGGGGTGACTTCATATCAATCACCGCCTGTATCTTCTTAAGGTTAGCCTCTATCCCCCTTTGATCAATCAAGAATCCGAGAAACACCAAAGACGCATTTGTTAGGGTTTAACATAACCTTATGCTGCCTGAGTGTGCTGAAGGTTTCTCGGAGGTCAGCAAGGTGATTCGCCTGCTGCTTGGATTTGACTATCATGTCATTAATGTACGCCTCCACATTCCTTACAATTTGATTAATAAAGACTGTATTAATCATCCGTTGGAAAGTGGCAGGCGCATTCTTCAAGCCAAACAACATCACAGTGTAACAAAATAACCCCAGGTCCGTGACGAAGGCCGTCTTCTCTTGATCTTTTATCCACAGGGGTATCTGATGGAAGCCAGAATAGGCATCCATGAAACTCATCAGGGCATGACCGGCTGTGGAATCGATTAAGTTGTCGATCTTTGGAAGCGGATAACTGTCCTTTGGACATGCCTTGTTGAGGTCTGTGTTATCAGCACACATACGCCAGGTACCATTTGGCTTCTTTACAAGCACAACATTCGCCACCTAGTCGGGAAAATTACATGGCCGAATGAACCCAGCATCCAACAGCTTTTTGACTTCGGCAGCTGCCGCCTGACTTCTTTCCTCGCCGTGATTTCTTTTCTTTTGCCGGATGGGCTTCTTTTTTGGGTCCACGACGAGTTTGTGGACAGCGAGATACGGGCTGACGCCTGACATTTCTCACACTTTAAAGGCAAAAATGTCTTTGAATTCCTTCAGCATAAGATGCAAGTCTGCACCTAAAGTAGCATAAGCAACCGTCCCAACCTATACAGTACGCTCTGGACGGCTGTCATGTAGAGCGAGATCAATGTTTTCTCCAGCCGGTTGGGGGCGGAGCTCATCTGACCGCTCTCCGGTCAGTAATTTCTATTTTTTTTTTCTCTTTCTTCACCTCCACCATCTGAGCAACTTTTCTTTTCAATCCGGCTGCTAGTTGGGCTGGGTTGGCATCCTTGACATCGTCAAGATCTATAGGCTCCTGCCCTTGGCCGTCTGGGGCCACAGTGGGCTTGACGGCCAAGAGGTAGCACTCTTAGGCCGTCTTCTGATCCCCATTTAGGGAACCAACAGAGCCATTATCCCTCTCATACTTGATCAGCATGAGAAAAGGGATGATTAAGGCCTTGGCTTCGCTGAGGGCAGGGCGGCCTAAGATGATATTATAGGCAGTCAGTTCCTCAACTAACCTCAACTACCAAGAACTTGACGACCAAATGTCGTCCTTCTCCTTTTTCCCACAGCCGGATAGGTAAGTCAATCCTACTGACTGGGTATACCATCCCACCCCTAAAACCAACCAAGGGGTGGGGTAACCGGGTGCATGCTGCTGGGCTTGTACTTTAGCTTCTGCAAGCAATTGAGGGTGATAATATCCAACGAGTTGCCGATGTCAATAAGGGTCCGACCCACCAACTGGTTGGCGACCTTACATTCAATAACGACCGGGTCGTCTTGCGGACGGCGGACGCTGCCCCTGTCCCTTTCAGTGATGAGAACATTTGGGAAGGTGAAGCCGGGAAACGCCTGCTCGTCATCATCAGTAGAGTCCATCTTTTGAAGATCGCTCTTGGTGCCCGGATGGTTAGGCCACCGCATGAGAACCTGCCTGCTATGGTGTAGACCGGCTCCTTGTCAGTTTCTAAGCTACTAGTAGGCTGGGGAGTCTTTGTTGACTACCCCAGGTTCTTCTTAATAGTCTCTCCTTTGGACTTGGAGATTTAAGACTTCAACATCCCCTTGTTAGCCTGACGGTCCAACGTCCTCTGCAAGCTAAAACAGTCTTTGGTGTCATGGCCAACCTCCTTATGGTATTGGTAGTATTTGTTTTTGTTCCGCGACTGGAGAGAACTTTTCATCGGATTCGGCTTCTTAAGAGACAGCCAGTCCTTAATCTTCATGAGGATGGAGTTGCAGTCCTTGTTAAACTCGTACTTGGGGACGTACGGTTTAAACTCTTTCTTGTTCTTCTGGGACGGCTGGTCAGAGTCACTAACCGCCCAAACTTCTTTTCTCTTTTTGCTCTCTTATTTTTTCTTTGCCGGCTGATCAGACCGGCCATCTTTTTGTTTGTCAGACTTTTTGGAGTTCGACTAAGTTCCAAGAAAGCAGAGGTCGGTGGTTTGAATATAGCTCTCCGCCTCCCTCACCGCCGCCTGCAGGGTGAAAGCACCCTTTCTAACGAGATCAAACATGAAAGTTGACCCGTCCTTCAGACCCTTGAAAAAGTCTGTAAAAGCTACCTCGTCAGACAGTTCTTGTATCTGAATAGAATCAGATTGAACCGCCTGACATGGAGCGGAGCCCTTCTCAATCTCCCTATTTTATTGTGCTCAAGTCGAGACTTGTTTTCTTAGCAAGGATGTTCATAGAGATGTTAGAAGCAAACAAGAAGGCAGGATTCTTGAAGCTATCGATGGAGCTGGCTGGCAGATTGCCAAACCATTGTTAGGCAATTCCCTTCAATGTAGCCGGAAAGTAACAGCACCAGGTGGCATCATCCAACCCCTGTAAATACATGAGGTTGGTATATGCCATGAGGTGGTCTTCAGGGTTGGTGGTACCATTATAGGTACCCACCAACACGTTCTTAACCTTGGCCGGTTGAGCCGTCTCAGTTATATTTCTGGTGAACGCAGACGGTTGTTCACCCAGTCTAAGCAGACGGAGCTGCTAGTCCGAAGGCTGGACATTGTTATATGCCGCATGATCGTAATAGGCCGGCTAGACGGTTGTTCACCCAGTCTAAGCAGACGGTTGTTCACCCAGTCTAAGCAAACTATTTTTCCGACGGATTTAATTTCCGTTGGAAATTTCCGATGAATTTGGAAATTCCGTCGTAAATCCGTCGGAAAATTCCGACAAAATTTAAATCTGTCGAAAAATACTTAATTTCCAACGGATTTTATTCCGTAGGAACTTTCCTACGGATTAATCCATCGGAAAATTTCCGACGGAATAACATGTGTTTCGGACGGAATTTTGATTTTTAAAATTAAAAAAATTCTCTAACTCTAATAAATTTTCTCATCCACCCTTACCCTTCATTTCTCTTTCCTCTCTTTCTCTCTCCTCCCCTCATTATTCCTGTTCTCCTTCTCCCTCATCCTCTCTTGTTCTCCGCCCTTCTTGTTTCCCCTCATTCTCACTGTTTCTCCTTCTTCTTCCTCCTCTCTCTTCTGTTTTCTTCTCTCTTCTTTCCTCTTTCCTCTTTTTTCCCTTTTTCTATCAAGGACTCGAGATTATCATGTGATGTATTTCTTCCACGGCTGACTAAACGACTAGTAACCCAAACCACACCGACAAAAGCCGACGAATTCGACCATTAAAGATTTTGTTTTGCATATTTCAAAGGTTTTTTGGGCCAAATTCGACCATTAAAAGCCTAGATCTAGACTTTTTATGGCCGAATTTGGCCTTGTTAAACCGTTTTCGTGGTGAAATTTGAAGCAAATTTCAATTTCAGGTATGTTTTTATTTTTCTATTTTTTCTGAGTTGTTTTTTGGAACTTTTTGTATTTTGGAGTTGTTTCCGATGGGTTTCAGTGGGTGCAAATCTGGGTTAGGAGTTTCGATGGGTGCAGATCTGGTCAGGAGTTTGGGGAAGTGGTGGTGTTGTTCGGGTTAGGGTGATTGGTGGTGGCTGATTTTCGGGCTAGGTTGATTGGTGGTGTGGTTTGGGCTAGGGTGATTAGTTGTGTGGTTCGGGCTAGGGTGAGTGGTAGTGTGGTTCAGGTAAGGGTGGGGATAGTTTAGATCTGGGCTTAGGGTTAGTTTGGGGTGAGTGGTGGACTGGTGGTGTAAGCGGGGGTAGTGGCGGTGGTGGTGTGGTTTGGGTTAGGGGCTGGTAGTGGATGATGTGGTGGTGGTGGTCTGCTGGGGGTTAGGGTGGTGACACGCCGTGCCAGGGGTGGTGTGGCGTGTTTTTTTAATCTTGGCTGAAACATTTTGCGACGGAAATTCCGTCGGAAATGTACGACGGAGTACTATTCCGTCAGAAATTTAAGATGGATTTTTTTTGGGCCAATAACTTTCTTCCGACGCATGAATTCCGACGGAATTTCCGTCGGAAAAGTGTTTCCGTCGGAAAATGTCTATTTTCCTACAAAAGGTGTTCGAACGAAATTCCGTCGGAAACACGTTTTCCGACGAAATTCCGTCGGAAACACGTTTTCCGACGGAAAACAGGGTGTTTCCGAGGGATTTTTTCCATCGGAAAATAGTAGTTTTCTAGTAGTGGGCTGCATATATTGGAGGTCATATTGACCATATACTGCGCCTGGGGCGCATACGGGGCTTACCTGATCATGTGCTGGCCGAGTTGGACGGACTTGCTGCCTGTTCGGCTTTCATGTAGGACTAGGTGTTCCTTATAGAATTCTCTTTAAAGCTGTCTAGAAATCTCGAGGTAGAAGCTGACTCAGATAGCTGCTGGCTTCTCCTCCGCTCAATGATGTGCCGAGCGTCGGCGGTTGTTTAGTGACGTTTATGTCACTCTTAGGGAGTATTTTAGAGTTATTTCCCTGTTTATTTTCTCGTATTTTCCTTTTTATTCTCTTGTTTTCTTTTTAATAAAGTTTCTAGTTTATTCCTTAGTTTAAGTATGTTTTAATTTAATTTCTTTATTTAATTGGTTTCTAGTTTATTTTGGTATTTTATTTGCTTTCGATTTATTTTATTTCATTTCTTTTCTTTGTTACTTTCATAGTTTTAATTAGATTTATGTTTAATTTGTTATTTTATTTTACTTTATTTGCTTGTATAGTTTTATTTAATTTTATTATTTTTAGTTTTATCTCTCTTATTTTTATTTTGTTTTATTTATTTCTATTTTAATTATTTTTATTTTATTTTATTTGCTTCGGTTTCACACTTTCACCCTCGGGTATGTTTGTGTGTAGGCTCAAGTTCAAGGTCCAAGCCGAGGCTTTTCAATGGCCACCCAACATCAAGCCCCTGCTGCCTCCTATCCATCACCCCACTTTCTTAACCTCCACCACACAGATCAGAACCCCCCTGCTCCAGCAATAACAGCAGCCGCCAAAACCGTCAATTGCAACCTCACGCAACCACTAGCTCCACCAATTTACAGCAGCCCCGACCTCTGCAGCCCACCAATTCACCTTTCCCAACAATTCACGCCCACCAACAGCAGCCTCCTCTGTTCCAATTTGAACAGCAGCAAACCACCGTCCAACTCGCAACATCTCTACGCACTCCCTCTTCCCTGCAATTCCCAGCCACCGCAAACCACAATTTACCAGCCGCACCACCGTTCTCACTTACCAACAACCGCAACAGAGCAGCCCGTAGCCCACAATTCATCCAATTTTTGTAACCCACTAGAGCGGGCGTTCTTTCATACGAAGCGGCCGCTCCATTTTCACCAATTCCAAATAGAGGCCCTGAAGGGCCGCTCCAATAAGTATGAGCGGCCGCTTCGAGTTTTGCATGTGAGATTGTACGGATTAATGAATTTATGCGGTTGTGATTACTTCCATTAATCGAACGGCTGGTGATTGAGTAATAATTGCTTGATGATTACCGTTGATTATTGTTAGTGATGGTTGATGAACGGTGGTGATGGTGATGCACTTCAAAGGAGTTTAGAGCAGCCAAATGCGGAGGAAGGAGAGTGAGGGTCTGACGATTTGGGGAGAATTGTTGGTTTATTTTATTTCTTTTTCTTTTATTTTCTTTATTCTTTTTATTTGCCTTTTCCCTTTTCTTATTTCTTTTCTCTTTTATTTTCTTTTTGTTTTCCTCCTTATTTTCTCATTTTCTTTTATTTTACTTAGTTTTATTAGCTTTGTATAAATACCCATTTTGGGGTAATTAGAAAGGATGGAACAATCAACAATTATTCTATTTTTTAAATACTTTTTAGGAGAGCTTCTCTCCCTAGGTGTAGCTTAGGATTATAATAATTTAGAGAGAGAAAGTAACGGTTTCACCATTGTTGAGTTTGGATTTTGAAGAAAAAGATTGATCTTCTTATTTGTAGAATTTCATCTCTAATCAATGAAAATCTCTAACTCTCTCTCCTCTATTTTATTTACTTTTTTTATTATTGTTTTAGTTGTTGGTATTGCTTGTTAATCATGTTGATTCTTGGTTATTTGTTAATTAATCTTGTTGTTATTATATTAGCGAGTAATTTCCCCATTAAGGGGATGGTTGAGGTGTAGTTGGATCTTGAGCATGTTCTAGGGTTTAGAATTGATTTATTTGTGATCAAAATCTTTGCATGCTTGATACTCTTTGATCTTCTTGCAAGTGCACATTGTTGGTTGATTAAAAGCGAATCTTTGCTAACAAGGAACGGAAGTTGACCTAGTTAGGGTTCATTACTATCGATTGTTCTTTTATTGCACCTCCCAATATATGGTTCTAGTGTGGAAACGTAGAAGCTATGTTAGGAGAAATCGATTAACCCGGAAGGCGGTTAGATTGGACCTTACTTCGATATTCGAGCATGTTTACTTCATAATTAATTCAACTTCTATGCCTTTGTTATGCTTGAGTGATTGCTACTCCTGGACCATTTCCCTTAATGTTTTATCTCTAGTATTAGTTTGTTTAGACCTTTAGTTTACCTTCCTTTATCCCGGACTAGCTTAGTTGTTGATAGTATTTGGTAGGGTTTAATCGTTCCCTGTGGTTCGACCCCTCTTCTTGCCATATACTCGTATTAGGTTAGTTGAGTGTTCTAAATTTTATTTGATCTAGGTGTAGTTGTCTACGACGCGATTATTACCTTTGTCAAATTGGCGTCGTTGCCAGAGAACGACTTCCATTACCGTTGTGTTATCTTATTGAGACAAATCCATTGTATATAATTTTCATTTGATTTGTTTTTGTTCTCTTTATTTTGTTTTTGTTGTTGAAAATGGCACGTTTTTCTTTTCTTCAATATGATGGTGAGTCTTTTTATGTCTACTTCCATAGACTTGTGGGGTTTTTGAACTATAATGGTTGTAGTCCTTGTGAGGCTTGTGATATTTGTTATTATGGAATGAATGAACAAACGAGATATGAAGTTAAAAGTAGGTTTAATAGCGAATTTCAAGCATTAACGGTTCATAGTGCTTGGAGCTATTTTGTACGGTTTGCTAAGGATGTACACAATAGGGAATGTAATGATGCTAATCTTGATTCTCAATGTGATAATAGTTTGATTGGTGGCATGCATCCCCATGATTTGTCTTGTGATCCTATTTGTGAACCTAGTACAAGTGATTTCAACTCTTTATCTCCTATTGTTGATGATGAATCTCATTGCTTAATTATGCCCCCTCTCCCCAATATGATGATGCTCATGTTTAAAATGTGAATGATCCTCCCACCTCATTTTCTTGCTCTTATATGGCTTCAAATTATTTCCCTTATGCTTCTAATGAATCCTTTTATGAGGGTAATTCTATGAAAATTTGAAGGAAGAGAAAGTAATGAAGATAATGGAGATGATGGAGAAGTATAACGAGATAAGGGAAGTTGAGAATAGGGAGACGGAAGCTAGAATGAAGATGCTTGAGAGCCAAATTCTTCAATTAGCCAACTCTCAAGAAAATGCCCTTCCTTCTTCTTCTCTTCCCCATATGAGTGAGGATCCCATTAGAGAGCATTCGAGTGATGGTGAAGGAGTTGAGAATGAAGAGAGTGTTCATTTTGAAAATCCTAATCCTCTTTCCCATCTTTATGAGTCTCAAGTGTATGTTTGTGACCCTTCAATATATGAGTATATAGACTCTTTTGAGCTAATGCCCCACATATTTTTCGAGAGTCATATGCGGACTTATAGATTATTAGATGATTTCATCAAGAACGCTTCTTGGGACTTATATGAGTTTGAGATGAATCTACCTCCATTCATGCACGATTTTTGGACCTTGGGTTTTGAGATAGTTGAGGGAAAGGTTGTTTACTGTGGTGAAAAGGAGGATAAGGTTGATTCCCTTTGAGTTTTTGAGCTTGAGGGAGGTGTAGATCGTGAGTGCCCTTCGTTTAAGGACTCTATGATTGATTTTCATGCCCTCATTGGCGATGTGAGGCCTTGTGGTGAGGGAGTAGCTACCCCTTTTCACGTTTCTCATACCCCTTTATCTCTAAGGTTTGACCGCATCCTTCCTTACTCTATTTCTCTCCCTTCCTATCTCAAAGAGCCTATTGGGGAGCCGCCTTCTATGGATGATCTTCATGTCCCTCATTCCATCATTATTGAGGAAGAGAGGATTTTTGTCAACCAAAAATTTTTGATGAGGATTTGTCTTTTTCCTTTTCTTTCCATTCTTCTTTTCCTTCTTCTACTTCTTACTTTCTTGAGTTTCCATTCGATCCTTCGTCTTCTTTCATTTGGCATCTCCCTGTTCACTTGCGTGCAATGATTTTGTTGCACGTTCTTATTCCGTCATTTTCCTATTTACACCCTCATGAGATTGTGGCTCCTATGAGGTTATTTCGGATTTTTTGTGTGATTTTTCATTTTCCCCATATCCGGTAATATCCTTCTTTGCCCTCTCTCTCTTAATTAACATGACTTGAAGATCATGTGTTGGTAATGTTGGATTAATTTTTTTTCCTTGTTTTCCCCTCCTTGGTTTCATTGGTTATGATTTGAGAGCTTGGTTTCATTCAAGCTTGGGGGAGGGTATTCTATCATGTTTGGGGGGATTTTGATTCATATATGTCATGCAATTGAGTATATGCATTTCCATGTTTTTCATGCTTTTGGAAAACCCAAAAAGATTTTTGTTTACTTCAAGGCAAGTTTAGCAAAAATGTGTCTTGTTTTAACTTGGATTGGACGTTATATCTTGTGGATTTGTTTACTCTTGAATGCCTTTCTTCCTAAGTGGTTAATGTATGCATGATTTTAGAGTGTCATTGGTTGACTCTAGGATATTATATGCTAAGGTAGCTGGGTTAAGAACTTTAAGGAATCCATGAAGCCTTAGTTCACGGGTATGTGGTAAGATGGTGTTGCTCTCTATAGTAAATTTGGCACCCTTAGTTGGTATTTTCTTTGTTCTAATCTCTTGTGAGGTAACATTGTTCTAGCCTTCATCACTTTGTTGTGTGGCACATTGGATCCTTAGCTATGCATGTCTTGATCCTTGTTTTGACGTATAGCTCCCAAGATCGTGACCGAAGCACTCTAGGGGAGGAAAAGGGCACCCTTTCTCATTTTTCTTTATTTTCTTTTTGTTTGTTACAAATTTGATTTTCTGTTTTGCATAAACCTACTTGCTAACCAATTTGAGCCTTTTATTTCCCGCTTTTGTTTAAACCACGTTACAAACCTTATGGCCTATGTTTACCAACCCTTTTAGTTAGTGAAGCATTGGCATGTGAGGTTTGAGTCTTGAGTTGTTAATCATAAACAAGAAGCATTTTGAAATTTGGTTAGAGTTGAGCTTGTAATGAATGATGCAAATTGAAGAAAATCAAGTGAAGTTTCAAGAAAAAGCATTCCAAAGTTTTAAAAAAAAGGGCAAGGACAATGAATAAAAAAAAGAAAAAATAAAATTGAAAAAGAAACAAAACAACATAAGTATTTTCGATGGTTTCGTTTTCTTCCCTAGTTTAAGCATTGAGGACAATGGTTTGCTAGTGCTTGGGGGATCGTTCCTTTATTTATGTACATATTGTGTGTTTGTGTTGAATAAGCTTGGGGGAATGGCATTATTGGTATTTTTATTTGACATTTAGTGACTTTGATGTGTGTCATAAATGGCACACATTTGATGAGTATTTAGGTCCTTTCTATTCTCTTTTCATGGCTTTCATGCTTAATAAATTCTTAGTTTTATGCTTCGTTGCTTAGTTTTACCTATCCTCTCTTATTTTGTAGCTTTTGTGCATTTCGTTGGTTTTCTAGCCTTTTCTTCTTTATTTGCTCTATTTTCGTGGTTGTAGGTATTGAACGAGGTTCGGGTATTGATTTTGGTGATCCACTATGGTGGAGGAAGCTTTTGGATCAAGTTTATGGCATTCGGGAAGCTCAAGATGCAAAGAAGTGGAAGTTCCAAGTCTTGGCTCTTCTCTTGTGCTCGTTTGCGGTGCTCTTTTCAAAGGGAGTGTGTGCCCACCAATATTAAGCCTTAGCTACTGCCATACCTACTGCTCATCACCATGATAAATCATGTGTGCACCCCTTGTGCTTGAAAAGTTGAAGAATCGAAGAAACCCAGCTGGGTACGGCAGCACGCGCGGAAGGTGCGGCCGCACACGAGGGATGTGCGGCTGCACACCATGGTGGTGCGGGCGCACATCATGGTGGTGCGGACGCACATCCTCTGTTGTGCGGCCGCACCGGCGTGGGTCTTTTCCGATCGGATTTTGACGATTTTCTCTCTCTTTATATACCTTTTAGAACCCAATTTTTGTAAGCAAGTTTCATAATAGAATTAGATCATATTCTTAGCTTTGTTGAGAGCTTCTCTCTCTAGATCTAGGGGTTAGTTTTAGGAGTAGATTTTAGAGAGAGAAAGTGAAGAATTTCAATGGTGATTGAGAGATTGAAGATTCAATGGTGACAATTGTATTGGTGATCTACTCTATTATCAATGAGCATTTCTAAACTCTATCTCATTTATTATTTTGTTTAGTATTCATGTTTGGATTGTTTGATTTTGATTGGATTTTTGATGATTTGATGGTTGATGTTTGTTTAGAGTAATTGTTCTTCTTTGATTGTTGATTCTTTGATTGTTGTTTGTTGATTTCTTTAGTTGTTGGTTGAATTGATGATGTTGCTAGAGTAGTTGTTTGGTTAGGGATTTGGTGAAGCTTGTATTATGTAATGGATTGATGTAGATTGGGGATTTTGATATGCTCTTTTGGTTGCATAATTGATCTTCCCTCACATTGCTTGACTTAGTCAACTTCCTAAACCAATTTGCATTGTTCATTGCAATTATAGGTGAATCCTAATCCCTAGCACTTTATTTGTTTGCTTTCTTTGTCTTAGTAGTTGTTAGTGTCCTCTTTTACCCTTCGTCTTCGACCTAGCTTAGGCACATAATTGAAAGCACATAGACATTACCGTTCCTTTGGGTTCGACCCTTGACTTACCTCTATACTTGTATTTAGGTTTGTTGAGTGTTTATAAATTTTGTTTGGCTTAGGAGGATTAGTCCAACGACCTAATTTTCCCACGTCAAAATGGCGCCGTTGCCGGGGAACGGCGTCTATGTTTGAGTGTTTTTGATTGCTTGAGTCTAGGTCTTTGTGTATACTTTTCTTTTATTTGATTTCTTTTGTTTGCTTTATATAAAATGGCATGTCTATCTTTTCCTCAATATGATAATGAGCCTTTTTGTGAATACTTATATAGACTAGCGAGATTTCTTGACTATCATTGTTGTAGTCTTCGGGAGGCTTGTGAGATTTGCTATTTTGGTTTGAATGAACAAACTAGGAATGAAATAGAATGCATGCATAATGGTAGATTTAGAGCATTGTCAATTAATGATGCTTGGGATTTCTATATTTGGTTTTCTATTTCCCCTATTGTTCATGATAACAAGGTACGTGCTCAAGTTGACAAATCTCATATGTTTGATTGTGCCCCCACCCCCCAATGTGATGTACATGCTCATGATTTCAATGTTGATTCTTCCAACCTTGGTTGTACTTCTTCTTCTTTTGTTGAGCCTCAATCTTTTACACCTTTTCAATCTCTTATTGCTACCTTGGAAACTCAAATTAGGCATGTTGAGCTTAGTGATGATCTTGGGCCTAAAATGGAGTCTACTCTTAAAAGTTTGAGAAGTCAATTGGAGATGATGAAAAAGAGTGAGGAGCGTCTTGAGGAGGGAAGAAGGAGAAATGAAGAGCTAGAAAGCCAATTGTCATCTTTGATGCTTATGTGTGAAGGTTACAAAACCAATGTGTGTGTTGAGGGTGATGATGGTAATTTCAAGCAACCCAGAGTGTGTGAGGATCCTATTGTTGAGCATAGGAGTGAAGGAGAGAGAGTCGAGAGTGATAATGAGTTTGATGAAATTTTAAGTCTAGAAATCTCTTCCTTTGTTGATTGTGATGAGTCTCAAGTGTGTGAATGTGACTCTTCTATCCATGAGTACTTGGACTCGTTTGAGGTTATGACAAATGTGTTTGTTGAGTGCATAAGGAATAGCCATAGCCTTTTAAACAAGTTCATTGATGATGCTTCATGGGAGAGAGATGATTTTGAAAATAATTTGCCTCCATTCATGCATGGTTTTGAGACTCTAGGCTTTAAGGAAGTTGAGGGAGCTATTGTTCATGAAGGTAGTGGAGGAGATTATGTTTTTCCTCTTGGGAGTTGGATGTTTGAGGGATGGTGATCATGAGTATTCTTCTTTTGAGGACTCTATGATTGATTTTCATACCCTCATTGGCGATGTGAGACCTTGTGTTGAGGGAGTAGCTAACCCTTTGCCCATTTCTCATACCCCTTTCTCTCAAAAGTTTAACCACATCCCCTATTGCCCTATTTTTCTCCCTTCCTTTGTTGGTAAGCCTATTAGGGACCCTTTTGTCTATGAAGATTTGAATGTGGCTCATTTGTCTCCAATCTGGGAAAAGGGTGATGTTGCCACCCAAAAATATTTTGAGGAGAGTTTGCCTTCTTTTTCCTTTTCTTCTTCTTTTTCTTTTTCTTCTTATTTTATTGAGTTTTCTTTTGATTCTTCTTCTTTCTCTTGGCATCTCTCTTCTCATAGGTGTGCGCTATGCTTGTTGCATGCCTTATTTTTGTCATGTGCACACTTACTTTCTTATGAAATGTGTAGTAGTGCATTTGACAAGCTCTTGCGATCGTTGCAATAATATTTTACTAGAGCGGTCAAGCTTGGACCTTAAGCAAGCCTTTCTCGGGAAGTAACCCGTGCTTTAGATTAGATTTTCCTTTTCTTTTTAGAATAGACATTTCTCTCATGGAAATGTTTGTGTGCCTTTTGCTAGGTACATAACTTGATATACTTTGGTGCTTCGATTTGAATGAAGAATCAAGGAAGGTTGACTCCTATTTTTGCTAGCACATGGAAACACGGTTCAATTCTTGGGAAATTAGCTATGAAAGGTTTAATTGGGTCATTTGCGGGTATTTACACCCACCTAATATCCAGTAATATCCTTTCTTGCTCTTTCTCTAGTGGATGATGACTTGTTGGACATATGTTGGTTTGATGGATTGATCTCCTTTTTTTCCCCTCCCATGGATTATATGATTTATGTTTGAGTGTATTGTCTCATTCAAGCTTGGGGGAGGGTATTCTATCATGTTTGGTGGGATGTTGATCCTTATGTGTTATGCACCTTTGTATATGGTTTTCCATGTTTCTCATATTTTGAAAATCCCCAAAAAGATTTATGTTTCTATCAAGGCAATTTTGCAATGTGTTTTGTTTTGTTCTTGCTTTGGACATAATAACATTTGGACTTGTATAATTGAATGCTTTTCTTCTTAAATGGTAATGGTGTGCACGGTTTGAGAGTACGCTTGGTTGATTCTAGGATAAAGCATGCTAAGGTAGTTGGTTAGAACTAGTGGGAACATGAAGCCGGATTCTACTTGTTTGTGGCATGTTTGGTAGTTGCTTCCTATAGTCGATTTGACGCCAATAGTGAGTTTTTGCTACATCCGTGTGAGTTCTTTGTTTTTCAAGCCTTCTACCTATATTTGCATGAGCGGCATGGATCCTTGACTTTTTGCAAACCTAATCTTGAAACTTGACTCATAAATCTTGAATCCGAGACCGAACCATTTAGGGAGGAAAAAGGCATATTTTTGGGGTGGTATTTTTCATTTTTAGGATAGTGTGTTTCATTCTTTAATTTTGGGTTTACATTTGCCTTCTTGCAACCATTTGAGCCTTATACCTTCTTTTCAAGCCACATCTTTAGATCTTTGGCCTTTTGTTTCATTTTCTTTCTTTTCTTGGTTTTTGTGAAGCAATTGATCATACTTGATGGAGTTTGTGGTGGAGAAGTTGAAATGTTTGGTTCTTATGAAAGCAAGATTGTGTTATGATTTCTTTGTGAATAATGGCAAATGAGTATGAGTAAAAGCCGTCCTACATTATAAAAGGCATGGACAAATAAGTGCAAAGTCGAAAAAGCCGTCCAAAGTTAAAAGAGGCGAGGACAAAGCATTATTGAAAAATGAAAAAGAAAAAAAAAGTGAAAATGAAAAAATCCAAAAATATTTTGATGTGAGTTTTCTCCCTTTTTGAGCATTGAGGAAAATGCTCCATTTAAGCTTAGGGGAAGCATTCTCACGCTTTTTGTGTATATGTTTGTAAGTATAGCTTTGAATAAGCTTGGGGGTGTTAGTTCGTTTTTGTTTGGTGACTACTTGATTGTGATTCTAAGAAAGGGCCCGTTCTTTGCTTCACTATTGGGAAAACCACCAAATTTCAAATTTTAGCCTACCTTCACCCTTTTGCCTTAACGTTACAACCTTGGGGAAAGACCTTTTGACCTAAGTGGTTGAGTCATTCATCGGAGGAGAGGAATGTGAGTTTTAGGAATAGGGAGAGGGGATGCAAAAGTCAAGATGTCGAGTAGCCTAAAAATTCTCTTTTTCCGGTTCCTTCGTGGAATCATTGGGATGCTCATTAGAGGTCGATTTGAAGCTATTAGGAAGAACGCGGTAAGATCGTTTGGGATGAAAGTGGATTGTGAAAGCTAGTTCCTATGCTTAGCATATTTATGTTTCAATCAACCTTAGGTATCTTGGAACGTGCACTCCCTTACTTGTTTAGAAAGATTTGCATTCATTTGTGCTTGTACATTTGCAAAAGTCCTTTCATGAACAGTTGTTTCCTTTCCTTGTATTTTGTTTTCTTTTTCATGCTTTGCCTTGTTTATATTATTATGAGAGTTATGGGTTAACTCTTAGGATACCCTTACGAGAGCATCACTCGTCCTCTAAGGCGATCTAGGGGTTTAAATGGCTTGTCATTAGTTGCTAAAATTGACCGTGATTCCTACGAAAGTGAGTTAGTGTATATTCTTGTCTCCTCTTCTCTCTAGTTTGTTTTAATAAGCTCGTCATTTTCACTCCCTTGGTTTTGTTTTGCTCGAGGACGAGTAAAAGGTAAGCTTGGGGGTATTTGATGTGTGTCATAAATGGCACACATTTGATGAGTATTTAGGTCCTTTCTATTCTCTTTTCATGGCTTTCATGCTTAATAAATGCTTAGTTTTATGCTTCGTTTCTTAGTTTTACCTTTCCTCTCTTATTTTGTAGCTTTTGTGCATTTCGTTGGTTTTCTAGCCTTTTCTTCTTTATTTGCTCTATTTTCGTGGTTGTAGGTATTGAACGAGGTTCGGGTCTTGATTTTGGTGATCTACTATGGTGGAGGAAGCTTTTGAATCAAGTTCATGGCATTCGGGAAGCTCAAGATGCAAAGAAGTGGAAGTTCCAAGTCTTGGCTCTTTTCTTGTGCTCGCTTGCGGTGCTCCCTTCAAAGGGAGTGTGTGCCCACCAATATTAAGCCTTAGCTACTGCCATCCCTAGTGCTCATCACCATCATAAATCATGTGTGCACCCCTTGTGCTTGAAGAGTTGAAGAATCGAAGAAACCCACTTGGGTGCAGCCGCACGAGCGGAAGGTGCGACCGCACACGAGGGATGTGCGGCCGCACACCGTGGTGGTGCGGGCGCACATCCTCTGTTGTGCGGCCGCACCGGCGTGGGTCTTTTCCGATCGGATTTTGACGATTTTCTCTCTCTTTATATACCTTTTAGAACCCAATTTTTGTAAGCAAGTTCCATAATAGAATTAGATCATATTCTTAGCTTAGTTGAGAGCTTCTCTCTCTAGATCTAGGGGTTAGTTTTAGGAGTAGATTTTAGAGAGAGAAAGTGAAGAATTTCAATAGTGATTGATAGATTGAAGATTCAATGGTGACAATTGTATTGGAGATCTACTCTATTATCAATGAGCATTTCTAAACTCTATCTCATTTATTGTTTTGTTTAGTATTCATGTTTGGATTGTTTGATTTTGATTGGATTTTGATGATTTGATGATTGATGTTTGTTTAGAGTAATTGTTCTTCTTTGATTGTTGATTCTTTGATTGTTGTTTGTTGATTTCTTTAAATGTTGGTTGAATTGATGGTGTTGCTAGAGTAGTTGTTTGGTTACGGATTTGGTGAAGCTTGTATTATGTAATGGATTGATGTAGATTGGGGATTTTGATGGAGTTGATGATGTGATTAAATTGGTTAATTGATTATGTGCATGTGTGTGTTTGATTTAGGCTTGATCACCCTAGTTATTCACACTAGATTGCATTGTAAGTTCACATTGATACGAACCATTGATTTGTTGCTTGCATTTACACGATTGAGGTGTCTTGTGATGTTTCCTAGTTAGAGTTTATCGTAGTTGACGCTAGTTAGACCTCTAGGAGAATAGCTTGATATGCTCTTTTGGTTGCATAATTGATCTTCCCTCACATTGCTTGACTTAGTTAACTTCCTAAACCAATTTGCATTGTTCATTGCAATTATAGGTGAATCCTAATCCCTAGAACTTTATTTGTTTGGTTTCTTTGTCTTAGTAGTTGTTAGTGTCCTCTTTTACCCTTCGTCGTCGACCTAGCTTAGGCACATAATTGAAAGCACTTAGACATTACCGTTCCTTTGGGTTCGACCCTTGACTTACCTCTATACTTGTATTTAGGTTTGTTGAGTGTTTATAAATTTTGTTTGGCTTAGGAGGATTAGTCCAACGACCTAATTTTCCCACGTCTGACTTCTTGAGTTGTTATTAAGGGTCGGCCGCACTTTTTGCTTCACTTATGAAATATCACCAAATTTTAACTTTAACCCCCGCCTTAACCCTTAGCCTTACGTTACAACCAATAAAAAGACCCTTAGACTCTAGTGGGTTAGGTCAAAAGAACGATGGAGGGAGATAGACTTCAAACCTATGGAAAGAGTATGCATAGTTGAGACGTCGGTATTACCTTCTCAAAGTTTTTCATTTCTTTATCTTCTTTCGGTTCCTTCGTGGAATCTTGAGAAGCTAGCTTAAGGGTTGATTTGAAGCTACTGGAGAGAACGTGGCCCGATTGGTTGGGGCTAGGGTGGATTGAGTCCTAACTAGTTCTCTATGCTTAGCATGTGTTATGTTTCAATCAACCATTAACATCTTGGAACGTGCATACATTTGTCCATTTAGAATGGTTTGCATTCATTAGTACTTGTCCCTTTCTCTTGTCCATATATGAGCTTGTGTTTATTTTCTCTTTTCATATTTCTTCTCTTTTTCCTTTTGTTGCCTTGCCTTGGTTTTTGTCGAGAGTTGTGGGGTAAGCTATTAGGAAACCCTCACGAGAGCATCACTCGTCCTCTAGGGCGATCTAGGGGTTTAAATTGCTTGTCTTTAGTTGCTAAAATTGACCGTGATTCCTACTACAATGAGTTAGTGTACATTCTTTCCTTTTGTTTCTATTTTGTTTCTTTTGCTTTCAATAATTCCATCTTGTTCTCTTTTGCCTTAGCTTTGCTCGAGAACGAGCAAAGGTTAAGCTTGGGGGAATTTGATGAGTGACATTTATGTCACTCTTATGGAGTAGTTTAGAGTTATTTCCGTGTTTATTCTCGTATTTTCCCTTTTATTCTCTTGTTTTCTTTTTAATCAAGTTTCTAGTTTATTCCTTAGTTTTAGTATGTTTTAATTTAATTTCTTTATTTAATTTGTTTCTAGTTTTTTCATATTTTATTTGCTTTCGATTTATTTTATTTCATTTCTTTTCTTGGTTACTTTCATAGTTTTAATTAGATTTATGTTTATTTTGTTATTTTATTTTACTTTATTTGCTTGTATAGTTTTATTTAATGTTTTATTTCTCTTATTTTTATTTTGGTTTATTTATTTCTATTTTAATTATTTTTATTTTATTTTATTTGTCTCAGTTTCACACTTTCACCCTCGGGTTTGTTTGTGTGTAGGCTCGAGTTCAAGGTCCAAGTCGAGGCTTTTCAATGGCCACCCAACATCAAGTCTCTGCTGCCTCCTAACCATCACCCCACCTTCTTAACCTCCACCACACCAATCAGATGTCCCCTGCTCCAGCAATAACAGCAGCCACCAAAACCGTCAATTGCAACCTCACGCAACCACTAGCTCCACCAATTTACAGCAGCCCCAACCTCTGCAGCCCACCAACTCACCTTTCCCAACAATTCACACCCACCAACAGTAGCCTCCCCTGTTCCAATTCGAACTGCATCAAACCACCGTCCAACCCGCAACATCTCTACGCACTCCCTCTTCCCTGCAATTCCCAGCCATCACAAACCACAATTCACCAGCCGCGCCACTGTTCCCACTCACAAACAACCGCAACAGAGCAGCCTGCAACCTATCATTCATCCAATATTTGAAACCCACTAGAGCGGGCGCTCTTTCATACGAAGCAACCGCTCCATTTTCATTCATTTTTACCAATTCGAAATAGAGGCCTTGAGCGGCCGCTCCGATGAGTATGAGCAGCCGCTCCGAGTTTCACGTGTGAGATTATACGGATTAATGAATTTATGCGGCTGTGATTACTTCCATTAATCGAACGGCTGGTGATTGGGTGATAATTTCTTGATGATTACCGTTGATTATTGTTATCAATGGTTGATGAACGGTGGTGATGGTGATGTGCTTCAAGGGAGTTCAGAGAAACCAAATGCGAAGGAAGTAGAATGAGGGTATGACGGTTTGGGGAGAATTGTGGGTTTATTTTATTTCTTTTTATTTTATTTTCTTTGTTCTTTTTATTTGCCTTTTCCCTTTTCTTAACTCTTTTCTCTTTTATTTTATTTTGGTTTTTCTCCTTATTTTCTCATTTTCTTTTATTTTACTTAGTTTTATTAGCTTTGTATATAAACCCATTTTTGGGGTAATTAGAAAGGATGGAAGAAATTAACAATTATTCTATTTTCTAATTAGTTTTTAGGAGAGGTTCTCTCTCTAGGTTTAGCTTAGGATTAGAATAGTTTTGAGAGAGAAAGTAAGGGTTTCACCGTTGTTGAGTTTGGATTTTGATGAAGAAGATTGATCATCATATTTGTAGAATCATCTTCAATCAATGAGAATCTCTAACTCTCTCTCCTTTATTTTATTTGCTTTCTTTTGATTATTGTTTTAGTTGTTGGTATTGCTTGTTAATCATATTGATTCTTGGTTATTTGTTAATTAATCTTGTTGTTATAATGATTAGTGAGTAGTTTCCCCATTAAGAGGATGGTTGAGGTGTAGTTGGATCTTGAGCATGTTCTAGGGTTTAGAATTTATTTATTTGTGATTAAAATCTTTGCATGGTTGATATTCTTTGATCTTCTTGCAAGTGCACATTGTTGGTATTAAAGGTGAATCTTTGCTAACAAGGAACGGAAGTTAACTTAGTTAGGGTTCATTACTATAGATTGTTCATTGATTGCACCTCCCAATATATGGTTCTAGTGTGGAAACATAAAGGCTATGTTAGGAGAAGCCGATTAACCCCGGAAGGCGGTTAGATTGGACATTACTTCGATATTCGAGCATGTTTAGTTCATAATTAATTCAACTTCTATGCCTTTGTTATGCTTGAGTGATTGCTACTCGTAGACCATTTTTCTTAATGTTTTATCTCTAGTTTTAGTTTGTTTAGACCTTTAGTTTACCTTCCTTTATCCCGGACTAGCTTAGTTGCTGATAGCACTTGGCAGTGTTTAATCGTTCCCTGTGGTTCGACCCCTCTTCTTGCCATATACTCGTATTAGGTTAGTTGAGTGTTTTAAATTTTTTTTTATCTTGGTGTAGTCGTCTAACGACGCGGTTATTACCTTTGTCAGAGGCACCCATCTTACTTCAACCCGGCTGATCTTGCCGGGTGCCTTTTTGTAGACCCTTCGGTAGAAGGATCTTTGTCCAGTCAACGGTTGCAGGTACCTTCTCCTTGGGACGGGGAGTTGGCCGCCTATCCTTGATTGGCTTCTTCCTCTCAGCTAGAGGAGTCTTTTTAGCTGGCTGACTCTTGTTAGAGCCAACCTTGTTTTGGTTGATCAAATCCTTGATCTCACCCTTGAAACTAGTCATGAATTTCATGAGTTTGTCCCGGGTGGCTGGAGCTGATCCACTTGCCATCTGGGTTTCCCCTCCTAACCTCCCAAAGGGCTTGCTTGAACCCGACTGGTCTATGGCGTCCAGCTAATCTCTGGAACGGGTGTACCCAGAAATGAATGAGCCATCCTTGGCCACATACGTTTTCACATCGTTATCCTCATCTTCGTGGTCTGTATAGACCTGCAGTTGAGGGATATTGGATTTACCCGGTTGGTTAACCGGTTGAGAGTTGTTTGGATCGCCCGTTTGACCGGTTGTAGATTGTTGGGATCAGGAAGTGGTACAGACTCTTGAACCATCTTTGAGGTACTCTCCCCACAGACGGCGCCAAATGTTTTGGGTGTTTTTTTCCCTCGGGAGAGTTACGTCACAAAGTCTGGTCCGGCTCGAGTTGCACTTGCAAAAACACAGAGACTCCGTTTGTTGGAGCTCCGCCTGTGACGGTCAAGTTAGTAACTTGAAAAGGAATAAAGAGTGCAGAAATTAAGGTAGGTATCTGCTTGGATTCTAAGCTCAGATGTTCTCTGATGAGAGAGAATATGTGTGTAATAAATGATTGTAGATGTCCCCAAAATGGGGGAATATCTCCCTATTTATAGGGTCGTTAAGAAATGTGCCCCTCCCTAGATCACTTTAACCTAGGTCTGATGGGCTGTGCCGCAAAAGTGCGGGTTCTTGGGAATTGGGCCCTTGAAGGCCGCAATTCTGATGAGTATCCGAGGTGTCCACGTGTCAGCTGGTGAGTGGTCTTGGATGACCTGCCAGCCCTCAACACGTGGGGCTTTCTCATTGGTCCAAGTGTCTAGGGTATTTTTACCCTAAACACTCTCCATAGGATTTACTCATATCTCCCTCCACCGACTTGTGACTCAACCACAAAGGTCAAAAAGGCTTTTGAAGGGTTGTAACCTAAGGGCGAAGAGAGCAAAGGTAGGTTAAAATTTAACATTTGGTGGTATACCTAATTTGTGAAGCAATAGGCGATCAATCCTCAACACCATAATCAAGCTATCACCAAACCAAAACACCAACACCCCCAAGCTTATTCAAAGAAAAAATCACAAAAATATATACAAAAAGCGTAAGAACGCTTCTCCCCAAGCTTAACTGGAGCATTGTCCACAACGCTTTAAACTAGGGAGATCACACTTACATCAAAATTTTTTGTTCTTTTTTTAACTTTTCACTTTTTTTTTTTTTAACTTTTGCCAAAGAATTTGCTTTTACTTTGCTTTTTGCTCTTTTTCTTTTTTTTTTTTTTACTTTTTTTTTCACTTTATTTCTTTGTCCTCTCCCTTTTAACTATGGACGGCTTTTTCAACTCGCATTTTCCTTTTATCCATATAATATACACAACACAAACTTGCTTTCATGAAAAGAACCAAAGGACCGCACTTATACTCCCATAAGCTCCAACAACTATGGACTATTTGCTTCACAAAAACCAAGAATGGAAACCAAAAACAAAACAAACAGCTAGAGAGCTAGAGAAATGGCTAGAAAAGAAAGTATAAGGCTCAAATGGTTAGCAATCAGTAGGCAAATGTAAACCCAAAACCAAAAACACAAAATCTAGTCCTAGTAAAGATAAAATTACCACCCCGAAAAGAGGCCTTTGTCCTACCCAAATGGTTCGTTCGTGATCTCGGGAGATAAAAGTAAAATTCTAGATAAAGTAAGCTATAGTCAAGGATCCATATGCCGCTCATTCAAGATATGTATAAGGTTAGAAAAAGTGAAACCTCACATGGTTGTAGAAAAAACTCACTATTAACTTCAAATTCACTATAGGAAGAAACACCATCTTACCACAAATAAGTAGACTCGGGCTTCAAGGTCCCAAAAGTTCTATACACGCTACCTTAGCATACTCTATTCTAGAATCAACCAAGCATACTCTCAAATCGTGCATACCATTTAAGAAGAAAAGCATTCAACTACACAAGTCCAAAAGTATTATATTCAAAGCAAGAATAAAACAAAGAAACATTGCAAATTTGTCTTGAAAGAAACAAAAATCTTTTTGGAGTTTTTTAAAATAAAAGAACATGGAAATGCATATACAAATGTGCATGACATATATGAAACAACATCCCACCAAACATAATAGAATACTCTCCCCTAAGCTTGAATGAGACAATGCACTCAAATCATAAATCATAGAATCCATGGCAGGGGAAAACAAAGAGATCAATCTAACAAACCAACACATGTCCAACAAGGCATCAACTTTTAGAGAAAGAGCAAGTAAAGATATTACCGAATTCAGGTTAGTGTAAATACTCGCAAATGACCTAATTAAGCCTTTTAAAGCTAAGTTCCTCAGGAATTGAATCTTGCTTTTCATGTGCTAACAAAAATAGGAGTTAACCTTCCTTGATTCTTAATCCAATACCAATGCTCCAAATTATATCAAGTTATGTACCCAGCAAAAGACACACAAACATTTCCATGAGAGAAAATCTATTCTAAAAAGAAAAAGAAAATTAAAGCAATAAAACATGGGTTACTTCCCGAGAAAGGCTGATCGATGGAAATTGTAGGTCGTTATCTACCCTTCCCAAAGGTCAAACAAAATTTATAAACAGTTAACCACCCTATACTAGTATATGGTAAGTCAAGGGTCGAACCCTAAGGAATGGTGGGCCATTGTCTATTGCCTATAGTCAAGCTACTCCGAAGTCTAAATAGGGTGTAATCTCTATACTAGGGCAAACACAACTATTAAGCTAGATGAAATCAAATGTATAAGGTGCTAGGATTTGGGATCCATATGTAGTCATAATGAATTCAATCAATTGGGAGGTCAATCGACTAAGTCAAGCAATGTGAGGGAATATCAATTTTGCAACCAATAGAGCATATCAAACTATTCTCCTAGAGGTCTAACTAGCGTCAACTACGATAAACTCTAGCTAGGAAACATCACAAGACACCTCAATCGTGTAAATACAACCCACAAATCAATTGTCCATATCAATGCAAACTTCCAAAGCATTCTAGTGTGGATAACTAGGGTGATCAAGCCTAAATCAAACACACACATGCACAAAATTGATTAACCAATTTAATCACATTATCAACTCAAGCAATTTTCCCCAATAAACTTAAATCCATTACTCATACATGCTTCACCACTACCCTAGCAATCAAACTACTCACAATCCATTAATAACATCAAAATCAAAGCTAATCTAACAAACAAATTCATATTCATCAATTGAAATCAAACTAAATCAATCAAACTATTAACAAACTTGAACAATCAACAAAACAATCACTACTACAAAATGAGTCTTTTCTCGACGCTTAAGCCTCGACACTTTGGTATGAGCGTTAGGTGGTAAATATGATATGCGTATTTTTTCGACGCCTAAAAGCGTCGAGATTGATTTTCGGCATAAATAAGCGTCGAGAACAACACGTGCAGGGCTCGTGAGTGCAATTTGGTTAACCCACGGTTTCTGAATTTCAGAAATAATAAAACCGCCCATAGTTTCTAAACTTGAAAACCTTTCACTTCTCACATCTTAACCCTAACTATTCATCTCCCCTTCATCTTACTAAATTCTATGAAGTGATTCAGAAAATCATGGATTTCAATGTCAAATCTTCAATTCGTTCCCTATGCATTACTCATAAATAATTTTGCTTGCTTAATTTTCTCTACTTACCGGCCTTCAGTGGTGTTCAATTTCGTCTTCACTTTGCCGATTTAATTGAGGTACAATTTTTCCTTTTGGGCATCAAATTTTCTTTTAATTGAGTCCAATAGATTGTTTGTAGAGTTTTGTTAACAATAATTTCACGAAATTATGATCTGAAATGTATTTGATTCATGAGGAACAAATATTTTAGGGTTTCGTTATATATATTATTATGTTCGATTTTGTGCTACAGTTCAAATAAAATTCTAAAAATCTAGCCTTCTTTTCTTCATTGTTTGAAGGAAGCACCATTTTGAGTTGGCTCCTGACCTGCTATTAGGAACACTCTTTGATTTTTTTTATTTTTTTTTATCGTGTTAAATTTTTTTGAGGTTTTATTTTCCTAGTTATTTCTATGATATTGAGGAGTGGATAGATGGGATCCATCTTTTGACGCTCTGAACTATTAATTATACTATGGTCTAATTTGACTTTTATCATTCCTATACCCTTTAGTATCATATTCTGCTTCTTGTCTATTTGAATACTCTATGTGATGATTTCACATTATTGCAGTTGCTCTGTAGGAAGTTCTCTGTAGAAATTTTATTGATTTATCAGGTCATGCTCTTGACAGCTCTCACACCTCTTAGAATTATATATATCCATACTAAATACTCTGTACAATTTGTCTATATTTTTTTAATTGATTTACTTGCTTGATTGAATAAGTTCTTTCTTCCCTTTGGCAAGATGACATGACTACAATGCTGGTACAACAATGTTATTGGTCCCAGTGTAATAATATTAAGAGAATCATTGAGATTTCTAGTGAGAATGAGGTGAAGTAGTCTTTTTATCCTCTGATGTTCAGAAATTACATGGACTGCGTAAAACTTAAATGGTATCAATTTGGTATTGGGAGCAAATAAAATTGTTTATTGTATGAAATGCTCACATCTTAAGTCTGTAAGAATGTTTGATTGGATGCCATTATCATGCATTGCCTATTCTTATCCTCCTTTGTAGTTACTTATAGAACTAATTGATAATAATGTTGATGGTGGGGGGTGCGGATAGGCGGTCAGTGTTAATGAAATCCACATATGAGTTATTGAGTTATCGAAGGAGAGGAAGTAAGACTTATCACTTGATGAATTTTGGTAGGCCAATAAGGCCACTGTTCTTCGTGGTGAGATGCTGGCACCAAAAGTGCTTCAGCTTGAAGAAGAGATGGCTGTCATGAGAAAATACGTAATTACAAATACTAGGATGATCCCGTAAAATCTAATGAAATGATTGCCAAATTAGCTGATCCTGCCAAAGTTGTTGATACTCTCAAAGACCTTGCATATAAGATGATGCTCAATTTTTACTTTCTTCCTATTTGATAAGAGAATGATCTCTGTTTTTGTTTACTAGAGGTTCTTATCTGGACCTTGGCCACTTTCTCTTCTGCATCAATTTTGTGATTGAATTGTTTTCCACATGCACTTCCGAGTTGTGTAAAAGAGTTCTTCATGATAAAGCTTAAACATGTATGCATGTGTATTGCTATGATTTAAGCAAATATATTATGTTGGACTGCTTAAAAATTGTAGAAAATGGTTTAGTGTTCTGGCACTGCTTGTTGTCATATTTGCATAACTATAAAGTTATGCGGTTACTAAAATGGTTAAGTTTAATGTCACACTGTGATTTCAGTTGCAATCACCAGCATAATGACTTTGGTTCTCTCTCTAAATTGTCTGTACAGAACCAAGTGGTGAAAGAACGTGAAACAGTATCTTTGTGAAAATGATGGCAGATTTACCTGATTTAGTAAGCTAACTGATTTATATTTTTAGGTAATATGATTCTATCTTGTTGTTCCCATCTCAGTTATAATTTTATACCTGGAACATGATCTCGTGATTTCCTATTCATGTATATTTGCTGGATTGACTTGACCACTATGCTTCACTCATCTACTTGATTTGTCTTATGTATTCAGATTGAAGATGCAAAACTTATAATGGAGCTGGCAGAAACAGATCTGTAAATTATGGACTCATAAAGCAAGCGTATAATGCATCATTTGATGTTAGAAATTTCTTAGATCAATATGAGATGTCCAAGCTTTTGAAAGTGCCATATGTGAAAGGTGTTTTCTGGTTTCTCTCAAGTTTTACTCTTATATTATGTCTACTATTTGTTGTAGGGAAATTGTGATTGACATTGTGCATATCCTAGCTCGAGGCTTGAGATTTGTGAAGGGTGAAGGATCATATTGCAACTTAAGAATTCCTTTCTTACGATAATCAGCTTATTTCTTTCATTTCTAAAGTTTTTTTTTTAAAGTATACTAAGATTCATTGCTAAAGTCGTATTTTTAATTATACTTTCATTTCACTTTTGCTCTGTCTCATTACTCAATTTTCTTGCTTGTTTATTCCCCCCCCCCCAATTATTAACATGGAACAGCTCATTATATTTTCCCGCCCATATTTGATGAATTATATCTTTGCATGCTACGCTCATTATCCTTTTTATTAGCTTTGTCGTTGTTTATCTTTACTTATATACTTGCTGAACCTCATTTAAATTGTTTTATCTTATTCTTTGATATTTATCATGGTATAATTATGGTGCTTCATTATACTTAGTTGATACAAAGACTTTTATTAGTTTCAATTGTGGACTAGTTCTTAATATGCTCCGAAAGTTGTACTTTTCTCAGCATGGTTTAAATACATTGGTCTTTTCATAGTTGTTTAAATACAGCATGTTGAATCTTGAGCCTATGTTGTGTAATCTGTGAAGCCGAGGAGGAATCTGTGATGATCCACGCAGCTTTTGATTGCTCTGCAGCGAAGGAGATCTGGGCAGCCATTCCTTTTTTTGCTCAAATTAAGTAGGGCTCGGCTTCCAGCTTTATTGAGAGGCTGCTATGGCTCTCAAAAAATGTTTCAAGACCATAACTAGTTACGATTGCCACGCTAGCTTGGCTTAATATGTCCACCTTTGAGCAGAATTTATTTAATGACGTTGAGGTTGCCAGGTGGTTCGTGAATATGGTGCGTGAAAGTAATGAGTATGCTGGAAGGGTTGCTAACAAACCCAGCCAAATCTGCCCACCAGTCAGTTCGTGGAGCTGCCCAAGTTAGGGAAGGGTCAAGGTAAATTGTGATGCCCATTTGGGTGTTAAAACTGGCTTGGGGTCTCTGATAAAAAATGATCAAGGGACTATTGTTGTTGCTGCAGTGAGGCAGGAAAGTGCTGGGTGGGATGTAGGGTGTGCAAAAGCTACTGCCTGTCAAATATGGTCAGCTTGTGG
Organism: Chenopodium album; assembly: GCF_948465745.1. Classification (NCBI taxonomy): domain Eukaryota; kingdom Viridiplantae; phylum Streptophyta; class Magnoliopsida; order Caryophyllales; family Amaranthaceae; genus Chenopodium; species Chenopodium album. Next base: position 22,251,558 of record NC_137858.1, on the reverse strand, counting down.
CGAAGAGGTTAGTTTACTCTGATGTTCAGCTTGAAAGTAATGCCTTAAATGTGGTGAATGCTGTCCAGAACAATGCCAAAGGATTTTCCCTTGTGTTTCTCCTATATGATGATATTTGTAGGCTTTCTTCCAGTTTTAGTTCGTTTTTAATTTCTCATGTAAAGCGGTTAGGTAATACTCTAGGGGAGACTAGAGGTTGTGACGAATTTGTATCTTTAGGTCCTTTTCCTCAAAGTTTATTGACTTTGGCGGAAATTAATCTTCTTTAATATATTTTTCCCACTGCTTGCCCTCAAAAAAAAAAATACACGACATTTTATTTTTATTTTTATTAATTGTGTTGATGTTTTCTTTTATAAATTTGGTAATTAACTACGTACTCTTATTATTGTTGATTATTGTTTTTTTATAATCTAGTTATATAGAATATTTGTTTATTTTAATTTTAATGTTATTAATTTAATTTATGATAAATTTAAATAACTATAATAATTTGATAAAAGGGGAAAAAAGTAAAAGAAAAATAAAAACTTATAATAAAAATTCTGGACGCTTTTTAATGTCTACATATTTTGCACTTTTTCATATTTCAAGAGTTTCCCGCCGTACCATAGGCTGACACGAATAAACTTTAGACAACAAAAAGCGTCGCCAAATTTGAGTATGTGGACATGTAAAAGTGTCACTAAAAAACTACACAAATTTGGGATAATGCGCTAAATAAGTATTTTCCGACACTTCATATATAAGTTGGGACACATAAAAGCGTCGACATTCTCGACGCTTATTTGTGTCCTCCGAAATTCTCGACTCACGTATTCTCGACGCTTTTTAACAGCGTCGAGAAATATTTTTGCGACGCTTTTTAGCGTCGAAAAAAGGTCTAAAAAGCGTCAAAAAAACACGCTTTTGTAGTAGTGAAATGAAATCAAACAAAAGATTGAATTAAAGGGAAAAGAATTCTTACAAACTTGATAGAAATCAAACCAAATGTAGCAATCTTCAATCATCAATCATCAAACCCAAAATTTCTCTCTCTAAAAATCTAAGAACAAGAGTTTCTCTCTCTAACCAAAAAAATTCAATCTAAACTAATTCTAATTCTATTCTAATTCTTCTCTCTCTAAGAATAGAAGAAAAAGCTATATATAGTAAAACTAACTAGAGAGAAGTTAGTTAGATCGTCCAAAAGAGACCCCGAAAGGTGCGGCCGCACAAGGGAGAAGAGTGGCCGCGGGAAAAAGGGTACGGGGCAGGGACCCATGCAGGTGCGCCCGCACCCGCACCTAGTGCGCCAGCACCACCTAGGTGCGCGGCCACACCTACCCCGGGTGCACCTGCACCTGGCTACAGGGCATCCTTCCCCTTCTTCGTCGAAGCTCAACCTCGTGCGCTCGACATGGTGATGATGATGAACACCAAGGTAGGCAGTCTTGAAATGGATATTTTTGTGGGTTTGTGGCAAAGATGATGCCCCCACCGGTTACGTGCACTGATCTCTTGACTTGCTCCTTGCGTTCCATCAAACTTGAATCTCCAAAAGCGAACACGAGGCATCCAATCTTGATTAGAAATGTGAGAGGAAGACTCGGGATTCTATGGAAACACGATCATAACCTAAAAACAAACAAACAAAAGGGAAAAAGAACAAATAAACAAAGAAATGCACAAAACAAAGAAGTTAACTACGAAAAGCACAAGGAAAAATTGTCCGAAATAATCCGACCTTTGCTTCATCCGCCCAAAATAATCCCACCTTTCGATTATTTTTTAGTAATCCAATCATTATACCTCATCCGCTTTAAAAGGTCCCAACCGGTCATCTAACTTGTTGTTACAAGTTACTAGACACGTGTCAGACTCTAATTAGTAAAAAAAAAAATTTAAAAAAAAAACAGAAAAAATATAAACAAAAAGAAACCTCAAACCCAGATTCCAGCAGCCTCAGGCACCGGCCCCCTACCGGATTCCGACACCATGTCTTTTTCCTACCCCGATTCCAGCCACCAACGCCCTTCCCCTTCCCGATTCAGGCCACACCCTTCCTCTCCCTCCCCTTTTCCGGCCCACTCGACTCTAGCAGCAGCCCGCAAATTAGCTCCAAAAAAGAACTGCTGCTGCTGCTTCCCCTTCGCAAGCGCACCACCCACAAACCCGCAACAACATCACAAGCATTCTCACCGCAGCAAACACCAAATGAACCACCATCACAATTGGTCGCGCCACCCACCAAAACTGCACCAACAACCGCCGATAAATACCACAAATCAGCAGCTTCAAACGCCCACAAATTATCTCCAAAATCGCAACCAATCATAGCAGCTCCGCATAGGGGAGATTGACGGTTTCGGTGGGCTAATGGGTAGAGGTGGTGGTTTCGGTGAATGGGCTGGGTAGGGTAGGTGCGTGGTTTTGGTGGTGGGACTGCCGGAGAGGGTGACCATGTTTTTTATTTATTTATTTTTTATTTTTTCAATAATTTTTTTTAATTGTTTTTTATTTTTTATTTATTTTATTTTTGACCAATCACATGGTGACACGTGTGCAACAAACCCCAAGTCACAAATGATAACCTGTTTAGCCGGTTTCATTAGAAGCGGATTGGGTATAAAGGTCGGATTATTAAAAATTAATCGAAAGGTGGGATTATTTTAGGCGGATGAGGCAAAGGTCGGATTATTGCGGGCAATTTTTCCAAAGCACAAACTAACGAATTAAAGGACAAAACTAAAGAAAACTAGAGAAGAAGAGTTATAAAATGGAATGAAAATCATCATAAAAGAGATCAAATGAGTGCCATAAATGACACTCATCAAATTCCCCCAAGCTAAACTTTTGCTCGTCCTCGAGCAAAACAAAGCAAGAAAGAATAAGGATGAAAAACTTATTAAAAAGGAAAAAGAAAGACTCAATATGGGAATGTACACTAAGACTCACTGTCGTAGGAATCACGATTATTTTTAGCTACAACAAGCCCTTTAAACCCCAAAGTCGCCTATGAGGACGAGTGAGGTCTCGTAAGGGTGTCCTAAGAGTTTGACCCATAACTTTAATAAAGAAAACACGAGGCAAATCAAAAAGACAAAGTCAAAACAAAGCAAAAGAGAAGAATATAAAATTCTACGAGTTGGACTTTTTACCATGACTACAATTCAAATGAATGACAAACTTTCTCAAATAAATAGAGGTGAGCACATTTCAAGATATCTAAGGTTGATAAAAGAATAAAACATGCTAAGCATAGAGAACCAAGTATCACACTCCACTTTCATCCCGTTCGTTCTTAACGCGTGCTCCCTACTGATGAGTGACATTTATGGCACTCATTTGATCTCTTTTTGGATTAATTTCATTTCATTTTATAACTCTTTTCTTTAGTTTTCCTTAGTTTTACTCTTAATTTCTTCATTTTATGCTTTTCTTAGTTAGTTTCTCTATTTTGTGCATTTTCTAGTTTATTTGTTGTTTTTCCCTTTTATTTGCTTTTTCTCTTTTATTTGTAGGTTATGATCGATTGTCCAAGAATTCCCGAGCTTCCTTTCCATGGTTTTTATCGCTTTTGATGCCTTATGCTTGTGCAAAAAGCTCCAAGTCAAGAGGGACCTGAAGAGCAAGCTTCAAGACCTTGTTTGTGCACCTTTCATGACTTGTGTTCACCAAAAATACCAAGGAAAGTTGCTGCCTACTTTGTCCCCCATCACCATCACCTTTGGTGTGTGCACCACATGAGCTAGGACGAAGAAAAGGGAGGAAGTTCACCCAGCAAGGTGCGGGCGCACACGAGGGATGTGCGGCCGCACAGGTGGCGCGTGCGGCCGCACATCAGGCGTGTGCGGGCGCACCCAGCTGGGTATGATTTCCGTGCGCGCCTTTCTCTCTCCTACGTGCGACCGCACCAGCGTGGGTCTATTTTTGGGCGTCATAACCGACCTCTCCTTTGTATATATAGTTATTTCCTTCTATTTTTGGCCAAGTATTCATTTTTCAACAATTAGATCTTAGTTTTTTATTAGAATTTTAGAGAGAGAAACTCAAGATTGAAGAGAGAGAAACTCATGGTTTTTTGGTTGATTGTTCAAGAATTCTCCATTGTAATTGATCTTTTGATCAAGTTTGTAAGGATCTTTCATCTTTGATTTCAATATAAGTTTGTTTTTAGTTGATTTCATTTGTTTTTCATATGATTGTTGATTGTTGATGTTTGATTGAAGTTTGATTGATTTTTGGATTTGATCTTTTGATTTCTAATATGTTGATGATGAAATTGATGATTAGTGTAGTTTTGATCTTAATTTCCATGGCTAGTGAGTAGTTTACTTGCTAGGGTAATGGTGAAGCATGTATGAGTGATGGATTAGTGTAATTTGGGGATAATTAATGGAGTTGATGATGTGATTAAACTTGGTTGATGATTCATGTGCATGTGTGTAATTGATTGAAGCTTGGCCATCTTTGATTGTTGCACTAGATTGCATTGTAAGCTCGCTATGATACGGACCATTGATTTGTGACTTGCAATTTCTCGATTGAGGTATCTTGTGAAGTTTCCTAGTTAGTGTTTAGCGTAGTTGGCGCTAGTTAGACCTCTAGGAGAATAACTTGGTATGCTGTTTTGGATGCATGTTTGATCTTCCCTCATATCACTTGACTTAGTTAGTTTGACCTCCCGAATTACCCTTCTCTATTGCAATTACATGTGGATCCATTCCCCTAGTGTCTTTACATTTGATCTTATACAAGTTCATTGCATTGATTAGCTTTAGCTTTAGTTCTTACCATAAACCCCACATTTGACTTCGGAGTAGCTTAACATTAGACAATAAACATTCAATTTCCATTCCTTTGGGTTCGACCTCGACTTACTACTATACTTCTATAGGGGTTTGTTGAGTTATAAATATTGTTTGATTGGGTGGGGAGATAGCCCAACGACCTACCGTTTCTTCTCCCGTCACCTACTAGCTTCAAATCAACCTCTAGTGAGCGTCCAAATGATTCCTCGAAGCGGAAAAAGGATAATTTTTAGGCTACTCGACATCTTGACTTTTGCATCCCCTCTCCCTATTCCTAAAACTCACATTCCTCTCCTCCGATGAATGATTCAACCACTTAGGTCAAAAGTTCTTTCCCCAAGGTTGTAATGCAAGGGCGAGAAAGGGTGTAGGTAGGCTAAAATTTGAAATTAGTGGTTTTCCTAATCAATGAAGCAAAAGAATGGCCAATTCTTAGGATCCCAATCAAGCAGTCACCAAACCAAACAAAAATACATACACCTTATACCCCCAAGCTTATTTAAAACTACTTTCACAAACATATACACAAAAGCGTAAACGCTTCTCCCCCAAAGCTAAAATGAAGCATTGTCCTCAATGCTTAGAAGGAGAAAAGAATACATCAAAATATTTTTGGATTTCAATTTTTTTGCAATTTTTTTATAATTCGTCCGTGCCTTTTATAAACTTGGAAGGATTTTGTTGTCCTTGCCTTTTTCTAAGATTTGGACGGCTTTTTCTTTTATGCAGTTGCCATTATTCACAAAATATATACAAACACAAACTTGCATCCATTTAGAACCAAAAACAAACTTATACACCACAACTCCAAATGATGACCAATTGCTTCACAAAAACCAAAAATGGAACGAAAAGAAACAAAAGGCTCAAGAATCTAAGTACGTGGCTAGCAAAGAAGAGTAAAGGCTCAAATGGGTTAGCAATAAGGCAAATGTAAACCCAAAACGAACAAAAATGAAGAATACTATCCTAGAAATTGATAAATACCACCCCGAAAATATGCCATTTTCCTCCCTAAATGGTTCGGTCTCGGATTTAAGATCTATGAGTCAAGGTTCAAGATTAGGTTTGCAAAAGTCAAGGATCCATGCCGCTCATGCAAGTATAGGTAGAAGGCTTGAAAAACAAAGAACTCACACGGATGTAGCAAAAACTCACTATTAGCATCAAATCAACCATAGGGAGCAACTACCAACATGCCACAAACAAGTAGAATCCGGTTTCATGATCCTCTTAGTTCTAACCAACTACCTTAGCATGAATTATTTCTTCAATCAACCGAACATAATCTCAAAATTTGCAAACCCCTATTATTTAGGAAGAAAACCATTCAAAGGCAAAAGTCGAGTGATATGAAATCCAAATCATTAAAAAAAAACAAAGAATAAAAGAAAAGGAAAAACCTCAAAACTAAAAACAAAACAAAAGAAAATTAAAGGAAAGAAAAATAAAAGATCAAGGTGGAAAATCAAAGAAAAGGAGAAGCGAGAAATGAAGAAAAGAACAAGAATGAATATGCAACATATAAATCCCAATTGAAATACAAGTGATCTTAATGGCAACAACACCAAAAGATCCCAAACACGCTAGGTGTTAAACACATACATGCTCGAACTATTCAATTTCCCTAGACTAATCCAATTCTAAGCAACCAATAAAATAAAAGAAAGAAAAAGGAAAGGTCTCACTGGATAATCCATGCAAAGCGAAGACATAAGAGCAAATATGAGAATCACCGAATAAATCTCCAAAATAGAAGCAGGACAATCAACCCCGAATGAGAGCAAAAGAAATAAAGAAATTATATACAAAGAAAATAGTTAGTAACTTCCAGACAAAACCAGATGACAAAAAGAGCGAATCGGCAGCATAATAGCAGGACAGTAGAAATATCAGAGAGACTGACAGAAGAGCATAACAGCAGCAGATAGAAATAATCATCATCAGAAAATCATCAAAACATTATCAGAAAAACATCATAACAACCATCATCAGGAAATCATCACAGAAACATCATAGGAACAGCAGTAGCAGATATAGGACAGCAAGAATGAAAAGCTAACAGAACCAAATGAACCACAAGCTAAAGAGAAAGCATAATACGCACAACTACAAAGAAAAATTTCCCCCGAGCTAGAAATGAGCTACCCCCCCTCCCCAAGCTAAAACCTAACAATAAGGCATCCAAGACTAAGCAAGATAAAGCAAGCATATGGAGGGTAGCCAAGAAGGCTCACTGGGCACTGTGGTAGGGGGGTAGAACTAGAACTCCCCCCACCAATGCTATAGACAACACTACGAACCACATCATCAGCAATCTGGGCACTCTTCCCCTTGGACCTACTCACTCTCCGAAGCGAATCTAACGCAAAGAAATGCTTCCAATCATCAAGAATAGGAGGACCCGAACGTCCCCACCTTCCCTCGGTCTCGGGTGAAGGAAAAGGGTTAGGGTTACCCTTATCATAAGCCCAATCACATCCCCCCGGTCTCCTATAGTCATAGTCTCCTCAGGTGGTCTCACGGATGGCAGTAGGTGCCACATGAGGTCCCTCCTAATAGGGGTAGCAATGTCGAGGACCTACGGCCTTATCAAAAGGCTCCCATTGGGGAATTGGCCCCTCTTGGACCGGCAAATAGGGATAGTTCAAGTATGGCTCGATCTCACCTCTAGCAACATGAAAATCATAAATCCTTCTAGCATGATAATCATACCCCCCCCCCCCCACAAAATCATTGTCCAAAGAAGAAGAGGATGACAAAGCTAAATTAAGAGCGTCAATTTTATCATGCAAGCTAGTCAAATCAAGAGTAGAAGAAGTAGAGGGAGAAAGAGGAGGGCTAGAAGTACCTCCCCAAGATTTCGGGGAAACACGTCGCTTCGGGCGAGGGGAAGGCAAAGGCACCCTTAGGAGAGAGCGGTCAATGTCCATCTTGCCCGACCTCCAAGGTAAGTCCGACTCCAAATCTCTCACCATGGCCTCCGGGTGAGGAATGAGACACCAATCCGTTGTACGACAAACCTTCCAAACAAACCTTTGATTAATCAATGCATAGATGCTTAGAAGATGTGAGGGGTTCTTCTCTCTCGCGTCTTGAATAGGCTCAAGGGTCTTAAGCATTGCCCCATACTTCTTTTCATGTGAAAGCACAAGAATGGTGATCATCCCAACAATTTGAATGCTCTTCGAAATGAAAATCCCATCACGAATATCAACGAATCTATCAAGCAAATGTGAGGCAAAATCAATAACCTCAACCTCATCATCCTTAGGCTTATCCGCCAACCAAAGCCAACTCAATTCTTCTTGGGATATGGCACCAAGCGATTCCTTAGAAAAGAATGCATATGTTAGGATACGGCTAAAATACCGCATAGCCGCGTGAATAATAGAGGCGGACTTGGAGTATTGCGGCCGATAAGACTCCTCAAAGGCAATATGAGCCCACCAATCATTCTCACAATATTTGTGATCCTTGTGCAAAGTTTCATAGGCCGGATAGATGTAAGGAGCACCACCCAATGGCTCTGGGAATTGGAAGGCTTCATTGAAATAGGAGAGTGGTATTGAGTGGTCATCATTGAAAACTTGGAAAGATATAGTAGGAGGTGAATCATCATCATCATCTCCATGAACCTCAAGGGAAGCAAGAAACTCGAAAGTAATTCTAGCAAAAGTTGGAGCGTTGAGATCGATGAAGGCCTCAAGCCCTAAGTTCCTTGCCAACATTCTTACATCCTCATTAATACCAAGGATTGTTGTTGCTTCCTTATCATAAAACCTTGTTGAATAAAGTTTCTTAGATGAAAGGTTGATGAACTTTTCCCAATTTTCCTTCTTTGTGAATTCGATGCCATAAGTTTCTTTGATGGTGGTAGGAGGTGGAACCACATTTCTAGGATTAAAATATTTGGCTCGCTTTGTACGTCGGAGGGGGACCATCTACATACCACAATCAAAGGAAAGGTTCAAAACAAGAGAAAATAATGTGCAAATACTAAGCACGATAATGGCAAGACTAATAAGGTCAACAATAATCAAGAGAATAAGCAAGTATCCATACTCAAGTGAAGAATGCATAAAGCAAATCACAATTATTGACTAAATCATGCATAGTAAGCAACTTCATAATCCATGACCATCTAAACCCTTATGAACATCATCATCACCAACACTACAATACCCAACAACAAATCCAACAATGGTGATGCCAAAATATTCAATACACTCAAGTTAAATCATCATCACAAGGGAAATTATCATCAACAAAATCATCACATTCACAATCAACATATAATGAAGCAAGTAGTAAACAACATGGGTATGCTAATAAGAGTAGTACCAACCAAATAAAATTTTTATGAATAATGAAGGTTGAAAATTTATCACAAAAATGAAGAAAATATACCTTCAATTGATAAGAAATCACAAGAAAATAACACAAGGAGCACTACTACTCATTAACAATCCCAATAGCAAACCACAAAACTTCAAACAAAGAATACCTAAAAATCTCAATTTAGGAGAGAGAAAATTACCTTGAAGATGCTTGAATTGAGATTTGGAGTAATAATAAACTAGGAAATGATGAATTTCGATGAAATTTTGATGAGAAAATGATGAGGGAGATGAAGATTATACTAGAGAAAAAACCAATTGAAACATGAGTGAGAAAGTGAAGTAGGAGAGAGAAGAAGAAGGATGAGGCTAGAGCCTTTAAGGAGCCCCGACCTCAGGTGGTGCGGCCGCACCTGAGGGTGGCGCGCCCGCACCTCCATGGGTCTCCCTTTTGCTACTTTTCCTCCTTTTCTATGGTGCACACAGCGGTGGGTACACAAAGATGATGGTGATGAACACCAACATAGGCAATAGCAAAACCTTATTTTAGTGGGTTCAAATCAAGAATTTCATGATCCCACCAAAAGAACCCACCAAGTTCCATACTTACACAAATTTTCAACTCATGAACTTGGACAATTCTACCTCAAAATTGGCATCAAGATTATTGGATTTTAAATCAAATTCACCTACAACACAAAAGAAAACAAGATTAAAAGAGGATAAAATCATCAAAACAAAAAGAAAATTCATAGGAAAATGAGAAAAGGTTAGAAACTCGGGCTGTCTCCCGATAAGCGCTTGTTTAAAGTCATTAGCTTGACATTCTCTCCCCCCCCCCCCTTCAAGGTGGATTATAAAGAGTCATATCATGAATGAATCCAACAAAAACTCCATCAGAGTAGCGCTTGAGCCTATGTCCGTTGACCTTGAAAGTCCTTGAAAGGTCCAAAGGAGAAATTTCAATAGCACCATTTGGAAAGACCTCTTGAACAACAAATGGACCGGTCCAACGAGACATTAATTTTCCGGGAAAGAGCCTCATTCTTGAGTTGTAGAGGAGCACCTTATCTCCCGGATTGAATTCCTTCTTCTCAATGAGCTTATCATGCACCTCCTTGGCTCTAGCCTTATACAAACTAGGACAATCATAGGCATCCAAGCGATGCTCTTCCAATTCATGAAGGTCCAACCAATGTTGTTCCCCCGCACTTGCCAAATCAAAATTAATCCTCTTAATAGCCCAATGAGTGCGGTGCTCAAGCTCCACGGGAAGATGGCAACATTTCCCATAAAGTAATCGGTAAGGAGTGGTACTAATAGGAGTTTTGAAGGCCGTTCTATATGCCCACAAGGCATCATCAAGCTTGTTCGACCAATCCTTCCTATTTCTTGCAACCGTCTTCTCAAGTATCAACTTAATTTAACGATTGGACACCTCCACTTGCCCACTAGTTTGAGGATGGTAACGGAGCCTAAAGCGTTGGTTTACCCCATGTTTCTTCAACATTTTCCGGAAAGCATAATGCACGAAATGAGAGCCATTGTCGCTTATGACCGCCTTGGGAATGCCAAACCTTGGGAATATAATCTTTTAGAACAACTTCATTACCACCTTATGGTCATTTGTTGGAGAAGCAATGTCTTCAACCCATTTTGACACATAATCAACGGCAACAAGAATGTATTGATTCCCAAATGCAGAAGGAAAAGGACCCATGAAATCTATACCCCAAACATAAAAAAATTTCAACTAAAGAATGGGTTGTTGGGGCATCTTGTTCCTCTTTGAAATGTTCCCGGTCCTTTGACATCGATCACAACTCTTGGCAAATTCCCAAGCGTTCTTAAAGAGGTTCGGCCACCATAGGCCACATTGAAGCACCTTAGAAGCCGTTCTAGAAGCACCCATTTGACCACCACTATGATCCGAGTGGCACATCTTCAACAAATTTGGTATTTCTTCATTTGGCACACATGGGCGCAACATACCATCCACACCTCTCTTATACAAAATCGGCTCATCCCATACATAATGCCTAGCTTCTCTCTTGAGCTTCTTCTTTTTATTCTTGGAAAAAGAAGCAGGAAACTCCCCGCAAGCAAGAAAATTTACCAAATCGGCAAACCATGGGAGCTCCTTCACATTGATAACATACAAGGAATCATCCAACATCCTATCCTCAATTGGGGATCCATCATCTTGAACTTAAAAATCCTCAAGCCTAGATAAATGATCCGCAACCACATTTTCCGCACCTTTCTTATCTCGGATCTCAAGATCAAAATCTTGGAGTTCTAGAACTCAACAAATCAACCTTGGCTTGGATTCCTTTTTCCCAGAGAGATACTTCAAAGCCGCATGATCGGTGAAAACAATAGTCTTAGACCCCAACAAATAACAACGGAACTTCTCAAAAGAATGAACAATTGCCAAAAACTCCTTTTCTGTTGTTGTATAATTCCTTTGAGCACTATTTAGGGTCTTCAACATATAGTAGATGACATGGAGCTTCTTATCAATCCTTTGACCTAACACACCCCCAATAGTCGTGTCACTAGCATCACACATAAGCTCAAAGGGCAAATCCCACCTAGGGGCTTGGACAATGGGAGTGGAAGTCAAAGCTTTCTTGAACTTGTTTAAAGCCTTCAAACAAGTGTCATCAAACACAAAATCAACATCTTTATGGAGAAGATCATTCAAAGGCTTAGCAATGAAAGAAAAGTGACGAGGGGAAAACTAGGTCGTTGGGCTAATCCTCCCTAAGCCAAACAAAATTTATAAACACTCAACAAACCTAAATACATGTATAGAGGTAAGTCAAGGGTCGAACCGAAAGGAACGGTAATGTCTAAGTGCTTCCAATTATGTGCCTAAGCTAGGTCGAAGACGAAGGGTAAAAGGTGACACTAACAACTACTAAAACGAAGAAACCAAACGAATAAAGAGCTACGAATTAGGATCCCGCAAATAATAGCAATGAACATAGCAAATTGGAATGTAAAGCAATGTGAGGGAAAATCAATCATGCAACCAAAAGAGCATATCAAGCTATTCTCCTAGAGGTCTAACTAGCGTCAACTACGATAAACTCTAGCTAGGAAATATCACAAGACACCTCAATCGTGTAAATGCAAGCCACAAATCAATGGTCCGTATCAATGTGAACTTACATTGCAATCTAGTGCAACAATCAAAGTTAGCTACTCTTTAATTAATCACACACATGCACATGATCAATTAACCAAGTTCAATCACATCATCAACTCCATCAATTATCCCCAAATTACATCAATTCATTATATCATATAAGCTTCACCATATCCCTAACCAAACAACTACTCTAACATCATCATCAAATCAACAAACAACTACAGAAATCAATAATCGACAATCTAAGAAGAACAATTACACTAATCAAATATCAATCATCAAATTCCAATCAAAATCAAACAATCCAAACACGAATACAAAAAAAATACAATAAATGAGATAGAGTTTAGAAATCCTCATTGATAATAGAGAAGATCTCCAATACAATTGTCACCATTGAATCTTTAATCTCTCAATCACCATTGAAATTCCTCACTTTCTCTCTCTAAAATCTACTCCTAAAACTAACCCCTAAATCTAGAGAGAGAAGCTCTCAACTAAGCTAAGAATATGATCTAATTTCCTTCTAAACTTCTCAAAACTTCCCAAAAATCAGGTTTACAAAGGTATAAATAGAGGTGCAAAAACGTCAAAAACCGAGCAAGAAGAACCCACGGCGGCGCGTCCGCGCAACAGGGGAGGTGCGCCCGCACCACCCTAGTACGCGGCCGCACCACCCTCGCGCGCGGCCGCACCACCCATGCGCGGGGCCGCACCTAGCTGGGTTTCTTCGATTCTACAAGGCTACGAGCATTTGCGATGGGTGCATGACTTATGATGGTGATGAACACTAGAAGTGGCAGTACCTAAGGCTTAATATTGGTGGGCACATACCCCCTTTGATGGTAGCACTGCATGCGAGCGCAAGAGAAGAGCCAAGACTTAGAACTTCCACTTCTTTGCATCTTGAGCTTCCCGAATGCCATGAACTTGATCCAAAAGCTTCCTCCACCTTAGTGGATCACCAAAATCAAGACCCTAACCTCGTTCAATACCTACAAACATGAAAATAGAGCAAATAAAGGAGAAAAGGCTAGAAAACCAACGAAATCCACGAAAACTACAAAATAAGAGAGGAAAGGTAAAACTAAGCAACAAAGCATAAAACTAAGCACTTATTAAGCATGAAAGCCATGAAAAGAGGATAAAAAGGACCTAAATGCTCGTCAAATGAGTGCCATTTATGACACACATCAAATACCCCCAAGCTTATTCAAAGCTATACTCATAAACATATACACAAAAAGCGTGAGAACGCTTCCCCCCAAGCTTAAATGGAGCATTGTCCTCAATGCTTAAAAAGGGAGAATACGTACTCACATCAAAATATTTTTGAATTTTTTCATTTTTCACTTTTTTTTCCTTTTTTTTAATAATGCTTTGTCCTTGCCGCTTTTAACTTTGGACGGCTTTTTCCACTTTCCACTTATTTGTCCATGCCTTTTTTAAAGTAGGACGGCTTTTATATTCACTTGCCATTATTCACAAAATATGTACAAAACACAAACTTGCTTCCATTTAGAACCAAATCCATACTTATACACCACAACTCCAAAAGATGACCATTTGCTTCACAAAAACCAAAAATGGAACGAAAAGAAACAAAAGGCTCAAGAATCTAAGTACGTGGCTAGAAAAGAAAGGTATAGGCTCAAATTGGTTAGCAATAAGGAAAATGTAAACCCAAAAATAACAAAAATGAATAAAACTATCCTAAAAATAGAAAAATACCACCCCGAAAATATGCCTTTGTCTTCCCTAAATGGTTCGGTCTCGGATTCAAGATCTATGAGTCAAGTTTCAAGATTAGGTTTGCAAAAGTTAAGGATCCATGCCGCTCATGCAAATATAGGTAGAAGGCTTGAAAAACAAAGAACTCACACGGATGTAGCAAAAACTCACTATTGGTGTCAAATCGACTATAGGAAGCAACTACCAAACATGCCACAAACAAGTAGAATCCGGCTTCTTGTTCCCACTAGTTCTAACCAACTACCTTAGCATGCTTTATCCTAGAATAAACCAAGCATACAATCAAACCTTGCACACCGTTACCATTTAAGAAGAATAGCATTCTATTATACAAGTCCAAATGTTATTATGTCCAAAGCAAGAACAAAACAAAACACATTGCAAATTTGCCTTGATAGAAGCAAAAATCTTTTTGGAGTTTTTCAAAATATAAGAAACATGGAAAAGTATATACAAGGGTGCATAACTCATAAGGATCAACATCTCACCAAACATGATAGAATACCCTCCCCCAAGCTTGAATGAGACAATACACTCAAACATAACTCATATAATCCATGGGAGGGGAGAACAAGGAAAACAATCCAACAAACCAACATATGTCCAACAAGTCATCATCCACTAGAGAAAGAGCAAGGAAGGATACTACCGCAAATTAGGTGGGTGTAAATACCCGCAAATGACCCAATTTAACCTAACATAGCTAATTTCTCAAGAATTGAACCTTGTTTCCATGTGCTAGCAAAAATAGGAGTCAACCTTCCTTGATTCTTGATCCAAATTGAAGCACCAAAGTATATCAAATCATGTACCTAGCAAAAGGCACACAAACATTTCCATGAGAGAAAAATCTATTCTAAAAAGAAAAGGAAAATCTAATCTAAAACACGGGTTACTTCCCGAGAAAGGCTTGCTAAAGGTCCAAGCTTGACCGCTCTAGTAAAATAATAATTCAACGCACGTAAGAGCTTGTCAAATGCACTACTACACATTTCATAAGAAAGTAAGTGTGCACATGACAAAAATAAGTCATGCAACAAGCATAGTGCACACCTATGAGGAGAGAGATGCCAAGAGAAGGAAGAAGAATCAAAAGAAAACTCAACAAAATAAGAAGAAAAAGAAAAAGAAGAGGAAAAAAAAGAAAAAGAAAAAGATGGCATACTCTCCTCAAAATATTTTTGGGTGGCAACATCACCCTTTTCCCAAATTGGAGACAATTGAGCCACATGCAAATCCTCATAGACAAAAGGGTCCCCAATAGGCTTACCAGCAAAGGAAGGAAGAAAAATAGGGCAATAGGGGATGTGGTTAAACTTTTGAGAGAGAAAGGTATGAGAAATAGGCAAAGGGTTCGCGACTCCCTCAACACAAGGTCTCACATCGCCGATGAGGGCATGAGAATCAATCATAGAGTCCTTAAAAGAAGACCACTCATGATCACCATCTCCCTCAATCATCCAACTCCCAAGAGGAACCACATAATCTCCTCCACTACCTTCATGAACAATCACTCCCTCAACTTCCTTAAAGCCTAGAGTCTCAAAACCATGCATGAATGGAGGCAAATTCATTTCAAAATTATCTCTCTCCCATGAAGCTTTCTCAATGAACTTTCTTATAAGGTTACGGCTATTCCTTTTACCTTCAAAAAACACATTTGACATAACCTCAAACAAGTCCAAATACTCATGGATAGAAAAGTCACATTCATACACTTGAGACTCATTAAGATGGAAAGGAGGGTTAGGATTTACGAATTCAACACTCTCTTTATTCTTACCACCTTCACCATCAAACAAATGCTCATCAATGGTATCCTCACACTCTCTTGGTTGCTCAAAATTGCCATCATCATCCTCAACGCACACATTGGATTTGTAATTTTCACACAAGCATCAAAGATGACAATTGGCTTTCTAGCTCTTCACCTCTCCTTCTTCCCTCCTCAAGATGCTCCACATTCTTTTTCATCACCTCCAATTGACCTCTCAAAGTATTAAGAATCGACTCCTTTTTAGGCATAAGATTATCATTAAGCTCAATATGCCTAATTTGACTTTCAAAGTACCAAAAAGAGATTCAAAAGGTGTAGAGGATTGAGGCTCAACAAGAGAAGAAGAAGTACAACCAAGATTGGAAGAATCAACAATGAAATCATGAGCATATACATCACATTGGGGGTGGGGGGGCACAATCAAACATGTGAGATTTGTCAACTTCAACATGCAATTTATTATCATGAACAAAAGAGGAAATAGAGTTGGAAGCATTTGTTCTAGGTTCAACTATGGGATCATGCGACAAATCATGGGAAATCATGCTAGCATTGGAAGAATTAATACATTGCACATCAAAATTAGAAACATGATTACCCCTATTATATTCACCCCTAGCAAACCGAACATAAAAATCCCAAGCACCATCAATTGACAATGCTCTAAATCTCCCGTAATGCATGCATTCAACTTCATTCCTAGTTTGTTCATTCAAACCAAAATAGCAAATCTCACAAGCCTCCCCATAACTACAATGAATGTAGTTTAAGAACCTTATAAGTATATTGAAATTAGCATGAAAAGACTCACCAACATATTGAGGAAAAGAAAAGCATGCCATTTTTACAAAGCAAACAAAAATCAAATAAAAGAAAAATATAAACAAAGCCCTAGACTCAAGCAATCAAAAACACTCAAACATAGACACCGTTCCCCAGCAACGGCGCCATTTTGCTAGGAGAAAACTAGGTCGTTGGGCTAATCCTCCCTAAGCCAAACAAAATTTATAAACACTCAACAAACCTAAATACATGTATAGAAGTAAGTCAAGGGTCGAACCCAAAGGAACGGTAATGTCTAAGTGCTTTCAATTATGTGCCTAAGCTAGGTCGAAGACGAAGTGTAAAAGGTGACACTAACAACTACTAAAACAAACAAACCAAACGAATAAAAAGCTAGGGATTAGGATCCGCAAATAATAGCAATGAACATAGCAAATTGGAATAGGAAAGTCGACTAAGTTAAGCAATGTGACGAAAATCAATCATGCAACCAAAAGAGCATATCAAGCTAATCTCCTAAAGGTCTAACTAGCGTCAACTAAGATAAACTCTAGCTAGGAAACATCACAAGACACCTCAATCGTGTAAATGCAAGCCACAAATCAATGGTCGGTACCAATATGAACTTACAATGCAATCTAGTGCAACAATCAAAGTTAGCTACTCTTTAATTAATCACACACATGCACATGATCAATCAACCAAGTTTAATCACATCATCAACTCCATCAATTATCCCCAAATTACATCAATTCATTACATCATATAAGCTTCACCATATCCCTAACCAAACAACTACTCTAACAACATCATCAAATCAACAAACAACTAAAGAAATCACCAATCGACAATCTAACAAGAACAATTACACTAATCAAATATCAATCATCAAATTCCAATCAAAATCAAACAATCCAAACACGAATACTAAAAAAATACAATAAATGAGATAGAGTTTAGAAATGCTCATTGATAATAAAGAAGATCTCCAATACAATTGTCACCATTGAATCTTCAATCTCTCAATCACCATTGAAATTCCTCACTTTCTCTCTCTAAAATCTACTCCTAAAACTAACCCCTAAATCTAGAGAGAAAAGCTCTCAACTAAGCAAAGAATATGATCTAATTTCTCCTTCTAAACTTCTCAAAACTTCCCAAAAATCAGGTTTACAAAGTTTTAAATAGAGGTGCAAAACCGTCAAAAACCGAGCAAGAAGAACCCACGGCGGCGTGCCCGCGCAACAGGGGCGGTGCAAGAGAAGAGCCAAGACTTGGAACTTCCACTTCTTGCATCTTGAGCTTCCCGAATGCCATGAACTTGATCCAAAACTTCCTCGTCCATAGTGGATCACCAAAATCAAGACCCGAACCTCGTTCAATACCTACAACAACGAAAATATAGCAAATAAAGTAGAAAAGGCTAGAAAACCAACGAAATGCACGAAAACTACAAAACAAGAGAGGAAAGGTAAAACTAAGCAACAAAGAATAAAACTAAGCACTTATTAAGCATGAAAGCCATGAAAAGAGGATAAAAAAGACCTAAATGCTCGTCAAATGTGTGCCATTTATGACACACATCAATACCCCCAAGCTTATTCAAAGCTATACTCACAAACATATACACAAAAAGCGTGAGAGATTTTTATAGAAAAGTCTTTGATAAACCTTCTATAAAACCCGGAGTGGCCCAAAAATGATCTTACTCCTTTCACATTAACCATAGGTGGCAATTTCTCTATCACTTCAATCTTGGCCTTGTCAACTTCTATTCCTTTATGAGAGATTTTGTGTCCAAGCACAATCCCTTCTTTCACCATGAAGTGGCATTTTTCCCAATTTAACACTAAGTTGACCTTCTCACACCTTGCTAGGCATTTTCCAAGATTTTCAAGGAAATCCTCAAACAAAACTCCTCCCACGGAAAAATCGTCCATAAAAACCTCCATTTCTTCCTCCAACATCTCCCCAAAAATGCTCATCATGCACCTTTGAAAGGTCGCCGGAGCATTACACAAACCAAAGGGCATTCTTCTATATGCAAAAGTACCATATAGGCATGTGAAGGTTGTCTTTTCTTGATCATCGGGATGGATTGGAATTTGAAAGAATCCCGAATACTCATCAAGGAAACAATAGAACTTGTGCCTTGTAAGTCTTTCAAGCATTTGATCAATGAAGGGGAGGGAAAAGTGATCCTTCTTGGTTGATGTATTTAGACGCCTATAGTCTATACACACCCGCCTACCGGTAACCTTTCTTGTCGGAATGAGCTCACCTTTCTCATTCTTGACTACGGTCATACCCCCCTTTTTTGGAACGACATGCACGGGGGAGACCCACCTAGAGCTTGAGATGGGGAATATGATCCCCGCATCCAAAAGCTTAGTAATCTCTTTCTTCACTACTTCTCCCATTTGGGGATGTAGCTTTCTTTGTCGTTCAATAGAAAGTAGGGTGCCTTCCTCAAGCGTTATATGATGTGTGCACAAAGCGGGGCTTATACCCTTGATATCATCAATGGTATAGCCCAAAGAACCTAGGTGCTTTCTCAAAATATCATATAGCGCTTGAGCTTGGCTTTTACTCAAGGATACACTAACAATAACGGGATAAGTAGAATTTGGGCCTAAGAATTCATACCTAAGGACTAAGGTGTGATGGTAGAGGTTTGAGCTCTACCATAGGAACACCTTTACCTTCTTTGGTCGAGGCCACATGCAAAGCATCTTGACTTGATATCCCCATACAAATTTTTCTCATCACTCCCTTCATTGCTTCCATCAAGCAAGTCCTCATACAATTGCATTTCCTTGTTTGGGATACCTATCTTTTCTTTGTTCAACCAAACACACTCAAGAGGATCATTAGATGTGAGCAAGTGCTCATGCATGGATTGCACAATATTATCAAGAACTTCAACTCTCATGCAATTCTCAAAAGAAGAAGAGAGATATTTCATGCCTTCATTCAAATCAAATTCAACTACCTCCTCTCCTATCTTAAGAGATATCTTAGCACTTTTGACATCAATCATAGCCCCCGATGTAGCAAGAAATGGCCTAGCTAAGATGATAGGGATAGTAGCATCTTCATCCATATCCAACACTACAAAATCAACCGGAGTGACGAATTTCCCAACCCTTAATGGAACATCTTCTACCTTACCCTTTGGGATATTAATTGACCTATCGGCTAATTGCAATGTGATCTTGGAAGGTAAAAGTTCCCCTAGCTCTAGTCTTTGATAGACCGAATATGGCATAAGGCTAATACTAGCTCCTAAGTCACATAAGGCATTATCAATTTAAGTCTTGTTAATAGCACAAGGGATAGAAAAATTTTCGGGATCCTTCAACTTAGGTTGCATCTTATTCATTATGATTGCACTACAATTCTCGGTTCCGTTATGTCACATGTCTTCTTTCCACTCAAAATCTCTTTGAGGAACTTGGCATAGTTTGGCATTTGTTCTACAACATCGGTGAAGGGAAGAGTTAGATGAAGTTGCTTAAGCATCTCTATGAATTTCCCAAATTGATCATCCAATTTGTGCCTATAGTACTTTTGAGGATAAGGGAGCTTGGGCTTGTAAAGTTCTTTCTCTTTCTCTTTCACTCTTTCTACTTGTTCCTCATCAACTTTCTCACTTAAGGGACTCTCATCTCCCTCAATCACAATAGGACTCTTGCTAGTGCTCTCTCCAGCATCACTCTTCTTAGGTACTCCACTCTCAAGGACCCTACCACTCCTAGTAACAATTGCATCCATAGGGTTCTTAGAATCTAAGCTTGGTGAAGTCAAGGAAGAGGAATCCGCAAATTCTTTAAACACATTAGCCAATTGAGAGAGTTTGTTACCTAAATCTTTATTATAAGTTAACATGTCATTAAACTTCTCATCATTCATGGCCATGTAGGTTTCTATCATTTTGGCTTATTTATCAATAATCCCTTCCAAGAAATACCTAGAAGAAAATGGTTGATCTTAGGAATCATCACTTGAGGCTTGAGTATTTGGAACGAAACCAAGTGGGGAACCTCTTTGAACATTTGGTTGAAAATATCCCCTACTTTGATTATTCCAATTACCCCTAGCTTGATTTTGGCCACTATGTTGACTATGGTTACCATAACTTTGGTTATGATCCCCATGCCCTCGGCAATGACTTTGACCATTATAACCATGGTTGTTATAGCTACCATGAATTCCTTGGATTCCATGATTTCTACAACCTCCAATTTGGTTATAATTATCATAGAGAACATGGTTATGATAATTCCTATTTCCAACATTTCTTTGAACATCCATTCTAGGTTCACAATCATGATTATCAACATAATTCACATGCGCAATTTCAATTCCATCACATTCATCACAAGGAACATTGGGACACATAAAAGCATCATGATCACTCATTCCACATAAATCACAAGGCCAACATTCTCTAATCATGCAATAAGAAGAAGAATTAGAGTTAAGGTAAGAAGGTGTACCTCTCCCCTTAATTTAGGAGGGAAGAATCGGAGCTTGCGAAGGTGGACTCTCAAGCTTGGCTTTGAGGGATATAACTTCTTTCCCCAAATCCGCAATTAGAGTGGTCAAATCATTAATGGAATTGAGTTGTTCGATTGAGAACCCCTTGCTAGTTTGCTCTTTCTCCACTTCTTGCCAATTCATATAATGTCGCACCACTTCATCCATTGCATCCACCACTTCTTCTTCCGTTTTGTTCATTATCGGGCCTCTGGCTCCGGCATCTAAGCTTGCTCTTCCATGAGAACTCAACCCACCATAGAAGATTTGTATAATTTGGTAGGTAGGAATCCCATGATGTGGACACTCTCGTTGATACTCCTTATACCTCTCCCATGCTTCATAGAGACTCTCACTAGGCCCTTGCTTGAAGTTTTGGATCAAAGTCCTCGATTCCGCCGTCTTCTTTTGTGGGAAGAAGCGAGATAAGAAAGCCTTTGTGACCTTATCCCATGTTCTTAGGGACCTTGGTTTGACCTCTTTGTCCAACCACTCTAAAGCTTTTCCAATGAGAGAAAAGGGGAACAACTTGAGCCTTATATACTCTTGAGCAACTCCGGCTACCACAATTGTATTGCAATACTTCTCAAAATCTTTGAGATGATTGAGAGGATTTTCACTTTTTGTACCTCGAAATTGTATCCTCTCGACCAAGGTAATCATAGCCGGTTTGATTTCAAAGTCATTGTCCGGAACCAACAATGGAACAATTCCACTCTCATACTTGTAAGCACCCGAAGTGCCTAACTCCTTCAATTTCACTCTTTGAGCTTCTCCCATGTTCACTTGCACACACAATCTCAAACAAAATTATTAGTAACATGGCTACAAATGTAGCCTAAAAGAAAATCATTTTGTATTTTTGAATAAGGTGGAATAGACTCAACAACAATACACAATCACAACACCATTCCCCAGCAACGGCGCCATTTTGATCGATGGAAATTGTAGGTCGTTATCTACCCTTCCCAAAGGTGAAACAAAATTTATAAACACTTAACCACACTATACTAGTATATGGTAAGTCAAGGTTCAAACCCAAAGGAATGGTGGGCTATTGTCTATTGCCTATAGTCAAGCTACTTCGAAGTATAATAATAGGGTGTAATCTCTATACTAGGGCAAACACAATTATTAAGCTAGATAAAATCAAATGTATAAGGTGCTAGGGTTTGGGATCCACATGTAGTAGTCATAATGAATTCAATCAATTGGGAGGTCAATCTACTAAGTCAAGCAATGTGAGGGAAGATCAATTTTGCAACCAATAGAGCGTATCAAGCTATTCTCTTAGAGGCTTAACTAGCGTCAACTACGATAAACTCTAGCTAGGAAACATCATAAGACACCTCAATCGTGTAAATGCTAGCCACAAATCAATTGTCCGTATCAATGCAAACTTGCAATGCAATCTAGTGTGAATAACTAGGGTGATCAAGCCTAAATCAAACACACACATGCACAAAATTGATTAACCAATTTAATCACATCGTCAACACAATCAATTTTCCCCAATTAACTTAAATCCATTACTTATATATGCTTCACCATTACCCTAGGAATAAAACTACTCACAATCCATTAAGAACATCAAAATCAAAGCTAATCTAACCAACAAATCCATATTCATCAATTGAAATCAAACTAAATCAATCAAACTATTAACAAACTTGAACAATCAACAAAACAATTGAAATCAAACAAAAGAGAATTAAAGTGAAAAGAATTCTTACAAACTTGATAGAAATCAAACCAAATGCAGCAATCTTCAATCATCAATCATTAAACCCAAAATTTCTCTCTCTAAAAATCTAAGAACAAGAGTTTCTCTCTCTAACTAAAAAAATTCAATCTAAACTAATTCCAATTATATTCTAATTCATCTCTCTAAAAAATAGAAGAAAAAGCTATATATAGTAAAACTAACTAGAGAGAAGTTAGTTAGATCGTCCAAAAGAGACCCCGGAAGGTTCAGCCGCACAAGGGAGAAGAGTAACCGCGGGAAAAAGGGTACGGGGCAGGGACCCAGGCAGGTGCGCCCGCACCCGCACCACCCAGGTGCGCAGCCGCACCTACCCCGGGCGCGCCCGCACCTGGCTACAGGGCATCCTTCCCCTTCTTTGTCCAAGCTCAACCTCGTGCGCTCGACATGGTGATGATGATGAACACCAAAGTAGGCAGTCTTGAAATGGATATTTTGGTGGGTTTGTGGCAAAGATGATGCCCCCACCGGATACGTGCACCGATCTCTTGACTTGCTCCTTGCGTTCCTTCAAACTTGAAGCTCCAAAAGCGAACACGAGGCATCCAATCTTGATTAGAAATGTGAGAGGAAGGCTCGGGATTCTTTGGAAACACGATCATAACCTAAAAACAAATGAAAACAAACAAATAAAAGGGAAAAAGAACAAATAAACAAAGAAATGCACAAGACAAAGAAACTAACTACGAAAAGCATAAACTAACGAAATAAAGGACAAAACTAAAGAAAACTAGAGAAAAAGAGTTATAAAATGGAATGAAAATCATCCTAAAAGAGATCAAATGAGTGCCATAAATGACACTCATCAAAGGCTTGCTTAAGGTCCAAGCGTGACCGCTCTAGTAAATAATATTGCAACAAACGCAATAGCTTGTCAAGTTCACTAAGATAATAAGTATGCAAATGACAGGAAGAGAACATGCAACCAGGATAGTGCATGCAAATTAGGAGAGATATGCCAAGAAAAAGCAGAAGAATCAAATGAAAATTCAACAAAATAAGAAAAGGAAGAAGAAGACGAAGAAGAAAAAAAAAGAAGAATAAGACAAACTCTCCTCAAAATACTTTTGGGTGGAAAAATCACCCATTACCTCAATAGAATACGAATGAGGGACATGTAAATCATCATAGACAAGGGGGTCCCTAATAGGCTTATTGACAAAGGAAGGGAGGGACATAGGATAGTAGGGGATGTGGTTGAAATTCCTTTAAAAAGGGACATTAGAGGGGGGGGGGGGAATAGGAGAAATGGTCTCACAAATTGTCTCATCTTCACCACCATTCTTCACGTCACCAATAAGAGCATGAAAATCAGTCATAGAATTCCTAAAGAAGGACACTCATGATCTCCATCTCCCTCAAACATCCAACTTCTAAGAGAAACTGCATAATCCCCTCTATTACAGTTATGAACAACAACTCCCTCATCATCCTTAAAGCCCAAAGTGTCAAAACCATGCATGAATGGATGCAAATTCATTACAAACTCATCTCTCTCCCATGAAGCATTATCAACGAGCTCACTCAAAAGGCTATGAGTTTACATTTGAAACTTAAAGAACACATTGGACATAACCTCAAATGAATCCAAATATTCATGGATAGAAGAATCACAATCATACACTTGAGACTCATCAAGATGGGAAGGAGAGTTGGGGTTTTAAAAATAAAACACTCTCTTCATTCTCTACTCCTTCACCATCACTCAAATGCTCACCAATGGGATCTTCACACTCTCTTGGTTGCTCAAAATCATCATCATCATCATCCTCAACACACACATTGGATTGGGATTTCTCACAAATAAGCATCAAAGATGACAATTAATTTTCTAACTCATCTTTTCTTCTCCTTCCCTCCTTAAGACGCTCCTCATTCTTTTTCATTATCTCTAATTGATTTCTCATAGATTTAAGAATCAACTCCTTAATAGGCCCAAGATCATTATCATGCTCAATGCGCCTATTCAAAAATATCAACAAGAGATTCAAAATGTGTAAAAGGTTAAGTTTCAACAAGAGAAGAAGGATAACAACCGTGATTGGAAGAATCAACAATAAAATCGTGAGCATATACGTGAGATTCGATATTAAGGGAACGAAGCACATTACAAGAAGGCATGGTAACTAATGAAGATAATTAAAACACACCATTAGCATCAACTTGAGCATGTGCCTCATCATCATGAACAAAAGAGGAATTAGACTTGAAAGCATTTGTTCTAGGTTCACTAATGGGATCATGTGACAATTCATGGGAATTCATGCTAACATTAGAATAATCAAGACATTGCACATCAACATTAGAATCATGATAACCTATATTATAGACATTCGTTCCAAGCAAACCAAACATAAAATCCCAAGCATCATCAAATGACAATGCTCTAAATTCACCATTATGCATGCTTTTAACTATGTCCCTAGTTTGCTCATCCAAACCAAAATAACAAATCTCACAAGACTCCCAAAGAATACAACAATTATAGTTAAAAAACCCTATAATTCTACAGAAATATTCACAAAAAGGTTCATTGTCATATTGAGGAAATGAGAGACATGACATTTGTTTTTACACAAAAAAACAAAATTAAATAAAAGAAAAGTATATACAAAGACCTAGACTTAAGCAATCAAAAAGACTCAAACATAGACACCGTTCCCTGCCAACAGAGCTATTTATAAGCTTAGCTAAAATGTGAGACATGAATTGTAAGCTAATCTAAAGTTGAAATTACAAAGGGAAGCCCCGAGCTATTAATAAGAAAAATAAAGAAGGTGCAAAAATCCTAAAACAAAGCTGCTCGGGCAGTCTAATTTGCTTGGGAGAGCAAACCTACCTGGCCGATCAAACCCAGATTAGGCACGCGCAGTTTGACCGAGTAGCTTTACTTTCCTTGGCCGAGCTGCCGCTGCTCGGGAGAGAAGCTGCGCCACAAAAGGTCTGCGGCGACACAACACAAGTTGTCGCGCCACAGTAGAGGACGCCGCACCGTGACAAGGGGCGTCGTGCCACAGTGGGTTTCGTCGTGCCACGGTGGCAACGCCATGACGCGGCAAAAGACTTGCTACAGCTCGCGAGATATGCCTCGCCACGGGAGGAACTACCATGTCATATGGCTAGCTGTCGCGCCACGGTGCCACTTGCTGTGTCACGGTGCCAGCTGTTATGCCACGGCAACGCTACATTGCTGCAATGATAATGTTGTTGCAGCTTGGGTGAGAACCTTGCTGCTCGATGTTGTTCGAGGAGTTGCTCGGGCATGAAGGAGGTGTGTGCCCAAGCAAAATGGTCTACCCAACATAGCTATATATCCTTTCAAAGCTCCTGAATAAATTCTTCAATTGCTTGGGCAAGCATATGATCTTTGCCCATGCAACTTTCCCAAGTCACTATGCTTTGAGTTCCAACCTGATTTGCTTGTGCTCTAACTTCTTGTACTTGGTTTGGTTTACTTTCAAAGCTCGCATTGGGTTTTCTCCTCGACTTTTGAGCCTCGGAAAATCCCGACACACGTACTAAACAAGCCAACCAAAACAAAAAGCAAGAGCATAACAAATAAATGCATAAAAAGGATAATTAAGCCATTAGAAACATGCATTTCTCTAAACTAACACACAAGCACGCAAATCGAGCATTATTACCTAAAAATACGACATGAAAGGCTAAAAACATGCATAAAACTACAAAGAAACTTATCCTATGAGTGCCATAAATGACACTCATCACATACCTAACGTGGTGGGGCAGTCTGGAAATTAATCTAGTGCCTCTGTTTTTTCGTTCACAATTGGTTTATTTAATTTTTCCTACGGGCAAACTTGAAATACGACGTTGAAACGTCAATGCGTATGCAAAAATGCCATTTAATCACAAAAATACGATTCTAGAATTTTTCAAGTCTCATCCACTCATCTCAATTAAATACCGATCACTCAAATCAATATATAACCAATTCAAGAATCCCTCGGGCAGTGGAGTCCCCAAATTGTAGACGTCGTTCGAAACACGCCTATGTTGAGCATGTGGTCAATATGCTTGGCACTCATAGGAAGTGAGAATTGACATCACGATTAGGGACAAAGCAAAGTAGGGAGTCGCCAACAAGTTTTTAAGAAACTTGTAAACCGTTCACGGATCATTTAAGACAACCATGATTAAGGGACAACAATAGGCAACAACGATTGACCCGTAAAGGTTACACCGCATTCATAATCCATGAGATTACTAACTCCATATGGTTCGGAATCACGAAAGGAAGATCGGGGATGATGGTACGAAGTGAGTCATGGAGTCATATTCGCCTGTATTGGCCTCTACTCGATTCTTATAGTGAAAAGTATTTCTTGCGATCTCAAAGGCATGCAAACAAAGACTCAATTTGCTACAAACCAATAATTATGCTAAATTTATTGAATATTAATGCAACACATAATTTTAACATATTGTGATCACTTGATTAAACAACAAGATTAAAAATGAACCTAAACTGGTCGTCCAAATTTTCTTATTAAACGTTATATTCAATTACATGTTCCTTTTAACATGCAATATGGTGATCAATAAATATAATAAAATAAACATTAATATTGAAAGCAATTTAACCATAATATCGTTAGTCAAATCATATCATAATAATAACCCAAATCATGATATTAGCAATAAAAATAAAATAAAAGTAGTTAAGAGATTGATTACTCACTTTCTACGTTTCCTTGAATTGATACATCATGAATAAATTGTTGGTAATTTCGCTAAAGATATAAAATCAAATTAAATAAAAATAGAGTTGATTTAATCCAAACCCTCAATTAATTATACCTTTCACGCCTTGGTTTAAGGACGAAATCTCATGTCAAGTATGGACTCCTTTGAGTGCTTAGGGGAATTATTATGGAAGAATAGGGTGAATAGGGTTTAGGCTAAAGCAAGAGAGATAGAAGAGAATGTTTGTTGGTGCCCTGAAACTGAGGAAATCAACCTCGTATTTATAGCAAAAATGTGTGGGGTGAAGCACAGAACCCTAGAAAAGAAGAGATGTCGTGGAAAAGCCCTATCCAAACACCGCGTCACGGTGCGTGTACCGTGACATGGCGCATTGTATTGTTACACGGTATTCAGGTTTTCCTGAAAACCGTCTAGAGTCACCTTTATCTTTGCTTAACAACTAAGATGTGATATTTTAGGCGTCGTTTCAGCTATTCTGAAGTATTTTAGGTTTAGGTTTTTTATTATTTATTAATCGAGCTAAATTAATAAATAACACGAAATGGATAAAAAGGGGTTTGGGCTAAAATGTGATTTGGACTGAGTGTAAATAAATGGTTTGACTGATATGTTTACTGAATATGTTAACTGTGTTTGACTGAACATGGATTTTAATCACTTTCGAGATTAAATACTTTACCCGACCAATAATGGCGGTGAAAGGTTGTTCTTCATCGGGTTTGAACTATTTTAGTAAACATCTTTATACCTCCGACCGAAGGTTATGACGTTTTTTTAGGATAATAAGGGAAACAAAATTGTTTTCGGGAGACATTTTAAGGTGTCTACAGATTGCGATTACTTTTATTCCTTCCAATGTTCGATTGATTTGATTTCCCCCGATTAGCATTTCTATCATGATTGTATGTGGATCCTAATCTCTAGTGCTTGTGATATTGATTCATCTAGCGATTCTAGTTTGTTTGGTAGTATAGCTCATACAATAACAACCTTACCCAAGTTTCGAAGTAGCTTGACTATAGACTTTAATTTCCAACTCCCATTCCTCGTGGTTCGACCCTTGACTTACCTCTAAGCTTGCGTTAAGGTGGTTAAGTTTTTAAAAATTTTGTTAACTTAGAGTTTGAGCACATAGCGACGTGTTTAAAACTCCCTATGACAGTTCCGTCAAAAAAGTTATAGATAAATTAAAATAGGGGTGGAAATGTAAGGATGGATGCGAGGAAAGTAAAAAAAAAAAAAAAAAAGGAGGTAAAGAGGAGGTAAGGAAGATGTGGCTTCCTTTATTTTAAAAAGGAAAAATGTTTTCCATCATAAAAATTATATAATTTCTCAACATTGGGAAAATGTTTTCCACCTCTTCAGAAACCAAACAAAAGAAAATGAGAAGAAAAAAAAATGAAAATTATTTTCCATAAAACCATTTTACATCAAACCAAATGAGGCCTAATGTTCCACTTTTTGTAGCATGATTATTGATGGGTGATTACAAGTGTAATTATTTTATTTGCGTTCTAGTGGATATGACATGCGTGTCGCTATGAGATGAGGGTATTTTGGTTATCAAACACTTACAATTTATCTGACTTTTAATATCTTAAATGTTGCATGTATTAGTTGATATATAAAGAAACCAATTCTTATTTATATCATTAAATGAGACTTAATCTTCCATTTTTAGCTTGATTGATGGATAATTAAAGATGTAATTGTTTTACTTACCTTACTAGTAGATATAACATATAACAACAAGGAGGGTATTTGGGTCCCTCAACAAAAAAAGGAGGGTATTTGGGTTTTAGAACACTCACATTCCTCTTACTTTTGAATAATTACTTCATATTATATGAAATTTTCACTAATAGTCGTATATATATGCTACACTTAAATGGTTTGACACAAAATCAGTGGCGGAGCATGGATTTTCCGCATAGGGGGACAGACTAAAGGTGGAATTTTATAAATGGAAAAAACTTTTTAAACATACATAAATTATTGTACGGGCTATGCTTAATACTTAAAATAAGTTTTACAGCCTGAAAACCCAAAATTCTTAATTATACAGTCCAAAAAATTAAAAAAAAAAATCATATTAATTATAGCTTCACCTTCACCTTCAAGTCTTCATTTATTTGAAAGCAATGAACAATTAGTTGAAAATTATGAATCAAGTATTGAATCATATACAATCAAAATTATCAAATAATTCATAAATGTGATTTCTAATTAACGAAAAATCATAACATATAAACTATTTCTCATTCCAATTTGGGCAATGTCAGACCCAAGAATTTCTCTTATAGGTTCAAAGTTTTCAAACCTAGGATAATTTAATACAAATATATATTGAGATATATAATAAAATCAAACACCTTTGCCGAAATAATTTGGGGTTGTAATTTATACAATTATCAAAAAATTATGCAAATTACTAAGGTAAATTTTTTTTTTTTTTTTTTGACAAGAAAATAACTAAGGTAATTTAGAAGTTAGAACATGATGCCATTAAATAGTACGTATTACTATTAATTGAATTTGGGAATTAAATAAACAAGCAAGGAAAGGGGAAAAATTTTAAATAAAAATAAGAAGAAAGTGTTGGACAAAGAGATCGAACCCTTAACCATACAGAATACTTGAAAGCACATAATTCTATTTAACTAGTATTTTTTTTTTTTTTTTTTTTTTTTTTTTTTTTGTAGTGGGGGGACGGTTGTCCCCCCTTGTACCCACCCTCAGTGCACAAAATATACAAAGATCTCGTTTGGTTGATGTAGGAATTAAATTTTCATGGGAAGTTCTAATTCATAAAAAATTAGTTATTGTAGAAATTCTTAGAAATTACACAAATGTGTTTACTTGTCATGTGTAAATTTTATAATTTCTTTGAATTTTTGAATGACGAAGGGTGAAATGGGTAAATAAATACCCATATTCGTGGGAAGATTAAATTCCTTTGAATTGTGATTCTCCCATAATATCACCCAAACAATATGACAAAAAGCAAATCCAGTGAGAATTTAATTGAGTGCCTATTACAATTAATGACAACCAAATACTAAAGTATCGATGTAGGCATCATTCGAAGCGCGCCTACGTTAAACATGTTGTGAATATGCTTGACACTCATTGGAAGTGAGAATTGACATATACGATTATGGACAACGATTAGTGACAAGGAAAGTAGGGAGTCGCCAACAAGTTTTTAAGTAACTTGTAAACCGTTCATGGATCATTATAAGGAGAACACGATAAAGGGACAATGAAAGGCAACATCAATTAACCTGTGAAGGTTACACCCCATTCATAATCTATGAGATTACTAGTTCCATATGGTTCTAAACCACAAAAGGAGGATCGAGGATGATGGTACGAAGTGAGTCATGGAGTTACATTCGCCCGTATTAGCCTCTACTCGATTCTTATAGCGAAAAGTATTTCCTCCGATCTCAAAGGCATGCAAACAAAGATTCAATTTGCTCCAAACTATTATTAACCTAAATTGGTTGAATGTTAATGCAACATTTAATTCTAGAATATTGTGGTCACTTCAATAAAAATAACAAGATCAAAAAGGAACCTAAAACGATCGTCGAAATTATCTTATTAATCGTGATATTCAATTACATATTCCCTTTAAACATGCAATATGGTGATCAATAAAATATAATAAAATTAACATTAGAAACAATTTAACTATAATATCGTTAGTCAAATCAAATCATAATAAACCTAATCATGATACTTGCAATATAAAATAGGAAAAATTGCTCCCATAAATCCCAACTTTGCCTCGTCCGCCCAAATTAATCCCTACTTTTGATTATTATCTATTTCACCCAACTTTAGGGGGTATTAATTTCTATTGCACCCAACAGGTCACCCAACCTGATGTAGCAGGTTACCTAGACACGTGTCAGCATATGATTCGCTTAAAAAAATTAAATTAAAAATTAAAATAAATAAATAAATTTTAAAAAATTAAAATTAAATAAAAAAAAAAACACCTTCTCTCTCCTCCCTTCTCCCCCATCCCTCTTTGCTTCCTCCCCACATCCCTTCTCTCACGGCCACCCGCAATCAGCCGGCGGCAGCACTACTACCTTCCCCTCCCCACCTCCCAGCCCACCTCCCCGCTTCCCCTTCCCCTTACGCACTTCACACACGTACTCCACCAACCTCCCTGCTTCCCTTTCCCTACAACTCCACCAACATCCCATTGCAACCACGACCACCAGCAACAACCTTGCAAACCACCTCCCCTTTCCTCTTCGATCACCTTGCAAACCACTCAAAATCCCCCAAATCCTAACCCTTAACCCTAACATTCGAAATACTACAAAAACGGCAACGAAATCAGCCACCAACGGCCGAAATCGGCTGATAAAGGGTTGAAATCAACCATTCAGGCCCATTATCAACTGATTTCAGCCATTTGTGGCCAATTTTGGTGGTAGATTTTGGGGAAGGGGGTTGTTTTATGGTGGGGAAACAGTCGTGCGGTGTGCGGTGGTGGTTGGCCATTTTCGGCCATTGTGGTGGTCGATTTGGTGAGGGGGCTGTGATGGGTTTTCGGTTGTGGTGGGTGAAGGGAGTGCGTGTGGTGGCTGGTGGCGAAGGGAGTGCGTGTGGTGGCTTGCTGCTGGGCTGCGTGAGGGGAGAGTGTGCGCTGGTGGTGGTGGTGCGGTGGTGGAGGTGGAGCAAGTGCTGTATTAGTTTTAGGAAATTAATTTTTTTTGTTTTCATTTTTTTTATTTTATTTTATTTTCTTTTTTTTTTCCAACCAATTACATATTGACACGTGTGCAAAAAAAATTAATTCACAAATGTTAACCTGATTAACCGGTTTCAGGTAAATTGGGTGCAATAGAAATTAATACCCCCTAAAGTTGGGTGCAATAGATAATAATCAAAAGTAAGGATTAATTTGTGCGGACAAGGCAAAGTTGGGATTTATGGGAGCTATTTTTCCTATAAAATAAAATAAGTATAATTAAATTTATTAATTACTCACATTTCGCGCGATCCTTTAAATTGTTACATCATGAATAAATTTTTTGTAACTTCAATAAATCAAATTGAAACAATTAAATAAATTAAAAGAAAGTAGTGTTGATTTGGTCCAAACCCTCAGTCAATTCTACGTTTCACGCCTTGGATTAAGTATGAAACTTCGGGTGTTGTATGGACTTCGGGGAGTGTTTAAGGGATGTATGATGAGAGAATAGGGAAGGATATTGTTTCGGGGTATTTTGTGATCTCCTCAGATACTGGTCGTGCTCTTCAGGCAATGAGACATGGACACCTGCAAAACGAACGAATATTCGTTTACCGAAATATTCGCCTCCGACGATTAAGTTAGAGATCGGGAAACGGAAAATCTAGAGAGAGAAGTTAGAGCTCTTTAATGCTCATTTTAAGGTTATGTCACAATCCACCCCTCCCATCATAAATGATTGGGGTATTTATAGGGGTGGGAGTGTGAGCCCCTTTATGGTTTGTACCCTATAATTCCGTGACACGATTGGCTGAGCAATCAAAGAGTGCCACGTGTCGCATGGGGGCGCCGCATTGCGGCTTTCAATGACTTTCCTTAGGATTTGGGCCTTGATGTAATAAGGGCCCTTTCTCTTGCTGATTTGGGGTGCTCTTTAGGGCATCTAACACACATCATCTTCCCATAGGGACACGTGTCACCCTTTGATTGGGCCGCGTGTCACTACGGGATCGGACCACGTTTTAGAGGTTATTTTGACCCTAAACATTTGCCCCTCAGAGGGGGTGGCTCGTACACTTACAAGTCGCCTCCTTTGATCTTCTACTCGTCTTTAATGTGTCCGAGTATGCCGAGATATGGGCTTGTATATGGGGCGGATAAAACATGTCCGCCAATTTGCAGGGCGGACGCTTTTAGACCGAAAACCGTGTCTTGTCCGCATGGAATTTTTCCCAGACTGATAAGGTCCGAAAACTAGGCGGCCGAATCTTGCCACCTGGGTTTTTGGAAGAAGGTGTGGACACTAGGTCTTTTGAGATGAAAATTTTAATTCCGCTAACTCGGCCGTCTATTTAGACGCGCCGTTACTCGTCCGTATCTTTTTTCATCCAAATTGACGGATCTCTCGTACCTACTTTTTGAATTCTAGGTTAACTTTTTCAAAAAGTTACTGTTCAAATTCTTGGGCGGGAAAGATGGTTTTACCATTTTGCCCCCATAAATTCGGCCTATAAATATGAGGGGTTTGACTTCATTTTGGCACTTTAAAATCTTGAGAATTCTAGAGAGAAGTCAGAGTTTTTCTAAAGAGAGGAAGTGATTTCCCCTGAATTTTCAAGAGCTCTGCCGCGTAATTTGAGTTTTCCGGACATTTTTTGAGTTTTCCGGTCAATCTTCAAGACCTTCAAGAACTTGTCAAGTTTTCAACACGTACAGAGGTAGGCCGCCCACTCTTCTTCCTTTTTCTTTACTTGTGTTATATTTTTTATTTTAAATCTGGCTCAACAATCGGCTTCGACCATTTCTCCT
Source organism: Chenopodium album (assembly GCF_948465745.1). Taxonomy (NCBI): domain Eukaryota; kingdom Viridiplantae; phylum Streptophyta; class Magnoliopsida; order Caryophyllales; family Amaranthaceae; genus Chenopodium; species Chenopodium album. Next base: position 22,217,401 of record NC_137858.1, on the reverse strand, counting down.
CATGAGGCCGGTCGTTCGCCTAGGACTGAGGAGTCTAGAGTGGACGGAGAAGAGTTGTCTCCTTCTTGGAGTGGGTCTATGTCTTGTGCGTACCTACTCACTTCCACTTATTCTTCTCTGTCCCTACAGGCGAACATGGCAAGGATTATGACCCAGACGGTAGTCTGGTTAATCCTAGGGTCCCTTATGACCCAAATAGCACTGACATTGAGACCAAGTCTACTACCCGGACGACCACCTCCACTGGCACTCATCATTCGGCCGTGGAGATTACATCCTCTTTTGAATAATGATAGAGAGCTCATGGCGCTTCTTCTACGATGGGAACGTCCGGGCAAACTCCAGAACTAAGGTTCCCCCAATATGCCAACTCGGTTATGGATGAGGCCGAGTTGCTATCTCGTGAAGGACCTCCATCCTCTTCTCGGGCGGATGCTGGTCCATCCGTCCCAGCTCCTAACCCCATCTCCAATATAGCAGGTCGGACAGACCAAGGACGGGGGTCTGAATTAACGAACCGTCTGACCTGCCTCCTCGCAGTGCCCCTCCTACGGGAAGTCAAGAGACCACTGCAAAAGACAAGGGCAAAAGCCACTAATTGCTGAAGACTTTCCCACAGCTGGAGGTGGCCATAACTGTAGGGGCTGAAGCTCGGCCGAGGCAGCTGATTTGAACAGAGTTCTGTCCTCTGAATTTGGGAACGCTCCTCACCAAGAGGAAGAGGAAGAAGTTGAGAAGGCGGCCAAAGGTGAGACGGCCGATGGATGGTGAGGCGGCGGCCGAGGAGGACATCGCCTACATCAATAACTTTAAAGATCCGTACGCTTGTGCGGTCGGTAGCACGGCCTTGGGCTACCTAAATGACAAGTTTGAAGTATACAAGGCATTCCTCCACCTTGGGGAGGAATTTGAGATTCAGCCTCCAAGAAAGTCACATGTTGTGGCTGCCTGGGAGGAAGAGAGGCCGCACCGAAGGGCTTTCAGCGTCTATAGGGCAGCTTTGGACGTTGGACTGCGCTTCCCTCTCCACCTTTTGTCCGCACTATTTTGGACGAGTATGACATCGCCCTCTTCCAGCTGATGCCAAACAGCTGGTTGAACGTCTTTGGGTATTTGGTGACGTGCATCTGCAAGGGCTTCAAGCCTGACTTTGCGGTCTTCTGCGAGATGCACTCGATGTCCAAGCTGGACTAAGATACGGACGGCTGGTTCATTCTAAGCTCCACTAAAGATTACATGGTGGTGGTTGACCGCGTCTCCAAATGGCATGACTGTAAGCCCCGATTCTACCGCATCAAAACTAAGGATGTCGAGTTCAATTTGCGGATGAATTGGTTTAATGCCAAGCCGATTGAGCTTGGACGCGGGGATCACAAGCCAGAAAAACCACCCGTCCACCCTAGCCAAGAGCATCAGCTTGACTACTTTAAAGTAAAAAGGGTGAAGAAGGACGGCAAAACTAAGCACGTCCCGTGTAACTAGATCCCTCTATCAAGTTGGCTTCGGGACCCTACGTTCATGTCGGCCTACGGCTTGTACAAGAACTTTCCCTAAGGTGGACGCTTGGATATATACATTTTTTGTATGTGCACAGTTTTTTCAGTTAAATAACTTTCTAACACTTTCTTCTTCATTTTTACAGCTGAAGCGTACGGGATGCTGGATCCTGAACAGAAGGGGGAGGTGAACATGTCGGACATTAACTTGGCCCGATACAAAGCTCTTCAAAAGATGTACGAGCAAACTAAGGAGGTAAAAACATATCTCTTTCCTTTTCACTTTTTCCTTTTCGTCCGTGTTAGTATATTGGGAGGAACATACTTCCTGTCTCTACACGGGCGTATCTATTCGTCCATGTTGGTATGCTGGGAAGAACCTCCTTCCCGATGTTACACGGACACAGATGTATCACTCCGTTTACGTTTTGTTAACTTTTACTTTTTCTTTTTCAGCTAGCCACTCCCGTTCCTAGGGCTAAAAGGAAGCAGCCGTCCTCGCCTGCAAAGGACGGAAATGCGTCCAAGCAACGGAAGTCGGTTGATGTGTGTCATAAATGGCACACATTTGACAAGCATTTAGGTCCTTTTTATCCTCTTTTCATAGCTTTCATGCTAAATAAGTGCTTAGTTTTATGCTTTGTTGCTTAGTTTTACCTTTCCTCTCTTATTTTGTAGTTTTCGTGCATTTCGTTGGTTTTCTAGCCTTTTCTACTTTATTTGCTCTATTTTCGTGGTTGTAGGTATTGAACGAGGTTCGGGTCTTAAATTGGTGATCCACTATGGAGGAGGAAGCTTTTGGATCAAGTTCATGGCATTCGGGAAGCTCAAGATTCAAGAAGTGGAAGTTCCAAGTATTGGCTCTTCTCTTGCGCTCACATGCGGTGCTACCACTAAACGGAGTGTGTGCCCACCTATATTAAGCCTTAGCTACTGCCACTTATAGTGTTCATCACCATCATAAATCATGTGCCCATCACTTGTGCTTGAAGATTTAAAGAGTCGAAGAAACCAAGCTGGGTGCGGCCGCACGCGCGCATGGTGCGGCCGCACAAGAGGGTCGTGCGGTCGCACACCATGTGTGTGCGGGCGCACATGCTCTGTTGTGTGGCCGCACCGGCGTGGGTCTTTTTCGATCGGATTTTGACGACTTTCCGCCTCTATATATACCTTTTGGAACCCAATTTTTGTAAGCAAGTTTCATAATAGAATTAGATCATATTCTTAGCTTAGTTGAGAGCTTCTCTCTCTAGATTTAGGGGTTAGTTTTGGGAGTAGATTTTGGAGAGAGAAAGTGAAGAATTTTAATGGTGATTGAGAGATTGAAAATTCAATGGTGACAATTGTATTGGAGATCTTCTCTATTATCAATGAGCATTTCTAAACTCTATCTCATTAATTTTTTTGTTTAGTATTCATATTTTTATTCTTTGATTTTGATTAAATTTGATGAATTGATGATTGATATTTGATTAGTGTAATTGTTCTTCTATATTGTTGATTGTTGATTGTTGATTTCTTTAGTTGTTTATTGGTTTGTTGATGATGTTAGAGTAGTTGTTTGGTTAGGGATTTGGTGAAGCTTATGATGTGATGGATTAATGTAATTTGGGGATAATTGATGGAGTTGATGATGTGATTAAACTTAGTTGATTGATCATGTGCATGTGTGTGATTAATTAGAGAGTAGCTAACTTTTATTATTGCACTAGATTGCATTGTAAGTTCACATTGATACGGACCATTGATTTGTGGCTTGCATTTACACGATTGAGGTGTCTTGTGATGTTTCCTAGCTAGAGTTTATCGTAGTTGACGCTAGTTAGACCTCAAGGAGAATAGCTTGATATGCTCTTTTTGTTGCATGATTGATTTTCCCTCACATTGCTTGACTTAGTCGACTTTCCTATTCCAATTTGCTATGTTCATTGCTATTATTTGCGGATCCTAATCCCTAGATGTTTATATTTGTTTGGTTTCTTCGTCATAGTAGTTGTTAGAGTCACCTTTTACCCTTCGTCTTCGACCTAGCTTAGGCACATAATTGAAAGCACTTAGACATTACCGTTCCTTTGGGTTCGACCCTTGACTTACCTTTATACTTGTATTTAGGTTTGTTGCGTCTTTATAAATTTTGCTTGTCTTAGGGAGGATTAGTCCAACGACCTAGTTTTCCCCACGTCAAAATGGCGTCGTTGCCGGGGAACGGTGTCTATGTTTGAGTGTTTTTGGTTGCTTGAGTCTAGGTCTTTGTGTATACTTTTCTTTTATTTGATTTCTTTTGTTTGCTTTATATAAAATGGCATGTCTATCTTTTCCTCAACATGATAATGAGCCTTTTTGTGAATATTTATATAGACTAGGGAGATTTCTTGTCTTTAATTGTTGTAGTCTTAGGGAGGCTTGTGAGATTTGTTATTTTGGTTTGAAGAAACAAAATAGGAATGAAATAGAATGCATGCATAATGGTAGATTTAGAGCATTGTCAATTAATGATGCTTGCACTACAAGAAAAATGTCTTTTCGTAGCGATTGTACATTCGCTACAATATGCAAGTATGTTTGTGAAATCATTAAGGAAGTCGTATCATTTTACAATCGCCATGGTTTTCCCAAATAAAATCGATACGGAAAACATAATAATATATATCCACACTATTTTTACACATTTACATAATTTTGAGAAATTGTATCATTTACAATCGCCACTAAATCCCAAAAATCGATGCGAAAAGTCTTTTCAACACTAGATATATAAATATTGTTTCACAAAGAATACATAAAATATATCATAGCTTATTGGTGAAACATTTACTATAAGAGTTTGAGGTTGCATGTTCGAATCTTATAAATATCATAATTATGCATTTTTTTTTTGAAGAAAATGAGTTCAACATTTATAGCGATTGTAATCGCTACAATAATCACCACGATTGGATGTAGTTTTTCGTATCGATTATTGAGGCCAACCCCAACGATATTGAAAACCACTACTAAAGGCTAAGGCAACGGGGGATATTGTATCGAATGACCATTCGTTGGGAAAGCTTTTTGTTGCAATTACAATCGATACTAAAGGTTAAAATAATTGCTACGAAAAGGTTATTTTCTTGTAGTGTTGGGATTTCTATGTTTGGTTTTCTATTTCCTCTCTTGTGCATGATAACAAGGTGCATGCTCAAGTTGACAAATCTCATATTTTTTATTGTGCCCCCACCCCTCAATGTGATGTAAATGCTCATGATTTCAATGTTGATTCTTCCAATCTTGGTTGTACTTCTACTTCTTTTGTTGAGCCTCAATCTTCTACACCTTTTAAATCTCTTATTGCTACCTTGGAAACTCAAATTAGGCATGTTGAGCTTAGTGATGATCTTGGGCCTAAAAAGGAGTCGACTCTAAATTGTTTGAGAAGTCAATTGGAGATGATGAAAAAGAGTAAGGAGCGTCTTGAGGAGGGAAGAAGGAGAAATGAAGAGCTAGAAAGCCAATTGTCATCTTTGATGCTTGTGTGTGAAAATTACAACTCCAATGTGTGTGTTGAGGATGATAATGGTGATTTTGAGCAACCAAGAGAGTGTGAGGATACCATTGGTGAGCATATGAGTGATGGTGAAGGAGTTGAGAGTGAAGAGAGTGTTAAATTTGAAAATCCCAACCCTCCCACCCATTGTAATGAGTGTCAAGTGTATGAATGTGACTCTTCTATCCATGAGTATTTGGACTCGTTTGAGGTTATTTCAAATGTGTTTATTGAGTGTATAAGGAATAGCCATAGCCTTTTAAGCAAGTTCATTGATGATGCTTCATGGGAGAGAGATGATTTTGAGTTGTATTTACATCCATTCATGCACGGTTTTGAGGACTTGGGTTTTGAATTAGTGGAAGGAAAGGTTGTTTATTGTGGTGCAAAGAAGGATGAGGTTGATTGTTTTGGAGTTTTTGAGCTTGAGGAAGATGTAGATTGTGAGAGATCTTCATTTGAGGACTCTATGATTGATTTTCATGCCCTTATTGGCGATGTGAGACCTTTTGTTGAGGGAGTTGCGAACCTTTTGCCTATTTCTCATACCCCTTTTTCTCAAAGGTTTGACCACATCCCTTATTACCCTATCTTTCTCCCTTCCTTTGTTGATAAGCCTATTGGGGACTCCCTTGTCTATGATGATCTTAATGTCCCTCATTCATCTATTGTTGAGGAAAAGGGTGATGTTGCCACCTAAAAATATTTTAGTGAGGAGGATTTGCCTTTTTCTTTTTCTTTCCATTCTTTTATTCCCCTTTCTTCTTCTTCTTATTTTCTTGTTTTTCCTTTTGATCCTTCTTCTTCTTTCTTTTGGCACCTCCCTTCTCACTTGCGTGCAATGATCTTGTTGCACGTTTTTCTTCCGTCATTTTCCTACCTTCTATCATATGAAATCTGTAGTAGTGCATTTGACAAGCTCTTGTGTGCGTTGAATTATTATTTTACTAGAGCAGTCAAGCTTGGACCTTAAGCAAGTCTTTCTCGGGAAGTAACCCGTGTTTTAGATTAGATTTTCCTTTTCTTTGTAGAATAGATTTCTCTCATGGAAATTTTTGTGTGCCTTTTGTTAGGTACATGACTTAATATACTTTGGTGCTTCGATTTGGATCAAGAATCAAGGATGGATGACTCCTATTTTTGCGAGCATATGGAGACAAGGTTCAATTCTTGAGAAATTAGCTTTGAAAGGTTAAAATTTTGGTCATTTGCGGGTAATTAAACCCACCTCAATTCCTGTAATATCTTTCCTTGCTCTTTCTCTAATGGTTGATACCATGTTGGACATATGTTGGTTTGTTAGATTGATCTCCTTGTTTTCCCCTCCCATGGATTATATGATTTATGTTTGGGTGTATTGTCTCATTCAAGCTTGGGGGAGGGTATTCTATCATGTTTGATGGGATGTTGATCCTTATGTGTTATGCCCCTTTGTATATGCTTTTCCATGTTTCTTACATTTTGAAAAACTCCAAAAAGATTTTTGTTTCTATCAAGGCAAATTTGCAATGTGTTTTGTTTTGTTCTTGCTTTGGACATAATAACATTTGGACTTGTATAATTGAATGCTTTTCTTCTTAAATGGTAATGGTGTGCACGGTTTGAGAGTACGCTTGGTTTATTCTAGGATAAAGCATGTTAAGGTAGTTGGAACATGAAGCCGACCGTAACTACTTGTTTGTGGCACGTTTGGTAGTTGCTTCCTATATTTGACGCCAATAGTGAGTTTTTGCTACATCCGTGTGAGTTCTTTGTTTTTCAAGCCTTCTACCTATATTTGCATGAGCGGCATGGATCCTTGACTTCTTGCAAACCTAATCTTGAAACTTGACTCATAGATCTTGAATCCGAGACCGAACCATTTAGGGAGGACAAAGGCACATTTTCGGGGTGGTATTTTTCATTTTTAGGATAGTTTGTTTTATCTTTATTTTTGGGTTTACATTTGCCTTATTTCTAACCAATTTGAGCCTATACCTTTCTTTCATAGCCACGTACTTAGATTCTTGAGCCTTTTGTTTCTTTTCATTCCATTTTTGGTTTTTGTGAAGTAAATGGTCATCTTTTGGATTTGTGGTGTATAAGTTTGGTTTTTGTTCTAAATTGATTCAAGTTTGTGTTTTGTACATATTTTGTGAATAATGGCAAGTGATTATAAAAGTCGTCCTACTTTATAAAAGGCATGGACGAATAAGTGCAAAATCGAAAAAACCGTCCAAAGTTAAAAAAGGCAAGGACAAAGCATTATTGAAAATGAAAAAAGAAAAAAAAAAAGTGAAAAATGAAAAATTCAAAAAATATTTTGATGTGAGTATTCTCCCTTTTTGAGCATTGAGAACAATGCTCTATTTATGCTTGGGGGGAAGCGTTCACACGCTTTTTGTGTATATGTTTATGAGTATAGCTTTGAATAAGCTTGGGGGTGTTAGTTTGTTTTTGTTTGGTGACTACTTGATTGTGATTCTAAGAAAGGGCCCGTTCTTACTATTAGGAAAACCACCAAATTTTAAATTTAAGCCTACCTACACCCTTTCTCGCCCTTAACGTTACAACCTTGGGGAAACACCTTTTGACCTAAGTGGTTGAGTCATTCATCGGTGGAGAGGAATGTGAGTTTTAGGAATAGGGAGAGGGGATGCAAAAGTCAAGATGTCGAGTAGCCTAAAAATTCTCTTTTTCCGGTTCCTTCGGGGAATCATTGGGATGCTCTCTAGATGTTGATTTGAAGCTATTAGGAAGAACGCGGTAAGATCGTTTGGGATGAAAGTGGATTGTGAAAGCTAGTTCCTATGCTTAGCATATTTATGTTTCAATCAACCTTGGGTATCTTGGAACGTACACTCCCTTACTTGTTTAGAAAGATTTACATTCATTTGTGCTTGTACATTTGCAAAAGTCCTTTCTTGAACTTGTGTTTGTTTTGCTTTTCTCTTGATTTCTTTTCATGCTTTGCCTTGTTTGTATTATTACGAGAGTTATGGGTTAAACTCTTAGGATACCCTTACGAGAGCATCACTCGTCCTCTAGGGCGATCTAGGGGTTTAAATGGCTTGTCTTTAGTTGCTAAAATTGACCGTGATTCCTACGAAAGTGAGTTAGTGTATATTCTTGTCTCCTCTTTTCTCTAGTTTGTTTTAATAAGCTCGTCATTTTCACTCCCTTAGTTTTGTTTTGCTCGAGGACGAGCAAAAGGTAAGCTTGGGGGCATTTGATGTGTGTCATAAATGGCACATATTTGACGAGCATTTAGGTCCTTTCTATCCTGTTTTCATAGCTTTCATGCTTAATAAGTGCTTAGTTTTACCATTCCTCTCTTGTTTTGTAGTTTTCGTGCATTTCGTTGGTTTTCTAGCCTTTACTACTTTATTTTCTCTATTTTCGTGGTTGTAGGTATTGAACGAGGTTCGGGTCTTGATTTTGGTGATCCACTATGGGGGAGGAAGCTTTTGGATCAAGTTCATGGCATTCGGGAAGCTCAAGATGCAAGAAGTGGAAGTTCCAAGTCTTAGCTCTTCTCTTGCGCTCACATGCGGTGCTACCACTAAACGGAGTGTGTGCCCACCTATATTAAGCCTTAGCTACTGCCACTTATAGTGTTCATCACCATCATAAGTCATGTGCCCATCACATGTGCTTGAAGATTTAAAGAGTCGAAGAAACCAAGCTGGGTGCGGCCGCACGCGCGCATGGTGCGGCCGCACAAGAGGGCCGTGCGGTCGCACACCATGTGTGTGCGGGCGCACATGCTCTGTTGTGTGGCCGCACCGGCGTGGGTCTTTTTCGATCGGATTTTGATAACTTTCCGCCTCTATATAAACCTTTTGGAACCCAATTTTTGTAAGCAAGTTTCATAATAGAATTAGATCATATTCTTAGCTTAGTTGAGAGCTTCTCTCTCTAGATTTAGGGGTTAGTTTTGGGAGTAGATTTTGGAGAGAGAAAGTGAAGAATTTTAATGGTGATTGAGAGATTGAAAATTCAATGGTGACAATTGTATTGGAGATCTTCTCTATTATCAATGAGCATTTCTAAACTCTATCTCATTAATTGTTTTGTTTAGTATTCATGTTTTGATTGTTTGATTTTGATTGAAATTTGATTAATTGATGATTGATATTTGATTAGTGTAATTGTTCTTCTAGATTGTTGATTGTTGATTGTTGATTTCTTTAGTTGTTTATTGGTTTGATGATGATGTTAGAGTAGTTGTTGAAGGAATTATGTCTTCGATAAGTGCAATTACTAGATATATATCAAGGATCACTATTATGGAGATAATAAGTTCATTCTATAGGGTCGTCAATATCTGGTGCTAGATATGATAATTGATCTTTGGGTTAGTTAAATAGCCCAAAGCCTTATAGAATGGATCCTATGAGGTCACACGACAAGGGTATTAGGTTAAACAAGTAAGAGGCCCATTAATGGGCCTCATGAGATTATGACATACCATGTAGAGTGTTGGGCTAGAGTAGTGTGTTTAGGATAAGGGTTTTGGGCTTTTGACATGGGCTCTTATTTAGAGATGTGATCTATAAATAAGATCCATTCCTAGGGTTGCAAGTAAGTAGTAACAATCAACATAACAGTAGATTGTGAAAGAAGCAACCAAGTCTCAAAAACCCTAAACACTCTCCTCACTCACGGCCCTCTTCTCTCCCCTTCACGTCCGTACGTGCGGTGCCCCTCATGGTGGCTCGTGGTGTTCGTCGTGGTGGTTCATGGTTAGCTCGTGTCTCTCTTCTCCGTTGAAGTTTGATTGAAGCATTCAGTCACGACTAACTAGCATTAGTGGAGGTTTAACTTGTGCCCGTGGACCAAGTAGAGGAATCACGCTTGGGGTTCTTTATCTCCCTTTGTTCTTGCTCGATCGCACGTGGAATCACGCTTCAAAGGTACAATTATTTGTTCTTTATGTTTTATGCATTAGATCCTTGGATTAGGTACTGTATGAATATGATTCATGTTATTTCCGCTGCGTAGTACCTATAAACTCCTACAGTGGTATCAGTTAGCCTATTGCATTTACGCATATTGCCAATAATTCTTTGATAATCCACAATTTTAATTCAATTAGGAGGGAGAATATTTAATTATGGGTCAATTATTATATTAAATATGATTTAACTCTTAGAATTGATTAAATGTGATTTAATAATGCTCAAAATAGCCATGAAGAGATCCGAATTTTACCCTATTATGCTCGAAAATTTCGAAAACCCTAACCCTAGATTCGAATTTTTCGAAACCCTAAACCCTAAAATTTTGATTTTGTGTTTGGGTTTTGAATAATTTCAATTGTTTCATACTTCATGTTTTTTAATCTAGTTGATTTCATGTATAAATTATGAATTTTGCATGATCAATGATTAGATTTAAAAGTTAAATTAAATTGGGGATTATTTTCATGAAGAACCCTAGATTTAAAATTAGATTGTGAATTTAATTTAATTGGATGAATTGCCATAAAAGTTATGTTTTAATTTAACAAAAGTTGTTGTTTAAAATTGATAAAAAAAAGGGATTTTAGCAGCGGCAACCGCGGCTGGGTGGCGCAGCCACGGCGGCTGCCGCTGCAGGTGGTCCGGAGGGAGGGGTAGGGTGGGGCAGGACATCGAAACAGCAAGGGCGACGACAGCAGCACCGTGCAAGGGCTGCGCGGCACTGCTGCCGCTGCTGCTGCACCGCTGCTTCGGTAGCGTACACCGCAAGGTGTACGGCCACCGTGGCCGACTTAGGCTGGCCACACCACAGTGGCTGGTGCACGGTTTTTTCAAAAAAAAAAAATCAGTTTTTGAAAATTTATTTCAAGATAATTATGAATTATTTTGGGATAAAATCAGTTTTATTTTGGATAAGTTAAAATATTTTGAAAATATGATCTTTTATTTTAAAAGATAAAATTGGTTTTATTTGGATAAAATCTTTTATTTTAGGATAAAATCTTTTATTTTAGGATAAAATCAAATATTCAAAAGTTGTTATATTTGATATTATCCATATTTAAGTTGTTAAATTGGTAATTATCCTAAATTAAAGTGGTTAATTTTGGATAAGATTTGTTAGGATATTCTAAGCATATTCCAAAAGGATAATAATTGATTTAATAATGTGATTATCCCATAATTAATTTTGGATATAATTGATTTAAAATATTGTGATTGGCTAGTAATTAGGATATCCTAACTTTGTTAGGATAATCTTTGAGGATAAATATGATTTATCTTTTAAGATTAAAATAAGATTTGATTCTATCTCATGACTAATTTAGAATATATGATATTTTATTGATGATCATGAATAATATATGATATTATCTAATTACATTAATTAAAATATGAGATATTTAGATGTCATGTTTCCTTAATTGTGAACATTCGATGTTGTAGTTTAGGAAAGCATGATGAGTGATTTATTATGTGGCAATTTTATAATATATGATGTTGTTTATTGCTATATAATGACTAGTATGGCCCAGTAGATTGCTAAATACGATCTGCGCATCGTGATGTATTTTTGTAATCTTAGTACGGTCTACGAACCGATAAAGTATTTTGTAATTTTATTTTATTTTATTTAAGTAGTAGATAGAATAGAGTAGAATTACAGGTTGCAGATAATCCAAGAAGCCCATGAAGTGAAGGCCCAAAGGAGCAAGGTGGATGAGATCCATGAAGATTCAAGTGGGAGCCATTTACTTTATTAGTTTTCTTAGGATTAGGGGCCATGCTATGTCTTGTTTATGCATTCAGTATTTTATGCATGTTAGATTTTATTGATGTTTTGTGATGATGCGCTAGAGTTCACTATTTAATCACAACATAATAAATCTAGGTCCCGGTAATATTGAGGCAGCTTTTCCAATTAAAAACCCGACGAAACCTTCGATCGTTTATGATGGGTCGGCCTCAGCAGAGTGTCATATATAATATATCTTGGGGAAGTGGGGGTAGATCACGTTCTACACTTTTAATTGGTTATACTCAACAAGGTTACCTAAAGATAAAGTTTAGAACCTTGAAGCTAAGGGTAATAATTAAACATGTGATGGTTAATTATTCAACCAAGAGTTACAAGAGTTGTAATCAGTAAAGAGTTTACTCACCTTGAAAATGTAATGGTTGATGGCAGGGCCTCAGTCCGGTCAATTATTGCACAAATAAAGGATCTTGGAATCACTTAATTCAAGTTGGGATCACTCAAATTGAATAGAGTGTTTTAAAGTTACCAATTTAATTCGCTTTTGGTACTTTAAATTTAATAAACATAATTGAATTATGCATTTACTTATAAGTAACATGTCGTTCTAATTTTATTATTATATATAATCTCCTCAATTGAAAATAAAGTTGAGAAACGTTCTCAAAAAGTTTAAAAGATAATCTATAAACCTATATTCCAATTTTGCTAAGATTGTTCTAAAAGGCAAGTTATAGAAATTCATGTCATAGGTTTAAGTTTGATTTTATTCAAAATGTTTGAGTAAAATGCCAACACATCTTCATTTTGAAAAATGTTTCAAGGGATATAATGAGATGAGAGGTCAATCCCTCAAAAGACAAGTGTACAACTCCAATAAAATCTCTTATGTTCAGTATGATTGAATATAAGAAAGTGATTGGAAATCTCTATGATCAAAAGTTGATCAAATAACAGTATTCTTCATCTACTTTATATAGAGTTTAATACTTGATTAAACTCAAATATAAATAATGATAAAATAGACTTAGCAGAATCATGAAATGTGCTTAAAGTAGTTAAGCAAGGTATCATTTTGAACCTAAGAGAAATGTTCTAAGTGGCTCAAAGGGAAAGGTTTAGGAATATATGAGGATTGCATTAAGATGTTATGGGCCAAGAAATGAAAACAAGTTGCTACTTCTCAAACTTAGAACTACTTACATGCTAAAAGTTGTTATGAACAACAAATGTTTCAAATTAAATTGACCAATTCCAATTGATTAGATACTACCACATATAGTTGGAAGGTAAAAGAGTGGAAATGTTCCAATTTAAGAATTATATTATAGAAATTGATTTAGCATATTGCTACTTCTTGGACATATGATGTCTTGTTTAGATCACTCATTGCACAATGTGATTGAACTAAAGGAAGAAGTTATGGCTAAAGGAGAAATAAATCTACAAGTTCAGAAGCAAATGTTGCTACTTCACAAGTAGATACTACAAGTTTGGAAGCAAAAGTTGGAACTTTACAAGTAGAACCTATACTTCACCTTACCTTGGTATTGGCTAGAATTTAATAAATGTTATTCATTCTTGCCATTATCAAAACACCATTCAATGTTAGTAATGACTAAGCATCAAAGATTCAAAAACATGGAATAAATGTTATTCTATGCTTCATTGAGTCATAATGTGTTTTGAATTGCTAAATAGGTTTAAAATTCTATATGATAGAAATAATTAAACCATTTCTATATATATATATAAGTTGTCTCTAATATGTCAATTAATTCGAATGAAAATGAAAATTGCATGCGGAAGATCCAAAGGGATGGACTTTCAATATCATTGGATTATGAATCCATTGATATATGTAATTATCATTCTAATTTGAAATTTTTGACTAAGTCACCATTTAGAGAAATGATGATGAGAACTCAAGGTCGAATACATATCGATGTAAGAAAACAAAAGGTTTAAAGGCTAGAGACGGACAACGAAACTTCATTTGTGATACGATCACTACTTGTGCTTAGTTGAAGCATAAGAGTGAAGATTCTGAAAAGTTCAAAATTTCGATATGAAGTTCAGTATAAACTTGACAAGATAATGATTACACTACAATATGATTGTAATTGTGAAAATTTAAGTCAAGACATGTACTTGGAAACACATTCAAAATATTGCGATATGATCGTAATAATGAGAATTTAAGCCAAGACCTTGATAAACATCCAAGAGTTGTGAAATCGTTTTATAACAAACTCCGAAAGAAAACCTTGTGAAGTGTTTATGAAGGGAGCCATCAACCTATATGAGATATACTTTGATAATGGATGTAAATTACCTATCTTCTAACCATTGTTCAAGGGATATACTTTTAAGATAAGCTAAAAAACTAAACAAAGATACATAGGTCAAATCAAAATGTAGCAAAGGCTTCATATGTGATATGGAAAAGAAGAGTTCTTATTAAGTCTTTCTACAAAGCAAGGAATAAAACATGTATTAAACCGTTTGATGCACGTTCGATTCCTATATAGAGCGCGGGGTACTACTACACAACCATACTTAGCACAAAATGTTTGTTGCTCAAGTAGGTGCCCTTATGGAAATTGTTCCAAAAGGTCAAGTGGGAGTAGTGTAAATCTCGAAAGAGTTTGAGAAAAGCAACAAACAAACGTGGTTCAAACCATGATTGGTTCACCCTATGCTAAAAGTGCCTCCCCAAAAGGCAAGTGGGAGTATAAGAATCTCGAAAAGTTCGAGAGCCTTGAAAGAGTTCAAGAAAAGTGATTTCGAAAATCTCGAACAAATTTGAGAAGTTATCGAATAAAAGCAACAATATGAGCATGATTCACCTCATGTCACAAATGACAACGCGTGGTCTCATTATGTGTAATGGGATTAATAATCATGTGTCGAAGGTAGTACATTCCAAGTGCACATCCTCTATTCTCGTTTCTCATTGAAAACTAAACAAAGTTGTTGTATGAGTTTCAATTGTTGCATAAAACCCACAATGATGACTAGCATATGTAAAACTTAGTCAAAGAAATATTATTTCATATTGACTAAGAGTTCTAAAACATTTATTTTGGAACATTATGATTATGCAAGTAATAAAGATTATTTAACAAGTTATGACTCCAAGTGGTTTAAAACCATGAAATCTGAAATAGATTCTAAGTCTGTAAGCAAGTGTATGACACTTGAATAGTTTTCCTAAATTGGATGAAACCCATTGTAAGCAAAGCAGATAAGAAATAAAAATGTTTTCTAACTAAAGCAAAGACTTGTTAAAGGATTCAACTAATTCATAGTATAACTATGATTACGATGAAACCTTTACATTAGTCACGTTGCAAAGATCAATTAAAGATATTTAGTGATTTTTACCTTATAAGATTTGGTAGATGGATTTCAAAACACTTTCTTGAAATTGTTCATGATTGAAGATTTGTATATGATACAATCAAAAGTTTGAAGATCCAATAATCCTAGGGATGCATAAAATATCCATATTGGATTGAAGTTAGCATCAGGGAGTTAATGTTCTTAATTTTATGAGTTATTTAAATCGTTTGATGTTTTCGTAAAATAAAGAAAAGGTCTTGTATGTACAAGATGTTTAGTGGGAGCTATGAAGTCTTCTTGGTCTAGTATAAAGAGCAATTATTCATTGCTTGAAGAGTCAAGTGGTGGGTAATGCATTTTGTATGAAAACCTTGAAGAAGAAGATGAGTACATTTGGGATTTAAGATCTATATAGATAGGTCTCGAAGGATGTTTGAGTTTTGGTTAAGAAGCTTATGTTGATTAGATTCTTATAAGGTTCAACATTATATTGAAAGGAGTTTTCAATCCCATGTAACATGGCACGTTGCTTAATGATTCAATACCTTGAGAAAGGTTGTTGAAATTAAGACTTTGAGTGATGATCCTTATGCAATTTGCAAATGACGCATCATGCATGTCATGGACTATACTCATCCATTTGATTCACGTGTTTTAAGAACAAGTGATTATAGATTTCAATCGAAATCCAATGTAACGTTGGTATACAAATTAGAAATTCCAAAGTTCCTTGCGAAAGGGCAAAGGAAAATTCTTAGATTATGGAGATGAAAATGATTATAAAGATTTAGAAAATGCAAAATTCATGTTTATGAGAATGTCTCATGAACTCTACTTACTAAACCCCTTCCATGACCAAGGTATGAGAGTCATACTAAGGTTTTCGGATTGAAGCAAGTTATGTAATTTTAGTTGTGTATGTTTTGAGAAAGCATATTACAAAAGTAAATACATTAGCTTGCAGAATTATGTTTATCAATTGAAACAAAGTTTCAATCTTATTTAATCGTGGTTTCAAGATTAAATAAAATGTCCAAAATAATTATGAATTGATGGGCTCACTAGGTTGATGACCTTTTGAATGAAACCCCACAGGTGAACTAAATTCATATATTATTTAAGTTCCTAGTTCGGAATCATTAAACTGGACATAAATGACTTCCAATAATGGACTAGCATGTTAAGATTGATTGGATAGCGCAGGTTCATGGGCTATAGGAGCGTAGTGATGCTCAGTCAATCACATGGATATGCATGAATGATGCATAATCGAACTATAGACCTACTTTGAAGTTCAAGTATAGAGCTTCCGGATATATTAGTGGATTCCTTTGACATGAGTAGAACACTGATTCCATTCAATGATTGATTTAACTATGGTACATTCAAACGTCTATCCGTAACTAGATATTATAAAGGATGTTTCCCGGGTACTTCATGAGTTGAGTGGGAGCTTTGATTGCCACAAGATTGGATAGAGTCTACCTATTAAATTAGGAATGTGTCTTGGCCCCTTGAAGAGGGAGAATTCAAAAAATGCATGGCCGTGCTCAAATGGATTACATTGTAACCATTTGTTTTGTAACTCTAACTCAGATTTCAAGAAAGATTTGTAGATTAATATGATCACGACATGAGATCCAATCATATTATCAAATCGACACACATTGACTTAAGGAATTTGAATATTGCGCACTTGTCTCAGACAAGTGGGAGATTGAAGGAATTATGTCTTCGATAAGTGCAATTACTAGATATATCAAGGATCACTATTATGGAGATAATAAGTTCATTCTATAGGGTCATTAATATCTGGTGCTAGATATGATAATTGATCTTTGGGTTAGTTAAATAGCCCAAAGCCTTATAGAATGGATCCTATGAGGTCACACAACAAGGGTATTGGGTTAAACAAGTAAGAGGCCCATTAATGGGCCTTATGAGATTATGACATACCATGTAGAGTGTTGGGCTAGAGTAGTGTGTTTAGGATAAGGGTTTTGGGCTTTTGACATGGGCTCTTATTTAGAGATGTGATCTATAAATAAGATCCATGCCTAGGGTTGCAAGTAAGCAGTGTCAATCAAAATACAATAGATTGTGAAAGAAGCAACCAAGTCTCAAAAACCCTAAACACTCTCCTCACTCACGGCCCTCTTCTCTCCCCTTCACGTCCGTACGTGCGGTTCCCCGCATGGTGGCTCGTGGTGTTCGTCGTGGTGGTTCATGGTTAGCTCGTGTCTCTCTTCTTCGTTGAAGGTTGATTGAAGCGTTCAGTCACGACTAACTAGCATTAGTGGAGGTTTAACTTGTGCCCGTGGACCAAGTAGAGGAATCACGCTTGGGGTTCTTTATCTCCCTTTGTTCTTGCTCGATCGCACGTGGAATCACGCTTCAAAGGTACAATTATTTGTTCTTTATGTGTTATGCATTAGATCCTTGGATTAGGTACTGTATGACTATGATTCATGTTATTTCCGCTCCGTAGTACCTATAAACTCCTACAGTTGTTTGGTTAGGGATTTGGTGAAGCTTATGATGTAATGGATTGATGTAATTTGGGGATAATTGATGGAGTTGATGATGTGATTAAACTTAGTTGATTGATCATGTGCATGTGTGTGATTAATTAGAGAGTAGCTAACTTTTATTATTGCACTAGATTGCATTGTAAGTTCATATTGATACGGACCATTGATTTGTGGCTTGCATTTACACGATTGAGGTGTCTTGTGATGTTTCCTAGCTAGAGTTTATCGTAGTTGACGCTAGTTAGACCTCTAGGAGAATAGCTTGATATGCTCTTTTGGTTGCATGATTGATTTTCCCTCACATTGCTTGACTTAGTCGACTTTCCTATTCCAATTTGCTATGTTCATTGCTATTATTTGCGGATCCTAATCCCTAGCTCTTTATATTTGTTTGGTTTCTTCGTCATAGTAGTTGTTAGAGCCACCTTTTACCGTTTGTCTTCGACCTAGCTTAGGCACATAATTGGAAGCACTTAGACATTACCGTTCCTTTTGGTTCGATCCTTGACTTACCTCTATACTTGTATTTAGGTTTGTTGAGTGTTTATAAATTTTGTTTGGCTTAGGGAGGATTAGTCCAACGACCTAGTTTTCCCCACGTCAACGGTCACCTCTAAGACCCCTTCTAAGACAGCGGCCAAGACAAAGCCGCAAACTGCTTCTAAGCAGTCCACAAGAGATCAACCCCGGCTTGGACAAAGCAGGGCCTCCAAGTCCGTGGATCCTACGGCCAAGCAGGTCCATGAGGAGTCCGTGAAAGCGGACAACGGGGGTAAGTCGACCCCAGAAAAAATGACCGACCCCTTCTCGCCTCCGCATGTCAGAGAGTTCAAGCCTCTCAGTCGGCCGATGATCAACCTGGTCGCATCGGTGAGGAGGGTGACGAACTAGCACCGCCTCCTCCATTTAACTTCGGCACCTTATCTCCTCCGAGCTTCTCGGATGGTTAGTCCAAATAACCTTTGGTATTAAATTTCACTTTGCAAACAAGTCTTTTTACTCAATTTAACACCTTAGTGCGGTCGTTTACAGACATCACGGAGGAGATGAATATGAAGCGGCCCGGCTAGTCTCTAACTAGCGCTGACAGAAAGGCCACGCGAAAAGCCATGGCCAGGGCCGTCCCCCCAACGCGGCGAGACAAACTGCGGGGGATCAATGAGGGCTTCCTCGGCCCTATGATCAACTGTAGCGCCGAGGTAACTTATCACAACTTGGCTAATTTCATACTTAGAATATTTTCTCTATTGTTGTACTGACTTAGTTTGCTCCTGTTCGCAGCTCGTCCTTCGCCTTAATGCCTTCCTCGAATGAAAGGAGAAGGAGAATGAACGACTGAAGAAAGCTTGGACAAAGGTCCGCAAAGCTCAAGATGCCGTCACAAGGACGGCCGCACTCCAAAGGGTCCATCTGGACGCTCAGATCACCGCGCTGTTCGATAAGGTGGCGCGGCAAATAGAAGACCTGGTCAAACTGGGCAAAGCTCTCAAACAGGAGACTTTGGCCAGGGAGATTATGTGAGAAGAGCGGGACATGGCCGTCCTTGAGAGAGAGCGATGGAAGGCGGGCTTCGAGGCCTCTGAGAAGCTGAAGGGGGACTTAGCCTTGGCGCAAGAAAACCTTCAGAGGGCCTTGGGGGAAGCAGACGCTCTAAGAGCCGAGGTTGAAACCTTGAACAAGTCCGTTTCGGACATAACTTAAAATCTTAAAGCTCCTCGGTCGCCCAGTGTTGAATACACTGTCCGCATCGAGCATAATGCTGAAAAGCGGTTAAAGGCCCACTTCTTCGATGCGTTCGAGCTGATGTTGGACGCGGACGATGTTGCCTATTACCAGGAACGCTTCACCAAGCGTCTTAAGTACGTCTGCTTCAGGGAAGAGGCAAAGAAGGTCGGCCAACCTTCTCTTGAACTAGTGGTCAGTTCCCCTGAGTCCGGAGAGGACGAGGGGGAAGCTAAAGATGAAGAGGAGGAGGCGGACAATGTTGATGGGGAGCCGAAAGAAGAGGCGTCTGTCATTGCCCCGGCCAGCGGGGAGAAGTTTGCCATGGAGGAGCCTGCCAAAGATGATAATACGGTTAAATAGAGCACAGGTCCTCCTTCGACTTTCTGCCCAGCTTCAAGATTTTGATTTCAACACTTAGTTTATTTTTCACTGTTTTTGTTGAACAATTTTTATTTTTGTTTGGTGCCGCCTATTTTGAGCGGTCTTGTAAGATATTTTGCCGCCTTCTGAGCGGCCTTATTTTAATGTTGGTTTCTCCGCCTCTTGAGCGGTTATTTTTATATTTGTTTCATACTTAGCAAATTTTTCGAAATTTTATGCTTTTTACTACTTTCATACGAACCTAGGGGCATGCCCCTTTATTCGGCGTTCTCCTAGTCCATACTCTGAGTGGTTTGATTGACTTGGTAGTTTTTATGCCTTAAAGGGTATGACAACTAGCAAGTTAATCAAATCATAGTGATGATTGCCCTTGGACAAGTTAATCAAATCAGATTAAACAGCCGTTTTATTGGCTTATGAGAGTCGTCCGTTGGAACTATCGCTCGGACATACTAAAGAAATTTCAAGTATTATCTCAACTTTGAAATTTCTACGTTCGGCTGGGCTAGGTGCCTAGGTATGCCCTTGCCCCACTTGTAAGGGATACCTGTATTGGGAAAATTTGGGAAACCTTGCCTTTACCGTCCGTCAGTATGAGGGACAGTCGTATATCTGTGACTTAATGTCAGTGTTTTTTTTTTGTTTTCTTTTTTCTTGGGATTGCCCTAGCGACCGGGTTGCTATTTTGCAAGCAATCTCGTAACCTTTCACTTCGGCAATCTTGCTTAGCCGTTATAGGCCGTGTTGCTATGTTGCAAGCAACTTAGTTACGGTTTTCACTCGGCATTTCTGCTCAAACTATGAAAGTGCAAATAAGCATAAGTAGAATAGCAAAATAAGATAACAATGTTTCACTTTTCATTAATTTGTCAAAATTACATTGTTATGGCCGTACGGCTTTAATTACATTGCTCAGTCAATAGACCTAGCTGTATATATAGCTTTTTTAGCTAAGTACTAAGGAAAGACTTAAACATAATATTTTTTTTCAAATTATCAGTGTTCCACACCCGTGGGATCTAACGACCATCAATGGCTTCAAGGCGATACGTGCCATCTCTAACTTCTTCCCTGATTCTATACGGCCCTTCCCAGTTTAGGGTTAATTTTCCGTCCTCATTGGCTCGGCCAACAGCTTCCATTTTTCTAAGCACAAGATCCCCTATCTTCAACGGATGCTTAGACACTCGGCGGTTATATGCCCTTGTCATCCTTAAACGATAAATTTCGTGTCTGAGCCCCCGCATTGCCCTTGGCCTCTGGAAGAAATTCCAGGGCGGTCTTCATGGCCTCCCAATTGGCCAACTCATCATATAACATTACCCTTAGAGTGGGCTCGTATATCTCAATTGGGAGAACTGCTTTGGCCCCATAGACCAAAAAGAATGGAGTTTCTCCTATGGAACCTTTTGTTGTTGTCCGTATGGACCTTTTTTAAGCTTGCGCTTGATTCCATTTAAGATCAACTTGTTATAGGCCTCAACTTTTTGGCCATTAGCTTGTGGTGGGCCGACTAAAGCAAAACAATGAGTTATGCCTTGGTCTCCCAACCATTCTTTGAGCTGGCGCGTTTCGAACTGAGGTCCATTGTCGAAAACCATTGACTGAGGTACTCCATAACGAGTGATTATACTTTTCCATATGAAGGCTGATACATCCGTCCACTTAATTCCCCGGATGGCCTCGGCTTCAACCCATTTGGTAAAATATTCCACCAATACATATCGTCTTTGGCCGGACGCTGATGTGTACGGCCCTAAGATATCCATGCCCCATTTTGCAAAAGGGAGCGGACTGCTTATGGCCGAGAGACTGTTAGCTGGCCGATGAATTAGGGTCGCGAACTTCTTGCACTTGTCACATTTCTTTACCATCTTCATGGCATCTGACCTCATGCTTGGACAGTAATACCCTAGGTGGGTGGCCTTTTCAACCAAGGCTCGTCCTCCAATATGGGAGCCATAATGCCCCTGATGGAGATCGTCCAACACATCATGCCCTCTCTCAGGGGTTATACACTTAAGGTAGGGCTTCACGAAGGCCTTTTTGAATAGCTCCCTATTCTTCATCTCGAACCAGGCCGCCTTCCTCCTCATCAGGCAACTCTCTTTAGGATCGTCCGGAAGGATTCCATCCTTTAAGTTGGAAATAATTCCGTCCATCCAGGTTGAACTTCTATCTATGATCTGAACCGGCTCGGCATCAATACTCCGCTTCTCTTTTACTTCCCAAAATACTGATCTAGGAGTATCACATGATGCCGAGGAGGCTAACTTGGAGAGCGCGTCTGCTTGATGATTTTCTGAACGAGGAACCTGCCGTAAAGAAAAATATTCTAGGCCCTCGGCCTCTTCCTTAACCATCTGAATGTATTTCATCATGGCCGGCTCCCTTGCTTCGAAGCCACCATTGACTTGGCTGACTATCAGCAAGCAAACTTCAACTTTGGTTGCCCCGGCCGCCTTACACATTCTTAGGCCGGCCAACAAGGCTTCATACTCAGCTTCATTGTTTGAAGCTTGGAACTAAAATCTCATTGTATACTCAAACTTATCTCCCTCAGGAGACTGACATATGATACCGGCGCCACACCCGGTAGCCGTTGTACTACCATCCACGAACACTTTCCAGATCTGGTCTCCGGCCGACTAAAGATCAGGCCGCGTCATCTTAGCCAAAAAATCCGGAAAGGCTTGCCCCTTGATTGCTTTTCTTGGCTCGAACGTAATGTGAAAGCCTCTCAATTCCAAGGCCCACTTGAGCATACAGCCACTGGCTTCTAAGGTTGTAAATGGCTTCTTCAGTGGTTGGTCTGTGTAGACCACCACTGAATGTGCCAAGAAGTACGGCCGCAGTTTCTTTGATGCCATATACAATGCTAGGCCAAATTTTTCAACAGGGGGGTACTTAAGCTCGGCGTTGTGAAGTACAAGACTGATAAAGTAGATTAGGATCTGGTGGCCGTCCCTTTCAGCGAGCAGGACGACACTTAGAGAGTGTTCGGAGATGGCAAGATAAATGAATAACTTGTCATTTTTGAGTGGACTGACGAGCCGAGGTAATGTATGCAGATGGATTTTTAGCTGTATGAACGCTTCCTCGGCCTCTTCTGTCCACTCAAATATAGCTTTCTTCTTGATGGTTTGAAAGAAATAACGGCACTTATCCCCTGACCTTGACAGAAATCTACCAAGTGCTGCTAAACAGTCGGTCAGCCTTTGCACCTCTTTGATTGTTCTTGGTGACTTCATGTCCAGGACGACTTGAATTTTTTCAGGGTTAGCCTCAATTCCTCGTTGATCAATTAAAAATCCGAGAAATTTACCAGACTCAACACCAAAGACACACTTCTTTGGATTTAACATCATCTTATGCCGCCTCAGTTCGGTAAAAGTTTCTCGCAGATCCTTCAAATGATCGGCCAGCTCTTTCGACTTGACAATCATGTCATTGATGTACGCCTCCATATTCCGGCCGAGCTGATCTCTAAAGACTGTATTAACAAGTCGCTGAAAGGTAGCAGGGGCATTCTTGAGGCCGAATGGCATAACTTTATAACAGTACAATCCCTGCTTAGTTACGAACGCTGTTTTCTCTTGATCTTCTTCCCATAGGGGAATTTGATGGAATTTGGAGTATGCGTCCATGAAACTCATCAAGGCATGCCCGGCAATTAAATCAACCAGGCGGTCGATTTTGGGCAAGGGAAAGCTATCCTTAGGGCATGCCTTGTTTAGATCTGTGTAATCCACACACATTCTCCAAGTTCCATTCGGCTTTTTCACGAGAACTACATTAGCTACCCAGTCTGGGTAAAAGCATTGTCGAATGAAACCGGCGTCCAGCAGCTTTTTCACCTCAACCGCGGCCTTCCTTTCATCTTCATGATTTCTTTTCTTTTGGCGGACAGGTTTTATCAATGGATTCACAGCCAGCTTATGCACGGCCAGGTCATGACTTATTCTTGGCATCTCACCAACTTCAAATGCAAATACATCTTTGAATTCTCTCAGCAGCTAAATTAACTCATCCCTAAGCATACCCAAAGCTATAGTGCCTACACTAACCGTCCGACCTGGTTTGTCGGGGTCAAGTATTATATCATAGTGACTGTCGGCCGGCAGGGGCCTTAACTCTTCTGGCTGGCCGACAGTCATTAGCTGCTAGGCTTGCTCTATCTTGGCCGCCTTACGTTTCTGGCCGACCTGGTATGCTGGGAGTGAGGTTCCTTCTTCTTTTGTCTCGAACGATTTTGGTCCGCGTGTGGCAGGCTTAACATCCAACTGATTACATTCTGTTAGACTTAATGATTTTGATGATGACACAACCTTACTTACTTACATACTAATAAAGGCTTGATTGTTTAAGTGTGTGATAAGTGCAAAGACTAGGAGAATTAAGTGTCGAGCAAAGATACCATGAGGAACATGAAAGCCAGAAACAAAGTTAACCAAAAAGAAGAGTTCCCTCACAGGAACTGACGCTTCAGAAAATGAAGACTTGAGAAGAGAAGGTTCCCTCAGGGAACAGAAGCTTCAGAGAAGAAGCATCACCAGAGAAGAGAAGTTCCTACCAAGGAACAGAAGCCTCGGAGTTGAAGCTTCATCAGAAAACATGAAGACTAAATATAATTTTATATTTTAGATTTGTGTAAGTATGGGAAAATTAGTTACACTCGAAAAATCTCTGTGGAATGGGTCTTAGGATAAAATATTGTGCATGTTAGTTTTTAGGAAAACTGTTGCAATTTAAATATTTTTCTTTTTCTTAAATTAAAAAGATTTTATTTTCTTTTCTTTTCCTGATTTTCGGAAAATAATTTTTAACAAAATAAAATCTCCCATGTTTTCCAAAACTTACGGACTACTCTCCCATGATTTTCATCAGTCATGGCTTTGCACATTAAGGAGTTCATGCTTCCTTAATTCAAGGGACATGATCCTCTTAGTGGGTATGAGTAGTGGCGTAGTGTTTTGCTGCACAATGAAGTTTTTCCAAACACGATTATTGCTCTATAAATAGTTCACAACTTCTTTTTGAAAAACTTACCCTTGCTCACATAAGTTTTAAGCTTTCAATTGAGTTAAGAGTCCAATTCCACATAAGTCAATTAGAGTGTTCTAAATGTTCTTATACTAGAGTTTTATTTCTTTCTTTTGAGTTGTAATTTGGGGAATGGGGAAGTTTGAGTGAACTTCTGTATTGTGAGAAAGAGAAGTGAGAAAGAGAATAGAAAGAGAATAGAAAGAGCAGAGAGAAGTGAGAAGAGAGAAAAAGAAGAGAAGGAGTAACAAGTTGGGTGACTTGTTCCTCGAGGTTTCAAGTTCGTTGAGGAACTTGGAGTAAGAGTCTTTAGCTTGTAATAGGATTTTCTGCCCTATTCTAGTGAAGATTCTTTTCCTAAAATCCCAAGTGGTCGTGGTTTTTCTCCTTGATTAGGGCCAAGGAGTTTTCCACGTAAAAATCTCTCGTGCACTTTTGTTTCTTCAGTTTAACTTTTTGTTCCTTTAGCTTACTTAGTTTTAATTCCACAAAAAGTTAGGCTAAACTCTCATACTACAATTCAACCCCACCTTCTTGTAGTATTCATTGAAACAACAATTGGTATCAGAGCCTAACTTTTAAGAGAATCAGGAAACCTTGAAGAAGAAAGGTTTTGGAGAAAATGAATACTCACGAAAAGCTCGAGGAAGGATACTCAACTCAGAGACCTCCTATGTTCAACGGCAAGTTCTATACCTACTGGAAGAACCGTATGGAGATCTTTATCAAGGCAGAGAACTACCAAGTCTGGACGGTCATTGAAGTAGGTGATTTCGAAGTCACCAAAACAAACGCTCAGAATGAGGTAATCCCTAAGCCCATGTCTGAATATGAGAAAGAGGATTTTGACAAAATGGAAATCAATGCTATGGCTGTGAAATTGCTCCATTGCAGGCTTGGACCTCATGAACACAATCGTGTTATGGGGTGCAAGAACGCTAAGGAAATCTGGGATTTGCTGCAGATTACTCATGAAGGAACTAATGAGGTTAAACGCTCAAAAATCGATCTACTTATGTCTAAGTATGAAAGACTTGAGATGCAACCTAAGGAAACCATCCAGGAGATGCTAACTCGTTTTACTAACATCATAAATGAGCTGGTTTCCCTTGGTAGACAGATTCCTACAGATGAGCAGGTTAGGAAGGTTCTCAGAAGTCTTCCACAGGACGAGAGATGGAGAGCTAAGGTGACAGCCCTACAGGAAACTAAGGACTTCACCAAGTTCAACATCGAGCAACTTGTTGGCTCTCTCATGACTCATGAGTTACACCTTGGAGTCAACACTGAAACCATGAGGAACAAGGGGTTGGCTCTGAAAGCAGAGGAGGAGGAAGACTCAGAAGTAACGAGGATGAGGCTGCCATGATTGTATGAAGGTTCAAAAGGATATTCAAGAAAGGCCGCACCTCAAGGAACTTCGGAAAAAAGAACTCTAATGCCAAACCTGACTACAGCTGCCACAATGTGGATCCCCAGATCACTTTATCAGGGATTGTCCCCTCTGGGAAAATGATAAAGGAAAAGGAAAGGGTAAGGAGCAAGGAAAGGAAAAATTCAGCAAAGCAAATTTTCAAAAGTCGGATATGAGGAAAGCCATAATAGCAGCTTGGGGTGATTCTGACAGTGAAGAAGATGAGGATGACCAACCAGAAGAGGAGACAGCTAATCTGTGTCTGATGGCTAAATCGGATAATGAAAAAGCCTACCTTGAGGAACTCCACAAAGAGGTATTTCTTGATCCTAAGCAGCTTAAAACTCTCTCTAAAGATGTATTAATAGATTTGTGTCTAGAAGAAGAAGAATTCTTTAGAGATACTTGTGTGAAACTGAATAAGTGTGAGAAGGCTCTTAACGTTTGCAAGGAACATGGCACTTGGTTGGAAACAGCTTATGCCAAGTCCCAAAGCAAATTGCAAGAGCTGGATATTAAGTATAAACACATAAAAGAGATAGCTGATAGAATCAAGAATGAAAGTATTCTTCTGAATGTTGAATTAACTCAGTATAAGCTCATGAATTCTGATATCAGTTCTAGCAGTTCCTCGAGTGATCAGTTGCTTAAATTCAATGTTGATTTTGAAAATCTGAAAAATGAACTTTCGACTTTAAGAAATCAAAAGGATCAACTTGTAAATGAACTGAATGCTAGAAAGGATAGGAGTATTAACCCAAAAGTTATACCCAAATGGATTGGTGAAGCTCAAGGAAAAAGAACAGAAGGACTTGGTTATATGACCAAGAGAAAAGGTAAACAAAAGAAATATGTTGAGCTTCCTAGCATGAAAATGTGTAATTTTTGTGGTAAGACTAGACATCTCTATGGTCAATGTTGGATTAGAGATGAAGCTGATAAAAGAAATGTAAAACAAGTGTGGGTCAAGAAAACTGATATTGCATCCACGTCAAAGGAACCCAAGGAAACCTGGGTTCCTGATTCTAATGCTTAGTTTTCTTGCAGGTTCTAGTGAGGGGGAACAACTCGTGGTATCTCAACAGCGGGTGTTCAAAGCATATGACAGGTGATAAATCAAAATTCCTCTCACTAGAAGACTACCCTGGAGGAACAGTAACCTTTGGGGATAATAAGAAGGGCGAGATCATTGGAAAAGGAAAAATTGGAAGATCAAAATCTCATTCCATTGATAATGTGTTCCTAGTCGAGGGGTTAATGCACAATCTGCTCAGTATATCACAATTTTGTGATAAGGGAAACTCTGAAAGTTTTACTTCTGATTCTTGCAACATCATCAACAACAAATCAGGAAAGGTTGTTCTAGAAGGAACAAGAAGAGGGAATACATATACTGTAGACCTCAACTTAATCCCAAGGAACAACCTTACATGTCTGAGTGTTGTTGAAGATGATCCTCTGCTATGGCATAAACGTTTTGGACATGCTAGCTTTTCATTACTGGAAAACCTGAGGTCAAGGAACTTGGTTGTGGGACTTCCTATTATCAAGTTCCTACAAAATAAAGTTTGTGATGCATGTGTGAAAGGCAAGCATGTTCGTTCATCTTTTAAATTGAAGAAAATGGTGAGCACTACAAAGCCTTTGGAACTAATCCATATGGACTTGTGTGGTCCCATGAGAATTCAAAGCAGGAGTGGCAAGAAATATGTTTTGGTTATTGTTAATGATTATTCTAGATTCACTTGGGTTATTTTTCTTGCAAGTAAAGATGAAACTTTTGACGAGTTTGTTGCTTTTGCCAAGAAAATACAGAAAATCAGTGATCACTCACTAGTCCATCTCAAACCAGATCACGGAACTGAATTTGAGAACTCAAGATTCGATGAGTTTTGTAGGGAGAATGGCATGAACCATAACTTCTCAGCTCCAAGAACTCCCCAACATAATAGGGTTGTGGAAAGGAAGAATCGAACCCTTGAGGAAAGGGCTAGAACCATGCTGATTGCAAGTGGATTGCCAAGGAACTTCTGGGCTGAAGCCGTGAATACAGCATGTTACATTCTTAACAAAGTAACAATCAGAAGCATCATCAACAAGACTCCCTATGAACTTTTCAGGGGAAGGAAACCAAACATATCTCATCTTAGGGCCTTTGGTTGTAAGTGCTTTGTAAATAATAATGGTAAGAAAAACCTAGGCAAATTCGATGAAAGAAGTGAAGAGGCTATATTCCTTGGATATGCCTCTAATAGCAAAGCTTATAGATTTTACAATAAGAACTCAATGTGTGTTAA
Source organism: Chenopodium album (assembly GCF_948465745.1). Classification (NCBI taxonomy): domain Eukaryota; kingdom Viridiplantae; phylum Streptophyta; class Magnoliopsida; order Caryophyllales; family Amaranthaceae; genus Chenopodium; species Chenopodium album. Next base: position 22,188,947 of record NC_137858.1, on the reverse strand, counting down.
GGAAAGAATTCACATAATATTTGATGAAGTTAACCAGTTTGTGAGGGTACAGGAATAGGAAGAAGATAATGATTTTGAAATAGGATTGATCAGAGACAAAGATGAAGAAGAAGATCAAAAGCAAGCCAAAGAAAAGTATCCTGCTACAGAAGAAGAACCACAAGAGAATGAAGATATTCCTCACCAAGATGAATAGGTGAATGAGGAACAAGCTTAAGAAGAAGAAGCAGAAGGAACAGGACAAGAAGCTCCTCAAATTGGAGTTCCAGCAAGGGAATTCCATCCTAAGCCGTTCAGGTATCAAGGTTCCCATCATACTTGTAGGGAATATTTCAAGCATCATGATCCCAAACTTGAACCCCACTGTGATCATACACTAAAGTATGGTGGCGTTCCAAAGGGAAAGAAAAGAGAGCAAAAGAGTCGCCAACAAGTTTTAGGAACTTGTAAACCCAAAAGACAATCCAAAAGGACCATCAACTCCATAAGGTCTTGAACCAAATAGGGTTCAGGGATGAGGGTATGAATCCAATCTACAAAAGAGAGGACCCGCCCTATAAAATAGGCCTCTACTTTGTTCTACTCGTATTCATGTGCGCTTTTCGAATAACATACAAACATTATATTAAACCTAACCTGTTTAATCTATGTTGGTTGAATATTAATGCACAAATAAAACTATTATTGGCGATCACTTGAGTTAAAATCACATTAGCCTAAACCAAATTATTAATTATCTTATTAAGCGTGATTTCAAGTACAAATTCCCTTTAACAATCATAAAAGGTGTGATCAAGCAATAACAATAATATATATCAAGCAACATAATAAAAAAACAATAATAATAATCATCATAATAATAACCATGTTAATAATAAAGCTTAAATAATAGCAAGATCCTAGGCATGATACTAACAAGATTAATAACAAATCCTAGCATGTCACTAAACAATAAAAATCAAAGCTTTAAACCTAACATGGCACTAACATGCTATTAGAAAGAGTAAAAACACCCTAAACATGATACTAAAAAGCAATAGATAACATCCTAACATGATACTAGGAATATTAAAAAATAATAAGCATGCTTTCTACATTGTTAATAAAATAGGGAGTAAGCTAATCTACTTACTTTGAAGCCTCGTACCTCTTTCTAATAACAAAATACACAAGTTAGTAAACTTCAATGAAAATAATAAAAGAATAATTAAATTATTAAATTGAAATCAAAGTAAACAAAGTTTTGACTAGTTTTGGACCAAACCCTCAGAAAATATCAAACCTTGCACGTTTAGGGCGAAGGCAACTTCGAACTTGGCTAAGGGATTCTAAGTCTTGTGAATGCGGAATATTGTATTTTGTAAAAAGGATGGTTTATAAAGAGAGATAAATTAAGAATTAAGTAATTCTTGATGAGAGAATAGAGAGAATTGATTGTTGATGAGAGTTGATAGGAATTGATTGAGAGAATTGATGAATAAAAACAGAGGTCGAGGACCCTATTTATAGGAAAATAGTCCGGAAATCATATAATTTGATAAGGAATAAAACTTCACACTGTCGCCAGAAAACTAGACCTGTCGCCAGAAATTTATCTTGTCGCGAGGCGATAGGCTTGTCGTTTTGCGACAAGACAGTTTTTACGGATTTTGTTTTTATCATATCTTTTGATCCAGAAGTCCAAATAAGTCATATAATATGTCTTTGGAAAGCTCATGAAGTCTAATTTCTAATGCAATTAGAATCAGATTAAAATCTTTTGTATATAAAAAGATATGGCGGAAATAGTAAAAGGGTGTCAGTTTTGGATAGAGTTTCGTATTCCTTTCATATCTTTTTCGTTATAACTCGGAATTAATATTATAATATATCATTGGAAAGATAATTTCAAGATCTATCCAACCATATAAAATTTTGATAAAAATATGAGGCACGAAAATAATATCTGACTATCTTTGAACATCTTTAAATTCGAATAGAATTAGGAAAGTTTTAAAAAAGGAAAGTTTATATTTAAATCAAATTCCTTAATCTTATCTTTTCAAAAAAGGATAATTAAGATATTTTAGAAACTTATAGAAGATTCTAATCAATCCTAATTAGTTTAAGAATAGGATTAAACCTTTGAACCCTCCTCATGATCATTGGGTCGTAGGTAAAATCCGATTTGGGCCCAGTTTAGTATTTTGGCCATAACTTCATCAATATTCATCAGAATTGGGCTTATAATATATCGTTGGAAAGGTCTTTTCGAGCCCCATCCAACTACACTATTATTGAACCCTTATCATGGACCAAACTAAACTGGATTGGAAGTTTTCATAAAATAGAGTGGGTTTTCGAAAACAGAAAGAAGGATTTTAATAAAAACTAACCGCAACACAAGACTTTTCACACTTTCACCTCATTCGATTATGGTTCGACGCAAAAGGTATTCATCACTGGGTTTGGTTTCGGGGAGACACAACTGGGTGTCTATAGAAGCCCCCACTTTGACTGCGTTTGGAGAAACTTAGGTTTCGAAAACAAAAGTAAAAGTAGCGATAGGGACGGAGAATGATTCAGAACGTTCTGCGATTTCAAATCATTCTTATAATGCCGATACCTGCAAACTAAATCATTAGTTAAAACAGATAAAAGATTTAAGAAACGCGTATCTTGCACCGTCGAGCACACGTCTCTGGAGGTAACCAATTTGTTGCATTTGTTGTTTGTGACAACCTCCACAGTATCTCGTGAACGCCATCATTGAAGGTAACAATACGTCGTCATCTTCAATACTCTTGGTGACAATCCTCCACAGTATTTCGGGAACATAATCGAAAATAACTGTATGTCGTCATCTTCAGGGTTGTGGCAGTACGTCGCCACGGCAGTGCGTCGCCACTATAGAAAATCTCTTCTTTATCTCGAGGGACCGTCGAAGGTGACCATATCTCGCCATCTTCAGAATTTGTGACAACTCTCCACATCCTAGGGAACACTGTCTATCATTGCTGCTACATCTCGAGCTTTTCCTTGAATCATGGTGACAACCTTCCCAATCATAGAGAATGTCGTCGAATACCGCCTCATCACGAACCGCTCTTCTCAAATATAGGTGACAACTTCCACAATCTTAGCGAATGTTGTAGAAGACCGCCTCATCACGAACCGCTCTTCTCAAATATAGGTGACAACTTCCACAATCTTAGTGAATGTCGTCGAAGAACGCCTCATCACGGACCGCTCTTCTCAAATATAAGTGACAACTTCCACAATCTTAGCGGACATTGTCGAAGATCGCCCATTGTGATTGTAATCGAGTCGATTACTAAATCATGTCAAATTTCTTAGAGGGGCTAACTGGCGTACCAAGGAACCCAAAATTTCTGTAAAAGGTCCGCATAATCCAATATGGGGCCACTCATTCTGTCGCTGCACTGGCGCATGCCAGAACCTTCTGTCGCCGCGATATCGTTCTGTCGCCAGGCGGCAGATTTTGTCGCCAGACGACAGTCTTGTTGTCTGGCGCTGGAGTTCTTACTTGTTGGAATGTACCAGCCTTTATATTTTGGACTATAGGACTTTGCTTATTATTAGTATTTGTTTGTTATCTTAGGGTTGACCTAAGGCTTAGTGTTGCTTGACTCATTGACTTGTCATGACTCAACTAAAAGCGTTTGACACATGTGTTAGCTAGACTCCACTCGATGTGATATGACACGACATGACTCAATGTACATGACTCGTGTATATGACTCAAAAAACAAAAAATTTATGTCATCTTTGTGGAGGGTACCGACTTTCTCCTGAAAAAGAAAGAAGCGAAAAAGAATCGAAGTGTTTAATGGTGCATGTTGAATGAGCTTAATCAAGTATATGCATTTGATACTATCCCTCAAGGTGCAAGGATTAATTCCTCCTAAACTATATTAGTTGACTCGATTATGAAAGTATTAAGGTAACTTAGGCGCGGAGGCTAAGCACTTCATACTTCCTGATACAATGATGATTACAAGTGATGAGTGATGTTGATATGAAAAAGCATGCTTTAACGTTATGTTAAGACTTCATGACAAAGGGTTCCTAATTGGAAGTCTATTTGGTTGTGTATCTGTGATGTGTGTGAAAGTGACACTAAAGTTAAGCTGCAAAGGCTAAGTGTATGGAAAAGTATTATTTGATAAGAGTCAAATAATGATGACTCTTAGGCTAGGTAGGCTAATGATGTAAGGATCAAGCCCCCAAGTCTAGCTCTAAGTGAATAGGGATGAGCATTGGAGATCCCTTTATATGATCATGGTGTGGGTGTGTGAATGTGAAAATGAATGCATTTTTATTATGGCCGCACCTCAATGTGAGGTTGCCTACGTATCCGTTAGGAATCAGGCCAAACGTAGCTCTAGCCGAACCTCGCACAAGTGTGTGTATACCTCAAAAAGTTCTTTTTAATTAAGGGTTATAACGTGGTTAGGCTAAAGGTTAGAGAAGAAGGGGATAAAGGCTCAAGACCCTAAATAAGCCCCCAAGGTGTGCAACCTTGTTTTTGAATCTTTTTTATTTTTATGCTTGAGTTTTCTCTCTTTTGAGCTTTCTTTCTTTTTTTTTATTTTTTGCTCTTCTATTTTTTTGCTTTTGCATTTTTATTTTTATAAGTGTGGGCAATCCCGATCATGCGGTCTATCACTAACTTGGCATTCATGTTTCTCAGGCACGGTACCGAGCACTCGATAAGAAACGCAATCTGAGACATGTTCTTATCAAAGATATTTTTATATCAAAGACATTGGAACACTTGCCGTTTTGTACACTTTTATTATTTTTATATTTTTCACTTTATTCTTTTGAGATTACTCAAGCTTTTCATATTTGTAAATTACATAAGTTACACACCATCCCATCCTAAGGTGAGGTAGATGTATGTTGAATAAAGCAAAGGTCTATCGTTAGACGAGGCTCAAAGTGGTTTATCAAGAAAAGGATTATGTATTTAAAGGGTGAGAAATATGATATGGCTACAAGGGGTGCCTTAAATCATTGGTATACCTCGTGCTTAATTCGGCATTTTTTTTTTTTTTTTTATGTGACAATGCAATGCAATGATCATATGCAAGGGAAGAAACACTCATTTTATAAAAGGGGAACAAAATAAAAAAACCTATGTAATAAATCTAAGGTAGACAAAGGGTGCCTATGCTAGACTTATTGGGGAAGGGTTTGAAAAAAAAGAAAAAGAAAGCATGAAATCGTGGTGAGAAGCTTGCCTTGTGTTTTGTCTCATCGTTACTTTTTTTCTTGTCAATCATATGACTCAAACTCGATTCAACATGCATAGATGGAGAAAGATCATGGAAGAATGAAGGGAATGATATGTGTGGAGAAAGTATGTGGAGAGTAGGAGGATGATGTGGATGGAGAAATATGGAAGAAAGAATGTGGAGAGTAGGAGGATGTAGATGAAGAAATATGGAAGAATTAGAAATAGAATGGACCCCCAACTCAAATGACGGAGAAACGACTCATGCATGAACCGAAGACATGGTCATGATGACATATACAAAGTGTGTGCTAAGACTAGTGGGTGTAGATCACATGTTAAGACTCGTATCATGATCATGTGGCTAGACTATGTGACTAGACTCAAGCAAAGACTAAGTTAAGACTTCACGTATGTGCACTAAACTGGACAAGCTGTAGTATTTTAGTCATAACGTTTGATCTGTGACTCTGATTGGGACGAAACCAACGCCTAATTAAAGATAAAACCCAGGGCTACAGATCCATAGGTTGTACGACCCGTGGTTCTTCCTCGAACTCCGGCTATGACAAACACAAGTTCACGCATATGCAGTATACGGGAATAAAAATCCGGGTTGACTAAAAGGAATTATGACTCGATTTTAGGCTTGTTCATTAGTTCAAATTAATTAATTAATTAATTAAACAAAGTCCTTTAGTTATTAGTCAATTTATTTAGTCTTAACCACAAGTCAAACAAACGGTTAACACATATATAATATGCACAAACAAGGATGCACAAGTAGTTCACATAGTCACAATATGATGCAATGAGTTTGCAACCTAACCATGGCTCTAGTTCTCTAAAGTTCAAGGATATGGGTTAAGTCAAAAAGGTCCATGGTTATGAGTCCGTATGCATTGCACACAAGCTTACCGTGAGGGTTGGTGCGAATGGACGGGACCTCGTGAGTTCGTGATGAAATCGAACTCGACTCCATGGTTTGGTGGATTCACAAACTTTGCACGTACCCGTAGTTGCACATATAGTGGATATTCAATTGGGCAGGTGAAGCAGGAACCCCCAGAGGGTTATGTCCATATGTAGAACACATATGGGTTCAGAAAAGTGAGAAAAGGACTCAATCAATAAGTAGAATCGAGCCAACAGTACTAGAAATTGTCAAAACAAGAAGGCAGATCCCTGGCTCGGTATTGGAAGAACTTGGCGCCAGACTACAGGGACAGTCGCCGCAAAAGAACCCCTGTCGCCAAGCGACAGAACTGTCGCCAGGCGACAGAAGCTCTTTACAGGCGACAAGCCCTGTTTTCTAGACGCTAGTTCCTACATGCCTTGGCAAGTATCTGTGTTCTTAGAATTTTCCAGATTTCGTAGCGTTTTTTCGATTCTAGTCATGAAAGATATTTCTCAAATTTCCTACGTGTAAAAATCCTATGTTTTTGACTCATTGGTCTATCCAATGAGAACCTTTTTATGCATATGACAATAATGTTAATCAAATTACGCACATGAAATACTTAGAATTTTTCGAGTCTCATCCGCTCATTCTAAATAATTGCCAAAATAAATTTCAGGAATATAAATAGAAATCCTCCCCAGCGGAGTCGCCAAAAACTGTAGGGAATATTTCAAGCATCATGATCCCAAACTTGAACCCCACTGTGATCATACACTAAAGTATGGTGGCGTTCCAAAGGGAAAGAAAAGAGAGCAAAAGAGTCGCCAACAAGTTTTAGGAACTTGTAAACCCAAAAGACAATCCAAAAGGACCATCAACTCCATAAGGTCTTGAACCAAATAGGGTTCAGGGATGAGGGTACGAATCCAATCTACAAAAGAAAGGACCCGCCCTATAAAATAGGCCTCTACTTTGTTCTGCTCGTATTCATGTGCGCTTTTCGAATAACATACAAACATTATATTAAACCTAACCTGTTTAATCTATGTTGGTTGAATATTAATGCACAAATAAAACTATTATTGGCGATCACTTGAGTTAAAATCACATAAGCCTAAACCAAATTATTAATTATCTTATTAAGCGTGATTTCAAGTACAAATTCCCTTTAACAATCATAAAAGGTGTGATCAAGCAATAACATTAATATATATCAAGCAACATAATAATAAACAATAATAATAATCATCATAATAATAACCATGTTAATAATAAAGCTTAAATAATAGCAAGATCCTAGGCATGATACTAACAAGATTAATAACAAATCCTAGCATTTCACTAAACAATAAAAATCAAAGCTTTAAACCTAACATGGCACTAACATGCTATTAGAAAGAGTAAAAACACCCTAAACATGATACTAAAAAGCAATATATAACATCCTAACATGATACTAGGAATATTAAACAATAATAAGCATGCTTTCTACATTGTTAATAAAATAGGGAGTAAGCTAATCTATTTACTTTGAAGCCTCGTACCTCTTTCTAATAACAAAATACACAAGTTAGTAAACTTCAATGAAAATAATAAAAGAATAATTAAATTATTAAATTGAAATCAAAGTAAACAAAGTTTTGACTAGTTTTGGACCAAACCCTCAGAAAATATCAAACCTTGCACGTCTAGGGCAAAGGCAACTTCGAACTTGGCTAAGGGATTCTAAGTCTTGTGAATGCGGAATATTGTATTTTGTAAAAAGGGTGGTTTAGAAAGAGAGAAAAATTAAGAATTAAGTAATTCTTGATGAGAGAACAGAGAGAATTGATTGTTGATGAGAGTTGATAGGAATTGATTGAGAGAATTGATGAATAAAAACAGAGGTCGAGGACCCTATTTATAGGAAAATAGTCCGGAAAATCATAGAATTTGATAAAGAATAAAACTCCACACTGTCGCCAGAAATTTATCTTGTCGCAAGGCGACAGGCTTGTCGTTTTGCGACAAGACAGTTTTTTGCGGATTTTGTTTTTATCATATCTTTTGATCCAGAAGTCCAAATAAGTCATATAATATGTCGTTGGAAAGCTCTTGAAGTCTAATTTCTAATGCAATTAGAATCAGATTAAAATATTTTGTAGATAAAACGAAATGGCTGAAATAGTAAAAGGGTGTCAGTTTTGGATAGAGTTTCGTATTCCTTTCATATCTTTTTCGTTATAGCTCGGAATTAATATTATAATATATCATTGGAAAGATAATTTCAAGATATATCCAACCATATAAAATTTGGATAAAAAATATGAGGCACGAAAATAATATCTGACTATCTTTGAACATCTTTAAATTCGAATAGAATTAGGAAAGTTTTAAAAAAGGAAAGTTTATATTTAAATCAAATTCCTTAATCTTATCTTTTCAAAAAAGGATAATTAAGATATTTTAGAAACTTATAGAAGATTCTAATCAATCCTAATTAGTTTAGGAATAGGATTAAACCTTTGGACCCTCCTCATGATCATTGGGTCGTAGGTAAAATCCGGTTTGGGCCCAGTTTAGTATTTTGGCCATAACTTCATCAATATTCATCGGAATTGGGCTTATAATATATCGTTGGAAAGGTATTTTCGATCCCCATCCAACTACACTATTATTGGACCCTTATCATGGACCAAACTAAACTGGATTGGACGTTTTCATAAAATAGAGTGGGTTTTCGAAAACAGAAAGAAGGATTTTAATAAAAACTAACCGCAACACAAGACTTTTCACACTTTCACCTCATTCAATTATGGTTCGACGCAAAAGGTATTCATCACTGGGTTTGGTTTTGGGGAGATACAACTGGGTGTCTACAATACTGATCTCATAATCAGTGACATTGGGAAAGGAATTCAAACCAGATCGCAACTAAGGAACTTCTGTGCATTCCAAGCATTTCTGTCCATTCTAGAGTCTCGAAATCATCAAGGAACTGAATGAGTTCGAAAGGAATAAAGTCTGGCACCTTGAACCAAAGCCTTAGGACAAGAAGATCATTGGGCTTAAGTGGGTGTTCAGAAACAAGTTAGATGAGCATGTACTATTGTAAGAAACAAGGCAAGGTTGGTTGTAAAAGGCTATAACCAACAGGAAGGTATTGATTTTGATGAAACCTTTGCTCCTGTAGCTAGATTAGAAGCTATTAGAATCCTAGTAGCTTTTGCTTCTTTTATGGGTTTTAAACTCTACCAAATGGATGTGAAATGTGCTTTTCTAAATGGTTTCTTAAATGAGAAGGTGTTTGTAGAACAACCTCCAAGTTTCGAAAATCCTAAATTTCCAAATCATGTCTTCAAGCTTTATAAAGCTCTTTATGGGCTTAAGCAAGCACCAAGAGCTTGGTATGAAAGGCTCTCAAAGTTCCTCCTGAAAAACGATTTTAAAAGGGGAAAGGTTGATAAAACTCTTTTTCTTAAATCTAGAGGAACTTATTTGTTGGTAGTACAGATTTATGTTGATGATATTATATTTGGTGCTACTAACAATGATTTGTGCAAGTACTTTTGCTGATCTAATGGGTGGTGAATTTGAGATGACCATGATGGGTGAACTAAATTTCTTCCTTGGACTCCAAATAAAGCAAACAGCAGAAGGAATAATGATTCACCAACAGAAGTATATCAAGGAACTTATGAAGAAGTACAACATGGAGAATGCCAAGACAAATCACACACCTATGGGAACAGCAACGAGACTTGATGATGATCCACAAGGAACAAGTGTGGATCAAACGACTTATAGAGGTATGATTGGGTCATTGCTATATCTAACAGCCAGTAGGCCTGACATTTCTTTTAGTGTTGGATTGTGTGCTAGATTTCAGTCTAACCCTAAGGAATCTCATCTAACGGCTGTTAAGAGAATTTTGAGATACCTCAAAGGAACAGATAACCTGTGTCTGTTTTATCCTAGAAGTGATGACTTTATGCTTAGAGGATTTACTGATGCTGACTATGCTGGTGACTTAGTCAACAGGAAAAGCACCTCAGGTATGGTTCAGTTCCTTGGCTCTTGTCTAGTTTCTTGGGGTTCCAAGAAACAAAATACTATTGCATTATCTACTGCAGAGGCCGAGTATGTAGCAGCAGCTGCTTGTTGCTCTCAAGTCCTTTGGATCAAACAACAGTTGCGTGACTTTGGTATAAAATTTAATTGCATTACTATCTATTGTGATAACACTAGTGCAATTTGCATATCTAAAGATCAAGTCCATCATTCAAGAGTCAAGCATATTCATATAAGGCATCATTTCCTTAAGGATAATTTTGAGAAGGGTTTAATTAAGTTAGATTTCTGCCAAACTGACAATCAAATTGCAGATATATTAACTAAGCCCTTGAATAGAGAAAGGCATGAGAAGATGAGAATGGAACTTGGGATGATTAAGTTATACTAAGAAAAATGCATCAAGTTCCCTCAGGTATGAAACTCAAACTGACGTGCTTAAACTATTGTATACTGTGCACAAGTGTTATATGTTTAATTACATAATTAAGGCAAGTTGTGAGCAGGAGTAACATTTACTAAGGGCATGTTAATTTGAAAGTCATAGATATTGGAAGTCCAAAATTGATTGCATGAGCCTTGTTGAATTGTTCCGTGTATCAAGTTGTATTTGCAAGTGGTCTTCATTAATTGAATTCAAAAGATAAAATTTATGTGTTTATCTAATCTTCAAAATTCCAATTTATTTTATCTAAACACTAAATTCGGATGAATGTTATCAAAATTCATCATTATCTTTTATTCACAAAGTTGCCCACATCCATTACTCTCCTCAAACACGGTTTACGTTTCCCTAAGTAATAAATAGGAGTGTCAAATCAACTAAATTCACCTCACCTCTCAAACGACACCTCACTAATTCACTCCACCAAGTTACCTCCACCATAAAAACATGTCAGCCTCACCAAAAATTACACCACACAAAAATTACCTTCTCTCTCATCACTCCGATCAAAATTTCTCACCAATGTCTGTCTCACCAAAAAACCAAACTGAAGCCGAAGCACACAAACCCTATTCTAGAAATCACCATGGAAATCATCCCCGAAACTCAAATTCCTAAGCCTCAAAAGAAGGAATCTCCTACTGAATCCAATTCTTCTCGAAAAAGGAAAATCGATGACATGCAAGAAGAAGAGGAAAGCGTTTTGGAGATGGGTGTCAACTATCGAGACAAGCCTGCCTCTATGAAGAGACAGGAGAAGATCAGTGATCACTTTGTGACAGGTTTGGCACTTAATTTACCTTGGTGTAGATCTGTTAAGCTTTATGAATTGTTAGATTTGTTTGAAGCTCAAAATTGGGTGAATCTGTTGGGTGAGTGTTTTAATCGAAGTTTGTATGTTGATGCTATGCGAGATTTCTGCAAAAGTTTTAAGTACTCTAAGGGTACTATTCGTTGTTGTGTGTATGGGAAGCAAATTGAGTTTGATGCTATGTATTTGACTGAGTTGTTTGATGTGCCTAATACTAGTTATGATATTTATTTCAAAAATAATGTGATAAGGAACCCGATTCTTGATGCCAATATTGATGAAATAGTGGAGTATTTAGGTGGTGACCCTGAGGAAACCTATATTAATCACAATGACCTAACCCCTCTTGACAAAATTCTGCTAAAATTTGTGGTCAATGACATAATCCCTCGCTCTCAAAAGAGAGACAGTGCCAACAAGCTTGACTCTGTCTTAATTTACTGTCTAGCCAAAAAGATTTAGATAAACTTTCCCTCTATCATGATCCAACACTTCTCTAACTGTGTGCCAAAGGGTTGGAAGGTTGGATATGGAAACTTACTTACCTACGTGTTTGAAAGTTTTGGCGTTTCCTTCACCGATAAAGAACCCTTGCCCCTCAAAAACACCAAATACATTCAACCCATTTTCCTTGATAACCATAAGATGAAAGTTGTAGATGGGTGTTTTAAAGTTGTGCAGGAGGAAAAGAGGCCAAAAGAAGTAGGTGGTCCAGTTGAGGGGGAAGTAGGAGACGATTAGGCAACAGAGGCTATAGACAATGTTGTTCAGGAGATACAAGAGCAAGAGGAGGAAGAGGAAAGCAAGTGGAAGAGGTCATTGAGATAGGGGGAAGGAAGAAGAGGAAGAGTTTGAGGTTAATGAAGAAAAAGGAGACCCCATCACCTATTTGTATAGATATCACTGGGGTACAGGTGGATTTGCAGAAAATCACCAGCTCTCCTACGTCGGGCAAGTATGCATCTGCAATTACAGGGTTTGCATCATTCAGTTCCCCACCAAAAGTTCCTAGCGAAGACGTGAAGGAGATGATGGAGATGCTCCAGAAAGTGCTGAAGGAACAGGAGCAGTCAAAGGTGAAGATGGAGTAACTGAAGAAGAGTGTGCTCACTCTTGATGCTGATCTGAAGAAACTGATCACGAGCTCAGAACAGGGGAGACAGTCCACTGTCAAGGACATCGTGTCTCAAATCAGCAAGAAGCTGGAGGATCTTGCTGTTGATGATGACCAGAGCATTGCTTCATAACCTAACTTACCTTGCAGCCTTTTTCTGTTGACGAAACATTCTGTTTTTATTTACTTTTGGGAAACAATTTTCAATTTGGTCTGTAATATTTTGGGTACTTTTTAATTTCTTTTGTTAAACTTGCAAATTTGGTACATTGGCCGATGTTTTAAATCGGTTTTGGATGATGAATGTCTATGATGCTTTTGCCTATATGCTTTGTGAATGTTTTCTCTATATATGCATGCTTCTTGTCTTAACACTAGACCACCATCGTGCTTTGCTTTTGTCAAAAAAAAAAAACACTAGACCACTTGATGGTGCTGTGTTATGGTATACTATTGCTTGTATGTTGGTTTTTGATAATGCCAAAAGGGGAAAAAGATGCAAACTATCTCAAGGAAACTTAATCATTCTATGGTCTCTGTTCGAAGTCTTCTCAGCAAGCCTACTTCTCTACAGGCAGGTATATGTAAATACAAGTTTTTTTAATTCTTAAAATTTTCTTATTTTTATTTTCTGTCTTTGTTTTTATTAAGTAGTTCCCTTCTGCATTGCATTATGTTTTTGCATTTTCTTTCTTTAATTTAGGATGGATTATCTTTGTTTCCTTGTAAGTAAGTTTGGATTGTTTGTCATCATCAAAAAGGGGGAATATTGTTGGACTTAATGATTTTGATGATGACACAACCTTACTTACTTACATACTAATAAAGGCTTGATTGTTAAAGTGTGTGATCAGTGCAAAGACTAGGAGAATTAAGTGTCGAGCAAAGATACCATGAGGAACAGGAAGGCCAGAAACAAAGCTAACCAAAAAAAAGAGTTCCCTCACAAGAACTGACGCTTCAGAAAATGAAGACTTGAGAAGAGAAGGTTCCCTCAGGGAACAGAAGCTTCAGAGAAGAAGCATCCCCAGAGAAGAGAAGTTCCTACCAAGGAACAGAAGCCTCGGAGTTGAAGCTTCATCAGAAAACATGAAGACTAAATATAATTTTATATTTTAGATTTGTGTAAGTATGGGAAATTTAGTTACACTCGAAAAATCTCTGTGGAATTGGTCTTAGGATAAAATATTGTGCATGCTAGTTTTTAGGAAAACTGTTGCAATTTAAATGTTTATCTTTTTCTTAAATTAAAAAGATTTTATTTTCTTTTCTTTTTCTGATTTTCGGAAAATAATTTTTAACAAAATAAAATCTCCCATGTTTTCCAAAACTTACGGACTACTCTCCCATGATTTTCATCAGTCATGGCTTTGCACATTAAGGAGTTCATGCTTCCTTAATTCAAGGGACATGATCCTCTTAGTGGGCATGAGTAGTGGCGTAGTGTTTTGCTGCACAATGAAGTTTTTCCAAACACAATTATTGCTCTATAAATAGTTCACAACTTCTTTTTGAAAAACTTACCCTTGCTCACATAAGTTTTAAGCTCTCAATTGAGTTAAGAGTCCAATTCCACATAAGTCAATTAGAGTGTTCTAAATGTTCTTATACTAGAGTTTTATTTCTTTCTTTTGAGTTGTAATTTGGGGAATAGGGAAGTTTGAGTGAACTTCTGTATTGTGAGAAAGAGAAGAGAAAGAGAATAGAAAGAGCAGAGAGAAGTGAGAAGAGAGAAAGAGAAGAGAAGGAGTAACAAGTTGGGTGACTTGTTCCTCGGGGTTTCAAGTTCGTTGAGGAACTTGGAGTAAGAGTCTTTAGTTTGTAACAGGATTTTCTGCCCTATTCTAGTGAAGATTCTTTTCCTAAAATTCCAAGTGGTCGTGGTTTTTCTCCTTGATTAGGGCCTAGGAGTTTTCCACGTAAAAATCTCTCGTGCACTTTTGTTTCTTCAGTTTAACTTTCTGTTCCTTTAGCTTAATAGTTTTAATTCCGCAAAAATTTAGGCTAAACTCTCATACTACAATTTAACCCCCCCCCCCTTCTTGTAGTATTCATTGAAACAACACATTCCTTAGCCATTTCTGACTTCCCTAGATCGTTCCAACTTTATCGTCCGTCCTTTCAAACTTCAGCAGCATTAAATGAGGTACAATGACTGCCTTAGCTGCATTCAACGTGGAACGGCCGAGTATAACATTATATCCAGACAGCTTTTTTATCCCCAAATCCTACCAACGGGTGAGTCATGTCTTGAAGAGCATCCTCTAAGAAGCTTATATTCCTCAAGGCGGCCAAGCTAATGATGTCGGCCGAGCTACCCGTATCAATCAATATTCGTCCAACCTTCAAGTTGGCTATCTTCATAATGAATACCATAGGATCATTGTGCAGGGCTTTGACCTCCCCCCGATCAGCCTCATTGATTGTTACTTCAGGAAAGGGTTCGGCCTTTACTGCATCCGTTTGCATCACCTTTCCCAAGTTCCAGGCGTCCTGCTTGATCTCCTTCATGGTGGGGCCGCGCTGAGGCAACGCCTCCTGATATCACGGCCACAAAGCCTGAATCAGTTTATTCCCATCATCTTTCTTGTCATTTTTCTATTTCTTCTCGACGTGTTGTCCGCCCGTGTGTATGTGTACTTGGACTTCATCACGTAAGAATTCAGCATGCCCTTCTCGGCCAGCTTATCCAACAACCTTTTCAGGTTGATGCAGTCGTTCGTGTCATGACCCAAATCTTTGTGGTAGTGACAGTTCTTGTTCTTGTTCTTGTACTGGGCCGAGCCTCTCAAAGGTTGAGGCTTTTGAAAGTCAAACTTATCCTTAATCTCCATCAAAATGGATTAGCAGTCTTTGTTGAATTCATACTGGGGCTCGTACGTCTTGACATTCTTTGACTTAGCCTGCTGGCCGTCGGCCACCCAGACTTCTTTCCTCTTGTTTCCTTTTTTCTTTCGGCCGGCTGAGTCTTGCTGAGAAAGTTGTTTCTTCTCAGCCCCCTTGCCGGCACTTCTGTTTTTGTAAGCGAACAAAAGTCCCTCGCCTCAATGTAGGCTTCGGCTTCTCGCTTATGACCGAATCTTTTTTCTTACCAAATCAAACTTAAAACCATTATGCTTTAATCCCCGGAGAAATTCAGAGTTTGCCATTTCGTCCGGAAGATTATGAATCTAGGCCTTTTCTTGGTTAAATCATTTGACGTACGAGCGTAGTCCTTCATTTTTTCCTTGCACAATTGTTGCCAAGTTCAGACTTGTTTTTCTTGGTGGGATGTTGTAAGAGAAATTCCCTACAAACAACAAACTGAGGGTGTTAAAGCAATTAATACACCCGGCCGGAAGGCTATTGAACCAATCCTGCGCCACACCTTTTAAGGTGGCCGGGAAGCATTTGCACCATGTAGCATCATCTACACTTTGCAAGTACATCAAATTCATGTACTAAGTGATATGCTCCTCGGGGTTTCCCGTACCATCATAGGCACCCACGAGTACACTCTTGACCTTTGTTGGTTGAGGTGATGTTAAGATGTCTTGCGAAAACGGAGGCGGCTTATCTCCTAAGGTCAGTAGACGCACCTGCCAGTCAATTGGTTGTGGCTGCGCGGACTGTCCAGCCAGGTAGGGAGCCTGACCGTACATCTGTCCGTATGGCCCATATTGTCCGAAGACCTGGGGACTCGGCTGCATCAAGCCATTG
This sequence comes from Chenopodium album, assembly GCF_948465745.1. Classification (NCBI taxonomy): domain Eukaryota; kingdom Viridiplantae; phylum Streptophyta; class Magnoliopsida; order Caryophyllales; family Amaranthaceae; genus Chenopodium; species Chenopodium album. Next base: position 22,172,688 of record NC_137858.1, on the reverse strand, counting down.
AAACCCTGAGGAGGTTGATATTGAAGTGATTGAACTGGAATAGGAGTTGGAGTGCGGATAACTTGACTTCTGCTGGAGATGGCCGTGTTGGTATGCTGGGATAGAGAGTGGTTAGAGAACTCATCCGGCATGGTAGGGGTTGAGGCCGTGTCAGAGTAGGCGGCACGCTCCCGCTGTTTGTGCCAAATGTAGTCCCTTGCGTCCTTGAAGCGTCGAGACGGCTCAGACTCCTCTCTTTGAAGCCGTCGGCCCCTCCCCCCAGCCGACTGGGTTTTCGCCAACATACTGGACAAGTTTGTCCGTGGCACCCTAGGGGACCTTCCATGCGGTCGGCGAAACGGTGTGTTCCCAGCATCAGTTGCATTGGTTTTGTTATGCGTCTTCTTTGAAGCGCCCTCTCCCTCTTTCCTGAGCGGCTGCTTAGCAGTAGAGATGCGGTTGCTCTCAAACTCCTTACGAAGTTTGTTGAGTTCGGCCAACAGAGTAGCTGCAGTAACTGGAGGTTGCTCGGCCTCATTAAATGACGCGGTCAGCGGAACGCTTGAGTGTATTGTAGTGACTATATCCTCTACATGTCCGTCCTCGCCTGGACGAGGGCCGGTATTAGGTGTCTGACCATCTATTGCCATAACGTACAAGTATCCCCACAGACGGCGCCAAATGTTTCGGGGTATTTTGTGATCTCCTCGGATACTGGTCGCGCTCTTCAGGCAATGAGACACGGACACCTGCAAAACGAACGAATATTCCTTTACCGGAATATTTGTAGGGGTTTGGAGAGTCTAACTCACCGCGGAAACAACCCCACCTGAGGAACCACTCGCAATAATTAAAATCACCAAGCATAAATAAATAATCACAAAGAAAAGATAACGAATCTTACCCTCGAAGCGAGCTTCGCCCAAAACCCAGGGCTCTTACTTGAAAGCTACTAGCACGTCAAGCGCCGCGCCTCCGACGGTATCCACCCACAAATGGGCGAACACAACTTTAAGGTCTACTACCTTGGGGTTAGCAAGGTCCGACCTAAACCCGAGTGTTATGTGAGTTTAAGAGTTTCTCCAAAAATTATGGAATGCTCTTTTTAACTCCCACTCAAGCACTTTACTCCAAATCCCAAGGTTGGTATTTATAGAGGAAACTATGAGTGGAAATTTCTATCCCCTCAATGTGGGATAATGAAATTCCACAAATTAATTTAAAGCTAAATTAAATTAAAATTGCAAACTAATAATAAATCTACAAGTGGCATTACCATGTGAGATGAGCTGGTGAGGACCACATGGAGAGTAGGGGACCATACTTGCTCCCCACTCAATACTCTCCTTGTGCCACATGTCCTCTCCCACTTACTCCCATATTCCAAGCTTCCCCTTATTCACGGCCCTATGGCCCGAGCCAAGCCACGAGCCAAGCCCGAGCCCGGCCCAAGCCCAGCCCGCACCAGCTGCTGCTGTGCGCGGCTGCTTCTGTGGCTCGGTGCGGCTGCGGCTGCGGCTGCTGCCGTGGCGCGGCGCGGCTGCTGCTGTGCCTAGCCGCGGCTGGCCGTGGCTGCTAGCACGGTGCGGCTGCTCGTCTTGCCCCTAGCATTCGGATGCTTGGGGCACTCCGATGCTAGGGGTATTTTCGGGAATATGGTCGATTTATTATTATTTTGCGCGTCTCGTCTTTTATCATTTAGACTCGACTTCCGACGATCGGTTTCGACGCTCTAAGCTCGAATTACCGACGTCTAAATATTTAACACTCAGGCGACGAATTAATTTCTTCCGAATTAATTCGTCGAGTTGGTTCGCATATATTTGCTTGGGTGTGACCCGAAGGGTTCAGTCAAGATTAAGCTGTAATATTAATTATATTAATATTACTGATCGGAAGCGACCTCCACCCAGGCATTCCGATCACTTGACCTTACTGAATATATTAGCTTTCTAATAATTCTGAACCCGCTATCAGAATAATACACTTGTTCGAAGGACACCATTCCTTTAAATCTCCCACTTGTCCTTCCGGACAAGTGTGCATTTAGTGTATAGCCCTTATCCTATGTCTCTTCATGTCTCTTCATGAACTACAGAGTAAGATTACTAGTCATCTCTGTTACGTCCAGAAGTGTTTCTCGAAATCCGAGTTTGACTGTCAATAAGCAGATCATTTCTAAAATCCATCTGAGCACGGCCATGCATTTTTCACAGTCTCGCTCTTCGAGAGGCCTTGTAAACAACAAGACATGTTCCCTATTGTTAGTAGGGGGACATTTCAAGTCTTGTAATGTAGCTTCTCTTACTAAGAGGACTCACCCGCCCGATATCTGTCTTTATAATCCCCAATTACGGCAGACGTTTAGCGGATACAAAAGCAGACCAGTACTCAAACAAGAGATCTTCCACTACGCATGGTCTAAACCAATACCTATGCAAATGATTTGTATCCTCATAGCACAAGAAACGGTGCTACAAATCATACTACACACTAATCTCTGATGGTCATTATTCGTCCACAAAATATGACCTTGATTAGGGATAATTTTCGATTAAAATATTCAATGTTCACTTAATAGGTGTTTCTTTATCCAAGCCATTGACTTGATACCCTATTTTGAATATTTATTAAAATCGAATGGACTCATTATTTAATTCTAAACCTCAATTAAATAGTTTTGTGGAATATTTAGAAATATTTTATTCCACTATGAAACTTCACAATGTTTCATCTTATGATAAATGGTTTTTCCCAAATGTTTTAAGAGTAATACTCTTCATAAAACATTCATAGAAATCACACCCATATTTGATATGCTTGATTTCTTTCATGCAATTATGAATGTTGTCATTCACTTATTGCAAAGGTTTAGTTAAAATTACTTTGCAAACCTTAGCATCTTCATTATCCACCATTTCCATAATAAGATGATAAAATTTTGAGAGTGTTAATGGATTACATGTGATTCAGGATTTATTGTCCAAGCAATGGCTCCCTCTCGTTTTCATGATTTGAGACCTTCTAATTGACAACCTACAATCATTAATGTTCAACAACGAACCTTTCCATTTAACATCTATCTTATTATTTCCTTTAAGGCAACAATATTCTCAACATATATTTTAGTAGACTCCTCGATGATGTCTTGCTTGGGTTTTACTCCAAGCGACTCACAACGATTTGGGATACCCTAATCACTTGTGATCATGGAAATTTTCCTTAGATTCCCGCACATCATATATGGATGCACATCCATGTTACCATTCTCAAGCCACAACGCTTCTTGCCTCGTGCTTATAAATGGTTTCCTTGCTAAGGATCTAATCCTTGTTAAGGTTTGTGCTTGCAACATCAATACTCAAATTATATTTGTTTCCATGCGTCAAGAACTTAATCCAACTACTTATCTAAGTTCTATGGATGTTCTTGACTATAATCTAATGATCTAATACTTAGATTAACGTCGATCGGTATTATATACGTACTTCACATGCTCTAAGCAAGTAAGTCGTCTGACGATTCCATATCATAGCCTTACATGATGGATTTAATTCTAGAATGATACTCAATTTTATTCCATCCATGTGACCTTTAGCTCATACAGTTACACTGAGTCTTGCCAAATTGTTCGCTATATGATATGATTGAAAGTCTCTTACTAGAGTCTTTCTTGTTTGATTTAGTACTTAGCCTAGATTATACTTAGTTCAAACATTTACTTAGCTTCATACATATGGGTCGAAAGCCTTTCAAATTCCTTCATGTTTAACATGGTAATTTCCTTTACTCATTTAAACATTTTAATTAAGTCTATACCATAGAACTTAATTCCCAACATGTACTAAGTATCGTCTTTAGCTCGGTCCATTGTCGAAAATACTTTCAAATCTAAGCATTTAGCATTTGATAGTTGTTTCACAATAGAGTTCGTAAACATCTTGTTGGACCATTACTTTTGCTCCCACTAAACTTCTTGTTCATCAGAATTTCTATGTTTCTCCATAAGTCAATCCTCTTATTAACTTTATGAGAAAACACGTTCCAATTCCTTTATGCAATGCTTCCTTTAATCCCATGAAGGATTCCATGTGCTTGCTTTCAAATCTAGCATTATTTAGATTTTCAAAACCCTTAGACTATTTCATAGTCACTTCCGAAATTCCATTTTGGGAAGGCGGTTTTGGTATCTATTTTGCCATATTTCATATGCGCAATTTTGCTAGATCAATCACGAAAAGACTTGAGCATTCCGATTGGTGAATGGGATTTTATTAAAATCAACTCCTTGAAATTAATTATATCCTTTACAACCAATCTAGCTATGTATGCATATACATTTCCACATTTGTTAGTTTTCTCCTTGAAAACTTATTTGCAATCGATGGTCTTTCACCTTTCATGCAAATTAATCAAGTTTCAAACATGATTTTCAAACATGGAGTCTATTTCGGATTTTCATGGCTTTTAACCATCATTCGGAATTTGGATTTGTCGTAGCTATCTTACAAGACATTATTCCTTTGCTTGTAAGTCTTAGGTTTGTTTCTAACTTAATAGAAAATTTATAGGATTCAATCCAAGCCTTTGGTGAATTCTATACCTATACGGGGTAATTGCATCAAACACTGAGTTTTAAGGCGCTTTTAAAGCCCTTTTATTATGTTGATCTTACTCCAACATCTTTAATGTTTTGTGAGTAATGAATTCTCTTTTAAGGCACTTGTAAAGTCCTTTTGAGTATTCTTGATCAAACATTCTCATGAAGTCCTTTAAGGTCTTCCGAGATTCTCAGTTCTAGTTTGTTGCTAAGCTCGATGGTCATCGAGTTCATTTTCCTCCCACTTGTCGTTTTGGAAACGTGTTACTTTCCAGAAAGACACTACTTAGAGCAACAAACAATTTTTGTTCTCAATTAGGATGTGGAGGTAATACCCGTAGTCTCACTTGAATGCTTACAAAGAGACATGTATATTGTCTTTGGGTAAAAGTTCGTTGTGAAACAAACAGTTAGCTCCTACTTGAGCTATCTTAGTCTTTATTGAGCCATTCAGATCCTACTGAGTCACCTAGCTCCCACTGAGCCACTTTGCTCCCACTGAGCTAGTGAACTCCCACTGAGACTAAGAGCCTTAGACATATACTTGAAAAGACTTTTAGAAGTTATTTCTATCCATAACTAAATATGGCGTCCTTTCTTAGCTTCGACATTTTGTTTAGTGTAACATTAGTCATTTGTGCAAATCTTTAAGAACTTTATAGGAAGGGTTGTGAACCATCATCGTTCGAGTCATTTTCAAATGACACCGAGGTCTCCGTGAAGACACACCATGTTCTTTGTGGAGTTATTTATGAAAATTTCCATTCATAACTTTGATATAGTCACGCTTGGCTCAAGCAAACATCGCTCGATCTAATCTAGACGTTTAGATTTCTTGCCAAGTCGATTCTGTACTTCACTGGACTCTTGAGCTACTCAAGTCAAGTTTGTTCACATTTAATGAATATAGCCATATCCTTTCAAATTCTACGTGAAACGTTGAAGTAATTGAATCCTCTTTAGCCTTCGGAGTCAACTGTCTATACCAAGAACAATAGCTCTCTGCTTTGTCGATTTCAACAAGTAAGACTTTCTTGTCTTAGAACGATTCCAATTCGAGCAATTATCAAGAGCCTATCTAATAGAGCCTTGAGTACGTTCTTGTTGATGTGACATTGCTAAAGATGTTTGAAACGCAAATCAAGCCCATGACTTGAACTTAGTGAGTTTATTATGTTAGAGAAATGTTTGTTTATAATCAAGCATTCTTAACTCAACGCTTGGATAACCATCCCATTCAAATAAATCTCGCAACTATTGCTCATTACTTTGAATGTGAGTCTTTCCGTGTGTGAACGGATCAATTGCTGATTATGGAACATAATAACCATTACTTGTTCCAGCCTTTGGCTTAAAAGGTCTTTAAACAAAACATACGACCTTACAACTGATGTAGCTCTTCTTGCTTCATTCTAAGCTTGTAAGTCGATAACTTAGCTTAACTTCAATAGTTTGAGGTCACTATCATAGTGGAACACTCAAGCAGTATCCGATACTTGTGAAGATAACGAATTGCTAAGTTAATTACAATAACATGAACTCATGAGTTGAAATGAAATCTAATTCCTTTTCTTCATTCCTTCTTTCCTATATTTCTTATCATACAATATCTCATAATCTTACTTTAAGAATCATTTCTTTAAGTACCTTGACTCTTATACTTTGTTAGGCATAATCAAGCACCTAGTGCGCCGTAAAACAAAGTTCCATCTTTTCCATTAATTCCTACTCGAATTACTACATCAATGAGTCCTACTCAATTATGTATGATGCGAAAAGATACGTTGGTTGTCAATCTTGAGATTGCAACTCAATTCCTCATGTTTTATCAAAACTACCTAGTATTTTGAATACATGATGTCCAACCGTCCTTTCGGACTTAGTTATAAAAGTCATTTATGAGAATTGTATTTTAGAAATGCTTTTCCTGTCTTTGAGATCTATTCTCAAGGATTTCCTTTACCAATCATGGAAACAATATTATTTGATTTAGAATACTATAAATATAAGTGCAAAGTATAACCATTTATCAAGAACATAATAAGTTTGAAATAGCATTCATGCAAACTTCAATCTTATTAAACGTCTTATTTACGCATAAAAATTGTCCCTATTTGGCGAAAATAAGGCGATTCCAAGATCCGAAGAAACAAAGAGTAGTTAAGCATGCTTTGGCTTGTCTTAAACACTCAATCTTCTAGGGTAAGCATTGCCTTGCTAATGGCTCTAAGACACTCTTGGTTAGAAAATCGTCGCATCTAATGCATCTTTGACGATGTATCTCTTTTGCCACGGTATGTGAGGACTCCTCACTCATACCGATGAGTTAAACCAAAACCAACGTGCACACCCGGTGTGCCTTATGCCCCTTAGAGGAGTGATGGCACCTCGCTTTGGCGTAGCCTACCATCACCATCGTCCGGTTAGTAAGTGTTGTTTTGGAAAGGCAAGTTTTACTCAATATTATTAGGGACCTAGGATTTCTATGTTGGTTGATTTAAGTGAACTTAACTAATCATCGCAACATCAAGAAAACCTAAACATGCATCTAACGAATAATTCACACACATATATATAAGCATAAAATATAAAGCGAAATTATAGATGCACATTGGAAACTAGCATGACCCCTTGAAATCTTCATATCTTCAAAAGGTCTTCATTTGCAATTCAAGGCTTTGTCTTCCAAGATACGCCGTCTTCAAGACTTAACCAAACTATGCAAAAACTAGTGTCTACAACTAGGAATAATCTAAATAGTAAAGTACAAAAATACTTAACGGTGCGTAGACCGTATTTAGATTTACAAAAATACATAACGGCACATAGTCCGTATTTTCTATCCTAGTCGGGTCCCACTAGTTGCCATTTCATAAAACCTGTGAGAGAGAGAATATATATATTCCATTCATCCATTCACTATTTGTGAATGGCCCATGCAATTTACAAAATTAACAACAAGTAAAATGCATTCAAACAACGCGCGCACTAGTAACTAATCTAGGTGGTTAATCCGATTAACACCCCTAATTAAAACTAGTCAAAGTTGTTTAACCGATTATATAATTTACGTCATTAATAATTGAAGCTCCCACTAAATATCGCATTTCCTTAATTAATCTAATTAATTAAGTCGGTAGCACCCAAACTTGTCAAAATGAAATTTTGCCAATGCCGCTCAAAAACCGAGGCCTAGCCTCCCAAAATTTTAATTAAAATAAACAAAATTAATTAAAATAAATAAACGGCAAAATAATTAACATCAAGCCTACTACGGCTAGTCACCTCACCGCACCAAGCATACGCACACGCCAAGACCACGAACACACGGCCCACGGCACACGGCCGCGAGCCGCTGCCACAGCACAGCCGCACGTGGCTGCTGCTGCCGCGCGTGAGCTGCTGCCGCGCGTGTGGCCCACAATCGAGGTGGCGCAACCACCTTGGCAGCCACATGCGGGCTACTGTGCAGCCCGGCTCGCCATGGTGGTGCATTGTCTCGTTTTGCGTGCCACTACCTTGGGATTTGATCCCTTTTTCGCGAGACAAAAATAATTAATTCTAAATTAATTTTAGAACTAATTTAGTGAGAAAAATAAAATTTTAAACAAGTCTAACTTAATAAAATTTTCAAAGTGCAATAACCAAAATAATTCCAAGAACCATCTTTAATTAAATTGGTTTAGCTTGGTGCAAAATAAAATTGAGGCAATTTCTCACTTTCAATTTAATCAATTTAAATTAAACTTGAGAATTTGACAAAGTAAAGGGAAGTTGGAAAAATATGAACTTTAATATTCAAATGAAAATTCCAACATCTAAAATTTGTGAATCCTTGAAAATTATATCTTCCAACATGAAGATAACCAAATTTCTATCACAAAAATCGAAACTTTATGTTTCTAATCAACTCAAAATGATTAAAACAACAAAGTTCAACTCAAAATAACATGGAATTTAGTGGTTTTCAAAGTTTCAATCACTTATCACAAATAAAGATTGAATCTTTAACACTTAGGAAGCCTCAAAAATAAAATTTTCACACTAAAAAGCAATTAGTTTGCAATTATGTGAAAATAAATCAACCTTTAAGCATCAAATACTACCAAGTAAGTGTGCTTTAAGGGGACATAAAAATGCAGAAAATAATGCAAATAATCAACCATATAATCAACAATTTATGCCATTAATTTCAAGGTTAGAAAAGACTTAAAATTTTTCGTCAAAAACGAAAAACCCCTCGAAAAAGGCATTTCTGGTCAGAATTTGGCTAAAATCACAGAACCAACGGGGTAAAAACCTTTCCAGAACACGTTTTCCACCCAAAATTCACTAGTCTTGGGCGAAAATCTGGGTTCTGGGCCAAATTCGACATTAAAAATGGGATTAAATAAATAAAACCGAGCTACTAATCTAATTAGCAACATAAACCAGAAAAATAAGCCAAAAATAAACCTTAAAAACCATGATTATAAAAATGAACGAGCGGGGATCTGATACCACTGTAGGGGTTTGGTGAGTCCGACTCACCGCGGAAACAACCCCACCCGAGGAACCACTCGCAATAATTAAAATCACCAAGCATAGATAAATAATCACAAAGAAAAGATAACGAATCTTACCCTCGAAGCGAGCTTCGCCCAAAACCCGGGGCTCTTACTTGAAAGCTTCTAGCACGTCAAGCGCCGCGCCTCCGACGGTATCCAACCACAAATGGGCGAACACAACTTTAAGGTCTACTACCTTGGGGTTAGCAAGGTCCGACCTAAACCCGAGTGTTATGTGAGTTTAAGAGTTTTCCCAAAAATTATGGAATGCTCTTTTTATCTCCCACTCAAGCACTTTACTCCAAATCCCAAGGTTGGTATTTATAGAGGAAAGTATGAATGGGAATTTCTATCCCATCAATGTGGGATCATGAAATTCCACAAATTAATTTAAAGCTAAATTAAATTAAAATTGCAAACTACAAGTGGCATTACCATGTGAGATGAGTTGGTGAGGACCACATGGAGAGTAGGGGACCATACTTGCTCCCCACTCAATACTCTACTTGTGCCACATGTCCTCTCCCACTTACTCCCATATTCCAAGCTTCCCCTTATTCACGACCCTATGGCCCGAGCCAAGCCCGAGCCCAGCCCGAAGCTGGCCCGCACCCAGCCTGCACCTGGCCCGAGCCCAGCCCGCACCAGCTGCTGCTGTGGCTCGGTGCGGCTGCTGCCGTGGCACGGCGCGGCTGCTGCTGTGCCTAGCCGCGGCTGGCCGTGGCTGCTAGCACGGTGCGGCTGCTCATCTTGCCCCTAGCATTCGGATGCTTGGGGCACTCCGATGCTAGGGGTATTTTCGGGAATATGGTCGATTTATTATTATTTTTGCGCGTCTCGTCTTTTGTCATTTAGACTCGACTTCCGACGATCGGTTTCGACGCTCTAAGCTCGAATTACCGACGTCTAAATATTTAACACTCAGGCGACGAATTAATTTCTTCCGAATTAATTCGTCGAGTTGGTTCGCATATATTTGCTTGGGTGTGACCCGAAGGGTTCAGTCAAGATTAAGCTGTAATATTAATTATATTAATATTACTGATCGGAAGCGGCCTCCACCCAGGCATTCCGATCACTTGACCTTACTGAATATATTAGCTTTCTAATAATTCTGAACCCGCTATCAGAATAATACACTTGTTCGAAGGACACCATTCCTTTCAATATTCGCCTCCGATGATCAAGTTAGAGATCGGGAAATGGAAAATCTAGAGAGAGAAGTTGGAGCTTTATAATGCTTTTTTTAAGGTTATGTCACAATCCATCCCTCCCATCATAAATGATTGGGGTATTTATAGGGGTGGGACTGTGTGCCCCTTTAGGGTTTGTACCCTAAAATTCCGTGACATTATTGGCTGCGCAATCAGAGAGTGCGACGTGTCACATGGGGGGCGCCGCTTTGCGGCTTTCAATGACTTTCCTCGGGATTTGGTCCCTGATGTAATAAAGGCCCTTTCTCTTGCTGATTTTAGGTGCTCTCTAGGGCATCTGACACGCATCATCTTCCCATAGGGACACGTGTCGCCCTTTGACTGGGCCACTTGTCACTACGGGATTGGACCACGTTTTTGGGGTTATTTTTACCCTAAACAGATAGTATATATGTGATAGGGCTAGGATAGGTTGTTAAGCTACTACCCCTAATCAATTTAACTATTTGTAAAGCCTAAACTCACACTAAACTAGTTAGTGGCAAGAAAAGGGTCGATCCGCTAAGGAAGCACGCTCATTCAACATCACAATCACTACGCAAGAGTAAGAAAGGGTGTATTTTTGTTGGTTTTTGGATTGCAAACACTAAAACTATAAACAAACATGATAAAGATGATTAAAATCAAGAGAGAACGACGCTACGGATTCGGGGGTGTCAAACATGATTAGAAAGAGGGGAACAATGATAGTTATCATGATGATCATGCCAAAGAACACAAGATTCTACCTAAACAATTCATTCTCATGCAATAGTCTAGGCAAATCAATGAAAGAAGTCTATGCTAATTAGGATCATTTTCATGAATCCTATTAGACACAAGCAAACCAAGAGAATAAAGAAACACAATACATGAAACTCCATTTTAACAACTCATTCTCATGCAATCATTAAAATAGAGGTGATCTTAATCTAGTTCAAATCATTTTCATGCATTTAAACTAGAAGGCAATCAAATAAAGTGCAACAATAACCTCAAGCCATTAAAAATCATGTCTTTCATCAATTTAAGGCATGTAATCAATCCAACTATCATCATTCATCCATCATTCAATGCATATTTCACACCCCCTTCCCCTAGCTAAACGATTAGCCTAGAAAAGGGGGGATAAACATGATAGCAAAACTAAAAGTAAATACAAGAAACATGAAAGTAAACATGATAAAAAACAATGAAAATAACAAAATAGATTAATCCACAAAATAAATAAAAATAAACAACTAGAAGGTAAATAAAAAAAAACTAAGAGAAAGGATTACAGATTACTAAAGAGGCAATAAATGAAAGATGAAAACTTGCAAGGTTGATTGATTGATTGATTGATTGAAGGGAAAGCTTGAACCAAAGTTGCATACAATGAGATAACTTGAGCAATACTACTCTACCTCTCTCTAAGATTAGGGTTAATTGTCTAGGATAATGAGATAATCCTCCAACATTACATAAAAACGTTCTAAGATAACCGCCTAAAGTAAACCGTACAAAGCAGCTAGAATAAAAGTGATGGTCCGACCGAACAGTGGGAAGGTTCGGCCGGACCACAGGGTAGGTTCGGCCAAACCCTGGGTAGGTTCGGTCGAACCTCCCCCGAGCTTGGTCTGGTCGAACTGCTGAGGTTCGGACACTCCTGCAAAACGGCCTCCAGCTTGAATCTGCCAAAGTGGTTTGGCCGCACCACAAAGAGGGTTCGGCCACACCTAGGTTCGGCCGAACCTAGTGATTCTTCCTTCCTTCAGCTTCTCTTGAACTTCATGCTCCTTCTCCACGGCATACCATGCATTCCAAAGTTCATCCAAGGAGGCCAAGAACCTACAAAACAACAAAGAAACGCTAGAAAAACAAACAAAAGAGAAAAAGGGAAAGGAAACACGCAAAAAGAAAGGGAAATGCAAAACTAAGGGAAAAAATGCTTAAAAAGGCTCAAACAAGTGCAAATGAGGGGAGAATCCTTAGAGAAAAAGGATGGAAAAGTGACGTAAATGCCACTCATCAATATGCTAGATCATAAGAGAGATAAAGAGAATGAAGTCGTCGTAGAGAAAAGCCTAGAAAAAACACCGTATCACGGAAAATATGCCGCACCATGCTAGCATATGCCTTTACACGTTACAATTTGCCGCGGCGTAGTAGATTCCAGTTTTTAAGCGTTTTTAAAAGTTCGATAACTTTTGATCCGTAATTTCGAATAAAGGCATATAATATATCATTGGAAAGATCTTTAGGTCTACTTTCCAACCCAATTGAAATCAGGTCAAAATATGTTGTATATTTAAAGATTTGGTCGTTTTAGAGTAAGGGTGTCGGTTTTGGGCTGAGTTTTAGTGTTTTACTTATATCTTCTTCATTTTAAATCAGAATTAGCTTATGATATACCGTTGGAAAGCGTATTTCAAGGCCTATCCAAACAAATAATATTTAGATCAAAATTATATGGCTACAAAATCAGTTAAGCTCGATTTTGTGATGTGGATACGAAAAGAGCAAAATAAGTTATGGTTTTGGGAGATGGACTAAGAATTGGTTGATTTATGAAATGTATTGGTTTGAATATGAATTTAAGCACTCCAATGATTAAATACTCAATCCGATCAATAATAACGGTAAAAGGTTGTTACTCATCAGATTTGGTTTTGGGGAGACATATTTAGATGTCTACAATCGAGTGATTTACTTCGTACTTTTTTGAAAAAAAACAATTAGAATACCCTATGGAAAATAAGCAGACGGCCGTAAACCCAGGTAGCGCCGTTGAATGCGTTTCCACAGAGTCGACAAACAAAATTAAAATAAATTGAGTCGTCTTTCCTCTTCCTCTCCCTTTGGTCCTCTGCCATTCTCACGAGAAAAGCAAGCGTTATTACACTAATTCCTTATTTCAGTTCCATTTAGTGCAAGATCCTCCTCCCCACCCCCTTCCCCCACCAATCGTAATCTTTAATTCTTTTTAAAATAATAATAATAATAATAATAATAATAATAATAATAATAATAATAATAATAATAATAATATTCTGCTCCCCTAATCTAATCTACTTTCATCATCATTTCATTTTTAAATTTTTTAACTTTAATTTAATTTAATTTAATTTATGCAACAACACTGGCCCCAGTTTAGACCAAAAGCAGAAAAAAAAAAAGAGAAAAAGAAATCACATTCTCCCATTTGCTTCTCTCAAACGGCATTCTCCTTCTTCTCCTTTTCACACTCCCTCACTCACTATCCCCCACTCTCTCTCTTTCACACTCACTTTCTCTCTCCTCCTCCTCCTCCTTTCTCCAGTTGCTCAACAACTGAATAATTCATACATTTTTCTGCTCACCCTAAAAATGTCTAGAAAATTCCTCTAGTTTCTCCATTCTCATCTCCCATTTCCTGCAAATACCCAGAAAAAATAGAAAAATTATTGCATGATTTGGGATTTTTTTTTTTTTTTTAAATTTTTTATTAAGAAAATAAAAAATGGAGGGGAAACAGGGTTTTTTCTCAGCGTTAAAAGACGAAGTAGTAAGAGGGTTATCTCCAGGAAAATCAAGGTCGAGAAGTCCAGCAAGAAGTGGGTCAGCCATGACTGGTTTACTTCGACGGAGGAAAGGCCACCACGTGGCAATACCAGAGGTGTTAATCGCGAGATCCGGTAGCTTAAGGCCGCCGGAGATGTTATCGCCGTTAAGAGAAGGTCCTGACCAGTGCAGCTCACGTGAGGAGAGAGAAGAAGGAGGATGGGCCCACTGGATGAAACGGAATCCCTCGGTTTCCGGTTCATCTTCATCTTCTTCCTCGGCTGCTTGTAAGAGGTCGGATCTGAGACTTTTACTTGGTGTTTTGGGTGCGCCGCTTGCTCCGGTGCACGTTAGCGCCACTGAGCCTCTTCCTCATCTCAGCATCAAAGACACTCCCATTGTTAGTCACCTTTCCTCCCTCTTTAGAAATCGTTATATAAACCCGGGTTCACGGCGCATCCAAGGGTATTGTTTGCTCGTTTCGATGATCATTGCTCATTTTATCATCAAATGAGCAAACAAATATGCTTGGGTGTGCCGTACACCGGGAGTATATACCAATCTCTCTACTCCCTCTTCTGTCTATTTCACTTTTTTGCAATTATTTTTTAAGAAAATATTTTGGTTGGCTATCAATTTTTGTTTGTTTGTTTGTTTGTTTTCATTTGTATTTTCAGGGGTTCTGATCTGTTCAATATTTTATTTTTTTACTTGATTTATTTCGGAGATAATGCTGAAATAGGACAATGAGAATGGTTTTTATACACTTGTATTGGTAATTTTCGAGGAATTGAAATATTGATGAATTTATTTTTTGATAATATAAATACAAATATACAAACAGATAAGTTAATAAAACGCATAAATTTATGAGGTCCTTGAAAATGGACTGCTTATCCGTGATAAGTGAGTAGATGACAAGAAAATTTGTGTTAATATCAATAAAGGATATAGCCCAATTGTTATATTATTATTATTATTATTATTATTATTATTATTATTATTATTATTATTATTATTATTATTATTATTATTATTATTATTATTATTATTATTATTATTATTATTATTATTATTATTATTATTATTATTATTATTATTATTATTATTATTATTATTATTATTATTATTATTATTATTATTATTATTATTATTATTATTATTATTATTATTATTATTATTATTATTATTATTATTATTATTATTATTATTATTATTATTATTATTATTATTATTATTATTATTATTATTATTATTATTATTATTATTATTATTATTATTATTATTATTATTATTATTATTATTATTATTATTATTATTATTATTATTATTATTATTATTATTATTATTATTATTATTATTATTATTATTATTATTATTATTATTATTATTATTATTATTATTATTATTATTATTATTATTATTATTATTATTATTATTATTATTATTATTATTATTATTATTATTATTATTATTATTATTATTATTATTATTATTATTATTATTATTATTATTATTATTATTATTATTATTATTATTATTATTATTATTATTATTATTATTATTATTATTATTATTATTATTATTATTATTATTATTATTATTATTATTATTATTATTATTATTATTATTATTATTATTATTATTATTATTATTATTATTATTATTATTATTATTATTATTATTATTATTATTATTATTATTATTATTATTATTATTATTATTATTATTATTATTATTATTATTATTATTATTATTATTATTATTATTATTATTATTATTATTATTATTATTATTATTATTATTATTATTATTATTATTATTATTATTATTATTATTATTATTATTATTATTATTATTATTATTATTATTATTATTATTATTATTATTATTATTATTATTATTATTATTATTATTATTATTATTATTATTATTATTATTATTATTATTATTATTATTATTATTATTATTATTATTATTATTATTATTATTATTATTATTATTATTATTATTATTATTATTATTATTATTATTATTATTATTATTATTATTATTATTATTATTATTATTATTATTATTATTATTATTATTATTATTATTATTATTATTATTATTATTATTATTATTATTATTATTATTATTATTATTATTATTATTATTATTATTATTATTATTATTATTATTATTATTATTATTATTATTATTATTATTATTATTATTATTATTATTATTATTATTATTATTATTATTATTATTATTATTATTATTATTATTATTATTATTATTATTTTGTGCAGTACCCATTTTACAATAAAATGCTGGAAGGTTTAATAAAAGGCCTTAATTAATGAAATTAGAAGAACAAATACTCAGTACAATTTCTGATGCTGAATTTAGCTGAGATTCTTGCTTGTTGATTTTGTATAAAAATATTAAACAGAGTTTGGTAGCTTTAGTTGGGGGGTCATTTGTCAATTACTGAACTTGGAATTGCTGATGAAGGGTGGACTATTCTTTTGTATTGTTTCTCTTGGGGCTATCCACAATTGATTTAAGATGTAGCCTATACCTTTGCAACTTGTGAAGTTTTGTTGTTGATGGGCCAGTTATGAATTGTTTCACATCAAACTCGAGCTTCAATTACGTTTGTTCTCTCAATATTATTGTTATGTACTACCTAGATACTTAAGATTGGGTTTACGAAATTGTTTAAATTCTTTTAGGTTAGGTGAGGGATATTTTTTTTCTACATTTAGGTACATTGCTTTCAAAATTCTTGTTTAGGTAAGTTGACTAGCAGGAAGCAACTTTAGTTGAATCTCTTGTTCATCAATCAAACTATGTGTTTGGTAGTCTAAAGCTAAAGACTCTAAGGAATTTACTTTTATACCTGCATTTTTTATTTATTTTATTTTTTTGTCATGCCTGGCATGAATTGAGGCCCCCCCTTTATAATTCTCTGCATGTGAATATGAAGTTTCTGCTTCTGCCTTTTGTTCCCATGAACTGTAGTAGTACTCCAGCATTATTTAAGGATGGGTTTGGAGTATACAATAGTATACAAGGAATTTGTTGTAGACTATCCAAATTTACTACTTATGGTGTAAATTTGTGACTTATCTAACCGAGACTCAAGATGTTTGGTGAACTGTCAATGTTCTGTCTTTTAACTCTGGCTCATATTGAAAACGGATTTTCTTTTGAGTTTTGGAGGGCCCTTTAGGGATTATGGTACTAGTTTCATTAGTTTGGTCTGTTTATTATGTTGTCAGTGTTGTTTGTGTGTTAATTGGTGAATTTATTTCAGGAAACTTCATCTGCACAGTATATTTTGCAACAATATACGGCTGCTTCTGGAGGGTTGAAGCTTCAAAACTCTATCCATAATGCATATGCTATGGGCAAGCTAAAGATGCTAGCTTCTGATATTGAGACTCCTAATAAAGTCATTAAGAACAGAAACTCTTCCAAGTCTGCAGAGTCTGGTGGATTTGTGTTATGGCAGATGAATCCCGACATGTGGTATGTTGAGCTTGCACTTGGTGGTAGCAAGGTTCATGCTGGTTGCAACGGGAAGCTAGTTTGGAGGCACACTCCTTGGCTTGGGGCACATGCTGCTAAAGGTCCTGTTAGACCCCTTCGACGTGCACTTCAGGTGGGTGTCTGGCTTCTTGCTGTAAAATAAATTGGTGAAAGAATCTGAATCTATCGTATCCTTGGTTTTTGTAAAATATTGAGTATGAAGATATCTATTTATAACTTGAGGACTTTTATATGATTATAATTCGTAGTTGCCTTTTTGCTAATATGTTTGAAAATTATGCATGTTCTAAATCTCTTGGATTATTTCAATTTACAGGGTCTTGATCCAAGAACCACGGCAGCAATGTTTGCAAATGCAAGATGTATAGGTGAAAAGAAGATTAATGGAGAAGATTGCTTCATCCTGAAACTGTGTGCTGATCCCAAGACGTTGAAGGCTAGAAGTGAAGGGCCTGCTGAAATTATACGCCATGTATTGTTTGGTTACTTCAGTCAGAAAACAGGGCTTCTTGTGCACATTGAAGATTCTCATTTAACCCGCATTCAGTCTAACGGAGGAGATGCTGTATATTGGGAAACTACGATTAATTCATGTCTTGATGATTACAGGCCTGTGGAAGGGATAATGATTGCTCATTCTGGACGTTCTGTGGTGACCCTTTTTAGATTTGGGGAAACAGCGATGAGTCACACAAAGACAAGGATGGAAGAAGCTTGGACAATTGAAGAAGTAGCTTTCAATGTCCCTGGCTTGTCGATGGACTGTTTTATCCCTCCTGCTGAGATTAGATATAGCTCTGTTGGAGACACTTGTGAGCTCCCCCACGGTGATAGGCTGAAGACCATGTCTGCAACAGCAGCAGCATATCGAGCCAAAGTTGCTTCGATGGACAGATCATATGATAACAATATGGGTAACATTACTTGGCAGATGGATGATATGCATGTTTGATGGTGGTTTAATTCTGGAAATTCTCCATACAGGTTAGTAACAGGGTAGCTAGAGTTGTAGAACATAGGATTTTTAAGGTTTGTGTGTAGGAGCTTTCTTCCCTTTAGCAGAAATTTTCCATTGGATTCTTTTTTCCCATTGAATCTGTAAATAGAAGCACAATGATTCACAAGAAGACTCTTTTTACAAAAGGGCAAGTGAGTTTTCACTGTGCAAATGTGAATTTTACTGCGAATCTTTGTGTTGAGAGGGGGTCTCATGTGGATCTTGAATCTAATGGATTCTGCGATTTAGTACTTTCCTTAAACTGATGGTATAAAATTATCATCTTCTTCAATCTTTGTAACATTAGTTGAAATATTGATTCTGCTGACCTAAGTGATGATGAAGTATCTTCAAATTATCTTGTACATGGGCTTACATAACTATCTTTAAGACTTCAATCGGCCTTTGGACTCTTATTTTTTTTTATTTTATTTGTATGCATGTACCCTTGCATTTGGTGGAGGAATTGCCATAGATCTCGGCCAAATCACTGGAATCAAAGCTGCTCTAAATTTAACACTTTTGCTGCTTTTATCTTTGTCTCTGTTACCTTGTTTTTTGTAAGACAAACCGAAAGATAATTACATTAATAGGCTATTGCCAAGTTAATAATTACAAGCATCACCTTTAAGCTTATAAAAAACTTGGTGATGGGCAAAAGATAGCTAGAAAGGAACAAAGTAGTTCCTGAAACTAGTACAGGCATACTTAAACCAACCATACATTTAAAGCAGCCAAGCCGAAGAAGCTAATACCAACACTAGAGTTAAGTAGCAGCAGTAGCAGCAGCAGCAGCAAGCTCCTCTTCATAGATTTCTTTGACACAAACAGGCATCAAGTAGTGAGTCTTGTATCCTACCGCCATGTTCTTTCCAAATGCAGCCAACTTATGAGCTAGGATGTTCTTCTCGAGGCACATGAGAAAAAAGAGCAACTTGGAAACTCTTGAAAAGATGCGCCACATCACAAATTGCAGCAGCCAACTCGTGTGGATTCCCAGCAGTAGTTAGGAGCATGGTACGCAGAGAGCTTGCATCTTAATTCCCAAATCTCGAGCTATGCCCAAACCATCAATGATAGCGTACAGCTCCGCTACCACAGGGTTAACAGCATTGTATTTCCTTGAGAGATTAAGTATTGGCGCATAGCTGTTATTTACATGGTAAGTAAATGGCAACTATGAGACAAAAGAGTGGTTATTTTTTTTTTCCCTAGTGGTACAAACATTGTACCAGTGTTTCTTATAATGGTTATAAATAATACTATTAAAACAACTTATACTCTAGTGATATAAAATACATGTATAATAGTATATTAAAAAATACCACTGTAGGTATAATATTACATTAAAAATACCACTGTAGCAATAAAAATCACAAAAATTAAGTGAATTCACCAATTGGCCTCCTATATGCATCCCAAATAAATAGCAGCTATGCGCCTAGCTGCCCTCACCTTGAGAATCCACTTAAAAGCGAGTCAGCTAAGCGCATAGCTCATATATATTTACAAAACATATAGGAGGGCAAAAATGTAAATTTGGCAAGCTTTTGGAAAAAGCTCTACAATAGTACATTACAATGTACTATTATGTACCATTATGCATGTATAATGTACTACTAAATTATAAATATCTGAATATTACTTTTTGTGTCCTATTATGCATGTACTGGTACTTTTTACCATCCTTAGTTGAATATTTTCCCCCAAAATACTTATTACCTGTCACATATTATACATGTAATGGTATATTTTTCATCCTATATGTTTGCTAAACCAGTAGGAGCTATGCACTGAGGGTTAATCCCAAATTCAGTGAGGTCAAGTGATCGGAATGCCTAACTGGAGGTCACTTTCGATCGGTAATATTAATGTATAAGTAATACTATAGCTTAATCTTGATTGAACCCTTCGGGTACACCCAATCAAGTAACCAATCTGAGACGACGAATTAATCTGAAGGAATTAATGAGTCGTTAAAGTATTACGAGCAAAGACGTCACGAGCTAGGTTCATCGAAACCGAGCGTCTCAAGTTGAGTCGAATTTAGGAAACGACTCGACGGTAAAATCAAGCAATCAACAAAGTCACAAATACCCCTAGCATCGGAATGCCCTATGCCAACCGAGTGGTAGGGGCATCACAACTAGGCAAGGCAGCTGCACCAAGCCGAGGCGACTAGCAGCGCACATGCTAGCATCGCTTGCTGTAGGGAATATTTCAAGAATTTCCCTAAACTTGAACCCCACTGTGATCATACACTTAAGCATGGTGGCGTCCAAAGGGAAGAAAGCTAGAGCAAATGAGTCGCCAACAAGTTTTAGGAACTTGTAAACCGTTCACAGGGTGAAGGTTACACCCCTTAACGGTCCATGAGATCGTCAACTCCAAAAGGTCTGGAACCAATCAGGGTTCGAGGATGAGGGTACGAATCCAATCTACAAAATAAAGGACCCGCCCTATAAAATAGGCCTCTATTTTATTCTACTCGTATTCATGTGCGCTTTCTGACTAACACACAATCATTATATTAATCCTAAACCTGTTTAATCTATGTTGGTTGAATACTAATGCACAAATAAATCTATAATTGGCGATCACTTGAATTAAAATCATAATAGCCTAAACCAAATTATTAATTATCTTATTAAGCGTGATTTCAAGTACCAATTCCCTTTAAACAAGCACAAAAGGCGTGATCAAGCAATAACAACAATGTATATCAAGCAACATAATAATCATAATTATAATAATTATCATCATAATATAGTCATAATCATAATAAGGCATAATAAAGCTTGATAATAATAGCAAGATCCTAGGCATGATACTAACAAGATTAATAACAAATCCTAGCATGTTACTAAACAATAAAGATCAAAGCTTTCAATCTAACGTGATACTAATTTGATATTGATATGATATTAGAAATCATAGGAAGCACCTTAAATATGATACTAGAAAGCAATAATAACATCCTAACATGATACTAGGAATTAAACAAATCTAAACATGTTTTCTACATTGCAATAATAAATGAGGAGTAAGCTAATTACTTATTTTGAAGCCTCGTACCTCTTTTTAATAACAAAATACACACGTTAGTAAAATTTAATGAAATAATAAAATCAAATAATTAAATTAAAGAATTTAAAGAAAGAGTTAAAAAGTTTAGACTGGATTTGGGACCAAACCCTCAGAAATTATCAACCTTTCACATCTAGGGCGAAGTCA
The DNA here is from genome assembly GCF_948465745.1 of Chenopodium album. Lineage (NCBI taxonomy): Eukaryota > Viridiplantae > Streptophyta > Magnoliopsida > Caryophyllales > Amaranthaceae > Chenopodium > Chenopodium album. The sequence continues at coordinate 22,151,073 of NC_137858.1, read as the reverse complement.
GCTTCGAACTTGGCTAGGTGTTTCGAGATCTTATGAGTGCGGAATTGTGTTTTGTAAAAGCTAGTTTAGAAAGAGAGAGAGAAGTATGCCTTTATGAGAGTTGATGATTCAAAACGAAGGTCCAAGGACCCTATTTATAGGAAAATAGTCCAGAATCCGATAGAAAACAATTAGAATTTGAAGAGGAATAAAACTCCACTCTGTCGCCAACAATCTACCTTTGTCGCCAGATGACAAGATTGTCGCCAGGCGATAAGCTTTGTCGCCAGGCGACAAGCTTTGTCGCCAGGCGACAAGGATTGTCATTTTGCGACAAAGACAATTTTTTGCGGATTTTGTTTTTATCATATCTTTTGATCTAGAAGTCCAAATAAGGCATATAATATATCGTTGGAAATCTCTTGAAGCCTACTTTATAATACAATTAGAATCAGATTAAAATATTTTGTAAATTAAAATATATGGCGGAAATAGTGGGACGGTGTCAGTTTTGGATAGAGTTTCGTATTCCTTTCATATCTTTTTCGTTATAGATCAGAAATAATATTATAATATATCATTGGAAAGATAATTTCAAGATCTATCTAACCATATAAAATTTGGATTAAGATTATGAAGAACGAAAATAATATCTGACTGCCTTTGAACATTTTTAAATTCGAATAAAATTAGGACTTAAAAAAGGAAAGTTTTTATTTAATTTAAATTCCTTAATCTTATCTTTTCAAAAAGGATAATTAAGATCTTGTAGAAACTTATGGAATTTTTTTATCAATCCTAAAGGGCCATTTGGTTCGCACGAGAGAATTGGAATGGAATGAACAAAGGGAAAGGAGAAGAATGGAATGAAAATACCCTATTTTTGCTTTGTAGTTTGTTTTTAAAACAAAGGGAATCATTCCCCCACCACACCACCACCACTACAACCACCACAATTCATCAATTTGTCTTCTTTGTCAGCCACCAAACCCCTCATCGGCCCTCCCCTCGCCGCCCTTCCCCTCGCTTTGCCGCCGCTAGCAGCGTGAGCATCGACGTTACTAGCGAGTTTCCATTACCAAGAGAAACCTTACTACGAAACCCACGATCAATCCCACTAGCAGCAACACTCAACATCCAAGGAGCATGATTCGCAACAGTCCCAAAAGTGGGCCCATCATTTCCAGCAGACCCAACAGTGAGAATCCCTTTTCTCATAGCATGAAAAGACCCAATTGAAATGGAGTCGGAAGATAGCCGGAAGATGGCCTACCAATTGAGATACTGATTAAGTCAACGCCTCTTCCTAGGGGTGGTTTTTGCGGGGGAGGGGGGTGCTGCGGTGGTCGGGGGAGGTGGAGCGGTGGTCGGGGGAGGCTCGGCGATGGTCGGAGAATGGGCGGCGGTGGTCGGGGCTGGTTTTCCGGTGGTGTTGGTAGGTGTGAAGGTGGTGATGTAGTGGTGTGAAGGTGGGTAGGGAAAGGGAATTGGAAAGTCTAGGGGGGGGGGGGGTGGGGAATGGAGTTGGAAGGATTTGGGGTAATGAGGAGGGTAAAGGGAATGATTAAAAGTGTTAAACAAACATCAACAAAGGGAATCGAGCCAGTTGATTCCCAATCCCTTTCTTGATTACCCCCAACCAAACAGCCCCTAATTAGTTTAGGAATAGGATTAGACTTTTGGACCCTCCACATGATCATTGGGCCGTAGGTAAAAACCGGTTTGGGCCCAGTTTAGTATTTTGGCCATAACTTCCTCATTATTCATCGGAATTGGGCTTATAATATATCGTTGGAAAGGTATTTTCAAGCCCCATCCAACTAAAACATTATTGGACTCTTATCATCGAAAAAACTAAACTGGACTGGACGTTTTTATAAAAAGAGCAGATTTTCAAAAACAGAAAGAAGGGTTTGAATAAAAACTAACCGCAACACTAGACTTTTCACACTTTCACTTCATTTGATTATGGTTTGACGCGAAAGGTATTCATCAATGGGTTTGGTTTTGGGGAGACACAAATGGGTGTCTACACTTGCTAGCAACGCTAACTAGTGCGGCATGGCTAGCCATGCTAGCACCTCACTAGGCCTTGCTAGATGCTGCTAGCGGTACTCGCCCAGCACCCCCCAATGCGAACATCGCTTGCTGGGCTGCGCGCACACCTAGGCTGGCAGCTAGCCACATTCGAGTATCAGGCTTCCAGCAAGGCATGCCTTGGTGCTCAAAGCCGAGCGCCAGCTGACAGCTCTTGGGAGATGCCTTTGGGGAGGCGATTTATGAGGGTGCCTTGGGGAGCAAGGGAAATGGTCCCTCCCCTTGTGGTCCTCACCTATTCCTTTAGTCACATTGTGACACTTGTTGATTTTTGATTGCTTTGCCTTTTATTTGATTTTTGAATTAAAAATTAAATTGGAAAAAGGCACTTATTAATTCAATTGTCCCACATTGATGGGATATTAAAAGCCTGAAGGGACTTCCTCTATAAATACCCATGTTTAGGGATTTGGGAAACCACTTGAATTGTGAGCTTGAAGGGATCACCAAAAGAGTGAACACTTTCGCTCTTAATACTCTAGTAGTTTTTCTTGGTCTAGCCACGGCTAGGCTCCGGGGTAGGGGCCGTACGGGTCGGGCTTGTGGGTGTACGTTTGTAGACACCCATTTGTGTCTCCCCAAAACCAAACCCAGTGATGAATACCTTTTGCGTCGAACCATAATCGAATGAAGTGAAAGTGTGAAAAGTCTAGTGTTGCGGTTGTTTTTATTTAAAAATCCTTCTTTCTGTTTTTGAAAACCTGCTCTACTTTATGAAAATAGCCAGTCCAGTTTAGTTTGATCCATGATAACAGTCCAATAATAGTGTAGTTGAATGGGCTCGAAAAGACCTTTCCAACGATATATTATAAGCCCAATTCCGATGAATAATTAGGAAGTTATAGCCAAAATACTAAACTGGGCCCGATTTGGTTCTTACATGCGGCCCAATGATCTAGAGAAGGGCCTATTATTAATTATCATTTCTAAAGCTATTAGGACTGATTATAGTCTTCTAGAATACTCTAGAAGTTTCTCTTAAATCCTAATGGAGTTAGGATTGATAACTATGTTTCAAAGAGTTTGAAATTGAATAAAATTCTTCTTTTGAGAATCCTGATTCTATTCGAATTTAAAGACGTTCAAAGACAGTCAGATATTATTTTCTTACCTCATAATATCTATCCAAATTTTATATGGTTGAATAGATATTTAAATTATCTTTCCAGTGATATATTATATTATTAATTCCGAGCTATAACGAAAAAGATATGAAAGAAATACAAAACTATATCCAAAACTTGACACCCTTTTACTATTTCAGACATATCTTTTAATCTATAAATGCTTAAAATCTGATTCTAAATGATTTACCAAGTAGACTTCAAGAGATTTCCAACGACATATTATCTGCCATATTTTAACTTCTGGATCAAAAGATATGATAAAAACAAAATCAACAAAAAACTGTCTTCTATCACTGGACGACAGTTTTATCGTCTCACGACAAAGGTTGAAAGCTGGTTGTTGGCGACAAAGTGGAGTTTTATTCCTCTTCAAATTTTGACTAATTCTATCAGTTTTTGGACTATTTTCCTATAAATAGGGTCCATGGACCTCCGTTTTTAATCATCCACAACCATCATAATTCTCTTTCTCCTCTCTTTAAGCTAAAGCTTATTCTTTCTCTTTCTTTCTAAACTAGCTTTTACAAACACAATTCTGCATTCACAAGCACTTGAAATGCCTAGCCAAGTTCGAAGTTGCCTTCGCCCTAGACGTGAAAGGTTGATAAATTCTAAGGGTTTGGTCCCAAATCCAGTCTAAACTTTTTAACTCTTTCTTTCAATTCTTTGATTTAATTCTTTGATTTATTATTATCTTGAAGTTTACTAACGCGTGTATTTTATTATTAGAAAGAGGTATAGGCGTCAAAGTAAGTAATTAGCTTTCTCCCTATTCATTGATTATTGCAATGTAGAAAACATGCTTAGATTTTATTAATTCCTAGTATCATGTTAGGATGTTTTTATTGCTTTCTAGTATCATGCTTAGGGTGCTTTCTTCTTTCTAATAGCATGTTAGGTTTAAAGCTTTGATCTTTATTTCTTAGTGACATGCTAGGGTTTGTTATTAATCTTGTTTGTATCATGCCTAAGATCTTGCTATTATTATGCTTTATTGTTAACATGGTTGTTATTATTATTATTATGATTGTTATGATTATTATACTTCCTCCGTTAATGGTTATTTGCAACAAAGGGGTATTATTTGTGAGATATTAAATATTCCTTTGTTGCAAATAACCATTAACGGAGGAAGTATTTATTATTATGTTACTTAATGTTTTATTTATTGTTATTGCTTGATCATGCCTTTGATGCATGTTTAAAGGGAATTTGTATTTGAAATCACGCCTAATTAGATAATTAATAATTTGGTTTAGGCTAATATGATTTTAATTCAAGTGATCGCTAATAATAGTTTTATTTGTCCATTAATATTCAACCAACATAGATTAAATAGGTTTAGGGTTAATCTAATGATTGCATGTTAGTCAAAAAGCGCCGTGAATACCAGTAGAATAAAGTAGAGGCCTATTTTATAAAGTGGGTTCATTTCTCTTTTAGATTTGATTCGTACCCTCATCCCTGAACCCTGATTGGTTAAAGACCTATTGGAGTTGATGATCTCATGGATCGTTAAGGGTGCAACCTTCACTCTGTAAACGGTTTACAAGTTCCTAAAACTTGTTGGTGACTCATTTGCTCTAGCATCCTTCCCTTTGGACGCCACCATGCTTAAGTGTATGATCATAGTGTGGTTTTAGTTTGGGATAATGCTTGAAATATTCACTACAGTTTTTGGCGACTCCACTAGGGAGGATTTCTATATTAATTCCTGAAATTTATTTCGGCAATGATTTAGAATGAGCGGATGAGACTCGAAAAGTTCTAAGTATTTCATATGCGTAATTTTGATTAATATTATTGTCATATGCATAAAAAAAGGTCCTCATTGGATAGACCATCCGAAATGAGTCAAAAACATAGGATTTTTACACGTAGGAAATTTGAGAAACATTTTTCACAACTAGAATTGAAATAATATTGCGAAAACTGGAAAATTCTAAGAACACAGATACCTGCTGAGGCATGTAAGGGCTAGCGTCTTGGAAAAAAGAAAGTGTTTCTGTCGCCCGTAAAGTGGTTCTGTCGCCTGGCGATAATTTTGCCGTCTGGCGTTAAGGTCACTTTTGTGGCGACAGCCACTGTAGTTTGGCGCTAAGTTCTTCCAATACCGAGCAAGAACTCTGCCTTCTTGTTTTGACTAGTTCTAGCACTTTTGGCTTGATTCTACATCTTGATTGAGTTTTTCTCTCTTTTCTGAAACCCATATGTGTTCTACATATGGCCATAACCCTCCGGGGGTTCACGCTCCATCTACCCAATCGAACGCTCCTGGCAACGACGGGTACATCCGAGTTTGTGAATCCACCAAACCGTGGAAGAAAGTTTAACTTGCGGGGTCCCATCCATACGCGCCAACCCTTCCAAAGCTAAGGCTTCCGCACGATGCATCCGCACTCATAACCATAGACTATCTTTGACTAACCCATATCCTTGAACTGTAGAGAGCTAGAACCATGGTTAGGTTGCAAACTCATTGCATCATATTCAGACTAGTTGTGCATCTTTTACTTGTGCATACTTATTATGTGGCTAAACTAACCGTTTGGTTTGACTTGTGATCATAAATATGCTTAAATAAACTAACCAATTAAAGGACTTTGCTTATTTAATGGATTAATTAATTTGAATTAGTAAATATGCCTAAAATCGAGTCATATTTCCTTTGAGTCAACCAGGATCTTTATTTCCGTATACTGCACAAGCATCAACTTGTTTTGGTCATATCTGGAGTTCTAGGAACAACTACGAGTTGTACAACCTATGGATCTGTAGCCCCGAGTTTTATATTTCATTAGGAGTTGGTTTCGTCCCAATCAGAGTCATAGATCAAAAGTTATGACTAAAATACCACAGCCAGTCCTGTTTAATGCATATACGTGAGGTCTTAACTTAATCTTTGCTTGAGTCTTGTCACATAGTCTAGCCACATGGTCATGACACAAGTCTTAACATGTCACCTACACTCACTAGTCTTAGCACACACTTTGAATATGTCACCACGACCATGTCTTAGGTCCATGCATGAGTCGTTTTTCCGTCATTTGAGGTGAGGGTCCATTCCATTTCTATTCTCTTTCCATCCATTGCATGTTGAATACAACTTGAGTAAAAAAAAAAAATTAACAAAATAAAAATTATCCCTAATTTTCCGTTCCAAAGTACTTGGTTAAGGAGAGAAGGACGATTAATCAAGGACAACACCTTTATTCAAGTTCAACTTTTTGATAAACCAGTCAATTGGAAAAGGAAATAAAGCTAAGAAGATAATGGCAACTGAAGAAGAATTCAACGAAATTAGGAGTGAATTGGCTAACGTAACCGAAGTGTTGAAGGCTTTGAAACTTCAAATCTCATGTGAAACAATAACAAATGGAACTCATGCAAGAAAGCTTGAGCAAAATATCCAATTACTATAGATTCCAGGGCATTAGCTCGCAACGGGTCTCGATGGACAAGGAGCTTCTTCCGCAGAAGTTCAACGCCAACGACATCCCTAAGTTTAAGCCAACTGACAATCCTTACTTTCACTTAAGGACCTTTGAAACTGTAATGAACATTAAGGGGATTGATAGAAATATTTTTCACTCTTTGTTCTCACTATCTCTTGAACCCATTTGTCAACTTGGTTCTTCTCCCTTGATAAAGAGAAGACCTCTACTTAGGATGTAATAAAAAATGCTTTCATTGATAGATATAAGTGTAATATTCAAATTGAAACTGACCATAGACAACTTGAGATGCTAAAGCAAAAAAAAAAAAAAAAAAAAAAAAAAAAAAAAAAAAAAAAAAAAAAAAACGAAGGGTTCACTTCTTTCTTTAACAAGTGGAGGGAAACTTCCGCCAATATGATTGAGGTCCCTACTGTAAAAGAGTCCGTAAGGTCGTTTATCAAGAACCTCCAAGAAAAGTATTCAAAGCATTTGAAATATCAATATAATTAGAATACTTTCAAGGCAGTTTACGACATAGGCATTGAGTGTGAAAATGACCTTACAAAGCAAAAAACTACTAACAATAGTAACCACAGTGGCTGGAAAGGAAAGAATAACGTCAATTCTTCTTCTTCCGAAAATGCCCACTCTAGTAGCAATTTTAGTACCTTTGATCTCAGTGAAGTCTTAGCCATGGATAACAAAGGATCTAAGAAGTAATTAAGGAAAGACTTCACCCCCATTGGGATGAGCTATGATGCTGCCTTCGATCGACTCCATACTAAGGGACTCATTACTCCCATTGGACCTATTTAAGATCCCGCACCTGAATAGAGATTGCCTAGTTGGAATCCAGATGCACATTGCAATTACCATCAAGGTAGGGGTCATATTACTGAGAGCTATTGGAAACTAAAGGAGGCCATCCAATGTTTGATTGACAATAACAAGCTTCCTATACCTCCAGTCGGAAAAAAAGACCGAATGATGATAAGGTGCAAGAGGCGAGCTTCAACGACACGATTTCGTGACCTCTTTTTTTTATTTCTTTTTTATTCCTTTCCCCAATAAATCTAGCATAGGCACCTTTCATTTTCCATTAGATTTGTTTTGTAGGACTTTCATTTACTTTTTCCTTTTAATAAAATGAGCATTTTTTCTTGCATATGACGATCATCGCACCGCAAAAAAAAAAAAAAAAAAAAAAAAAAAAAATGCCGAATTAAGCACAAGGTATACCCATGATTAAAGGCACCCTTTGTAGCCTATCATATTATCATAACTTTTACCCTTTAAATATACATAATTCTTTCTTGATAAACCACTTTTGAGCCTCGTCTCACGATAGACCTTTCATTTTTCAACCCATATCTACTTAACCTTGGGATGGGGATGGTGTGCAACTTATGCAAATTTCGAAGAACAAAAGCTTGAGTAAATCAAAAGATTAAAATAGGAAAAAGCAATAACACAATAAAAGTGTACAAAAAGGGAAAGTGTTCCAATGTCTTTGATATGAAAATGTATCTTTGATAAGAACACGTCTCGGATTGCGTTTCTTATCGAGTGCTCGGTACCGTGCCTAAGAAACATGAATGCCAAGTGAGTGATAAACTACATGATCGGGATTGCCCTCACTTATAAAAAAAGAATTCGAATATAAAAAAATGCAAAATTAAAATAGAGAGAGAAAATATATAGATAAAAGAGAGTTTTAAAGTGAGAAAGCCTCAAGCATAAAATATAAAGATTTCAAAAGCAAGGTTGCACACCTTAGGGGCTTATCTAGGGTCTTGAGCCTTTATCCCCTTCTTTCTCTAACCTTTAGCCTACCCACGTTACAACCCTAAAAAAGACCTTTTTGAGGTATACACACACTTGTGCGAGGTTCGGCTATAGCTACGTTCGGCCTGATTCCTAAGGGATACGTAGGCAATCTCACATAATAAAAATGCATTCATATTCACATTTACACACTCACACCATGATCATATCAAGGGATCTACAATGATCATCCCCATTTATTTAGAGCTAGACTTGTGGGCTTGATCCCTACCTCATTAGCCTACCTAGCCTAAGAGTCACCACCATTTGACTCTTTTCAATACATTTTCCATACACTTAGCCTTTGCAGCCCAGCATTAGTGTCACTTTCACACACATCACAGATACATGACCAAATAGTCATTCCCATTGGGAACCCTTTGTCATGAAATCTTAACATAACTTTGAAGCATGCCTTGATATAACAAATCATTCAACATCACTCATCAATTATAATTATCATTGCATCACGAAGTATGAAGTGCTTAGCCTCCATGCCCAAGTTACCTAAATACTTTCATTATCTAGTCAACTAAGATAGTTTAGGATTATACCTTGAGAGATAGCATCGAACGCATACATTTGTTTAAGCTCATTCGACATGCATCGTAACACTTTACTTCGATTCTTTTGCGTCTTTTTTTTAGGGAGAAAGTCGGTAACCTGCACAAAAATGACGGAAATTTTTGTTTTTCTGCCTTTTCGAGTCAGACGCAGTTGAGTCATCATTAAGTCAAGTTCACACCTTGAGTCATGTCAAGCCACATGTGTCAAAAGCTTTGAGTCGAGTCATGTCAAGTCAATGAGTCGAGCAACACATTAGGTCTTAGGTCAACCCTAACATAATTTAAAAGATGAGCAAATTTCTATGGTCTAAAATATAAATGGAGGTACATTATATTCCACGAGCAAGAAAATTCCCGGATTTTTTCGAAAAATCGTGAATATAAACGCACGAAATTCTTTTAAGATAAGAAGTGTTTGAGCAAAAATTACATGGATCAGTAAATTAGAGATGAAAAGCTTTAATTTACAAAAGATTTTAACAGATTTTGGTTGAAAGGAGTCGACCAAGTTGAAGGTTCAGAGCGAAACCGAGCAATGAACAACAGCAACAAGCAAAAATGAAGAAGAAAAGGGATGTATTCGAAAATCCCGATAGCAGCGCCAAACGACAAGGCTGTCGCCTGGCGACAAAGAAAATGCGTGGCGAAAGAAGGTTCTGGCATGCGCCAGTGCGGCGACAAGATGCGTGGCCCTCATAAATGATTATGCGGACCTCATACAGAAATTTTGGGTTCCTTGGTACGCCAGTTAGCCCCTGTAAGAAATTTGACATGATTAAGTAGTCGGTTCGATTACAATCGCAATAAGTGATCGACCTGACAAAAGATCGTCTCACTTAGCTTAAAGCGCCTAAACATTGGCTCATTGCAATCACAAAAATAATGGTTCACAAAGATTTCCTAGGATGGAAGATGGTTTGAAGATTCAAGATGACGAAGTTTTCAACAGGGGGGCTTTAAGATTAAAAAGAGTCTCTCCCTTGGATTTGAGAAGGACGGTTTGAGATGAAGCGACCTTCAATAGCTTTCACTATGATTGGGGAGATTATTATTAGATTTGAGAAGCACGATTCAAGATGAAGCAGTCTTTGATAGCTTTCGCTATGATTGAGGAAATTATCATTTGATTTGAGAAGATGGCACGAGATGGGCGATCTTCGACAGTGTTCACTAAGATTGTGGAGGTTGTCACCTAGATTTAAGAAGATAGCACGAGATGGGCGGTCTCATGCGGTCTTCGACGACGTTCGCTAAGATTGTGGAGGTTGTCATCAAGATTTGAGAAGATGGCACGAGATGGGCGATCTTCGACGACGTTCGCTAAGATTGTGGAGGTAGTCACCATGATTTTAGAAGATGGCACGAGATGGGCTATCTTCGACGATGTTCGCTAAGATTGTGGAGGTTGTCACCAAGATTTGAGAAGATGGCACGAGATGGGCGGTCGTCGATGATGTCCCAAGGTAGAGAGGAGATTCACTACTAGAAAACAGTCAAATTCCGACGAAATGGTTCCGACGGACATGAAAATCTGTCGGAAAGTGCAAAATTTCTGACGGATTTTATTTCCATCGAACATCCGTCGGAATTTTCCGACGGAATTTTAATCCGTTGGAAAATTCTTTATTTACGACGGAATTTCCGTCGGAAATGTTACATTTTCCAACGGAAATTAATTCCTCGAAAATTTCCGATGGAAATTAATTCCGTCGGAAATTTCCGACGGAATTTCAGCCCTTTCCGACGGATTATGAATTTGAAAAAAAAAAACCACAAAACCCTAATTAAATCAGATTCCCTCCCCCTTTCATTTCTCATTTCTCTCTCCTCTCTCACCGCCTCCTTCTCTCCTATCTCCTCTCTCCTCTTCCCTCTTCCCTCTTCTCTTCTCAGACTTCTCACGCCCTTCTCTTCTCTTCTCATCTCACGCCTTCTCTTTCTCTCTCCTCTCCTTTCTCTCCTCACGCTCTCTTCTCACACCCCCTAGTGTTCTTCTCCTCTCTGATTTTTCTATGGTGGGTAAAAGCTGAAAATGGTGAGTTCTTATATAACTTTAATGGTTTTAAGGTCAAATTCGACCATGAAAATGCTAGATCTAGAATTTTCATGGTTGAATTTGGCCTTTGTAAACCAAGTTCGAGGTTAAATTAGAAGCTAATTCGATTTTTAAGGTATGTTTTAATGTTTTGAATTTTTTATTAAATTTTTGTGTTGTAGTGTTTGGTTTAGTCGTTCATGATGATGGTTTTAGGTGGGTCGGATTGGGTGTGGGTTCGGTTAGGGTGTGGGTTAGGATTTTGGTGGATTTTGGCAGTGGTGGTGGAATTTGGATGGGTGTTGGTAGTATTAGGGTTGTAGATCTGGGTTTGTCTCGGTGGTAGAGGTTGATTTGGATGGGTTAGGGTGGTGAAAATGGTCGTTTCGAGTTAGTGGGTGGTCTGGTTCGGATTTGTGGGTGGTTTGGTTCGGATTTGTGGGTGGGTCTGGTTCGGGTAAGGATGGGTGGGTCTGGTTCGGGTTAGGGTTGGTGGGTCTGGTTCGGGTTTGGGTGGGTAGATCTGGTTGGGGATGGTTTAGATCTGGGCTAGAGTGGCGGTGGGTGAGGGGTAGAGGCTGGTTGTGGGTGATGTGGGGGTAGTGGCGGTGGTGGTTTGCTGTTGGGGCTAGGGTGGTGACACGTCGTGCCCTTGGGTGGTGCGGCGTGTTTTTTTTATTTTAATTGAAATACTTTCCGACGGAAATTCCGTCGCAACTTTCCGACGGACACGATTTCGTCGGAAAGTTGCGACGGACCATGCTGAAGGCCAGAAGTTCTGTTCCGACAACGGAATTCCGTCGGAAATTCCGTCGGAATATGCCATTTTTCCTACGAAGGATTTTCCGACAACCAGTTCCGACGGAATTCCGTCGGAAAGGGCTTTTCCGACGGATTTAAGGGTGTTTCCAACGGAAAAATTCCGTCGGAAATGGCTTGTTTTCTAGTAGTGATTGTCTATAGCGGCAAGGTACTGCCGTGGCGAGGTAATGCCACAACTCTGAAGATGAGCAAGTACGGTCACCTTCGACGATGTCCCAAGGTAGAGAGGAGATTGTCTATAGCGGCGAAGCACTGCCGTGGCGAGGTATTGCCACATCCTTGAAGATGACGAAGTATGGTCACCTTCGACGATATTCTTAAGGTAATGTGGAAGATTGTCCTTAAAAAGTATTGAAGATAGTGAAGCAATGTTACCTTAAACGATGGCGTTCACGAGGCACTGTGGAGGTCGTCACAAAATGCAGCAACAAAAATTGGTTACCTTCAGAGACGTGTGCTCGACGGTGCAAGATACGCGTTTCTTAACTCTCTTTATCTGTTTAACTAACGCTAGTTAGCAGGTATCGGCGTTACAATAATGATTTAGGATCGCAATACGTTCGGAATCATTCTCCGTCCCTATCGCTACTTTGACTTTTGTTTTCGAAACATGAGTTTCTTTAAACTCAGTCAAAGTGGGGGCTTCTGTAGACACCCATTTGTCTCCCCAAAACCAAACCCAGTGATGAATACTGATCGAGGGGTTTAAGTAGTGTCGTTAGGTCTACTAACCCTAATCAAATTAGAAATTAATAAAACCTAAACTACCCTAATACGAGTATAGGGGTAAGTAAAGGGTCGAACCCAAAAGGTCTAAGTGTATCAATCTATGCTAATTAGACTACTAGGAAAGCTTGTGAGATAGAAAGAGATTCAACTAAACACAACTAAGGACAAATAACTAAAACTAGGGAAGGTGGAATCCAATTACATCAATGCATTCAACAAAATCATACAATTAGATAAAAATTCCCTCGATTAGGAACAATCAACACATTTAACTCACTCTCGCACAATTAAGCATGTTAATTATCCTACTAAACTAATTCACTCTCGTGCAACTAGCCTAGCAAAGGTATGGAAGAATTTAGACCCTCAACCAACTCACTCTCGCACAATTGATTGAAAGCACAATTAAGAACATAGAATCAATTAGCTAGAAAGATTCTAATCCATAAAAGCATCATCCATACACAATAAGCAAGAAACAATTTCATACTAACCACAATCAATCATTAAATTAATTAACATAACCTTCATCCATTTCCTTAGAACAAAATCTAAGCTAACATGATGAACAAAAACATGGAAAACAAGGTAAAATAATAATAAAAGCAAGAATCAAATAACTAAACTAATTAATCTACTCAAATAAACAAATAAATAAGCAAAAACAATAATAAATAAAAGCAATAAAGGTGAGAGAAAGTTAGGAAGACTCATTGAATTTATAAGAAGAAAAATCCACAAATTTGCTTCTTCAAAATCCTAAAAACTCCATGAAAAATCCAAACTTTCTCTCTCTAAAATACTCCTAAACTAGAGAGAGAAAATCATAATCTAACCCTAAGAGAGAGAAAATAAAAGAACTAAACTACTCTAATCTAATCTAGGGTAAATTTAAAATGTTCGGAGTTAAGAGAGAATAACCCCAAAGGGGTATTTATAATACAAGCTAAACAAAATAAAAATAAGAAAGAAATAAAATTAACTAAAAATAATTAAAATAAATAAAAATAACAAAACTAAAAAAAAAATAAAAAGAAAAGAAAACCAAAAACAACCCCAATTCCCCCAAAAACCCACGACACATCAGACCCCCCCCAAAATCCCACTTCCTCCTCCTTCAATCCCCTTTTCTCTTCGTGGCTGCTCTGAACCTTCATCCAACATCACGCAACATCATCTTCGTTCATACTCCATCATAATCAGCAATTATCACTCAATTAAGAAATCGTGGCCGTCCAATTCTCATTAAAAATCACGTGAAAAGCTCGTGATTGACCCTCATTTGTGCGCCCGCGCAGACATCGCACAGAGGTCGCGCAATTGCTTCTGCTTACAATCTGTTTTTGGCTACGATGTGTGCGCCTTCTGACATGGCTGCGCGGCCGCGTAAAGATCCAATCAAATTGGGGCTTAATTGTGAATTGCGAATTGGTGGAGGTGAGTTGCTTGTTGCGGGTTGCTGCTGGTGTTGGGTGGTGTCGGTGTGAAGGCTGTAGCAATTTAGGGGATACGAGAGGAGAGATAGGGTGGTTGTGGGGTTGCGTGAGTTTGGCAGTTGGAGGTTGGAGCAGGGGAGGTTGCGAAGGTGATTGGAGCTGCTGTAATTGGGGTTGTTGGTGAGTGTGTGACGGTGGTGTGATTGGAGGTGGTTCGGGGTTGCTGCTGTTGATGTTGGTTGCGTTGTTGGTGTTGTTGATGGTTGTTGTCGCTGCTGTTGGTGTTGGTGTTGTTGCGGGGTGAAGCAGGGGAGTGAGTGGTGGCTGGAGGGCGTTGGTGGCTGCTGTAATTGGTGATGTGGTTGATGGAGAAGAATTGGAGATGGTTTGGTTGTGAGCTGAGGGAGCAGGGGAGTGTTGTTTGTTGTTGTTGCAGTTGCAGTTGCTGTTGGGGTTGTGTGAAGAGCTGGGAGCAGGGGATTGTGTGGTGTAGGTTTAGAAACGGTGTGGTGAAGGTTAAGTTGGCAGCAGTAATTAGGGAAGAGCAGCAGCTTGTGCATTTGCCTCGAACCTTGGACCCCGAACACGATTTGAACTTAAAACCCGGAACACCTACAACCAAAAACTCGAGGGTATATTGGAAGATAAAATAAAATAAAATAAAATAAAATAAGATAAATAAAATAAAATAAAATACGATAAATAAAGTAAAATAAAATAAAATAAAATACTAAAACTAAAGAAATAATAAAATTAAATGACATAAAATAAAATAAAATAAAACAAACTAGAAACTAAAATAAAATAAATAAAACGAGAGAAGCGGGAAATTATTAACTAAAACTACAAAAATAAACTAAAAACTAATAAAAGGGCAAAAATACACAAAATAAAGATAAAAGACGAGAATAATAAAATAATAGAAATAAAGGATAAAAGGGTGAAATTATTGGAAAATAAGCCGGAATACGACTCAATAAACACCCTAAAAGTGACATAAAAGTCACTTATCAAATACTTTTCGCGTCGAACCATAATCGAATGAAGTGAAAGTGTGAAAAATCTAGTGGTGTGGTTGTTTTTATTTAAAAATCCTTCTTTCTGTTCTTAAAAACCTGCTCTACGTTATGAAGATAGCCATTCCAGTTTAATTTGGTCCATGATAAAGATTTATTAATAGTGTAGTTGTATTGGGCTTTAAAAGACCTTTCCAAAGATATATTATAAGCCCAATTCCGATGAATAATGAGGAAGTTATGACCAAAATACTAACGCCGAATTATCTAGAGAAAGGCCTATTATTAATTATCATTTCTAAATCTATTAGGATTGATTATAGTATTCTAGAATACTCTAGATTGTTCTCTTAAATCCTAATGGAGTTAGGATTGATAACTATGTTTCAAAGAGTTTGAAATTGAATAAAATTCCTTTTCTGAGAATCCTAATTCTATTCGAATTTAAAGACGTTCAAAGATAGTCAAATATTATATTCGTGCCTCATAATATTTATTCAAAATTCATATAATTGGATAGATCTTTAAATTATCTTTCTAGTGACATATTATATTATCAATTCCGAGCTATAACGAAAAAGATATGAAAGAAATACGAAACTCTATCCAAAACTGAAACCCTTTCACTATTTTGGACATATCTTTTTATTTACCAAATCTTTTAATCTGATTCTAATTGGGTTGAATAGTAGACATCAAAAACTTTCCAACGACATATTATCTGCTTTATTTAGACTTCTGGATCAAAAGATATGATAAAAATAAAATCCAATATAAATTGTCTTCTATTTCTGGACGACAGTTTTGTCGCCTCGCGACAAAGTTTGTCGCCTAGAGACAATTTTGTCGCCTCGCGACAAAGCTGGTTATTGGAGACAAAGTGGATTTTTATTCCTTTTCAAATTTTGACTATTTTTTATTAGTTTCTGGACTATTTTCCTATAAATAGGGTCCTTGGACCTCCGTTTTTAATCATCTACAATCATCCACAACCATCATAATTCTCTTTCTTCTCTCTTTAAGCTAAAGCTTATTCTTTCTCTCTCTTTCTAAAACTAGCTTTTACAAACACAATTCCGCATTCACAAGAACTTGAAACACCTAGCCAAGTTCGAAGTTGGCTTCGCCCTAGACGTGAAAGGTTATACCTTCTGAGGGTTTGGTCCCAAATCCAGTCTAAACTTTTTAACTCTTTCTTTCAATTCTTTGATTTAATTCTTTGATTTGTTTTTATCTTGAAGTTTACTAACGCGTGTATTTTGTTATTAGAAAAAGGTACGAGGCATCAATGTATGTAATTAGCTAACCTCCTATTTATTTATGATTGCAATATAGAAAGCATGCTTAGTTTTGATTAATTCCTAGTATCATTTTAGGATGTTTTTATTGCTTTCTAGTATCATGCTTAGGGTGCTTTCTTCTTTCTAATTATAGCATGTTTGGTTTAAAGCTTTGATCTTTATTGCTTAGTGACATGCTAGGGTTTGTTATTAATCTTGTTAGTATCATGCCTATGATCTTGCTATTGTTATGATTTATTGTTAACATAATTGTTATTATTATTATGATTGTTATGATAATTATATTTATTATTATTTTGCTTGATGTGTTATTTATTGTTATTGCTTGATAACGCCTTTTATGCATGTTTAAAGGGAATTTGTATTTGAAATCACGCCTAATAAGATAATTAATAATTTGGTTTAGGCTAATATGATTTTAATTCAAGTTATCGCCAATAATAGTTTTATTTGTGCATTAATATTCAACCAACATAGATTAAACAGGTTTAGGGATAATCGAATGATTGCATGTTAGTCAGAAAGCGCACATGAATACGAGTAGAATAAAGTAGAGGCCTATTTTATAGGTTGGGTTCTTTCTCTTTTAGATTGGATTCGTACCCTCATCCCTGAACCCTGATTGATTCCAGACCTATTGGAGTTGATGATCTTATAGATCGCTAAAGGGTGGAACCTTCACCCTGTGAACGGTTTACAAGTTCCTAAAACTTGTTGGCGACTCTTTTGCTCCAGCTTCCTTCCCTTTGGACGCCACCATGCTTAAGTGTATGATCACAGTGGGGTTCAAGTTTAGGATAATGCTTGAAATATCCCTACAATGCCGTTGGAGGCTCTCGCAAGTGGGAAGCTCAGCTAGCTTTCAAGTACGAGCTCTAGAGGAGCGAAGAACGCGACGAGGGTATATTCGTCTTTCTCTCTATTGTTAATTAATTATGTTATTAGTTATGTTGTTATTTAATATGCATGTATTGGTTGCTTTAATTTATGGGCGGGTCATGAGATGGGTTTTAGTTCCGCGTGATGTCGAACATCACGAAACCCAACAGTGGTATTAGAGCCACGCTCATTTAATTATTGTAACTATTTTTCAAGGTTTTAAATGACTTTATATTTTTTTTATGCTTGCTAATTAGATTAGAAACTCGTTTTGATTATTTTTAATCTCGATTTTTGATTCGAATTTTGGCTCCAGATCCTAGATTTCGCCAAGACTAGTGAATTTTGGGTGGAATAGATGTTCTGGAAAAGTTTTGGCCCTTTTTGGGTTGTCCAGAACTAAATTCTGCCCAGAAATGATATTTTCGAGGCATTTTTCGTTTTGAATTTAAAACCTTTAAACCTTGAATTTTAATGGCATATTAATAGTTGATTATGTGTACGGTTTTTTCTTTAACTTTCTGCAATTATAAGCCCTTTTAAGCATGATTATGAAGTTATAATTGGTGCTTAATTTAGTTAGCTCATTTTTCACATAAACTTGAAATTTCACATTTTTGCGAATTAATTTCTACAAGTGTGAATGTCTATGGTTATTTTGTATTTTGGAGTCCAAAAGTGTTAAAGATCAAATCTTTAATTGTTTATTTGGTTGGATCTTGACTTTCTAGATTCAATGTTGAACTAATTTTGATTTAACCATTTCTAAGTTGATTAAAGTCATTAAAGGTTCGAACTTGTGATTGAAATTTAATTAGTTTTCATATTGGAAGATGTAATTTTTTCAAAGATGCACAAGTTAATGTTGGAATTTTTAATGAATGATTGTGTTCATTTTTCCAACTTCTTTTAATTTTGTCAAATCTCATTATTACTTTATGTTTGGTTAAATTAATTGTGAGAATAACCCTTCAATTTTGAAGCATTAAGTAAAACCAAAAATTATTTAAAGAATGATTCTTGAATTAATTTTGATTTGTGCACTAAATTAAATTTATTTAGGTTGGACTTGTTTTATTTTATTTTTGCTCAAATTTTGATTCTAAAATAAATTTAGAATTAATTATATATATGTCACACAACAAGGAAAAAAATCGTGAGGCTTGTGCACGCAAATCGAGGCACATAACCCACACATAAGCCTCAGCCAGCTGGGTTGCTTGCGCAACCTATATGTTGTTGCCGAGGCTACAGGGAGTTCCTCGGTGTGCTGTTGCCAGTGCGACGAGTGCGCGAGCAAATGGTGTGCGTTTGGTGCTGCGACAGGGGGCCTCGGTGTGTGGTAGGCTGCTGTGAGGCAGCATCAGCCGAAAGCCTTGATGCTAGGCACTTGATGTTGGGGTTTGGTGAGTCCGACTCACCGCGGAAAAAACCCGAGCCAAGGGTCCACTCGCAATAATTAAATTCACAAAATCACAACAAATAAACACAAAGGGCGTAATAGGAAGTATACCTTTGGAGCGTGCTTCGCCCGACGATTAGGCTCTTACTTGAAAGCTAGCCCCAAAACTACGATGGCCTCCGACGGAGATCCACCCATAACATGACTACTGACATTTAGGTCCGTTACCTCGGGGTTAGCGAGGTCCGACCGAAACCCGAGTATTATATGAGTTTAAGGGTTTTTGCAAAGGCAATGCCCCATTGAACTCCTACTCAAGCACCATTCCCAAAATCCGAAGTTGGATATTTATTGGGAATGGGGAGAGTGGGAATTCTTCTCCCATCAATGTAGGACTATGAGAATTCCACATTTTATTTTAAAGCTAAAATAAAATAAATAAGCAAACTAGTAATAAATCAACAAGTGTCATCTATACATGTAAAAGGAACTGAGGACCACTTGGAGAGGGGGGGGGGGACCAAACTTGCTCCCCACTCTCTTCCTCTCCTTGTGCCACATGTCCCTCACATTCAAGGCCCCTTACATGCTTCCCCTTTGGCTCACAACCCTTGTAATACCCCGTATTTTCATAAGTATTTTCCTAATTAATTAATTAGGAATTATTTTATAAAAAAAAGGTATTTTAGTAAATTTATTATTTGGAGCCAAAATAATATTTGAATTTTGGCGCCAACATTATTTTGAAAACTAATCATTATTTTGGATAAGATTTATTTTCCATTTATCCTATTTTAAAAACCGGATTATTTATATATTTCGGATATTTTAATTAAGGCAAAAGCTATATATTATTATTATTTTAATAAGTCCGAAAATCGCATTTATTTAGCTAATAATTTCAGATTTTCTTATGTATAAAATCTGATTTTATTAGTTAAATTATTTGGTGAATATTTGGTATTTTATTATTTAATTATTTATTACAATAAATATTATTTACACAATTATTTTTAATTCCTTAAAACTAGCAAAATTTATTCCTAAATACTAAATAGGAAGGCCGAAAATATGAGCTTAGGAAAGCTCAATAATTTCGGCCATCCCATAAAGATTTTGGGAAAATATTTTGGTGATTTGTATTTTTAATTATCTCCCTAAAATCTCCTATTTTCCATAATTCTAATTCACCATCTTTTTGATATCCAATTATTATATTTTCTTGCCATTCATTCTTCTTAATTATTCCCCAAAAAATCTCAATTTTCATAATATTTTTCATGACATACATACCTTCCATATTCAATTATACACAATCCCTTCAAATATCAAAACTTTCCTTAAATCTTTGCTAACTTCTCCAAGTAATCTCTTAAACTCTAATTACCATAATTTTTCCTACATTTTCCTACCATAATTCATGCTCATACTAGCCTATAAATACCCCTTCATACCTCTCACATTCTTCACACCAATTCTCTTCTTTTCTTCTCCTCAATTTTACACTACTCATCCCGTTCATCTTTGAAGCCAATTTTCGGGCACTTCTGGTCAGTTTTTGGGGGTAGTGACATTTCACAAAAAGTTGTTCGTCTCAAAAAATCCTTGAGGTTAGGCTCAAGAATCACCCAATTCGGAGCTATATCGAAGGAGTTATAGCCTCTGAAAGTTCTGCCTATTATTTCCTACGCAAATCCAATTCTTTTCTTCTCCTTTTCTCTAATTCAATTATTATTATTATTATGGGAGATTAATATTAAATTATTATGATTAGTTTTAATTATTTAAAATCATATTTTAATAATGTTCATGTTGAATTAATTTAAGAGGTTCATGTACATATAGTTGGGAGGGTTTAATTTAATTATTTGTGATTATTTGTTAACCTTATATTGATTAAGGTTATATTTATCTGTAGGGTGTTTTTGATCAAGCTACTTGAGATTTCTTTTGAATTGTTGTTGGCTAAGTGAAGATCAAGGTACGTTAGGTGGCTAGATACCTTGAAAGTGATCGATTTGAATAACATGTTTGAATGATTTTATGATGAATTGAATTAAATTGAATTGAATTATGGTTTATGAATTAAAAGTATGTTTAAAGGATTGATTTTAATAATTAAATTGGAGTATTGATTTTTATAACATGTTTTGATTAATTAATTTATTATTCATGTTTAAAAAGGATTGATTTTAAAAGCATGTTGAATTTATTAAAAGAAGTTTGAATTATTATTATTAAAGGTTGAATGATTGGATTTGAAAGAGGATTTATTGAATCATGGATTTATTATTATTTATGCTTCATAAGCATGTTGGTAATCCAACTATGCAGATTTAGTTTATTGATAAGGCCTTGGACTTTGCATGACCAGGTCTTTCCTCAAGAATAGCCTTGTAACATAAGGAGACTAGCTTGGGGGGTGTGCACACTTGGGAGAGGAATTGGTTTTAATATGAAGAATTGGTTTAAAATGATTGGAATTGGTTTTTTTGATTATTGATATTGGAATTATTGAGAATTAGTTTTAAACCATGAGTTTGGAATTATTGGATTATTTATTGGAAATTGGTTTTAAAGCATGTTTGCAAATAAATTGATTTTAATTATCTTGCACTTATCGTACTTAGCATATTTTGCTAACTCGTACTTCTTATTTGTTTTGGTTCGCCCTATTTACCGTAATGGTAAGCAGTGTTGCTTATTTTCATGTTGGAGTCAATAAATGATGCATTGGAGTCTCGGGATTTGGTTACACTATTTAGGAATTTTTGGTCTTTGTATCTACTTTTGAGTACTTATAACATTGGTTACTATTATGGTTATTATTAATAAAGAAGAGTATTGAAGTTTCCGCTGCAGAGTATTGTTATTTTTAGTAAGTTGAGTAGCCTTGCGTAATCACGCGGCGGTAATACGCCTAAATCTATCTCTACGGTATAATTATACGTATTATACTAATATTTCCGTAGAGGGAGATTTGGGGGTATTACAAAGTGGTAACAATTTAACGATCCCAAAAAGATTAAATAATTGGAACAGTAATAAAACTTGTGGGTAGACTTAAGAGGGCATATAGGATAGATAGAGTTTCGCATTTGTGTGAGAGTCAAAGTTCTATTTTACATAAAAACGATTTTCCTATTTGTGGAAAGATGAAGGAGAAAAGGATTCTCGAGTCCTCTACGGAGGCCTATAATGGGTACGTCTCTCTGTCTAGGAAAGGCTCGCCTTAACGTCGTAGGTAACTTTCCTGGGAGACGCGGGCTTGACCGTCCTTTAATCTTGATTCAAGTACATATTTATTATTTTCGAAATAAAAAGAATTGAAATTCTTTGAAACTTGAGTATGCGATTATGTGTGCATTAAAGTTGGTGTTAAAACACCCTAGGGTTTGGTCAAGAGGTCCGAAACTTTGAGTTATTTCCCATGGTTGGGTAATCTTGAGTTATGCTTGGTTGAGTTGTGAATTGCTTATTGCAAATGGATTTTGAATTGGATTGTTGGTGTGATTTGACACTTAATTAATTGTTTGTACGTGTGTGTGAAACAGATGAAAATGATTGATGGAATGAGACACCAATATTTTGACATTCATTACTTGAAAGATAGTGGAGTCACAGTTAGTGATTTCATAACTAGAATTTGTACTTTGGCCTTGACCCTTTATGAGAAGAATGGTGAGGAAGCCTTGACCCAACAACCTTGGATGGTTCTTCTAGCCTTGGCCCATTTGCCTAGAATTGAGAAATACCAACCTCTTTTTGACAAATATGGGGATGTGATCAAGGAAGATGGAACAATGTGGAATGAGAAACACCATCATGAAGGGAGGTGGTTAGCAACCATGTCTAGTTTTAAGAGGGACTTGCACTATGTGGAGCGCAAGTATGAACCTAAGAGGAAAGTTGTGAAAATACCCACGATCCCAAAAGACCGCACATATGGACCTGATGACCAAATGTACTTCTTAAATGCCCAAGTACCTTTTTCATACCCAAAGAAGCGACATGAGTATGTGGAATCTAGTGATGAGTCCGTACCACCTCTTGGTAAGAGCAAGCATTACCGTTCTCTTAGCCAATCTTTGAGCTCTGAATCTTCAAAATATTCTAGCCCAAAAGCACAATTCCACATTGCTAAAAGGCTTAGAACCCGTGCCCAAGTTGCCAAGGTGAAACCCTCATGCTCAAAAGCCCAAAAACACATTACTTCTTCAAGCCAACTTCATGTGAACCCAACTAAAAGTCCAAGCTATAACCCTGGCCCGAACAACAACCAAAGTGAATCTAGGTCAAATTTGTCAGGCCGTACCCCAAACTACAGCGATTATAACCCTACCTTTATGACTGAACCAAGTGATAGGCGAGAGGATCCTGATTATGATCCAGTTGAAGATGGTTATGCTGAAAGTGCTATTTGAATAAATTAGATTATGACTATGTTATTGCTTTGAATAATTGCCTAGATGGCAAAAGATGTACTTCTCATTAATTATTAATGATATGAAAGTTATTTTACTAAATTTTTCTCTATGTTATTAAGTGAATTAAATGCTTGTATGAGTAGAATTTGTTTTGATTTCCAAGTGTAATAATCATACCCAGGAATTATGTATCAAAGAATGAGGGAACATTTAAGGAGTAAGTGCACTGGTTCCAAAGTTGGAAAGGTCCTTAAGCAGTTGACCCAAATTACTGAGAACATCACGAAGATGGTGAATAGGGAACACCGAAATCCTGAGCTTGATGCCTATAGTGAAGTCTTTAGGAGGGTAGCTGCAGCTAAACCACTTGTTTACATGGGAAAAGAGGACCCAGCCAGCCTTGAAAATTCGATTAGGGAGTTTGACAAGATGTTTGATGCTATCAATTGCCCAAGCGAGCTGAGGGTGAATAATGGGGTTTACTAATTGAGGGAGGAAGCTGACTTACTGTGGGCCCAAAGAAAGGATGAGTTGCTGAAAAGACCAAACTTTGGGTGGGATGAGTTCAAGGAAGCCTTGAGAGAGAAGTTTTACCCTTCCTACCTTAGAAAGCAGAAGTGTATGGAGTTTACCAACCTAAGAATGGGAAATATGTCAATCAGTGAATACAACAACAAGTTCATTGAGTTGATGAGGTTTGCCCCGGAAGTAGTCCCTACTGAAACCATTAAGGCTCTAAGATTTGAGCAAGGCCTAACCTTGGCCCTCCAAGGGAAGCTAGGGGGAGTGACTTTTGAGACCCTAGATGAAGTCTATGGCCATGCAACCCATCTGTACGGAATTAAGGGGAGGGAGATGGAGCAGGTGGGAGAGAAAAGGAAGAACTCAGACTCTTTTCACGGGGGTGAAAAGAGGCACAAGCCCAATGGAATTTACCAAGGGAATTCTAGAGATAGGAGGGACAACAAGGAAAATTTTGGGAAAGGAAATGATGGACAAGAAACCAATGTTCGAGGAAATGGGGATCAAAGAAACAGTGAGAAACCCAAGAGATTGTATTTTTGTAAAAGGTGTAAGAAGAATCATCCTGGAAAAGACTGCGAAGGTGACCCAGTGACTTGTAATTATTGTCAAAAGCTAGGACATCGTGAATATGAGTGCTTCAAGAAGGAATCTGATATCAAGGCAGGGAAAGTTCAATAGAGCTGAGTAAGAATCCATTCAAGCCATCTCATTCTAGTGGACCACATGTTGGAACCAGTAACAATGGAGGGAATGTTCCTAAGGGGCGTGTTTTCGTGATGAATAATTGTGAACGTGAAAGCTCTGAATGATTTATCATGTTCTTTATGTTTTTAGAATTTTAACCTTTTTTAATCCTTCTATGCGACTCTTATTAATAAAAGTTGAATTATGATAGCATTTGAATTTTCAAGTTTCATGTGAAGTTTTCATGAGAAACATAATTGTTCGAAATATGAGTGCATGTCAAAGTTTTATGGAATTTTAATCCCAAAGTGGAAGGATACGTATTTGATTATATCAAGTGGAAGTTGGAAATAATTATTTTCATGTGCAAATCATGAAATTGTGTGTATATATGATATTTAAATGGTTTATATGACGGAATATATGAATTCCAAGATTATTGGTGGAATAAGAATTATGTAATGAGTGTTCCTAATGTTAAAAATTGGTAAATAATTGACTTATATGGAAATAGATGTTATGTGCTTTAGTGAAATATTTCTTTCGTATTTTGGAATGATTGAGAGTTCAATAAATTGTTGTATTGGGTTATCCATTTAAGTGTGAATTTTGTATAAATTTGACATAATCTATTGACTAATTTCTTTGATATATGGTATAATTAACTATGTGATAGGTGGCAAGTATTTGGATCATACGAGTTTAACATATGGTCAATATGATTGAGTTGTTATTTTGGGATTAAAGGATTTGGTGATTACCATGGGATAAATGAGGAGTTATTTTGGATTGTTATCATGAATATTTGGAGGATTTGTGCTATCAAGTCTTTACTAATTTTTGGAATATGATTTATGTTGAGAAAAGAAATATTATTCGTGGTAATGATGAGTTGAATTAGCTCTATATAAGTGTTGGAGTAAGGTATTTATTGTTGGGAGGTACAAGTTGGATATTAGCATTAATTTATGATCGTTTGTGTCTAAAGATGGAAAGTATCCATAGTGTGGTGATTATTAAAGCAAAATTGTTGATGGTTGAATCTTTGAAGAAACTTAATACAAAAGTTAGAGGATTTTGAGTCAATTCAAGTGAAAGGATGTATTTGAGATAAAGGAATTTGTTTTAAATTGAAGTTTGTTTTGAAGAAATAATACCTTATGAAGGGATTTATTGAAGGAATGATTGGTTGGATGGTTACTTACAGGATCTTACTCTAAGGGATTGACGACAAAGTTTATTGATGTAGAGAAATTATTAATGATGGAATAATCAATGATCGCATTGAGTTATTAATGAATTACCTTAAAGATGAGTTATGGATTATAACAACAGATTAAAGAATTTGAAGTTATGAGAAAAGATAATTGAGTTTTTGATGAATGTTTGCAACTTTATGGTTTTTCTTACTTGGCTTGATGATTGTTGATAAATTGAGAATATAGTTAATGAGTTAAGTTGATGGTCGAGTTACGGGGGCGTAACTCCTTTTAAGGGGGGGGGGGGGGTAGAGGGCGATAAAGTTTTATATTAATACGCCTAAATCTATCTCTACGGTATAAATATACGTATTATACTAATATTTCCTGTAGAGGGAGATTTGGGGGTGTTACAGCCCTAGCTAGCCCCGCACTAAAGTGCAGGCTGCTGTTGCTAGCTCTCTCGGCCAGCACGCCCACGCACATGCGTGCGGGCTGCTGCTACCGAGGGCTGCTGCTAGCGCCCCACGCACCTAGTGCGGGCTGCTAGCTGCAGCGTGCCAACACGCCATGCACTGATGTGTGTCATAAATGGCACACATTTGACGAGCATTTAGGTCCTTTCTATCCTCTTTTCATAGCTTTCATGCTTAATAAGTGCTTAGTTTTGTGCTTTGTTGCTTAGTTTTACCTTTCCTCTCTTTTTTGTAGCTTTTGTGCATTTCGTTGGTTTTCTAGCCTTTTCTACTTTATTTTCTCTATTTTCGTGGTTGTAGGTATTGAACGAGGTTCGGGTCTTGATTTTGGTGATCCACTATGGTGGAGGAAGCTTTTGGATCAATTTCATGGCATTCGGAAAGCTCAAGATGCAAAGAAGTGGAAGTTCCAAGTCTTAACTCTTCTCTTGTGCTCGCATGCGGTGCTCCCATCAAAGGGGTTGTGTGCCCACCAATATTAAACCTTAGCTACTGCCACTCCTAGTGCTCATCACCATCATAAATCATGTGTGCACCCAATGTTCTTGAAGAGTGGAAGAATCGAAGATACCCAGCTGGGTGCGGCCGCACGCGCGGATGGTGCGGCCGCACAACAGGAGATGTGCGCCCGCACCACCATGGTGTGCGGGGCGCACACCATGGTGGTGCGGGCGCACATCTCCTGTTGTGCGGTCGCACCGGCGTGGGTCTTTTTCGATCGGATTTTGACAATTTTCTCTCTCTTTATATACCTTTTGGAACCCAATTTTTTAAGCAAGTTTCATAATAGAATTAGATCATATTCTTAGCTTAGTTGAGAGCTTTTCTCTCTAGATTTAGGGGTTAGTTTTAGGAGTAAATTTTAGAGAGAGAAAGTGAAGAATTTCAATGGTGATTGAGAGATTGAAGATTCAATTGTGACAATTATATTGGAGATCTTCTCTATTATCAATGAGCATTTCTAAACTCTATCTCATTTATTGTTTTGTTTAGTATTCATGTTTGGATTGTTTGATTTTGATTGGAATTTGATGAATTGATGATTGGTATTTGATTAGTGTAATTGTTCTTCTTTGATTGTTGATTGTTGATCTCTTTAGTTGTTGGTTGATTTGATGATGATGTTAGAGTAGTTGTTTGGTTAGGGATTTGGTGAAGCTTATGATGTAATGGATTGATGTAAATTGGGGATAATTGATGGAGTTGATGATGTGATTAAACTTGGTTGATTGATCATGTGCATGTGTGTGATTAATTAAAGAGTAGCTAACTTTGATTATTGCACTAGATTGCATTGTAAGTTCACATTGATACGGACCATTGATTTGTGGCTTGCATTTACACGATTGAGGTTTCTTGTGATGTTTCCTAGCCAGAGTTTATTGTAGTTGACGCTTGTTAGACCTCTAGGAGAATAACTTGATATGCTCTTTTGGTTGCATGTTTGATCTTCCTTCACATTGCTTGACTTAGTCGACTTTCCATTCCAATTTGCTATGTTCATTGCTATTATTTGCGGATCCTAATCCCTAGCTCTTATATTTGTTTGGCTTCTTTGTTTTAGTAGTTGTTAGTGCAACCTTTTACCTTAGACTTCAACCTAGCTTAGGCACATAATTGAAAGCATTTAGACATTACCGTTCCTTTGGGTTCGACCCTTGACTTACCTCTATACTTGTATTTAGGTTTGTTGAGTTTTTATAAATTTTGTTTGGCTTAGGAGGATTAGTCCAACGACCTAGTTTTCCCCACGTCAAAATGGCGCCGTTGCCGGGGAACGGTGTCTATGTTTGAGTGTTTTTGATTGCTTGAGTCTAGGTCTTTGTGTATACTTTTTCTTTTATTTGATTTTTGTTTTCTTTGTAAAAATGGCATGTCTATCTTTTCCTCAATATGATAATGAGCCTTTTTGTGAATATTCATATAGACTAGCGAGATTTCTTGACTATCATTGTTGTAGTCTTCGGGAGGCTTGTGAGATTTGCTATTTTGGTTTGAATGAACAAACTAGAAATGAAATAGAATGCATGCATAATGGTAGATTTAGAGCTTTGTCAATTAATGATGCTTGGGATTTCTATGTTTGGTTTTCTATTTCCCCTATTGTTCATGATAACATGGTGCATGCTCAAGTTGACAAATCTCATATGTTTGATTGTGCCCCCACCCCCCAATGTGATGTATATGCTCATGATTTCAATGTTGATTCTTCCAATCTTGGTTGTACTTCTTGTTCTTTTGTTGAGCCTCAATCTCCTACACCTTTTGAATCTCTTATTGCTACCTTGGAAATTCAAATTAGGCATGTTGAGCTTAGTGATGATCTTGGGCCTAAAATGGAGTCGACTCTTAATTGTTTGAGAAGTCAATTGGAGATGATGAAAAAGAGTGAGGAGCGTCTTGAGGAGGGAAGAAGGAGAAAAGAAGAGCTAGAAAGCCAATTGTCATCTTTGATGCTTGTGTGTGAAAATAACAAATCCAATGTGTGTGTTGAGGATGATGATGGTGATTTTGAGCAACCAAGAGAGTGTGAAGATACCATTGGTGAGCATATGAGTGATGGTGAAGGAGTTGAGAGAGAAGAGAGTGTTGAATTTGAAAATCCCAACCCTCCCACCCATTGTAATGAGTCTCAAGTGTATGAATGTGACTCTTCTATCCCTGAGTATTTGGACTCGTTTGAGGTTATGTCAAATGTGTTTATTGAGTGCATAAGGAATAGCCATAGCCTTTTAAGCAAGTTCATTGATGATGCTTAATGGGAGAGAGATGATTTTGAGTATTATTTGCATCCATTCATGCATGGTTTTGAGACTCTAGGCTTTAAGGAAGTTGAGGGAGCTATTGTTCATGAAGGTAGTGGAGGAGATTATGTGGTTCCTCTTGGGAGTTGGATGTTTGAGGGAGATGGTGATCATGAGTGTTCTTCTTTTCAGGATTCTATGATTGATTTTCATGCCCTCATTGGAGATGTGAGACCTTGTGCCGAGGGAGTCGCGAACCCTTTACCTATTTCTCATACCCCTCTCTCTCAAAAGTTGGACCACATCCCCTATTGCCCTATTTTTCTCCCTTCATTTGTTGGTAAGCCTATTGGGGACCCTTTTGTCTATGAGGATTTGCATGTGGCTCATTTGTCTCAAATTGAGGAAGAGGGTGATGTTGCCACCCAAAAATATTTTAGTGAGGAGGATTTGCCTTTTTCTTTTTCTTTCCATTCTTTTATTCCCCCTTCTTCTTCTTCTTATTTCCTTGTTTTTCCTTTTGATCCTTCTTCTTCTTTCTTTTGGCACCTCCCTTCTCACTTGTGAGCAATGATCTTGTTGCACGTTTTTCTTCCATCATTTGCCTACAATCTCTCTTATGAAATGTGTAGTAGTGAATTTGACAATCTTATGCGATCGTTGCAATATTATTTTACTAGAGCGGTCAAGCTTCGACCTTAAGCAAGCCTTTCTCGGGAAGTAACCCGTGTTTTAGATTAGATTTTCTTTTGTTTTTAGAATAGATTTTCTCTCATGGAAATGTTTGTGTGCCTTTTGTTAGGTACATGACTTGATATACTTCGGTGCTTCAATTTGGATCAAGAATCAAGGAAGTTTGACACCTATTTTTGCGAGCATATGGAGACAAGGTTCAATTCTTGAGAAATTAGCTTTAAAAGGTTTAATTTGGTCATTTGCGGGTATTTACACCCACCTCAAATCCAGTAATATCTTTCCTTGCTCATTCTCTATTGGTTGATGACTTGTTGGACATATGTTGGTTTGTTGGATTGATCTCCTTGTTTTCCCCTCCCATGGATTATATGATTTATGTTTGAGTGTATTGTCTCATTCAAGCTTGGGGGAGGGTATTCTATCATGTTTGGTGGGATGTTGATTCTTATGTGTTATGCACCTTTGTATATGCTTTTCCATGTTTCTTATATTTTGAAAAACTCCAAAAAGATTTTTGTTTCTATCAAGGCAAATTTGCAATGTGTTTTGTTTTGTTCTTGCTTTGGACATAATAACATTTATTTGGACTTGTATAGTTGAATGTTTTTCTTCTTAAATGGTAATGGTGTGCACGGTTTGAGAGTACGCTTGGTTGATTCTAGGATAAAGCATGCTAAGGTAGTTTGTTAGAACTAGTGGGAAAATAAAGCCGGATTCTACTTGTTTTTGGCATGTTTGGTAGTTCCTTCCTATAGTCGATTTGACGCCAATAGTGAGTTTTTGCTACATCCGTGTGAGTTCTTTGTTTTTCAAGCCTTCTACCTATATTTGCATGAGCGGCATTGATCCTTGACTTTTGCAAACCTAATCTTGAAACTTGACTTATAGATCTTAAATCCGAGACCGAATCATTTAGGAAGGACAAAGGCACCTTTTTCGGGGTGGTATTTTTCTATTTTTAGGTTAGTTTTATTCATTTTTGTTATTTTTGGGTTTACATTTGCCTTATTGCTAACCAATTTGTGCCTATACCTTTCTTTTCTAGCCACGTACTTAGATTCTTGAGCCTTTTGTTTCTTTTCTTTCCATTTTTGGTTTTTGTGAAGCAAATGGTCATCTTTTGGAGTTGTGGTGTATAAGTTTGGTTTTGGTTCTAAATTGAAGCAAGTTTGTGTTTTGCACATATTTTGTGAATAATGGCAAGTGATTATAAAAGCCGTCCAACTTTATAAAAGGCATGGATAAATAAGTGCAAAATCGAAAAAGCCGTCCAAAGTTAAAGAGGCGAGGACAAAGCACTATTGAATATGAAAAAAAATGAAAAAAAAAGTGAAAAATGAAAAAACTCAAAAATATTTTGATGTGAGTTTTCTCCCTTTTTGAGCATTGAGGACAATGCTCCATTTAAGCTTGGGGGGAAGCGCTCTCACGCTTTTTGTGTATATGTTTGTGAGTATAGCTTTGAATAAGCTTGGGGGTGTTGTTGTTTTTGTTTGGTGATTACTTGGTTTTTGGTGTAAAGAAATGCGCAATCTTTGCTTCACAATTTAGGTTAACCACCAAATTTTAAATTTTATCCTACCTTCACCCTTTTGCCTTAACGTTACAACCTTGGGGAAAGACCTTTTGACCTAAATGGTTGAGTCATTCATTGGTGGAGAGGAATGTGAGTTTTAGGAATAGGGAGAGGGGATGCAAAAGTCAAGATGTCGAGTAGCCTAAAAATTCTCTTTTTCCGGTTCCTTCGTGGAACCTTTGGGATGCTCATTAGAGGTCGATTTGAAGCTATTAGGAAGAAAGCGGTAAGATCGTTTGGGATGAAAGTGGATTGTGAAAGCTAGTTCCTATGCTTAGCATATTTATGTTTCAATCAACCTTGGGTATCTTGGAACGTGCACTCCCTTACTTGTTTAGAAAGATTTGCATTCATTTGTGCTTTTACATTTGGAAAAGTCCTTTCTTGAACATGTGTTTATTTTTCTTTTCTCTTGATTTCTTTTCATGCTTTGCCTTGTTTGTATTATTATGAGAGTTATGGGTTAAACTCTTAGGATACCCTTACGAGAGCATCACTCGTCCTCTAGGGCGGTCTAGGGGTTTAAATGGCTTGTCATTAGTTGCTAAAATTGACCGTGATTCCTACGAAAGTGAGTTAGTGTATATTCTTGTCTCCTCTTTTCACTAGCTTGTTTTAATAAGCTCGTCATTTTCACTCCCTTGGTTTTGTTTTGCTCGAGGACGAGCAAAAGGTAAGCATGGGGGTATTTGATGTGGGTCATAAATGGCACACATTTGACGAGCATTTAGGTCCTTTCTATCCTCTTTTCATAGCTTTCATGCTTAATAAGTGCTTAGTTTTGTTCTTTGTTGCTTAGTTTTACCTTTCCTCTCTTATTTTTGTAGCTTTTGTGCATTTCGTTGGTTTTCTAGCCTTTTCTACTTTCGTGGTTGTAGGTACTGACCGAGGTTCGAGTCTTGATTTTGGTGATCCACTATGGTGGAGGAAGCTTTTGGATCAAGTTCATGGCATTCGGGAAGCTAAAGATGCAAAGAAGTGGAAGTTCCAAGTCTTGGCTCTTCTCTTGCGCTCGCATGCGGTGCTCCCATCAAAGGGGTTGTGTGCCCACCAATATTAAGCCTTAGCTACTGCCACTGCTAGTGCTCATCACCATCATAAATCATGTGTGCACCCCTTGTGCTTGTAAAGTTGAAGAATCGAAGATACCCAGCTGGGTGCGGCCGCACGCGCGGATGGTGCGGCCGCACAAGAGGGATGTGCGGCCGCACAAGAGGGATGTGCGGCCGCACACCATGTGTGTGCGGGGGCACACCATGGTGGTGCGAGCACACATCTCCTATTGTGCGGCCGCACCGGCATGGGTCTGTTTCGATCGGATTTTGACGATTTTCTCTCTCTTTATATACCTTTTGGAACCCAATTTTCGTAAGCAAATTTCATAATAGAATTACATCATATTCTTAGCTTAGTTGAGAGCTTCTCTCTCTAGATTTAGGGGTAAGTTTTAGGAGTAAATTTTAGAGAGAGAAAGTGAAAAATTTCAATGGTGATTGAGAGATTGAAGATTCAATGGTGATAATTGTATTGGAGATCTTCTCTATTATCAATAAGAATTTCTAAACTCTATCTCATTTATTGTTTTGTTTAGTATTCATGTTTGTATTGTTTGATTTTGATTGGAATTTGATGAATTGATGATTGGTATTTGATTAGTGTAATTGTTCTTCTTTGATTGTTGATTGTTGATCTCTTTAGTTGTTGGTTGATTTGATGATGATGTTAGAGTAGTTGTTTGGTTAGGGATTTGGTGAAGCTTATGATGTAATGGATTGATGTAAATTGGGGATAATTGATGGAGTTGATGATGTGATTAAACTTGGTTGATTGATCATGTGCATGTGTGTGATTAATTAAAGAGTAGCTAACTTTGATTATTGCACTAGATTGCATTGTAAGTTCACATTGATACGGACCATTGATTTATGGCTTGCATTTACACGAATGAGGTGTCTTGTGATGTTTCCTAGCTAGAGTTTATCGTAGTTGATGCTAGTTAGACCTCTAGGAGAATAACTTGATATGCTCTTTTGGTTGCATGTTTGATCTTCCCTCACATTGCTTGACTTAGTCGACTTTCCATTCCAATTTTCTATGTTCATTGCTATTATTTGCGGATCCTAATCCCTAGCTCTTATATTTGTTTGGCTTCTTCGTTTTAGTAGTTGTTAGTGCCACCTTTTACCTTAGACTTGGACCTAGCTTAGGCACATAATTGAAAGCATTTAGACATTACCGTTCCTTTGGGTTCGACCCTTGACTTACCTCTATACTTCTATTTAGGTTTGTTGAGTGTTTATAAATTTTGTTTGGCTTAGGAGGTCTAGTCCAACGACCTAGTTTTCCCCACGTCATGCACTAAGTGCGGGCTGCTGGCAGCAGCTTGCTAGCAAGCCCCACACTTGGTGAGGGCAGCTAGCTTTCGTAACCCCCTAGCACTCGCGGTTCCGATGCTAGGAATATATTTGTCATTGTTAATTTATTAAAATGTTGCCGTCTCGTCTTTTACTATTTTTGACTCGACTTCCGACGCTCTAATCTCGAATTTCCAACGTCTAAATATTTAATACTCAGGCGACTCATTAATTCCTTCCGAATTAATTCGTCGTGTCGGTTCGTTTATTGCTTGGGTGTGAACCGAACGGTTCAGTCAAGATTAAGCTGTAATATTAATTATGCATTAATATTACTGATCAAAAGCGGCCTCCACCCAGGCATTCTGATCACTTGACCTTACTGAATATATTAGCTTTCTTATAATTCTGAACCTCTATCAGAACAATACACGTGTTTGAAGGACACCATTCCTTTCAATCTCCCACTTGTCCTTCCGGACAAGTGAGCTTTCAGTGTATAGCCCTTTTTCGATCTATGTCTCTTCATGAACTATAAGGTAAGATTATTCGTCATCCCTATTACGTCCTGAAGTGTTTCTCGAAATCCGAGTTTGCTTATCAATAAGCAGATGATTTC
The DNA here is from genome assembly GCF_948465745.1 of Chenopodium album. Classification (NCBI taxonomy): domain Eukaryota; kingdom Viridiplantae; phylum Streptophyta; class Magnoliopsida; order Caryophyllales; family Amaranthaceae; genus Chenopodium; species Chenopodium album. Next base: position 22,117,123 of record NC_137858.1, on the reverse strand, counting down.
TAAAATCCATCTGAGCTCGGCCATGCATTTTTACAGTCTTGCTCTTCGAGAGGCCTTGTAAACAACAAGATATGTTCCCTATTATTAGTAAGGGGACATTCCCAGTGTAATGTAGCTTCTCTTTCTAAGAGGACCTAGCCGCTTGATAGCCGTCGTTATAATCCCTAATTACGGCACACGTTTGAACGACATCAAAAACAGACTAGTACTCAAACAAGAGACCTCACAATACTCATGGTCAAGGAAAAGAGTTCCGATAGCAATAATGAGAAATATACTTATGACGATTTTGAATCTCTTAAAGTATTCTTATAGGTCGATCTAGTATGGTTCTAAACCAATAACAGTGCAAATGATTTATGTCTTCATAGCACAAGAAACGATGCTATAAATCATACTACACACTAATCTCTATTGGTCATTAATCGTCCACCATGTAAATGACCTTGATTAGGGATAATTTTCGATTAAAATATTCAATGTTCACTTAATAGGTGTTTCTTTATCCAAGACATTGTCTCGATACCCTTTTTTGAATATTCTCAAAATAGAATGGACTCATTATTTTTCTCTAAACAACAATTAAATAGTTTTTGTGGAATATTTAGAAATATTTTATTCTACAATGAAATTTCACAATGTTTCATCTTATGATAAATGGTTTTTCCAAATGCTATAAGAGTAGTACTCTTCATAAAACATTCATAGAAATCACACCCATATTTTATATGCTTGATTTCTTTCATGCAATTGTGATTGTTGTCATTCACTAATTGCATAGGTTTAGTTATAATAACTTTGCAAATCTTAGCATCTTCATTATCCACCATTTACATAATAAGATGATAAAATTTTGAGAGTGTCAATGGATTACATGTGATTTAGGATTTATTCTCCAAGCAATGGCTCCCACTCATTTTCATGATTTAAGACCTTCAAATAGACAACCTACAATCATCAACGTTCAACAACGAATTTTTCATTTAAAATCTTCCTTATTATTGCCTTTGAGGGAACAATATTATCAACATATATTTTAGTAGACTCCCCGATGATGCCTTGCTTAGGTTTCACTCCAAACGACTCACAACGATTTGGGATACCCTTACACTTGTGATCATGGAAATTTACCTTAAATTTCTGCACATTATACATGGATGCATATCCATGTTGCCATTCTCAAGCCATGAAGCTTCTTGCCTCTTGCTTACAAATGGCTTCCTTGTTAAGGATCTGATCCTTATTAAGGTTTGTGCTTGCAACATCAAAATTCAAGTATATTTGTTTCCATGCGTCAAGAACTCATCCTCTAGCTCATCCAAGTGCTTTGGATGTTCTTGACTATAATATAATGATCTAACACTTAGATTAATGTTGATTGGTATTACATACGTACTTCACATGCTCTAAGCAAGTAAGTCTTGTGACGATTCCATATCATAGCTTTACATGATGGATTTAATTCTAGAATGATTCTCAATTTTATTCCATCCATGTGATATTTAGCTCATTCAGTTACACTAAGTCTTTCTTGTTTGATTTAGTATTTATCCTAGCTTATACTTAGTTCAAACATTTACTTAGCTTTATACATATGGGTCGAAAGCCTTTCAAAGTCCTTCAAGTTTAACATGGTAAATTCCTTTTGCTTAATTCCCAATATGTACTAAGTATCGCCTTTTGCTTGGTCCATTGTCAAAATATTTTCAAATCTAAGCATTTAGCATTTGACAGTTATTTCACAACAGAGTTCGTAAACTTCTCGTTGGACCTTTACTTTTGCTACCACTAAACTTCTTATTCATCAGAATTTCTATGTTTCTCCATAAGCCAACCCTCTTATTAACTTTATGAGAAAACACGTTCCAATTCCTTCTGCTGCTAGCGCCCCACGCACCTAGTGCGGGCTGCTAGCTGAAGCACGCCACGCACTAAGTGCGGGCTGCTGGCACCAGCTTGCTAGCAAGCCTCGCACTTGGTGCGGGCTGCTAGCTTGCCTAACCCCATAGCACTCGGGGTTCCGATGTTAGGCTATTTTGGTCGTTGTTGATTTATTACGATTTTTCGTCTCATCTTTTACTATTTTTGACTCGACTTCCGACACTCGGTTTCGACGCTCTAAGCTCGAATTTCCGACGTCTAAATATTAATACTCGGGCGACTCATTAATTCCTTCCAAATTAATTCGTCATATTGGTTCGTTTATTGCTAGGGTGTAACCCGAAGGGTTCAGTCAAGATTAAGCTGTAATATTAATTATGCATTAATATTGCGTATCGGAAACGACCTCCACCAAGGCATTCTGATCACTTGACCTTACCGAATATATTAGCTTTCTAATAATTCTGAACCCACTATCTGAATAATACACTTGTTCGAAGGAAACCATTCCTTTCACTTGAGCATGCTAAGGGCTATGTAATTTTGCGTATTTTGACGTTTTAATTATTTATTTTAATTGTTTATTTTAATTAAGATGAGGCTAGGCCTTGGATTTGAGCAGCACTTGCAAAATTTTATTTTGGCTTAATTAATCGGATTAATTAAGTTAGATGCGTAATTTAGTGGGAGCTTCATTGTTTACTTGAGCTATTTTATTGCAATTAATCAAATAATTGGTTAACAACTTTGACTAGTTTTAATTAGGCGCGTTAATCGGATTAACCACCTAAGTGAGTTACTAGTTTACATGTGTTATTGCATTATTACTTGTTTTTCGTTGTAAAATGCATGGGCCATTGACATATAGTGAATGTGTGAATTAAATTAATATTCTATCATTGGTTTTATGAAATTGCAACTAGTGGGGCCCGATTAGGATAGTAAATACGGATTGCATTCCGTTATGTATTTTTGTAAATCTAAATACGGTCTACAAACCGTTGCGTATTTTTGTACCTTAATATTTAGATTACTCCTAGTCTTAGCAACTAGTTGTTTTGAGGTTTTTCTGGTCCCTCGGGAGAGTTACTTCATCAAGACTGGTCCCACGCGGTCTGTACCTGCAGAAGCACGGAGACTCTGGTTGGTGGGAGCTCCGCCTCCGACGTTCAAGTTAGGTAGAGATATTCTCGGATTCCAATATCAGGTGTTTTCTCTGATGTAAGAGAATGTAGGTAGAGTGTAATAAATTAACGTGCCCCCAAAATAGGGGGAATCTCTCTATTTATAGGGACGTTGGAAAATGTGACCCTTAGATCGTTTTGACATAATGGGCTGCGCCGTTTGCGGCTTTCTCGGGAATTGGGCCTTGAAGGCCACAATTCTTCTTGTCATTTGAGGTTGACATGTGTCAGCTAATGAGTAGTTCATGTTGGACCTGTCCAAGGATGACACATATCCCTCTCTGATTGTGCCACTTGTCTAGGGTATTTTTACCCTTAACATTTTCCCCTCACAGGGGTGACGTAGTAGGCCACGGAGCGCCTGTGACAAGCATCCCCTTGTAAGTGATGAACAGTTTATAACTGTTCACCTTCTGGGAGAGTGACGGAGATGCCTCGTTTTAACTTCCTAATAAATAGGGTTTTACCCCCCATACTCCCTCATCTTTGACCATTTTATAAGTCTAGAAATAGAAAGAGGCAAAAATTTTTAAAGAGAAGCTCAGTGCCCGCCTGTAGCAGATTTCCCATAAGTTTCCGTCTGCAGTTTCGTGGACACAACCGATGACCGCTTGAGACGTGTTTTAGAGTTCTACAAAGGTAACCGTCTCTCCCCTTCTTATCTCTTTCAAGCTTTTACCGTTTGTTTATTTATAATTTTTCAATAAATGGATTCACCATCAACACACATGGCACAACCTAGGATAGTAGTCAGCCGGTCTCCTGGTACGGCCGAGTCTAGGACTGGGGTTGTTGTCTCTGGATGTATGAACCTGCTTTTCTCATCCTCGAATCCCACCATCTCATTGTCTGTGCAGGACACAATGGCAAGGGTTAAACAAACGGCTACAAAGCCAAGAAAGAGAAGGGGCACTTTGGAAGTGCTTGCTGACGAGGTAACCCAGACAGGGAATATGAAAGATCGAATGAGCAAGCAGAGTCTCCTCCGCGTGCCCTCATCACTCCTAGCTAGTGATGGGATCTTAGATGAGTCAGACAGCAAGGGGTCCGCCTCTACTCAAAGTCCTCAAAACGAGTTAGATGGTGAGGAGGCCGCGGACAGATCCGGCTCTGAGGCATCCAGCTCCCATCAAGAGGATGCTGGCTACGAATACCAATAGGCGGTCAAAGGGCCGTCTAAACAAACCCAACTAAAATGGAAGGACATTCCCAGTTTAAAGGGTAGCTTCCAGGCTTTTAAGGACAAGCACCCAACTGGGGATGATTGGGACATATAGGTGCCGCTTGAGGAGGTGATTGTGGCTTGGGATGTTGATATTGAGCACGCCGATAACTACTTCGGCTGCTATGAGGCGACGTTCAAAGTCGGTCTACGTTTCCTCCTTCATCGAGGAATAAAAGCAATCTTAAGGGGATACGAGCTAGGCGTATGTTAACTTACACCCAATTCGTGGGTTAACATATTGTGCTATAACGCCGCCTGCGAAATGCAGAATATGACGCCTAGCTTTGAGGCGTTTGCTCATATGCATTACATGAGCTGCGCCCTAGGCGGTTTGGGATTGTGGTATACTCTGACCACCCTCCCAGAGTATATGACGACGCTTGACAAGGCGTCAAAATGGAGTAACTGGAGGGAGAAGTTTTACATGGTGTCTTCTCCTACTTTGCACCAAAATTGGTTCCTCCACCGGTACAATAAGGATTCGACTCTTCTGGGGAGAACTTGTGCTCGCCCACACATTCCTGAAAAGGCTTGGGCAGAAAAAATGGAGCTAGGTCTGTTTACACCGACCATAATGCCACTTGACGATGGCATTGAGATAATTGTGCCTAAGCATTGGGTACCCTATCCGGTGTGGCTTAAAGACGAGGATTTTCTCTCCACTGATGGTCTAAGTACCATGTTTGAGAGACGTATGTAACCCCTCAGCCGAAAATTTTATATGTTTGCTTTTTTATCACTTGATTTCATTGTTTATCTAACCGGTTAACTTCCCTTTTGCAGAAACTGCTTTGGAAATGGTTAACGCCAACAAGACGCTTGCCAAATCCGCTGCTTAGGTTCGTCTACTGGAGCAAAATAAGGCCTAGGTGGCGGCTAGAAACGATGGAGTAAGCTCTACCTGACCTCTTAGCTTGTAAAAATTCAGTTTAACCAAACTAACTTTTGCCGGTTGACCTATCTCAAGGTGGGGGTAAGGTTGTTCCCAGGTCTATCTCCAAGATGCTCAAGCGTAATCGGCCTAAGGATCTTAAGAAGACCCCCTCCAAGGTGGCCAAGAATCAGTTTGCCTAGACGGCATCTTCTGTGCCGCCTGGTAAAAAAAAGACCAATAATCGAGAGTAAAAGTCCATCTGCATTGAAGGCTCTCAAAGAGAGTGCTGAGATTGGCAGTAAAGAGTCGGACGTCTCTGAGACGCTGAAGGGTGGCGCGCCACCCGGTGCTGCATCCGGTTTTACAGCGCCTGTGGACGCATGGAACCCTCATTTTAGAGTCCAAGGTATTAATTGATGTTTAGAACTCCCACGGCCGCATGACTATTTAATGCGAGTTAAATCCCAGACTTCTTAGTCGGGAGATTTTCCTGGTAGCCGACATGATATTGGTGTCGTTTATGCTGATTCCTTACAAAACCCTTCATCTAGTGCTGATACCTCCCAGAGATGGCTAGACATCTAGCAGTACGATAGGAGGATGTTGATGATTCTCACCCAGTCTGATAAGGACCGGGTCCCTAGGCTACAACAGGTCAACTTTGATCAGATCCTTGCCCTACTTGATAAGTTAACTTGAAACCTTTTCACTATGTTTGATTTTGAAAGTAAATTATCTAACTCTTTTTCACCGTTTGTGTTTTACACGCAATGCTGAGAGTAGACGGGCTAAAAACCTCGTTTAGGAAGAAGCAAGACGAGGTAAGAGATGCTAAAAATCGGGCGACTAATGCCCTTAACTCTGCTGAATATCGATCTACTATGGGTGTTGTTGAAACTAAAGCCATACAGATGCAATGGGAGGAGGTGATCAAAGAGCTCATGACTGCGGTAGAGACGACCAACAATAAGGTCAACAACTTAGAGCTTGAGGTCAAGAATGCACATTCTAACCTCAAGGCCTTGGAGGCGACTGACACAGAAAACACCAAGCTGAGGGCAAACGTTAATCGGCTCTAAGTTGATATAGCCTATATGCAGACGGCGCATCGTGCTGAGCTCAAGCACAAGCAGGAGCGGCTGGTGGCGGAGAATAAGAAAGATTGTGAAGAGCGCATTAAGTTGACTTGGAAGCTCATTCATCTTAACACCGACTAGAAGTACTTCAACTTGAGGTATCAATATGCCACTGAGGTATATGATGCCCAGCAGCTAGACCATGCGGCGCCGCTTCCTTTCAAGTAATGGGCCTCCTCTCAAGGCATCAACATTCCCCTAGACAAGGAGGTCGACGAGGAAGGGGAAGAGCAAAACGAACAAGCCCTGGTTGACCCCATCCAGGTTCCACCAGAGTAACCTGTAGTTGACCTTCCACCTAGCAAAGCCCAGACGGTGCCTCCTACTCAGTAATCCCAGTATCCTTAAGTTTTCAGCGGTAATATGCCAAGTATTTTCTCTGGCTTATGTGCCGAGTAGTTTGAATGTATTTCAACAAAAAAATTTTTGTCTTTATCCGGATGAGTATCCGGTTAAAAATACCGATTGAGTCAGTTTTGTTTAATCTATTTTCATATTCTGCAATTTTTTGCGTATTTGAAATTTTACATATATACATGAATTTTTGCCTACCTTATTAATAACATGCGGCAATTGACAAACTGGCTGTGCTTTGCCCCTGGGCGGTTGTGTGGTTGGTTTCAAATCTGTTGGGTTTTGATGAGTCCGGCTCATCGCGGAAAATAAAAGCTAAGCCAAGATCAAACTCACAATTAATATAATCAAAAGACATAATTAACATAATTAATAAGAATTAAGGAAAGACGGAATTACCCTTGTAGCGTGTTTCACTCGTACCCCGGGCTCTTACTTGAGAATGCTTAAGTCTCGCTTTGGGTGATAACCTGCTTCGGTATCCATCCGCAAAACGACCTCGACTAGGAGATGCCTTTTCTACTTATGAGTTTAAAGGTTTTCTCAATGGAGATGGCTTTTCTAATTATTACTCAAGTGCGTTTTCCATACCCAAAGTTGGGTATTTATAGGGAAACTCATGAGTGAAATCCTCTCTCCCATCAATGTGGGAGAGTTGGTAAAAATATTATTCTCCTTTTATTTTAAATCAAAAACAAAAGAAAATAGCGAATAACTAATTTTTCAACAAGTGTCACACTTAGAGGAGGGGTTAGGTAAGGACCACAAGGGAAAGGGGGGGGGGAACCAAACTTGCTCCCCAAGCTCTCCCCATAACTTGCCAACTTCACCCAACACCCCCAATGGGATGCTGCCACGTGGCACCTAGCCTTGGGCACCAAGGCGTGCCTAGTCGGCGGCCTTGTGCCTTGGTTGGGCTGCTGGCCCGCGCGAGCTTGCTGCTGCCCTTAGCCCAGCAATCCTCGCATGCTTGTGGGCTGCTGGGCAAGGCACGTGCGCCTGGCTGCTAGCATGCTAGCATACTACTAGCTTCTATCTGCTAGGCACTACTAGCATGCTACGCACCCAGCACGCGCATGCGCACAGCACGCCACGCATCAATGCGGGCTGTTGCTTGCGTGTGTGTGGCTGGTGCTGCTGGCATGGCCATGTGCACTAAGCACTATTGCCTTGGTGCGGTGCGCATGCTAGTACCCTTAGCCCCTAGCACTTGGTTTGCTCGGGGCATTCCGATGCTAAGTGTATTCTAGGTAAATTGTTGATTAATTAGTAATTTTACCATCTCGTCTTTTATTATTTTGACTTTACTTCCAATGCTTGGTTTCTAGGCTCCTAGCTCGATTTCCGATGTCTAAATATTAATTACTCGATCGACTCATTAATTTCTTCCGAAATAATCTGTCGTATTGCTTCATTTGTTGCTTGGGTGTGACCGGAAGGGTTCAGTCAAGTTTAAGCTGTAATGTTAATTATACATTAATATTACTGATTGGAAGCGGCCTCCACCTAGACATTCCGATCACTTGACAACATTGAATAACTAGCTTTCTAATAATTCGAACCCTCTATCAGAATAATACACTTGTTTGAAGGACACCATTCCTTTCAATCTCCCACTTGTCCGGATGTCCTTCCGGACAAGTGTGCTTTTAGTGTATAACCCTTTTCCTATGTCACTTAATGTCTCTTCATAAACTATAAGTTAAGATTATTCGTCATCCTTGTTATGTCTAGAAGTGTTTCTCGAAATCCGAGTTTGACTGTTAATAAAGAGATCATTTCTAAAATCTATCCAAGCACGGCCATGCATTATCACAGTCTCGCTCTTCGAGAGGCCTTATAAACAACGAAGACATGTTCTCTATTGTTAGTAGGGGGACATTCCCAGTCTGGTAATGTCCATTACTCTTACTAAGAGGACCTAGACGCTCGATTACCATCGTTATAATCCCCATGTACGATAGACATTTGGCCAACATCAAAACGGACTAGTACTCAAACAAGAGTACTTACAATACTCATGGTCGAGGAAAAATGTTCCGATAGCTATAATGAGAAATATACTTGTGACGATTTTTAAATATCTTAAAGTATTCTCATAGGTCGATCTAGTATGGTTCTAAACCAATACATGTGTAAATGATTTATGACAATCATGTCCTTGTAGCACAAGAAACAGTCCTATAAATCATACTACTCACTAATCTCAAGTGTTCATTAATTGTCCACCATTTAAAAGACCTTGATTAGGGATAATTTTTGATTAAAATATTCAATGTTCACTTAATAAGTGTTTTTTTATCCAAGACATTGTCTTGATACCCTATTTTGAATATTCTCAAAATCGAATGGACTCAATAATTAATTCTAAACCACAGTTAAATAGCGACGGAGTGATAAAATTGCATGAAGATTTAATTACTCCAAAACTGAATGGTTCAAAATACTAAATAAGGAAATCAAAGCCAGCCTCCGACGTGTCTGATTCCTATTGCCTCAACGTGCTTGTTGTTCTTCACTTGAGACAAAGGTTTAGAAAGTGGATCGGCTACATTGTCGTTCGTTCCAACTTTACGAATTCTGATTTCACCCTCTGACTTCCATTCTCTTATCATGTACCTCTTAACAATTTTGACCTTCTGTTGTTCTCGTGGCTCACTAGCCTGAGCAATAGCCCCATTGTTGTCACAACAGAGGTCTATTGGACCCTTGATGGAGCGTACAACATCAAGTTCACCAACGAACTTGCGAATCCAAACTGCCTCCTTAGTTGCCTCAGATGCTGCCATGTATTTAGTTTCAGTTGTAGAATCTGCAGTTGTGCTAATCTTAGCACCCTTCCAAAGAAACGCTCCCCCATTTAGAAAGAATATGTACCCAGACTGTGTCTTGAAGTCGTCTTTGTCTGTTTGGAAGCTTGCGTCGGTGTAACCTTTTACAACCAATTCATCTTTGCCACCATAGACCAGAAATTTATCCTTGTTCCTTTTCAGGTACTTTAGGATATTCTTGGCCGCTGCGTAATACGCCTCTCCTGGGTCTGATTGGTATCGGCTCGTATCACTCAAGGCATACGATACATCCAGCCTAATACATATCATGGAATACATGATCGATCCAATTAGCGAAGCATATGGAATCCGATTCATCCTTTGTCGCTCATCAGGTTTCTTTGGACACTACTTCTTGGTCAGGGTTATGGCATGTGACATGGGTAGGTGACCTCTCTTGGCCTCCTGCATGTTGAATCGTGCCAGTTGCTTATCGATGTATGTACTTTGGCTCAATCCTATCATCCTCTTTGATCTATCCCTATAGATTCTGATACCTAATACATATTGTGCCTCTCCTAAATCTTTCACTAAAAAACATTTTCGAAACCATGCCTTTATAGTATCTAGCATTGGAATGTTGTTCTCAACAAGCAATATGTCATAGACATATAAGAGTAGGAAAGCGATGCTACTCTCACTGACCTCTTTGTAAACACAAGACTCATCTGGATTCTTGATAAAATCAAACTTACTGATGGCTTCATCAAATCGTAGATTCCAACTTCTGCTTCCTTGCTTTAGTCCATAAATGGACCTCTTAAGCTTGCATACCTTCCTAGCATTGTTTTGGTAAAAAAAACCTTCAGGTTGTGTCATGTACAGAGTTTCTTCCAAACTACCATTAAGGAAGACGGTTTTGACGTCCCATCTGCCATATTTCGTAATTGTAATATGCAGCAATCACTAGAATAATCCGAACAGACTTAAGCATTGCAACTGGAGAAAAGGTTTCATCATAATCAACGTCGTGAATTTTCCTGTAACCTTTTGCTACCAGTCTAGATTTGTAAACAAATACATTTGCATTTTTGTCGGTTTTCAACTTGAAAATCCATTTACATCCGATAGGTGTGTAATCTTCGGGTAAATCAACCAAATCCCATACTTGATTTTCAAACATGGAGTCCATTTCGGATTTCATGGCCTCTTGCCATTTTGCAGAGTTAGGGCTCTTCATAGCTTGGTTGTAGGTCGCCGGCTCATCTCTATCCACTACTAGGATGTCTTGATCCTTGATTAATACAAAACCGAGATATCTATCTGGTTGAGATCTTAGCCGTTGTGACCTACATAAGGTAATGGACTGAGCATTTGCATCGTCGGTTTTACTTTGCACATTTTAACTTTGACCAATTTCAACAGTTGCTCCAGGAGCACTTTGATTGTCAGTTTATCCTTGTTGCTCGTCCTCTCAAACTTCCACCACGAAATAGAGTAATAAAACTACTTACTTTGATGCCTCGTACCTCTTTCTATCAAAATAATACACATGTTAGTAAACTTCAATAAAATATTAAACAATAAATCCAACCAAAGAATTGAAATAGGATTTGGGACCAGACCCTCAGAAATTAGCAACCTTTCACGTCTAGGGCGAAGGCAACTTCGAGCTTGGCTAGGTGTGTCTAAATCTTGTGAATGCGGTATGATGTCTTTTGAAAAGGACTAGGCTTAGGAAAAGAATAGAGAGAAAATAAGCTTTACCTAAGAGAGAGAAGATAGATAATTGGGATCAAGCATATTGATGATTGAAAACGAGGGTTGAGGACCCTATTTATAGAAAAATAGTCCGAAAATGATAGAAAAGAGATCAAATTCAACTCGGAATAAAACAGCCTCATGTCGCGAACGACAGGAGCCAACACGAAACTACAAATATCACGTTTGGCGACAGTGTTTGTTGTTTAGCGACAGACTTGTCGCTCGACGCTGATTTAAAAGATAAAACGCGCTTTTGTACGGAACCGTTCTCTTAATATGATTAAGTAGTAGACTTCGCGTATATCAGTTTTAAAATGAGATTTATCATAATAAGACACTTATTTTATTCTGAATAAAATTGTTTATTTAATAAAAATATAATTATTAATCCTAATTCCATAAGGTTTTAAAAGAATCTTCTAGATTATTCTAGAAGATTAAAGTCAATAACTTTAGGAATAATAATTAATAATAGGTCATCCACTAGATCATTGGGCTGCATATAAATTCATTTTGGGCCCAACTTAGTATTTTGGCCATAACATCCTCATTATTCATCGGAATTGGGCTTATAATATATCGATGGAAAGCTCTTTTTGAGCCCAATCCAACTACACTATTATTGGACCCTTATCATGGACCAAAGTAAATAGGACTGGCTATTTTTATAAATTGAGTAGTTTTTCGAAAACAGAAAGAAGGATATTTATTAAAAACAACCGCATCACTAGACTTTTCACACTTTTGCTTCGTTCGATAATCATTGACATGAAAAGTATTCATCACAAGGTTTGGATTTTGGGAAGACACATGTGGGTGTCTACAGGTAGACATTTCCATATCTACTATAGTCATTTGTGAGGGTGATGAAGTATCGATAAACATTCCTTGCGGGTATACTCATTGGTCCGCATACGATGGTATGTATTAGGCCCAATAAGTCACCAGCTATTCCTCTCATCTTGGAGAATGGTTGCTTTATCATGTTGCCTAGTAACCATCCTTCGCAACTCTTTCCAAATAAAATGAGTCAAGAACGCCTTCTTGTAGAAGCTTCTTGATGCATTTGATGTTAATGTGGCCAAGATAATGGTGCCACAAGTAAGTTCGACTATACTCTTAGCTTTGGTACCATTATAAACATTTTTGTTTAAACACACATAAAATGTTTCATTCCATAAATATATATATATGCTATACATAAAACAAAAGTCTTGGATCAATGATAAAACGACGTCCAACGTCGGAGGTCAAAGTATGGTGAATAAAACTAAACAAGTTTTAATTTTAGACAAAAATATGAGATTACAAGCTTTCTTTGGACAAATTATCTTCATTTTCCACTTGTGTACTCATATCCACTTTAGAAGCACCGCTCACTTGGTTTCTGAAATAGGAGCATATAGTGAGTCAATTTTCTAGTATCTAATACCTTATAATTTAAATTACTTATATTCAAGTGTAAAGATGATACCCGAGGTTGAGGCTACTCTTCCCTTTGCCTCATCTTCCAAATACATGCTATATTCTCTCTTGTAGTGTCCTTGCTTACTATAATAGAAGCAGCGCATCTTAACCTTGTTCTTGAACTTCTTCATTGGCCTTAGAGCAAACTTAGCGTTCTTGCAACAATAGGCTTTCTAGAGCTCTTGGATAACTTCAATCAAGGACAGTTTGTTCCGAAAGGCGGTAAGTCGCATTTTAAATGCAACATACCCCGAGTGGAATGAGCTTAGTAGCATGTGAGCTGCTTGCTCATCCTCCACCACTTTGCCAATTAGCTTCAAGTGGGTGAATAACCTTGTCATTTTGAGCACATGGGCTTGAAGTGGCATCCCTGGTCTAAGTCTTGCACTGTAGACCTTAGCCCACACTTCTTTCCTTTTTCTCGTGAGACACCCATCTTGCGGTGGCTTGATCTTCATGTTAGAGAGTGACCTAGTCACCTCCTCCACAAGACCATCATAGTTGCCTCTACCGCTCTTGGTGACCCTCAAATTAACTATATCCTCAAAAGCTTTGAGAAACATGTCCGAAAAATAGTGAGAGAATTTTCCCTTACATTGTTCCGGGATGGAGTTTGCCATGAGTCTCGAGACTCTTTTGTAATCTACACTCTATTTCTCATGTGCCTCATCACTCATAATCTCCTTTGAGTAGAAACTCGGGATTGGAGTGTCGAAGATGTGCTCCAAATAGCAATTTCGGAGGGTCTTTCGGAGTTCCTTTTCAATTATTTAAAGTTTACCAAGTTCAAAGAAAATGGAAACTTTTCGGGAAGTTCCGGGTACATTAGGTTGTTGTCATTAGTTGAAAACATGATTCTACATTTGAAAGAATTTAAAATGAAAAACCATTCATGATACTATAAATATGTTTGAATTTAATTCATGCAAATTTCAAACTTATTTAACGTCTTAATTACACATATAAAATTGTCCCTATTTTGTGAGAATAAGGCGATTCTATGATCCAAGGGATCAACAAGTAATTAGGCATGCTTTGGCTTGTCCTAACATTGTTCCCCCAAGGTAAGCAATACCTTGCTAATGGCTCTAACCCATTCTTGGTTATAATTGTTGCATCTAATGCGCTCTTGACGATGTGTCTCTTTTGCCATGATATGTGAGGACTCCTCACTCATTCCGATGAGTTCAACCAAAACCAACACACCCGGTGATGCCTCGCTTTGGTGATGCCTCGCTTTGGCATAGCCCATCACCACCTTTAGCATAGCCCATCAACGATTATGTAATTTAGCGCAATTAATAATTGAAGATCCCACTAAATTCCGCATCCATCTTAATTAATCCAATTAATTAAGCCGGAAGACCCAAAAATTTTGCCAAAATTAAATTTTGCAAGTGCCACTCAAAAACCGAGGCCTAGCCTCCAAAATTTTATTTAAAATAAACAACCATAATCAAAATGGCAAAATAAGCAAACACGTTGCCAACAGGACGCAAGTGGCTTGCGCACTTAGACTATCTAGGTGCGCGCCATATGCTAGTCAAGGCTGCCTAGCAGCCCCGGGCTATGCGGCTTGGTGCGTGCGCCCCAACCATCTTCCGTAGCACTAGCTAGGCCGAGCCTAGTAGTGTTTGCTACGAGTTACTTGGTTCAAGGCAGCACGCACAAGGCTGCTTACCCTTTCGCAACGCACCAAGCATCACACGCACCAGTGCTCGCGCTCACACCAGCCATGCCACGCCCAGCCATGCGCGCACAGCATGATGCTGCTGCTGCGCCATGCTGCTTCTTACTTTCTAGCTGGCGCACCATGCTGCTGGCAGCGAGCAGCAACCATGCAATGTAGCAGCATGAGATTTGACAAAATAAACGGGAGATGGAGTTATGAATGAGGGTTATACTCACTATTAATTTAACTAACTTTTAATTAACTATGAGTTTGACCAAATAAAGGGAAGTTGGAGTTATGAACACAAATGTTCAAATAAAGAATCCAACTTTAACTGGTGAATCCTTGAAAAATCATTACTACAAAAAGGGGAATAGAGAACTGTTAAAATAGGCCTTATAGAACGCCTCAGAGGCGTTCTTCTGCTAAGCGATGTGCAAAATATATAGAACGGGTGCAAGAGGCGTTCTATATGTAATAAAAAGAGAACGATTGGATGAGATAACCGTTCTCTTTTCTCTTTCATAAGCACATAAAAAAACCAGAATAAAAGTGAATGGCTGAGATAATTGTTCTCTTTGATGAGTTGTTTTTTTTTAAAAAAAATTGTAATTTTGCACAAATCACGGAGGTTGCATATCTACTATGCTACAACATCAAACAATAAATCGAATTGAAATTGTAAAAGTCAAGTCAAATACCAAATTATAACAAATTTTATCATCCTTTGTATTTAATAAATTACATCTCAGTTTTTCCTCAAAAAAAAAATTACACCTCAAGTACAATTCGATACAATTCAAGTACAAAAAAAAAAAAAAAATCGAAGAACATGAAATATATATATATATATATATATATATATATATATATATATATACTGAAAAATTATTCCATGAAGATTGATCTTTATGATGTTCTTCCCCTTTATATCCGATTAATCTATTAAAATAAACAAACAAAAAGCCACATTAATCAGATGAACATGAAAGGAATAGTGTCCTTTGAACAAGTGTATTATTCTGATAGCGGGTTCAGAATTATTAGAAAGCTAATATATTCAGCAAGTTCAAGTGATCGGAATGCCTGGGTGGAGGCCGCTTCCGATCAGTGATATTAATATAATTAATATTACAGCTTAATCTTGACTGAACCATTCGGGTCACACCCAAGCAAAATATACGAACCGACTCGACGAATTAATTCGGAAGAAATTAATTCGTCGCCCGAGTGTTAAATATTTAGACGTCGGTAATTCGAGCTTGGAGCGTCGAAACCGATCGTCGGAAGTCGAGTCAAAAATAATAAAATGACGAGACGCGCAAAAATAATAATAAATCGACCATATTCCCAAAATACCCCTAGCATCGGAATGCCCCGAGCATCCGAATGCTAGGGGCAAAAATATCCTAGCATAGGTGGCTAGCAAGCACCATGACGAGCCTAGCATGACTGGCTAGGGGCGTGCTAGCGCACCGTGCTAGCAGCCACGCACAGCAGCAGCTAGCAGCCGCAGCACGTGGTGCGTGCAGCAGCTAGCTGCCGCAGCTAGGCATGCTAGCACAACAGCACTAGCAGCCGCACACCGCAGCAGCAAGCCCGCACCAAGTGCGTGGCTTGCGCGCATAGCAGCAACCCGCAACTTGGTGCGGGGCTGGGTGCGGGCTGGGCTCGTGGCTTGGGCCATAGGGCCGGTCACTATGGGAAGCTTGGGGAATATGGGAGCAAGTGGGTGAGGACATGTGGCACAAGGAGAGTATTGAGTGGGGAGAAAGTATGGTCCCCTACTCTCCATGTGGTCCTCACCAACCCATTTCACATGGTAATGCCACTTGTAGATTTATTATTAGTTTGCAATTTTAATTTAATTTAGCTTTAAATTAATTTGTGGAATTTCATGATCCCACATTGATGGGATAGAAATTCCCACTCATACTTTCCTCTATAAATACCAACCTTGGGATTTGGAGAAAAGTGCTTGAGTGGGAGTTAGAAAGAGCATTCCATAATTTTGGGAAAACTCTTAAACTCCATTAACACTTGGGTTTTGGTCGGACCTTGCTAACTCCAAGG
Source organism: Chenopodium album (assembly GCF_948465745.1). NCBI lineage: Eukaryota > Viridiplantae > Streptophyta > Magnoliopsida > Caryophyllales > Amaranthaceae > Chenopodium > Chenopodium album. The sequence continues at coordinate 22,100,722 of NC_137858.1, read as the reverse complement.
TAGCGGACCTAAAAAGTCGTGTTCATCCTTTGTGGGTTGATACTGTCACTACAAGAAAATAGAGTAAATTTTGACGCTTTTGCCTTGACACTTTTGTAATGGGTCATAATTTTCCTCTGTCCACTATTATGTAATTTATACATTTTGACTAATTTTAGAGCCAAAATATATTGTGTCCCTCAAAAGGGTCATAATATTGAATGCAATGAAACGTGTCACCCAACTATCAATTACACATTTACACAACTAACCCGCTGAAATTAAAATTTCACCAAAATTTTTAATCTAATATCCCGGGAAACTGTACCCCATGTTCGTCTTCACTGCACTATCAGCTCCCATAACGGTTTTGTTAAGCAGTTGCCAATAACACCTTATTCGCTGCTCAGATTTGTTGCCTAAAAACTTTGAATCTTCACAAAAAATCCCTAATTTCTTGATTTCAGTTAGCATATAATCATCTCAGCCCACTTCTTACTTTACCTCTTCAATTTTTTTTTTCAATATATTTGAAGCGTATAGTATGATGTGAATTGCAGATTGCTTTAATACTCTTCATAATTTGCCAAAAAATTTCTCTTAATTTAGTTTTGGGGTTAATTTTTATTGTGAGTTTTGATTCATCGTTTCTATTGTTTGTTGGAGAAAATTTATCAAGATTCAGCCCAAAGATCTCGTAAGTTTTTTTTTTTTTCCAATTTTTTTCTTTAATTATTTTGTATGTTGATAGCTGCATGCATGATTATTACTATAATCTCCGATTATAGTTGAAGAATGGGTTGAATTAACGAATTAGTTAAGTTATTGAATTGGTTAATTATATTCTAACTTTTTTATTGGTAAAGAATTGGATACCCATTAGCAATTGTTACTCAAAGTCTCGAATTATGCATATTTTATTAAAAATTGTAACTTTTTGATAATTTTCAGATGTATACATATTCAATTAGTTGTTTAATTAAGTGTTTACATATACATTGCTTTCAAACTTTAGATTCTTTTTTAAATTGAAAGAAAATGCACAACTACAATTAACCAGCAGATTTTTGACCATAATTATGCACAGGTCATCTGAGGAGAAGGTGTGGTATTTGAAGTGCAAAGAAGTGGAAAATCAGAAGCTAAACAGGAGGAGAAACGGCTTCAAGAATTTGAGGTAATGTACAAACGCACTACCTAAATATAATATCGTTCTGGATGAAAATTTCTGTTTTGTATCTTTGAATGTCTATAGTTGGCTGTGAGTTTTGAGCTTAAGCTTTAACTAAATCCATAGTTAACGAATAATTATTTGATGATTCATAATAGGCGATGGTCTATTACCTTCTTCGGCTAAATGGGATAACTATAAAAATAGAGATGTATGCTGACTTTGGTGACACTGATTACAAAGTATATCTCATATTCTTTTCTGATGTAATTAGATATATTTAATAGTTTTCTTAAAGGTGATCAATTTTTGAGAACATAGATGTATGTAGCAGTTAGTGACTGCTTGAATTCAGAGTTTTGAGCATGCTGGTAATATGTCTTAGAAATTATGCCATCAAATGTAGTCTCCATTGGCTGCAGGAATTAAGAGAAGAACAACATATATATCCTACCCAAACCATGGGTCTTACCCCCATAGAGTCCTGATAAGTGAAAATAAAGACAAGATTCGGTTTTTTTTTTTTTTTTAAAATCACGGAATGCTTAATTACCATTTATGTGATTATTTCTTTGAGTATAAAAGTCATTACGCTAAACAATATCTGAGAAAAGATTCAATTAACTATTAAGAATCGAATCATGTTGTTCGTATAGTTGATCTTAAGGAGTTAAGATATGGCAGATTCTTACTCATTTATATTCTACTTAACTACTTAAATTTGTTCCTGTAAACTCCAAATTTAACTGATCATAGTTTCGAGTAATGATCACAAGGAAGGTGTCTTTTTGTTTGCCTTTCATTGTTATGGATTACTGAATAAACTGGATTATTGTTGTTCTATGCTTTTGTATCATTGCTTGTAGTTTGTAGCATAAAACATATTTCGTATTTGGGGATAAGCTGCTTTTGCAAGATGTAGTTGAGGATGGACCTTGTGATGTCTTCTATCTCTTTGTTTTATTAAAATTTCTGGCATGATAAGTATTTGTTTTCCCTAAAACTTTTTTTTGAAAGATGGGAATGGGAGCATAATATTAACCACAAATCAGATTACATCAGGCTCCGCCATGGACAGGACCCTTTGCGGAAAGGAATTTTCAAACAATTGCTCCACCTCATTTGAAGGAGTAAGTCTATCATAAGTGTGCTGCTGTAGTTACCCTTCCTTTTCACATGATGGCAAGAAAAACAATCAAGAGTGTCCCCCAAGCTACATATATCTTCCACCAGTAGATCAAAAACAGACCTCACAAAGTACTTCAAATTAATTGCACCTGATAAATTAGTAGCATTTTCATTCTAGTTCCACCTTTTGATAACCAAGACTCAAGGCAACCTGTAACCCCAATCTAGCAGCGAGAACTTCATCCACCTCAATTGAACTTCTGCAGACTTCCCTACGCACCACCACTATATTAACACAACCTGCAGCATCCCTAAAAATCGCCCCTAACCCCATGCCATTCTCCTCCAACATTGCAGCGTCATAAGCTAATGTTAATATCTTCCTTTCCTTCATAAGATTCATAAGCTCCATTTTGATTTTTCGAAAATTTGTTGATTCTTCGAGGAACCCTCATTTTCTAGATGTTCTTTTGTGAAGTCAAATTCTGTGTTTCTACTCATACTATCCTCTGACACCCAATTTTGAAATTCTGACATATTAAAACTGAACTACTGATTACCAGTGAACCAGTGAACCTTACATTTTGGTAATTATACTCATTAGAAGGTGGTGGTGGTGGTGGACCGGTGGTAGAGTTCCCTTATTACATTGCGTAGGAATGTAGGATGGTATTATTCATTTTTCAGAGCAACAATCCTAGTCCTAGCACAACATATTCCGTATCAGTTATCACTAGCAGGAAGCCAGAGCAAACTCTCGAATTATATTTTTTAAAATCGAGAACAAGTTTCACAAAACCCATAACTCCTACTAATTCACTTCCCAAGTCTCACCAAACACCACTGAATTGCGAAAAACCCACGCAGCCCACACAAAAGCCACCAAAACCAGCATCTCATGTTTTTCAAATTTATCAAATTCCTAGTAAATTTGTTCAATGAGTATTTTTCTAACAACTTCAAACTCTCCCAATTTGATTCCACTACTGATGTGTATTTTTCTATGTTATCTCCCATGTCAACTTTGCATTTGAGTATTGAATTACTGTATTTGTTTTTGTTATCACTGTTTTGAATTGAAGTGTCTTCTGAGTCCCCCCCCTATTTTTTTTTCACTCGAACATAATTCTTTATATTATATAATATATCATCTAATGTGTGGAACTGCTTGTATTTTTTTTTTCAGCATTCATCCTTTTGGATTCTTTTGGTCACTACTTGCTTAGTTTAGCAAACTCTTGAAGACATCTATACCAAGGTATTACTCACATCTTATATGCTACTAGTTCAAGTTATGACAGCTTAGTTTTGAGATAAGCTTTAAGATTGTTGTATGCTGTACCAAGTAAGCATGTAATTTTGTTTGTATGGTCTGTAATGACTTTGACAAAGCAACTTAGTGACTTATAACTATTTGGTATCTCCAATAGTTCATCATCTTTGATTACGTTGGTTTAATTATATAATTGTGGGTGATTTTTTTTTTTTTTTTTTTTTTATTATTATATAGTGAGGTTTAAATAGTATGCAATAAAAATTGTATCAATAGGTTAGATTTCATATAGTAAATCCTATACCTATAACTTTTATTGCTATTGCATGGCTATAATGATTGACCTTTCCTCAGTTTTATGATCAAAATATATGAACTAAAAGTATGCTACCACAATCTGCTTTGTTGTGTATTTTAGTTTGTGAAGAAATTGATATTTGTTTTGATAAGTAAGCTTTAAAATTTTCTATTTATTTGGTCAAAATTATATTTCCCTTATTAAAGTATTAATTATGTATAGATATGGATACAAGTTGGATAGAACTTCAACGATGCCACACTCAATATGTCAAAGGTTGTACGTAATTCATTAACTTTGCTAAGGTAGCTCAGGTATAAGGAAAGATTCGGTGTCATGTAAGACATGTAAAGTGGATAAACGGCTTCGTGTAAATGATGTAGAAAGACATATCTTGTTTAATGGGTTTTATAAATCATACAAGAAATGGATTTTTCATGGTCAAGAGGATTTGCTTCAGCGTATGATTGGGTGTAATGGAGGGAGTACTAGACAAGGATCCCCTCTAGATCAAACAAGGTTTGAAGGTCGAGATGATATGGGAGGCCTATTGAGATCTGCTTTTAGTTTTGAAAAACCCTCAAATAACCAAACCTTTGAACCACATGAAAATAATGAAAATGACGAGTATCTTGAAGAACCCGTCTTCTATGAAGAGGAGATTGATTTAGAATTTTCAACAACGGAAGATGAAGCTAAGTATAAGAAATTACTTGATGTTTCTGATGAGAAATTGTATGACGGGTGTACTAAATTTTCCAAACTGTCTTTTCTTTTACACCTTTTTCACATAAAATGTATGAGCCATTGGTCTGCTGAATCCTTTAATATGCTACTCGAGCTTCTCATAGACGCATTTCCCCAAATTCTGGAGTTCCCCTCGTCTTATTATCAAAGTAAGAGAATAATAAAAGACCTTGGCCTTGGGTATGAGAAGATTGATGCTTGTCCAAATAACTGTATGTTGTATTGGGGTGATTTTTCAAAGGAAGACAAGTGTCATGTTTGTGGTACATCAAGATGGAAGAAAAATAAGGGTACAAATGATAATGTCAGAGATCAAGATAAGACTATTTCTAAGAGTGGTGAGCCAGCTAAGGTAATGAGTTACTTTCCTCTTATCCCTAGTCTGAAGAGAATTTACATGTCCTCAAAAACAGCAGAAGATATGCGATGGCATTATACTCATAATGATAAATTGAATGATGTTGATAAGAAGGTGTTAAGGCACCCTTCAGATGCATTAGCTTGGAAATCATTTGATCAACGTTATGAGGATTTTGCCTCAGATCCTCGTAGTGTTCGATTAGGACTTGCAAGTGATGGGTTTAATCCATATCGTTTGATGAACACGACTTATAGTACATGGCCTGTGGTGTTGATTCCCTATAATCTTCCACCGTGGTTATGTATGAAACCATCTTCATTCATGTTGTCTATTATCATTCCCGGTAAAACAAGTCCCGGAATTGACATCGATGTGTATTTGCAACCACTAGTTCATGAATTGAAATTGTTATGGAGTAGGGTTGATGCTTTTTATGCTTATGATGGAGAGAAATTTAAATTGCGAGCCGCTTTGCTTTGGACTATTAATGACTTTCCAGGTCATGCAATGCTCTCCGGTCTGAGCACCAAAGGCTATATGGCATGCCCTATATGCATTGATTCGACTCCTTCTGTAAAATTTGGGAGTAAGACTTGTTATTGTGGGTATCGAAAATGGCTTCCATCATGTCATCCATATCTATTTGAGAGTGACAGTTTCAATGGAAGCGAAGAGCATGGTGAAGCTCCACCTCGGCCTAGTGGGACTGACATATTGGGGCTACAAGAAAAGGTTGGGTATGTTTATGGGAAGGCATCAAAAAGAAAGAGAGGTAATGAGGGTAACAATGAAGAAGATGTTGTCATTGGTACCAAGAGAAGCATATTTTATGATTTGGAGTATTGGGAGCATAATTTGTTGAGGCATAATCTAGATGTAATGCACATAGAAAAAAATGTGTGTGACAATATTTTAAATACTCTCTTAAATACCGATAAAAGCAGAGATAAGAAGGATGATCGAGATGCCCTTCAAGAATGGGGCATAAAGCCACATCTTTGGGTTCAAGATAATCGTATGCCTTCAACTTCTTATTCTATGTCTGTAGCTGAGAAAGAGAGGTTCTTAAAAGTCTTACAAAAACTCAAAGTCCCTGATGGCTATGGATCTAACCTTTCTAGATGCGTGAACATGAAGCAAAGAAGGTTGATTAACCTTAAGAGCCATGACAACAATGTGTTGATGCAAGATATCCTTCCCGTCGCATTAAGAGCTTCTAATGCAACAAAAGTAATTGATTTGCTTGCAAAATTGTCTTACTTTTTTAAGCAATATCCTCCACTGCTATTGATCCTGATGATCTAGATGCTCTTCATGAAGGAATTGTATTAACCCTTTGTGAGTTGGAAATGGAGTTTTTGCCTTCGTTTTTCACAATCATGGTTCATTTGCTAGTTCACTTAGTGGAGGAGGTTAAACTCGGTGGACCAGTACAATACAGATGGATGTATCCCATTGAGAGGTTAGATTTATTTACATATATGTATAATCTACATTCATTTAGAAAATCTATAAGTGTACTGTATTTTAATTTAATTTGACTTTTTGAAAAGGTACTTGGCTCATCTAAAGTCACATGTAGCTAATAAAGCCCAACCTGAAGGGTCAATTGCAGAAGGCTACCTTTTAGAGGAGACCATTAGGTTTTGTTCAAGATATCTTGAAGGTGTTAAGACTGTCTTTAACAAACCTAAACGAATTGATGATGATAGTCCCAATTCTGGAAAATACTTGTGTAATTCTGGCGGTCGAGTAATTGGGAAAGAGGTCAATTTCCGTCTAGATGACAAAAGCTTAAAACAAGCTCATCGCTATGTTTTACTGCATCATTCTGATGAAATTCAAGATCTTCTCGAGTAAGTAGCAAGTATTTTTCTATTTTATGAATAACCAATTATTATAATATATCATGATAATTTTTTTTTCCTTTCTTTGAAGAGAATTTTTAAATCTAAAGCGACAAATGAATACACATAACCCAATCACTGAAAGTGATGAAAGTGATTGGATTATCAACGAGTTCGAAGAGTGGTTGCGAAGTCAGGTGATATATATATATGTATCCTAATGTGTTCAATTTTCTTACAAAAATAGCATACTGTTTTTGACTTTATATTCTACCATGATAGGTACACTTAATAGATGAAACCACCGAAGATGGGAAACTTAGAAAAATTCTGGCAGGGGGATTGAATTGTTATGGTAAAAAAATGAAGGGCTTTATGATCAATGGGTATAAATTTCAGATCATGGACCGTGATAGCCGTTTGACTACCCAAAATTCTGGAATCATGGTTGAAGCACATGGAGAAGCATACTATGGGAAAGTGAAGGATATATATGAATTGGACTATTATGGCACTTATAAAGCTGTATTGTTTCACTGTGTTTGGGTAGATATACATAGGGGTGTTAAATCAGATCAAAATGGCTCTATATGTGTTAATTTCTCTAAGTTGATGCATTCAGGAAGAAATTTGCAAGATGATCCTTTTATTTTCTCATCTCAAGCAAAACAGGTTTTCTACATTGAAGATGAGAGACGAAAAGGATGGTTTCATGTTGTAAAGACTAAGCCTAGAGACTTGTTTGATTTAGGGGATGAGTTACCCGAAGTAGATAACGAAAATGAATGATTAGTTTCCTATTTTATTATTTAATTTGTATTTGTAATTGCTGAATTTAATTATGAGTTTATATTTGTCATTAATTAATATTTCCTTTTGCTAAATTTATCCCTTTACTTTTTGTTAATTCTATTTGTTAATTACAATCTATTTTCTCATACCATCTAACAGTTATAGCGGTTTTTCTTATGATTTCGATTTGCTCTTAATTAACACACTATTTTTTTTCTTTCTCGTCAATATCATATATAATTAGAGCTATATTCTCATTGTTCAGGTGTAGAACTTCCTGTCAAAAAGAGAGAGAACGAAGAGGTTTAATTAGGTAAATACTTTCCCCTATTCAATATTGCATTGAAAAATTATATGCATTTGTTTCTTAATTTTTACGTTAGATAAATAATCATAATTAAATTAATCATTTAATAAAACTTCTTTTTTACTGTTTACAGAATAATTGAAAATTTAACTATTAGTAACCATCAGCAATAATTTGAAAAACAGAAGCAATTGTAAGAAATTCCTGATTCTATTGCATATGTAATCACATGAAAGTATGAAACCATTGTTCAATTATGACTCAGATAACTTACTAAGCAATGGAATTTGTATAACTAGCCTGATTTTTATAACTAGCCTGATTTCGTAAATGCATCTTTTCATTTATTTATAAAATGAATCTTTCGTTTTAATGAAGGATAATAGTTACCTTGTTGGAGTACTATCAAATTGCTTTCAGCCATTCTATTTCTCTGTCTTCTGAATTTTGTGATGAAATCACATATTTACTCTAAACTAAACCCTTGGTTTGCATTTAGGCTTTGCATTTGGGTCGCATTCAGTAGAGAAGGGGTAATCTACTTATGTATAAAGCTAGAATTCTTTGCATGAATATTTGTTACAATACCCAATATAGGGAGCCATTCTCCTTGTTTTTTTCTTTGTGACTCTTCTTTGATGATAACTGGCCAGTTGAAGATTGGTTAGCATTTAGAGCATTTGCATCTCTGTCTAAATGTTAGAAACTGTATGTTAAAAGCTAATGTACCACAAATTGGTGTAAGATCAAATCTGCAGTAGTCGGTAAATAAATATGCCCAATTCGTTTTCAAGTCTCTAACCACCTCACCTTATTAAACATAGATGCTATAATCGGTAAAGTTTGATCACACATTGGTCTGTTCATTTGAAATTAGGAATACAGTTAGAGTAGCTATTGGAAATCTGTTTTCAAGTAATGCAAGTATATTTATTCTTATACAGTAGATTTTATTGTCAATTTTTCTCTTTAGGAAAAATTTTCTGTCGATATTTTTATGCTGTTTTGATTAATGTCTGTAACACTCTAGCAGGTATTTACTTGTAATGGAATTTAGTTAAAACAATAAAAATCAGTTCTTGGGAAAGTTGGCAGCTTCTTTGATTAATGGAAATGAAGTAACAAAACAGGGGGTAGCTTTAGGCTACTAATCTCTGGGTTAGCACCTTTAGGGTACCACTCTCTAGGTCTAGGTATTACAATGAACTTACCTAATCGCCACTCCTACCCTCCCCTTGTTTATATACACATCCTGACAAAGAAAAGAACAAGACAAAAGTTGTTGTTGTGGTAGCTGTCAAGAGTCCCTCACTGATTTGGTGGTGACTGTCCTGCTGTCACATTCCTTGGCAACCCTTCATTCTTTGACAGAGCATCAATCATTGGTTCCTCATTCCTTAGCTGACCTTTCTTCCTTCGCACATAAGTCACCAGGCCACGATCCTTAGGGGTCAGAGCATTCGTTACAATGTCTTTTGCCTTTAAAGATTAGTTATTGATCATTAAATTCTCTTGATATTTTTATGTTGTTTATTAGGACAATGGCTCTAGGCCATTACTCTCCAAAAGTCCTTACAATTTTCTGCCTACCTCCTCTACTTTAGTCTCTTCCTATTTATACTACTACAACTCATACATAAATGGACAAAAGCCTTAATTGCTAATTTACTACAACTTGTCAACAAGCTAAAGTTACCACAGTAAAAGAGCTAATATAACAAAACATGCTCCCTGCCCATATTAGTAAACCGTTGCTCAAGTGAGAGGTGGAGAAGGCCTCTGCTTCTGCTGCTGATCCTGTTCCCTCCTTGGTCTCCTGCTATACACCAAAAAGGGCGGAGCTTGTGGGTGCATTGCAGTACCCTTTTGTATTCGATCCATTTCTGCAAACAAATAGAGGAACACAAAGAAATCAGAAAGTTGTATGTGGATTTCGACAGACTGATGCATTGATCGATATTATTAAAAACCAACTCAACAATTTAAGCTAAGAATTTTAATTGGCATACTCAGGTATACGTAGTAAATCAGTAATCTGAGTTGATTTACTTGATTATGCTCATTGATTACTGAGGTTTAGCAGAACTGTCACCTGTATGCATACTCTACTTCCTTCGACTTCATTTTCACATTTCGATTCAGAAAATTGAAACCTGTCTGATATCCTATGCTGCACACATAATTTCTAACTAGTTGTATTTGTTTCTATTAATAGGTGCCTCGTAATGAGTTACAGAAGTAAAAGAACTGCTTTACCCCCTGGCGAGGCTCAATTTTCTTCAAATAAGCAACCCACTTCGACATCCTTACAGTCTAAGTCCATCCATATTGCAGTGTCACAATCCAACTTTTCAAAGTCTTCTAAGCAATCCACCCAATGGGGACCATTTAGCCCTCCAACAGTTGGAAAATCACAAATGTTTGGGCACATATCGCAACCAAACAAATCTTCTATTAATACATCAAAACCCACATCTACATCATCTTCATCTGTAGTTGCTGCATCAAAAGCAGGTATACCAACTATAATGCTATCAAACTCCCAACAAAAGATGTCATCAAAACCTCCTTTAACCCCATCACAACCTAGATCGTATCCTATGTTACAATCTGTAACACCACAAACATCACAACTCCCTCATAAAGAAACACTACAGCCTCACAAAGGAACAATTCAACCTACTAAACCATCAAAGCTGCATAAGGCTATAGAGCATCCGACTATTCCACCTTTTACTAAAGCTAAAACTGGTGCACTTCCGTCACAAGAAACAACACAAGTCCCTCATAAAGAAACAACTCAGCCGACTAAAGCATCAAAGCAACCTCAAAAAGCTACCGAACATCCGAGTAAACAACCTTTTCCTGGAGCTAAAACAGGTGCACTGCCGGTGGGAGCTTCACAACAACCTATTGTCTCTTCTTTGACTGGAGCTAAATCCCAATTAGAAAGAAGAGTTGTTTCACCCCTGGAAGCTATGCAACAAACTCAAAAGAAGCATCCTATGACGTCTTCTAATTTTGGAGGTGAACCCTTGACACAACCTCAAATGAATACAACTTGTACACCGGGACTCTAAAAGGAGAAGTCTCCTGCATACATTCATGCTGAAAGCAACAAGAGGTTAAATTTTGACTCTGACGAACCTGAATCTTAGTCAGAGAGTGAAGAAGAGTTGCATGAGTCAGGTGTAGTGGACAGTGGTGTGAAAAGAACAAAATTTAGACGCCGAAGTATTGTGAAAAATTGGCTAGAGCATGTCAAGTTTGATGAGGAAGAAGAGGTTGTGGCATTTGGTAAGTGTAAATTCATATTTAATATTATGTGCTTTGTTTTTTTCCTTTCCGAATGTTTTTTTCTTATTGTTTAACACTTACCTAATTTCATTGTTTTCAAAGATGTCGATGGAACACGACACCTTGTGAAGGGTTCTGTTCAGCCTCGAGATGTGTGGAATGATGCACCAGGATTTAGGTAATTCGTCTAATTTAATGAATTCAACCAACCTCTTCACAAAGGTGGCTCCATCCTTGTGAGTTTCTTAGGAGACATTGCTAAACGAGAAGAATTTTGTCCCGTGGGAATTTTAAATTGGCATAAGTTGAGCTCGAATATGAGAGGCAATATTTTTAACCTTGTTCGGGTACGCCTTTTAATCGTTCACCATGAATATATAATCTTACTTTCATTACTACACTTATAATCTATTGCATGCCTGTCATATGCTATAGTTATCTAATATATGATATAATTATGAATGCCTCAATAATAACTCACATGTAGTATGATACGCTATAAGTTATATATGCTACATAGATTAATCTTAATGTAACTTTATTTGTACATTTACTTTAAGGCACATTTTCTGTTACCCGAAGGAAAGGAAATGAGGAATGCTATTTTGAAGCGTATTGGCAAAGCATGGAAAAATCATAGATATGCATTAAAGAAGGATTATTTTGATCCCGTGGAAAAAACGCGTGAGCAAAATTATGCTAGTATACCCGATGGAATCACAACTCAAAATTGGAGTTTTCTGGTTGATTATTGGCTTTCATCGGACGCCAAGGTTTGCATTTTGATTTTTACGGGAATTTTTTGTTTATAGATTAGCTCTGTATAACTGTTTTGTATGTTGTCAAGTTGTTAGTAACATTTTAGTAGGATATAATAAATGAACAATCCTAGATGTGTGATAAACATTTTGGTGGTTATGTTGTTTATGCTGATCAACTCCTCCCACAATGTCCTCTAATTCTTCATAAGCAATAACCTATGACCAGCAAATCTATAAACTTACAGTCTTATAGCTTTATAAGGAACAAATCGGAGAGAGAAAAGAGTAAAGTGTACACAATGAAATGGACCTCCTGTATTCGCCGTTGATGCCACAACCCTTTTCCTCTGTTGTCTCTCTAATAAGCTACATATTCTCTCCTTCCCTATTATCTTGCTGTTGCCAATAGTCGTTTGCTTGTGTCAGCATTGCATCCCTTCAGATATAGTTAGTCACACGATAAGGTTTAGAGATCTCAAATCCATTATATTTACACAGTACACGTGTTAGTGAGAACAGAGGCTAGCTTCCATCAGAACAACTCACTACCTAATGACACAAGCAAATCTGTTATATTCTGATTATAGTGGTTTTAGTGTGATGTAACTTTATTTCTATCTCATGCTAACCAAGATTTTAAATAAACAGAAAATGTCTGAACTCGGAAAAGCTGCTCGTGCGTCGCAAGTTCTCGTGCGCAAGAGTGGTGCTAAAAGCTTTGCAAATCGCAGAGCTATTCTGGTATAATTATCTTTCATTTTATTTAGTCTTAAAATCTGCATTTAGTGTTTTTTTTCCTGTTTGACTATCTTACAAGATTTGGAAGAAAATGTAACTTCGTCAATTTAAAAGACTTAAAATAGCAGAAGTTAAATGTCTGACATTTGTGTGTTTCTCACATTGCAGAAAAAACAAAAAGGAGATTTCAGTGAATTGGAGTTTTTTAAAAGTGAAGGAGATGGAAGCTTCAAAGAGGGCACAACATCTCGTCAGTTTGTGGTATATATACCAATGAAAATTAGTTTAACCACTAATTTATTAGCTCTTTGCCAAGGTTTATAGTTTTCTTATCATGTAACAGGAGGATGCAATCAAGAAGGTGCAAGAAAGCCTTGATAACTCCTCTTCTTCCATTCCCAAGGTTGATATTGAAAATGAAGTTTTCAATCAACTTATGTATCAAGGCGAGATCCCTAAGCGTCCTCTAAATTATGGCTTTGGTGTGAAGCAAAGCGACATCTTTGGAGTGGAAGGACATTTAAGGAAAGAAGGGTCTTACTATGTCAACAATAGTGATATGGAAGTGGAGAAGTTGAAGGTTGCATTGTTAGATATGAAGAAGCAAAATGAGGATCTTGCTGAACAAAATCAAATATTGAACACAAAATTTAATGCAGTTGGTTCTATGATGGCACAGGTTTTGAAGGCAACACGTAGTGGAAATGTTTCATCAGAAGTTATAGATAATGCAATACAACTACTTGATTCTCAGGTTTGGAATAAACCATTTCTTTTTTCATCCGCTTCCTTTTTTTTTTTTTAAATTTCCTTTCATTATCTGTGGCAAGATTAAAACTGCATGCATGAATAATGTAAGAGGAATTACTTGGAATTACATGCTGTGGAAATTTTTCATTAAAATCAACTTTACTTGTCTTTAAATTCCCTTACATTATCCTTAATAAGAATATTACCAGTTGAGTTAAGCACCTCAAACCATGCTTGGTATATTTAAAGAGATAAGGGAGAGGCAAGTACATATCTTATCAACTAAAAAACAAAGAAATGAAATTAATTACATGCATTTCCAGTTAATCTTATTGTTGCCGGGTTGTTGTCTTGATTTTGTTATTGCCTAGTTGTCTTGATTTTGTTGTTGCCTAGTTGGTCTTGATTTTGTTGTTGCCTAGTTGTTGTCTTGGTTTTGTTGTTGCCTGGTTGTTCAGTTAATGTTATGGTGCTGCAGCTGTTGCTTAATTTTTCAGTTTGGTGGTGTTTTGAGCAAAGGAGCAAATTTGAGCAAAGTAATTTTTGTTTCCTTCTTCCTCGGTTATTTTGTTTGAAATTCAGCTGTGTCTTTTTGGGTGTTCATCCTAATTAATGGCTTAGCTTGTGCAGTTTTTTCACTCTTATAATGCACCATTAAGAATTTTATGTTTTAATTTTTCTAACATAAACAAAATTATGAAAGAAGTCAAAAGTGTACCAGTTGAGGATTGGCAACATTGGCTGTTTTTTTAGATAGGCAAGTCTTGTTATGATGGGAACTTCCTCAAAAACATAGTCGTGTTGGATTTGTCGCTTGGGTCGGGAGTTGTAGAGCAGAGGGTTTGTGGGTTACTGGTGGTAAAATCTGTAGGGTCTTGCTGTCTTGGTAAGATTGATAAGAAATCGTATGTAGAATCTGTTGTGAGCCTTCCCCTTTCCCTTGCTTACATTTACTGTTGCCCTTGGTGGAGAAGTGTTGTCAGCCTTTCCCTTTCCCCTGCTTCTGCTGCTACTTTCCCCTGCTGCTGCTGCTGCCTTTGTCCCCTGCTAACTGGTGGTGGTTGTGGGTTCATTGCAGGATTGCTAGTTTTAGGTGGTTTTAGGTTCGATTAAGGAGAAGTTGTGTTAGTTAGAGGCAAGTTAGTACGTTTTAGGTAAATGTTTGAAAGTTAGTCATTTTATATAGCTAGATTGATAAAGAATACAGTAAAAAAAAATATTTACCATACATAGAAAATTAAAAAATTACATATGGTTGTTACGAGAATGATGAAGTATGTTTCTGATTATGGGGAGTATGCTAGTAGGGTGTTCAAGCCCCCTGCAATGCTCACTGCTGCTGTATCTTCGTGGAAGGTTGGGTTAAAATTAATTGTGATGCTCACATTGGCCAAAGCTACAGGGCTAGGGGTCGTGATTAGAGACGATTATGGTAATGTGGTGGCTGCTGTAGTTCGAAGGGAGCATGCGGGGTGGGTTCCTTCTCTGACCGAGGCTGCTGCTTGCAGATATGGGCTGCTTTTGGCGTGCAGGTTGGGGTACAGCAGAGTGATTATTGAAAGCGATGCCCAGCTTGTTGTGCGTGGTCAAGCAGCGAATGCAGGGGTTTGATCCCTTTAGTTTGCTGTTGGATGATATTTTATCTATTGCTAGTTCTTTTTCTGATTTCTCTTTTTCTCATATTACTAGCAATGGGTTAATTACTTGTGTTGTGGAAGAAAGTGACTATTTAGTACAAAAATTCTTGTTAGCTAGGCGTATCACTGGACAATTATGTGCTTGGTTTACGTTCCTCCATGGTTAATATTTTCTGTTTAACTTCTCTAAATTTGCAATACTACTACCATACTACAATAATTGTTCACATATGAAATTTTCTTCGCAGGTTGTTGATGATGTAGGCAGCAATGGTAAAAAGTAAATGAAGAGCGTGATTTGGCTTCAAGCACTTATTATATATGTGTGGGTATTTAATTAGTAGCTTTGATAGCGTTGTGTGTAATTAGTTTGAACATCTTTTTTAGGAAAATATCTATATATCTTTGTATTCAAATACTAAACTTGTTTAGTTGAATTGGATGTATAACGTTATTATGTTAACGGATTTATATATATATGTAAATATATATATATATGTGTGTGTGTTTTTTCTATATATAATTTACTTTTTTATGTAAATACATTTTCATTAATTATGATTTTATATATTATTATTATTTTGTTTGTTCAAAGTTTTATGTAAGTACTTCATTAACATAATTTTATCAATTTTCGTCCAAAAAAAAGGGGGGGGGGGTGACATATTGACGCTTTTATGAATCAAAGTTATTGGTGGTATTTGAATTGGTGAAATAATATATCATCATTATGACACAAAAAAGTGTCACAATTTTTTTAATAATGACTAACAAAAGCGTCACAATTTTTTGGGCATTAATAATGGTGGGAAATTCAGCCCCAATTTGACACACAAAAGTGTCATAATTTGATAGTTATGACTCAAAAAAGTGTCATAATTTTTTAGTAAGGACACAAAAAAGTGTCATAATTATTTAGCAATGACACACAAAAGCGACATATTATACTTTCAAATTGACACAAAAAAGCGTCAAAATATTTTGGCTTCAAAAATTTTGACGCTTTTTAAAGCGTCAAAATAGAAAATTATGACGCTTTTTAAGGTCAACATATGTACAAAAAAGTGTCAAAATGTGCCTTGTTTTTTTGTAGTGTGTTGGAGGCACGGCATTTGAGGTGCTCAAAGCTTTCAAGTAAGAGCCCATTTTGTGAGGGCGAAGCTCGCTTCAAGGGTATGGTTCGTTCTTCCTTTTCTTATGATTATTTATTTATGCTTTATGGTTTTATTAATTACGAGTGGTTCTTTGGGTCGGGGTTGTTTCCGCGGTGAGTCTGACTCACCAAACCCCAACAGAACAATCACAAAACAGAACACAAATTGAAGATCTTCAACGTCATTTCAAAATTTATCAACAAACACTAAAATTCATAAATTAAAATTTATCAACAAACACTAAAATTCATAAATTAAAATCATAAAATTGTCACATCAATCGGATGAACAATCTCAAAAATAAAAAAAAAAATAGATAAGGAAATTAGAAGAACAAACAGCACATGCTAATTAATAATGAACTAATAGAAAACCATCCTAATTTAAACTCACAACCCTCATCATAATCACAGATTCAAATAACAATTTATACTCATATCAATTCGACTTTCAAATCTAATTTTGAAGAATCGATACTCATATGCAATCTAGAAAGGAGAGAAAAGTTTACCTGCTTGAGGGAATAGTTGATTCGATAAATGCGACCAATGTGAATGGTAGTGAAGAATTGACGGCCAAGTGCAGAGGAGGCACAACCCCACGAAAAAATGAGGCAGTCGTAGTCGTTTAGGGAGAGAGAAATCGAGTTTTGTCATAGTTCCTTGTGTTGTCTTGCCATTGTTGAAGCTCCAAATCAGGGGTTTTTTTTACTAGGGACGAGATGGGTGTTCAGCGATTAGAGAAGGTGATGGAGAGTAGATAGTGTTTATTAGAATTATGGTTAGTGAATGGATAACTATAAACCAGATCTGAAGAGAGGGAGAGAGAGAGATGAATGAAATATTTGAAGTGAGGGAAGAGATGAACGGCAGTTGAGCTTGAGATGCTAGAGAATATGAAGGGTTGATGGGTGTCATAAATGGCACCCATTTGATGAGCATTTAGGTCATTTTTATCCTCTTTTCATAGCTTTCTTGCTTAATAAATGTTTAGTTTTATGCTTTCTCTCTCTATTTTACCTTTCTTCTCGTATTTTATGGCTTTTGTGCATTTCTATGGCTTTTCTAGTATTTTCTCCTTTATTTGTTCTATTTACGCTATTTTACTTGCTTTTCCTTTATTTTAGATTTTATAGATTTAGTTTTATTTTTTTATTTTATTGTATTTCATTTTCATTTCATTTTCTTTCTTTTATTTTCTTTTCATTTTATTATATTTTCTTTCTATTATTATTTACATTTTCATTTTATTGCTTTTAATTTTATTTGTTGATTTTAGTTTTATTTTACTTTATTTTCTCCTCGGTTCGTGTGTGTTTTGTAGGTGAATGTTTCAAGTTCAAGTCCCTGCGCTCTCAAGTTGCGCTCTCATGCCGGGTAGTGTTGAGCCCACTAAAAAGGTGTTTTCCTACTACATACTTTAGTGTTCATCAAGAGCATGTTGCGAGGGTGATGCTCGCGCCCACCGACTACTCTACCCCAAGCAATCTCCCTTGCTTTCCCCTGTTTTCCGGCAGCCGCAATTAACTCCTTTCATCCCACAACAACTCCAACAACACCTCCACACAACAGCAGCAACAACACCAAATCTGCCACCAGTTAACTACCGCAATTCACTCCACCAGCCCACAACAATCCCTGCCACCCAAAACTACAGAGCAGCCCCTGCTTCACCGTTCACCAACTCACACCAAGCAGCACCGCAACAACCACATCTCCAGCCACAAGCCACACAAATTAGCCACTCACGCATCCTCCCTTATTTCCCCAATTCACCAACAACTACAACAACTCCTAGCAGCCCCGACATCACCCAAAATCATCCCGCAATCACCACCTTCATTCGCCCCTGCTCCTGCCGCATTTCGCACCACCTTATCCCGCAATTACCAGCCACCAATCGTACCTCCCTGCTTTCTTCTGCTCCAGCCGCAAGTAGCACCTCCAGCAACGAACACCTTTGCAGCAGCCACCCTCACTTACCAGCAGCGCAGACCACCGCACTCTCACCTCACTCAACGCGGCCGCGCTCGCAACCTTCGTGGCCGCGCGATTCTTGGTCTTTGGATTTGCCAAGCATGGGATTAATTCCCATTTGGAAGAGCAGCACCGACTTAGGGAAGCCGATTTTCTAATTTTTTAATTAATTCCTTTGAAATCTTTTTCTAATTTTCTTTTTATTTTAGTTTTCTTTTACTTTCCTTTGCTTTTATTAATTTATTTTACTTTATTTTATTTTATTTTTCTTTTCTTATCTTTTCTTTTCTAATTTATTTTCTTTTATCCTTGTATTTATAAATACTCATTTTTAGGTAGAGAGAGAAACAATTAGAATTACAATTTGAATTGATCATATTTTCTTAGCTTAGTTGAGAGCTTCTCTCTCTAGTTTTAGGGTTAGTTTTAGGAGTAGATTTTAGAGAGAGAAAGTGAGGAATTTCAATAGTGATTTGAGTGATTGAAAATTCAAGGTGACAATTGTATTGTAGATCATGAAATCAATCAATGAGGATTTCTAACTCAATATCATTTTATTGCTTTGCTTAGTTAATTCATGTTTGTTTGGTTTGATATTGATATTTGATCTTTGATTAGTGTAATTGTTCTTCATATTTTGTTGATTCTTGTTTTCTTTAGTTGTTTGTTGATAGATGATGATGTTTGAGTAGTTGTTTGGCTAGGGATAGGGTGAAGCTTGTATGATTGATTGATTGTGATCAATTGAGGGAATTCTGTTGATTGATTGTTGAGATTAAAGTGATTAATGGAAGCTTGCATGTGTGTAATTCGATTAGGCCTTGAGAATTATGCTAGATTGCATTGTAGGTTCACATTGATACGGACAATTATTTTGTGGCTTGCATTTACACGATTGAGGTGTCTTGTGACGTTCCTAGCTAGAGTTTATCGTAGTTGACGCTAGTTAGACCTCTAGAAAAATAGCTTGATATGCTCTTTTGGTTGAGCTTACCGTTGGTCTTCACAACCATTGGTTTGCGCATGTTTCCGGGTTAGTATAATTGTCATGATACTTGTTGATCCTAGTCCCTAGCACTTTATTTTTTTGGTTTCTTTGTCTTAGTAGTTGTTAGTGTCCTCTTTTATCCTAGACTTCGACCTAGCTTAGGCACATAATTGGAAGCACTTAGACATTACTGTTCCTTTGGGTTCGACCCTTGACTTACCTCTATACTTGTATTTAGGTTTGTTAAGTGTTTATAAATTTTTTTTGGCTTAGGGAGGATTAGTCCAATGACCTAGTTCACCCCTCGTCAAAATGGCGCCGTTCCTGGGGACCAGTGTCTATGTTTGATTGTTTTTGATTGCTTGAGTCTAGGTCTTCGTTTATACTTTTCTTTTATTTGAGTTTTTTTTTCTTTGTATAAAAATGGGAAATATCTCGTTTCCTCAATTTGAAAATGAGCCATTTTGGGTGTACTTTAATAGACTAGACAACTTCATTAGTTACCATGGTTATGATCTTTGGAAGGCTTGCGGGATTTGTTATCATAGTTTGACTAAGCAAACTAGAGACATTGTTGAAGCATGTTTAGTGGTAGATTTCAGGCATTGTCAATCGATGATGCTTGGGACTTTTATGTATGGTTTGCTAGAGATAGTTATAATCGTGGTTATGGTGGTTCAAATACTTCTATTGATGATTGTTATGGTCCATGTTCCATGAATAATGAATCTTGCATGCCTTCTTGTGCCCCCATTCCCTATATTGATGATGCCATTCCCCATATTGACGATGCCACTTATATCGAATCTGCTGCTCTTTCTTGCTCATGATGGTTGTTTTTGCTGATTATGAAGTAGATTACAGTATTGGAACCAGCATTACTTTCATAGTTCATAGTTTGCAAATTTTGAAATTGAAAAAAATGGTGTGAAGCATATTCTTGCTTGGCCATGTTGAACCTCAAAATTGTTTGGTAGACGATATTTATATTTGTATTATTGTTAGTAGTCTAGAAATAGTTGATTCTTTGAGATTTTTGAAATATAATCCCTTGAATGATTAGTTAAAACTGCTACAGGATGGCTTTTGTGGGTGTTAAAAGCCCCCATTTACTGAGTTTGACTGCAGGTATTGTAGCCCCCAAGTATGGGTGGCATTCGATTTTTGTGTTTTTGCCCTATCGACAGCCGTTATGCTGCCGAAATGAGTCTAGAATACGTATATTAGCTTAGTTTAGAAAGGAAAACAAACTAATAAAGAAACTCTATCTATCATAGCATGGACTCGACTCTATTCGTCGATGCTGAGGAGATTCTAGTAGGTCATGACGAGGTAGCTCGCCCTCGGAAGAGGGAGACCCGTCCACGTGAGGAGGTTCGAGAGCAACGCCTCGCGGCCGATCGACGTCGCCAGGAGGATGTTGTTTGGGAGGCTCCTCCTAACTGGGAACCTAGGGTCCTTAAATGGGACCTAGACCATCATGTCTCGATCAGAGGGTGGCGCGGCATCGTGAGTTTCTTGCGCCTTTTTTTTAGTATTTTTTTTCTTTCAAACCATAACTGTTTTTTTACTCTTCCGTAGAGTGAGTCTAGCATGCATCTATACGACTCTGGTGACTTGCGGACCCGTTTTGAGAGTTTACCCAAGGTGGTAAAGGGGATCGTGGAGCTTTCGAGGATTAGCCGCTCGCTGGCGGCTCTTCGGGATTTGTCGATTCAGCCTGCTTCGTCAGCTTTCCTCCGCGAATTGCTGGAGTTTTGGTGGGATTCCACCAACACTTTTCACTTTCCGTGGGGAGAGATGACGATTACCCCTTACGACTTCTCTATGATTACGGGTTTTCCTTTTGAGGCGAGCCCATAGTTGTCGGGGTTGTTACGGGGTCAGACGCGAGACTGAGTGATCTCGTGGGGAACCGACTTGCGACGGTTCTTCACGTGTATGCGCAGTCTTGTCCGTACTCGGTTCTTGCCGACGAGTTGTCGGTAGACGAGGTTGACCAATAATGTACACTTGAGCAGCTGGCCCGGATATACATTGCCCACGTTCTTTGCGCCACTATCTTGAGTGATCGGGGAGAGCATTTCGCTATTGGGTTACTTATTTGCCTTAGTGACTAGGGGCAAGTAGGTAGCCTGAATTTGGCGGAGGAGTCGTATGCCCATATGCTTATAGCAATGGGCAAGGCGACCTGGGTGCTGGATCCCGCGATAGCTACTGAGGTGCCTCGAATCTCCCTCTCGTGGCATGGTCGTATCCTTGAGGTACGTACTTTAAATTTTCTTTTTATCATTATTTTTTCCTTTTCCTTCTTTGAAGCTTATTATTTTGATTTTTTCGTTTAGGCTCGGGGATACTCGTACCTGCCTTTTTTAGCCCTCAAGGTGCTCGGGGCTGCTTGCTTTCCTATCGGCCATCGACTGGCCGTGATTAGGAAGAGGCAAGCCACTTCAGCCGGCGACTTTTGGTAGAGGATTCTTTCGACGACTTGTGTGTCGGTGAGTATTTTGACAACACATGTGTATCTTTCTCTATAAATATTATTATTTTGTTTTGATGATTTTCATGTGATTGTATATTTTAGATCGATCTCCGTCCTTGGAGTTTGATCGTCGGAGTCCCTGAGGTTATCCGGTCTGGAATGGTTTGTTGTCGTTTCTGGGCCCTCTACCCGGGACTCCCGGTGCTCCAGAGGACGGATGCTTGGTTTTTAGGCGAGCGTATTCTCCGGCAGCTTTTATCCGAGGAGCCTTTGGTTCCTGAGGACCCTCTGATCCGGATGTTACGTCCGGATTTGCTGTCTACCAAGGATCGAGCTCAGGCGATCCGTGGTTATCCAGCAGAGCAGCTGATGCTGCCGGACGCATTTTATCCGGCTTTCATTGCGTCCAAGCTGACTCCCTTCCCAGCTTTTGTTCCGGTTAGTACCTTAACTCTCTCTTTTTCTTGTTTCTATTTATTTTTTCGGAACCTTGACCCTTTTTATTTTTCTGTTATTATATTTTTCTTAGCGGGTCGAGCTAGGTGTTTTGGTACCTCCTACAACGAAGATCACGTATACCGATGCTGTCGGATCAGTAATTCGAGATATCCTTCCAGCAGCGGAGGATGATGAGGGGATATCGTTTGTTCCTGAGACGGTCGAATCAAGATGTCTTTTTTGTATATGTACTTAAACATTTCTATTTATTTTTGTTTCATATACATTTGTTTACTTACTGTGTTGGGGTTTGGTAAGTCCGACTCACCGCGGAAACAACCCCGACCCAAGGAACCACTCGTAATTAATAAAACCATAAAGCATAAATAAATAATCAAAAGAAAAGGAAGAACGAATCATACCCTTGAAGCGAGTTTCGCCCTCACAAAACGGGCTCTTACTTGAAAGCCTTAAGCACCGCAAATGCCGTGCCTCCGACGGTATCCACCCACAAAGGACTAACACTACTTTTTAGGTCCGCTACCTTGGAGTTAGCAAGGTCCGACCAAAACCCAAGTGTTAATGGAGTTTTAGAGTTTTCCCAAAAATATGGAATGCTCTTTCTAACTCCCACTCAAGCAAAGAATTCTCAATCCATGACATGACTATTTATAAGGAAGTATGCCTTGTGAATTCCACTCATCTTTTAAAGTGGGACTTTTCACAAAAAGATCCCACATGGAAAGATTGGTGAATTCAACCCTTAGTTAAATAAACCAAGGAACAAGTAACAAGTTTCGCATGGTTGGGAGTGGACCACTTTCTCACTTGGTCCCCAAGGCATTTCACATGCAATGTGAATTAACCATGTGTCACTCAACCTTGAGCCCCAAGTTGGGTTCGGTTGGCCCATTTTATTTTGGCTCGTGTCCATGACCCATCAACCCGGGTCCACGGCCCTTGCCACATGTGTCGCCACCGTGGCGCGCCGCCACCATGGCGCTGCCACGTGGCACGCTGCCACTAGGTGGCTGCCAACGTGGCGCTGCCACTGGGCGGTTGCCATGCGTGCTGCCACGTGTGCTACCACATGGCATTTTGCCATGTGTGCTGCCACGTGGCATGCTCCTATTGGGCATGCATTCCTAGCCTTTTGTGTGGCTAGGATTTTACTTTTTACTTGAAGCATTTTCCCGTCTCGCCAAATCCTTAAATTTTGGCTCGACATTTGAGATTCTCCGACGCTCGGTTTCGACGCTCCAAGCTCGAATTTCCGACGTCTAAATGTTTAACACTCGGGCGAATTTCCGAATTAATTCGTCGAGTCGGTTCGTATATTTTGCTTGGGTGTGACCCAAAGGGTTCAGTGAAGATTAAGCTGTAATATTAATTATATTAATATTACTGATCGGAAGCGGCCTCCACCAGGTATTCCGATCACTTGACCTTGCTGAATATATATTAGCTTTCTAATAATTCTGAACCCGCTATCAGAATAATACACTTGTTCGAAGGACACCATTCCTTTCAATCTCCCACTTATCCTTCCGGACAAGTGTGCTTTTAGTGTATAGCCCCTTTCCTATGTCTTTTCATGTCTCTTCATAAACCACAGAGTAAGATTACTCGTCATCTCTGTTACGTCCAGAAGTGTTTCTCGAAATCCGAGTTTGACTGTCAATAAGCAGATGATTTCTAAAATCCATCTAAGCACCGCCATGCATTTTCACAGTCTCGCTCTTCGAGAGGCCTTGTAAACAACAAGAAATGTTCCCTATTGTTAGTAGGGGGACATTTCCAGTCTTGCAATGTAGCTTCTCTTACTAAGAGGACCTACCCGCCTGATATCTGTCTTTATAATCCCTAGTTACGGCAGACGTTTGGCGGATACCAAAGCGGACCAGTACTCAAACAAGAGATCTCCCACTACTCATGGTCAAAGGAAAAGAGTTCCGATAGTAATAATGAGAAAAATACTTATGACAGTTTTTAAATCTCTTAAAGTATTCTCATAGGTCGATCCAGGATGGTTCTAAACCAATACCTGTGCAAATGATTTATATCATCATAGCACAAGAAACAGTGCTATAAATCATACTACACACTAATCTCTAATGGTCATTAATCGTCCACAAAAATATGACCTTGATTAGGGATAATTTTCGATTAAAATATTCAATGTTCACTTAATACGTGTTTCTTTATCCAAGCCATTGACTTGATACCCTATTTTGAATATTTATTAAAATCGAATGGACTCATTATTTAATTCTAAACCACAATTAAATAGTTTTGTGGAAAATTAGAAATATTTTATTCCACTATGAAACTTCACAATGTTTCATCTTATGATAAATGGTTTTTCCCAAATGTTTTAAGAGTAGTACTCTTCATAAAACATTCATAGAAATCACACTCATATTTGATATGCTTGATTTCTTTCAGGAAATTATGAATGTTGTCGTTCACTTATTGCATAGGTTTAGTTATAATTACTTTGCAAACCTTAGCATCTTCATTATCCACCATTTACATAATAAGATGATAAAATTTTGAGAGTGTTAATGGATTACATGTGATTCAGGATTTATTGTCCAAGCAATGGCTCCCACTCATTTTTTATGATTTGAGACCTTCTACATGACAACCTACAACCATCAACGTTCAACAACGAACTTTTCCATTTAACATCTATCTTATTATTGCCTTTAAGGCAACAATATTCTCAACATATGTTTTAGTAGACTCTCCGATGATGCCTTGCAAGGATTTCACTCCAAATGACTCACAATGATTTGGAATACTCTAATCACTTGCGATCATGGAAATTAATCTTAAATTTCCGCACATTATACATGGATGCATATCCATGTTACCATTCTCAAGCCACGACACTTATTGCCTCGTGCTTATAAATGGCTTCCTTACTAAGGATCTAATCCTTGTAAAGGTTTGTGCTTGCAACATAAAAACTCAAATTATATTTGTTTCCATGCGTCAAGAACTCATCCAACTACTTATCTAAGTTCTATGGATGTTCTTGACTATAATCTAATGATCTAATACTTAGACTAATGTCGATTGGTATTATATACGTACTTCACATGCTCCAAGCATGTAAGTCATCTGACGATTCCATATCATAGCTTTACATGATGAATTTAATTCTAGAATGATTCTCAATTTTATTCCATCCACGTGACATTTAGCTCATACAGTTACACTGAGTCTTGCCAAATTGTTCGCTATATGATGTGGTTGAAAGTCTCTTACTAGAGTCTTTCTCATTTGACATAGTACTTAGCCTAGCTTATAGTTAGGTCAAACATTTACTTAGCTTCATACATATGGGTCAAAAGCCTTTCTAAGTCCTTCATGTTTAACATGGTAATTTCTTTTACTCATTTAAACATTTAATTAAGTCTATACCATAGAACTTATTTCCCAACATGTACTAAGTATCATCTTTAGCTTGGTCCATTGTCGAAAATACTTTCAAATCTAAGCATTTAGCATTTGATAGTTGTTTCACAATAGAGTTCGTAAACTTCTTGTTGGACCATTACTTTTGCTCCCACTAAACTTCATGTTCATCAGAATTTCTATGTTTCTCCTTAAGTCAATCCTCTTATTAACTTTATGAGAAAACACGTTCCAATTCCTTCATGCAATGCTTCCTTTAATCCCATGACGAATTCCATGTGCTTGCTTTCAAATCTAGCATTATTTATATTTTCAAAACCCATAGACTATTCCATAGTCACTTTCAAAATCCTATTTTGGGTAGGCGGTTTTGGTATCTATTTTGCCATATTTCATATGTGCAATTTTGCTAGATCAATCACGAAAAGACTTAAGCATTCCGATTGGTGAATAGGTTTTTATTAAAATCAACTCCTTGAAATTAATTATATCCTTTTCAACCCTATCTAGCTATGTATGCATATACATTTCCACATTTGTTAGTTTTCTCCTTGAAAACTTATTTGCAATCGATGGATCTTTCATCCTTCATGGAAATTAATCAAGTTTCGAACATGATTTTCAAACATGGAGTCTATTTCGGATTTTCATGGCCTCTAACCATCATTCGGAATTTGGATTTGTCGTAGCTATCTTACAAGACATTATTCACTTGCTTGTAAGTCTTAGGTTTATTTCTAACTTAATAGAAAATTTATAGGATTCAATCCAAGCCTTTGGTGAATTCTATACCTATACGGGGTAATTGCATCAAACACTGAGTTTTAAGGCGCTTTCAAGGCCCTTTTATTATGTTGATCTTACTCCAACATTTTTAATGTTTTGTGAGTAATGAATTCTCTTTTAAGGCACTTGTAAAGTCTTTTGAGTATTCTTGATCAAGCATTCTCATGAAGTTCTTTAAGGTCTTCTGAGATTCTCAGTTCTAGTTTGTTGCTAAGCTCGATGGTTATCGAGTTCATTTTCCTCCCACTTGTCGTTTTGGAAACGTGTTACTTTCCAAAACGACACTACTTAGAGCAACAAACATTATGTTTTCAATTAGGATGTGGAGGTAATGCCCGTAGTCTCACTTGAATGCTTACAAAGAGACATGTATATTGTCTTTGGTAAAAGTTCATTGTGAAACAAACAGTTAGCTCCCACTTGAGCTATCTTAGTCTTTATTAAGCCATTCAGCTCCCACTGAGCCACCTAGCTCCCACTGAGCCACTTAGCTCCCACTGAGCTAGTGAATCCTACTGAGACTAAGAGCCTTCGACATATACTTGAAAAGACTATTAGAAGTTATTTCTATCCATAACTGAATATGGCGTCGTTTCTTAGCTTTGACATATTTTTTTAGTGTAACATTAGTCATTTGTGCAAATCTTTAAGAACTTTATAGGAAGGGTTGTGAACCATCGTCGTTCGAGTCATTTTCAAATGACATCGAGGTCTCCCTGAGGACACACTATGTTCTTTGTGGAATTCTTTATGAAAATTTCCATTCATAACTTTGAGATGGTCACGCTTGGCTCAAGCAAACATTGCTCGATCTAATCTAGACGTTTTGATATCTTGCCAAGTCGATTCTATATTTCACTGGACTCTTGAGCTACTCAAGTTAAGTTTGTTCACATTTGTTCAATATAGCCATATCCTTTCAAATTCTTTGTGAAACGTTGAAGTAATTGAATCCTCTTTAGCCTTCGGAGTCAACTGTCTATACCAAGAACAATAGCTCTCTACTTTGTCGGTTTCAACAAGTAAGACTTGCTTGTCTTAGAACGATTCCAAATTGAGCAACTATCAAGAGCCTATCTAACAAAGCCTTGAGTACGTTCTTGTCGACGTGACATTGCTAAAGATGTTTGGAACGCAAATCAAGCCCATGACCTGAACTTAGTGAGTTTATCATGTTAGGGAAATGTTTGTTTATAATCAAGCATTCTTGACTCAACGCTTGGATAACCATGCCAATCAAATTAATCTCGCAACTATTGCTCATTACTTTGAATGTGAGTATTTCCGTGTGTAAACGGATCAATTGCTGATTATGGAACATAATAACCATTACTTGTTCCAGCCTTTGGCTTAAAAGGTCTTTAAGAAAAACATACGACCTTACAACTGATGTAGCTCTTCTTGCTTCACTCTAAGCTTGCAAGTCGATAACTTAGCTTAACTTCAATAGTTTGAGGTCACTATCATAGTGGAACACTCAAGCAGTATCCGATACTTGTGAAGATAACGAATTGCTAAGTTAATAACATGAACTCATGAGTTGAAATGAAATCTAATTCCTTTTCTTTGTTCCTTCTTTCCTATATTTCTTATCATACAATATCTCATAATCTTATTTTAAGAATCATTTCTTTAAGTAACTTAACTCTTATACTTTGTCAGGCATAATTGTCAGGCATAATCAAGCACCTAGTGTGCCGTAAAACAAAGTTCCATCTTTTCCATTAATTCTTACTCGAATTACTACACCAATGAGTCCTACTCAATTATGTATGATGCGAAAAGATACGTTGGTTGTCAAACATTGACAATCTTGAGTTTGCAACTCAATACCTCATGTTTTGTCAAAACTACCTAGTATTTTGAATACATGATGTCCAACCGTCCTTTCGGACTTAGTTATAAAAGTCATTTATGAGAATTGTATTTTAGAAATGCTTTTCCTGTCTTTGAGAACTATTCTCAAGGATTTCCTTTACCAATTATGGAAACAATATTATTTGATTTAGAATACTATAAATATAAGTGCAAAGTATAACCATTTATCAAGAACATAATAAGTTTGAAATTTAATAGCATTCATGAAAACTTCAATCTTATTAAACGTCTTATTTACGCATAAAAATTGTCCCTATTTGGCGAAAATAAGGCGATTCTAAGATCCGAAAAAACAAAGAGTGGTTAAGCATCCTTTGACTTGTCTTAAACACTCAATCATCTAGGGTAAGCTTTGCCTTGCTATTGGCTCTAAGCCACTCTTGGTTAGACAATCGTCGCATCTAATGCATCTTTGACGATGTATCTCTTTTGCCACGGTATGTGAGGACTCCTCACTCATACCGATGAGTTAAACCAAAACCAACGTGCACTCCCGGTGTGCCTTATGAGCCTTGGAGAAGTGATGGCACCTCGCTTTGGAGTAGCCTACCATCACCCTCGTCCGGTTGGTAAGTGTTTTTTTTGGAAAGGCAAATTTGACACAATATTATTAGGGACCTAGGATTTCTATGTTGGTTGATTTAAGTGAACTTAACTAATCATCGCAACATAAATAAAACCTAAACATGCTTCGAACGAATAATTCACATGTATATATATAAGAATAAAATATAAAGCGAAATTATAGATGCATATTGGCAACTAGCATGACCCCTTGAATTCTTCAAATCTTCAAAAGGTCTTCATTTGCAATTCAAGGCTTTGTCTTCCAAGATACGCCGTCTTCAAGACATAACCAAACTATGCAAATACTAGTATTTACGACTAGGAATAATCTGAATATTAATGTACAAAAATACTTAACGGTGCGTAGACCGTATTTAGATTTACAAAAATACATAACGGCACGTAGTCCGTATTTTCTATCCTAGTCGGGTCCCACTAGTTGCCATTTCATAAAACCTGTGAGAGAGAATATACATTCCATTCATCCATTCACTATTTGTGAATGGCCCATGCAATTTACAAAATCAAACAAGTAAAATGCATTTAAACAACGCGCACACTAGTAACTAATCTAGGTGGTTAATCCAATTAACACGCCTAATTAAAACTAGTCAAAGTTGTTTAACCGATTATGTAATTGACGCCATTAATAATTGAAGCTCCCACTAAATTCCGCGTTTCCCTTAATTAATCCAATTAATTAAGTCGGTAGCACCCAAACTTGTCAAAATAAAATTTTTCCAATGCCGCTCAAAAATCGAGGCCTAGCCTCCAAAAATTTTAATTAAAATAAACAAAATTAATTAAAATAAATAAAACAGCAAAATAAGCAACATTAAGCCAACCGCATTTCAAGTAGCTTTCACTTTAAGCGTTTTGCCAAGGAAACTCGAATAATAGCGGCTCATGTAAACTAAGCATATTACGCCTAGTCACCTCACCGCACCAAGCATATGCACACACCCAAAAATCCGCACACACGGCCCGCGGCAAGCAGCCATAGGATGCTGCCACTGCCGTGGCTGCTGCCACTGCAGGCACGTGGCTGTTGCGGCCCGTGTGCTGCTGCCGCGAGTGTGGCCGCACGCAAGGCGGGGCAGCTACCTTGGCAGCCACATGCGGGCTACTATGCAGCCCGGCTAGCCAAGGTGGTTCTTTGCCTCGTTTTGTGTGCCATGGCCTCGGGATTTGATCCCTTTTCGCGAGACATAATTAATTAATTCTAGAACTAACTTAATGAGCAAAAATAAAATTTTTAAACAAGTCTAACTTAATAAAATTTTCAAAGTGCAAATAACCAAAATAATTCCAAGAACCATTCTTAATTAAATTGGTTTAGCTTGGTGCAATAACAAAGTTGAGGCAATTTCTCACTTTAAATTTAATCAATTTAAATTAAACTTGAGAATTTGACAAAGTTAGGGGAAGTTTGAAAAATATGAACTTTAATGTTCAAATGAAAAATTCCAACATCTAAATATTGTAAATCCTTGAAAATTATATCTTCCAACATGAAGATAACCAAATTTCTATCACAAAAATTGAACTTTATGTTTCCAATCAACTCAAAATGATTAAAACAACAAAGTTTAACACAAAATAAAATGGAATTTAGTGGTTTTTAAAGTTTCAATCACTTATCACAAATAAAGATTGAATCTTTAACACTTAGGAAGCCTCAAAACAAAAATTTTCACACTAAAAGGCAATTAATTTGCAATTATGTGAAAACAAATCAACCTTTAAGCATCAAACACTACCAAGTAAGTGTGCTTTAAGGGGACTTAAAAATGTAGAAAATAATGCAAATAATAAACCACATAATCAACAAGTTATGCCATTAATTTCAAGGTTAGAAAAGACTTAAAATTTTTCGTCAAAAACGAAAAATCCATCGAAAAAGGCGTTTCTGGTCAGAATTTGGCTAAAATCACAGCCCAGAAGGGTAAAATCGTTTCCAGAACACCTTTTTCACCCAAAATTCACAAGTCTTGGGCGAAAATCTGGGTTCTGGGCCAAATTCGACATTAAAAACGGGATTAAAATAAATAAAACCGAGCTACTAATCTAATTAGCAACTTAAACCAGAAAAATAAGCCAAAATATACCTTGAAAAACATGATTAAAAAAATAACGAGCGGGGCTCCGATACCGCTGTTGGGGTTTGGTGAGTCTGACTCACCGCGGAAACAACCCTAACCCAAGGAACCACTCGTAATTAATAAAACCATAAAGCATAAATAAATAATCACAAGAAAAGGAAGAACGAATCATACCCTTGAAGCGAGTTTCGCCCTCACAAAACAGGCTCTTACTTGAAAGCCTTGAGCACCGCAAATGCCGTGCCTCCAACGGTATCCACCCATAAAGGACGAACACGACTTTTTAGGTCCGCTACCTTGGAGTTAGCAAGGTCCGACCAAAACCCAAGTATTAATGGAGTTTAAGAGTTTTCCCAAAAATATGGAATGCTCTTTCTAACTCCCACTCAAGCAAATAATTCTCAAGCCATGCCATGACTATTTATAAGGAAGAATGCCTTGTGGATTCCACTCATCTTTTAATGTGGGAATTTTCACAAAAAGATCCCACATGGAAAGATTGGTGAATTCAACCCTTAGTTAAATAAACCAAGGACCAAGTAACAAGTGTCGCATGGTTAGGAGTGGACCACTTTCTCACTTAGTCCCCAAAGCATTTCACATGCAATGTGAATTAACCATGTGTCACTCAACCTTGAGCCCCAGGTTGGGTTCGGTTGGCCCATTTATTTGGCCCGTGTCCATGACCCATCAACCCGGGTCCACAAACCTTGCCACATGTGTCGCCACTGTGGCGCGCCGCCACCATGGCACTGCCAATGTGGCACGCTGCCACTTGGCGAGACGGGAAAATGCTTCAAGTAACAAGTAAAATCCTAGCCACGCAAAAGGCTACATTTTGCCATGTGTGCTGCCACATGGCACGCTCCTATTGAGCATGCATTCCTAGCCTTTTGCGTGGCTAGGATTTTACTTGTTACTTGAAGCATTTTCCCGTCTCGCCAAATCCTAAAATTTTAGCTCGACATTTGAGATTCTCCGACACTCGATTTCGACGCTCCAAGCTCGAATTTCCGACGTCTAAATGTCTAACACTCGGGCGATGAATTAATTTCTTCCGAATTAATTCGTCGAGTCGGTTCGTATATTTTGCTTGGGTGTGACCCGAAGGGTTCAGTCAAGATTAAGCTGTAATATTTATTATATTAATATTACTGATCGGAAGCGGCCTCCACCCAGGCATTCCGATCACTTGACCTTGCAGAATATATATTAGCTTTTTAATAATTCTGAACCCGCTATCAGAATAATACACTTGTTCGAAGGACACCATTCCTTTCATACTGTCCTTATATTCTTGGAACAGATTCTGCGGGAGACCGTGAACGGCATGGTGAGAACTTTACGTGCTTTCCGAGCTTCTTATCGGAGAGCCCTCGTGACTTTGTCATGCCGTGATCATCGGATGATTGCGGTAAATTCTCTCTCTCTTTTTTTTTCTTTTTTCTGTTTTTTTTAACAAAGTTATTACATTTCATGTATCAATCTTCGTTTTGTATTTTACAGATGTGCAGCAGCCGTCTAATTGTCGCCAAGCATCCTGATTCCTTTTGTACACATATTATTATTTTTTAGGAAACAGAAGTACATATTATTTTTATTTTGTTTTGTTGTACATATGACACATTTTTTGTATATTATTATTTATTTTGTTTCCATGTGTACGTACATTTTTCTTATTTAAAAAAAAAGCAAAAAATTTTCAGAGAAGGAGGGAAAGGGTTCCCGACTTACCCCCCTTGAAAAAAATAACAAAAAAGAGAAGAAGGAAGGAAAATAGGAAAAACAAAGAAAAAAGGAAAGGAATTAAAGAAGAAAAAGAAAATAAAGAAAAAATAAGAGAAAATAGAAAAAGAAGAAAAAAAAAAGAAAAGAAACACAAAATGAAAAGGAAAAAGGACACAAGAGTTAACAAAAGGTAAGCGTATGAATTGTCTTAAGATTTCGTCAAGATTCCGTCATTATGTGAGCCAAATTACGGAAATAAATCTAACTCATATGTCGCGGCATAGGAGACGCGCTCAACTGGATGAGTTGCGCATGGCTGTCGCGTGCATGTGAATTGGTTGCGCGCGGATGTCGCGCGCAACTCATGAGTTGCGTGCGCCACCTGTTGGTGAACTTTCCTTTAAGCAAAAATTGCCGAAAATTTGCCCTTCTTCGGTCTATTTAAGCGTGGTTTCGTGTAGGCTTTTGATTATCTCACATTCATTCGCTTAGTAACATCATAAGAAACTAAAAAGAATTAATCTCTCTAAATTCTCACTCCTCTTTTTTATTGAACATTGGTGAAAACCTTTGAAAAACGTCTGAAGCAATGGGTCACTTCCCTTTCTACCGATGACAAACTAGCTTTCAAAATTTACCACCAAGACCCTTTATTGAGTTACATGCAACTAGTGATTAATTTTGATTTTCTTCATGCCGCAGTCAACCATTGGGGCTCTAACCACTATCTCTTCTTGTTTAAAGGGGACGAGATTGTCCCACTACCCGGTGAGTTCGAGGCCTTGCTAGGCTTCCCTGCAAATACTCTCCCTGTGCTTATTCGCCAACCTTGTCGGATCCCAAACCTATATTCCAATGATTTTTTGGCTTGTCCAACAATGATACGATTAATATTGGAACTGAAGAAGGCATGAACTTGATTCAATTTATTGAACGTTTCGTCGCCCCTCGTGACAACATGACTACACAATGCTTTAAAATTCGTGCTTTATGTTATTGTCTTGTTGTTAATTGTTTACGTAGGACATAAAAACAGTATGGAGATTATTCCATGGTGCCCATAGTAGAGCAAATAGAGGGATGTCATTCACCCGCTCCTTTGGCTTTGGCGGAAACCGTTCTATGCTTGAATCACCTTAGAGGAGACCCTAACGAAAACGGTTTCACGTGAAGTCCACTCCAATTACACGTACTTTTTTTTTCGCCATTTATCAACGCAAGTTACGAAGTTGCGCTGGCATGACTAGCACAATCTACTACGCTGCGCGCGGATGGCGCGCACAACTGCTTTTTATGCGCGTGCCACCTGCTCGTGTCAAAATCACAAAACTATTTTTTTTTCTTTTTTTTTTACATTTGGCTCATGGAGCGTTTGCTAATTGTTGATCAGCCACAAAACCTTGAGGCTAATGGATTAAGGACATTCCCTGGACGTCGAATCCTTTACAAGTATAAGAACGAAGAAGAATGGACGTCGTTTTTCTGTGACGAGGTTCCTAACATACGCTTTGTGATTCCTTGGTGGAACATAAGTAGTATGGTTGGGAATAGTCTCAATTGCCCTTACATTAGGCTTCTAGGTCTATCTAGTGCTACATATATTTTTCCTTGCAGGGTAATAAGACAGTACGGGATGAAACACATTATTCCCCCGCAAGATTATGATGCCACTAAAGATGTGATTTTAATCCTGAACGAGTTTTCCGTTGGATGGAATATTGGTCAAGTCTTCCTAGATGGGTAGTACAAAATACTACCGCGAGTATTATATTATCTTCCTTTTACGAAGCTTCAATGTATGCGGCGGATAAAGGTGTTGAATAAGGCTCAATCACAACATCAAGCCGCCACGGCTCGCAATCCACCTAAGCCTTTGATGCATTCGGCCACCACTACTCCTCCTAGTGGCGAAAACAAAGGAGTGAGAAGAAAATTAGACTTCTCTTCTCCTAAGGCTCAATCAAAGGAAACAAAAAGGAAAGCTCCCTCCGAACTTGCGCAACAAGGCGTCATAATCAAGGAACCTTCTCAACACACTCGCAAAAGGACTCTAACGAAAACTATGGAAAAGGGAAAAAAGGTTGAAAAGACCCCAATTCCCAAATTGAAGAACAATGTGTGGGTTAAGAAGAAGAGTGTAGGAGAAAGCTCTAAGGTTTCTGAAAATACTGCAATAGAAACTACTTCTCCATCATCCATGACAATTGAGGACATAGTAAAACCTTAGAGTGTTACACAATTTTGTTATTAGTTTTAATTTGAATAAAGTGTAATCACTACTATGTTTTTTTTTTCCGTTTCTAATCTAGTTCAACAATGTCTCTTTTTTTTTGAAATTGAATAAAATGAACTTTATATTTTTATATTTTGAAATGATCGAATCATAAAGATTGCCTACGTATTCGTATTACGAAATCAGGTTTTTGCGTAGTTCTAATGTTTATTATTATTTTTTTTTTATTTTTCTTTAATCTCTAGGGTAGATATTAAATAAAAAATTAATCAAACCTTGTTAAAAAAATTTAAATCAAAGTTTAATTTTTATTTTCCGAGTACATGTGATACTCAAGAAACACCCTCTTTTGTCGCAAGTAGAAGACGCAACTTCATTCAAGCGTAAAAATTCGGGTTCGCAGTTCGTCATCAGGTGGCGCGCGCAACACATGAGGTTGCGCGAGCCTATATTCCACCGTTCCGCTTGCGCGTCATCAGTTTAATTTGTTGCGCGTGACATCCGCGCGCAACTATTCCACTTGTGCGCGACATCTGTATTACGAGTATCTTTAGAATTTTTTTATTTTTCAGCATTATTACCCCCCCAAGTGTGAAGAGATTTTTGTGATGTTCGAAAAAATCTAAACACATAGAATGGTCTATTATTTCTAAATTATTACCCCCCAAAGTGTTATGTATTTGACCGTGTTATTCGGTAAAATGCATAACACTTAAAATCTTTCAATTGAATGCTAATGAAAATTGGTTGTATGAATGAACGAGTTTATCCGGATTTCATATGTAATATTTCTTAAGTCGATAAATGTTTATTAATTGGCAAATTTCATCACCTCCAATATCCATTAATCTGACGGCTCCTCCTGATAGGATTTCAGTTACGCGATAGGGACCTATCAAATTAGGCTTGAATTTTCCTCTTGGATAAGTTGGTGGACCCTTAACCTCCTTAGTACAAAGTCACCTTCTTTTATTTTTCTAGGTTTTACCCTTTTATTGAAATGACACGCAATGCGCCGTTGGTAGACTTGTACATGATGCAAAGCTCTTAATCGTCGTTCATCGAGGAATAAAAGCTCTTCATGGGCTAGTAATTGGGTTAGTTTAAGAAATGAAAATATAGATTTAAGCGCTCCAAGATTAAATACTCAACCCGACCAATAATGGCGGTGAAAGGTTGTTCATCATCGGGTTTAATTTGGTTTTGGGGAGATATTTTAAGGTGTCTACAGTTAGTAACATCAAGGAAAAATATAAATCAAATAATTAAATTAAAGAGTTGAAGTTAGGATTAGAGATTTGGGTTCAAACCCTCATAAATTAACAACCTTTCATGTCGAGGGCGAAGGCAACTTCGAAATTGGCTAGGTGAGTCTAAGTCTTGTGAATGCGGTATGGTGTATTTTGAAAAAGGCTAGGCTTAGAAAAAGAATAGAGAGAGAATAAGCTTTAGCTTAGAGAGAGAAGATATATGATTGTTGGTTTCTTGGTGATTAAAAACGGGGAAGAACACCCTTATTTATATAAAAAATAGTCCCGAAACGATCAGAATAAGATCAAATTCAATTCGGAGTAAAACTGCTCCCATCACGGCGCGACAGGGTCCATCGCGGCGCGATAGGTCCTGTCATTTTGCGATTGAGAACGCGTTATCTAAAATCCATACGTAATCCTTGATCTAATTTAATTAGATGAATTAAAGTCCATACTTATCTTTTAAAATCCGATTTATCCTTTAAAACACTTGTTTTATTCCAAATTAAATTCCTTTAACTTCTCTAAAAATATAATTATTAATCCTAATTTCATTAGAACTTAAAAGGAACCTTCTAGATTATTATAGAAGACTAAAGTCAATCCTAATAACTTTAGGAATAATAATTAATGGGCCCTCCACTTGATCATTGGGCCGTATATAAAATTCGTTTTAGGCCCAGTTTAATATTTTGGCCATAACTTCCTCAATATTCATCGAAATTGGGTTTATAATATATCGTTGAAAAGCTCTTTTCGAACCCCATCCAACTACACTATTATTGGACCCTTATTATGGACCAAACTAAGCTAGACTGGATATTTTCCATAAATATAGTGTGAAAAAAAATATTTTCGAAAACAGAAAGAAACATTTTTATTAAAACAGGAGCATCACGAGACTTTTTCACATTTCACTTTGTTCGATAATCAATGACGTGAAAGGTGTTCATCACTGAGTTTGGTTTTTAGGGAGACACAATCAGGTATTCTACAATTACCTTGGTCATGGATCAACACTTGTCCAAGCTAAGTAAATCAAATCAGTATTTAAACAAAACTTATATATTGTCCCAGAAAATCTGGAAATTGTCTAAAATCATGATAAAACTAATCAGAAATTAAAACTATGAAGCTTGTCCTGGCCACTTTAAAATTTCTCGTGCACCTTCAAGCTCCATCTCCATGCTAGCCTCACTTCTTTGCAGTTTCTACACAACATGAATAATATTAGGCACTACAACTTGGTATCACATATCTAAGTGAAAGTTAAAGTGTTTATACCATAATACCTAAGGTTGATGCTCCATTCTTCTTAAGGAAGTAAAGGTACTTCTAGCAGTTGCGCTTCCAACGCCCTTTCTTCTTGCGGTAAAAGCATTCACTTTCACTTGAAACCTTGGACTTTGGAGTCGCCTTGGGCTTTTCAGGAGCCAGGGCAACTTTCTTGCCCTTGCTCTTGGCACTAACGGTTTGCCCCTTCATCTTGAACCCCTTTCCCTTTTTGATGATAAGAATCTCTTTAGTGAAATCCTTAGGGATGCTTTTCTGCACTAACCAACATAGCATGCAACTCATTCATAGTCTTTGCAACATTAGACATATTAAAGTTCATGATAAACTGGTAAAAAGTCTTTAGAAGTGAGTGGAGAATGATGTCTGTTGCCATCTCAGCACTTTATAGGTTCCCTAATTTCTACATATTTTGAATAAGGATGATCATTTTGAAAACATAATCATGAACTGCGGTACCCTTCTCCATCTTACAAACCAAAATCTCTCGATGGAGCTCGTACAAACCTTTCAACTCTTGCTTATTTCTTAAATAAAGCTTTGAGTTCTTGATCTTCAAAACACTTTTGAAGACTAAGCTCCATGGTAGCAATCATCAAGCAAGTGATAGGCACAACCTTCTCATGTGTATCCTTGTGCTTACAGATCTCTGCCACAATAGCATTTTCTGGCAATGGTCGAAGCTAGGGGGTGTCAATGACATCCTCTCTACCTTAAGGATTTTGAACAAGTCTCAGCATTCTTTCCCATTTGGAAAAGTTATCCCCTGACAACGAACCTATCATTCTCAAGGAATGGTAGAAGATTTTAAATGTTGTTGTCATTATTGTTACGACTACCGCCCATCTATGTTAAAATAAGGCTAAGTTTAATAATTATGTTTCTTAATATTAAAGTACCATAAAATAATTAAGTAGGTAACTTTAAAGCACTTTATTCAACATTAATTGATCCCAATAAAATTTTAAGTGAATAGAAGATCTATTATTTGTGTAATAGTTGATCGGACTAACGCCCTACCATCAAGTATTTGCATTTTCATGGTGAGTAAACTCTTTACTGATTACAACTCTTATAACTCTTGCTTGAATAATTAACCATCACAATTTAATTATTACCCTTGCTTCAAGGTTCTAAACTCTTTAGGTAACCTTGTTGAGCATAACGAATTAAATGCGTAGAACGTGATCTACCCCAAATTACCCAAGATAACAAGTGACACTTTGCTGAGGCCGACCCGTCACTTACGATCGAAGCATTGTTAGGCATCTAATTTGAAAAGCAATCTCAATATTACTGGGACATAGATTTATTATGTTGTGATTATTTAGTGAACTCTAGCGCATCATCAATGAACATAAATAAAATCTAACATGCATAATCAACTAATGCATAAAATAAAGCATGACATAGTATGGCCCCTTAGTTATAAGAAAAATATAATGGAAAAGCTCCTGATTGAACCTTCATGGATCTCCATCCACCTAGCTCCTTTAGGCTTTCACTTCATGGGCTTCTTCGGACTAACATTATTTAAATAACTAATCTATTTATTTTAAATAAAAGTTAAAAAAAATAATTAACTGTAAGCATACCGTATATAGATTACAAAAATACATTATGATGCGCAGATCGTATTTAGAATCTATGGGTCATACTAGTCTATATATAGAAACATAATATCATATATTATATAAAAGTGCCATATAATAAATCAATCAACATGCTTGTCTAAACTTCAACATCGAATGCTCATAATTAAGTCAACGCAATTCCTAAAATATCTCATATTTTTAAATCATAATAATAAGATAATATCATATATCATTCATGACCAATAATTAAATATCATATATTTTAATTTAGGCATGAGATAGAATCAAATCTTATTTTAATCTTGGAAGATAATTAAATCATATTTATTTTCCATGATTATCCTAACTAATTTAAGTGATTCTATACTAATTTCTAGTCAATCAAATTATTTTAGAATCAATTATATTCGAATCTAATTATGGGATAATTACATTATTTAAATAAATTATTACCCTTTTGGAATATGGTTTGAATATCCTAACAAAACCCATAAAAAATTAAACACTTTAATTATATATAATTACTAATTTAACAACTTAAACATGGATAATATCAAATTAACCAACTTTTGAAAATTTGATTTTATCCTAAAATAAAAGATTTTATCTCAAAATAAATCTGAATTTATATTGAAATATTTTTTAAAACAAAATAATTTTTTATTTGAAAATTGTATGCCACTGCCGGCCACCGTGGTTGGCTAACTGAAGCCAGCCAGAGTGGCTGGTTGCTGTATGCAGCCATTGCCGCAAGGGCAGCAGCGAGAAGCAAGACTGATGTGGCTGCAACCACCATGCGTGGCAAGCCAAGGCTAGCCACGGTGGCTGGCTGCTTTACATCAGCCACTACCGTGCAAGGAAACAACAAAAGCACAGCGGTAACCGCGGCAGCAGTCGTGCAACGCTTGCACGCTGCTGCCAGCCACCAATTGGACCACCCTTGCCCTCCCTTCCCCTCCCTCTTGGACTAGCAGCGGCGGTAGCCACCGCGGCTGCTGCCTCTAAATTAATTATTTATTTTGATTTTTAATTATATTAAAATAACACAATTTAAAATCAAATTAAATCTGTCAAAAATTAAAAATTGATCTCCATTCAATTATAAAAATAGGGTTCATCATAAAATTAATCCCAATTAATTCTAAATTTTAAAATTAAATTTAAAAACATACGCAAAACATTTTTATGCATTAATCAATCTTATTAAACTTAAGTGACATGAATCATTTTGAATTAAATCAAAAACTCAAGCAAAAAATCAAAATTTAAGGCTAGGGTTTTCGAATAATCCAAAAATTACGATTTAGGGTTCGAAAAATTCGAGCAATTTAGGGTTAAATTTAGGTCCTCTTCATTGCTATTTTGAGCATAATTAAATCGCATTTAATCAATTATAAGAGTTGAATCACATTTAATATAATAATTGAACCATAGTTAAATTAATTTTGCCCTCATAATCAATTATAAAATTATATGAACATGGACTTTAAAGAATCGTATTATTATAATCAAGCATGTTCATGCAAGACGCTAATTGATACCACTGTAGGAGATTATAGGTACTATAACCGGAATTTCATGAATCATATTCATTAGCACCTAAAACCAAGATCACATGCCTAACACACAAGACACATAATTTTACCTTTGAAGCGTGATCCCCATGTAGGTATTTGATCGGCAAATCAGGAAGAGAATAGAGCCTTAAGCGTATCTCCTCTACTTAGCATACGGGCTTCGAACGAGTCGTCCACCAATACTAGATTGGTCGAGTGAAGGGGAAAACCACGATCATCACTTTAAATGGACAACCAGACACCACCACAAACACCACCACCACAAGCACACAACTGGTGCCTAAGGAGGAAGAGAGAGCCGTGAGTGGGAGACGGAGTTTAAGAGGGGTTGGCTTCGTGTTTGCTAATTAGGGTTTGATCTCATTGATCATGAATTATTGTCTTCAACCCTGGGCACCTAGTCAATAATAATCATATTATAATTAGAATAGGAGTAAAGCCCAAACCCTCTAAATCCCTCCTTATGGCTGGCCACTTAGGGGATGAGGCCCATCAAGGGCCTCGTCCTCTAATGCTCGATCTAGGCCATTTTTTTGACCTTATATAGGATATGTCCAATTGGACATTGAACTATTTTACCAATCCAAATGTACGAACTTAATTATCTCCATAATTTGATCCATTTATATATCTAGGATTGCACTTGACAAAGACATAAATCCTTTAGCTTACTGATGTTGTTGAGTGGCTGAAATTCCGGCATGATGGTGTGCAAATTGGAGCTGAGCAATTGCACTGCTACAGTAGTGAGATAAGTGCTTGTCTATCAATTGGAGTGATGCATGAGAAAAAAAAAAGAGATAGGATTAAAAGGGAAAATAAACACAAAACAAGTTAAATACTTACGCGTATGAACAGCATATATGTCACTCATCAATTAGCTTTGCTTGATTTAGTCTTGATTGATTTCATAAGATCTTTAATTGATTCGGTTCATATCTTCATTGGACCAATTAAATCCTTGATTAATGAATTATGATTGAATATTCTGTAATATCTTTGAAAAGGCCATGAATATTTCCTTTTTCAGATAGTTTCCTTTTTCTTAGGTAAAACACACCAAGCAAATAGATTAATTAAGGAAAATAGTTTCTGAGAGTACATAGGGCGAAACTTCTTCCGGACAATGGTTAATTTAAACTTTTTCAACCTTGAAAGGAAGTAATCTAGCGAGATGATGGTAAGAAAATATCCTCTCTTTACATGAGACTAAGAAAAAGTATTCTTACTATATGTAAGTGAAGTCACATTTCGTATAATTTAATTAAACCTTTGATCACTTATCTTTTCCTAATTTGTAGGATTCTAAGAATCCTTTCAGAATAGTTTTGCCCCTTTATATCACCCCCAACACCATTTCATACAACTCAAACCTAAAAATGTATTAGAAACAAACTCTACATATAGCCAAAACGATAAATAATGACCTAACTTAACCCAAACAAAACTTGACACGACTTTAACTATCCTGGTCTAGAAGTACAATTTATTCAACATGACCTAATCTATGTTTGACCCAAAACCTTATTTGACCTAATCTGGACCCAACTTGAATACCTAAATTGACGTCATAGAATAGATAATAAAAAAAAAAAAAAAAAAAAAAACCAAACCACTAGCATTAGTGAGATGGTAATGCTTAAAAGTTAAAACCTTAGAGTTCACAGAATGGTTAATACATTGAGAGAAGGTATTGGTTGCGGACATTTGCATGTAACAGTTCGTGCGGGAGACTTGGCTGATATATTTTACTTGTTGGCTGATATGTTTCATGTGTTGGCTGATATGTTTCATTTGTTGGCTGATATGTTTTTTTATTGGCTAATATATTCTGATCTTTTGTTGGATGATATGTGATTTCAGACATTATTTGGCTTATCAGTTTCTTTAGTTGGCTGATACTCCCTCCGTGTTTTAATAAGTGTTACACTTATTAATCCGACCGTGTTTTAATAAGTGTTATACTTCTGTTTTTGGCAAAAATTACATTTTAATATTATATCTCTCTCCTCTCATGGTTCCTACCCAAACCCACTACTACTTTTTTTATTATATCTTTCCTATCTACATCCATTACTTATCAATAAACTATTAACCCTACTATCTTTCTTTTACAATTTTTTAATACTCCAACTACCCTATTCCTCTTATTAATTTAAGCCAAATAAAGTTTCCTAAAACTATGTGATAGTCAAACTGTAACACTTATTAAAACACGAAGGGAGTATGTATATATTTATTGTTGGCTTATGTTTTACATTTTGTTGGTTGATATTTTATTTTTTTGGCTTAGCTATTGCTTTTGTTTGCTGTTTTCATCCTGTTGTTGGTTGATATGCTTCATTTGTTGGTTGATATGTTTCTTCTGTTGGCTGATAATTATCTTTTGTTGGTTGATATATTTATCTTGTTGGCTGATGTATTCCTCTTGTTGGCTGATATATATATATCTTTTGTTGACCGATACATTTTATTGATGTCGGATATGTCCCTAATGTTAACTGATATCAAACATTAATTCGCTAATATGTTACTTTTATTGGCTTATATACAAAGTATATACAAGTACAAAGTATTAATTTCTCTC
Organism: Chenopodium album; assembly: GCF_948465745.1. Classification (NCBI taxonomy): domain Eukaryota; kingdom Viridiplantae; phylum Streptophyta; class Magnoliopsida; order Caryophyllales; family Amaranthaceae; genus Chenopodium; species Chenopodium album. The sequence continues at coordinate 22,057,576 of NC_137858.1, read as the reverse complement.
CCCTCTTTCCCCCCTCTTCCTATCTCTTATGTTAATAGATCCACACGCCATCCTCACTCCTTCTACTGCTCCTCACACCACCCCTCACTCCATCTCATACTACAAACAACCATCAAAACCACCACTAGTGCCGAACTCCAACAACATCAGCAGCCACGCCACCCCTCACTCCATCTCCTACCCCTCCACCAACTACGCCACCCCTCACTCCATCTCATAGACTCCCTCATAGCCCGGAATTGAGCACCCAGCCACCATTAAACCACCACTAGCATTGAACTCCAACAACAGCAGCACCCAACCACCATCAAACCACCACCAGGGATCCGTCGCCACTACCTCCTACGACACCACCAAGGTTTGCAAATCTTTCCTCTGCCGTCGCCGCCGCCTCCTACTACACCACCAGGGATCGCAATTCTTTCCTCCGCCGTCGTGCCACCTCTTCCTCCGACGTGCCCCCCTTTTGATTAATTAGCAATTTTTTAAACAAATACCCCCTTTGGATTATTTTTGAAGGTTCTGTGCAATTGATGTGAATTTCTGATTCTGATTTTGATTTCGATCTTGAAAAAAGAGGAGCTGAGGAATTAGATAAAGAACGGAAGAGAAAAAGGAGATAGAAAGAGAAAGGAGGAAAGATGGGTGCAGCTGAATCCATACTGAATCCGGAAAAAAAACGAATGGTTTTTGAAATGAAAAAAAATTAAAAAAACAGGGTTAAATAATAAACAATGCAACATATATAATTATGCGCTCAACTGGTTTAGTGGTAAAAGCTTAGCTTAGTTAGAAACAGGTCATGGGTTCGAAACCCGGGGAGGCAGCAACACCTTTTTTCCTTTAATTTTTAATCCTCATTAATATGGAGTAAGGCCCCGTTCTCTTCACCATAATTTTGCTGAACTAAAATTATTTTTACAGAACTCAAATTATTTTTGCTGAAGTTAAATTATTTTTACTGAACTTAAATTAACTTTACTGAACTAGAATTATTTTTGCTGAAATGAAATTATTTTATCTAATTTTCTATTACAATTCTTCTTTAAGAAAACTGAATTTTACTGAACTTAAATTATTTTTACTGAACTGAAATTATTTTTACTGAACTGAAATGAATTTTACTAAACTAAACTTAGTTTTACTGAACTGAAATTATTTTTACTTAATATTATTTTTGTAAGGTGAAGAAAACAGGGCCTTAGGAGGTTTGATTTTCAAATTTTAAAGTTGTAAAATTGCTTTAATATTGTTGATTGAAGTTGTTAATTTATTGTCTACTATGGGTGGGTATTACCTTATAAAAAGTTGTTAATTTATTGATTAAAGTAGACAATTTGTTGATTTAATAATTTAATTTGTGAAATGTTTTATTGGAGTTGCAATATTGTTAATAGGTATTGAGTAAATCATGTGAAATAGTAAATGTTAATGTGAATATATTTTGGCTTTTTTTTTACTATTTGGAGATGAAAAGTTTAGAGTATTTTGGAAAATATTGTTTGTCAATATCATAAAATCCATTTGCTTATTCCTCCCCAGTTTCAATTCTAATTAATGAGTCGCCTTAATATTAAATAAACCTCCAATACCTCAAATCGACAATGTATGCGTTTGGAGATTCTGATATCATTGTATGCGTTTGGAGATTTATCATTTTAAAATTTTATTATTTTGAATTATAATATTAGATATCATTGTATGCGTTTGAAGATTCTGAACCCATAACAACAAATTCCTGGAATCGCCACTAGTTGGACAATAGACAAACATTACTCCACTTTAAATATTTTGCTCGACTATTTTTGGCTGATACTTTTTGACTTTAAACAGTATTCTAAATAATTTAGTTAGACTTAGTTTTGTGATTACAATTATAGTTATGGTAGTACCTAAGACAAATAAGATAATATAAATGCATCAACTATAAAAATTCTACAATGTCATTCTTTAAAATTAACACCACAACTTGCTGACATGGCGAAATCCGATTGGCATGTATTTTGAATTTTTATTTTTATTTTGAATTATTTTTAATGTCTATAATGTGTTGAAATCATATTTTGTTTTATTCTTTTTAATACATGTAATTTTTTTTAGAACTACATAATTATAAATTATGAAAATCTAGTTTTATAATAAAAAATAGTTTTCGATTTTATGATTATAATTAGAAATCATAAAATTAAATTCCTTCATCATATACGTCAAAATTGTTCATCGTTGTTCATCATATCGTTTATCGTTCATCGCGAATCATCGTTCGTCGTTCATCGTTCATTGTTCATCAGTCATTTCATAAATTATGAAAAATCTATTTCATAACATTCATAAATTTTTGAAATTACTTATATTTAAAAATCAGGATCATGGATATGCTGCCGGAGAAGAAGAATGACTGTTAGAAGTATTGCCTGAAAATCGCCAGAAAACTGACCATTTTCTTCTCGAGAAATCGCCTGAAATGTTTCTGAAATTAACCACAACCGATCTTAAAATCGGTGCCAAATAGTCCAAGAACTGCCATACCGGAATACCTATGTTGTCGCTTGAAATTCACAACAGAAACACAACCCAAAACTAATCAAGAAACCCACCCAGAATGACCCCTAAAAAAACACCAAACACGCACCCAAATACGCCTAAAACCACTTGCAAATTCGTCATAACCTTGAGCCGCCGCCTTGAACCTTGTTAGTTGAGACGATTAATACAATAGGTGGGGTGAATTGTATTGAGTTCCTAATGATTACTTTTTGCGGATTAATAAACAATGCATATAGGAACTTGCTAGAACACACAGATTTTACGAGGAAACCTTCCAGGGCCCAACTGGAAGTAAAACCTCGACCCTGCCTTAGGGATTTCAAACACTCAAACTCCACTATAATAGGACAAACACCAAGTTACAACCTATTAGACACGGACCTTTAGTTTCACAAGATCCTCACTAGACTTGCTACTTGATAGGACCCTATCCTACCCAACCTTAACACCACATTTAAATTCACTCGTACCACCAAAGTACAACACGTACTGCCAAAGTACAAACTGCTTGTACCACCTAAGTACAAAACTCTCAGCCTCACCAAGAATCTTACAAAACTATATGTTAAGCAAATAATAAACTCACCCAAATAACCCAACCCAATACAAGTGTACGACACCTAGTATGATAGGTAAGCAATGCACGAAATCCGAAACTAATATGACAAGTTAGAAGCTTGGTAAACTTACACAATTATATCACAATGATTTCTCCACGCATAAACTCACAAAAACCTAAAACCATTTTTCTCTCTACTATTTATACAAGTAACACTCGTATAGAAAGTATGTTTTCTAAAAGATAAATAAGTTAACTTAACTTATCTTTAAAACACGGTTTTATGTAAATCAATTGGAATAAAATCTTTTCCGAAAAATAAAGATAAAAAGATATTTTGTTAAAAAAAGAAAAAAAAATTATCTTTTTAACAAACCGATTTAAAGGAAATAAAACTTTTAGAACATCTTTTCCTAAACTCTATCTTTTATTACGTTCCATATTATTTTATTTACCAAGCCAACTTGTCACGCTTCTAATAAATTTCGTGCAATAACCTACTTAACATATTAACAATAATCTAGAAGATAAAAACCTTAACTAAATTAATTGTTGCGCCGCGCCTTTGTTCAGTTAGATTACTTGGGCTCCAAGCTTATTAAGTTCCACCAAAGAACTTAAGCTTGCTGTCTTCAAGTTCCTGTTAGGGAACTCAGTTCTTATTAGAGAATTCTTCTTTTGATTTGTTTAAATTCTTTGATAAAGATCTCTTCATGTCTTCTTAGTTCCAGCTACTTCTTCCATCACCATGATCAACTTCACCTAAACTAATCAAACACTTGAAAACCTATATTAGTCGAGTTTGCTTTAGTTTAAGTTCCTCATCATCAAAACCTTTATGCTTCAAAAATTTCCCCCTTTTTGATGATGACAAACTTAAGAAAACTCTAGAAACAAGTTAAACAAAATAGAATGTTGTATATTTGTGTTTTTGGTTTATTGACATAAAGTAAATACACACTGAAAATAAAACAGAAACCAACAGAACAAAAATAAACAAAGTAAACTAAACAGAAATAAAACTAAACTACTATAGCATCATATCAGAGAAAAATCTGATACTTTCTCAACTGGAACCCAGAACAATTTCAGCCTCCAAGTTTGCTTCTTCTTTTCCCCCTTTTGGCATTATCAAAAAGTCTTGCTTTTTCAAGTTTATTAAGCATCTAGCCACAGCCCCACAAGCAATTCATCGAGTGTGGGAAACTGAAGGCAGCGCTGCTAAATTCCTTTTAGTTAGTTCCACTTTCCTGCATAAGCATTCATAATATACACATACACACATGTATAGGCAGTTCCAAAAGCATTCATTAAAAACCAAAAGATTAACATCCTGCTGAACAAATTTTTACAAATCAAAATAAATTTGTTCAAAAAAAGAAATTGAAATGTTCAAGCCTGAAATAAGAAAAGGCTAAAATAGGTTAGGCTAGGATTGTAGGGGAATCAGGTCTGAAGGAGCTCTATGATTCTCTGGTTGTCCTCCTTGGTTTGCTGTGCAGAAGCTTCCAGTTTATCTTCCATACGTTTAACAGCCATCTGGAACTCCAGCTTTTGAGACCTGAGACTACTCTCAAGTTTATGCACAGTTTTCTCGAACTGCTGCACCTTTCCAGTTACAGCTTTGATCTCTCCCAAGGCTCCTTTGAGCTGCTTCTCAACAACTTCAACCCCATCAATCAGCTCTACAATTTGCCCAGCTAGAACCTCGTCTTTTTCAACATCTAGTTCCAGAGGTTCATCCATACTTGTCTTAGGAGCAAAATAAGCAGATAGTCTCTTGCTCTTCCTCACAGTTGCTCTAGAACTTCTTTCCCTTTTCAATTTCCTCATGCACTCTTTTTCTCTTCTACTCTTTTGACTTTTCCATTCACAACCTCTAGACTGATGCCCTGCAATGTCTCACCATCTATCACATTCTTAGGTTTCTCTTCCAAACCCTCATAGACTCCTTTTAATTTTACACCCAGTGACTCAAAAACAGTAGATAGGACAGATCCATAGCCCACTTTGTTTTTCCCTGGAAGATAGTGTGCTAGATGTTGATAAAATAGTAAAGGAAAGTTCACTTTAATTTTCTGAGAAAGACAGAAGATAATAGCCATATCCATCAAACAGGCTTCCCCCTTCTTTTGTGTCCTAGGAAAAATTGTTTTTCTAACCAAGTTGAACAGCAACTTGTTCAAAGGACTTAAATCATTGTGGCTCATGACATTCTTCCCCCTTTTTCCTCCTAGGGCTTCAACAATATCACCACCTAGATAGTGCCCTACTTTCATAGTTCCCTTTCCTTTCAATTACATCTCGTACCCATCAGTTGGTACTTACCCAATTTTGCAACATCAAACTCAATTTTCTTTTTTTTAACCACACTAGAAAATTTTCCTTGTTCTACCTTGTTCTACTTGAAACTTTGAACAAAATTCAGTCATTGCAGCAGGATACATAACATTGTTTGAAGCAGTTGTTAACAAATACTCCCACCCTTGATATTTAATCAAATTAAGAAATTCCAAAAACCTAGTTTTCTTGCACCAAGCTAAATCGAGTCTATGTCCAACTACATACCTCTTAGCATCAGCACTAAGTTCCGATAGCTCACCATCCTCTTCTTCCTCAACCTCCTCTCTATTTTCTGATTTGTTTTGTTCCTCTTCACCCTCTTCTTCTTCTTCGTCTGACTTAACTCCTCTATCAAAAGCATCCACCTTTGCCATCTTCTCCTCGAACGTCTTACCTCTCAATCTCTTTTCCTTCCACTCTTTAATTCTTTCAAAAACAGAGGCTTCCACTTGTTCATTCTTGCTTTCTGCTTCATCATCGAGTTTAGGGTTTTGGCATTGATGGTTTAGGTTCAGACAACGAGGGTTTAGGATTTTCAGATTCATTGATGGTTGAAGGAGAGGCTTTGTAGTTCACCATGGCTAGGGGAGAGGTTTCTTCTTGGATGGTTCTTTCAGAATTCTGGGAGTTCTCTGAGGAAATGATTTCAGCAATGATAACCATGGTTTTTGAAGGTGGTTTTGAGCTTTGATGATTTTACTGAAGGTGGATTAAATTGATTTGACAGTGAGGTGAAAGTAGTGGGTGAAAGATGCTTTTATAATTAATGAAGCGGTGTGATGGAGTTAATGGGTCACTATTCAGTCATTTAATTAAACACATTCAATTAATTTCTCAAAATCATTTAGGCAGGATGAATTTACCAAAAAAACCTTTTCTTTCCAAATTCATTTAATTTTCAAAAAGAACTTTCTGAAAATAAAACACGCAATTGGAACACGCTTTCTACACACATGTAATGTACATTACTATTAGCAAATTTAATTAAGCGTTTAATGAACTAACCTCCAGTGATCAATAACGGTGACACTTCAGCTATGTTTAGCACACCAAGATTGTGCTAAATGCTCTTTTTGCTCTATTTACATTATTTTCGACTTTGCCATATCTTGGAACTTCAGAAGCAATCAATTCAGCTTGATCATCCGAAGTTCAAGTCTCAATCTCTCAAATCTTTCTCTGTTAAAGGGTTTGGTCAAAATATCTACATGTTGATATTCCGTATTACAAAATTCCAATTTAATATTCTCTTGCTCCACATTATCTTTTAGAAAGTTATGCCTAATGTGGATGTGTTTTACCTTAGAGTGCTGAACTGGATCCTTAGAAATACATATAGCTATTGTGTTTTCACAATAAATAGGCACACATTCAAAAATAAAACCAAAATCTATAACCTGTTGCTTTATCCAAAGTAGTTGTGAACAACATGCTGTTGCTGCCACATACTCAGCTTCAATTCAGCTATAGACAATGCAACTGTGTTTTGCTTCTTGGAACCCCAAGAAACTAAACAAGGTCCTAAAAACTGTACCATACCTTAAGTGCTTTTTCTATTAACCAAATCACCTGCATAGTCAGCATCAGTAAAGCCATTTAAATCAAATGAGTCACTTCTAGGATAGAAGAGACACAAGTCATCAGTTCCTTTCAAGTATCTAATGATTCTCTAAACTGCTTTCAGGTGAGACTCCTTTGGATTTTCTTGAAACCCGGCACACAAACCTACACTTAAAAATATGTCAGGTCTACTAGCTGTTAGGTAAAGTATAGATCCTATCATACCTCGATACATAGGTTGATCAACACAAGTTCCAGTTAGATCTTCATCCAATCGAGTTGCTAAACCCATTGGAGTATCATTGGTCTTAGCATTTTCAAGCTTGTACTTCTTGATCAGTTCCTTGATATACATTTTTTGATGGATCATGATTCCTTCTTTAGTTTGCTTGATTTGCAATCCGAGGAAGAAATTTAATTCTCCCATCATACTCATTTTAAACTCTCCACTCATAAGGTCGGCAAAATACTTACACAAAGATTCGTTAGTTGCACCAAATAAAATATCATCTACATAAATTTGTACAACTAGGATATCAGTTCCATTTGACTTTAAAAACAAAGTTTTATCAATTTTGCCTCGTTTAAAATCGTTTTTCAAAAGGAACTTTGATAGTCTTTCATACCATGCTCTAGGAGCTTGCTTCAACCTATAAAGTGCTTTGTCAAGCTTATAGACATTGTTTGGGAATTCCTGACTTTCAAATCCAAGAGGTTGTTCCACATAAACCTCTTCATTTAGAAATCCATTTAAAAATGCACATTTAAAATCCATCTGCAACGTGAATCCCATATAAGCAGCAAAAGCAATAAGTAAACGAATATCCTCTAACCTGGCTACTGGAGCAAATGTTTCTTCATAGTCTATTCCTTCTTGTTGATTGAAACCTTGTACAACAAGTCTTGCTTTATTTTTGACAATAATACCATGCTCATCTAGCTTGTTTCTAAACACCTACTTTAATTCTATAGTCTAGGTTCTAGATGCCAAACTTTATTTCTTTCAAACTCATTAAGTTCAGCTTGCATAGCATTAATCCATTCTGCGTCATTTAAAGCTTCAACATAGTTCTTAGGTTCCATAGAAGAGAGGAATGCATAGAATGCACAGAAGTTTCTAAGCTGAGATCTGGTCTGAGTTCCTTTTGAGATGTCACTCATAATTGCATCTATAGGATGAGACTTCTGATATTTCCATCGCTTAGGTGTAAAGTCCTTGACTGGATACAATCTTTCCTTATCATTGTTGACTGGTTATTCTGTAGGAACTCGTTCTTGAGTCTTAGTTGGAACTTCAACAGGATCTACCTCATTCTGATTTTGATACTGTTCTTGAGGGGGAGTTCCTGGTGCATTCTCCATTTCTTGACCTTCATTTGCTTCAGGATTCGTTTGCTTAGCAATTTCAACTTGCTGCTTTTGCAATGATGTTGATTCTTCATCTAGATGTGTCTTGCGTACAAGTCCTATTTTAAAATTATCATCACAATCTTGTACATCATTTAATTGTTCAGTTTCATCAAATATAATATGTACAGATTCCTCAACACACATTTTCCTTTTATTATAAACTCTATATTCTTTACTATTAGAGGCATATCCTAAGAATACAGCCTCATCACTACGTTCATCAAACTTTCCTAAGTTCCTTTTACCATTGTTATGAACAAAACATTTGCAACCAAAAGATCTAAAGTAAGAAATATTAGGCTTTCTCCCTTGGAGTTTTGCTGGTGATGGCTCTAACTGATACTCTATTCAAAATATAACATGTTATATTCAGTGCTTCTGCCCAGAAGTTCCTAGGCAGACCACTTGAGATCAGCATCTTCTAGCCATGTCTTCAACGCTTCTGTTCTTGCGTTCCACTACTCCATTTTGTTGGGAGTTCTTGGGGCAGAGAAGTTGTGATCCATTTCGTGCTCAGTACAAAAATCATTAAATTTCGAATTTTCAAATTCAGTTCCATGATTTGATCTGAGGAGAATCAGTAAATTACCTGTTCTTCTCTGTTCTTTCTTTACAAAAGCTACAAATTCACAAACGTTTCATCTTTACTGACAAGAAGGAAAACCCAAGTAAACCTTGAAAAGTCATGAACAATAACCACAACATATCTCTTACCACTTCTGCTTTGGATTCTCATAGGACCACATAGATCCATATGAATGAGTTCCAAAGGTCTTTTGGTACTTGCCATCTTCTTGGACTTAAAAGAAACACGAGATTGTTTTCCTCTAACACAAGCATCACACACTTTGTCATACAGAAACTTAATGCAAGGAAGTCCTTCCCCTAGTTCCTTGGATCTCAATTTATCAAGTAAAGTAAAGCTTGCATGGCCAAATCTCTTGTGCCATAATAGAGGATCATCCTCAATGACACTAAAACATGTTAGAATGCTGTTAGGAACCTCGTTAAGATCCACAACATATGTGTTCCCTTTACGAGTTCCTTCTAAAATAATGTTCCCAGTGTCATTGTGAATGATTCTGCACTCATTGGAAGTAAAGCTTACAGAGTTACCTTTGTCAAAAAATTGTGAAATACTTAACAAGGTGTGCTTGAGGCCCTTGACAAAAAATAAATTATCAATAGCATGGGAACTTGACCTTCCTACTTTGCCAATCGCAACTATATCTCCTGTCATGTTATCACCAAAGGTCACAGTTCCTTCATAGTAGGCATCTAGTGAGAGAAATCTAGATTTGTCTCTAGTCATGTGCTTAGAACAACCACTGTCGAGGTACCAAGTGTTGTTCCCCTTCACTGGAACCTGCATGAGAAATCAAACGTTAGTTTCAGGAACCCAAGTTTCCTTGGGTTCCTGTGTAACAGCAGCAGGTTCATCATTCTTCTTGATCCAAATCTGTTCAACATGTTTTTCATTTTTCTGTGTACTTTTTTCTTTCTTAGGGCACTTAACCTGTTTGTGTCCAGTATTGCCACAGAAATAATGAATAATACTACTAGGTAGGTCAACATACTTCTTTTCCTTTTGGAACTTCTTTTTGAACCCAAACCTTCTGTTCTCTTAGTTTGGGCTTTAGTGATCCAATCTAGAACTCTGTAGTCTATAGGTTGTTTCCCTTTCCTGGCTTTCTCAAGTTCCCCCTCAAGTCTTGCCCTATCCGCTTTTATATCTTCCAAATCAGATTTTAGTTTTTCAAAATTTGGATATTGAGCAATTGGAGGAACTTCAGAATCAGGAGTTTCAAGACAAAGTTTAATCAAGGATAGTTCCACATTTAACATTATGTTATCATGTTTCAACCTGTCTATAGTTTCTTTCAAATAATTATTATCATCAAACAGACTAAATAATCTATATTGAATGTCAAATTTCATATTATCAACCCACTTACTGTTTTCTTTAAAAGTCACCAAAGCTTCATCACTTTGATGTTTAGCTCTATGCAATTCTTTCAATTCTTCTTGAATTTCTAAAACAACAAATAGTAAGTTTTCTTTGAGAAATGTCTAATTTCTTTTTGAGAAAACCATACCTCAGATTCTAGTTCCTTTAGTTTTGCTTTTTCATCAGTTTTTGCCATCAAGCATAGATGTGCAGTTTCTTCTGACGGTTGATCTTCCTCTTCCTCTAAATCTGAATCTCCCCAAGCAGCTAGCATGGCTTTCTTCACATTGTCCTTGGTGAAGTAAGGCTTATAGACTCATGACTCTTTGGATTGCTCCTTGCCCTTTGTCTTTCCTTTCTCACTATCTGGTAGTGGACAATCTTTGACGAAGTGATCTTTAGACCCACATTTGAAACAAGTTGTGTTTCTAGAACTTGCATACTTCTTGTTCCTATCAAACTTCTTGTAGTTCATCATCCTTTTGAACTTTCTAACTAGCATTGCCATTTCTTCCTCATCAGCTTCCGATTCCTCTAAGTCTTGAGCCTTAAGAGCAAGACTCCTGTTCTTGGAACTTTCCGTGTTGGAATTCAGGTGAAGTTCATGAGTCATCAATGATCCAGCTAGTTGTTCCATGTTAAACTTCGTGAAGTCCTTGGCTTCTTGCATGGCAGTAACCTTGGATCTCCATCGTTCATCTTGTGGTAGGCTCCTTAAGATCTTTCTAGCATGTTCATCAATAGGAATGTGTCTGCCAAGGGAGTTCCATTCATTAATAATCATTGAACCTAGTAAACATTTCCTCTATAGATTCCTTTGATTGCATTTCAAACCTTTCATATCTAGACATCAATAAATCAATTTTAGAACGTTTTACCTCATTAGTACCTTCATGAGTTACCTCTAGTAGATCCCAAATCTGTTTAGCAAACTTGCATCCCATGATACGATTATGTTCATGAGGTCCAAGTCCACAGTGCAAATACTTTATAGCTAAAGCATTTAATTCAAAGTTTTTGATAATATTCCTTATCATAATCAGAAATAAGTTTAGGAACTACCTCGTTATTGTCATTGGTTGCAGTTATTTCAAAATCACCAGTTTCAATAACACGCCAAACCTGGTAATTTTCAGCCTTAATAAAGATCTCCATCCTGTTCTTCCAGTAGGTGTAAAACTTACCATTGAACATGAGTGGACGTTGGGTAGAACACCCTTCTTCAAGTTTCTCCTTGTAATTCATCTCTCCAGGAACTTACTCAGCAAAGTTATCTGCTTACACGATAGAACCTCGCTCTGGTACCAACTGTTAGTTGAGATGATTAATACAAGAGGGGAGGGTGAATTGTATTGAGTTCCTAATGACTACTTTTTGCGGATTAAGAAACAATGCATATAGGAACTTGCTAGAACGCATAGATTTTACGAGGAAACCTTCCAGGGCCCAACTGGAAGTAAAACCTCGACCCTGCCTTAGGGATTTCAAACACTCAAACTCCACTATAATAGGGCAAACACCAAGTTACAACCTATTAGACACGGACCTTTAGTTTCACAAGATCCTCACTGAACTTGCTAATTGATAGGACCCTATCCTACCCAACCTAAGCACCACACTTAGATTCACTCGTACCACCAAAGTACTACACGTACTGCCAAAGTACAAACAGCTCGTACCACCTAAGTACAAAACTCTCAGCCTCACCAAGAATCTTACAAAACTGTATGTTAAGCAAATAATAAACTCACCCAAATAACCCAACCCAATACAAGTGTACGACACCTAGTATGATAGGTAAGCAATGCACGAAATCCGAAACTAATATGACAAATTAGAAGCTTGGTAAACTTACAAAATTATATCACAATGATTTCTCCACGCATAAATTCACAAAAACCTAAAACCATTTTGCTCTCTACTATTTATACAAGTAACACTTGTATAGAAAGTAGGTTTTCTAAAAGATAAATAAGTTAACTTAACTTATTTTTAAAACAAGGTTGGTTTTATGTAAATCAAGTGAAATAAAATCTTTTTCGGAAAATTAAGATAAAAAGATATTTTATTTAAAAAAAAAATATATTAACAAACCGATTTAAAGGAAATAAAACTTTTAGAAAATCTTTTCCTAAAATCTATCTTTTATTACTTTCCATATTATTTTATTTACGAAGCCAAATTGTCACGCTTCTAATAAATTTTGTGCAATAACCTACTTAACATATTAACAATAATCTAGAAGATAAAAACCTTAACTAAATTAATTGCTGCGCCGCGCCTTTGTTCAGGTAGATTACTTGGGCTCCAAGCTTATTAAGCTCCACCAAAGAACTTAAGCTTGTTGTCTTCAAGTTCCTGTTAGGGAACATTCCTGGTAGGGAACTCATTTCTTGTTAGAGAACTAGTTCTTGTTAGAGAACTCTTCTTCTGATTTGTTTAACTTCTTTGATAACGATCTCTTCTTGTCTTTTTAGTTCCAGCTACTTCTTCCATCACCATGATCAACTTCACCTAAATTAATCAAACACTTGAAAACCTTTATTAGTCGAGTTTGCTTTAGTTTAAGTTCATCTTCATCAAAACCTTTATGCTTCAACAAACCATCACCGGATCTACGTGCGACGGAAGAGTCTCCGGAACCTGCAACCTAATTGCTGCACCCTAATTGGCCAGGAGAGAGATCATAAAAATAATGCCCATTAGGTATTTAGGCCATTAATAATGATGAAGAACACTGAACATTTGGCTTGCAAACTTTTTTTTTTTCCCTGAAAGTTTGGTTTCTTAAGTTTTAATTATAATTTAATTTTTAGAATTGATTTTCTTAAAAAAAATTATATTGATGTATTCTTAATGAAAATACATATATTTACAAGCATACATATATACATTTTTTTGGGTTGGTAAGGAGAAGGGCCCTACCGGCCCGGAACCTCTCACAGGTCCTCCCGCTTCAGGTTAGCGGGCTAGACAATTTGGAAGAGTGGGGGGAAGGTAAGGGAATCCCACTCCCCCAAATTGTCACTAGTGGGGATTGAATCCGCACAAGCATACATACATGTATAGAAAATTTAGCCTTTTAAAATAAATCAAAAATTGATCAATTATAACTTAACATATCATCATATTATGGTGAAAAATGACACTATAGAAATATCCAACTATAAAAAAAAAAAAAAAAAAAAAAAAAAAAAAAAAAAAAAAAAAAAAAAAAAAAAAAATTCTTATGAGAAAGTATACTTCGTGACTTTGTGAATATTAAGGTTGGCAAATGTTACTTTTTTTTAGTGAAAACAGTAGCATACATTACTTGGGGATTACCCTATTAAAACATTACATCCTAAATTTAAAGAACTGCTTATGTGAAAAATGCAGTCTTTAAACAAAGTCTTTATAGTAGCCCTTACTAACTTATTACAAACATTGTTTTTTAAAACTTCACAAAAGACATATACCCATAAAGAAAAAACACTAAGTGGCTGGAGTGATAGCCTTGAGATCTGCATCAAAAGCTGCTGAAGCACTAACAGGACAAACAAAGTGGTCAATATGTCCAAGGCTCATATCCATTGCATACTTTGCCAGGTAGTGAGCAACACAGTTAAGCTCTCTTTGAATGGTGTTGAAAATGATGGTCATCTCCCTGTTGTTCAGTAGACGAGCAACATCAATAAGAACAGCAGCTAGCTCATTGTTCATATGATCACCCTCCCTGTTGAGAAGAGTTCTGAGTCTTTCTACATCAGATTCAACTTCAAGAAATTGAAGAGGCATAGCTCTAGCATAATTCAGTCCCTCCCTCAAAGCATAAAGCTCTGCACCAAGCGCATTCGGAGCATTATACTTACTGGAGTATCTAAAATGCCATTCACCTGTTGTTGTTCTGAAGACACCACCTCCTCCACCCAACTCTGTAGAAACCCATGCACCATCTGTATTGTGCTTCAAAAAACCAGGCTTAGGTGGCTTCCAACTGGCAATCTTAGGTACAAAAGGACCTGCTGCATCTCCTATTTTTTCTTTCCCTTTCCAAACTCCCTGTAAGACAAAGGAGTTAATCTGATAATCTATAATAAATCTGTTAAAAACAGAGTTACAATTATAGATTTCTGCATTGAAAATGACTCCATTTCGAAGCTTTCAGATTTGCCACATGCCCATGATGAAAATACATTTCCATTTTGGACTTTGTTTGAAATTGTAAGCAATCCATTCTGTCCAATCACTATTCATAAAAAGATGATAATTGAATCCTGGAGGTGGTTTTAATTTCATAAGAATCATCTTCCAAAGAACAATGGAAGAAGTGCAATCTCTAAATAGATTGATAAATGTTTCAGCATGACACTCACATCTAACACAGATTGCATCAAAACCTGGGATTCTAGAAGATAAGAGAGAAGCAGTGGGAATGATTGAAAGAACACAATTCCACATAAACATTTTATACTTATATGGAACTCTGATTTTCCAGAAAGATTTCCAATTAAAGTTGAAAGGAAGAGGGATTTTGAGAGGGTTAGTGGAAGTGAAATAGGCAAACTTGACTGTAAACATCCCTGAAAAATGGAATTTCCATCTAATGTTATCTGGAGAGGAAACAGGATCAATGATGGAGAGAGGAGTGCTTAAAATGAGTGGGATCAATTCAGAAGGAAGAAGGTATTTGATATCATCAATGTACCACTGTCCATTTCTAATAATATTAGAGACTCTCCAGTGACATTTTGACTGTGGAACGTCAGACTCAATTAGTTGATAAAGAGGAGCTTCACCAACCCAATGATGATACCATAAAGAAGTATCCTCACCATTACCTATCCTAATAATGATTCCTTTGAAAAGTAGATCCCTCCCCTTAAGAATATCCTTCCAAATAGTAGACTGAGAAGAGTTAGGAATACAGTCATGTAAGTTACTTCTTCTTACATACTTATCCTTCAAGATCTTAACCCAAAGTTTATCTGGTTGAGTTAAGAAAATCCAGCCCAACTTTGCCATAAAGGACAAGTTCCAATCTCTCAAAGATCTTAGACCTAACCCCCCCAAGGCTATAGGAATAGTAACATTGCCCCACTTGGTTCTGGGTGTGTATCTAACAGCTTATGTTCTATTCCAAAGAAACCTTTTGCATTGCTTTTCTAGGTCAGAAAGAATAGAAATATGGAGAAGGCTGGTTTGCATATCATGAACTGGATAGGAATTGAGAACTGACTTGATAAGAGTACATCTTCTTGCCATATTCAGAAGCTTAGCTTGCCACCCTCTAATCCTATCTAAAGATTTGGACAGTAAATCCCAATAGTCTCCTTTCTTCAATTTATTTGGGCTGATGTTAATGCCAAAATATTACCCAAAAGAAGAACTAGATTTGAAATTACTTATAGAAGCAGGATGGTGTCTAACATTATAATCCATCTTAGATGGGAAAATAATGCTGGATTTGAAATCATTGACTTTTAAACCAGAAAAGGCACGAAAATCTTCTAAGGTGGAGAGCATGGTATCTAGATTTTGGGTGTTAGCAGTTCCAAACAAGAAAACATCATCTGCATAGAAAAGGTGGGAAAGACTGTAGTTCTTTGTGATTTTTAGGGGCTTCCACTCACCACTTCTAACCTTATCCTCAATGAGTAAAGAAAGTCTCTCCATGCATAAAACAAAAAGGTAAGAAGAGAGGGGATCTCCCTGTCTAATACCCCTGGAAGGTGTAAAACTCTCTGTAATCACCCCATTCCATAACACTGAAATACTAGTAGAAGACACACAGTGCATAATCAGCTTAATGGTGGACTCTGGGAATTCAAAACAAGAAAGGGTATCTGCAATGAAAGACCACTCAAGACAATCATAAGCCTTAGCTAGATCAAGTTTCATAGCCATGATATTTTTATTCTTTTTGCTCTTATGGAAGATATGAGCAATCTCCTTAATAAGGATGATATTATCTTCCATACATCTATTTTCAATGAAACTAGCTTGAAAAGGGCTAATCACTCTGTGTAAAATAGACTTCAGCCTTGAAGAAATGATTTTAGTGACCAATTTATATATAGTATTGCAAAGGCCTATTGGCCTAAAATCATTCATAGTGCTGGGGTGATCTTTTTTAGGGATGAGGCAGATATAAGAATGGTTCAAGTCTGCTGGAATGGCTGACTCTTTGAAGATGGAGACTATGAACTCATGTATGGAAACCTGTAAATCATTCCAGAATTGTTGAAAGAAAAGTGGCTGAATACCATCTGGACCAGGACTTTTGATGGGGTCCATTTTGAAGAGATTAGATTTGATTTCATCCAAAGAAGGAGGAGCAGAAAGGAGCTCTTTGTCTGATATATTTAAGGGTGTGATAGAGACACAGGGGAGAGTAGCATGGCTAGTCACAGAACTAGTGAATAGAGAAATGAAATGACTCCTAGTTAGATACTTCAAAATCAACTGGTCCTCTATCAAAATACCAGAAGAATTAGTCAAAGCAACAATCTTGCTTCTGTTCTTCTTAACTTTAGCAAGGATATGGAAATATTTGGTATTAAAATCACCAAATTTTCTCCAATTAATACCTGCTTTCTGAGCCCAAATAACTCTTTCCATTTTATAAATTCCATTTAAATCAAAAAGAAGAGATTTCTCAAGATTGACTAGAAAAGAAGAGTATTTTTTTGATAAAGCAAGCTGAATGCCATTAATTCTAGCCAACAAAATCTTTTTCTTTTTATTCAAATTGCCAAAAATATTTTCATTCCAAATAGGGACATTTTTTATGAAATTGGATCTTCCTTCTAAAAAAGGAAAATGAGAATCATTAGAAGTCCAATTTGAGGTGAAAAAGTCCTTAAAATCTTTATGTTGAAGCCAAACCTCTTTACACCTAAAAGGAAAGGGGCCTTTATTTTTTTGTGAGCATAAAATAATCAAAATAGGACAATGATCAGAATATGTTTTAACAAGATTAGTAACAGATACCTGAGGGAAAACTTCCATAAAGGCAGTATTGACAATTGCTCTGTCTAATTTCTCTCTAATAAGAGCCCTTCCATGTCTTGCATTCTCCCAAGTATAAGGATTACCAATTGTATGAAGATCCATCAACCCAGCATCATTAGTGAAATTTGTGTAATCCCTACATTGAGAAGTTCTGAAAGGTCTACCCCCTTGCTTCTCTCCTTGGGAAGTAACTTCATTCATGTCTCCTACAACCAACTAAGGAGTAGCTGGGGGGGGGGGGGTATGTTGCTTTGTAGCTCATTCCAAAAAGCATGCCTCTCCCTAGCCACACTAGGAGCATGCATACCAGTAATCAACACCTCAGGAGTATGATTATGAAACTTAAACAGAGAGTGAAACTTGTGATGGTCATTATCATACAAGAATAGATCAACAGTTGCTTTGAAAAAGAGGCAAATTCCACCCTTCAACCCTTTAGCAGGAATTACTCTTTTCTCATGAAACCCTAAATGCTTCATGAGATCAGATGCTTTCCCAGCATCACACTTTGTTTCAAGCAAAATCAAAATATCAGGTCTATGCATCCTAACTAAGTCCCATGCATGTGAAATGAAATCATCAATATTAACACCCCTAACATTCCAAATAATCAACTTCATTTTTAAATTAGGAAGTGGTTTTTGGGGAGATAACCTTGGAGTATCACCTGGTTGATGATTGATTGGTAGGAAGAATTCCTCCCAATCCCTCCAGTGTTGCCAATGACCCAGACCATGCACATCCTCCACCTTGATTGGTGATATGTAAGTCCTGAGCGCTGGAATCATCCTGTAATTCTCCTCCTGACAAAACAGTTGCATTTGAATCCCTAGCACCTCCCCTTGAGTCTGATAGATCTCCATAGGGGGACCCTGAAGAGCCATGTCTTGACCTTCTGTTTCGCAACGCAAGGGAATGATTGGTAGCTTTTCGTGCATGCGTCTGAATTGGAGTAACCTCTCGTAGACGGCCAGCTGAGTGATAGACTCATCCTTGCATGGGGAGGCATTATCTCCTCCTTCCTTCTAATAGCATCCAGAGCTATCATAGCAGAGGCTGTCTGAAGAGATTGGGATGCTGGAATTCGAGTTGTTGTGCAAATTGGGCGAGGGACTAGGGGAAATAGAGGTAGTGTTGATGGGGGAGATGATTGAGGTTTGTATGTCCATTCCCTCGTAAAAGCTGAGTTCTGGATTTGGTAAATCACTTAAGGGGGTGGTGATGTTTGCTGTGGTGGGGAATTCAGGTTGAGAAAGCTGGGGATCGTGCCTGAGTTGCATGGAGGGGTGGAAGCCAGTACCAACCAGGAAACGTCCCATTCCATCCTTGGCAAATGTTACTTGCTTCATTAATTGGTGTCAAACAAGAATCATTTCCGAAAGCTTAAAGTTAGGGCACATTAGTTGCATTACTTTTACTCGAGGTAAACTATTCAACAATAATGTTTGAGAAAATTGTGAAAAAAGACCTTTTAAGTGGTAGACTTTTTGAAAAAGGACCTTTTAAGTGAAAACTTGTGAAAAATGACCTTTTAAGTTGTATTTTGTTTGTATGGGGTACTTGGGTGAGCTTGCATGGTGGTCAACGCCGGAGCTTCGGAGTTGACTTTCACATATTAGTCACGTGTGATTTTTATTTTTTAAAAAACAAAAAATTCCCCTCATTTCTCGACCTAACCCTTTCATATAGTATTCTCACTGAGGTCGGGAAAGGGAGGAAATTTGTAGAATTTTTTTAATTTTTTTTTTAAATAAGTCACGTGACTAACATATGATAGTCAACGTCGGAGCTCCGACATTGACCACCTCGAAAGTTCACCCAAGTATCTCATACAAACAAAATACAACTTAAAAGGTCATTTTTCACAAGTTTTCACTTAAAATGTCCTTTTTCAAAAAGTCGACCATTTAAAAGGTCCTTTTTCACAATTTTCTCATAATGTTTTTCCTTCAATTCATAATCACTTGCCGCAAAGACCAGTTGCCTATCACATATTTATGGTGGTGAGGTTGTTAAAACTATCTTCAAGTTTCCTACCTTAACCTTTTTCTGGTTAAGAGGTAGGGTTTTTCTTTTATTTATTTATTATTATTATTTTTTGTGTGTGTGAGTGTGTGTGTTTTGAGTGTCACAAGGGCGAGTGAATGAGAATCGATCCCATGATCACCTGAAATCGAGAGGGGGGCTCTAACTACTTGAGCTATCATCCCTCGCTTTTGTTGTGAATATTGTTGTATTGTGCACATAATCATACACATACATGAATCAAACTTTGTATCCTAGAATTATAAATGTTTCATTAGTTAGGTTATTTATCTCTTTCCATTAAGTTATAAGTTAGAAATTAGTCAAAATCAAGACATAAATAGTAGTACAATAATGGTATCTCCTTGTATGATAGGAATAATATTTACCACACGCTGCTAACCTAAACGATAAATGTAGGGTCATCATACCAAAAAAAAGCCGAAAGACAGGCTGTGGATTTGCTGTTACACA
The DNA here is from genome assembly GCF_948465745.1 of Chenopodium album. Lineage (NCBI taxonomy): Eukaryota > Viridiplantae > Streptophyta > Magnoliopsida > Caryophyllales > Amaranthaceae > Chenopodium > Chenopodium album. The sequence continues at coordinate 22,037,717 of NC_137858.1, read as the reverse complement.
AAAATTCATCCGATGCTTGAGACTGACCCTTACGTTTCTCGTAGCTAAGTATTTCTTACTTGTATATAAATTATACTTCCACAAAATATATTGCTCCCAACAAATCACAAAGCTTTACAAAATTAATTGTGTGTACAAAACAATGAAGATTGTTATAGCAACTCTGCTGATTCTCACTGTTGTTGCTGCCACATTGGTGGATACTACAATAGCGGGCTCTGGTAAAACACTATAGCTAAACTTATTCATTTTAATGTCTATATTGACGTAGTTCTGCATGCCATAGTCTTGTTTTAATTTCTATTTGTTATTTTTTGTTGTTGTTATAATATATTTATGTATAAGATGAATTTCACCCTGCTTAAAACTCCTTGTATCAAATTTGTTTATTGATCATATTTTTAAATGTTGATACACGTAAATATATACGATTAGTTAGTATTAGTTATAATGTCTAAAAATAATAGTTAGCTACATCGTGCCAACTCTTTGTATCCCAAACAATGATGAAGTAATAAGAGATAGATGTCTAATGACCCATTTTCAATCGCTTTTTTCCTCCTTTTTCCACCCAATTTCTCCATAAGCCCTTTTATAACCCCTAATTCCCCTTCAGTTTCATTTTTAAATTAAGCAAATGGTAAAAACTTACAACATTTAGTTTTTTTAAGGTAGTTTTTTACAACAATTTATTTATAATAAGATCGTTTTTCACAGATTTTGATATATATAAGGTATTTTTTCACAAAAATCCTATATAGTTTAACATCCTGATATTTGTTATTTGGTGGGTAACATGAAGGCCGCTACCGGACTACGATCCATCACAGGTCAAACCAACTTGAATTTACGCACCTAGGTAGTTTAGGGAAGTTAGGATAAAGGGATTCTCTTTCCTATACCCCAAAGTACCCCTGATGTAATGGTATCTCTTAAAGTTGAAAAGTGATGTATTTTCGACTTTTAGAGACATCCTAATATAGTCTCAATTTAAAATAACGTATAAATTATATCCACCATATTCCTGCCTCATGAAGTTGTATAAGTTGTTCTTTTAAATTTTGTGTTTCAATACTCTTATATGTACTTACAAAGTATATTCATTAAACTGTGAACATTATAATTAAAAATAAGAGTATTTTTGTCATAAATTACCTATTAAAACCCATATTTTATGAGACACTAGCTAATTTAAAGAATTGTAAGAAACTATATAATGAATGGTAAAACATTGTAATATACAATTAATTGCCGTGTTAATCTAATTTTTTGTCATTAACCCACCTCAAAATTAAACACCCCTGAAACCACGACAAGGGTTGATTTAAGGTGGTAATTAAGGCTATTTTTGGAGTTGTTGAGTGATATTTCGAGTTAGTGGTGTTAGTTTTTGGCTTCGAGCCAGTGGTTATGGGTGTTCATGGTTTTGGGATTAGAGAGTAGTTTTGGTTATGATGCATGGAGGCAGTTTCAAGAGAGTTATGTTAGTTTTGGGGGTGTTTTCAAGTGGGTCAACACCGGCAAAATTAAGTGAATGGTGAAAATCCGGCTTGAGGTAGTATTTTAAAACGATTTATTTTTTTATTACTCCCTCTATATTTTAATAAGTGTTATAGTTTTATGAAACACGCATGTCGAAACACAACTATTTTAACAATTAATTTATCTTATTATATGTTAATAAAATTATAGAAAATTTTATAATATAAAAGTATACATTATAACGAATCTAACAATAAGGTCTTATACAATAATAATTATTTTTAATATATTAGTAAAATAATCAAGTCAATGTCATTATGTGAATAGTGAAATAACTCAAACTATAACACTTATTAAAACATGGAAGGAGGAGACAGTTTCGTACAACATTTCTTTTTATTAGAGAGTTTTTGAAAAAATCTTAATTTTATTAGGTTGTTTCTGATAAAAAATACCAAACCAAAACAAAGGTGTATAATTAATATGAATAAATTAAATTGAAGATAGAATTAGATGTAAATAAATCAAACGATGTAGTGAGATATTATCCCTATCAAGACCTTGGTCTTATTCCTTTTCCATTAACTAGCCGTCTAAAACACCCTCCATTTGTAAATAAATGCATGGCATTACTTGTCATTATAAAAGTGTTTAGCAACTTTTAAAAGAAAAAATAATATGTTTAACAAATAAGTAGTGTGGGCATGGGTTTACTTCTACAGTGGTTTTTCAGTTCGACAGACCATATGGTGCGGCAAGGGTTACTTGTATGGTATTATTGGTTTTGTCAAGGGTTACTTAATACTTGTAGGGTGTTACTGGTAAGGTCAGGGTGTTACACTGTAAAATTAAGTCAATATAGCAACAACTAAAATTTGTTACTATTCAACAAAAATCTGTTGCCAACTCTAGTTAGCAACTAAGGGCCTGTTCTCATTGACTGAACTGAGCTGAACTAAAATGAACTGAACTGAACTGAATATATTATAAGAGAAGGACATTAGGAGGTGAGCTGAACTTAACTTAAAATAATCGTATGAGAACAGGCCCTAAGTCAATATCTTGCAAGTAACTCCTGACCATACCAGTAACGCCCAACAAGTAACAAATAACCCCTGACCAAACTAGTACACCCTACAATCAACCCCCACTGGTGACCAGCCGCATACAAGAATTTATATTGTTTCTAACTTATTTAATGTGTGAACGTATTATCCAATAGAACTATGGTAATAATTGCTAGACTTCCTAAGAATAATTGTTGAATTTAAGAAAGAACATAGTAGTACTTAAAAAATAGGGAATCCCTCCTTCTAGTCCTGTACAAAACTATCCGAGATTCCGATAATCCGATCTGCAACAGGTTCGAATTTTTGGATATCCGATCCGAGTTTTCATTTCGGATCAAAAATCTGTTCCGAAAAAGCGGATATCGGATGCGGATTTGGATATTAATTTTTAAAATTTCGGATATTCGACATCCGAAAGATATCCGAAATATAAAGCCTAAAATAGTGAAATATATATAAATTTTTTAAATTGTTTTATAAATCTAACCTTGTATATTAACTTGTTATAATATTCTTAATATATTTAATGATAATATTTATTGTAAAAGGACTAATATTTTTGTTAAAATATGCTGTACTACTTAGCGATAAAATAACGGTAAAATTAGTAAAATTTAGAAAGTAATCATAACAATTTTACTTAATATTGGATAATGGATATCCGAAGCAACCGATCCAAACACTTTGAATATCTGAATATCGGGTATCCGAAATTTTCAAATCGAATTTGGATATCAATTTTTGATATCCGAGTCTTCGGTTGGATATCCGATCTTAAATCACATTTCGGATCGGATATAAGATCCGTGAACAGGCCTACCTCCTTCCCCATTCCTCCCTGAAATCCTTGTCCGATCCAAACAAGAAGATAGTTCAACCAGGAGTGAAAGACCACTACCTGGTTGGGCTCATATTAAGGGCAAAAATGTAATTGTGTGCAATGTTTTCATAGTAATATCATTAGAATTTACTATGCAGTAAAAAAGAAATCTCTCTCCTCTTTCCCTCTTTCCCTCTTTCTCCATCGAAGTTCTCGATCACCGGAAAACTTTTCAAAAACCCATCCTATAAATGGGACACCATCATCGTCTTGGTCTTCATTAAGTACATTTCTGTCGGTGGAGTTACAACACTGTTCTTATCACCACCACTATCGGATTATTAATAACAACTAGTATTTGGATCCGGGCGATGCCCCGAATCATTACTTTATTTTCTTGTAATTAACTTTGTTATACATATTAAATATTTTGTATCAAAAAATAACATAAATATCACATAGCTTGGTGGTAAGATGTTTAATTCTAAAATAAGAGGTTGCAAGTTCAAATCTTGTGGAGACTTGTTTTTTATTATTAGTTATAAGTGCATTACATTCAATGAGAAACATATAGAAAGGAGATCCACGTGGCATTGAGTGGGTGATGACATGGCGTAATAAGACATTGATTGGATGATGTGGCGCAATGAAAGGATCCTCGTGACACATAGACTGTTTTATTAACGCCTTTTAATATATAGTATAGATATTTCAGTCTATAATTTGTGGAATGAATCATAACAGCACACAAAATTAATAGCAACAAATTAAATACATAAAAGTCACCAGAAATAATTATTTGGATAATATCAATAATATATTGCATGCATATGGGGCTAGTTATGGAATACAATAAGATTCAATTATCATGAAATCTATATGTGTAATTATAAGCTATTCAATCAATAGACAATCAATAATTTTTCGATGAATTTCTAATTAAACTAATGTATCACATAGCTATATATATATGAGAATGATAGAAAGAATATGTAAGGTAGTGTAAGTAAAGTATTTTATACCTCAAATGAGTGAAACAAATGTATGGGCTTGGAACTTGATTGTTAATGCCATATGTTTGGTATAACTATAAAATGCAATTTTTTTTCTTTTATTTAATACCTAAAAGTATAGGAATGAGCCAAACCCACCTCCCCTCAAGATTTCTAAACCCTATACCTTGGGAGTTTGAGGTATGGGTTTGAAACTCTTAAAATCATAAAACAAACATAAGGTATGAGTTTAAACCATTCTAAACCCATACCTTATAACTTAATTTTGTGAACCAAACACCTTATAAAATTCTTTTATGGAATGAATTAATTAGTTATTGATTTATAGCTATGAAGAATTGAAGATTGATAAACGAAAAATATAATCTCGTTAAATTAGGAAACTATTGATATAGTTGATTGGAGGATTGATTTATTAAAACCATAGGTATGTAATTAAAAATTTATAAAATTACAGAATATTTATAGAAGATGATGGCGTTTTTTTTTTTTTTTTTTTTTTTTTTTTTAATTTTTTAATATAAGTTTTTACCCTTTTTATTCAATATAATAGTGTGATAAGCTATGAGGGGTGCTAAAATGTGTTTTTAAATGGGCACCACAACCTTCCATCTTGACTTATATATTAGAGATCTAGTCACCTATTTGTTGTGTGTTCAATAGAAGATCTAAATTGTACTACCTTAGTTTTGCGGAGTGTGTTACTCTGTTAATGTAACTACGTAAAGGATAGTAAAAATAGGGCCTAATCTAACCTGTGGATACTTTTATATTACAGATGAGAGCGATAGAGAGTAGAAGATTTATCATATAAAATCAAGTCCCACAAAACAGGGTTGTAGTTGATAAGAAATAAATAATAAGTTGTCATAGAAGAAATATAATAAAAGTGATTAAAACTTATAAAAAAAAAAAAAGAAAAGAAACGGATGAAAATGGAAGGTGATTTTTTTTTCTTTTTATTTAATTGTAATCCTTTGAAACACTTTTTTTTTTCTTTTTAAATAATCATAGTCATTCGGCACTTACAATCATCCCTTAAGAGATCTAAATTTTCAATACAAGAATTAAACACCCCTAAATTAATGGCATCTCTTCTGAGCTGCTCATGAATAATTTTAGATTTCTTTGCATCGTTCTTGATAGAGCTCTATTGATGTATAGTCGCAAAAGTGATAAAACTTGATTGGTCATCGAGATCAGCAAATTTGTAAGATGAATCTTCTAAATCTGCACCCATATACCAACATACTCGCAATTCCCCAAATTTGCAAGACGAATCTTCCAAATTTGTATCCCTGTACGCATTGAAAACAAACAAATAAATAAATAATATTAAACCCTACATGGAAGGACCGAATAAACCTACATGGAGGGACTGACTAATCCCCATACTGATGGTGATCTTTATTGACTAAAAACATTAAATTATAGAAGAATTTGGAACTTACCATCAATAAAAATCAATGGCAGCCCTAAGTTTTAATATGGTGGCTAGATTTGAAGAGAGAGAATAGAGAAAATTTTAGGGTTATTTCAATTAATCCCTTGAAACACTAACTGAATTAAAAATTAATTACATATTTTGTCAAAAAAAAAAAAAAAAGCTATCATTTTCCACTACCAAATATTCTTATTCACTTCTATTAAAAAAAAAAAAACAAAATTCTTGTTCACTTATACGCGAAGAACAACCTTACCATCAAAACACTCCTAAAATTGCATCCAAAAATTAAGGAATTTTTTTTGTTGGAGTAGGAAGGACAATTAATTTTCTGAAATATAATGTGGTATTTAGCTCATGTCTGAAAACAAATGCACAAATTACCTTCCTTATTTTCTTACACTATCTATAGCTCCTCAGTCCTCATACCACTTATAAAACGCTCTAGGTATCTTTAATCAATAGTTCTTCCGTTTCAAATAAATTTAACACGTTTTAACTTTTGATACTTTTTAAAAATTTTAGTTTAATTAAATAGCGTGAATTATTATAGATAATTAAAAAAAACATGTAATATCTTGTTGAAATTCTGTTAATAATTATTTTTAATATATCAAGTTTTAATAATTTTATTAATTAATAATTTAATATATTTGCGATTAAATTTACGCATTGACAAACGTAAAAAAGAAATGTATCATATTTTTAAACGATGGATACATCATATTTGTTAGTTTGTATAGAATTTAACGATGAATAAGTTTTTTACTTTTTTATTTCACAGTCAACAAACTTTAATACAACTAAGATAGATCCTCCACATGACCAAATTTGCGATTTCTAATAAGTTGCAAGAATGTTAAACATGTTAACTGCATACGAGTACATATTGTTTTCATGTCTGATGATGAAATTCTCAGTTGTTTAAAGCATGCTTCATATAGTTGATATATGGCGATTTCTTATGTGAAATTTTTACTAACTTTTTCATCAATATAGATTTTTGCAACTCGAAATGCAGTGTGAGATGCTCTAAAGCGGGGTATAATGATAGATGCTTGAAATATTGTGGAATATGTTGTGAGGATTGCCATTGTGTACCTTCTGGAACATCTGGGAATAAGGATGAGTGCCCTTGCTACAGAGACAAGAAGAATTCCAAGGGAAAACCAAAGTGTCCTTGAAGCCTTGAAAGCATAGACTACAACTTATATTTTTATTCATGCTTTTTAATTTATTTACTTATGCTTGTTCGTATATATTTTCAACTGGATGGACTAAACGACATGAAATTATATGAATAAATGTTTCTATAATACTTACCTTATGTATGGTGTTGATTTCTTAATGAAAATGTCATGTACGTGGTCAAATACTAATACTAACAACTGGTAACCTCATTATTACATGAAAATGTCATGTATGTGATTAAATACTATTATTTCAGAGTAAAAGGGCTCTAATACCATGTTAAGATCAATTTAAAATAAAAAAGACGTTTGACTTTTTCTCACTATCATATATGAACTTTGACAATAATTTTATACTAACACAATAAAAATATATTTTACCATAGATTATGTTGTTAAATTGGTATTATATACATTTTTATAATATAACGATTTTTTAAAATTAAAATAAGTTCAAACTTGTACATTACCATGAATGAAAGTTTACTGTGTCAGTAATTGTGGGATACAGGGAGTAATAATAATCTTTCGATTAAAATTTGGGTAACTACATAATGCTCCCTATCTAAGAGAATACCATCATGGAGGGAAATAGCTTTAGCGAGAAAAACTCATCAAGGCAGTTTGGTTTAACAAACAGAAAGGGATTGAGCTTAAGAAAGGGGGAAAATGTGGAGTGGAAACAAAAACCAAGCAATAAATTTACTAAGGGTCATTTTGGTATTACTATGGTTGTTTTGGGTGTTTTTGTCTCTTGGGAGAGTTACAGCTCGAAGACTAGTCCTGCTGGCTCTGTACCTACAAAATCAACGGAGACACCGGTTGGGTGGTGCTCCGCCTCCAACGCTCAAGTTAGTAACTTGAAGGAGAGTAAAAAGTGCGGAATTTAAGGTGGGGATCTGCTTGGATTCCAAGCTCAGGAGTTCTCTGATGTGAGAGAAAATAGGGTGTAATAAATGATTGTGAATGCCCCAAAATGGGGGAATATCTCCCTATTTATAGGGTCATGGGGAAGAGTGCCCTCCCTTAGGTCATCTGACCTAGGGCAGGTGGGCTGCGCCGCAATAATGCGGTTTTTTGGGGAATTGGGCCTCTGAATGCCGCAATTCTGAAGACATATCAGGGAGGCCACGTGTCAGCTGGGGATAGGTCAGAGGTGACCTGCCAGCCTCTGACACGTGGCAGCCCCTCATTGGTCCAGGTGTTTAGGGTAAAAAATCCCCTAAACATTTGCCCCTCACAGGTGGCACGTGGCAGGCCACGTGGCGCCTGTGACACGTGTCCGCCCATGAGAGGTGAACAGTAAAACGACTAGGTTTAACGGTAGTTTTTTCCGTTTAACCTGCCTATAAATATAAGTTTATCCCCCCTTCTCTCCCCTCACTTCACCCATCCACTAGTAGAAAAAACTAAATGGCAAGCGGTTCAAACCCCCTAATGGCAAGCGGTTTTGAACCGCATGCTCTTGGGGGACTTGCCAATAGCCTTTTAAATGGCAAGCGGTTTTGAACCGCTTTCCATTTGTAGAGAAAGGGCAGCGGTTTGGCACCAAAACCGCTGCCCATTATGGCTAAAAAAAAAAAATTTTGGTTTTTTTTTTTAATATAATTGACAAACAAACAAAATATATATAAAAACATTAATTTTTTCATTAATTAAATGTTATAATATTACAATTTCATAAAAAAAAAAAAATACAACTCATGTTAGCAGAATTTCGTCACTGCCCAGCCGCAACTGACGCAGCTCATGGTGCACCACCTGAACCACCATCTCTGCCCACCAATTTCAGCAATCCCCTGCTCCCCACCGCAATCACCGCCAGTAATATACGGCCACCACAATCGACGCCACCGCCACCATAATCGACGCCAACTATATCTGGAACAATTTAAAAAATAGCTTAAAAAATTAACTCTGTAATTAACAATAGTCCAATACCACCCCAAAACCCAAAAAACTCTGTAATTAACAATTTAATATCAACTAAATTGAACAAAAATAGAAAAATTAAACCAATACCCAGAAAAATCAATGGAGAAATACAAGTAATTAAAATCAGAAATTTGAAAAGAAAAAAGAAACTAACTCTAAATTCTTACCTAAATTAAATTACATCTGAAATTACACAACCTCATGAGTGTCGGTGTTGTTATTGCTCGGATCTTAGCTCGAATTTGGTCGGATTTTCACTCAGATTTGGTCAGTTTTGCTCGGATTTGTGCTGAGTTTTTGCTTGGATTTGTGCTCGAATTTGCTGGGACTTGTGGGTTTGAAAATTCTAGGGTTTTTTGAGTTTTTTTTGCTCGAAAATAAGGGGTTTTGGGTTCGAAAATCTGGAGAGGAGAGGAGAGAAGGAAGGAGATCAGATGGAGGATGGAGAGACGAGAGGAGAGAGAAGGATAGGAGAATGGAGAGAGGAGATCAGATGGAGGAGAATGGAGAGAGGAGATGAGATGAGAGGATAGGAGAGGAGAGAGAAGGAGGCCCGTGAAAAATGAGGTGAGGGAGGAGAGAGAAGGATGTGACAAGTACAATTCCTAGGGCTTTTTAGCAAATGGCAAGCGGTTTATTGTTTGAACCGCTTGCCATTTACATTTTGGCAAGCGGTTCACTCAAAACCGCTTGCCATTTGTTTATATCAGTTTTTTTTTTTTTTGTTGGGTGTTTTTGGAAGCGGAATTCAATAACCGCTTGCCATTTGGGGCTTCTCATTTTGTTTATTCTACTAGTGATCATTTTCATTTTCTTGAGAGAGAAATAGGAGTTTTTAGAGAGAGGTGCTCTGAACCCGGTTGCGTACTTGCTTTTCAAGATTTCCGTGTGCACGTTCAAGAACACCCGGTCACCGGCTGTAGCTGTTTTCAGATTTTTCAGAACTTTTTAAAGAAAGGTAACTTTCCGTTTCCTTCCTTCAATTTTCTTTTAACTTGTATACATTCTTTTTTCCGCCTGTATACATTCGTTTTCCAAAATAAAATAAATGGACTCTTCATCCACACACACGACACGGCCTAGGACGCTCAGCCGTTCTCCTAGTACGGCTGAGTCTAGAACCGGGGGTGCCTTTTCCAGACAATCAGATCTTCTTTGCTCATCCCCGAATCCCTCCCTCTCTATGTCTGTGCAGGACAGAATGGTCAGAGTTAAGCAGACGACTATTAAGCCTAGGCACCGCCGCGCGAGGAGAGTGCGTGCTGATGATGTTACTAGGGATGAGGACTATAAAAGTCCGGTTGAGCAGGAGAGTTCTGAGAGTGGCGCCCCCTCCCAAGAAGAAATGAGGGAGTCAAGCGGTGAGGAAGTTGCCTCTTCCTCAGAAAAGGAAGAGGGGTCAGGCGGTAATGAGGCTGCTGAGAGGGCAGGGTCAGAAGCTTCTGGCTCTGAACAAGAGAACTTTGCGGCTGACTATCAGGTGCCGGCAAAGACTTCGGACAAGCCTGACCCCAGAAAAATAAGGATGCTGCCGGCTGATAGAGCCTTGCTGAAAAGCAGCTTCAAAACTTTCAAACAGAAACACCCGTTTGGAAACGGGTGGTATATCACAGTTCCGCCTGCGGATGCCGTCATGGCCTGGAAGGACGACATAGAGAATGCAGACAATTACTTCGTCTGCTTCGAGGCGGTCATTGAAGCCGGCCTCCGGTTCCCCCTTCATACTGGGATCAGGAAGATCCTCAAAGGTATGACCTGGGGGTATGGCAGTTAACTCCAAATTCATGGGGGAATATACTCAGTTATATTGCCGTCTGTGAATTTCAGAACATAGAGCCTAGTTTTTCGGCCTTTGCTCATACGCATTATTTGAGCAGGGCCCCAGGTGGTCATGGGGCTTGGTACACTCTCACTACCTTGCCCCAATATCAGATAACTTTGGACAAGGTGTCCAAATGGTCCGGGTGCAGGGAAAGGTTTTATTTGATTTCCTCCCCCTCCCCCTCCCTTGACAACAACCGGACACTACGCCGGTATAATAAAGAGCCGGCTCTCCTTGGCAGAAAATGCGCCCTCCCGGAGCTTTCTGCACGAGCCCGCCGGCAAATAATGGATCCTTGTTTATTCAAAACCACGACTGAGCCCATGGAGGATGGGACTCAAATTATTTTACCAAAAAACTGGATCCCCCATCCGGACTTTTTCAAGGATGAGAGGTTCTTGTCCGCCTGTGGACACCATGTTTCCTCAGGGTAGATCCCCTATACTTGAAGAATCTGCTTTGCTTTCAATAATTGTTAATGTTTCTTTGACTGATGTTCTGTCTGACTTTTCCAGCCGAAGCTAAAAAGATGGTGGACCCGGAAAAGACGCTGGCTAAACCTGCTGCCCAGCTGCGCAAAGAAAAGCTGATGGCAGAGAAAGCGTCCTTAGAAGAAAAGGATGCGAAGAAAGGCTGATGGAAGAGAAAGCGTCCAAAGTTTTTCAATAAATTTTCTTTAAGTACTTTTGTCGGCTGCTAAAGTTTTACTTTTCTCTTTGCAGGGCACTGGCAAAATCATTCCTCGCTCTTTCTCCAAACATATCAAAAGAACTGGAGAGGAGCTTCATAAAACTCCGGCTGCCAAGATCCCCAGAAGGACCCCTTCCCAGACAACCTCATATGCCAAACCAGATCATCCTACGACTGGTGGCAAGTCCCCTTCCAAAGTGAAGACTTTGAGCGAGAGCTCAAAGCAGACGGGGGACAAAATGCCGGATGCCTCAGAGGAGGCATCGAAGAGTGGCGTGCCACTCAATGCTGCAGCCGGCACTGCAGCGGCTGGGGAGGGTTTAACTCTACAGCCCCGAACTCAAGGTAAGGCTACCATTGAAATTCCTTACCCACTTGACTTCATGAGAGTCAAGACTAAGGTAGACCCATCCGGAAGCTCAGTGAGTAGTTGGGGACGGATGAATGCTGCATATGCTGCTTCCGTCTCACCAAGTACTTCTTTTGGTGTAGATGTTATCTCCAGGGCACCTGACTTCCCGGCTTTTGCCAAGCGGATGGTGAGGACCCTCACCCGGACAGAGAAAAATTCAGTACCTGATCTGCAGGTAGTGGACTTTGACCGGATAATGGGCCAACAGGCGGAGGTAAGTTGTTTTAACTTCTAGACTTGTGTTTTTATTTGATTGCATTGAGTACTAACTTTCCCGGCTGACTCATCTAGGTTATGCTGAGAGTGGACGGGCTCCAGGTTCCCTTCAGGCGGAAACAGGAAGAGGTAATTGACGCCAAAAGAAGGGCAATTCAAAATCTCAACTCTGCTGAACATGCATATTATATGTCTGATCTTGCAATTAAAGCAGTGGAGTTGAAACAGGAGGAGCTGGTTCAGACTCTGACGACTGCTAATGAGGCTGCGAACAACCGGGCCAACGACCTTGAGCTAAAATTGAAGAATGCTGAATCTGATCTCAAGGCGTTGGAAGATGCTGACAAAGAAAATGCCCAACTCCGGGCTGATGTTACCCGGTTGGGGGTGGAGATTGTCAACCTGAAGAACCAGCATCGGGATGAAATCGCCAAGAAGCAGAACCGGCTGGTCACTGAAAATGAAAAAGATACTGAGGCCCGCCTGAGGATGGCTTGGAACCTCCTCTACCCAATAGTGGACTTTGAGTATTACAAGTTGAGGTATGATTACGGCACAGTGGCCTATGATGCCTAAGTTCTGGGAGAGGAAGCGCCGCCTCGCTTCAAGGTCTGGGCTGAAGAGTAGGGATATGAGGTCTCTGATGATGAAGCAGAGCAGGCAGGGGAGCAGGAAGAGGGTCAAGGGAACCAGCCTAATGAGGCTGTGAACACTGAAGAGAACCTCCCCCCGATGCAAGGCCAGCCGGAGCAGAAGCAGCCGGAGCAGCAAACTCCCCAAGTGTAAATAACCTCTTGGATTCAGCGGCAGTATGCCAACCAACCAACATTTCTTTTTATTTTTCTTTTGCCTTTCCGGCCTGTGTGCCGAGTAATCAGTGTATCTTTTACCGACCGTGGGGTCGGGTAACAATGATTTCTTCACCGGATGTAATTCCGGTTAACAATTATTTTGGCCTCTAAGCCAATTTCTATCTATGAAGTATACCGACTTAGTCGGTTTTTCTTATACTTGCACAATTTTCAATTTTTTCAATTTTTTCGCTTTTGCATATATACTCTATATATACTTGTGATTTTGCCTAACTTATAAGAAGCATGCGGCAGGTACAAATCCAGCTGTCCTTGCCCCTGGACGGCTGTGTGGTTGGTTTAATCTCATAAAAAGGATTGATTGCCTTGGAAAATTCTCATACTTAAAAGAGTATGAGATGTTTGTAAGGCAATCAATCACAATGGTGATTGCCCCAAACCAAGTACACAGCCGGTCAAATAGCAAGCATACAACCTCTGCCCCAGTCGGTATTAAACCGCCTAGGTATTCCATTATAGCCATTACGCAAAAGAGCTTTGCCCCAATAGGGGGAGTGCGCAACTTAAAGGTGAAAAAATCCTAAGTAAAAGCTCATGACAGTACTCCGGCTGATGTCTTGGAACATCCGGAGTTCCACAGTCAAAAAATTCTTAGGAAAGATTTAAGTCAGACGGCTATGAGTTGGCTAATTTAGCCGTTCAATCTTAACCGCCTGCATGGGTACATAGAACGAGCAGGTAGGCTGTTCTCTGCGACGATTGCACCCGGAGGGGTGTCGCCGGACGCCTACATCCATGATGGGATAGACGAATTTGTAAAAAAAAAAAAAGACAACCATCTGGCCATTGGCCTCTGGTCTAGTTGGAGACCGGCTGCATAGCCACTAGGCGGTTTTGTGCCTAGCTTAAGGATCTGGCCATTGGCCTCGTGTTACTATGGAATTTTAATTTTAAACACTAAGTATTAAACTTAGTTTTTTATCTGGCCATTGGCCTCAAGTTATTCACATATTAAATTTGGTACTAAACTTTACAATACTTGTATGGGTAAACCCAGACGGAAAAAGACAATAATTGAAACAAAAGCATTTCTCATTAACACTTCTTGTTACAAAAAACTTTACACTACTTAGAAGTAGTACTTTTTCAGGTTATCTACATTCCAAGTTCTAGGCAGGCGTCTACCGTCTGGGGTTTCCAGGCAGTACGTGCCATCCCTAACTTCTTCATAAATCCGGTAGGGGCCTTCCCAATTAGGAGTTAGCTTTCCAAGCTCATTGGCCCTACCGGTTGCCTCCATTTTTCGTAACAAAAAATCGTCAACTTTCAAAAGACGTTTGTGTACTCTTTTGTTGTAGGCTCTTGTCATTTTCAGACGGTATATCTCATGTCGCAGGGCAGCATTGCCCCTGCATTCCGGGAGGGAGTCCAATGCCAGCCGCATGGCCTCCCAATTTGCCTCTTCATCATAGAGCATCACTCTGAGCGTAGGCTCATAGTGTTCAATGGGAAAAACGGCTTCCGCTCCGTATACCATGAGAAATGGGGTTTCTCCGGTTGACCCCTTGGCAATTGTCCGGATGGCCCATAGGACATGAATTAACTCTTCAGCCCATAAACCACCGGCTCTTTCAATTTTCTTTTTGATGCCGTATGAGATGAGTTTGTTGAATGCCTCAACCTGACCGTTTGCTTGAGGCCGGCCGACTGCGGCAAAGTAACTTGAGATACCTTGATCTCCCAACCAAGTCTTGAGCTGAGGCATTTCAAACTGAGGGCCGTTGTCAAATACCATAGACATAGGTACCCCAAACCGGGTGATGATGTTCTTCTAGATGAAAGAGATGACATCCTTTGTCTTGATATTCTTAACTGCCTCCGCCTCCACCCATTTGGTGAAATAGTCCAAAGCCACCAAGATATAGCGTTTTCCGTCTGGTGCAGGCGTATAAGGACCCAAAATGTCCATGCCCCATTTAGCAAACGGGACTGGGCTGTGGATTGCCGTCAGATCAGTAGCCGGGCGATGTATTAGCTTGCCAAACCTTTGGCATTTATCACAGTTCTTCACAAACTCTTTGGCATCTGCCTCAAGGGTAGGCCAAATATAGTGCCGCCTGGCTCTGACGGCTAGGGACTTGCCGCCTATATGGGAGGCACAGAATCCCGCATGCAGCTCTTCGAGAACTTCTTTCCCCTTCTCTGGGGTAACACACTTCAACAAGGGCTTGAGAAATCCAGCCTTGAAGAGTTCTCCGTTTCTCAACTCAAAGTTAGCTGCTCTCTTTTTCATGACGGCTACCTCCTGAGGTGAATCAGGGAGCGTACCGTCTGCAAGATACGCCCGGATGCCATCCTTCCAAGTAGAACTTCGATCCAGAATTCCAATGGGCTCTTCATAAATACTTCTTTTTTCGAGAACTTCCTAAAAGACTGACCAAGGCGTATCATGGCAGGCGGAAGATGCCAATTTTGACAATGCATCCGCCGGGTGGTTATCTGACCGGGGCACTTGATTCAATCGGAATTCCTCAAGTGTCCCAGCCTCATCTTTGACAGCCTGAAGATATTTGATCATAGCCGGATGAGTTGCTTCATAAGTGCCCTCATACTGGCTAACAACCAACTGAGAATCAGAATGGGCGTCAATCTTTGTTGCCCCTACCGCCTTACACATGCGGATTCCGGCTAGCAGGGCTTCATACTCTGCCTTGTTATTTGAGGCCTGATACTTGAACCGTAGTGCATACTCATACTTATCTCCTTCTGGAGATTCACAAACAAGGCCTGCACCACAGCCGTTCTTTATAGAGCTCCCATCTACATACACCTTCCAAACCTGATAAATATTATCCGAAGGAACCGAACGAGTCATTTCAACAATGAAGTCGGCGAACGCCTGACCTTTCACTGCTTTCCTTGGTTCGTAAGTGATTTCAAGACTTTGCATTTCAATAGCCCACTTTAACATTCTTCCGGATGACTCCAGAGTAGACATTGGCCGCTTGAGAGGCTAGTCGGTGTAAATTACAACCGGATGTGCCAAAAAGTATTGCTTCAGCTTTTTGAAAGCCGTATATAAAGCAAGACCAAATTTTTCCACCATGGGGTACCGGAGTTCAGCATTTTCTAACACATGGATAATGAAATATACCGGGAGCTGAGTACTGTCTCGTTCAGCAAGGAGAACAGCACCGAGGGCATGGTCTGAGACGGCTAAGTACATGTACAACTTTTCTCTAGGCAAAGGACTGACAAGCCTTGGAAAAGAGTGTAAGTGTTCTTTCAATTTCTGGAAGGCCGCCTCAGCATCCCCCCATTCAAATCTAGTCTTCTTCTTGATTGCTTGGAAGAAGTAAAGGCATTTGTCACCAGACCGGCTGAGGAGTCTCCCCAAGGCGGCCAGGCAACCGGTGAGTCTCTGTACTTCCTTAACAGTGCGGGATGACTTTATGTCAATTACCGGCTGTATCTTCTCAGGGTTAGCCTCTATCCCCCTTTGATCAATCAGGAATTCGAGAAACTTCCCAGACTCAACACCAAAGACGCATTTCTTAGGATTTAACATAACCTTATGCCGCCTGAGTGTGGTGAAGGTTTCTCGGAGATCAGCAAGGTGATCCGCCTGCTGCTTGGATTTGACTATCATGTCATCAATATATGCCTCTACGTTCCTCCCAATTTGATTAATGAAGACTGTATTAATCATCCGTTGGAACGTAGCCGGCGCATTCTTCAAGCCAAACGGCATCACAGTATAACATAATAACCCCTGATCAGTGACGAAGGCCGTCTTTTCTTGATCTTTTTTCCACAGGGGTATCTGATGGAAGCCGGAATAGGCATCCATGAAACTCATCAAGGCATGACCGGCTGTTGAATCAACCAAGTTGTCAATTTTTGGAAGTGGATAACTATCCTTTGGGCATGCCTTGTTGAGGTCTGTGTAGTCTACACACAACCGCCAAGGTACCATTCGGCTTCTTTACAAGCACAACGTTTGCCACCCAGTCGGGGAAATTACAAGGCCGAACGAACCTGGCATCCAGTAGCTTTTTTACTTCGGCAGCTGCCGCCTGACTTCTCTCCTCACCGTGATTCCTTTTCTTTTGCCGGAAGGGCTTCATTTTTGGATCTACGGCGAGTTTGTGGACAACGAGATTCGGGCTGATGCCTGGCATCTCTTCCACTTCAAAGGCAAACACATCTTTGAATTCCTTCAGGAGAAGGTGCAAGTCTGCACCCAGAACAGCATTAGCAACCGTCCCAACCTTAACAGTTCGCATTGGATCGCTGTCGTCCACAACAAGATCAATACTTTCACTAGCCGGTGGGGGACGGAGCTCCTCTGACCGTTCACCGGTCAGTGATTGCTATTTCTTTTCTTTTTTTCACCTCCACCAGCTCTGCAGCTTTTCTCTTTTTTCCGGCTGTTGGTGGGGGTGAACAGGCATCCTTGACATTGTCAAGGTCTATTGGTTCCTTCCCTTGGCCGTCTGCGGCCACAGTATCTTTGACGGCTGAGAGATAGCACTCCCAGGCCGTCTTCTGATCCCCGTTCAGGGAACCAACAGAGCCATCATCTCTCTCATACTTGATGAGCATAAGAGACGGGATGATCACCGCCTTGGCTTCGTTGAGGGTTGGCCTCCCAAGTGAAAGGAATGGTGTCCTTTGAACAATTGTATTATTCTGATAGCGGGTTCAGAATTATTAGAAAGCTAATATATTCAGTAAGGTCAAGTGATCGGAATGCCTGGGTGGAGGCCACTTCCGATCAGTAATATTAATATAATATTACAGCTTAATCTTGACTGAACCCTTCGGGTCACACCCAAGCAAAATATACGAACCAACTCGATGAATTAATTCGTAAGAAATTAATTCGTCGCCCGAGTGTTAAATATTTAGACGTCGGTAATTCGAGCTTAGTGCGTCGAAACCGATCGTCAGAAGTCGAGTCAAAATAATAAAAGACGAGACGCGCAAAATAATAATAAATCGACCATATTCCCAAAAATACCCCTAGCATCGGAATGCCCCGAGCATCCGAATGCTAGGGGCAAAATGTCCTAGCAAAGGTGGCTAGCAAGCACCAAGCCGAGCCATGGCTGACTTGTGCAAGCTAGCGCACCGTGCTAGCAGCCACGGCCAGCCACGGCTAGGCACAACAGTAGCTGCACCGCGCCACAGCCGCAGCCCCACCGCGCCACAACAGCAGCTAGGTGCGGGCTGGGTGCGGGCTGGGTACGGGCTGGGCTCGGGCTTGGCTCGATGCTTGTCTTGGGCCATAGGGCCGTGGGTTAAGGGGAAGTATGGAAAATGGGAGTAAGTGAGTGAGGACATGTGGCACAAGGAGAGTATTGAGTGGGGAGCAAGTATGGTCCCCTACTCTCCATGTGGTCCTCACCAACCCATCTCACATGGTAATGCCACTTGTAGATTTATTATTAGTTTGCAATTTTAATTTAATTTCGCTTTAAATTAATTTGTGGAATTTCATGATCCCACATTGATGGGATAGAAATTCCCACTCATACTATCCTTTATAAATACCAACCTTAGGATTTGGAGTAAAGTGCTTGAGTGGGAGTTAAAAAGAGCATTCCATAATTTTTGGAAAAACTCTTAAACTCACATACACTCGGGTTTTGGTCGGACCTTGCTAACCCCAAGGTAGTAGACCTTAAAGTTGTGTTCGCCTTTTTGTGGGTGGATACCGTCGGAGGCGCGGCGCTTGACGTGCTCGTAGCTTTCAAGTAAGAGCCCCGGGTTTTGGGCGAAGCTCGCTTCGAGGGTAAGATTCATTATCTTTTCTTTGTGATTATTTATTTATGCTTTATGATTTTAATTAATGCGAGTGGTTCCTCGGGTGGGGTTGTTTCCACGGTGAGTCGGACTCACCAAACCCTAACACCAAGAATCCGCGGTCAACTCTTCAACGACCAAGAATCTGACGACAATATGTCGTCCCTGGCCCTTTTCTCCTAGCCGGATGGGTAAGTCAATTCTTCCGGCTGGGTAGACCATCCCACCCCCAAAACCAACCAAGGGGTTGGTGACCGAATGCATGCTACTGGTGTTGTATTTCAGCTTCTACAAGCATCGAAGGCTGATGATGTCCGACGAGCTGCCGGTGTCAATAAGGATGCGTCCAACTAATTGGTTGGCGACCTTACATTCAATGACGACCGGGTCGTCATGCGGACGGCGAACGCTGCCCCTGTCCTTCTCATTAATGAGGACATCCGGAAAGGTTGAGCTGGCAGACGCCTTCTCATCATCATCCTTATCCATCTTTCGAAGATGGCTTTTGGTGTCCCGGATGGTAGGGCCACCACAAGAGAATCCTCCTGCTATAGTGTAGACCGGATCCTTGTCAGTATCCGAACTACTAGTAGGCTGGGGGGTAGTCTTGGAGGACTGACCCTTATTTTTCTTTTTTGCCCCGGCTGGGGACTTAGAAATATAGGACTTTAACATCCCTTTGTCAGCCAGACGGTCCAACGCCCGTTGAAGGCTGAAGCAGTCGTTGGTGTCATGGCCAAATTCCTCATGGAACTGGCAGTACTTGCTCTTGTTTCGTGACTGGACGGAACTTTTCATTGGATTTGGCTTCTCAATAGACAGCCGATCCTTTACCTCCATGAGGATGGAGTTGCAGTCTTTGTTAAACTCGTACCGGGGTACGTACGGTTTAAACTCTTTTTTCTTTTTCTAGGACGGCTGCTCTGAATCACTGACCGCCCAGACTTCTTTTCTTTTCTTGCTCTCTTCTTTTTTCTTTGCCGGCTGAGTTGACCGGCTCTCTTTTTGCTTGTCGAAGTTCTTGGAGTTCGACTGGCTACCAGGCGTGTAGAGGTCGGTTGCTTGGATATAGCTTTCCGCCTCCCTCAGGGCCGCCTGTAGCGTAAATGCCCCTTTTTTGACAAGGTCGAACTTAAAGGTCGACCCGTCTCTCAGACCCTTGAAGAAGTCTGTAAATGCTACCTCGTCAAACAGCCCCTGGATCTGAATTCTGACCAGGTTGAACCGCCTGACATATGAGCGTAGCCCTTCTCTCTCTCCCTGCTTAATGGTGCTTAAGTCTAGACTTGTTTTCTTAGCAGGGATGTTCATTAAGAAGTTGGTGGCAAACAAGAAGGCTAGCTTCTTGAAGCAATCAATAGATCCGGCTGGCAAGTTGCCAAACCATTGCTGGGCAATGCCCTTCAATGTAGCCGGGAAACAACGACACCAGGTGGCATCATCCCAACCTTGTAAGCACATTAGGTTGGTATATGCCATCAGGTGGTCTTCCGGGTTGGTGGTACCATCATAGGCACAAACCAACCCATTCTTAACCTTGGCCGGCTAGGCCGCCTCGGTTATATTTGCTGCAAAGGCAGACGGCTGTTCGCCTAGCCTCATCAGCCGTAGCTGCCAGTCCAGTGGCTGGACATTACTGTATGCCGCCTGACCTCCGAATGGGGGTGGCTGCATAAATTGGAGGCCATATTGCCCATACTGCGCCTGAGGTGCATATGACATAGACCCTATCATGAGTTGAGGTTCGGTGTTGACGGATTTACCGCATGTCCGACTCTCACGCAAGGACATAGAATTCCTTGTAGAAGCTTCCTTAAAGCTGTCTGGAAAGCTTGAGGTAGAAGCGGACTCAGACTGTTGCTGTCTCCTTCGATTGATGACATGTCTAGCATCAAAGGCAGACGCCTTGTTGGCCTCCGGCTGGGGTTGCCGGGGCTGCCTCTGGGGCATTAGAATCTTGGTCCAGTCTAGTTTTGCGGCTGCCTTCTCCTTTGGATGAGGAGTTGGCTGCCTGTCCTTGACCGGCTTCTTCTTCTTCCCATCATTGGGAGTCTTTTTCGCCGGCGGACTCTTGCTAGAGCCAGCCTTGTTGTTGATCATCTCCTTGATTTCACCGTTGAAGGAGTTCATGAATTTCATGAGCTCATTCCGGGTGACCGGAGCTTCTCCTCTGGTCTTCCGGGTTTCCCCGTCTGACCTCCCAGGGGGCCGCCTGCTTGGACCCGCCTGGTCTTGATTTCGCTCCAGTTGATCCCTAGAACGAATGGATTTAGAGATGAGGGAGCCGTTTTGGTTATGTAGGTCTCCACATCATTGTCCTCTTCTTTCTCCTCCTCAGTAAATATCTCTAGCTGAGGCTGAGGCTGCGGTTGAGGAATTTCGAAGCCTGCCGGTTGTATAACCGGTTGTATGTCCTCTTGGTTACCCGCCTGAGTAACCGGACGCAGAGAAGTAGAGTTAGAAATTGGTACAGAATCTTGACCCATCTTGAGGTACTCTCTCCACAGACGGCGCCAAATGTTTTGGGTGTTTTTGTCCCTTGGGAGAGTTATAGCTCGAAGACTGGTCCTGCTGGCTCTGTACCTACAAAATTAACGGAGACACCGGTTGGGTGGTGCTCTGCCTCCAACGCTCAAGTTAGTAACTTGAAGGAGAGTAAAAAGTGCGGAATTTAAGGTGGGGATCTGCTTGGATTCCAAGCTCAGGAGTTCTCTGATGTGAGAGAAAATAGGGTGTAATAAATGATTGTGAATGCCCCCAAAATGGGGGAATATCTCCCTATTTATAGGGTCATGGGGAAGAGTGCCCTCCCTTAGGTCATCTGACCTAGGGCAGGTGGGCTGCGCCGCAATAATGCGGTTTTTTAGGGAATTGGGCCTCTGAATGCCGCAATTCTGAAGACATATCTGGGAGGCCACATGTAAGCTGGGGATAGGTCAGAGGTGACCTGCCAGCCTCTGACACGTGGAAGCCCCTCACTGGTCCAGCTGTCTAGGGTAAAAAATCCCCTAAACAATGGTATTCTATTTTTTGTTTTTTTTTTGTTTTTAAAAACATATGATATATGTTATACATGAAATAAATGGTGTCCTTCGAACAAGTGTATTATTTTGATAGCAGCTTCAGAATTAGGAAGCTAATTATTCAGTGAAGTCAAGTGATTGGAATGCCTAGCTAGAGGACGCTTCTAATAAGTGAGGTTAATGTAATTAATCTCAAACTTTGCTCTTGACTGAACTCAACGGGTCACACCCACTCATGTAACCAAACTACGGCGATGGATAAAGCGCAAGACACTAATACGTCGATAAATATATTTCAAACTCAAACATATTTCAAACTCAAACGTCGGATTTAAAGCTTAGATCGTCAAAATCGAGTTTTGAACGTTAAGACGATCCAAGGAATTGGATAAAAGTAGAAATCGTAAAGCGACACATCGTGCTAGGAAGGAGGCCTTGCCGCACCATGTGCATTGGGCAAGGCTTAGCTGAGGACCGGGTTGCTAGGCCATGCCACAAGGCACATGCCAAGTAGCAGTCCTATCAGCCCCATAAGAACCTGCAAACTGCTAGGATTGCGTGTGGAATGTTGGATGGACTATTATAAGGTTGCTTGGGAAGCGATGTTAGCATCGCTGGGCCGCCGCAAGCAATGGCCTGACTAGTGTTTGCTAGTGTGCCCAGATATATATCAAGGCTTGCTGGTTAGGATCTAGCCTTGGGCACCAAGGCTGCCAACAAGGCATGCCTTATAACCCAAGGCCAGGCCGCCAGCTTAGGCAACTGATCGGTACATGGGGAAGGTTAAGGTGGTCCTCCAACCTACCAACACTT
Organism: Chenopodium album; assembly: GCF_948465745.1. Taxonomy (NCBI): domain Eukaryota; kingdom Viridiplantae; phylum Streptophyta; class Magnoliopsida; order Caryophyllales; family Amaranthaceae; genus Chenopodium; species Chenopodium album. Next base: position 22,015,167 of record NC_137858.1, on the reverse strand, counting down.
TTGGCGAGAAGTGTCGTATAACTATTACATGTGATAATTAATTTAATTTAGAATTAGATCAAATTGCTAGGTTTAGACACCCATTTGTGCCTCCCCAAAACCAAACCCAATGATGAATACCTTTCGCGTCGAACCATAATCAAATGAAGTGAAAGTGTGAAAAGTCAGGTGTTGCGGTTAGTTTTTATTTAAATTCTTTCTTTCTGTTTTTGAAAACAACACTCTTTTATGAAAATATCCAATCCAGTTTAGTTTGGTCCGTGACAAGGGTCCAATAATAGTCTAGTTGGATGGGGCTCGAAAAGAGCTTTCCAACGATATATTATAAGCCCGATTCCGATGAATAATGAGGAAGTTATGGATAAAATACTAAACTGGGCCTGGTTTGATCTTTACATGCGGCCCAATGATCTAGAGGAGGGCCCAATGTTAATTATTATTCCTAAAATTACTAGGATTAATTATAGTCTTCTAGAATTCTCTAGAAGATGAAGTTCTTTTATATCCTAATAGAGCTAGAATTAATAATTACATTTTGATAAGTTTCATTTGGAATAAAATATTATTTAAAATTCGATTTTAGCTTTTGCACGGAATCAATAGATCGATTTCGTTAAAAATTGGATTCTGCGTGGAAAGCGCGTGAAAACCAGGATGTCGCCAAACGACAGTCCTGTCGCTACGCGACAAGCCTTGTCGCCACGCGACAGACTATGTCGCCAAGGACAGAGTGGTTTTGCGGCGACAGCTTGTAGTTTTATTCCTTATCAAATTCTATACTTTTCCGGACTATTTTTTATTAAAAATAAGGTCCCGAATCTCCGTTATTTAATCATCTACATCTACAATCAACTATCATCAACTATAATTCACAATCATCAACTCTCATCAACTGTCATTCACAATCACCTAATTCTCTCTATTCTCTCTTGAGCAATACATGCTTTCTTTCTCTCTCTTTGTAAACTAGCTTTTACAAACACAATTCCGCATACACAAGATTTTGATACACTAATCGGGCTAGGATAGGTCGTTAAACTATTAACCCTAATCAAATTAATTATTTATAAAACCTAGACTTTACACTAAACTAGTTAGTGGCAAGCAAGGGTCAATCCACTGAGGAAGCTTTCTCATTTAATATCAAAATCACCATGCAAGAGTAAGAAAGGGGTATATTTTGTTGGAAATTGGAATGTAGACACTAGAACTATAAATAAACAAGTAAAAAGAGTGATTAAATCAAGATAAAACAACGCTAAGGATTAGGGGGTTTCAAATATGATTAAAATGAAGGAGAACAATAATAAGCATCATGATTAACATGCCAAAGAATATAAAATCCTACCTAAACACTTCATTTTCATGCAATAGTTTAGGCAAACCAATGAAAGTGGTCTAAGCTAATTAGGATCATTTTCATGCATCCCATTAAGAACAAACTAACCCAAGAATAAAGAGGCACAATACATGGAACTCCATTTTAACAACTCATTCTCATGCAATCATTAAAATAGAGGTGATCTAAATCTAGTTAAAATCATTTTCATGCATTTAAACTAGAAGGCAATTAAATAAAGTGCTACAATAATCTCAAGTCAATAAAAATCATATCTTTCATTGATTTAAGGCATGTAATCAATCCACTAATCATCATTCATCCATCATTCAATACATATTTTACACCCCCCACCTTCCCCTAGCTAAGAAACTAGCCTAGAAAAGGGGGATTAGACATGATAACAAAACTAAATGAAAACAAAATAAACATGAAAGCACACATGATCAAAAACAATGAAAATACTAAAATATATTAATCCACAAAATAGATAGAAATAAACAACTAGAATGCAAATAAACAAAGCTAAGAGAAAGGATTAGAGATTACTAAGTAGGCAATAGTAGAAAGATTAAAACTTGCAAAGTTTCTTGATGGATTGAAATGAAAGTTGAACCAAAGTTGCATACATGAAGATAACTTGAGTAATACTACACTTTCTCTCTCTAAGATTAGGGTTTAATTGTTTCTAAGATAAGGCTAGATGATCGACTAATCCACCCTACGACCTATATATATAGGTCCCCTAAAAGATACAAAAATTCGAAATAAAAAAAACTGAAACTCAGCGGTGCGCGCCCGCGCATATACACTGCGCGCCCGCGCAGATGTTTTGCGTGCGCCCTCTCAGATCTTGTGCGCCCGCAGATCTGTGGGTACTGGGGGAATTAGACCCATGGATGCGCGCCTTCTCCCAGCATACTGCGCGCTCGCGCGTGAAGAGTGTGCTCCCGCACACATGTCGCACAAGAGGCGCGCACAACTCCCTGTTTTGGCTTTGCTTCTGCTGCTATCTCGTGCGGGTTCTCCCAGGGCCGCGCGCCCGCACAGTTCAAAGGCGCGCGCCCGCACAGTTCAAAGGCGCGCGCCCGCACACAAAGCGCGCACAAGGCGCAAAAAATCTTCTGTTTCTGTTCTGTTCTTGAAGCAATCCTGCACGGGTTCTCACAGTGCTGCGCGCCCGCACACAGGGGATTTTGAGGGTGAATTGCTCTTCTTCCAATGCCTTGATTCCTACAAAACGAAAACAAAGAAAACAAGGAGAAAGGCAAATAAAGAAAAGAGAATAAAAAGGTGAGAAAAAGGGGGCAAACAAGCTACAAATGGGAGGGAAAACCCGTAAAATGAGCACTAAATCGTGGCATAAATGCCACTCATCATACACCTAGCCAAGTTCGAAGTTGCCTTCGCCCTAGACGTGAAAGGTTTATACTTTCCTGAGGGTTTGGTCCCAAATCCAGTCTAACCTTTTTAACTCGTTCTTTCAATTATTTAATTTAATTCTTTGATTTATTATTTTCATTGAGTTTACTAACGCATGTATTTTGTTATTAGAAAGAGGTACGAGGTTTCAAAGTAAGTAATTAGCTTACTCCCTATTTTAATGAAGAAAGCATGCTTATATTGTTTAATTCCTAGTATCATGTTAGGATGTTTTTAATGTTTTCTAGTATCATGTTTAGGGTGCCTTTTATGCTTTTGAATAGCATGTTAGTACCATGTTGGGTTTAAAGCTTTGATCTTTATTGTTTAGTAACATGCTAGGATTGGTTATTAATCTTGTTAGTATCATGCCTAGGATCTTGCTATTATATTTAAGCTTTATTATTAACAATATTTTGATTATTATGATTATTATTATTATGTTGCTTGATTTATATTTATTGTTATTGCTTGGTCACGCCTTTTATATGTTTAAAGGGAATTTGTACTTGAAATCATGCTTAATAAGATAAATAATAATTTTATTTAGGCTAATATGATTTTAATTCAAGTGATGGCCAATAATAGTTTTATTTGTGCATTAATATTCAACCAACATATATTAAACAGGTTTAGGGTTAACCTAATGTTTGCATGTTAGTCAAAAAGCACACATGAATACGAGTAGAATAAAGTAGAGGCCTATTTTATAGGGCGGGTCCTTTCTTTTATAGATTGGATTCGTACCCTCATCCCCGAACCCTATTTGGTTCAAGATCTTATGGAGTTGACGATCTCATGGATTGTTAAGGGTGTAACCTTAACCTCGTGAATGGTTTACAAGTTCCTAAAACTTTTTAGCGACTCTTTTGCTCTCTTTTCTTTCCCTTCGGACGCCACCATGCTTAAGTGTATGATCACAGTGGGGTTCAAGCTTGGGGTTATGATTCTTGAAATATTCCCTACATTTAAAGTGGAGCATATTAAGGCATCATTCAACTTACTATTGGGACGCCCTTGGCTTCATGACCTAAAGGCCGTCCCTTCATCTCTTCATCAACAAGTAAAAGCCATAGTTGGAGGAATACCGATTACAATCGATGCTTCACCTATGAGGATCAAAACGATAGAAAATCCACTAATCAATGTGGAGCATGATGAGAATGTTGAATATTTGTGGGGCTTTAATGAAGAGGTCTCCTTGATAGAAGAAGATGAAAGGACCCCTCTTCGCTACGACCTCCACTCAAACATGGTAACCAATGCTATCTTGAGAAAACAAGGACACTTCCCTGGAATGACTCTAGGAAAGAAGAAAGAGATAGCAAAACAGATGAGACTACCTGGCCTCCCTAAATTAGATACTTTCGGACTTTGTTTCGAACCGACAATCGAAGATCTAAAGTGAGGCAAAAAAAAATCAAGGGCACGTAGGAACGCTCACACGCAAAAGGAAGTAATTCCAATGGATCAATACTTTCTTACCTTAAATGCACTATTTATAAGAGAGGGAGAGGATTATCCATGCTACGAATTTCCAGAACCCTTTGTTGTAAACGGCATAAGACAACCTGGGTTCGAGATATTTCTGGATTGTTGCTTTCTAGATGAGATCCCAACTCCTACCTATAAGGGGAAAGCACCCCCATGCTTTGACTTTAATGTTATGAGACTTCTCTTTGGGCGAGAAAAGAATGAGCCAAGATATGTAGAAGATAACGCTTCACTCATTGAAACGGTCCTATAAAGTGAGAACTTTGATCCTTCGAAGCTCATCACTCCAGCGGAAGATTTAGTGCGAGGATGGCGCAAGACAGTGAAGGTGACTACTGCAAACAGAAAGAAGATCAATATAACTACAGGACAAGGGCCAATATTCGAAGAATCGTCCGAGTCAGAGTCTGAGTCAGAGCGTTCCCCTATCGAGTCCTCTAAATCTTTAGTTGTAGCATCTCCCTCTAGTTCTTCTATTTCAGCATCTATTCCTAGGATAGTTAGCAATCAAGTCCCAACGGACATTTCATTGTTTGATTTAATGATTTCTGAGTTTAATAATATGTCACCTTCCCCTTACTCCTCGTGTTTTTCTATAACTCAAGATGACGAGCATTCCTTAACGAACGATGAAAATGACAAAGAAATTATTAAAGCAATGGAAACACTTGAAAATAAGACACCAATAACTGAGGATACTAAAACTGTTGATATCTCAAAAGAAGCCACTAAAAGAGAAGTTAAAATCGGACTCACGCTAAACAAAGACGAAAGAACCGATTTAATTAATCTACTTAAAGAATTTATTAATGTATTTGCGTGTTCATATGAAGATATGCCAGGCATTAATAGAGAAATAGCTTAATACACTATACCACTAATCCCAGGAATTAAACCTGTAAAACAAAAGTTACGTCGAATGAAACCCGACGTAGCTCTTAAAATAAAAGAAGAAGTACAAAAACAGATAACTACAGCTTTTATCAGGGTATCCAAATACCCCAAATGGGTAGCAAATGTGGTCCCAGTTCTGAAAAAGGATGGTAGGGTTGGAATATGTGTCGACTATCGAGATCTAAATACGGCAAGTCCAAAGGACGACTTCCCTTTACCACACATCGATATTTTGGTAGATAATACAGCGAATCACGCACTTCTCTCTTTTATGGATGGATACGCTGGGTACAACCAGATTCTCATGGCCGAAGAAGACATGGAGAAAACAACATTTATAACACCTTGGGGTACTTACTGTTACACGGTAATACCATTCGGGTTGAAAAACGCGGGTGCTACTTACCAACGAGCAACAACTGCCCTACTTCATGACATGATGCACAAAGAAGTTGAAGTATATGTAGATGACATGATTGTGAAATCCAAGGACAGTCCAGGACACCAAGTGGCCTTAAGAAAATTATTCGAGAGGCTAAGAAAATACAACATGAGGTTGAATCCATCCAAATGCGCTTTTGGAGTAACCTCTGGCAAACTCTTGGGATATGTCATATGCTCTAGAGGAATAGAGATAGACCCAACCATGATCAAGGCAATCATGTTAATGCCACCGCCCAAAACTGAGAAGCAAATTCGAGGGTTTATTGGCCGGTTGCAATATATAGGTAGGTTCATATCTAAGCTAACAACAATATGTGAACCAATATTTAAGAAGCTCAAGAAAAATGCACCAATAATATGGGACGACGAGTGTCAAAAATCCTTTGAGAAGATCAAAGCCTATCTCGCCAATCTTCCCGTATTAGCCCCAGCACTTCCAAGAATCCCTCTAAGGTTGTACTTAACAGTCACCAAAGAAACAATGGGAGCTATTCTCGCACAAGAGGTAGAAGGAAAAGAAAACGCCATCTACTATTTAAGCAAGAAGATGCTCGAATATGAAACACGCTATACACCACTTGAGAAATTTTGCCTCGTATTGGTGTGGGCCACAACCAAATTAAAACACTACATGCTCGATCACACGGTCTTTGTCGTGTCATGAATGGATCCTCTCATATACTTTTTCGAGAAATCTACACTTAACGGACGCATTTCAAGATGGATAGTTAATCTAGCTCAGTTTGATATAAGATTCATGCCTCAAAAGGATATTAAAGGATATTTGGTCTCAGACTTCTTAGCGGACTTTCCAATAGAAGATCCGACACCAATACATGACAATGAATTTCCAGATGAAGACTTGATGGTCACGGAACATGATACTTGGACTCTATACTTTGATGGAGCCTCAAACCAAAAGGGATGTTGCGTAGGAGTCCTATTAGTATCACCTAAAGAGGAACATGTTCCAATTTCAATAAAGCTAAACTTCGACGTTACCAAGAACGCTGTTAAATACGAAGCATACGTGGTAGGCCTCGAAACAGCTTTAGCATTAGGTGTAATGAAACTTCGAATATTCGGAGATTCCTCTTTGATCATCAACCAAATCTCCAAGAGATAGAAAGTTAGGAGCGAAAGCTTAGCTCCTTACCAAACTTACTTGGAAACTCTCACTGATCAACTGGAAAAGGTAGAATACACCTATCTACCTCGAGAAGAAAACCAATTTGTTGATGCCTTGGCAAGACTAGCCTTAATGGTTAGAATTCCTAAGTAAATTGAGCAAATGCCTCTAACTATAAAAAAAAGACACAAGCCAGCGTACATTCAAGCTATAGAGGATGATGAAACAGTTCAAGAAGAAGAAGAAGAAGAAGAAAAAGAACCATGGTATACTGATATACTCAATTATGTCACCAAAGGAGAATATCCTCCTCATGCTGACAAAAGAGAAAAATGAGCTTTAAGACTTTTGGCTTCCCAATACGTACTCATAGACAATGAGTTACACAAAAGGGTACCTAAAGGTCGAGCTCTCTTATGTGTAGGCAAAAAGGATGCTTAAAAGGCTATGAGAATATTCCATGAAGGAATATGTGGAACACATGTTAACGGTAAAATTCTAGTCCAAAAGATAATGCAAGAAGGATACTATTGGACTACCATAAATAGGGATTGTCATCAATATGTAAAAAAATGCCCCAAATCCAGATTTGTGCAAATTTGCAGCATATTCCTCCATCTCTTCTTTACACATACACATCACCATGGCCATTCTCAACATGGGGAATTGATATAATCAGAAAAATCACACCTCCTAGATTAGGAGGTCACGAATACATCATGGTCGCAATTGATTATTTCACAAAATGGGTTGAAGCACAATCATATGCTAAACTCAGTGCAAAGCATGTAGCACTCTTTATCAAACGGAACATAATTTGTCGATATGAAGTCCCACATCAGATTATAAGTGACAATGGAACTAACTTTCAAGCCGAATGTGAAGAATTGCTACAAAAGTATGGTATCCAACATCACCATTCTTCCCCTTATAGACCTCAAGCTAATGGAGCAGTTGAGGCAGCTAATAAAAATTTAAAAACTATCATCGAGAAAATGACAGAAAATTACAAGGATTGGCCTGACAAACTCCATTTTGCACTTTGGGGTTATCGCACGTCTAATCGAACATCAACAGGAAATACGCCATTTAACCCTAGTCTATGGAATGGATGCCGTACAACCTGTGGAACTAGAAATACCTTATCTACGCATTGCGTTAGAAATTAAACTCGATGAAGTCGAATGGACTAGAGCACGGTATGAAGAGTTAATTCTACTCGATAAAAAGCGACTAGAAGCTCTACATCATACCCAATGCTACCAAACTCCTATGGCTAAACACTTCATCAACAAAAGGGTTAAGACAAGAAACATTGAGGTTGGAGGCTTGGTACTAAAAGCACTAAAGAAATATGTTTTGGATCTAAGAGGCAAATTTAGGCCCAATTGGTCCGGACCATACATTGTCAAAACAATCTTGTCAGGAGGCGCGGCTAAATTAACTGACATGGATGGCAATGAATTTTCAAACATGACAAATCTTGACCAACTTAAGAAGTACTACCCATAATTACTCGAGTAGGTTACTCAAGAGAGCTACGTTTGGCCTCATTCCTTAGGAAAGGATACGTAGGCAACCCTTTAAAGGGTGCGGCCACTTTAATTATAAAGAAATTTTTTCGTCCCAGCATCAACAAAGGCATAAGCACAACAAAACAAGTTTGTCGCCATAAATTAGACCCTGTCGCCAAACGTCAGGTTTGTCGCCAGGCGACAGGCGAAAACACTGGCGACAGACTCGAAAGAGCAGCGCCAGCTTTCTGCGGTTATTAGACAAATTTGATGCATTATGGAAATTTTTCGACTTCCGTACTCGAAGAAATTTTTTCGGAAAAAATATTTTAAGTTGTTTTCATTGCTTTAATAAAACAAATGTAAAGTTAATTTAATTAAAAAGCTGAAATTGCATTAATAAATAAAAATTACAATATTTATGGAATTTGAATAAAGCTTAAAGAAATTAAAATTAAGTTAACAACTTAAATTGTCTAATAAATCATAAGAAAAGCAATGCTCTAGTCTTTCTTTTCTTTCTTAATTCTTTTCCAATTCTTGTCTGAGTCTTCTTCTTCATCCATCACTTTTGCTAAGAGACATCCATTAGAGGATCTACATTCTATTTTAGTATGGCTAGTCTCTCCCTCGGCTAGAACTCCGTGCTTCTTCTCTACCAAAATCTTATTTTCTGTAGGGTCAACTTTTCTTTTTCCTTTATCTTTACTACCACTCTTTTTCTTAGGCATCATAGGAGTCTTAAACTCAATCTTTTCACCTAGGCGTTCTTTAGCAGGAATTTTCTTGTCACCAAGACGAGTCTTCACATTGGTCTTCTCTACCTTGATTTGGTCCTTTTGAGATCTCCCCTCTAACCATTGCTTCATATTGTTGGACAAAAAAAAGGTGGAACCTTTTGGGTAATCACCTCCCATAAGGTCCTAGCACACCAATACTTGACAAATCTTTCAACTTCTTGTGAAACAGGGAATTCATAAGGACGACGAAGATCTCCTGTAGGAATAGTTTGCACAATCCCATATTGTCTCTTTACTCTACAAGGATAATAAAAAGTCATTTTTTACAAGCTAGGAAAACGACAAAAAGGTTAAGTATTACAACCAATCATCTTTTCGAGCTTCCACCAGGGAACAACCCACTTAATAGAGTAATCACAAGAGGCAAAAACTTTGCCCCACTCACGGCGACCCATCTTCAAGGAGAAATGCTTCTTTCGCCGAACAAAGCAGTTGGGAGTATACTTGTCAATGTTATCAGGAGGACTAATAATTTCTAGACTCTCCATAAGCCACATCTGTAAAAATTCAATGCACATAATTAGTATTGATATACAAAAATAAGTTTTTAATTTTTGTAATTAAGAATGTTATTTTTCTGCCTGTAATAAAATTGGAGAGCCTCGAAGAGGTGCTTTTGGATTCCTTTTTAATTCATCAAGACTAAGCATAGTCTCTCCAACAATTAATGGCATTGGATTTCTTCCAGATTCAATTTGTTCTAATATAGATATTATAATTGCTTGGCCCTCATTATTTTTACCATTAGTAAGAAGATATTGGCTAAGCATGCAAAAGAGGAAAGCTCTTCTTCTATAAACATGTAAAGATTCGGAGCGGAGTTTATCAAAATAAAAACATGCAAATTCTTTTAAATCAACATTATTACCATGCACTATGTTTTTCAGATCTTTACCCCTAAGATCAAGATATCACTCACCCTAGGCATTACCTCAAGATTTAATGAAGGGAAGCCTAAACTGGCACCAAATTCTTCCAGTAAAGGGCATATTTCATCATAGCCTAATCTACAGCAATGAGTATTAGAATCCCAGTATTCTAAGGCGCTATGAATAAAGTCTATGTCAAGATATACCCCTGTAGGGAATATTTCAAGCATTATGATCCCAAACTTGAACCCCACTGTGATCATACATTTAAGTATGGTGGCGTTCCAAAGGGAAGGAAAAGAGAGCAAAAGAGTCGCCAACAAGTTTTAGGAACTTGTAAACCCAAAAGACAATCCAAAAGGACCATCAACTCCATAAGGTCTTGAACCAAATAAGGTTCGGGGATGAGGGTACGAATCCAATCTACATAAGAAAGGACCCGCCCTATAAAATAGGCCTCTACTTTGTTCTGCTCGTATTCATGCACGCTTTTCGAATAACATACAAACATTATGTTAAACCTACCCTGTTTATCTATGTTGGTTGAATATTAATGCACAAATAAAACTATTGTTGGCGATCACTTGAGTTAAAATCACATTAGCCTAAACCAAATTATTAATTATCTTATTAAGCGTGATTTCAAGTACAAATTCCCTTTAACAAGCATAAAAGGTGTGATCAAGCAATAACAATAAAATATATCAAGCAACATAATAATAGACAACATTAAATAATAATAATCATAATAATAATAATAATCATCATGTTAATAATAAAGCTTAATAATAGCAAGATCCTAGGCATGATACTAACAAAATTAATAACAATCCCTAGCATGTCACTAAACAATAAAGATCAAAGCTTTAAACCTAACATGGTACTAACATGATATTAGAAAGAGTAAAGGCACCCTAAGAATGAAACTAGAAAGCAATAAAAACATCCTAACATGACACTAGAAAGCATAAAAAACATCCTAACATGATACTAGGAATTAATCAATAATAAACATGCTTTCTACATTGTGAAAATAATAGGGAGTAAGCTAATTTACTTACTTTGAAGCCTCGTACCTCTTTCTAATAACAAAACACACAAGTTAGTAAACTTTAACGAAAATAATAAAGAACAATTAAATAATTAAATTGAAATCAAATTAAATAAAGTTTTGACTAGACTTGGACCAAACCCTCAGAAAATATCAAACCTTGCACGTCTAGGGCGAAGGCAACTTCGAACTTGGCTAAGTAATTCTAAGTCTTGCGAATGCGGAATATTGTGTTTTATAAAAGGTTGGTTTAGAAAGAGAGAGAGAGAGTAAGAATTAAGTAATTCTTGATGAGAGTTGATTGTAGATGAGAATTGATTGAATAAAAACAGAGGTCGAGGACCCTATTTATAGGAAAATAGTCCGAAAAATCATAGAATTTGATAAGGAATAAAACTCCACCCTATCGCCAGAAAACTAGACCTGTCGCCAGAAATTTATCTTGTCGCGAGGCGACAGGCTTGTGATTTCGCGACATGACAGTTTTTGCAAATTTTGTTTTTATCATATCTTTTTATCTAGAAGTCTAAATAAGTCATATAATATTTCGTTGGAAAGCTCTTGAAGTCTACTTTCTAATGCAATTAGAGTCAGATTAAAATCCTTTGTAGATAAAAAGATATGGCCGAAATAGTGGAAGGGTGACAGTTTTGGATAGAGTTTCGTATATCTTTCATATCTTTTTCGTTATAGCTGGGAATTAATATTATAATATATCATTGGAAAGATAATTTCAAGATCTATCCAAACATATAAAATTTGGATAAAAAATATGAGGCACAAAAATAATATCTGACTATCTTTGAACATGTTGAAATTTAAATAGAATTAAGAAAGTTCTAAAAAAGGAAAATTTATATTTAAATCAAATTCCATGATCTTATCTTTTCAAAAAAGGATAATTAAGATATTTTAGAAACTTATAGAAGATTCTAATCAATCCTAATTAGTTTAGGAATAGGATTAAACCTTTGGACCCTCCTCATGATAATTGGGTCGTAGGTAAAATCCGGTTTGGGCCCAGTTTAGTATTTTGGCCATAACTTCCTCATTATTCATCGGAATTGGGCTTATAATATATCATTGGAAAGGTCTTTTCAAGCCCCATCGAACTACACTATTATTGGACCCTTATCATGGACCAAACTAAACTGGATTGGACGTTTTCATAAAATAGAGTGGGTTTTCGAAAACAGAAAGAAGGATTTTTAATAAAAACTAACCGCAACACTAGACTTTTCACACTTTCACCTCATTCGATTATGGTTCGACGTGAAAGGCATTCATCACTGGGGTTGGTTTTGGGGAGACACAAATGGGTGGCTACAGAAGCCCCCACTTTGACTGAGTTTGGAGAAGCTTATGTTTCGAAAACAAAAGTCAAATTAGCGATAGGGACAGAGAATGATTCAGAACGTTCCGCGATTCCAAATCATTCTTATAACACCGATACCTGCAAACTAATCATTAATTAAAAAACAGATAAAAGAGTTAAGAAACGCGTATCTTGCACCGTCGAGCACACGTCTCTGAAAGTAACCATTCTGTTGTTGCATTTTATCTTGACGACGTTCTTCAAGCTAGAGAACGCCATCTTTGAAGGTAACATTGCGTCGTCATCTCCAAGGTTTGTGACAACTCTCCACATCCTAGGGAACGCTGTCTATCATTGCTGCTACATCTCGAGCTTTTCCTTCAATCATGGTGACAACTTTCACAATCTTAGCGAATGTCGTCGAAGACCGCCTCATCACGAACCACTCTTCTCAAATATAGGTGACAACTTCCACAATCTTAGCGGGCATTGTCGAAGACCGCCTCATCACGAACTGCTCTTCTCAAATCTAGGTGACAACCTCCACAATCTTAGCGAATGTTGTCGAAGACAGCCTCATCACGAACCGCTCTTCTCAAATATAGGTGACAACTTCCACAATCTTAGTGAATGTCGTCGAAGATCGCCCATCTCGTGCTATCTTCTCAAATCTTGGTGAAAACTTCCACAATCTTAGCGGGCGTTGTCGAAGATTGCTCATCTCGTGCTATCTTCTCAAATCAAGTGATAACCTTCACAATCTTAGCGAAAGCTATCAAAGACCGCTTCATCTTGAATAGTTCTTCTCAAATAATAACCTCCCCAATCATAGTGAAAGCTATTGAATGTCGCTTCATCTCAAACCGTCCTTCTTAAATCCAAGTAATAGACTCTTTTTAATCTTAAAGCCCCCTGTTGAAGGCTTCGTCATCTCGAATCTTCAAATCTTCTTCCATCCTAGGAAATCGTTGTGAACCGTTACTTTGGTGCTTGCGATGAGCCAATACTTAGGCGCTTTAAGCTAAGTGAGACGATCTTTTGTTAGGTCGATCACTTATTGAAATCGCAATCAAGCTGACTAAATCATGTCAATTTTGCTTAGAGGGGCTAACTGGCGTACCAAGGAACCCAAAATTGCTGAGCCAGGTCTATATGACAACATCATGAAGCCACGTGACCTATCGCCGCACCAGCGCAAGCCAAAACCTTCTGTCGCCGCGATATCGTTCTGTCGCCAGGCGACAAACCTTGTCGTTTGGCGACAGATTTCTTTTTCATTTCTACCGCTGCTGCTGCTGTTCATTGCTCGGTTCGCTCCGAACTTTCAATTTGGTCATTTCCTTACGACCAAATCTGCTCAAATCTTTTGGAAATTAAAGCTCTTCATAATTTTGCTCAAACTTCTCTTACCTTGGAAGAATCTCATATATCTATATTCGCGGTTTTTTTCGAAAAAATTCGGGAATATTCTTGCTCGCTGGAATGTACCTGCATCTATATTTTGGACTATAGGACTTTGCTAATCTTTTATTATCTTAGGGTTAACCTAAGGCTTAGTGTTGCTTGACTCATTGATTCGACATGACTCGACTCAAAGCGTTTGACGCATGTGCTAGACTCCACTCGATGTGATATGTCACGACATGACTTGTGTGTGATGTGCAAAAAAAGCAAAAATTTTCCGTCATTTTTGTGGAGGGTACCGACTTTCTCCCGAAAAAGAAAGACGTGATAAAGAATCAAAGTGTTTAATGGTGCATGTTGAATGAGCTTAATCAAGTATATGCATTTGATACTATCCCTCAAGGTGCAAGGATTAATTCCTCCTAAACTATCTTAGTTGACTCGATTATGAAAGTATTAAGGTAACTTAGGCGCGGATGCTAAGTACTTGATACTTCTTGATGCAATGATGATTATAAGTGATGAGTGATGTGTGATATGACAAAGCATGCTTCAACGTTATGTTAAGATTTCATGGCAAAAGGTTCCTAATTGGAAGTCTATTTGGTCATGTATCCGTGATGTGTGTGAAAGTGACACTAAGGTTAAGCTGCAAAGGCTAAGTGTATGGAAAAGTATTATTTGATAAGAGTCAAATAATGATGACTTTTAGGCTAGGTAGGCTAATGATGTAAGGATCAAGCCCCCAAGTCTAGCTCTAAGTGAATAGGGATGAGCATTGGAAATCCCTTGATATGATCATGGTGTAAGTGTGTGAATGTGAAAATGATTGCATTATGGCCGCACATCAATATGAGGTTGCCTACGTATCCGTTAGGAATCAGGCCAAACGTAGCTCTAGCCGAACCTCGCACAAGTGTGTGTATACCTCAAAAAGGTCTTTTAAGGGTTGTAACGTGGTTAGGCTATAGGTTAGAGAAGAAGGGGATAAAGGCTCAAGACCCTAGATAAGCCCCCAAGATGTGCAACCTTGCTTTTGAATCTTTGTATTTTTATGGTTGAGGTTTCTCATTTTTGAGCTTTCTTTCTCTTTTTCGTTTATTTTTTGCTCTCTTTTGCTTTTGCATTTTTATATTTTTATAAGTGTGGGCAATCCCGATCATGCGGTCTATCACTCACTTGGCATTCATGTTTCTCAGGCATGGTACCGAGCACTCGATAAGAGACGCAATCTGAGACATGTTCTTATCAAAGATATTTTCATATCATAGACATTGGAACACTTGCCCTTTTGTACACTTTTATTTATTTTTTTGTATTATTTTTTATTTTGAGATCATTCAAGCTTTCATATTTAAAACTTGCATAAGTTACACACCATCCCATCCCAAGGTTAAGTAAATGTGCGTTGAAGAAAGAAAGGTCTATCGTTAGACGAGGCTCAAAGTGGTTTATCAAAAAAGGATTATATATTTGAAGGGTGAAGATGATATGACATGGCTACAAAGGGTGCCTCAAATCATTGGTATACCATGTGCTTAATTCGGCGGTTTTTTTTTTTTTTTTTTTTTTTGCAATGCAATGCAATGATCATATGCAAGAAAATAAAATGCTCATTTTATTAAAAGGAAAAAAGTAAATGAAAGTCCTACAAAGTAAAAACTAGGGGAAAATGAAAGGTGTCTATGCTAGACTTTATTGGGGAAAGAAATAAAAAAAAGAAATAGAAAAAAGAGGTCACGAAATCTTGTCGTTGGAGCTCGCCTCTTGTCTTGTGCTTTATCATCACTCGGTCTTCTTGCCGACTGGAGGTATAGGAAGCTTGTTATTGTCGATCAGATATTGGATGGCCTCCTTTAGCTTCCAACAGCTCTCAGTAGTATGACCCCTACCTTGATGGTACTTACAATGTGCATCTGGATTCCAACTAGGCAATCTTTTTTCAGGTGCGGGATCTTGAATAGGTCCAATGGGAGTAATGAGCTCCTTAGTATGGAGTCGATCGAAGGCAACATCATAGCTCATCCCCATAGGAGTGAATTCTTTCCTTAATTCTTTCTTAGATTCTTGGTTATTCATAGCTAAAACTTCATTGAGGTCAAAGGTACTAACATTGTTACTAGAGTGGGTGTTTTCAGAAGAAGAAGGATTGTCGTTCTTCTTTCCTTTCCAGCCACTGTGGTTACTATTGTTAGTAGCTTTTTGTTTTGCAAGGTCATCTTTAATCTCAATGCCTATGTCATAGACTGCCTTGTTCAAGTTGTGTTGATATCTCAAATGCTTTGAATACTTTTCTTGTAAATTCTTGATAAACAACCTCACAGACTCCTTCTCAGTGGGGACCTTAATCATATTAGCGGAAGTTTCCCTCCACTTGTTGAAAAAGGAAGTGAAACTTTCATTTTCTTTTTGTCTTAGCATCTCAAGCTGTCTATGGTCAGTTTCAACTTGAATGTTACATTTATATCTATCGATGAAAGCATTTTTTATTTCTTCCCAATTGGAGATCTTCTCTTTGTCCAGAGAAAAGTACCATTGTTGACACACAACTTCTAAAGACAAAGGAAATACAGAATGAAAGGCTTTCTTGTCTATTCCCTTAATATTCATTATGGTTTCAAAAGCTCTTAAATAAAAATAAGGGTTGTCCATAGGTTTGAATTTCGGGATGTCGTTGGCATTGAACTTCTGTGGGAGAAGGTCCTTATCCACCGAGACCCCTTGTGAGCTAATCTTTTGGAATCTAAAGTCGTTGGACAGCTTGCCCAAGCTTTCCTGGATTATGTCCATTTGTTGTTGTCTCGCAGGGTCATTCATTTGCAGAGTTAAGTTTTTTAGCATCTCAGCCAAGTTGGCTACCTCTCCCTTGACTACATTAAGCTCTTCTTGACTGGCCATTATCTTCTTAGCTTTCCTTTTCCTACCGATTGGTTTGTCAAAAAGTAAGACTTGAACAAAAGTGTTGTCCTTGATTAAACGCCCTTCTCTCCTTGACCAAGTATTGTAGAAAGGGAAATTAGGGATAAGTTTTATACCAATTATTTTTACTCAAGCTTTATTCAAATGCAATAGATGGGAAAAGATTATGGAAGAGTGATAAGTATGATATGCATGGGGAAAGAATGTAGTGAGTGGGAAGATGATGGAGATGGAGAAATATGGAAGAATTAGGAATAAAATGGACCCCCAACTTAAATGACGGAAAAACGACTCATGCATGAACCTAAGACATGGTCATGGTGACATATACGAAGTGTGTACTAAGACTAATGAGTGTGGGTGACATGTTAAGACTTGTGTCATGACCATGTGGCTAGACTATGTGACTAGACTCAAGTAAAGACTAAGTTAAGACTTCACGTATGTGCATTAAACTGGACATGCTGTGGTATTTTAGTCATAAATTTTGATCTGTGACTCTGATTGGGACGAAACCAACTCCTAATTAAAGATAAAACCCAGGGATACAGATCCATAAGTTGTACGACTCGTGGTTCTTCCTAGAACTCCGTCTATGACCAAAACAAGTTGACGCATGTGCCGTATACGGGAATAAAAATCCGGGTTGACTTAAAGGAACTATGACTCGACTTAAGGGAATTTTATTAGTTCAAATTAGTTCAAATTAATTAATTAATTAATTAAACAAAGTCCTTTAGTCATTGGTTAGTTTATTAAAACTTATTTACAAACACAAGTCAAACCAAACGGTTAACACATATATAGTATGCACAAACAAGGATGCACAAGTAGTTCATATAGTCACAAAATGATGCAATGAGTTTGCAACCTAACCATGGCTCTAATTCTCTAAAGTTCAAGGATATGGGTTAAGTCAAAAAGGTCCATGGTTATGAGTCCATATGCATTGCACACGAGCCTACCGTGAGGGTTGGTGCGAATGGACGGGACCCCGCGAGTTCGTGATGAAATCGAACTCGACTCCATGGTTTGGTGGATTCACAAACTTTGCACGTACCCGTTGTTGCACACATAGTGGATATTCAATTGGGCAGGTGAAGCAGGAACCCCCAGAGGGTTATGTCCATATGTAGAACACATATGGGTTCAGAAAAGTGAGAAAAGGACTCAATCAATAAGTAGAATCGAGCCAACAGTACTAGAAATGGTCAAAACAAGAAGGCAGATCCCTGGCTCGGTATTGGAAGAACTTGGCGCCAGACTATAGGGACTGTCGCCGCAAAAGAACCTCTGTCGCCAAGCGACAGAACTGTCGCCAGGCGACAGAAGCTCTTTACAGGCAACAAGCCATGTTTTCTAGACGCTAGTTCCTACATGCCTTGGCAAGTATCTGTGTTCTTAGAATTTTCCAGATTTCGTAGCGTTTTTTCGATTATAGTCATGAAAGATATTTCTCAAATTTCCTACGTGTAAAAATCCTATGTTTTTGACTCATTGGTCTATCCAATGAGAACCTTTTTATGCATATGACAATAATGTTAATCAAATTACGCACATGAAATACTTAGAATTTTTCGAGTCTCATCAGCTCATTCTAAATAATTGCCAAAAATAAATTTCAGGAATATAAATAGAAATCCTCTCCAGTGGAGTCGCCAAAAACTGTAGGGAATATTTCAAGCATTATGATCCCAAACTTGAACCCCGCTGTGATCATACACTTAAGTATGGTGGCGTTCCAAAGGGAAGGAAAAGAGAACAAAAGAGTCGCCAACAAGTTTTAGGAACTTGTAAACCCAAAAGACAATCCAAAAGGACCATCAACTCCATAAGGTTTTGAACCAAATAGGGTTCGGGGATGAGGGTACGAATCCAATCTACAAAAGAAAGGACCCGCCCTATAAAATAGGCCTCTACTTTGTTCTGCTCGTATTCATGCACGCTTTTCGAATAACATACAAACATTATGTTAAACCTACCCTGTTTATCTATGTTGGTTGAATATTAATGCATAAATAAAACTATTGTTGGCGATCACTTGAGTTAAAATCACATTAGACTAAACCAAATTATTAATTATCTTATTAAGCGTGATTTCAAGTACAAATTTCCTTTAACAAGCATAAAAGGTGTGATCAAGCAATAACAATAAAATATATCAAGCAACATAATAATAGACAATATTAATAATAATAATCATAATAATAATAATAATCATCATGTTAATAATAAAGCTTAATAATAGCAAGATCCTAGGCATGATACTAACAAAATTAATAACAATCCCTAGCATGTCACTAAACAATAAAGATCAAAGCTTTAAACCTAACATGGTACTAACATGATATTAGAGAGAGTAAAGACACCCTAAGAATGAAACTAGAAAGCAATAAAAACATCCTAACATGACACTAGAAAGCATAAAAAACATCCTAACATGATACTAGGAATTAATCAATAATAAACATGCTTTCTACATTGTGAAAATAATAGGGAGTAAGCTAATCTACTTACTTTGAAGCCTCGTACCTCTTTCTAATAACAAAACACACAAGTTAGTAAACTTCAACGAAAATAATAAAGAACAATTAAATAATTAAATTGAAATCAAATTAAATAAAGTTCTGACTAGACTTGGACCAAACCCTCAGAAAATATCAAACCTTGCACGTCTAGGGCGAAGGCAACTTCGAACTTGGCTAAGTAATTCTAAGTCTTGCGAATGCGGAATATTGTTTTTTATAAAAGGTTGGTTTAGAAAGAGAGAGAGAGAGTAAGAATTAAGTAATTCTTGATGAGAGTTGATTGTAGATGAGAATTGATTGAATAAAAACAGAGGTCGAGGACCCTATTTATAGGAAAATAGTCCGAAAAATCATAGAATTTGATAAGGAATAAAACTCCACCCTATCGCCAGAAAACTAGACCTGTCGCCAGAAATTTATCTTGTCGCGAGGCGACAGGCTTGTGATTTCGCGACAAGACAGTTTTTGCAAATTTTGTTTTTATCATATCTTTTTATCTAGAAGTCCAAATAAGTCATATAATATGTCGTTGGAAAGCTCTTGAAGTCTACTTTCTAATGCAATTAGAATCAGATTAAAATCCTTTGTAGATAAAAAGATATGGCCGAAATAGTGGAAGGGTGACAGTTTTGGATATAGTTTCGTATATCTTTCATATCTTTTTCGTTATAGCTCGGAATTAATATTATAATATATCATTGGAAAGATAATTTCAAGATCTATCCAACCATATATAATTTGGATAAAAAATATGAGGCACAAAAATAATATATGACTATTTTTGAACATGTTTAAATTCAAATAGAATTAGGAAAGTTCTAAAAAAGGAAAGTTTATATTTAAATCAAATTCCATGATCTTATCTTTTCAAAAATGGATAATTAAGATATTTTTAGAAACTTATAGAAGATTATAATCAATCCTAATTAGTTTAGGAATAGGATTAAACCTTTGGACCCTCCTCATGATCATTGGGTCGTAGGTAAAATCCGGTTTGGGCCCAGTTTAGTATTTTGGCCATAACTTCCTCATTATTCATCAGAATTGGGCTTATATATCGTTGGAAAAGTCTTTTCTAATTACTATCCAACTACACTATTATTGGACCCTTATCATGGACCAAACTAAAATGGATTGGATGTTTTCATAAAATAGAGTGGGTTTTCGAAAACAAAAAGAAGGATTTTTAATAAAAACTAACCGCAACACTAGACTTTTCACACTTTCACCTCATTCGATTATGGTTTGACGTGAAAGGCATTCATCACTGGGTTTGGTTTTGGGGAGACACAAATGGGTGTCTACAACCCCCTTTATGCCATAAATACCCCCATATGGAAAAATTCAAGTTCTTTTCTCTCTTTAGCAGTTAAAGAAGGACACCACTCACGTGTGAAATCACAAAAGCTTTTTCTTAGCTAAAGACATGATTAATTGTTAATTTAACTAATTTTTAATCTGTTCTAATTATACAGAAATCGTCAGATTTGGGGGCTATTTATAAACAAATTTTTGCTATATTTCCAATTCTGAAAGGATTTGGAAAATTAAATCTGTCGTCAGACAACAAGCTTGTCGCGTGGCGACAAAGTCTGTCGCGTGGGGACAAAGCTTGTCGCGTGGCGACAAAACAAACGCGTGGCGACAACGCGTTTCAGCCAGTGACAACCACGCGACATATAAACCGTGTTTTTCTGACCCCAAATCGACTTTGATTTTGCATATTACACCCCGTTATTTAATACTTCTATATCCAAATACAATTCTTTTTTGCTTTTTCCTTCGAGTAAATTAAGATTAGGCTTATTTTTAGTCGAATTTATTTTTTTTTCATTTTTTCTTTTGGGGGAGAAAGTCGGATACCCTCCATTGATAATAAAAAGGAATTTTTGATTTTTAACACCACAAAAAGCCAAAAAATGGCTTTTTAACACCACAAAAAAAACTTTTATTTTAACACCACTTAAAAAAATTGAATTTCAGAAATTACCACTTAAATCCAAGTTCCGTTAACGGAACAATTACATGGGCCCACTCCAACGGTTACTTTTTGATTTCTCTATACGTAGTCACGATATACTCCTTCTTCTTCCCTATTACGCTTCATATTGTCATCAAATCTGTAGGATACGAAAATTACAAGAATCAAAATAGGGGAATTCAACCTAGCCAACTAATAGATAGAGGTATGTATGGAATTATTTTATTAATTACTGCATATATTAGTGAATGTGCCCAATTTCAGAATTAGGGTTCATGTAAATTCAAAATTGGGTATTTTTGTATTACTAAGTTATTGTCAAAATTAGTGATGTAGGCTCTCAATTAGGTCATATATACATCATTAATTGTGTTTGCAAGTGTCATACGATTGCAGATTATGTCGGTTATTAGTTTATCTTCTTCAAAGGATCCAAAATGCCATTGTGGTGTTCCTATGGGCAAGCTAACTAGCTGGATAAGGGAGAATCCAGGGAGGAAGTTCTGGTCCTGTAAGTTTTATGATACAGTTACAGAAACAAGGGGGTGCAAGGCGTTTCAATGGGTTGATCAACCTGATGGAACAGAGTGGCAAACACAGGTTATTAACAACCTGTTGTTGGACAAGAAGTTGTTGAAGGCTGAAGTGAATGAATTAAAAAGGGGGGTTGATGACATCAGTGGACAAAGGAGGTGCTTGCTGAATGAAATTGACAATCTAAACATGAGGTGTAAGGCTTTAACTACTGACAGGAAGAAAATGAACAGAGAAGTGAAGCAAGGAAAGAGGTCTTCCATTGGATGTGTTGTTTTTGTTAGCATAATTATTCTTGTGGCAATGGGAGTCTGTGGGCTAGGTGTAGTACGCATGGGTGTTTAGAGTTTAATCTAGTTGGAAGTTGTAATGTATGTAAGGGTTGTTTTATTTTCTTAGAACAATGTATGTGTGTTTGAAGTATGAAGCTTTGAATTCAATAAAGTGTCAAAGTATTAACTAATAAAGCACTTTTCCAAACAACACTTTCCCTTCAATATATCAATTATAGCAGTGTTTGGCATTCAATACCTTACAAAAGTAGTGTTGTGCAACTGTTCAAAACATAAGCAACTAAAGTACTGTTCTTCAAAAGCATGTGTTAATTGGCAGTTATTGACTTACAGAAATTGATAATAATGTTCTAAGTTAAACTTGCAAATGTTCAAAAGCATGGCAACTAAACTAAGCACTGAATTCAACACAACATCACTGAGTCAGACTCATCTTGCTCCTCGTTTGGAGCTTTGCTCTAGTAATTGGCCCACTTGGTGCAATAGTTGGTGGTGGTTAACTTGATGGTGTTTTGGTCTTTGCCTTGGCTTTACTCTTTTTAGATGTAGACTCCTTGAGTGGTTGACTTAACTGTCCTGCGGCAGAAACTTGTTTGCTTTGATGTTGTATCATGTTGCTTGGTCCTACTTCACCTGCAACCTGTCAAAGGCACAATTAAAGGTAGTTTAGGCTCATGGATTATATCATGCATTAGAAAAAACAAAATCACAAAAGTTTGTATAACTACCTTTTTAGCAGCCCTTAGCTCTTTCACCTTTCTCTGCTCTTCCATCCAAGCTGTGTAAACAGGTGGTCTGCCAACTGGATTAGGGGTTTCTATATTTGGTTGACCAGGGAGCTTGCATTTCTTTGCATAATGGCCAAAGCCACCACAATTCCTGCATTGGTTTTTCCTTTTAGTTGTGCTTGGCCCAGTAGAAGATCCCTCCCTAGGTTCTAGTTTTCTTTTCTTACTTTTTGGTCTGCCTGGCTGAACCTTGATTGCAGGTGGCTGTGGTTCCCTCACATTGACCCTTTCCCAGTGTTTTGGACCAGGCATAGGCTAGAGAGCTGGTTCATATGCTACCCTGTACTTTTCCAGACTGTAGTAGCTATGCACATAGGCTTGAATGTCTGCCCTGCTGTCCAATATGCAAGCATAAGCATGCACACATGGGATTCCAGTTAAATCCCAATGGTAACAGCTGCAGGTGCCTTTCCCTAAGTCAACTAAAACCTGATCATCTTTTAGCTGCACCTCATAAGTATCCCCCCTAGATGGCTGCACTATACATGATCTAGCTACATACTCAATCCTCTCCAACAACCTCCTCACATAAGGAACCAAATTCCAGTCATCTCTTTTGAATTCTCCCGCTTCTCATTATATCTGTGCATCATGTATCTCCTCATCCATTCCATCTGGGTGAGGATAGGCTTGTCCCTTGCATCCCTTATCACTGCTTTGAATGTCTCACACATGTTGTTTAACAACATGTTGGACTTGTAGTTTGGTAAGAAAGCATTTCTACACCAATGATGAGTTCGGATGTTTTGCAAGTACTCATAAGCCTCTTCAGACATGAATTTGATAGACTCCATTTGTATCTCATAATCAAACTAGCATACACAAACAATCAACAACAACCAGAAATAATCAACAACCAAGCATAACACAGATACACATACACATATTTACACTCAAACAAACAAGCCTAACGCTTATTTAAACTCAAACAAGCCTAACCTAATACACATACACTTACACAAAATTGAACATGCTAAAGTACAAACTTACATGAGTTGTAGCCCTTGCTGCACTCCAGAACAGATCCTTGAACACTGTCCCACTGAACTTGAGCTTGAAGTTAGCCCAAATGTGTCTTACACATAAACGAACCTCAACCCTTGGCACAACTTCAGCCATGGCTTCAACCAAACCCTACCAAACAAAGATCACATATGTCAGAACACAACTCTTTGAGATTCTGCAATTTAAACATAGAGCAAGAAAAGAAAAACATACCTTCTGTCTATCAGACATGAAGGTGAAGCCAGCTCCTTGATCCCCACCAAGCATATCCAACAAAGACTCAAGGAACCACACCCAAGTTTCTTTATTTTCTATCTCCACTGTAGCCCATGCTATTGGGAAAAGGCAGTTATTTCCATCCTTGGCCACAGCTACCAGAATCTGGCCAGGATATGCACCTTTTAGGTGGCACCCATCTACTCCAATGAGAGGCCTGCAACCCCTTAAAAACCCATCTCTCAAAGGACTCAAACATACAAACATCCTTAAAAACACAGGTGGCTCAGGCCTGTCAAGACCATCAATAACCAGTTAGAGCCAGAACCAGGGTTATGCTTGATTATTTCCTTGCCATAGTCCTAGACCCTGGCATATTGTTCCCTAGCTGACCCAAAAATAAGCAGCTTAGCCCTGCACCTTGCTAACCAAGCCTTGAAATAACTAACTTCTATCCCAAAGTCATGCAACACCCTGTCCTTGATTTGTTTCACTCTCAAACCAGGATTACTTCTAAAATCCTCCAAATACCTCTCTGCTATGTACTCAGCTGTTACCATCTTGTTTTTCTTAACCCTAATGCAGGTGTGTCTTAGTCTCAAGCTTTTAATTTGCCAGGTTTGTTATTTAACAAGTTTTCTAGCATGAATCTCAAAATGGCACTTTACTCCACCCACACAAGTGCATGCACGCATCCTACATGTATAGCTATTGAACTCACAATCACATCTAGATCTACACTGCACTGTAATCCTACTGCTATTATTATGCAAATAGTAAAACTAATACCTGTTCTGCACAGCATGCAACCTTAATGCCTTTCTCAAAATTGAAGCATTACTAAACTGTTTCAACTTCAGATCTATAGGGTTGCTGAATTCAGCAGCTGCATCAAACCAAGGTGCATGGTCAATTTCATCATCTGACCCAGCCACACTTTTGGAATCAACAAAATCAGCATCACAGTCTTTCTTTGACTAGATCAGGCCTATATGCAGATCCTCATTCAAAACAGAGGCTGGAGCTTTTTGTTTCCTCTTATCTGTTTCACTCCCAAGACCCTTTGACAGACTCTAATTCACCTTATCTAGAATCTGGCCTGAATTCTGAATGAACCACCCTTCATCATCTTCATCAAATTCTTCTTCTACAGGCTCCCAATTCAAGTCATCTTCACTGTGCTCTGAACTTGAGTACTCTGAACCATTCCCATCATCTTCAGGATCATCCTCAAATACCAAAGCTTTCCCTTTCCCCTTTGTGGTATCTTTTCTCTTTTGCTTCCCACCACTTCCAGATGCATACACTCCACCCTTAGCAAGCTTCTCCTTCCCTTTCTTTGTGAGATGTATGGTCTTAGGTTCTGGACTGTTTTCCTCTTCAACTGCTTCAGTTTGTACTGGATTTAACCTATGACTCTTCCTAATTGGCCCAACTAAACTCTTCTTTTCCTTGGGGTTAACAGGAGTATTTTGGGTCTGCTGAGTGTTGGGCCTAATCTACTCTCCTACTGTTACAAAAACTTCAACATATCCTTCATCATTCACTGACTCTAACAGCCCCCTTATGTCCACAATGTCCTCAATTCTTCTCTTTCATATGTTAATTGTTTTACCCTTCTGCCTGTACCAAAGGCTATAAAGCATAGGCACTTGATGTGTGTCATAAATGGCACACATTTGATGAGCATTTTGGTCCTTTTTATCCTCTTTTCATAGCTCTCATGCTTAATAAGTGCTTAGTTTTATGCTTTGTTGTTTAGTTTTACCTTTCCTCTCTTGATTTTGGTGATCCACTATGGTGGAGGAAGCTTTTGGATCAAGTTCATTGCATTAGGGAAGCTCAAGATGCAAAGAAGTGGAAGTTCTAAGTCTTAACTCTTCTCTTGCGCTTGCATGCGGTGCTACCATCAAAGGGTGTGTGCCCACCAATATTAAGCCTTATTTACTGCCACTTCTAGTGTTCATCACCATCATAAGTCATGCACCCATCGCAAATGCTCGAAGCTTTGAAGAATCGAAGAAACCCAGCTAGGTGCGGCCGCACGCGCAGGTGGTGCGGCCGCACACCAGGGTGGTGCGGGCGCACGCTACAGTGGTGCCGGCGCACCTCCCCTGTTGTGCGGGCGCGCCGCCGTGGATTATTCTTGCTCGGTTTTTGACGTTTTTGTACCTCTATTTATACCTTTGTAAACCTGATATTTGGGACAAGTTTCATATTACAATTAGATCATATTCTTAGCTTAATTGAGAGCTTCTCTCTCTAGATTTAGGGGTTAGTTTTAGGAGTAGATTTTAGAGAGAGAAAGTGAGGAATTTCAATGGTGATTGAGAGATTGAAGATTCAATGGTGACAATTGTATTAGAGATCTTCTCTATTATCAATGAGCATTTCTAAACTCTATCTCTTTTATTGTTTTGTTTAGTATTTGTTTGGATTCTTTGATTTTAATTGGAATTTGATGATTGATATTTGATTAGTGTAATTGTACTTCTTAGATTGTTGATCCTTGATTTCTTTAGTTGTTAGTTGATTTGATGATGTTTTTAGAGTAATTGTTTGGTTAGGGACATGGTTAAACTTATATTATGTAATGGATTGATGTAGATTGGGGAAATTGATGGAATTGATGATGTGATTAAATTGGTTAATTGATTATGTGCATGTGTGTGTTTGATTTAGGCTTGATCACCCTAGTTATTCGCACTAGATTGCATTGTAAGTTCACATTGATACGGACCATTGATTTGTGGCTTGCATTTACACGATTGAGGTGTCTTGTGATGTTTCCTAGCTAGAGTTTATCGTAGTTGACGCTAGTTAGACCTCTAGGAGAATAGCTTGATATGCTCTTTTGGTTGCATAATTGATCTTCCCTCACATTGCTTGACTTAGTCAACTTCCTATACCAATTTGCTATGTTCATTGCTATTATAAGTGAATCCTAATCCCTAGCACTTTATTTGTTTGGTTTCTTTGTCTTAGTAGTTGTTAGTTTCCTCTTTTATCCTTAGACTTCGACCTAGCTTAGGCACATAATTGGAAGCACTTAGACATTACCGTTCCTTTGGGTTCGACCATTGACTTACCTCTATACTTGTATTTAGGTTTGTTGAGTGTTTATAAATTTTGTTTAGCTTAGGGAGGATTAGTCCAACGACCTAGTTTTCCCCACGTCAGCACTTGCATGTCATACTTTGTAAATGCATAGACAACAACCTTCTTCAACAAATGTACATCCAACTTAGACACTTTCACCTCCCTCCTCCAATGACACCATCCCCCACACCACACAAGCAACTGCCTATTTTCGCTGACTCTTTTCGGGATAAAACCTCCCCCAACTCTCAGACAAAGATTAATTTTATCATCACTGTTGTTATCCATTGTCTACCAACTAGTAAACCAATAAAAAAAGAGTACAAGTCAATACCCAATTAACAATTACATTAGCATCTTAAACTTAACAAAATTAAGAATATTTTAAACACCATCCCACACAAGTCCCGCTATCTTTGACTAACACATAGTGCACTAACAACACACTAAAAAAAATCAGCATATTAAGCAACTAATTATAATTTCAAGGCAGCAAAATCAACAGCTCCAACACACAATGCACTGACAACATAAAAAGGCACAAATAAACCCAGTAAAAAAATTCTGCAAACCCTAATTCGCGCAGTAACATTTAGGGTTTTATGTCCAGTTTCCAAAATTGCCCCAAAATTCAACAACAATTTGCAACTATATCATCAATTATACCCAAAAAAAGCATTTAAGGGATAAAAAAAATACCTAATTTGGAATCTTCCGCCAGTCTTTGTCAGTAAAACAACAACTTTGGCCTTTTTCTTTCAAGAAGATGATGACGCAAATGGCTGAGTTGTTGTTTTCGTATGACCTTGAATTCTCACCTCTCAATTTCACTCCTCAACCACACAAATTTAGTAAGATTTGATTTTAGCGATGTTTTTTTAAGTAGATGAACAAATGCAATTCAATTGCATGCAGAAGGTGGGTGAGAAATTAGTGGAGGGAGTAATGAAGGAAGTAGAATCGTAGAAAGAAGGTTGAAGTTTGGTGGGAAAACATAACGGTGGGCCCTACGAACCTTTTCAGTGACATAAATCGTTATGTGGTGGTAATTTATGAAATTCAATTTTTTAAGTGGTGTTAAAAGCCATTTTTTGCGTTTTTGTGGTGTTAAAAATCAAAACTTTTTAATAAAAATGACGAAATTTTTTGCGTAAAAATTATGTCACAATTTTTTGCACACACTCACATGCACATAAAATGAAAAATAAAATGGAAAGATAAAACAGGCTTAATATAAAAACTTTGCATATACAATGTGTCTAATATATGAGTCATATAGTACAATAGAAAAAGTCCTACAAAGTCAAATAAAAAAATAAACACAGGTACAACTATGATGCCGGAGGACGCAAATGATGAGGAACGTTGAAAGTATCAAACAACTATGTAGTCTGTGGAGTATGCCCCTCACCACCTCCTAACCCGTCAGTCGATAGAAACCTCAGCTCAGGGCCAGTCCAACCAGGCTCACCCTGATAGTCGATCGACAACGGCTGAAGCTGCAAGGGCTGTTGCGACGACGAGCCAACCTTGTACGTCCCACCACCCATCGAAGGAGCCGATGTCGTCGCTCCTTGGCCCGTCGGCCCGAAAAACACATCCTCGAGCGAAGAAGCCGAGTCTTCTGTAGGAGAGGCCTCGGATCGACCACCCCGACCACTGGAAGAAGTGCGGCGACGCCTCGAGTCAGACTCTCTCCTAGGCTCAGGTCTCGACCGAGTGCGCGAAGAAGGAATGGGCTGTCCCTAAAAAAGTAAATCAAGTCAAATACCAAGTAAAAAGTATAATGAAAATATGAAAATGCAAGAGAGATACCTCCTCGACGTCGTTACTCCGACAGGTGGCTCAGTTCTGCAACCTCACAAGCTGGCTGCGAAAGGCGTTTATACACCTCGCCATAGCTGTCACCACCTCGCGAGAAAACTGTCAAAGGAACGAAGTTAGTAAATTATACCGAGCAAATGTAAAAAAAAAATATATATATAAGCTCACCCGAGTCTGGTGACGAGGAATTGAGTGCTCCACAAAGCACTGATCCTCGGGGGCTGGAGAAATCATCTCCTCGATCGGTCCAAACATGCCCCGGTAACGAATGGACATCCTCGGAGGAACGAACTCCCTAGGCCCAGCCTAATAAGGATAAATCCAATTGATTAGAATTCACTTGGGGGCTACCTAGTGAAAAATACAAAGAAAAGCAAAACATACTGCTGCCTCCTTAGACAAAACAGGAGCCGGTGCTAGCAAGGGCAGCAAATCATCTGAGTAACTCTGTCCTAAATGGACATGAGACCGCCAGGGAGTGCCCCGAGACGATCGACTCGCCCAATCACGCAGCAATGCCTCATGGAACATGTGTCGAGGCGGACGAGCGGGGATGACAAAAACATTCGAGGAGTGCTGAATAGCCACTCTCTCGCCGAGATATACTGCAACATCATACGTCCCCTGAAATATAGCGACGCTCAGTAGTGTACTGTGCGGCTAGCACAGGTACAGCAAAGTTAGCCCAGGGTCGATAAACCACACCAGGCTCCTACAAAACAGCTAAGTAAGATAAACGCTATCAAAAAGAATAATATCAAAAAGGCAAGTGTTCACAAGATCCTACCGAGAGAATCAGCTCTCGAATACGTGCAGTCTCGACGGAACCGCGGCGACCTCCCCAACTGGCACCGATGGGGAGCTCGCGAGGAGAAGGTCTCGCCGGCGCGAGTGAAGGGAAATACTCGTAGAACCAAATCTACATAGTTAACGGAAAATCAGTAAATGCTTGCACTCGTCTAGAGCTAAATTTTAAAAAGGACATAAATGTACCTCTACGACCCTCCAGAAACTGGAAAGTGCGACCTCTCCAAACAAGGCTCTGTAACGACGGGAACATCGCAGATCCAAAAGAAAGTCAGCATAGGCCAGGCTGGCCCAGTCATATGTCCCGACAAGATGATGGTCACGAATAACCCTCGGGTAGTAGAGAAGCACTCGACTACCCTTGTCAGGGGAAAAGGTCCCTGACAGCAAAATCAGCACAAAGATGCGCACCCGCTGCTCGCGAGTGGTCGCATCATCCTCGAAAGCCGACACCAAGGTGGAACGGCGAATGCACCGGGAACTAAGTTGTCCCGGCTAAGCCTCAGCACCAGCCCGAACAGTGATCGGACCCAACTACTTCAGAATTATCGACGAGTAGATAGTGATGTCACTATCGAATGGCGACGGAGTAGAATGAAACCCCAGACCCGTGGTTAGACTGAAGTTGGCTGGAGTGACTGTCATCTCACCCCATGGAAAGTGGAAGGTTTTGGTGGTGTCCCAGAAGAACTCCACCAAAGTTCGGACAACGAGGTTACCCCTGTCGTAAGAATACATGGCCTGAGTGGCCCGAAAAAGGGGAGTCAACCCACATGACTCCCAGAGCCGTCGAAGCGCGTCATCTCTATTGAAGAATGCGTCGTATAGCGCTCCAATAGTGGTGTTTCCTGAGCCGTGACCACAGGTCCTCCCACTCTCGAGACCACGTCGCACTCGCTCCGAAAGGTGGTGAACCAGAGCGAAGAAAAGGGTGTGCTCATCTCACTCTGGGAGAGGTCCAAGTCTAGAGGAAAGGTTGTCGCTCTCGCTAACAGGCTCGTCCTCCCGGTGAGAGTCCCTGGCGTGGGGTGAACTAGGTCGTTGGACTAATCCTCCCTAAGCCAAACAAAATTTAATAACATTCAACAAACCTAAATACAAGTATAGAGGTAAGTCAAGGGTCAAACCCAAAGGAATGTTAATGTCTGAGTGCTTTCAATTATATGCGTAAGCTAGGTCGAAGTCTAATGATAGAAGAGGACACTAACAACTACTAAGACAAAGAAACCAAACAAATAGAGTGCTAGGGATTAGGATCCGAAAATAATAGCAATGAACGTAGCAAATTGGGATAGGAAAGTCGACTAAGTCAAGCAACGTGAAGGAAGATCAATCATGCAACAAAAAGAGCATATCAAGCTATTCTCCTAGAGGTCTAACTAGCGTCAAATACGATAAAATTTAGCTAGGAAACATCACAAGACACCTCAATCGTGTGAATGTAAGCCACAAATCAATGGTCCGTATAAATGTGAACTACAATGCAATCTACTGCAACAATCAAAGTTACCTACTCTTTAATTAATCACACACATGCACATTATCAATCAACCAATTTAATCACATCATCAACTCCATCAATTATCCCCAATTTACATAAATCCATTACATCATACTAGCTTCACCATATCCCTAACAAAACAACTACTCTAACAACATCATCAAATCAACAAACAACTAAAGAAATCAACAATCTAAGAAGAACAATTACACTAATCCAATATCAATCATCAAATTCCAATCAAAATCAAACAATCCAAACATGAATACTAAACAAAATAAAAAATGAGATAGAGTTTAGAAATGCTCATTGATAATAGAGAAGATTTCCAATACAATTGTCACCATTGAATCTTCAATCTCTCAATCACCATTGAAATTCCTCACTTTATCTCTCTAAAATCTACTCCTAAAACTAACCCTAAATCTAGAGAGAGTAGCTCTCAACTAAGCTAAGAATATGATCAAAATCTAATATGAAAATTGCTTGCAAAAATTGGGTTCCAAATGATATATATAGAGGCACGAAATCACCAAAAATCGAGCGTAAAGAACCCATAGAGGCGCGCCCGGGCAGCAGGGGAGGTGCGCCCGCACCACCATGCGGTGCGCCTGCACCACCATGTGGTGCGCCCGTACCACCCTGGTGCGCGGCCGCACCACCATCGTGCGCGACCGCACCTAGCTGGGTTCCTTCGATTTCTCGCGGCTTTGTGCGTTCGCTATGGATGCATGACTTATGATGGTGATGAACACTAGGAGTGGCAGTAGCTAAGGCTTTAGATTGGTGGGTACACCACCCTTTAATGGTAGCACGGCATGCGAGCGCAAGAGCCAAGACTTGGAACTTCCACATCCTTGCATCTTGAGCTTTCTAAATGCCATGAGCTCGATCCAAAAGCTTCCTCCACCTAAATGGATCACCAAAATCAAGACCCGAACCTCGTACAATACCTACAACCACAAAAATAGAGAAAATAAAGGAGAAAAGGATAGAAAACCAACGAAATACACGAAAGCTACAAAATAAGAGCGGATAGGTAAAACTAAGCAACATAGCATAAAACTAAGCATTTATTAAGCATGAAAGCCATAAAAGGAAGGAGAAAACAACCTAAATTCTCATCAAATGGGTGCCATAAATGACACCCATCAAATGCCCCCAAGCTTATCTTTTGCTCGTCCTCGAGCAAAACATAACCAAGGGAGTGAAATTGACGAGCTTATCATTCAAACAAACTAAAGAAGAGAGGAGACAAGAATATACACTAACTCACTTTCGTAGGAATCATGGTCAATTTTAGCAACTAATGACAAGCCATTTAAACTCCTAGATCGCCCTAGAGGACGAGTGATGCTCTCGTAAGGGATTCCTAAGAGCTTGACCCATAACTCTCATAATAATACGAACAAGGCACAACATGAAAAGAAATCCAAAGAAAAACAAAACAAACAAATGTACCAGAAAGGACTTTTCCAAATGTACAAGCACAAATGAATGCAAATCTTTTTAAACAAGTAAGGGAGTGCACATTCCAAGACACCCAAGGTTAATTGAAACATAAATATGCTAAGCATAGGAACTAGCTTTCACAATTTACTTTCATCCCAAACGATCTAACCACGTTCTTCCTACTAGCTTCAAATCAACCTCTAGTGAGCATCCCAATGATTCCACGAAGGAACCGGAAAAAGAGAATTTTTAGGCTACTCGACATCTTGACTTTGCATCCCTTCTCCTTAGGCTAAAACTCACATTTCTCTCCACCGATGAATGACTCAACCACTAAGGTCAAAAGGTCATTCCCCAAGGTTGTAACGTTAAGGAAAAAGGCTGAAGGTAGGCTAAAATTTAAAATTTGGTGGTTTTCCTAATAGTGAAGCAAAGAACGGGCCCTTTCTTAGAATCACAATCAAGTAGTCACCAAACAAAAACATACTAACACCCCCAAGCTTATTCAAGACTATACTCACAAACATATACACAAAAAGCGTGAGAACGCTTCCCCCCAAGCTTAAAGGGAGCATTGTCCTCAATGCTCAAAAAGGGAGAATACTCACATCAAAATATTTTTGCATTTTCTCATTTTTCACCTTTTTTTTCATTTTAATAGTGCTTTGTCCTCGCCTCTTTTAACTTTGGACGGCTTTTTCAACTTTGCACTTATTTGTCCATGCCTTTTTTAACTTTGGACGGCTTTTACTCAAATACACTTGCCATTATTCACAAAGAAAATATAACACAATCTTGCTTTCATAAGAAATAAACATTCCAACTTCTCCACCACAAACTCCATCAAGAATGATCAATTGTACACAAAAACCAAGAAAAGAAAGAAAATGAAACAAAAGGCCAAAGATCTAAAGATGTGGTTTGAAAAGAAGGTAATAGGCTCAAATGGTTGCAAGAAGGCAAAGGTAAACCCAAAAATAAAGATGAAACAAAATTATCCTAAAAATGAAAAATACCACCCCGAAAAGGTGCATTTGTCCTCCCTAAATGGTTCGGTCTCGGTCTTAAGAAATATGAGCCAAGATTCTAGATTAGGTCCACAATAGTCAAGGATCCATGCCGCTCATGCAAATATATGATGAAGGCTTGAAAAACGATGAACCTCACATGGATGTAGCAAAAACTCACTATTGGTGTCAAATCGACTATAGGAATCAACTACCAAACATGCCACAAACAAGTAGAATCCGGCTTCATGTTCCCACTTGTTCTAACCAACTACCTTAGCATGCTTTATCCTAGAATCAACCAAGCATACTCTCAAACCGTGCACACCAGTACCATTTCGGAAGAAAAACATTCAATCATACAAGTCCAAATGTTATTATGTTCAAAGCAAGAACAAAACAAAACAAATTGCAAATTTGCCTTGATAGAAACAAAAATCTTTTTGGAGTTTTTTTCAAAATAGGAAACATGGAAAAGCATTTACAAAGGTGCATAACACATAAGGATCAACATCCCACCAAACATGATAGAATACCCTCCCCCAATCTTGAATGAGACAATACACTCAAACATAAATCATATAATCCATGGGAGGGGAAAACAAGGAGATCAATCCAACAAACCAACATATGTCCAGCAAGTCATCATCCACTAGAGAAAGAGCAAGGAAGGATATTACCGGATATTAGGTGGGTGTAAATACCCGCAAATGACCCAATTAAACCTTTCAAAGCTAAATTCCCAAGAGTTGAACCTTGTTTCCATGTGCTAGAAAAAATAGGAGTCAACCTTCCTTAATTCTTGATCCAAATCGAAGCACCAAAGTATATGAAGTCATGTACCTAGCAAAAGGCACATAAACATTTCCATGAGAGAAAATCTATTCTAAAAACAAAGGAAAATCTAATCTAAAACACGGGTTAATTCCCGAGAAAGGCTTGATTAAGATCCAAGCTTGACCGCTCTAGTAAAATAATATTGCAACGGTCGCAAGAGCTTGTCAAATGCACTACCACACATTTTATATGAGAGCAAGTATGCAATGACAAATAAAGAACTTGCAACAAGATCGTTGCAGGCAAGTGAGAAGGGAGTGAAAGGAATGGTGTCCTTCAAACAAGTGTATTATTCTGATAGCGGGTTCACAATTATTAGAAAGCTAATATATTCAGTAAGGTCAAGTGATCGGAATGCCTGGGTGGAGGCCGCTTCCGATCAGTAATATTAATATAATTAATATTACTACTTAATCTTGACTGAACCCTTCGGGTCACACCCAAGCAAATATATGCGAACCAACTCGACGAACTAATTCAGAAGAAATTACTTCATCGCACGAGTGTTAAATATTTAGACGTCGGTAATTCGAGCTTAGAGCGTCGAAACCGATCGTCGGAAGTCGAGTCAAAATAATAAAAGACGAGACGCGCAAAATAATAATAAATCGACCATATTCCTAAAAATACCCCTAGCATCGGAGTGCCCCGAGCATCCGAATGCTAGGGGCAAAATGTCCTAGCAAAGGTGGCTAGCAAGCACCAATCCGAGCCATGGCTGGCTGGTGCGAGCTAGCGCACCGTGCCAGCAGCCACAGCCAGTCGCGGCTAGGCACAGTAGCAGCCGCGCCGCACCACAGCAGCAGCCGCACCGCGCCACAACAGCAGCCGCGCCACAGCATCAGCTGGGTGCGGGCTGGGTGCGGGCTAGGCTCGGTCTTGGCTCGTGGCTTGGCTCGGGCCATAGGGCCATGGGTTAAGGGGAAGTATGGAAAATGGGAGTAAGTGAGTGAGGACATGTGGCACAAGGAGAGTATTGAGTGGGGAGCAAGTATGGTCCCCTACTCTCCATGTGGTCCTCACCAACCCATCTCACATGGTAATGCCACCTGTAGATTTATTATTAGTTTGCAATTTTAATTTAATTTAGCTTTAAATTAATTTGAGGAATTTCATGATCCCACATTGATGGGATAGAAATTCCCACTCGTACATTCCTCTATAAATACCAACATTGGGATTTGGAGTAAAGTGCTTGAGTGGGAGTTAAAAAGAGCATTCCATAATTTTTGGGAAAACTCTTAAACTCACATAACACTCGGGTTTTGGTCGGACCTTGCTAACCCCAAGGTAGTAGACCTTAAAGTTGTGTTCGCCCTTTTTGTGGGTGGATACCGTCGGAGGCGCAGCGCTTGACGTGCTCGTAGCTTTCAAGTAAGAGCCCCGGATTTTGGGTGAAGCTCGCTTCGAAGGTAAGATTCGTTATCTTTTCTTTGTGATTATTTATTTATGCTTTATGATTTTGATTATTGCGAGTGGTTCCTCGGGTGGGTTTGTTTCCGCGGTGAGTCGGACTCACCAAACCCCAACAGCGGTATCGGAGCCCCGCTCGTTTATTTTTATAATCA
The DNA here is from genome assembly GCF_948465745.1 of Chenopodium album. Taxonomy (NCBI): domain Eukaryota; kingdom Viridiplantae; phylum Streptophyta; class Magnoliopsida; order Caryophyllales; family Amaranthaceae; genus Chenopodium; species Chenopodium album. Next base: position 21,979,133 of record NC_137858.1, on the reverse strand, counting down.
TGTTTTTTCAAGGTTTATTTTGGCTTATTTTTCTGGTTTATATTGCTAATTAAATTAGTAGCTCGGTTTTATTTATTTAATCCCGTTTTTAATGTCGAGTTTGGCCTAGAACCCAAATTTTCGCCCAAGACTAGTGAATTTTGGGTGGAAAACGTGTTCTGGAAAGGATTTTACCCCAAAGGGACTGTGATTTTAGCCAAATTCTGACCAGAAATGCCTTTTTCGAGGGGTTTTTCGTTTTTGACGAAAAATTTTAAGTCTTTTCTAACCTTGAAATTAATGGCATAAATTGTTGATTATATGGTTGATTATTTTCATTATTTTCTGCATTTTTATGTCCCCTTAAAGCACACTTACTTGGTAGTATTTGATGCTTAAAGGTTGATTTATTTTCACATAATTGCAAACTAATTGCTTTTTAGTGTGAAAATTTTATTTTTGAGGCTTCCTAAGTGTTAAAGATTCAATCTTTATTTGTGATAAGTGATTGAAACTTTAAAAACCACTAAATTCCATGTTATTTTGAGTTGAACTTTGTTGTTTTAATCATTTTAAGTTGATTGGAAACATAAAGTTTTGATTTTTGTGATAGAAATTTGGTTATCTTCATGTTGGAAGATATAATTTTCAAGGATTCACAAGATTTAGATGTTGGAACTTTATTTGAACATTAAAGTTCATATTTTTCAAACTTCCCTTTACTTTGTCAAATTCTCAAGTTTAATTTAAATTGATTAAATTATAAGTGAGAAATTGCCTCAATTTTATTTTGCACCAAGCTAAACCAATTTAATTAAAGATGGTTCTTGGAATTATTTTGGTTATTGCACTTTGAAAATTTTATTAAGTTAGACTTGTTTAAAATTTTATTGTGCTCAATAAATTAGTTCTAATATTAATTTAGAATTAATTATTTTTGTCTCGCGAAAAAGTGATCAAATCCCAAGGTTGTCGCACGCAAAACGAGGCAATGCACCACCATGGCGAGTCGGGCTGCACAGCAGCCCGTATGTGGATGCCAAGGTTGTTGCGCCGCCTCACTTGCAGCCACACGCGCGGCAGCAGTCACGCACAGCAACAGCACACACGCGGCAGCAGCACGCGGGCTGCAGCAGCCACGCGCGGCTGTGTCGTGGCAGCAGCTCGCGGCCGTGTGCCGTGGGCCATGTGTTCGTGGTTTTCGCGTGTGCGTATGCTTGGTGCGGTGAGGTGACTAGCCGTAGTAGGCTTAATGTTAATTATTTTGCCGTTTTATTTATTTTAATTAATTTTGTTTATTTTAATTAAAATTTTGAGAGGCTAGGCCTCGGTTTTGAGCGGCATTGGCAAAATTTCTTTTTGACAAGTTTGGGTGCTACCTACTTAATTAATTAGATTAATTAAGGAAATGCGGAATTTAGTGGGAGCTTCAATTATTAATGACGTAAATTATTTAATCGGTTAAACAACTTTGACTAGTTTTAATTAGGCGTGTTAATCGGATTAACCACCTAGATTAGTTACTAGTGTGCGCGTTGTTTAAATGCATTTTACTTGTTTTAATTTTGTAAATTGCATGGGCCATTCACAAATAGTGAATGGATGAATGGAATATATATATTCCCTCTCTCACAGGTTTTATGAAATGGCAACTAGTGGGACCCGACTAGGATAGAAAATACGGACTACGTGCCGTTATATATTTTTGTAAATCTAAATACGGTCTACGCACCGTTAAGTATTTTTGTACTTTAATATTTAGATTATTCCTAGTTGTAGACACTAGTTTTTGCATAGTTTGGTCAAGTCTTGAAGACGGCGTATCTTGGAAGACAAAGCCTTGAATTGCAAATGAAGACCTTTTGAAGATATGAAGATTTCAAGGGGTCATGCTAGTTGCCAATATGCATCTATAATTTCGCTTTATATTTTATACTTATATATATATATATATATATATGTGTGTGTGTGTGTGTGTGTGTGTGTGTGTGTGTGTGTGTGTGTGTGTGATTTATTCGTTAGATGCATGTTTAGGTTTTCTTGATGTTGCGATGATTAGTTAAGTTCACTTAAATCAACCAACATAGAAATCCTAGGTCCCTAATAATATTGAGTCAAACTTGCCTTTCCAAAACAACACTTACTAACCGGACGATGGTGATGGTAGGCTACGCCAAAGCGAGGTGCCATCACTTGTCTAAGGGGCATAAGGCACACCGGGTGTGCTCGTTGGTTTTGGTTTAACTCATCGGTATGAGTGAGGAGTCCTCACATACCGTGGCAAAAGAGATACATCGTCAAAGATGCATTAGATGCGACGATTGTCTAACCAAGAGTGGCTTAGAGCCATTAGCAAGGCATTGCTTACCCTAGAAGATTGAGTGTTTAAGACAAGCCAAAGCATGCTTAACCACTCTTTGTTTCTTCGGATCTTGGAATCGCCTTATTTTCGCAAAATAGGGACAATTTTTACGTGTAAATAAGACGTTAAATAAGTATTGAAAATTTGCATGAATATTTCAATCTTATTTAAATATTTTTATGAATGGTTTTTCATTAAAATTCTTTCAATTGTAGAATCATGTCTTCAACTAATGACAACGACCTTATATACCCGGAACTTCCCGAGAAGTTACCATTTTTGCTCAATTTGGTGAACTTCAAGGAATGGGAAGATGAACTCCGAAAGACACTCAGAAATTGCTACCTAGAGCATATCTTGGACACTCCAATCTCGAGTTTCTACTCGAAAGGGATCATGAGTGATGAAGCTCATGAAGAATGGAGTATAGATAGCAAGAGAGTTTCCAAACTCATGGCAAACTCCATCCCGGATCAATGGAGAGGGGTTTTCTCCGGCTATTTTCCGGACATGATGCTCAAAGCTCTTGAGGATGTAGTCAATATGAGGGTCACCAAGAATGCTAGGGGCAATTATGATGGTCATGTGGAGGATGTGACAAGGTCACTCTCCAAAATGAGGATCAAGCCACCGCAAGAAGGTTGTCTCTCGAAAGAAAGACAAGAGGTATGGGGAAAAGTCTACAATGCGAGACTTAGGCCCGGAATGCCACTTCAAGCTCATGTAATTAACATGACAAGGTTATTCAACCATCTAGAGCTAATTGGCAAACCAGTGGAAGACGAGCAAGCGGCTCACATGCTTCTTAGCTCTCTTCACTCAGGGTATGTGGGACTTAAGATGCGTCTCACCGCCAATAGGGATACATTGTCCTTAAGGGAAGTTATCCAAGAACTCCAAAAGACCTATTCTTGCAAGAAGGCTAACTTTGCCCTTAGACCAAGGAAGAAGGAGTTCAAAGACAAGAGGAAGATGCGCTGCTTCTATTGTGGTAATCCAGGACACTACAAAAGAGAATGTGGCATGTATCTGGATGATGAGGCGAAAGGAAAAGTAACCTCAACCTCAGGTATCATCTTATACACTTGAATATAAGCAATTTTAAAGGGTATAAGATACCGGAAAATTGACTCACAACTCACTCCTTTTTCAAGAACCAAGTGAGCGGTGCTTTTTCAAGAGGAATCGAGTTCACAAGTAGGATGGAAGTGATCTATCCAAGAGAAACTTGTAATATCATGTTTTGTCTTATCTACCATACTTTTGATGTATTTTTGACGTTGGACGTCATTTATATCAAATCGAGACCTTTTGTTTTGGGGTCTTGAACATATTTATGGAATGACACTTTCATGTGTTTTTTTAGACAAATGTTTGATACCAATACAAAGAAAGCTAAGACTACACATTCTAGTCAAACTTACTTGTGGCATTGTCGCCTTGGCCACATTAACATCAAACGCATCAAGAAACTTCTACAAGAAGGTATTCTTGACTCATTTGATTTAGAATCCTTTGAGAATTGCAAAGGATGTTTATTAGGCAAGATGATAAAGCAACCATTCTCCAAGTTAGGGGAAAGGACCGGTGACTTGTTGGGACTAATACACATCGATGTATGTGGACCAATGAGTACACCCGCAAGAAGTGGTTATCGGTATTTCATAACCTTCACGGACGACTTTAGTAGATATGGTTATGTCTATCTAATGTCGCACAAATCTGAATCGTTTGATAAATTCAAAGAATTTCAGAAAGAAGTTGAAAACCAACTCGGCAAGAAAATCAAAGCACTTCGATCGGATCGAGGTGGCGAATATTTGAGCCAAGAGTTTGATGACCATCTGAAAGAACATGGAATACTTTCAGAGTTGACACCTCCGGGAACTCCTCAGTGGAATGGAGTATCTGAAAGGAGGAATCGAACCCTGTTAGACATAGTCCGATCGACTATGGGTCTTAGTGAACTTCCAATCTCTTTCTGGAGACATGCACTCTTAACTGCGGCACTCACACTGAATCGTGCTCCGTCAAAAGCAGTGGAAAAGACTCCATATGAATTATGGACTAATAAACCGCCAAGGTTGTCTTTTCTCAAGATTTGGGGATGCAAAGCATATGTCAAGAAACTCATTTCCGACAAACTTCATCCAAAATCTGATAAGGTTTACTTTGTGGGTTATCCAAAAGAAACCAAAGGGTATTACTTCTACAACAAATCCGAGAACAAAGTGTTTGTTGCTCGTGATGGTGTCTTTTTTGAGAAGGAGCGTCTCTCCAAAATGACAAGTGGGAGGAAAATCGAACTCGACGAAGTTCGAGAGGACGAGCAACAAGGACAAGTTGACAATCAATGTGCTTACCAAGCAGCTGTTGACGTTGGTCAAACTCAAAATATGCAAAGTCAAACCGACAATGCAAATGCTTAGTCCATTACCCTACGTAGGTCGACTCAGCCAAGATCTCAACCTGAAAGATATCTCGGTGTTGTATTAACCAAAGATCAGGACATCCTAGTAGTGGATGGAGATGAGCTGGCAACCTACAAGCAAGCTATGACGAGCCTCGACTCTGCAAAATGGCAAGAGGCCATGAAATCTGAAATGGACTCCATGTTTGAAAATCAATTATGGGACTTGGTTGATTTACCCGCAAGTTACACACCTATCGGATGTAAATGGATTTTCAAGATGAAAACCGACAAAGATGGAAATGTATTTATTTACAAAGCAAGGCTGGTAGCAAAAGGTTACAGGCAAATTCACGGTGTTGATTATGATGAAACCTTTTCTCCAGTTGCTATGCTTAAGTCCGTTCAGATTCTTCTAGCGATTGCTGCATATTACAATTATGAAATATGGCAGATGGACGTCAAAACCGCCTTCCTCAATGGGATTTTGGAAGAAACTGTGTATATGACACAGCCTGAAGGTTTTGTCGACAAGAATAATCCTAAGAAGGTATGCAAGCTTAAGAAGTCCATTTATGGATTAAAGAAAGCAAGCAGAAGTTGGAATCTACGATTTGATGAAGCCATCAGTAAGTTTGGTTTTATCAAGAATCCAGATGAGTCTTGTGTCTACAAGAAGGTCAGTGGGAGTGACATCGCCTTCCTAGTCTTATATGTCGATGACATTTTGCTCATTGGAAATAGCGTTCCACTGCTAGAGTCTGTAAAGGCTTGGCTAGGGAAATGTTTTTCAATGAAAGACTTGGGAGAGGCTCAGTACATATTAGGCATCAAGATCTATAGGGATAGATCAAAAAGGATGATTGGAATGAGTCAGAGTACTTACATCGATAAGGTACTGGCTTGATTCCAAATGGAAGGAGCCAAGAGAGGGCACCTACCCATGTCACATGGCATAACCTTAAGCAAGAAGCAGTGTCCAAAGACACCTGATAAGCGAGAAAGGATGAGTCGAATTCCGTATGCTTCGCTTATTGGATCGATCATGTATGCCATGATATGTACTAGGCCGGATGTATCGTATGCCTTGAGTGCTACGAGCCGATACCAATCAGACCCAGGAGAGGCGTATTGGACTGCGGCCAAGAATATTCTGAAGTACCTGAAAAAGGAAGAAGGATAAATTCCTGGTCTATGGTGGTAAAGATGAATTAGTTGTTGAGGGATATACCGACGCAAGCTTCCAGACAGACAGAGACGACTTCAAGTCACAATCAGGATACATATTCTGTCTCAATGGAGAAGCGTTTAGTTGGAAGAGTGCAAAGCAAAGCACAACCGTTGATTCTACAACTGAAGCCGAGTACTTGGCAGCATCTGAGGCAGCCAAGGAGGCAGTTTGGATTCGCAAGTTCATTGATGAACTTGGTGTTGTACCCTCGATCAAGGGTCAAATAGACTTCTATTGTGACAACAATAGAGCTATTGCTCGGGCTAGAGAGCCACGAGAACATCAGAAGGTCAAACATGTCCAGAGGCGATTTCATATGATTCGGGAATGGAAGTCAAAAGGTGAAATCAGAATTTGCAAAGTTGGAACGAATGACAATGTAGCCGATCCACTAACTAAACCTCTGTCTCAAGTGAAGCACAACAAACACATTGAGGCAATGGGAATCAAGCATGTTGCGAACTGGCTTTGAATTCCATTTTATAGTGTTTTAATCAAATTTTGAACAATGTTGATGTAAAGCACCATGTTGCGAACTATCTTTGAATTCCATTCATGAACAATGTTGATGTAAAGCACAATGTTGATGTAAAGCACCATGATGAACCATTCCGTCTCTATTTAATTGTGGTTTAGAATTAAATGAGTCCATTCGATTTTAATAAATATTCAAAAAAGGGTATCAAGTCAATGGCTTGGATAAAGAAACACCTATTAAGTGGACATTGAATATTTTAATCGAAGATTATCCCTAATTAAGGTCATATTTTGTGGACGAATAATGACCATCAGAGATTAGTGTGTTGTATGATTTGTAGCACCGTTTCTTGTGCTGTGAGGATACAAATCATTTGCACAGGTATTGGTTTAGAACCATACTGGATCGACCTATGAGGATACTTTAAGAGATTTAAAATCGTCATAAGTATTTTCTCATTATTACTATCAGAACTCTTTTCCTTTGACCATGAGTAGTGGGAGATCTCTTGTTTGAGTACTGGTCCGCTTTGGTATCCGCCAAACGTCTGCCGTAATTGGGGATTATAAAGACAGATATAAGGCGGGTGAGTCCTCTTAGTAAGAGAAGCTACATTACAAGACTGGAAATGTCCCCCTACTAACAATAGGGAACATGTCTTGTTGTTTACAAGGCCTCTCGAAGAGCGAGACTGTGAAAAATGCATGGCCGTGCTCAGATGGATTTAAGAAATCATCAGCTTATTGACAGTCAAACTCGGATTTCGAGAAACACTTCTGGACGTAACAGAGATGACTAGTAATCTTACTCTGTAGTTCATGAATAGACATGAAGAGACATAGGATAAGGGCTATACACTAAATGCACACTTGTCCGGAAGGACAAATGGGAGATTGAAAGGAATGGTGTCCTTCGAACAAGTGTATTATTCTGATAGCGGGTTCACAATTATTAGAAAGAAAATATATTCAGTAAGGTCAAGTGATCGGAATTCCTGGGTGGAGGCCGCTTCCGATCAGTAATTTTAATATAATTAATATTACAGCTTAATCTTGACTGAACCCTTCGGGTCACACCCAAGCAAATATATGTGAACCAACTCGACGAATTAATTCGGAAGAAATTAATTCGTCGCCCGAGTGTTAAATATTTAGACGTCGGTAATTCGAGTTTAGAGCGTCGAAACCGATCGTCGAAAGTCGAGTCAAAATAATAAAAGACAAGACGCGCAAAATAATAATAAATTAAGCATATTCCCAAAAATACCCCTAGCATCGAAGTGCCCCGAACATCCGAATGCTAGGGGCAAAATGTCCTAGCAAAGGTGGCTAGCAAGCACCAAGCCGAGCCATGGCTGGCTGGTGCGAGCTAGCGCACCGTGCTAGCAGCCACGGCCAGCCGCGGCTAGGCACAGCAGCAGCCGCGCCGCACCACAGCAGCAGCCGTGCCACAACAGCAGCTGGGTGCGGGCCGGGCTCGGGCTTGGCTAGTGGCCAAGCTCGGGCCATAGGGCCGTGGGTTAAGGGGAAGTATGGAAAATGGGAATAAGTGAGTGAGGACATGTGGCACAAGGAGAGTATTGAGTGGGGAGCAAGTATGGTCCCCTACTCTCCATGTGGTCCTCACCAACCCATCTCACATGGTAATGCCACTTGTAGATTTATTATTAGTTTGCAATTTTAATTTAATTTAGCTTTAAATTAATTTGAGGAATTTCATGATCCCACATTGATGGGATAGAAATTCCCACTCATACTTTCCTCTATAAATACCAACCTTGGGATTTGGAGTAAAGTGCTTGAGTGGGAGTTAAAAAGAGCATTCCATAATTTTTGGGAAAACTCTTAAACTCACATAACACTCGAGTTTTGGTCGGACCTTGCTAACCCCAAGGTAGTAGACCTTAAAGTTGTGTTCGCCCTTTTTGTGGGTGGATACCGTCGGAGGCGCGGCGCTTGACGTGCTCGTAGCTTTTAAGTAAGAGCCCCGGGTTTTGGGCGAAGCTCGCTTTGAAGGTAAGATTCGTTATCTTTTCTTTGTGATTATTTATTTATGCTTTATGATTTTAGTTATTGCGAGTGGTTCCTCGGGTGGGGTTGTTCCGCGGTGAGTCGGACTCACCAAACCCCAACAGGGAGGTGCCAAAAGAAAGAAGAAGAAGGATCAAAAGGAAAAACAAGAAAATAAGAAGAAGAAGGGGGAAAAGAAAAAGAAAAAGGCAAATCCTCCTCACTAAAATATTTTTGGGTGGCAACATCACCCTTTTCCTCAACAATAGACGAATGAGGGACATTAAGATCATCATAGACAAAAGGGTCCCCAATAGGCTCATTGAGATAGGAAGGGAAAAAATTAGGGAAATATGGGATGTGGTCAAACCTTTGAGAAAAAGGGGTATGAGAAATAGGCAAAGGGGTAGCTTCTCCCTCAACACAAGGTCTCACATTGCCAATGAGGGCATGAAAATCAATCATAGAGTTCTCAAATGAAGATCTCTCACAATCTACATCTCCGCAAGCTCAAAAACTCCAAAGGAACCAACCTCATCCTCCTTTGCGCCACAATAAACAACCTTTCCTTCCACTAACTCGAAACCTAAGTCCTCAAAACCGTGCATGAATGGATGCAAATATAACTCAAAATCATCTCTCTCCCATAAAGCATCATCAATGAACTTGCTTAAAAGGCTATGGCTATTCCTTATACACTCAATAAACACATTTGACATAACCTCACACGAGTCCAAATACTCATGGATAGAAGAGTCACATTCATACACTTGAGACTTATCAAGATGGAAAGGAGGGTTAGTGATGAGTGACATTTATGGCACTCATTTGATCTCTTTTTGGATGAATTTCATTTCTTTTTATAGCTTTTCTCCTTAGTTTTCTTTAGTTTTGCTCTTTATTTCTTCATTTTGTGCTTTTCGTAGTTAGCTTCTTTATTTTGAGCATTTTCTCGTTTATTTGTTGTTTTTCTCTATTATTTTCTTCTTTTCTTTTGTTTGTAGGTTATGATCGATCATCCAAGGATTCCCGAGTTTCCCTTCAATGATTTTCATTTCTTTTGATGCCTTGTGCTAGTGTATTGAGCTTCAATTCAAGAGGAACTCGAAGAGCAAGTTTCAAGACCGGTGCACACAAGCGGTGTGGACACCATTTATGTCTTGTGCCCACTAAATTGGCCATAAACTTGCTGCCTACTTCGTTGTTCATCACAATCACCAAAGGTCGTGTGCACCGGATGAGCAAGGATGAAGAAGGGGGGGAGTTATACCCACATAGGTGCGGGCGCACAAGAGTGATGGGCGGTCGCATAAGTGGCGCGTGCGGCCGCACACCAGGCGCGTGCGGGCGCACCCACTTGGGTTTGTGCCCGTGCGCCCCTCTCTCTCTCCTTCGTGCGACCGCACCGGCGTGGGTCTATTTTTGGACGTCATAACCAACTTCTCCTTGATATATATAGTTATTTTCCTTCTACTTTTGGGGAGGAGAATTAGATCTTCATTAGCTAGAATTAGATTAGATTAGATTTTAGAGAGAGAAAAACACTTGTTATTAGATTTTTAGAGAGAGAAATTTTGGGTTTGATGATCGATGATTGAAGATTGCTACAATTGATTTGATTTCTATCAAGTTTGTAAGAATTCTTTACTCTTTAATGCAATTTTATGTTTGATTTCATTAGTATTGTTGATTGATTTAGTTTTTTAATAGTTTGGTTGATTTGGTTTGAATTTGTTGATTTCAATTAATGAATATTGATTTGTTGATTAGTTTAGCTTTGATCTTGATGTTCTTTATGGATTGTGAGTAGTTTGATTTCTAGGGTAATGTTGAAGCATGTATTAGTAATGAATTGAGATTAATTTGGGGAAATTGATTGAGTTGATAATGTGATTAAATTGGTTGATTGATTTTGTGCATGTGTGTGCTTGATTAGGCTTGATCACCCTTGTTATTCACACTAGATTGCATTGTAAGTTCACATTGATACGGACCATTGATTTGTGGCTTGCATTTACACGATTGAGGTGTCTTGTGACGTTTCCTAGTTAGAGTTTATCGTAGTTGGCGCTAGTTAGACCTCTAGGAGAATAGCATGATTTGCTCTTTTGGTTGCAATTTCGATTTTCCCTCACATTGCTTGACTTAATTGATTGACCTCCCAAATTGATTAATTTTCATTGTTGATGCATGTGGATCCTAGCCCTAGTGTTTGTTATTTTTGGTTTACAAGTTATTAGTTGTGTTTAGCCCTAGTTTAGCCTTACAACCCCGCTCTTGACTTCGGAATAGCTTAGTATAAGACGATAGACTCTCAATTACCATTCCCTTGGGTTCGACCTTGACTTACTCCTATACTCGTATAGGGGTTAGTTGAGTTTATAAATAGTGTTTGATTGGGTGGGGAAGGTAGCCAAATGACCTACCGTTTCAACGCCTATCAGTTAGGATTTACAAATTCAACCTCTCATCATTCTTACCTCCTTCACCATCAAACAAATGCTCATCAATGGTATCCTCACACTCACTTGGTTGCTCAAAATTGCCATCATCATCCTCAACGCACACATTGGATTTGTAATTTTCACACACAAGCATCAAAGATGACAATTGGCTTTTTAGCTCTTCACATGTCCTTCTTCCCTCCTCAAGATGCTCCACACTCTTTTTAATCACCTCCAATTGACTACTCAAAGAATTAAGAATCGACTCTTTTTAGGCCCAAGATTATCATTAAGCTCAATATGCCTAATTTGAGTTTCCAAAGTAGCAAATAGAGATTCAAAAGGCGTTGAAGATTGAGGCTCAACAAGAGAAGAAGTACAACCAAGATTGGAAGAATTGACATCAAGATCACGAGCATATACATCACATTGGGGGGTGGGGGCACAATCAAACATGTGAGATTTGTCAACTTCAACATGTAATTCATTATCATGAACAAAAGAGGAAATAGAATTGGAAGCATTTTTTCTAGGTTCAACTATGGTATCATGTGACAAATGATGGGTAATCATGCTAGCATTGGAAGAATTAACACATTGCACATCAAAATTGGAAACATGATTACCCCTATTATATTCACCCCTAGCAAACCGAACATAAAAATCCCAAGCACCATCAATTGACAATGCTCTAAATCTCCCATTATGCATGCATTCAACTTCATTCCTAGTTTGTTCATTCAAACTAAAATACCAAATCTCAGAAGCCTCCCCATAACTACAATGATTGTAGTTCAAGAACCTTATAAGTCTATTGAAAAAAGCATGAAAAGACTCACCAACATATTGAGGAAAAGAAAAATGTGCCATTTTTACAAAGCAAACAAAAATCAAATAAAAGAAAAGTATAAACAATGACCTAGACTCAAGCAATCAAAAACACTCAAACATAGACACCGTTCCCCAACAACAGCGCCATTTTGGCGTGGGGTGAACTAGGTCGTTGGACTAATCCTCCCTAAGCCAAACAAAATTTGTAAACACTCAACAAACCTAAATACAAGTATAGAGGTAAGTCAAGGGTCGAACCCAAAGGAACGGTAATGTCTAAGTGCTTTCAATTATATGCCTAAGCTAGGTCGAAGTCTGATGATAGAAGAGGACACTAAAAACTACTAAGATAAAGAAACCAAAAAAATAGAGTGCTAGGGATTAGGATTCGCAAATAATAGCAATGAACGTAACAAATTGGGATAGGAAAGTCGACTAAGTCAAGCAATGTGAGGGAAGATCAATCATGCAACCAAAAGAGCATATCAAGCTATTCTCTTAGAGGTCTTACTAGCATGAAATACGATAAACTCTAGCTAGGAAACATCCCAAAACACCTCAATCGTGTGAATGTAAGCCACAAATCATTGGTCCGTATCAATGTGAACTTACAATGCAATCTATTGCAACAATCAAAATTAGCTACTCTTTAATTAATCACACACATGCACAACATCAATCAACCAATTTAATCACATCACAACTCCATCAATTATCCCCAATTTAAATAAATCCATTACATCATACAAGCTTCACCATATCCCTAACCAAACAACTACTCTAACAACATCATCAAATCAACAAACAACTAAAGAAATCAACAATCTAAGAAGAACAATTACACTAATCAAATATCAATCATCAAATTCCAATTAAAATCAAACAATCCAAACATGAATACTAAACAAAATAATAAATGAGATAGAGTTTAGAAATGCTCATTCATAATAGAGAAGATCTCCAATACAATTGTCACCATTGAATCTTCAATCTCTCAATCACCATTGAAATTCCTCACTTTCTCTCTCTAAAATCTACTCCTAAAACTAACCCTAAATCTAGATAGAGTAGTTCTCAACTAAGCTAAGAATATGATCAAAATCCAATATAAAACTTGCTTGCAAAAATCGGGTTCCAAAAGATATTTATAGAGGCGCGAAATCACATAAAACCGAGCGTAAAGAACCTATGGAGGCGCGCCCGGGCAGCAGGGGAGGTGCGCCCGCACCACCATAGGGTGCGCTCGCACCACCTTGTTGCGCAGCTGCACCACCCTGGTGCCCGGCCACACCACCCTCGTGCGCGGCCGCACCCAGCTGGGTTCCTTTGATTTCTCGCGGCTTCGTGCGTTCGCTATGGATGCATGACTTATGATGGTGATGAACACTAGGAGTGGCAGTAGCTTAGGATTTAGATTGGTGGGTACACCACCCTTTAATGGTAGCACGGCATGCGAGCGCAAGAGCCAAGACTTGGAACTTCCACTTCCTTGCATCTTGAGCTTTCCAAATGCCATGAGCTCGATCCAAAAGCTTCCTCCACCTAAGTGGATCACAAAAATCAAGACCCAAACCTCGTACAATACCTACAACCACGAAAATAGAGGAAATAAAGGAGAAAGGCTAGAAAACCAACGAAATACACGAAAGCTACAAAATAAGAGATGAAAGGTAAAACAAAGCAACAAAGCGTAAAACTAAGCATTTATTAAGCATGAAATCCATAAAAGGAAGGAGAAAACAACCTAAATGCTCATCAAAATGGGTGCCATAAATGACACCCATCAGTCCCTCGACTGAGAACCAGAACGGCGTCGTCTAGCCATGCTTTATTGTGCAAATTAATTAAAATTCAAGGCTTTATAGTATCTAAAGTTCGCCTAGTCGCATGATACTATGTTTGCAAAAAAAAGAGTACGTAGTACTAAAACAGAGCACAAATTCAACTAAGCATAATTAGCATTTTCAAGCAACCAAACAATTTCTTGCATTACTATGGCAAATATTGTGACAAATTGTACGAGAAAAGCTAGTAAAAACGCAAAGAACGGGTCACATTGTTCTTCACGACCTCGAAAGGTCCAACAATGGTGAATCGTTCGTTTCTTCACCAAATTAAGTCAAACAAGTCTCAAAATACTCCCAAAGCAATATACAAGCATAATCAAGGAAATTCATGGCATAAAATTCAACAAACAAAGCAAATTAAGCAAGACAAGTTTTGAATTTTTCGAAATTTCGTGAATAAGAATGCATAATTCATAAAAAACCGGAGTGAGTTTGCGTAAAACTTGTATAGATCGGGAAAATAGATGTGATAAGCTTCGATTTGCAACAAGTTTGAGCGAATTCGACTGAGAAATGAGTAAGAACAAGGAGATCAAAATTTTTGAGAAAATGCAAAAAAGCAGAGCAGTAGTGACAGGGTAAAGTCGTATCCCCTAATCAAAAGTAATACCTAAGTCCTCTAACTAAAGTAGATAGGGAACTAGGGTCGAATCTACAGGGAAACTAGTCTTTCTACTCCTAATTAATTGATATAATCTAAATTATTAAAGTAACCAATTTGTTGTTTTTAATGTGAAACTATACTACGAAGATTGAGTTTAGAGAGAAAGTCGATAATAAGAAGGCCTAGGGTCAGAGGTTCACCAATAATTAATATTCCGGGATAAAACATAACAATCAACTAATCAACATTGCACAAATAACATGATTAACAGGCTCTCGCAATTTATTAATCAACATAGATCTAACAGGCTCTCACAATTTACTAGATCTAAGTTCCTATTGAAAATAGCCTTTAATATTAAATTAACATCTGCTCGATTCATAATCTAATTGCAAAGAATTAAAACAATTGAATAAGAAATTATCATGCAATATCAATAATCAATAATAACAAACTATCCCTTCATATTAATTATGGATCCCCATAAACCCTAGAATTAAACTACTGAGACATAATTAAATCTAAAACATGCAAAGGAATAAAATAAGACATGAGGAATTGAAAGGAAGAAATTACTGAAATTGATTAAAGTAGAAATCGTACCGAATCGGCGGAATTACAAAGTACTCAAGAACAAGGGAAAAGTTGAGAGAAAAGTCTAGAGAGAGAAAATTACTAAGTAGAGAGAGAAAGTTAAGAGAAAAGAGTAAGTAAAAATAATTATCCTAAAACGTACTTAAACGAAAACAAAACAACTCATAATTAGAAACTAAGTGCTTCGTCTAACAAAGCTTCCCAGAAACACGCGCCCGATAGGCTAAGGGCCGCCCGATCGGGCGTACCTTTTTGCTCGCACTCTCTTCACAGCAGCCTCGCCCGATCGTGCTAAGTCTCGCACGATCAGGAGTGCCTTGGCCACGCACACGGTTTGCTGCTGCCTTGCCCGATCGTTCTAGGTCTTGCCCGATCGGGCCCTTGTTGCTCCTCGAGGCTTGGACTTTAATTGGGCTCGAGTCCTCGGCCCAATCCGGATCTCCCCTTCGGGTCTTGAATACTCGATCCAAAAACCTCGGTATTCCAAATACCGAGCCCTTAATCACTGGCTTGATGACTCTAGCCGGCCTTGGGCTTCAATGAAGGTCGTGCTCCCTCATTCTCGTAGTCGCTCCATGAAAAACCCGAGAAAATGCTCCACAGACGCAATTTCCTACAAAACTCAGCAAAGACTACAAAAACACTAGAAAACACCAATTAGTAATAAAAGTGGCTCAAAAGAGCCAAAAACACTACTAATTACGACCAAGGGACGGGGGTAAATCTCTATATAAAATGGACATATCAAGTAGCAAAATGAAGAAGAAAGGGCGGATATTTAAAATACCCGACCCTGTCACCAAACGACAGGTTTGTTTCGCGGCGACAAGGTCTGTCGCATAGGGACAAGCACAAAACGCGGCGACAAGTAGTTCCAGCTCCATATTTTGGTTATGTGAGCCTCGTGCAGCAGTTTGGGTTCCTTGGTACGCCAGTTAGCCCCTCTAAGCAATTTGACATGATTTAATAATCGGCTCGATTATGATTAAATCAAGTGATCGACCTGGTAAAAAGATCGTCTCACTTCGCTTAAAGCGCCTAAACATTGGCTCATTACAAAGGCACCAACATAATGGTTCATATACAGCAAAAGCACCGACGTAATGGTTCACAAGTAGCAAAAGTGCCAACGTAATGGCATAGCGGAAGCAAAGCGAACTTTAATAGATCGACAAGCGTAAGTCTTCGATAATTTTCATCGGAATATTATCATGAAGGTGATTTCAAGCGAAGTTATCTTCGATCGTGTTCCCTAAGATGTGGAAGATGGTCACAAAGCGGAAGAGGATCTTTTCAAGCAAAACAATCTTCGATAGTGTTACCTAGCTTGCGGATGATTATCAACAGCGGAAATTGGAGGCAGTTACAAGCGTAGCAGTCTTCAGGCGAGATGGCATTCTCTAGCTTGTGGAAGGTTGTCAAAACAAAGTACAACAGCAAAACGGTTAATTCAGATACGTGTGCTCGACGGTGCAAGATATGCGTTTCTTAACTCTCTTAATCTGTTGAACTAACGCTAGTTTGCAGGTATCGGCGTTACAAGAATGACTTAGGATCGCAGAACGTTCTGAATCATTCTCCGTCCCTATCGATACTTTGACTATTGTTTTCGAAACATGCGTTTCTCCAAACTCAGTCAAAGTGGGGGCTTCTGTAGACACCCATTTGTGTCTCCCCAAAACCAAACCCAATGATGAATACCTTTCGCGTCGAACCATAATTGAATGAAGTGAAAGTGTGAAATGTCAAGTGTTGCGGTTAATTTTTATTAAAATTCTTTCTTTCTATTTTTTGAAAACAACTCTATTTTATAAAAATAGCCAGTTTAATCCAGTTTAGTTTGGTCTGTGAAAAGGGTCCAATAATAGTGTAGTTGGATGGGGCTCGAAAAGTGCTTTCCAACGATATATTCTAAGCCCAATTCCGATTAATAATGAGGAAGTTATGGCCAAAATACTACACTGGGCCCGGTTTGATCTTTACGTGCGGCCCAATGATCTAGAGGAGGGCCCAATGTTAACTATTATTCCTAAAATTACTAGGATTAATTATAGTCTTCTAGAATTCTCAAGAAGGTTCTTTTAAATACTAATAGAGTTAGAATTAATAATTATATTTTGATTAGTTTAATTCTTAATAAAATATTATTTTATTAAAATGCGATTTTAGCTTCTGCACGGATTCCATATATAATATTTGGTTAAAAATTGGATTCCGCGTGGAAAGCGCGTGAAAACCAGGTTGTCGCTAAATGACAGGCCTGTCGCTACGCGACAAGCCTTGTCGCCACGCGACACACTCTGTCGCCAAGCGACAGAGTGGTTTTTGCGGCGACAGCTTGTAGTTTTATTCCTTATCGAATTCTATACTTTTCCGGACTATTTTTTATTATAAATTGGGTCCCGAATCTCCGTTTTTTAATCATCTCCATCTACAATCAATTATCATCAAATATAATTCACAATCATCAACTCTCATCAACTGTCATTCACAATCACCTAATTCTCTCTATTCTCTCTTGAGAAATACATGCTTTCTTTCTCTCTCTTTGTAAACTAGCTTTTACAAACACAATTCCGCATACACAAGATTTTGATACACCTAGTCAAGTTCGAAGTTGCCTTCGCCCTAGACGTGAAAGGTTTAGACTTTCCTGGGGGTTTGGTCCCAAATCCAGTCTAAACTTTTTAACTCATAATTTCAATTATTTAATTTAATTCTTTGAATTTTTTTTTTCATTAAAGTTTACTAATGCGTGTATTTTATTATTAGAAAGAGGTACGAGGTTTCAAAGTAAGTAATTAGCTTACTCCCTATTTTAATGAAGAAAGCATGCTTATATTGTTTAATTCCTAGTATCATGTTAGGATGTTTTTAATGCTTTCTAGTATCATGTTTAGGGTGCCTTTTATGCTTTCTAATAGCATGTTAGTACCATGTTGGGTTTAAAGCTTTGATCTTTATTGTTTAATAACATGCTAGGATTGGTTATTAATCTTGTTAGTATCATGACTAGGATCTTGCTATTATATTTAAGCTTTATTATTAACAATATTTTTATTATTATGTTTATTATTATTATGTTGCTTGATTTATATATATTGTTATTGCTTGGTTACGCCTTTTATATGTTTAAAGGGAATTTGTACTTGAAATCATGCTTAATAATTTTATTTAGGCTAATGTTATTTTAATTCAAGTGATCGCCAATAATAGTTTTATTTGTGCATTAATATTTAACCAACATAGATTAAACAGGTTTAGGGTTAACTTAATGTTTGCATGGTAGTCAAAAAGCGCATATGAATACGAGTAGAATAAAGTACAGGCTTATTTTATAGGGCGGGTCCTTTCTTTTGTAGATTGGATTCGTACTCTCATCCCCGAACCGTATTTGGTTCAAGACCTTATAGAGTTGACGATCGCATGGATCGTTAAGGGGTGTAACCTTCATCTCGTGAACGGTTTACAAGTTCCTAAAACTTGTTGGCGACTCTTTTGCTCGCTTTTCTTTCCCTTTGGACGAGACCATGCTTAAGTGTATGATCATAGTGGGGTTCAAGCTTGTGGTTATGGTGCTTTTAATATTCCCAACAGTTTTTTTGGCGACTCCACTGGGTGTCAACCTAAAACAAAATCCAGTGATGAATACCTTTCGCCTCAATCCATAATCGAATGAACTGAAAGTGTGAAAAGTCAAGTGTTGCGGTTAGTTTTTATTAAAAGTCTTTCTTTCTGTTATTGAAAACAACTCTATTTTATAAAAATAGCCAATCCAGTTTTGTTTGGTCCATGACAAAGCTCCAATAATAGTGTAGTTAGATGGGGCTCGAAAAGAGCTTTCCAACGATATATTATAAGCCCAATTCCGACGAATAATGAGGAAGCTATGGCCAAAATACTAAATTAGGCCCGGTTTGATCTTTACATACGGCCCAATGATCTAGAGGAGGGCCCAATGTTAATTATTATTCCTAAAATTACTAGGAATAATTATATTCTTCTAGAATTCACTCGAAGGTTCTTTTAAATCCTAATAGAGTTAGAATTAATAATATTCTAATAAGTTTCATTTAGAATAAAATATTATTTTATTAAAATGCGATTTTAGCTTCTGCACGGATTCCATAGATCAAATTTGGTTAAAAATTGAATCCCGCGTGGAAAGCGCGTGAAAACAAGGTTGTCGCCAAACGACAGGCCTGTCGCTACGCGACAAGCCTTGTCACCACGTGACAGACTCTGTCGCCAAGCGACAGAGTGGTTTTGCTACGACAGCTTGTAGTTTTATTCCTTATCAAATTCTATACTTTTCCGGACTATTTTTATTATAAATAGGGTCCCGAATCTCCGTTTTTTAATCATCTACATCTACAATCAACTCTCATCAACTATAATTCACAATCATCAACTATTATCCACAATCACTTCATTCTCTCTATTCTTTCTTGAGCAATAAATGCTTTCTTTCTCTCTCTTTTTAAACTAGTTTTTACAAACACAATTCCACATACACAAGATTTTGAAACACCTAGCCAAGTTCGAAGTTCCCTTCGCCCTAGACGTGAAAGGTTTATACTTTTCTGAGGGTTTGGTCCCAAATCCAGTCTAAACTTTTTAACTCTTTATTTCAATTCTTTAATTTAATTCTTTGATTTATTATTTTCATTGAAGTATACTAATGCGTGTATTTTGTTATTAGAAAGAGGTACGAGGTTTCAAAGTAAGTTATTAGCTTACTCCCTATTTTAATGAAGAAAGCATGCTTATATTGTTTAATTCCTAGTATCATGTTAGGATGTTTTTAACGCTTTCTAGTATCATGTTTAGGGTGCCTTTTATGCTTTCTAATAGCATGTTAGTACCATGTTAGGTTTAAAGCTTTGATCTTTATTGCTTAGTAACATGCTAGGATTGGTTATTAATCTTGTTGATATCATGCCTAGGATCTTGCTATTATATTTAAGCATTATTATTAACATGATTTTGATTATTATGTTTATTATTATTATGTTGCTTGATTTATATTTATCGTTATTGCTTGATCACGCTTTTTATATGTTTAAAGGGAATTTGTACTTGAAATCATGCTTTATAAGATAATTAATAATTTTATTTAGGCTAATATTATTTTAATTCAAGTGATCGCCAATAATAGTTTTATTTGTGCATTAATAATCAACTAACATAGATTAAACAGGTTTAGGGTTAACCTAATGTTTGCATGTTAGTCAAAAAGTGCACATGAATACGAGTAGAATAAAGTAGAGGCCTATTTTATAGGGCGGGTCCTTTCTTTTGTAGATTCAATTCGTACCCTCATTCCCGAACCCTATTTGGTTCAAGATCTTATGGAGTTGATGATCTCATGGATCGTTAAGGGGTGTAACCTTCACCATGTGAACGGTTTACAAGTTCCTAAAACTTGTTGGCAACTCTTTTGCTCTCTTTTCTTTCCCTTTGGACGCCACCATGCTTAAGTGTATGATCACAGTGGGGTTCAAGCTTGGGGTTATGATGCTTGAAATATTTCCTACACTAGGGTTTAGATTCTTGATGGAGATCACACCTCTTTAAATACCCCATAAAAGTGAGAAAACCTTGAGTTTGATTTTCTTAGTTGTGTTGTGATTTTTTCTAAGCTACTAAAAAAATACCAAGTTTAGGCACAAGGGTGTGCAAAATTGGAGGAGCTCATATTTGCAGTTTTTGCTTCCTTGGGCGTGGAGTTTAAAGATCGAGTTCGTGTAGTGGTGAAGCATGCTTCAAGGGTATATTCCTTGATCCCGTTAATCTAATTACGTGTTTATATATTTGTATGAAATTCATTATAATTACTATGCATGGGTCTAGGGCGGGTTTTAGATTCTGCACGGTGTTTGGAACTCCGTAAAACCGTACAGCGATATCATGAGCCTCTTGCATTTAATTTTCACGATAAAAAATAACTAATGGGATTAAAATCTAGACTACCACCAAATAGTAGTGATTTTTGGGTGGAAAATGCATTCTTAATCAAACATTATGCACAAAGTGGTTAATTAACGACTTTCAGAAGCCAAAATCCACCTAGAAACATGTTTTTTAGAGGGTTTTTTCGTTTAAAACGAGAAATTTTTAAAATATTTGACATATAAATTTTTTTAAATATTTGGCATATAAATTTTTTAATTAATTATGGCATATATATGTTGATTATGTGAGTGATTGCATATTTAATCTACTACACTTATGCTATAATCAATACATTAAACTTGTAATTTTTGGATGATTAATTTAGAGTGCTCAAAATTCAACAGAAACTTGAATTTAGTTAAGTGTGCAATTGGATTGTTTTAAGTGACTTGGTCAGTGTTGGAATGTTATTATTGGCCGCCAAGATTGAATCATTATTGGATAAATGGCTTAGATCTTGACTACTAAAACCCTAAAGTGAAAATCGATTTAAAATTCATGTTATTCATGCTTAAGTTTGAATATTGGATTGCATTAAATTAATTAGATGTTTGAAAAATTCAAACTGGTAGGGTCCCAGTTGTATAAGTTAATTTTCATTGGATGATTAAATGATTTATTTGGTTATTTGTAAAATTCATAATTGTATTAATCATGGGATGAGTTAACTTAATAATGAAGCATACTCTAAAATTTTGATTGTCTCAAAATTCCCTACAATCATCAAACATTGGATCTTGTAAATAATTTTTGACGTTACTATGGACATCTAAAAATGTCTCCCCAAAATCAAACCCAATGATGAACAACCTTTCAACGCCATTATTGGTCGAGTTAAGTATTTAATATTTGGAGTGCTTAAATCCATATCCAAACCAATACATTCCATAAACCAACACATTTCTTAGCCCATTTCCCCAAACAATAAGTTATTTTCCTCTTTTCGTGTCCACATCAAAAAATCGAGCTAACCTGATTTCTTGGCCCTATAATTTTGATCCAAATATTATTTGTTTGGATAGGCCTTGAAATAAGCTTTCCAACGGTATATTATAAGCCCAATTCCGATCTAAAATGAAGAAGAAATGAGCAAAACACTAAACTTGACCCAAAACCGACACCCTTTCACTAAAGTGGCTATATCTTAAAATCTACATATTATTTTGACCTAATTCTAATTGGGCTGGAACATAGACTTAATAAGATTTCCAACGATATATTATATGCTTTATAAGATAAGATCAACCAGTGGGCATGCCTTGTTGAGATTCATGGACGCCTTCTCAAGATACCGTTAGATCAGCCTGCACAACCTAAACAGACAGAAGACCGCATTCATCACTGAAAGGGGAGTGTACAATTACATAGCTATGCCCTTCGGGTTGAAGAATGCGGGAGAAACTTTTTAAAAGACAATGGATAGAGTGTTCATGCACCAGAAGGGCAGAAATGTGGAAATATATGTGGACGACTCAATTGTCAAGAGCGTTACGCAAACTGGGCATATCATGGATCTAGAAGAAACATTTGCCACTTTGAACAAATACAACATCAAACTCAATCCAAAAAAATGTGTTTTCGGGGTGAGTTCAAGGATGTTCTTAGGCTTCCTAGTTAGCGAAAGAGGAATAAACCCAAATCCGGAGAAGGTTGAGGCTGTCCTAAGCCTACCTGAGCCTAAGTGTATCGAGGACATCATGCGATTGACAGGCAGAATGGCTGCTTTGACCAGGTTCATCAGTAAGTCAGCCGACAAAGCCTTTCCATTCTACCAGCTATTGAAAGGGAACAGAGAATTTAAGTGGGGAGCCGCAGAGAAGGAAGCTTTTGAGGGGATTAAGGAGCTTCTGACTAAGCTCCCAACAATGATCAGCTCGGAGTTGTGGGAAAAACTACAGTTGTACATTTCTGAATTGATTCAAACAATCGCAGCTGTTCTCCTGGTGGAAAGGAAAAAGCAGCAACGACCAATATACTTTGTGAGTAACGTCCTGACTGAGGCTGAGCAAAGGTACCCGCTAGTGGAAAAGCTGGCCTTCGCAGTGGTTACAACAGCAAGGAAGTTATAACCATATTTTGATGCACACATAATACAAATTCTGACAAATTACCCGCTGGAGAAAGCGTTGCAAAAAATGGACGCATCAGGCAGACTCTTGAAATGGGCCATCGAGCTCTCTGAGTATGAGCTTGAGGTCAAGCTTAGAGCAGCTATCAAGGCACAAGCTTTAGCAGATTTCATCGTGGAAGCCTCTTACGAGGAGAAGGAAAACGACGTTGGGATCTGGAAGGTAGAAGTAGATGGATCCTCAGTCCAAACAGGGAGTGGAGCAGGAATCATAATGACAACCCCAGAAGGAAATGTATTTGAGTATGCCATAAATTTCAAATTCAAAGCGTTAAACAACGAGGCAGATTATGAGCCAGCGCTGGCAGGCCTGCGTATGAGTATCGCAGCCGGAGCCAGGAAAGTCCATCTGCAAACTGACTCTCAGCTTGTTGCAAGTCAACTAAAGGGGGCGTACGAGATTAGGGAATCCACCATGATAAAGTATGTGACTAAAATAAAAGAACTAGTAGCCCAGCTAATTCACTTCCAGATAGACTTGGTCCCCAGAGCGGGAAACTCCCAAGCTGACGCTTTTTCAAAGTTAGCCAGTTCCACCCTGCAGAGCCTTACGAGGACGGTGATGGTGGAAGTCCTGAAAGAAAGCAGTATCGCTGAAAAGGAGTAGGTGAACTGCATTGGGCGGCAACGAGCTTGGTTCACAGACATTCTGGCATACAAAGTTCATGGCTCGATGCCTGACGATGAAGTACAAGCTAAGAAAGTGAAGAAAGACGCCAATTGGTACGTGGTGATGAATGGAGAACTCAACAAGAAGAGCTTCTCAAAACCACTACTGAGGTGTATCCTAGAATGGGATCAGGAAAGCATTATGGAAGAAGCCCACTCAGGAATATGTGCTAACCACATTGGTGGAAAAGCATTAGGGGTAGAAATTCTAAGAAGGGGTGCATATTGGCCAACCCTACCTCAAGACGCGCTGGCATATGTGAAAAAGTGCGACAAAAGTCAAAAGTACTCCCCAGTCATAAACCAGCTAGCAAATGATCTGACCACAATCCACAGCCCGACCTCGTTCGCTCAGTTGGGAATTGACATATTGGAACCATTCACCACTGTATAGAGGCTGAACCGATCAAGTACATAAAGGCAACCCAAGTGCGGACGTTCATATGAAAAAACATCATCACAAGATTCGGGGTGCCACAGTGCATAGTCTTTGACCATGGGTGCCAATTCGACTGCGACATGATCAACGATTAAGGATTATCTGGAGGACATGGGCACCAAGTATGCAAGTGCCTCAGTCTGCCACCCGCATAGTAATGGCCAGGCAGAAGCAGCAAAAAAGCTGATCCTAACAGCCCTGCAGAGGAAGCTGGAGGAATACAAGGGCCTATGGGCCGATCTAGTCCTAGAGGTCTTATGGGTAAACAGAAATACTGAGAAAGAGTCTACTGGTAAAAGCCCTTTCACCCTAGCCTATGGGGCTGATGCAGTTATCCTAGTGGAAGTGCAAATTCCCAGCCTGAGGATACAGCACTATGAACAACAAGGAAACGAAAAACGCATGCTGGAAGAGCTAGACTTCCTGCTCGTTCGAACAGCTGGAGAGGGAGATGGTGATGAAGTATCATTCCCGCCACCCCGCACTACATAATGGTCAAACCGATTCACATAAGCCATGTCATAAGCCAAGCAAAACTGTTTAAAGGCTGAACATGGGGAATGGGACTAACAAGAGACACGTTAGGGGGATTAGCATTGACAGCGTCAGCTAACTATTTATGGCGCATTACGCGCATCATCAAACGGGTGAGATGGGACAAAGGAATCCCACCCAACATGAGCACCCGCTCGCAATACGGATCAAAGAAATCAGGGCGGGGCTTGCGCTAAAAAGGGCGAAAGGCACTACCCTCAGCGGGACGACTATTGCCTGACCCAGATGCAGCACTAAGAGTCGCAATAGTACCCGTCCTGCTCGCAGCAGGGGGAAAGTAAAAAGGCATAATCTAGGGAATATTTCCAGCACTATAACCCCAAGCTTGAACCCCACTGTGATCATACACTAAAGTATGGTGGCGTTCCAAAGGGAAGAAAGCTAGAGCAAAAGAGTCGCCAACAAGTTTTAGGATCCAGGAACTTGTAAACCCAAAAACGATCCAGGAGATCGTCAACTCCATAAGGTATTGAACCAAATAGGGTTCGGGGATGAGGGTACGAATCCAATCTACAAAAGAAAGGACCCGCCCTATAAAATAGGCCTCTACTTTGTTCTACTCGTATTCATGTGCGCTATTTTACTAACATGCAAACATTAGGTTAACCCTAAACCTGTTTATCTATGTTGGTTAAATATTAATGCACAAATAAAACTATTATTGGCGATCACTTGAATTAAAATCATATTAGCCTAAACCAAATTATTAATTATCTTATTAAGCGTGATTTCAAGTACCAATTCCCTTTAACAAGCATAAAAGGCTCGATCAAGCAATAATAATAAAATAAATAATATAATATCAAGCAACATAATAATAAGCATAAATAATAATAATCATAATATAATCATAATCATGATAAGGCATAATAAAGCTTAATAATAATAGCAAGATCCTAGGAATGATACTAACAAGATTAATAACAAATCCTAGCATGTCACTAAGCAATAAAGATCAAAGCTTTAAACCTAACATGGTACTAACATGTTATATAATATTAGAAACAATAAAGAGCATCCTAAACATGATTCTAGAAAGCATTAAAAACATCCTAACATGATACTAGAAAGCACTAATAACATCCTAACATGATACTAGGAATTAAACATTAATAAACATGCTTTCTACATTGAAAGAGAGTAATAAGATTACATACTTTGAAGCCTCGTACCTCTTTCTAATAACAAAATACACAAGTTAGTAAACTTCAATGAAAATAATAAAGATTAAAGAATTAAATTAAAGAATTGAAAGAAAAGAGTTAAAAAGTTTAGACTGGATTTGGGACCAAACACTCAGAAAAGTATAAACCTTGCACGTCTAGGGCGAAGGCAACTTCGAATTTGGCTAGATGATTCTAAGTATTGTGAGTGCGGAATTGTGTTTAATAAGAGGTTGGTTTAGAAAGAGAGAGAGAAAAAAAGAATATATTGCTCAAGAGAGAATAGAGAGAGAATAGATGATTGTTGATTCTGAATGAGAGTTGATGAAATTTGAAGATTGTAGATGATTAAAAAAGGGGATATATGACCTGAAAAAAGAGGGTCGAAGAATAAGAAAAGAATCCAAATTCGAATCGAAATAAAACTCGTAGACAGCAGTTTTTACGAATTTTGTTTTTATCATATCTTTTGATCCAGAAGTCCAAATAAGGCATATAATATGTCGTTGGAAAGCTCTTGAAGTCTATTTTCTAATGCAATTAAAATCAGATTAAAATATTGTGTAGATAAAATGATATGGCCGAAATAGTAAAAGGGTGTCAGTTTTGGATAGAGTTTCGTATTCCTATCATATCTTTTTCGTGATAGCTCGGATTCAATATTATAATATATCATTGGAAAGATGATTTCAAGATCTATCCAACCATATAAAATTTGGATAAAAACACATGGGGCACGAAAATAATATCTGACTGTCTTTGAACATGTTTAAATTCGAATAGAATTAGGACTTAAAAAAGGAAAGTCTTTAAAGAAGGAAAGTTTATATTTAAATCAAATTCTATGATCTTATCTTTTCAAAAAAGGATAATTAAGATATTTTAGAATCTTATAGAAGATTCTAATCAATCCTAATTAGTTTAGGAATAAGATTAAACCTTTGGATCCTCCACATGATCATTGGGTCGTAGGTAAAATCCGGTTTGGGCCCAATTTAGTATTTTGGCCATAACTTCCTCATTATTCATCGGAATTGGGCTTATAATATATCGTTGGAAAGGTCTTTTTAAGCTTCATCCAACTACACCATTATTGGACCCTTATCATGGACTAAACTAAACTTGATTGGACGTTTTTATAAAATAGAGTGGATTTTCGAAAACAGAAAGAAAGATTTTAATAAAACTAACCGCAACACTTGACTTTTCACACTTTCACCTCATTGGATTATGGTTTGACGTGAAAGGCATTCATCACTGGGTTTGGTTTTGGGGAGACACAAATGAGTGTCTACACATAACCATTTGTATAGGAGTGGGGGATGAAGAAGAAAAAACAGGGGAAGTGTGCGCCAGGCGCTCACCTAAAAGAGAGGATCGGGAAGGAGAATCCGATCCAGTGGCCGCGTGAGGCTCACTCATGTTCTGACTATCAAAAGCGTTAGACATTGTGAAATCTACAAAGACAAAAGCCCACAAAGAGAAGAAAAAGCAATGGGGCGCAGAAAATCAAAAATAAGTTTAGGAAACAAGAGTAATGAAGGAATAAGGGAAAGAATCAAGAACGCAATTACAACAACAAGAAGGGAGAAAAAATTGGGTAGTGACAATTGGGGCGAATCAAAAGATACAATCTTGTGAAGAAAAAAGCAATAAGAAGTAAAATTGGGAAAATACATACAACAAAAAGGTACAAAGTAAGTACCTTTAAGAGAAAAAGTTGCAGACACAACAGAGTACAACAACAATGGCGAACGCAAAGGCCTGAGCGAAACGGAGTTCAAAAGTGCAACCAAGAAAGGCAAAAGACAAGCAAATCAGTAAAGAAGTAAGAATAGGGAAGAGAAAGACAAAAATAGTAGAAAATTAAGGCAAAACAAGGATAAAAGAAGTAGAAACTTACCACAACAATGGAGAAACACGAGCGTCTGAAGAGGAAAAATGAAGAGCGAAAATTTTGAAATGAAAGTAATAAAGAAGGGAAGATGAAAAAAATAAGAGAAGTAAAAGAAGTGAGTAAAAAGGGGGACAGTGAATTTAATACGGAGTAAAGGGGCGGTTAGGCACGAAGCAAAGCCAAACCGCCATGTCACTTCAAGGCCTGGATCATCAACACGTGTCCTACCCATGCAAACACTGTTCCCGCCAAAATAAAACACGTGCACTTCAGCGGGAGTGATCGAAAATCCTCTCCGCGAGCTCGTCATTTCTCAGACTTCAGCGAGAGTAAACGAAATTCCTCTCCGCGAGCTCGTCATTTCCCAGGCTTCAGCGGGAGTAATATAAAAAATCCTCCTACAGTCCCAACAAGCCACGACCGAATGTGCGCCCAGCGGGCAGAAACTGAGCCATCACAAAATCCAAAGAACAACAATAGCATCGCCATCAAAGACAGGACCTGACATCCTAAAGTCTCCGGGTCGCAGCAACAACCTAGAGACTTGAGGGGATAGGAGCATGCAGGATAATTCAGCCAGACGACCCGTTGAGCCACGACCGATAAGGCTACACGCTCATAATAGCTGGCATGAATAAACCTCACGCCATCTCTTGAGGGGCTAGTTGTAGGGGATAGCTCCTGATGAGCTATTCTTTCCAGTTGGGCTCAGTTAAGAAGGCTACGCTGCATAAAAAAAGAGTCGGCATGAGTGACCTCATACCACCTTTTGAGGGGCTAGTTGTATAGGATAGCTCCCGCTGAACTATCGCCCAGCCCCCAGGGTGCGCACTCACCGCCGAGAAAGCAACCAAGAAGGGCTCTTCAGCCCGATGGAGTCAGCCCGCAGAGCTGATCAAACTGAACTCTCCATCAAGGAGATTGTACACCTATAAATAGAGGGTAAAGTACAACGGAAAAGAGGTTAGACACTCAAGTTATTATACTTTCTATATCTCTCTAAGTACACTCTCTCTCTCTCTAAACACTCTCTAACTTAAGTTTCGGAAGGGGGTTCCTCGAGCCACCCCCGAGGGTAGTTTACGTGTGCTGCCGTGTGTAGGTTGTTAACGGGACCCAGCTCACCCAGCAGAACCCTTGGATCCACGCCTGAAACAGATAGATTAAAAGACTTGAAGGGATTTGAGGATTGGTTCTCAATGTAATTAATAGGGAGTTGGTTATTCACACCCCATGGGAAACGATAGATAATCTTGAAGTTCTTAGCTGAGGGCGACAAACTATCCGTACTTCGAAATCAGAAATAGAACTAGAGGCTGCAAGAAGTTGTCTTATATTGGTAGAACATTGTATATAAGGCTTCTATTTTCATTCTCCCCAAATTAGTGTTGGATGGGGTGCAAGTTGTGTCAAAATTATCCCTAGTAATGGATTGTAACACTTGTGAGGTGACGATTGATATTTTGCCACTGACAAGGATAGACAGCAGCTATTCATAACATTAATCCATATTACATACAAAAAATTCACATGATATGATGCATATAGCACAACAATCTTCTATAGTTGAACCTTATCCACTTCAACACCCCCGCAACCCCCTTCCTCTAAAATTAAAAAAAAAAAAAAAAACAAAAAATATAATGTTACACTTGCAGATTCTTGAAATCCTATAAACTAATGTCAGGTGTATCATCTATCTTTGTACTGTACTATATCCTTTATGCTTGTAGTTTTCATTTGCTCGAGAGCTCCTGCATGTCAAGCTTAAAAAAGAATGGCAGGAGTACGCAAAGGACCAAAATTTGCGAATTAATAACCCTGTTCGCATTGATTGGTTGAGAAGCATATGGGCATACTTTTCTATCTTAAACAATCTTGCCACGGACAAGGACTCTTTCTGTCTAATTACCAGCACAAATGGAGCTTTTTCCAGATATCAAATTTGACCACGTTGAAGAAAGGACACCATCACGAGTAACTAGGTAGATAATGAATGTAACATATGCTAATGTTATAGCACAAACTACGGATCCAAACAACAGTCCATTCACTTCAGACATAAAAAAATCGAGGAGGAGGTAACCATTGATGACAATGACAAGCGCAGCCACAGTCCATGAAATCCTCTGGAAAAACAAAATATATAAGAAGTAATCAGTTGGCTTCTCATAGCTGTCAGCTAATTAATGTTTGATCTCGGATTAAGCATGAAAATAGAGGTGGGTAGAATAAAATGAATGCATCTTGAGTGACTTGAGTAAATCATCTTTAAACAGTACTCCGTAAAATAGAGTTAAAAGCATGATAAATATGCAGCAAAGACAAATAAATAATCAGTAATACATGGTATATGGACAGCAATTCTGGCATCAACCTCTAGTCTACATTAATGGGGGCAAAGGTGGGATTGTTTTGAAAAAATCAATAAGTGGGATTGTTTTGGGAATACCAGTGAAAGGTGTGATTATTTATTTCAATTTTTCCTATTAATAAAAAGGAAAAATTGACATTTACTACCAGCGAAAGCACCATATGTCACATTTGCTACCCGTTTTTAAAAATATTTTATTTTAGTACCACCTAAAATCACATAATTATAATTTCACTACCACTTAATGGAATCTAAGTTTATTCAAAAAAAAAAAAAAAAAAAAAAAAAAAAAAAAAAAAATTAAAAAAACAAAAAACAAAGTAACCCAGCCACCCCCTCCACCTAGACTGTCGCCCCCTCCCCCTCCCCGGCTCCCCCCTGCCGGCGGCCAGCGCCGACGCAAACCCACCCTCCTCCTTTCCCCCACCCTACGCAGCCAACCTCCGCCGGAAACCACCTTTTTCCCCTGCTCCGATCCCCACCGAAAACCACCTTTTTTCCCCTTTCTCCACCAGAATTGGCCCCTTCTCCGTAGTTGCTCCACCCAAATCGACCCCCCTCCCCTTCCCTTACCCTTTTCGGTGCCGCCGCCAGCATGGGGGAGGGGTTGGCACTGAAGTGGAGGGGTGGTTGCAAGTGTGGTTGAACGGTGGCTACACCCAACTAACGGAAACAGTAACGGCAAAGTCATGTGGTAGTGAAATATATTTTTTAGGCATTTGTGTGGTAGCAAAATAAAATATTTTTTTAAACGGGTAGCAAATGTGACAGGGTGTTTTCGCTGGTTGGAAATATCTAATAAAAGGTCCATTTTTAAAAATAAAAGTCATTGTGTTATAATAAAGTTTATAAGAGATTTAATATATTTTATAATGAAAGTTTTAATATGCTAGTCAATATAATAAAAAAAATCATTATAAGAAAATTAGAGCCACTATATTCAACATAACGTCGGTTGGCACGTGTTCACAAAAGTTGTTTAAAAGGATCATTATGATCAACATAGTCTTGGCTATACATGTAAACCAAAGGATTACAATAATATTATTGTCAACCAAGTCCACATAATTATTTTCCCAAAGAAAAAGCATAAACATAATCCTTATGCTATTGAAAATTAAGGTTCTATTGAGACTACCAATGCAGCACGTCAACAAAAGTACTGCAATCACCAAAGTTTTAGCAATAGATTATTGAAAATTTTAACAACAACGAACCAACCTTTGCCCCATTCTCCCAAAAAAAATAGACAAAAAGTTTGCATTTTTTCTCCCAAAATGAAACCAAATGACCAACTAGTCATTTTTTTTTAATTTTCCTTTAATGATCTTTTTTTTTTTTTTTTAATGAAAAGCCTTTAATTATTTTTTTACAAATTAACAAAACAATAAAAAAACACACACACAAAAAAAAAAAAAAAGACCACTCTCGCCACCACTCCCCCTCCCCCTTCACGGCTTCACCTCCCATTTTCGACCATCCCCTTTCCAACCACCACTCCCCCTCCCATTTCCACTGCATTTTTCGACCATACCCCGCTCCCCATGAAACCCCAAACCGACAATCCCTAAATCCAAAAAAGTGAGAAATTGATGTAAAAAGAAAAAAAGAATTGGAAAATTGAAAAATTAAGGATTTCGGTGGGGTGGTTTCGGATCTTGGTGTTGGTGAGGATGATTATGGCAGGTTCCGGGTAGTGGGTTTTTGGATCTTGGTGTTAGTGGGGTGGGTTGGTATGGTACTTTCAGTGGCTTGGTATGGTGGTTTCAGTGTTTTTGCTGAACTGGTATGGTGGTTTCGGTATTTTTGGTGTGTTGGTAGGTGGTTTCGGTGTTTTCAGATGGGTTGTTATGGTGGTTGCGTTGGTTGGTCTGGTGATTTTGGTGGTTTGGTGGTTGTATGTTGGTTTCTATGGTGGTTGTTTCCGGTAGTGTATATAGGTGGTGGTGTAGTGGGTGGAAGTGATGGTTGTGGTGGTGTAGTGGGTGGTTGGTTGGGAGGGGGGAGGGGGCTGACAGTGGTGGGAAAGGGATTTATTTATTTATTTATTTATTTATTTATTTTCTGTAAAAATTATCAAAATTAAAAATAAAAAAAAAACTCTCACCAATGATTTAATGGCAAGTGGTTTTTTACCTGGTATAAGAGGTAGGGTGACCTGCTTGGTTCATTTTGGGAGAGAACATGCAAACTTCTGTCTATTTTGAGATGATTTAAAGAATGGTCCATTTTGGGAGAATGGGGCAAAGGTTGGTTTGTTGTTGTTAAATTTTCCAAGATTATTTGGATATGCACAAACTTTTCCTAAAAATGGTTGACACTTGTTTTGTGCCTATGAAATGAGAGTGCTGACAAAGGGATGCTGCAACACCTTCTGCCATGGTGTTTGATAGAGTTAATTTTAACATCCTTCCTAATGGTGTAGCTTCATATTCCTCAACGCTAGTCACTTGACTAGGCATCTAGGATGCTCGGTTATGAGATCAGGGGTATTCTTGTTTTCCTAGTCATTTGTTCTTATATCTGTTTTAATGATAATATCTACATGTCAGTATGTCACCAAATAAAATTTTATTGTCTTCAATAAAAAAAAATTAAAAAAATAATAAAATTTTAAAAAATAAAAAGATAATAAAAAAAAAAAGGAAATAAAGAAAAAAACCAATGTATCAGGCTATCAGCAACATCAGAGAACCTTTGAGAAACATTCTAGCATAAATCAATAGGAATCAAGAAATGCTATTAGTTATGTGAAATGAAACATTCCGATTGGGTCCATAATGTTCTGATCTAGGTCATAAGCAGGTATTGTCATTTCATTCTCAGGCTGAAAATGTGTAATCACAACCAACTTCTTTTGTCTAGCGGTAAATTTAAGTAGACCTATAAGCACATCACTTCATTTTCTTCTTCTCCATTGAAGAACATCTTATGTTATCACCTAATATAAAATAATATTTAAGTTAAAATGCAACTATGCAAGGCTAACTACACACTAGTAAAAATATCCTAATTAATTCTATAGTCTATACTGCTGTTTGGTCAATGGATATCTATTTATTGTTTCTAGACTTTCTTTTCTATTTTTTTGTTCTTCATTTGTAATTTACAAACAGATGAAAGTACAGATCTTTCTATTTCACAGTTCATTATCCTTAGTATTGCTACATTCTACAGTAATTATCAACGATGCAGTTGTAGCTCATTGACTTTATAGACACATAAAATACACAGGGCTAAACCCTACCAACCTCCTACTAGTAATTATTACTAATTTTGCTACTTTATGATGTTCGTTGAAAATGTAACAATTCCATATGAGTAAATTAGAGCATGTTTTGTAACAGTATTTTTTTTATGGACACAGACCAATAAACCATTATTGTTATTGAGTGCTTTGACTAAAGGGTCTAGGTAACATTTACCTTTATTTGAGGGTAATGTTATCCACCTATAAATTACCGCTTTACAACTTTTAGTATCGATTTTCATGACATTTCTCAAACACACAAATTCAAGTGATTTCATTCCATGAATAAAACCAAACAAATAAAAAGATAGAGTTTATTGATTCCTTCCCCCCCCCCCCCCTCCCCAAAAAGGCAGAATAATTGCACAAAATTCTCAGTAATGCTGGCAAAAAAATAGAATAAGAGACTAGCTTTTACAATAGATTCATTAAGGTGTATGAGCACACTGCAAGGTGGTTAAGTAACAAATTGCAATATTGTTTACTAAAATGATCGGTTCAGTCATAACCTAATTCCTTTTCCTAATTAGCAGGCACTTAATTAATTCAAAAAAACCAGAAGGCTGTGAACAAGCAACACAATATTACACATCCTATAGAAGTAGACATAGTAACACTGCATCTTCTTTCTTCCATAATCTTATCACTAGTTCAGACAATTGACAGCACACAAAATGTTTTAGTTTGTTCCACAATCTCATCCCTAAAACGATGGCTTTCAAGATCATTACTATCGAACTAACAAGAAAAAAAAAAACACATGGCTCTACTTCGATGAACTCAATCAGAACCATAGTATTTCCTCATATCAAGAGTAAAAAGAATGTTAGTCGAAGAAGATAAGGTTGTTCAGTCTACAGCCATAATTGGCTCCATCGTCTTTAGTATTTAATACTATGGAAAGAGCAGTGTTCAAATAAGTAAAGAGCATCAATGGTAATGACCTTGTGATTTGACGAAAAGAATATTCAGCATCTCCAACAATTAGAATATTGTTGTCATGTATCAAGGTCAAACTAAACATCAAAGCATCTTATAGGAAGTAGCACAAGTATCACATACCTGAAGAATTGGCCCAACTTTGAAAGAAGCCATCACTTCCTCTTTTGCCACTAAGGTAAGAAGTGGGATAAGAGCAAATGGTATTTGTATAGATTGGAGCACATTAAGCCATTCATTCAAAACATCCAATGTAGCTTCAGATGTATTAAAAACTATAGCAATAATCATAGTTGGCACTATAGCAAAACTTCGTGTGATTAATGCTCTAAGCCATTTCTTCAAGCGAAGGTCGAGAAAACCTCCCATGATAAACTGCCCAGCATAAGTGCCAGTTATGGTGCTACTCTGCCCAGCAGACAATAACCCAATCCCCCATATGTACAAAATTGGCAATAATCCTCCTCCGTATTTCTCCTCCAAGTATTGTCCAGCATTCACCAAGCCAATGCTACTCGCTTGTTTAATGCCATAAAATCCCTTAGCAAATACGGTGGTCAAGAATAAATTTATCATGAAAGAAACTAGAAGGGCTATGGTGGACTCAATTGAGTAATAGTTAAGGGCCTCCTGTACATGTCCCTTCTTCTTGGGATCTATTTTCCTCGACTGCACCAATGCAGAATGCAAGAAAACATTGTGGGGCATTATGACACAACCAACAACTCCAACAGCTTGCCGGATAGTTTTTGAGCTTAGTTTAGGTACTAGGACACCTGGAAAAGCAGTGTCAACATGTTACATTATGCATTTGCTAAATGCAGACGAGGCCAGCAGCCAAGCACAAACTATGACTAGGATAAACTATCAATGTGTAATTACCTATAAGAAGTTCCTTTCCGCTGGGCTTTGCATCAGCAAACATCCAAGCAAATGACAGAGCCATTGTCCCAATGAGAACTGCAAAAACAGCTTCTAGTTTCCTCACTCCGTAGTTCTCAAGAAATAAAAACATGAAACATGAAACTCTAAGAAAGAGCATATTAAAAAGATGGAGGTTACGGAAATGCGCATGTTAAGGTGGATGTGTGGAAACACTTTAAGAGATAGAATCAGAAATGAGGTTATTCGCAAGAAAGTAGGTGTGGCGGGCATTGTAGATAAATTAAGGGAAAATCGTCTGCGTTGGTTTGGACATGTAAGACGGAGACCCGAGGGTGCACCGGTGCGAAGAGTGGAAGAGTGGGACCATGGAGGGATTAAACGAGGAAGAGGGAGACCAAAGATGACTTGGTTGGAAGGAGTGAGGAAGGATATGAAGTGCATGGATTTACGTGAGGATGAAGTTTTGGATCGTAAGGGATGGAGGAGAAAGATTTATGTTGATGACTACACGGAATAATCAAATTTGGTTCATGTTAGCCGACCCCACTTTTGGGATTAAGGCTTTGATTGATTGATTGATTGATTGATTGTTCACATCAAAGATTTAGTAAGTCAATGATTAGCCATGCCCAGTTTATACATACAAATTCAAGTAAAAACATTGGCATGTAGAATCCCCACCGACACACACGAAAATATATATATATAAAGAAGAGTACTCAACTACACAAAGAAACCATACCAGGACCAAAGGGATAGGGATTGTTCTGAACTCATTTTAACGATAATTAGCAACATTCAAGGCCTTTTTTTATTTATTCATACATGTACTTTGGTACATTAAATTCTGTACCAATGTCCAAAATCATGGTTGTATCCAATAAATCAAAGTACAATTATATGTACCCTATTACAAGAGCAATGTCAGGACAGATTTACAACTGTAGAACAAACAAATATTACTCAGAAGAGATGCAAGTATATATGCCTTGATCATTCAAAATGGAGCTACAAACATAAACATGATTACTAAATGTCGGTTGTTCATAGACTAGCTCATAAATTTAAGAATAGTTGAAGAAAATATATTAAAACTCACCAGTCAGACGCGGTGATAATAACACCAGCCCAAAGGGGTAAAATCCCACGACTAAGTATCTGAATAGCAATTGCACTTCCAATAACCTCTTGAATATCCGCCCCAATGAGAGCGATTTCTGCCATGATCCACAACAAGTATCGCGCCCAATTCGGGTATTCCTCTCTACAAAGCTCAGCTAAATGTTTACCAGTAGCGACTCCGATTCGAGCCGAAAGTAGCTGAATCAAAAGCCCCATTGCCGTAGCCCAAAGCAATAGCCACAACAATGAATACCCAGCAATAGCTCCTGCTTGTAGATCCCCTTCTAAATTACCGGGATCTAAAAATGCTATACTCATCAAAAACCCTGGACCAGTAAATCGCCATAGTTTCTTCCATGAAAAGGGTCCTGGAGTTGTGTAATCACTTAGGGATTCGACATCGAAATCTTCTATGCATATTTTGTCGCCGGATTCGTACGCAACTTCTGAATCATCCTCAAGTTCTTCGAATAATTCGATTGGTTTTTTTGGGTTATGGGGTAAAAGTTGATTGGATTCTGAAAATTTATCATCGTCATTGAATTCAGCTGTTGATTCCATCATCATTCAGTGGTTCAATGGATTCTGAAAATGGACCGAATATATTGACCAGAAATTGAGCTATATGGTGATAAAGATTAACTAGTAGAGGATGAAGCACAGGTATTATGATTTTGTCAGGAGATTTCAAAAGCGAGATTTAGTCGAGAATTTAGGAACGAAAGACGTCGCTGTTTAATTGTCTAAATTGAAGGTAACGGTGGACTTGCGGTTAAGGGGTGGCTTGTGTTGTGCTCGTGGCGTTATAACTTGTGACTTGGACTTAGCTGAGTTGGATTCTTTCAATTGATAAGTGAGTTTAAGGTGAATGTCTTTGGGATTTAAACTTTGGAAATTTTGTGTAGAACTACCCTAAAGATAGGGTTATTTGTGAACAACTACTCATTTTTTTTTTATTTGTGCAGAATTACCCACAAGTTTGAAAACATTTGGGTAACATTACCCATGAACATTTTCCGTCCAATTAAGACGTTATCGGAGCCCACTTTTTTCACTTTTTCCACCCAATTAACTCTCCGAGTTTGTTTAAAGGTTTCAATTCACCTTAATTAAACTAACTAGGGTTTTAATTAGAACTCATTTTAGGGTTCATGAGTGTAAAATTATTTGGGGATTTTGATTTCTAAGGTTTGGGGGTTTAATTGAATTGGGGTTTTTGCTTATTTTAGCATTAATTGGCCATTGTAATTGATAAAAGTGAAAAATTAGGCCAACACAACATTTTAATTGGGCGGAGAACGTTAGTGGGTAGTGCTACCCTAACTTTTAACGTTTCCAAACTTACGGGTAGTTCTAAACAAATAAAAAAAATGGGTAGTTGTTCACAAATGACCCTATCTTTAGGGTAGTTTTACACAAATTTTCCTTAAACTTTGGCAAATTTGTAAGAAAAAACCTTTTAAATGCACCATTTTGCGGAAAAAAACCTTTTAAAAGCTTTTTTGCAAAAGAAAACCCGATTTTTAACATTTTTGTAAAGAAAAATCCGATTGTGAATTTTTTTTGTTCAAGACAACCTAATACCTCTAATTATCTTGATTAATCTCTAATTTTTTCATATCAACCTCTAACTCTTACTTAATCATTTTATAATTAAATAAATTTATAAATAAAAGCAAAAAATCAAAAACCACCCCTCTAACCACCAGCAAGCCGCCCCTCCCTTTCCTTCTCCCATGGCAGCAACCACTATACCCCAACCGAGCCACCGCTCTAAACCCCCTACCCCGGTGACCCACCGCTTTGAATCCCCTAACCCCGGCGACCCACCTCCCTTTCCCATCATCGAAGACAGGGAAGCTGTCGACCTTGAGGGCAAAAATGGAATTGGAAGAGATGAGGGGTTGTGACGAAAGGGAGGGTAAGAGATAAGGAATTGAAGCCGGAGTTTAAGAGGATTTCGGCGGCGTAGTTTATGGTTTTGTCGGAAATGGAGGTGAGTTGAGGAATGAGGAAAGAGAAAGAGGAGCGAGAAAATGTTGATAGAAGTGTGTGGACTCCATTGTTGAGTGTTTTTGAGGTCTCTGGTTTTTAGGAAATGCAGGTCTCGGTCGGCGGTGGAGGTGAGTCGTCGGGGGTTGCGGGTTTTTGGGAAATGCAGGTCTCGGTGGAGGTGAGTCGTCGGGGGTTGCGGGTTCAACGCGGCGGCTCAGTTGGGGGAGGGGGGCTGCTCTCAAGGGAGGGGGAAAGGGATAAGGTGGCTGGCTGCCATGGCTGGTGTTTGGGGTGGTGATTTTTGTTTTTTTCTTTTTTATAAATAAAATTAATTATTTAATGGTTAAGTGAGAGTTAAAGGTTAATTAGAAGAAATGAGAGGTT
Organism: Chenopodium album; assembly: GCF_948465745.1. Taxonomy (NCBI): domain Eukaryota; kingdom Viridiplantae; phylum Streptophyta; class Magnoliopsida; order Caryophyllales; family Amaranthaceae; genus Chenopodium; species Chenopodium album. The sequence goes on along the minus strand of NC_137858.1, from coordinate 21,940,589 downwards.
AATTAAGTGAATTAGAGGTTAATTATGTGGATTAGAGGCACCAGGTTGTCTTCAACAAAAACATTTTAACTTCGGGTTTTCTTTTACGATAAAGCTTTTAAAAGGTTTTTTTTTGCAAAATTGTGCATAATTTTTTTTTTTTTTTTTTTTGTGGCAAATTTGCCTTAAACGTTTAAAGGGAGAAATGTTATGCACGTATAAATGCATAACAAAGGGCATTAATATAACTACACATATGTATAAACGAGTGCATATTTTAGTACTCCCTCCGTTTTTAAATACTTGCTCCATTTCTCCATGCGCGGAGTTTTAGGAGAAATTGGAGAAAGTAATAAATTATGGAGGTAGTGGGGTTGGTGGAAAAATAAAAAATTGTAAAAAAAAAAGTTGTAGAGAAATTGGAGGAGAGGGAATATGGAATTAATAAAATATGATAGTTGTTGGGTCCATTAGGTGAGAGAAATGAATTAAATATTGTAAAAACTTTCCAAATAAGGAAATGGAGCAAGTATTTAAAAACGGCCGAAAAAAGAAAGTGGAGCAAGTATTTAAAAACGGAGGGAGTATCATTAAAAGATCATTAATACCACTGAACATACGATGATACTATTATGCATATAGTGGTATTATATATGCATTCAGTTTTACTAAATTTATGCATAAATTGTACCACTAAAGATTCGATGGTACTATATAAGCTTTCAGTGGAACAATCAACATGTAGTCGCCCATCACATGAGACAATCTAACCAAAAAAAAAATGGGGTCCACCAACATGTTGGAAATAAAGAAAAGGAATTCAAAGGGTCTGAATTGGTCGCCCGATCGGGAGGAGCTTCGCCTGACCAGGCGCAAGAAGAGTCGTAAAAATTGGAGTTTTGCCGCCCGCAACTTGAAAATTGGCTGGAAGTTCGCCCGACCGGGCACAAGAGCAACCCAGCTGTTGCTGGGTGCTCGCCCGATTGGCGCAATGTAGGAGTTTATTAGGTACTACGCAGCGGAAAAACATGAATCACATTCATAAACCACCTAAGCCGAGGATCTCATGCATAACACATAAAGAATAAAAATTATACCTTTGAAGCGTGATTCCACGTGCGATCGGGCAAGAACAATGGGAGATAAAGAACCCCAAGCGTGATTCCTCTACTTGGTCCACGGGCACAAGTTAAACCTCCACTAATGCTAGTTAGTCATGATTGAACGCTTCAATCAACCTTCAACGGAGAAGAGTGACACGAGCTAACCACGGACCACCACGACGAACACCACGAGCCACCATGAGGGGGCACCGCACGTGCGTACATGAGGGGAGAGGGGAGGGCAGTGAGGTGAGGACAGTGTTTAGGGGTTTGGAACTTGGTTGCTTGTTTCACAATATACTGTGTGTTGATTGTTATATTCAACCCTAGGCATGGATCTTATTTATGTATCATATCTCTAAATAAGAGTCCATGTCAAGCCCAAACACCTTATCCTAAACACACTACTCTAGCCCAACGCTCTACATAGTATGTCATAATCTCATGAGGCCCGTTAATGGGCCTCTTACTTGTTTAACCCAATACCCTTATGTGTGACCTCATGGGATCCATTTTATTGGGCTTTGGATTATTTAACAAGCCCAAAGATCATTTGTCATATCTAGCAACAAACAATGACGACCCAAAAGAATGAACTTATTATCTCCATAATAGTGATCCTTAATATATCTAGTAATTGCACTTATCGAAGACATAACTCCTTCAATCTCCCACTTGTCTGAGACAAGTGCACAATATTCAAATTCCTTAAGTCAATGTGTGTCAATTTGATAATATGATTGTATCTCATGTCGTGATCATATTAATCTACAAATATTTTCTTAAAAAACTGAGTTAGATTCACAAAACAAATGATTACTATGTAATTCATTTGAGCACGGCCATGCATTTTCTGAATTCTCCCTCTTCAAGGGGCAAAGACACATTCCTAATTAAATAGGTAGACTCAATCCAATCTTGTGGCAACCAAAGCTCCCACTCAACTCATGAAGTAACCGGGAAACACCCTTTATAATCCCCAGTTACGGCTAGACGTTTGAGTGTACCACAACTAAATCAATCATTGAATGGAATCAATGTTCCACTCATGTCAAGGGAATCCACTAATATATCCGGAAGCTCTATACTTGAACTTCAAAGTAGATCTATAGTTTGATCATGCATCATTCATGCATATCCATGTGATTGACCAAGCTTCACTACGCTCCTATAGCCCATGAAACTGCGCTATCCAATCAAACTTTACATGCTAGTCCATTTATTGAAATCATTTATGTTCAGTTTAATGATTCCGAACTAGGAACTTAAATAATACATGGATTTTGTTCACCAGTGGGGTTTCATTCACTAGGTCATGAACATGATGAGCCCATCAATCCATGATTATTTTGGACATTTTATTTAATATCGAAAACCATAATTAAATAAGATTGAAACCTTGTTTTAATTGATAAACATAATTCTTCAAGTTAATGTATTACTTATGTGACATGTTTTCTTAAAACATACACAACTTAAATTACATAACTTGCTACAATCCAAGAATCTTAGTATAACTCTCATACCTTGGTCATGGAAGGGGTTTAGTATGTAGAGTTCATGAGAAATTCTCATAAACATGAATTTTTTCAATTTCTAAATTTTATAATCATATTCATCTCATACACTAAGAATTTTCCTTTGTCGTTTCACAAGGAACTTAGGAATTTCTAATTTGTATTCCAACGTCACATTGGATTTCGATTGAAATCTATCATCATTTGTTCTTTAAAACATGTGAATCAAATAGACGAGTATAGTCCATGGCATGCATGATGCATCCTTTGCAAAATGCATAAGGAGCATCACTCAAAACCTTAATTTCATCAACCTTTCTCAAAGCATTGAATCATTAAGTGTAGACACCTAAAAATGTCTCCCCAAAACCAAACACGATGATGAACACCTTTCACCGCCGTTATTGTTCTGGTTGAGTATTTAATCTTTGGAGTGCTTAAATCCATGTTCTATCCAATATATTTCATGAACCAATCCAATTTCTAGCTCATTTCCCTAAACCATAACTTACTTTCCACATTCCGTATCCACATCTCAAAACCGAGCTGAACTGATTTTATGACTACATGATTTTGATACAATTATTATTTGGTTAGATAGTCCTTTCAATAAGCTTTCCAACCATATATTATAAGCCCAATTCCAAGCTATAACGAAAAAGATATGAGCAAAACACTAAACTCGGCCCAAAACCGACACCCTTCTACTAAAACGGCCATATCTTAAAATCTAAAAATCATTTTGACCTGATTTTAATTGGGTTGGAAAGTAGACTTGATAAGATTTCCAATGATATAATATATGCCTCATTCCAAGTTATAGATCAAAAGTTATGATGATTTTAAAAAAGGGTAAAAAACTGGAATCACCGTGTCACGGGAGTTTGCCCCGTCTGACGGTGCCTGGTGCCGTGACACGGTACTGTGCATTGTGTCGCGGTGCCATTTTTGAATCTCTTTCGCGTCATATTCCACCGTGGTACGGTACCTGTTGCCGTGACACGGTACCTGCTGCCGTGACACGGTGGATACTGCCGTGTCACGGTACCGTGCCGTGTCACAGAATCTTCTCGTGTCTTTTCCGCGTAAACCCTTCACGCGTTTTTACCCCCGTAGGGCAAATATTTCCCGCGTCACTCTAATTTTCCCCGCGTCACACTAATTTCCCCCGTGACACGGTAGAATCTGCCGTGTCACTGTAGAATCTACCGTGTCGCGGTAGCCTTTTTTAGGGTTTTTATGTTTTTAGGGTTCCGTGTGTTCCCTCTGCTCATTTTCCGTATAAATAGGACCCCCCCTTTCTGCAGTTCAAGGCATCAAATCCTTCTCTCTTCCTTTCTTTTCCACCAAAAATCATTCACTTTTCTTTCTCTCATATTCTAAGCCTCAAGCCTACATTCCTGATTATATCATTCTTCCCTTAAGCACTCTAAGGAGTCCATACAACACCCGAGGTTCCGTCCTCAAACCAAGGTGTGAAAGGTACAAATAGCTGAGGGTTTGGACCAAATCAACTCTACTTTTATTTAATTTAATTATTTCCATTTGATTTATTTTTATTGAAGTTACTAACAATTTTCATGATGTAGCAATTTTAAGGAGCGCGCGTAATGTGAGTAATTAATTAATTTAATTACTTATTATTATTTTATATTGCTAATATCATGATTATTATTATTATTATTATTTGATTTGACTAACGCTATTATTGTCGAATTGCTTCCAATATTAATGTTTATTTATTCTATTATTTATGATCACCATATTGCATGTTAAAGGGAATATGTAATTGAAAATCACGCTTAATAAGATAATTTGGACAACCGGTTTAGGTTCCTTTAATCTTGTTATTTAATCAAGTGATCACTAATATTTTAGAATTATATGTTGCATTAATATTCAACCAAATTAGCTTAATAATAGTTTGGAGCAAATTGAATATTTGTTTGTATGCCTTTGAGATCGCAGGAACACTTTTCGCAATAAGAATCGAGTAGAGGCCAATACGGGCGAATATGACTCCATGACTCACTTCATACCATCATCCCCGATCCTCCTTTCGTGGTTCCGAACCATATGGAGTTAGTAATCTCATGGATTATGAATGGGGTGTAACCTTCACGGGTCAATCGTTCTTGCCTATCGCTGTCCCTTTTCGTGGTTGCCTTAAATGATCCGTGAACGGTTTACAAGTTCCTTAAAAACTTGTTGGCGGCTTCCTACTTTCCTTGTCTCTAATCGTTGTCCCTAATCATATATATCAATTCCCACTTCCTATGAGTGTCAAGCATATTCACCACATGCTTTTAACGTAGGCGCACTTCGAATGACGCCTACAATTTGGCGACTCCACTGGGGAGGATTCTTGGTTATTTATCGATTTTAGTGATCGGTATTTAATTTAGATGAGTGGATGAGACTCGAAAGATTCTTGAAAAATATTCCTGTGATTAATTTGGCATTTTTGCATAAGTATAGACGTTTTAACGTCGCATTTTGATCTATCCTGTGGGAAAAATTGAACAACTTGATTGCGTACGAAGAAAAACAGGGCACCAGTCAGATTTTCTGACTGTCGTGTCACGGCAGAATCTGCCGTGTCACAGTGCAGTTCACCGTTTAACGGTGGGTAGCACCGTGACACGGTGCTCATTGCCGTGACACGGTAGTCCTTAAATCAGTCTAGTGGCTTATTTATTCTTCTCACAGTCAACTTCCTTCGGTTTTTCTGAAAAACCGTATTTATTCTACATACGTCTTAGCCCCGGGAGATTTAAGCTCTATCAACCCAAAAACGCTCATGGCAATAAGGGTTCACCCGAGTTATTAAATCCACCTAAACCATGGAGTCGAGTTCGATTTCATCACGAACTCGCGGAGCCGCCCGTTGGCATACACCCTCAAGGGAGGCTTCCTTGCTAACGCGTCCAAACTCTTAACCATGGTACCCTTTTGACACCAAACAAACCTGACCATAGTGGAACATAGAACTAGACCTTAGGTTGCGAACTCTTCTTTTCATCATTGTGCCTACGTGTTCTATGTGTGTATATTTGATCGTTTTGATCTAACCTTAACGATCTTTCTTTGTCTATGGTGGATTATTTTATGACTAACAATTGCCAATGGACCGTACTCACTTAGTAATTAGCGTTAAAAAAAAATGTCGTGCCACGTCAGCTTCCACCGCGCCACGGGAAAGCTCACCGTGTCACGGCAGAGTCCACCGTGGCACGGTGGATTTCAGAAAAAAAAAATGTCGTGCCACGTCAGCTTCCACCGCGCCACGGGAAAGCTCACCGTGTCACGGCAGAGTCCACCGTGGCACAGTGGATTTCAGGAAAAAAAAATTTTTTGCCGTGCCACGTCAGCTTTCACCGCGCCACGGGAAAGATCACCGTGTCACAGCAGAGTCCACCGTGGCACGGTGGATTTCCAGCAAAAAAAAAAAAAAAAAATTGTGCGTTCCACGTCAGCTTGTGCCGTGACACGGTACAGTTTGCCGTGTCACGGTGCCTAGCAAATAAGTCCAGTCAGTTTTCTTTTTGTTAATTTGGTCCTCGCATTAGTCATTTTGGTTACTGTTCACATGTCTAGCCATACGATCATACCACGAGTCTTATGACATCACTTAATCACTCACGAGTCAAGAATAGTCCACACACTTTCTTTATGTTTCGACTTGAGTCATGCACCATGTCGTTCATGATTGTATACTAGGTTCATGCACCCCCATTTTAGTCATAAAAAATGAGTGGAGTTTTTCTCACCTGTTTTAAAATATCTTTTTTTCCTTCCTTTCCTATCTTGAGCAATGAGTCAAACAATTAAATGAATTTATTTCATTTCACAGTACTTGGTTAAGGAGCAGGGGTAGATTGTTACGGTTCGAGTCATTACCGCAACAACCTCTTAGGTCTAAGAGCGTCCAAAGAAAACTTCACCATCTCTACATCACTTATCATTTTCTACTTTCAGTTTATTCCAATGGCTACCAAGGAAGATGTTGAGAATATCAACAAATCCATTGAGGCAATGTTTGCCATGATGCAAACACTCACTACCAGAGTTGACACGGTGGAGCAAAACAATGTTACTGTGGCTGCAATGGACGAAATCAAAGAGCAAATGAGCAAGATTTCTGAGGATTTCACCTATGTGGAACGACCTCCCACTCCTTTGGATATGAAGGACAAACTGCCTGACAAGTTCTCCACTGCTGATATCCCCAAGTTCAAGCCAACTGACAACCCAATGTTCCATTTGAAGGCGTTCTCTGCAACTATGGCTCTCAAGAGACTGGATGTAACACTCTTCCCTACGGTGTTCCCTCTCTCTTTGGAGCATGCTTGCCAACAATGGTTTTATTCTCTAGATGCCAAGCAAACTGCAACTTGGCAAGATGTCGTCGACAGTTTCATGAATCGTTACAAGTGTAACATTCAAACTAAAACGTCTGAACGTGAACTCTCCATTCTCAAACAGAAAGAAAATGAAGGCTTCACCGCTTATCTGAACAGGTGGAGGGAAACGGCTGCACTCTTGGTAGATCCCCCTAAAGAAAAAGAGATGGTTCGCCTCTTTATCCATAACCTAACTTACAAGTACAAGCAACACCTTAGGTTCTTGCCTTTGAACACTTTCGAAGCTGTATATGACATTGGCATCAACATCGAGGATGAGCTAATAAAGACTGCTGGTAGTAACAATAACAACACTTGGAAAAACAAGAAGAACGATCTTCCTTCTTCTTCGTCTTCTAAGCCAGAAAATACTACCAATAATATAAGCCAAGTTGATCTCAATGAAGTATTAGCTCTTGATACTCCATTGCCTAAGAAAAGGAGAACCTACACTCCTTTAGGAATGAATTATAATGCGGCCTTTGATCGCCTTTACGGTCAAGGCTTGATCACACCTATTGGGCCATTTCCAGAACCAAAACCCTGAAGAAAGGAGTGCTAAGTGGAACCCCAATGCCTATTGCAAGTTCCATCAAGGAAGGGGCCACACCACCGAGCAATGCTGGAATTTGAAGGATGCCATTCAAGACTTAGTAGATGCCAACAAACTTCCCGTCCCTCCAGGTGGTAAGAAATAACAAGCAGCAATGAAGACAGGGCACGACGAGCCAGCGAGATTTCGTGATTTTTTGCCTTTCCCCCTTTTAAGTCTAGCATAGATTTCTCTTCCTAAGTCTGTTTAGATTCCCTTTTCTATAATTTGATAATTTTGTTATCTTATTCACCATTTCCATCAATAAAATGACCATTATTCCTTTATATCTCGATTATAGCAATTTTCATTTTAAAAAAAAAAAAACAAAAATTGCCTAACTAAACACAAGGTACACCAATGATTTGAGGCACCTTTGCAACCCATTCATTCCTTTAAAACATTTTCAAACACTCATTCCATTTCTTCGTCAACCACTTTGAGCCTCGTCTAACGATTGACCTTATTTATTCAACCCACATTGACTTAACCCAGGGATGGAAAGATGTGCAATTTGTGTAACAGTAAGAAAGCAAGTTCAAATAAAAAAAATAATAAAAAAAGTAAATAAAAAACAATGTTTAAAGGCAAGTGTTCCAATGTCTTCGATATGAACACATCTCAAATTGCGTCCCTCATCGAGTGCTTGGTACCGTGCCTGAGAAACATGAATGCTAAGTGAGTGATGAACCGCATGATTTGAGATTGCCTACATTGATTCAAAAGAATGAAAAAAAAGAAAGAAAAGAATTTCAAAGAAAAAAATATGTGAAAAATAAAACTTGCAAATTCAAAGTTTTCAAATACACAATTACACATCTCGAAGGGTTTCTCTCGGGTCTTGAGCCTTTTATCCCTTTCTTCCTTAAACCATCAACTTAACCACATTACAACCCTTGAAAGACCTCTTTGAGGTATACATACACTTGTGCAAAGTTCGGTTAGAGCTACGTTCGGCCTGATTCCTAACGGATACGTAGGCAACCTCACATTGAGGTGCGGCCACATTCATATTCATATCCATGCATGATCGAGTAAAAAAAAATCTAATGCTTACCCTTACCCATTTAGAGCTAGACTTGGGGGCTTGAACCCATATCACTTAGCTTACCCAACCTAACGAGAGTCATCATCTTTGACTCTTCTCACATCTATTTCCATCACCACAACCTTTGCAGCCAACATTAGTATCACTTCCACACACTTCACTCACACATACATAGCCATATCATCTTTCCCTTTAAGAACCCTTTATCATGAAATCTTGTTTCAACACTGTGCATGTCATCATATTTCAAGACAACATTCTTTAGAAGAAACATTGTTTACTTGCCTAGCTTCCTGACCTGAGCAATGTTTATTGTTTCACACGTCGCATAATGCGTTGAGCATCATTTATATGTCAATGATTTTTAATCATACAAAGCATATCGTGCTTAGCTCCTTGACCTAAGCAACGTTCATTATGCAATAATCACTTCATCTATATACGTGCTTAGCTTCCAGACCTAAGCGACGTTCGAGATCTTTTCTTTACACCATATATGATGCTTAGCTCCATGACTTAAGTTAATTCATCTATCGTGTCACATGATGTAATTGTCCTTAGCCTCCTGGCCTAAGAACATGTATCATGCATACATTATCTTCAAGAAAAGCAATTCGATCCATGCATGCGATTCATTTCGTCTTGCTGAACGAGAAGTTCAAAACTTCTTCCCTTTTTCATATCTTTTCTTTTGGGGAAGTTAAAAAAAAAAAAACTTTTTCAAATTTCTTTTTTGAGGGAAGTTCGAAAACAAAACTTTTTTTTTCACGTATTTCTTTTTCAGGTGGAAGTCGGTACCCTCTACTCATGACAAAAATGACGGAAATTTTTTAGTTGCTTGTGTCTGCACACACACTCAAACTATACACACACAGTCACAAGTCATACTCATGTCATGTCATGTCGTGTCAAGTCAAACTTGGTCGAGTCAGTTGGTCAAGTCAATCATAGTCTATACGAGTCCCCTGGCAGATTTTATTTTGCAGGTCTCAATTACAGCCCACATCCGGGGACAAGCGGACCATCTACAGCCCACGTCCGGGGACAAGCGGACCATCTAAAGCCCACGTCCGGGGACAAGCGGACCATTTACAACCAGCCCACGTCCGGGGACAAGCGGACCATTTACAACCAGCCCAGGTCCGGGGACAAGGGGACCATTTACAACCAGCCCACGTCCGGGGACAAGCGGACCATCTACAGCCCACGTTCGGGGACAAGCGAACCATTTACAGCCCACGTCTGGGGACAAGCGAACCATCTACAACCCACGTTCGGGGACAAGCAAACCAACTACAGCCCACGTTCGGGGACAATCGAACCACCATCATTTCACGGCGCAAGGTTCTCGATACAAAGAGACTTGCAATTTCATCATCAGACAAGTTTTTCCTCAAGCATGGAAAATTGTCATATGTCGACTTTCCTCAAGCATGGAAAGTATCATCCGGTAGCTTTCTTAAAGCATAGAAAGCAACCAAATTTAGCAGTTGACTTTCCTCAGGCATGGAAAGTATTTCCACGAAATGTCATCCGGTGGATTCCTTCAAGCATGGGAAGATACCAAGCATCATTTGTTACCGATACACTGGTGTCAGAAACGCATTCTATCCCTTTACTCTTTTATCTGTGGAACTAGTATTTTTCTGCAGGTATCGGCGTATACAGAGTGATTTAGGATCGCAGAACTTCTTAAATCATTCTCTGTCCCAATAGACTACTTTGACTATCGTTTTCGAAACTGTCGTTTCTACAAACTCAGTCAAAGTGGGGTCTTCTGTAGACACCTAAAAATGTCTCCCCAAAACCAAACCCGATGATGAACACCTTTCACCGCCGTTATTGGTCGGGTTGAGTATTTAATGTTTTGAGTGCTTAAATCCATGTTCAATCCAATATATTTCATGAACCAATCCAATTTCTAGCTCATTTCCCTAAACCATAACTTACTTTCCACATTCCGTATCCACATCTCAAACCCGAGCTGAACTGATTTTATGACTACATGATTTTAATACAATTATTATTTTTTTATATAGGCCTTTCAATAAGCTTTCCTACCATATATTATAAGCCCAATTCCAAGCTATAACAAAAAAGATATGAGCAAAACACTAAACTTGGCCCAAAACCGACACCCTTCTACTAAAACGGCCATATCATAAAATCTAAAAATCATTTTGACCTGGTTCTAATCAGGGTTGGAAATTAGACTTGATAAGATTTCCAATGATATATTATATGCCTCATTCCGAGTTACGGATCAAAAGTAATAATGATTTTAAAAAAGGGTAAAAAACTGGAATCACCACGCACAGTGCAAAAGCACCGTGTCACGGGAGTTTGCCTCGTCTGACGGTGCCTTCCCCCGTCTGACGGTGCCTGGTGCCGTGACACGGTACTGTGCATCGTGTCGCGGTGCCATTTTTGAAGCTCTTTCGCGTCATATTCCACCGTGGCACGGTACCTGTTGCCGTGACACGGTACCTGCTGCCGTGACACGGTGGATACTACCGTGTCACGGTACCTGTGCCGTGTCACGGAATCGTCTCGTGTCTTTTATGTTGGGGTTTGGTGAGTCCGACTCACCGCGGAAACAACCCCGACCCAAGGAACCACTCGCAATTAATAAAACCATAAAGCATAAATAAATAATCACAAGAAAGGAAGAACGAATCATACCCTTGAAGCGAGCTTCGCCCTTACAAAACGGGCTCTTACTTGAAAGCTTCAAGCACCGCAAGCGCCGTGCCTCCAACGGTATCCACCCACAAAGGACGAACACGACTTTAAAGTCCGCTACCTTGGAGTTAGCAAGGTCCGACCAAAACCCGAGTGTTATTAGAGTTTAAGAGTTTTCCCAAAAATATGGAAAGCTCTTTCTAACTCCCACTCAAGCAAAGAATTCTCAAGCCATGCCATGACTATTTATCAGGAAGTATGCCTTATGAATTTCACTCATCTTTCAATGTGGGACTTTTCACAAAAAGATCCCACATGGAAAGATTGGTGAATTCAATCCTTAGTTAAATAAACAAAGGAACAAGTAACAAGTGTCACATGGTTAGGTGTGGACCACTTTCTCATTTGGTCCCCAAGGCATTTCACATGCAATGTGAACTAACCATGTGTCACCCAACCTTGAGCCCCAAGTTGGGTTCGGTTGGCCCATTTTATTTTGGCCCGTGTCCATGACCCATCAACCCGGGTCCACGGCCATTGCCACATGTGTCACCACCGTGGCGTGCCGCCACCATGGCGCTGCCACTTGGTTGCTGCCACTAGGTGGCTGCCAATGTGGCGGCTGCCAACGTGGCTGCTGCCACTTGGCGGCTTCCAACGTGGCGGCCACGTGGGATGCCACATGGCGTTTTGCCATGTGTGCTGCCACGTGGCATGCTCCTATTAGTCATGCATTCCTAGCCTTTTGCGTGGCTAGGATTTTACTTGTTACTTGATGCATTTTCCCGTCTCCCCAAATCCTAAATTTTGGCTCGACATTTGAGATTCTCCGACGCTCGGTTTCGACGCTCCAAGCTTGAATTTTCGACGTCTAAATGTTTAACACTCGGGCGACGAATTAATTTCTTCCGAATTAATTCGTCGAGTCAGTTCGTATATTTTGCTTGGGTGTGACCCGAAGGGTTCAGTCAAGATTAAGCTGTAATATTAATTATATTAATATTACTGATCGGAAGCGGCCTCCACCCAGGCATTCCGATCACTTGACCTTGCTGAATATATTAGCTTTCTAATAATTCTGAACCCGCTATCAGAATAATACACTTGTTCGAAGGACACCATTCCTTTCAATCTCCCACTTGTCCTTCCGGACAAGTGTGCATTTAGTGTATAGCCCCGTTCCTATGTCTCTTCATGTCTCTTCATGAACTACAGAGTAAGATTACTCGTCATCTCTGTTACGTCCAGAAGTGTTTCTCGAAATCCGAGTTTGACTGTCGATAAGCAGATGATTTCTAAAATCCATCTGATCACGGCCATGCATTTTCACAGTCTCGCTCTTCGAGAGGCCTTGTAAACAACAAGACATGTTCCCTATTGTTAGTAGGGGGACATTTCCAGTCTTGTAATGTAGCTTCTCTTACTAAGAGGACTCACCCACCTAATATCTGTCTTTATAATCCCCAGTTACGGCAGACGTTTGGCGGATACCAAAGCGGACCAGTACTCAAACAAGAGATCTCCCACTACTCATGGTCAAAGGAAAAGAGTTCCGATAGTAATAATGAGAAAAATACTTATGACGATTTTTAAATCTCTTAAAGTATTCTCATAGGTCGATCCGGTATGGTTCTAAACCAATACCTGTGCAAATGATTTATATCCTCATAGCACAAGAAACAGTGCTATAAATCATACTACACACTAATCTCTAATGGTCATTAATCGTCCACAAATAAACGACCTTGATTAGGGATAATTTTCGATTAAGATATTCAACGTTCACTTAATAGGTGTTTCTTTATCCAAGCCATTGACTTGATACCCTATTTTGAATATTTATTAAAATCGAATGGACTCATTATTTAATTCTAAACCACAATTAAATAGTTTTGTGGAATATTTAGAAATATTTTATTCCACTATGAAACTTCACAATGTTTCATCTTATGATAAATGGTTTTTCCCAAATGTTTTAAGAGTAGTACTCTTCATAAAACATTCATAAAAATCACACTCATATTTGATATGATTGATTTCTTTCATGCAATTATGAATGTTGTCGTTCACTTATTGCATAGGTTTAGTTATAATTACTTTGCAAACCTTAGCATCTTCATTATCCACCATTTCCATAATAAGATGATAAAATTTTGAGAGTGTTAATGGATTACATGTGATTCAGGATTTATTGTCCAAGCAATGGCTCCCACTCATTTTTATGATTCGAGACCTTCTACTTGACAACCTACAATCATCAACGTTCAACAACGAACTTTTCCATTTAACATCTTTCCTTATTATTGCCTTTAAGGCAACAATATTCTCAACATATATTTTAGTAGACTCCCTGATGATGCCTTGCTTAGGTTTCACTCCAAGCGACTCACAACGATAACGATTTGGGATACCCTAATCACTTGTGAGCATGGAAATTTTCCTTAAATTCCCGCACATTATACATGGATGCACATCCATGTAACCATTCTCAAGCCACGACACTTCTTGCCTCGTGCTTATAAATGGCATCCTTGCTAAGGATCTAATCCTTGTTAAGGTTTGTGCTTGCAACATCAAAACTCAAATTATATTTGTTTCCATGCGTCAAGAACTCATTCAACTACTTATCTAAGTTCTTTGGATGTTCTTGACTATAATCTAATGATCTAATACTTAGATTAATGTCTATTGGTATTATATACGTACTTCACATGCTCTAAGCATTTAAGTCATCTGACGATTCCATATCATAGCTTTACATGATGGATTTAATTCTAGAATTATTCTCAATTTTATTCCATCCATGTAACATTTAGCTCATACAGCTACACTAAGTCTTGCCAAATTGTTCGCTATATGATGTGGTTGAAAGTCTCCTACTAGAGTCTTTCTCGTTTGACTTAGTACTTAGCCTAGCTTATACATAGGTCAAACATTTACTTAGCTTCATACATATGGGTCGAAAGCCTTTCAAAGTCCTTCATGCTTAACATGGTAATTTCTTTTACTCATTTAAACATTTAATTAAGTCTATACCATAGAACTTAATTCCCAACATGTACTAAGTATCGTCTTTAGCTCGGTTCATTGTCGAAAATACTTTCAAATCTAAACATTTAGCATTTGATGGTTGTTTCACAATAGAGTTCGTAAACTTCTTGTTGGACCATTACTTTTGCTCCCACTAAACTTCTTGTTCATCAGAATTTCTATGTTTCTCCATAAGTCAATCCTCTTATTAACTTTATGAGAAAACACGTTCCAATTCCTTCATGCAATGCTTCCTTTAATCCTATGACGGATTCCATGTGCTTGCTTTCAAATCTAGCATTATTTAGATTTTCAAAACCCTTAGACTATTCCATAGTCACTTCCAAAATCCTATTTTGGGTAAGCGGTTTTTGTATCTATTTTTCCATATTTCATATGTGCAATTTTGCTAGATTAATCACGAAAAGACTTGAGCATTCTGATTGGTGAATGGGATTTTATTAAAATCAACTCCTTGATATTAATTATATCCTTTACAACCAATCTAGCTATGTATGCATATACATTTCCACATTTGTTAGTTTTCTCCTTGAAAACTTATTTGCAATCGATGGGTCTTTCACCTTTCATGCAAATTAATCAAGTTTCAAACATGATTTTCAAACATGGAGTCTATTTCGGATTTTCATGGCCTTTAACCATTATTCGGAATTTGGATTTGTCGTAGCTATCTTACAAGACATTATTCCTTTACTATCTAATAGTAAATAGTATGCTTGTAAGTCTTAGGTTTGTTTCTAACTTAATAGAAACTTTATAGGATTCAATCCAAGCCTTTGGTGAATTCTTTACCTATACGGGGTAATTGCATCAAACACTGAGTTTTAAGGCGCTTTCAAAGCCCTTTTATTATGTTGATCTTAATCCAACATTTTTAATGTTTTGTGAGTAATGAATTTTATTTTAAGGCACTTGTAAAGTCCTTTTGAGTATTCTTGATCAAGCATTCTCATGAAGTCCTTTAAGGTCTTCCGAGATTCTCAGTTCTAGTTTGTTGTTAAGTTCGATGGTTATCGAGTTCATTGTCCTCCCATTTGTCGTTTTGGAAACGTGTTACTTACTAGAAAGACACCACTTAGAGCAACAACCATTATGTTCTCAATTAGGATGTGGAGGTAATGCCCGTAGTCTCACTTGAATGCTTACAAAGAGACATGTATATTGTCTTTGGGTAAAAGTTCGTTGTGAAACAAACAGTTAGCTCCCACTTGAGCTATCTTAGTCTTTATTGATCCATTCAGCTTCCACTGAGCCATCTAGCTCACACTGAGCCACTTAGCTCCCACTGAGACTAAGAGCCTTAGACATATACTTGAAAAGACTTTTAGAAGTTATTTATATCCATAACTGAATATGGCGTCCTTTCTTAGCTTTGACACATTGTTTAGTGTAACATTAGTCATTTGTGCAAATCTTTAAGAACATTATAAGAAGGGTTGTGAACCATCATCGTTCGAGTCATTTTCAAATGACACCGAGGTCTCCGTGAAGACACACTATGTTCTTTGTGGAGTTCTTTATGAAAATTTCCATTCATAACTTTGAGATGGTCACGCTTGGCTCAAGCAAACATCGCTCGATCTAATCTAGACATTTTGATATCTTGCCAAGTCGATTCTGTACTTCACTGGACTCTTGAGCTACTCAAGTCAAGTTTGTTCACATTTGATGAATATAGCCATATCCTTTCAAATTCTTCGTGAAACGTTGAAGTAATTGAATCCTCTTTAGCCTTCGGAGTCAACTGTCTATACCAAGAACAATAGCTCTCTGTTTTATCGGTTTCAACAAGTAAGACTTGCTTGTCTTAGAAGGATTCCAAATTGAGCAACTATCAAGAGTCTATCTAATAGAGCCTTTGAGTACGTTCTTGTCGATGTGACATTGCTAAAGATGTTCGAAATGCAAATCAAGCCCATGACTTGAACTTAGTGAGTTTATCATGTTTAGGGAAATGTTTGTTTATAATCAGGCATTCTTGACTCAATGCTTGGATAACCATGCCATTCAAATAAATCTTGCAACTATTGCTCATTACTTTGAATGTGAGTCTTTCCGTGTGTAAACGGATCAATTGCTGATTATGGGACATAATAACCATTACTTGTTCCAGCCTTTGGCTTAAAAGGTCTTTAAACAAAACATACGACTTTACAACTGATGTAGCTCTTCTTGCTTCATTCTAAGCTTGTAAGTCGATAACTTAGCTTAACTTCAATAGTTTGAGGTCACTATCATAGTGGAACACTCAAGCAATATCCGATACTTGTGAAGATAACGAATTGTTAAGTTAACTACAATAACATGAACTCATGAGTTGAAATGAAATCTAATTCCTTTTCTTCGTTTCTTCTTTCCTATATTTCTTATCATACAATATCTCATAATCTTACTTTAAGAATCATTTCTTTAAGTACCTTGACTCTTATACTTTGTTAGGCATAATCAAGCACCTAGTGCGCCGTAAAACAAAGTTCCATCTTTTCGATTAATTCTTACTCGAATTACTACATCAATGAGTCCTACTCAATTATGTATGATGCGAAAGGATACGTTGGTTGTCAATCTTGAGATTGCAACTCAATTCCTCATGTTTTATCAAAACTACCTAGTATTTTGAATTGTATTTATGAGAATTGTATTTTAGAAATGCTTTTCCTGTCTTTGAGATCTATTCTCAAGGATTTCCTTTACCAATCATGGAAACAATATTATTTGATTTAGAATACTATAAATATAAGTGCTAAGTATAACCATTTATCAAGAACATAATCAGTTTGAAATTTAATAGTGATAAGTGACTTTTATGTCACTTTTAGGGTATTTATCGAGTCATTTCTCGGCTTATTTTCCAATAATTTAACCCTATTTGTCCTTTATTTCTTTTATTTACTTATTCTCGTCTTTTATCTTTATTTCGAGTATTTTAGTAGTTTTTAATAGTTTTTAGTTTATTTTCTTAATTTATTTAATTTATCCTATTTTCTTTATTTTTATTTTAAGTTTTTAGTTCTTGTTATTTAATAAGTTCCTAGTTTCTTTTATTTTCTTATTTTATTTTATTTTCATTTTTGTTTTACTTTATTTTATTTAATTTCTTTTGATTTAATTTTTTAAGTTTATTTTATTTTATTTTATTTTTATTTTATTTTATTTTGTCTTTTGATAATGCCCTCGTGTTTTTGTTGTAGGTCGAGTATGGTGTTTCGGGTTTTAAAGTCGTGTTCGAGTTCAAAGTCCGGGGTCCGAGGCACAAGCTGCTGCCAACCCCTGCTGCACTCTTAACCTTCACCACACACCTTCTTAACCTCCACCATTCACTCCCCTGCTCCCAACTCAGCAACATACACACACGCACTTCCCCTGCTTCTCCCCTGCTCCCACCACGCAACTCCACCACTCACAGCCACCAATTCACCAATAACAACAACCCCATCACGCACTCCCCTGCTCCCATCAGCCACAACGCCAACAATCAGCAACAAACCACCCCGCAACAATTACTACACCACAAACCAACCTCACCTGCTGCGCCACCCATTTTGCCACCAAACCCATCCAATTCGCAACCCGTCAGCCACCAAAACCACCGCAAACAGCAACCCTCACTCCCCTGTTTCACCCCATCAACAACACCAACAGCACCGACAACACAACATCAACAACACCAACATCGCAACTCCAATTGCAACTACCCAAACCTCCGCGGCCGCGCAGGTCTGTTAGAAGGCGCACCAATTGGACTCCAAAATCAGAATCGAGGCAGAAGGTTTACGCGACTTCTGTGCAATGTCTGTGCGGGCGCGCAATTGTGGGTTCAATCACGAGCTTCTCACGTGATTTTAATGAAAATCGAAGGGCCACGATTTGATTCTAGATGATTGTAGTTGATGAACGGTGGTGATTGAGCAACAATGGCCGTTGATGATGGAGTATTGACGGTGGTGATTTGTTGGATGATGCGTGGTGATGAAGAGCAGCCACGAAGAAGAAGGAGAAGGGGCTCTAATTGGAATGTGGGGATTTTGGGGTTTATTTTCCCCTTTTATTTTCCTTTTTCCTTTTTACTTTATTTTCTAGTTTTAGTTTTAGTTTTGTTATTTTATTTGTTTTATTTAGTTTTATTTATTTTATTTTTATGTTATTTTATTTTAGCTTGTATTATAAATACCCCTTTGGGGTTATTTCCTCTGAATTTTTCAATCAACATTTTAATTCTACCCTAGATTAGATTAGATTAGAGTAGTTTTAGTTCCTTTATTTTCTCTCTCTGAGGGTTAGGAGTAGTTTAGAGGGAGAAAGCTTGGATTTTTCATGGAGTTTTTGGGATTTTGAAGAAGCAAATTTGTGGATTTTTCTTCTCAATTATTCAATGAGTTTTCCTAACTTTCGCTCACCTTTATTGCTTTCATTTATTATTGTTTTTGCTTATTTATTTGTTTATTTGAGTAGATTAATTAGTTTATTTTATTTGATTCTTTCTTTTATTATTATTTTACCTTATTTTCCATGTTTTTGTTCATTATGTAAGCTTAGATTTTGTTCTAGGGAAATGGATGAAGGTTATGTTAATTAATTTAATGATTGATTGTGGTTAGTATGAAATTAGTTCTTGATTATTGTGTATGGATGATGCTTTTATGGATTAGAATCTTTCTAGCTAATTGATTCTATGTTCTTAATTATGCTTTCAATCAATTGTACGAGAGTGAGTTGGTTGAGGGTCTAAATTCTTCCATACCTTTGCTAGGCTAGTTGCACGAGAGTGAATTAGTTTAGTAGGATAATTAACATGCTTAATTGTGCGAGAGTGAGTTAAATGTGTTGATTGTTCCTAATCGAGGGCATTTTTATCTAATTGTATGATTTTGTTGAATGCATTGATGTAATTGGATTCCACCTTCCCTAGTTTTAGTTATTTGTCCTTAGTTGTGTTTAGTTGAATCTCTTTCTATCTCACAAGCCTTCCTAGTAGTCTAATTAGCATAGATTGATACACTTAGTCCTTTTGGGTTCGACCCTTTACTTACCCCTATACTCGTATTAGGGTAGTTTAGGTTATAAATAATTAATTTGATTTGGGTTAGTAGACCAACGACCTACTTTAACCCCCGATCAAATTTTGGCGCCGTTGCCGGGGACTAAGGCGTTCATTAGTTTGTGTTGATTAGATTAGCTAGATTCTTGTATACTATTTGATTTTTGTTTGCTTTTCTTTATTCTTTGTATAAAAATGGCATGCTTATCTTTTCCTCAATTTGATGATGAACCCTTTTATGCATACTTTGATAGATTAGATGGTTTCCTTAGTTACCATGGGTGTTCTCTTAGTGATGCCTGTGGAATAGCTTATTGGGGCATGAATGAGTATACTAGGGGTATGGTTGAGAATATGCACAATGGTATATTCTGTCATTTGTCTATGCATGATGCTTGGAATTTCTTCACTTGGCTTGCTAGAGATTCTTATGATAGAGAATGTAATGTTTCTTATTTTGATTCTCAATATCAAGATTCTTTTAATTTTTGCATGAATTCTCTTGATACTTCTAATGTGCCTTGTGATGATCCAAATATGCATGTTGACCCCCTCCCCTCTTATGCTCATTGTGATGAGGTTTGTGCTAATTTTGATGATGTGCAATTTGATTTTGATCATGAACCTCAACCCGATAACATTGCTCCCCAAATTCTTTCTCAAATGCAATATCTCACCCAACAACTCCAAGAGCTTCAAGAAGAACAAAAATTGAGAGAAGTGAGGCTTGCCCAAGTGATGAGTGCTATGGTTGATTTAAATGGATGTGAGGCACCTCATTTGCAGTGTGAGAGTGTTTTTGAGGATGATGTGGGCCATGGGTGTGAAGGTGAGGGGAGATTTTCTTGTGATGAGAGGATTTTTGAGGATTTTGATCCTTTTCATTCCCCTTTTGAGCTTGAGTGCCATCTTCCCCCTTATTCACCCCTTTGAGAGCTTCCCATGGTGAGGATGTGAGTGAGCCATCTTCCATTTTGAATGAGGGAGTTCATGAGGATGATTATGATGAGTTTGAGCAATCAAAAGTGATTGAGAGTCCCTTGAGTGATGGTGGAAGAGTTGAGAATGAAGAAAATGTCGATTTTGAGGATTCCAACCCCCTTCCCCATCTTGATGAGTCTACTTTGCATGTTTGTGACCCTTCTATCCATGAGTCTTTGGATTCTTTTGAGGTTATGACTAGTATGTTCATTGAAGGTGTAACAAATCATTATAGCCTTTTGAGAGAGTTCATTGGCAATGCTTCATGGGAGAGGGATGAGTTTGAGAGAAACCTATATCCTTTCATGCATGGTTTAGAGACTCTAGGCTTTGAGGATCTTGAGGGAGTTGTTGTGCATCGTTGTGATAGAGAGGACGATGAGGTTGTTTTTCTTGGAGAGTTTTTGTTTGAGGGAGATGTGAGTCATGAGTGTTCTTTTGAGGATTCTATGATTGATTTTCATGCCCTCATTGGTGATGTGAGGCTTTGTGAGACCATTGTTTCTCCTTCCCTTCCTCATGTCCCTTTTTCAAGGAGATTCGACCATATCCCCTACTATCCTATGTTCCTCCCCTCTTTTGTCAAAGAGCCTATTGAGGACCCTCTCTTATTTGATGAGACTCTTCCTTCTCATCCTCACATTATTGAGGAAATGGGTGATTATGCCACCCAAAAAGATTTTGAGGAGGTTTTGCCTTTTTATTCTTTTTCTTATTCTTCTTCTTCTTTTTCTTCTTATTTTCTTAATGTTTCTTTTGATTTTTCTTCCTTCTTTTGGCATCTTCCTCCTCACTTACGTGCAATAATCTTGTTGCACGTTCTCCTTCCGTCATTTGCCTACTTGTTATCATATGAAATGTGTAGTAGTGCATTTGATAAGCTCTTGCGTTCGTTGCAATATTATTTACTAGAGCGGTCTCGCTTGGACGTTAAACAAGCCTTTCTCGGGAAGTAACCCGAGGTTTTTATTGCTTTCATTTTCTTT
Source organism: Chenopodium album (assembly GCF_948465745.1). Classification (NCBI taxonomy): domain Eukaryota; kingdom Viridiplantae; phylum Streptophyta; class Magnoliopsida; order Caryophyllales; family Amaranthaceae; genus Chenopodium; species Chenopodium album. Next base: position 21,919,209 of record NC_137858.1, on the reverse strand, counting down.
TCTTTTTAGATTAGATTTTCTCTCATGGAAATTTTTGTGTGCCTTTTACTAGGTACATGACTTGATATACACTTATGCATTGGTTTGGATCAAGAAACAAGGAAGTTTAATGCCTATTTTTGCTAGCATATGGAATTCGAGGTTCAATTCAAGAGGAAATCGGCTTTGAAAGGTTAAATTGGTTCATTTGCGGGTATTTACACCCACCAATATCCGGTAATATCTTTCTTAGATCTTTCTCTAATGGTTGGTGATTCGTTGGACATGTGTTGGTTTGTTGGGTTGATTTCTTTCTTTTCCCCTCCCATGGATTATTTGGTTTATGTTTGAGTATATTGTCTCATTCAAGCTTGGGGGAGGGTATTCTATCATGCTTTGGTGGGATGTTGATTCATTTATGCCATGCACTTGAGTATATGCATTTCCATGTCTTTTCTTTTATTTTGAAAAATCCAAAAAGATTTTTGTTTACTTTCAAGGTAATTTTGGCAAAATGTGTTTTGTTTGTTCTTGTTTTGGACATATTGTTTGGGACTTGTATTCTTGAATGTTTTTCTTCCTAAGTGGTAAATGTATGCACGATTTGAGAGTGTCATTGGTTGACTCTAGGATACTATATGCTAAGGTAGTCGGGTTAAGAACTTTTAGGGGTCCATGAAGCCTTAGTTCACGGGAATGTGGTAAGATGGAGTTGCTCTCTATAGTGGATTTGAAACCCTTGGTTGGCATTTGTTCAGTTATAATCCCTTGTGAGCTTCATTTGTTCTAGCCTTCATCACCTTGTTGAGAGGCAATTTAGGATCCTTGGCTATGCATGTCTTAATCCTTGTTTTGACCTCTAGCTCCCAAGATCGTGACCGAGCCACTCTAGGGGAGGAAAAGGGCACATTTTCTCATTTTTCTTTATCTTCTTTTTATTTTGTTACAAATTTGATTTTCTATCTTGCATCAACCTACTTGCTAACCAATTTGAGCCTAATTTTCCCTTTCTTGTCTTAACCACATTACAAACCCAATAGCCTATGTTTACCAACCCTCTTAGTTAGTGAAGCATTGGCATGTGAGGTTTGAGTTTTTAGAGTGTTGAATATGAGCAAGAAAACTTTGAGAATTGGTTTAAGTAAGGTCTTGAAAGTTGAGCTTGAAAAGAATATGCAAAAAAGTTTGAGAAGAAAGATGTAATTTAAGAAAATCAAATGAAGTTTCAAGAAAAAGCCGTCTATGGTTAGAAAAAGGCAAGGACACAAAAAAAAAAGAATAAGAAACAAAAAACACAAATATATTTTAGTTTGGTTTCGTTTTCTACCTAGTTTAAGCATTGAGGACAATGCTTCATTCAAGCTTGGGGGGGGGGGGGGAGCGTTCCTTCATTTTTTTGTATATATTGTGTGTTAGTGTTGAGTAAGCTTGGGGGAGATGGCATTATTGGTATTTTTGTTTGATTTTTTGTGACTTCTTGAGTTTGTTTTTTAGAGTAGGCCACTCTTTTGCTTCACTTAGGAAATATCACCAAAATTTTCAAATTTTTACCCCGCCTTAACCCTTAGTCTTACGTTATAACCCAATAAAAGTCCCTTAGACTTTAGTGGGGTTAGGTCAAAGAACGGTGGAGGGAGATAGATTTCAAACCTATGGAGAGAGTATGCATAGTGGAGATGTCGGGATAGCCTCATTGTTCCACATAGAATTAATTTTTTCCGGTTCCCTCGCGAAATCATGAGGAGCCAACTAGGGGATGAATTGAAGCTAGCGGAGAGAACGTGGACCGTGTTGGATGGGGCTAGGGCGGAGGATGAAATCATTAGTTCTCTATGCTTAGCTTAGGTTTGTCTCTTTCAACCTTGAGCATCTTATAGCGTGTTTTCCCTCTTGAATTGAGAAAGGTAAGTATTCTTTGATCAATGTCATTATATTTGAGTCCGAATTGAGCATTTCTCACCATGGTACTTGATTGATTTTCTTGAACCTTGTCATGTTATGTTTGTTATGTATGTTGTCTTTTGCCTTGGTTTCCTTTGCTTGAGGAAAAGCAAGAAGCAAATGTGGGGGAATTTGATGAGTGGCATTTATGCCACGATTTAGTGTTCTTTTTACGGGTTTTCCCTCCCATTTGTAGCTTGTTTGTCCCCTTTTTCTCTCCTTTTTGTTCCTCTTTTCTTTGTTTTTCCTTTCTCCTTGTTTTCTTTGTTTTTGTTTTGTAGGAATCAAGGCATTGGAAGAAGAGCAATTCACCCCCAAAATCCCCTGTGTGCGGGCGCGCATCACTGTGAGAACCCGCGCAGGAAGGCTTCAAGAACAGAACTCAAACAGAAGGTTTTGCGCGCCTTGTGCGCGCTTTGTGTGCGGGCGCGCGCCTTTGTTATGTGTGGGCGCGCAGCCCTGGGAGAACCCGCACAAGACAGCAGTAGAAGCAGAGCCAAAACAGGGAGTTGTGTGCGCCTTGTGCGCGCCTTGTGTGCGGGCGCACACTCTTCAAGCGCGAGCGCGCAGTACTGCTGAGAGAAGGCGCGCATCCATGGGTCTAATCCCCGTACCCACAGATCTGCGGGCGCACAAGATCTGCGAGGGCGAACGCACAACATCTGCGCGGGCGCGCACCGCTGAAGTTCAGTTTTTTTTATTTCGTATTTTTGTATCTTTTAAAGGACCTATATATATAGGTCGTAGGGTAGATTAGTGGAGCATCTAGCCTTATCTTAGAAGACAATTAAACCCTAATCTTAGAGAGAGAAAGTGTAGTATTACTCAGGTTATCTTCATGTATGCAACTTTGGTTCAAGTTTCATTTCAATCAATCAAGCAACCTTGCAAGTTTTAATCTTTCTACCATTGCCTACTTAGTAATCTCTAATCCTTTCTCTTAGCTTAGTTTATTTGCACTCTAGTTGTTTATTTCTATCTATTTTGTGGATTGGCATCTTTGTTATTTTGATTGTTTTTTATCATGTTTGCTTCCATGTCTATTTTGTTTTCATTTAGTTTTATCATCATGTTTAATATCCCTTCTCTAGGCTAATTTCTTAGCTAGGGGAAGGGGGTGGAAAATATGTGTTGAATGTTGGAAGAATGACGATGGTTGGATTGAATACATGCCTTAAATTGATGAAAGATTTGATTTTTAATGTCTTGAGATTATTGTTGCACTTTATTTGATTGTCTTCTAGTTTAAATGCATGAAAATGCTTAGAGATTACTGTTTCCATTCAATACATTTCATAAACCAATCCATTTCCTAGCTCATTTTCCTAAACCATAACTTACTTTTCATTTCGTGTCCTTTAAAATCATTCATTTCGTGTCCTTTTTATAAAAACGTTTAGAGCATACAGTTTATTTTGGTCCATAATCTGGGTCCAATTATTGAATGGTTGGATGGAAGTTTGAAAAGAGCTATCCAACAATATATTATAAGCCCAAATCCGAGTTATAACAGATAAGTTATGTCCAAAATACTAAATTGGGTCTTAACCGAACCTAAGCCCACCTTACCTACGACCCAATGATCATGTGGAGGGTCCAAAAGCTTAATCCCATTCCTAAACCAATTAGGATTAATTGGGAGCTTCTATAAGTTTCTAAAAGATCTTAATTATCCTTTTTGAAAAGATAAGATTAAAGAGTTTGAATTTGAATAAAACTCCTCTTTTTGAAAGTCCTAAATCTATTCGAATTGAAAGACGTTCAAAGATAGTCAGAAATTAATTTCGTGCCTCATATTTTTATCTAAATCTTAGATTGTTGGATACCCTTTGAAATTATCTTTCCAATGATATATTATAATATTAATTCCGAGCTATAACGAAAAAAGATATGAATGAAATACGAAACTCTATCCAAAACTGACACCGTCTCTCTATTTCGGCCATATCATTTATTCTAAAAAATATTTTAATCTGATTCTAATTGGGTTAGAAAGTAGACTTCAACAGAGTTCCAACGACATATCATTTATCTTATTCCGATTTCTGGATCAAAAGATATGATAAAAACAAAAACCGCAAAAAATGCTGTCAATCGAGTTTTATTTCGATTAAACTCGGATTTTATCTTAATTCTTCGACCCTTCTTTTTCACCTATAAAAGAGGTCATATAACCCCTTTTTCAATCATCAACAAGCTTGATCACCAAATTATTCTCTCTTTTATACCAAAAATCGTTCTCTTCTCTCTCTCTCTCTCTCTCTCTCTCATATTCTAAGCCTAAAACCTATATTTCTAATTACATCAATTCTTCCTTAAGCACTCCAAGGAGTCCATACTTCACCCGAGGTTTCATCCTTAAACCAAGGCGTGAAAGGTATAATTAACTGAGGGTTTGGACCAAATCAACTCTACATTTATTTAATTTAATATCCATTTGATTTATTTTTTTATTGAAGTTACTAACGATTTATTCATGATGTAGCAATTTAAAGGAGCGCGCGGAATGTGAGTAATTAATTAATTTAATTACTTGTTTTTATTCTTGTTGATAGTATCATGATTAGGTTTATTTATATTTGATTTGACTAACGCTATTCTTGTTGAATTGCTTCCAATATTAATGAATATTTTATTATATTTTTATGATCATTATATTGCATGTTAAAGGGAATATGCAATTGAAAATCACGACTAATAAGATAATTTAGACAGTCGGTTTAGGTTCCTTTAATCTTATTGTTAATTGAAGTGATCACGAATATTTTAGAATTATGTGTTTGTAGGCGTCGTTTGAAGTGCGCCCACGTTAAGCATGTTGTAAATATGCTTGGTACTCATAGGAAGTTGATATTGACATATATGATTAGGGACACGGTTAGGGACAAGGAAAGTAGGAAGCCGCCAACAAGTTTTTAAGGAACTTGTAAACCGTTCACGGATCATTTAAGGCAACCACAATTAAGGGACAACGATAGGCAACAACGATTGACCCGTGAAGGTTACACCCCATTCATAATCCATGATATTACTAACTCCATATGGTTCGGAACCACGAAAGGAGGATCGGGGATGATGGTACAAAGTGAGTCATGGAGTCACATTCGCCCGTATTGGCCTCTACTTGATTTTTATAGCTAAAAGTATTCTTGTGATCTCAAAGGCATACAAACAAAATATTCAATTTGCTCCAAACTATTATTATTCTAAATTGGTTGAATATTTATACACACATTATTCTAAAATATTGGTGATCACTTGATTAAACAACAAGATTTAAAAGGAACCTAAACCGGTTGTCCGAATTATCTTATTAGTCGTGATTTTCAATTACACGTTCCCTTTAACATTCAATACGGTGATCATAATAAATAATAGAATAAACATTAATATTGGAAGCAATATAACAATACTAGCGTTAGTCAAATCAAATAATAATAATAATCATGATACTAGCAATATAAAATAAAAATAAGTAATTAAATTAATTAATTACTTACATTCCGCGCGTTCCTTTAAATTTCTACATCATAAATAAATTGTTAGTAACTTCAATAAAAAATTATAAATCAAATGGAAATTAAATAAATGTAGAGTTGATTTGGTCCAAACCCTCAGTTAATTATACCTTCCACGCCTTGGTTTAAGCATACAACTCCGGGTGTTGTATGGACTCCTTGGAGTGCTTAAGGGATGTATTATAAGAGAATAGGGTAGCTCGAATTTAGGCTAAAGAGGGAGAAGAGAATGATTTTTTGGTGTAGGAAGAGAGAGAATGATTTTTTGTGTAGAAAAGAGGAAGAGAGAATGATTTGATGATCAAGCTTGTTGATGATTGAAAAAGGGGAGATATGACCTCTATTTATAGGGAAATAAGAGTGTCGAAGAATTAAGAAATGATCGAGTTCGAATCGGAATAAAACTCTTGCGATAGACAACAGTTTTTGCGGTTTTTGTTTTTATCATATCTTTTGATCCAAAAATTGGAATAAGATAAATAAGATATCGTTGGAAAGCTCTTGAAGTCTACTTTCTAACCCAATTAGAATAAGATTAAAATATTTTTTAAAATAAAAGATATCACCGAAATAGTGAGACAGTGTCAGTTTTGGATAGAGTTTGGTATTTCAATCATATCTTTTGCGTTATAGCTCATAATTAATATTATAATATACCATTGGAAAGATAATTTCAAGATCTATCCAACCATTTAAGATTTTGATAAAAACTATGAAGCACGAAAATAATATCTGATTATCTTTTAACATCTTTCAATTCGAATAGAATTAGGATTTTAAAAAATAAACGTTTTATTCAATTGCAAATGCTTTAATCTTATCTTTTCAAAAACGATAATTAAGATATTTTAGAAACTTATAGAAGATTCTAATTAATCCTAATTGGATTAGGATATGGTATTAAATCCATTGGACCCTCCACATGATCATTGGGTCGTAGGTAAGGTGGGCTTAGTTTCGGTTTGGACTCAGTTTAGTATTTTGGCCATGACTTATTCATTATAACTCGAATTTGGGCTTATATTATATCGTTGAAAAGATCTTTTCAAGCCCCATCCAAATATTCAATAATTGGACCCATATTATGAACCAAAATAAACTGGTCTAAATGTTTTATAAAAGGACACGAAATAAATGATTTTAATGGACACGAAATTAATTATTTTGGGTTTAAAGGCACGAAAAGAGGAAAATAAGTTATGGTTTGGTGAAATGGGTTAGGAATTGGGTTGGTTTATGAAATGTATTGGGAATGAACATGGATTTAAGCACTCTAAAGATTACATACTCAACCCGACCAATAATGGCGGTGAAAGGTTGTTCATCAACGGGTTTGGTTTTGGGGAGAAATTTTTAGGTGTCTACAGTGTTGCATTAATATTCAACCAATTTAGCATAATTATTAGTTTGGAGCAAATTGAATCTTTGTTTGTATGCCTTTGAGATCACAGGAATACTTTTCACTATAAGAATCGAGTCGAGGCCAATACGGGCGAATGTGACTCCATGACTCACTTCGTACCATCATCCCCGATCCTCCTTTCGTGGTTCTAAACCATATGGAGTTAGTAATCTCATGGATTATGAATGCGGTGTAACCTTCACGGGTCAATCGTTGTTGCCTTAGTTGTCCCTTAATCGTGGTTGCCTTAAATGATCCGTGAACGGTTACAAGTTCTTAAAAAACTTGTTGGCGGCTTCCTACTTTTCTTGTCCCTAATCTTTGTCCCTAATCGTAATGTCAATTCCCACTTCCTATGAGTACCAAGCATATTCACCACATGTTTTGACATAGGCGCACTTCAAACAACGCCTACAATTTGGCTACTCCACTGGGAGGATTCTTGGTTATCTATCGAATTGAGTGATCGGTATTTAATTGAGATGAATGGATGAGACTTGAAAGATTCTTGAATTGTATTCCTGCGATTTAATTGACATTATCACATATGCATATGCAATTTATATTACCTATTTTTCCACAATAGTACGTGTTCTACGTATGTGGCTAGCCTAGGGGATTTAAGCTCTATCAACCCGAAAACGCTCATGGCAATAAGGGTTCATCCGAGTTTTTAAATCCACCTAAACCATGGAGTCAAGTTCGATTTCATCACGAACTCGCGGAGCCGCCCGTTGGCATACACCCTCAAGGGAGGCTGCCTTGCTAACGCGTCCAAACTCTAAACCATGGTACCCTTTGACATCCAAATAAGCTTGACCATAGTGGAACATAGATCTTGACTTTAGGTTGCGAACTTCATTGCATCATTCGTGACAATGTGCTTATGTGTGCATATTCTTTATTTTTTATTTTTTTTTCTTATCTAACCCTCCTTTTTTTATTATTAGAGTTGAGTTATAGATTTTTTTTTTTTTTTGAGTCAACCTGGATTTTTATTCCCGTATCCTGCATAAGAGTCAACTTGTTTTGGTCATAACCGGAGTTCTAGAAAGAGTTACATGTCGTGCCACCTATGGATCTGTAGCCCCGAATATTTTCTTTCATTTAGCGTTGGTTTCTCCATAGTTAGAGTCACAGATCAAAAGCTATAATCGATACACTACAGCCTTTCCAGTTTAGGTGTCTTTTTAGTGTGCAACCTTTTATTTTTATTTTTATCTTTTTGTGTCGAGCTAGTCTTAGCCAAGTCCTTTAATCTGTGTTAACTCGTATACCATAGGGTTATAGATTTTAATCTATTTATACCCATGAGTCCTAACTCTTCTAGAATTCCACTCGTCTTCCTAGTTACTTGTGATTATTGTGCTAATCTTAACATGTGTTCTTCGGTTGTGTTTGATTTTATATATGACTAACGATTGCCAATGGACCGTTTTCACCTAGTAAATAGCGTAAACATTAAAATTGGACAAAACTAATCAAGTTAGTTTGTCTTTTAGTTTTCCGTGTTATTTGGTCCTTGGGTCCTTTGTTTTTCACAGCGTCCTCATGTCTAGCCATGCGGTCATACCACGAGTCTTAATAAACTCACCTAATCGCACATGTTGAGTCGTTTTCCGTCGTATTAGGAATTAGTGGAGTATTTCACATTGGTTTTTAAAATTCTTTCATACGTTCTTCCTTTCCAATCCGAGTATTGAGTCAATGCTTTGAGTGAGCTCATTTTGTTCCATAGTACTCGAGTTCAAGAATCACTAGGCAAGAGTTGGAAGAAGAAGGGGAACATCATTCCTTCCTCCTTTTCTTCCAATCAAAGCATTAGCAATAACAAATTTCTTTCCCCTCTTGGCGGTAACAAGTAATTCATAAGCATCCATGAAGACGAAGCACAAGACAAGTTTCCATACAAGATTTCATTTTTTTTTCTTTTTTCGTTCTAACCCTTTTCCCCTAATAAGTCTAGCATAGGTTATCCTTATGTTTATGTCTATATGTCATGTTCCATCAATAAGCATTTCTTTCCTTTGCATTCGATCATGTCATTCGCCAAAAACAATTAAAAAAAAATCGCCGAACTAAACACAAGGTACACCAATGATTTGAGGCACCTTTGCAACCCTGTCATTCCCCTTAAACCATTTTCAATCACATATCCATTTCTTCATCACCCACTTTGAGCCTTGTCTAGCGTTTGACCTTCATTTATTCAACCAATATTGGTTTGGGATGAGAAGGTGTGCAATTTGTGTAACATTCAAAAAGCAAGTTCTAATAAAAAAAATATGAATAAAGAAAATGTCTAAAGGCAAGTGTTCCAACGTCTTTGATACGAACACATCTCGAATTGCGTCTCTCATCGAGTGCTTTGTACTGTGCCTGAGAAACATGAATGTTATGAATTGCGTCTCTCATCGAGTGCTTTGTACTGTGCTTTGGACCGCATGATCCGAGATTGCCTGCATTTGTTCAAAAGAATAAAAAAAAAAGTGAAAATAAACTTGCAAAATTCAAAATTTTCAAATACACAATTGCATATCTTGGGGGCTTCTGATCTCGGGTCTTGAACCTTTTACTCCTTTCTTTCTTAAACCATCATCTTAACCACATTACAACCCTTGAAAGACCTCTTTGAGGTGTACATACACTTGTGCAAAGTTCGGTTTGAGCTACGTTTGGCTAGATTCCTAACGAATACGTAGGCAACCTCACATTAAGATGCGACTACATTCATATTCATATTTATGCATGATCAAGTCATATCCAATTCTTATCCTTACCCATATAGAGCTAGACTTGGGGGCTTGAACCCACATCATTTAGCTTAACCAACTTAACAAGAGTCATCATCTTTGACTCTTTTCACATCTATTTCCATCACCATAACCTTTGCAGCCAGCCTTAGAATCACTTTCACACACTTCACTCACACATACATAGCCATATCATTACCCTTCCCTTTAGGAACCCTTTTTCATGAAATCTTGTTTCAACACTGTGCATGTTTCATCATCTTTCAAGACAACATCAAAAGAGACATTGTATATTTGCTTAGCTTCTAGACCTAAGCAATGTTCATTGTTACATACATCGCATATCGTGCTTAGCTCCTTGACCTAAGCAACTTTCATTATGCAATACTCATCGATCACTTCACCTATATACGTGCTTAGCTTCCAGACCTAAGTGACGTTCAAGATCATTTCTTTACACCATATATGACGCTTAGCTCCATGACCTAAGTTCATTCATCTATCGTGATACATGATGTAATTGTCCTTAGCCTCCTGGCTTAAGAACATGCATCATGCATACATTATCTTCAAGAAAGGCAATTCAACCCATACAATTTCGTCTTGCTCAACGAGGAAGTTCAAAACTTCTTCCACTTTGCACATCTTTTCTTTTGGGGAAGTTCAAAAAAAATTTCAATTTCTTTTGGGAAAGTTCAATAAATTTTTCAAATTTCTTTTTCAAGGGAAGTTCGAAAAAGAAACTTCAGTTTTCACATCTTTCTTTTTCGGGAGAAAGTCGGTACCCTCCACTCATGACAAAAATGACGGAAAATTTTTGCTTTTGCATTTTCGGTTGCTTGTGTCTGCACGCACTCAAACTATACACACACAATCACAAGTCATACACATGTCGTGTCATGTCAAGTCAAGTTTGCTCACGTCAGTTTATCAAGTCAATCATAGTCTATGCGAGTCCCTTGGCAAATTCAATTTTGCAGGTCTCAATTACAGCCCACGTTCGGGGACAAGCGAACCATCTACAGCCCACATTCGAGGACAAGCGAACCATCTACAGCCCACGTTTGGGGACAAGCGAACCAACTACAACCCACGTCCGGGGACAAGCGGACCATCTACATGTTGGGGTTTGGTGAGTCCGACTCACCGTGGAAACGACCCCGACCCAAGGAACCACTCGTAATTAATAAAACCATAAAGCATAAATAAACACAAGAAAAGGAAGAACGAATCATACCCTTGAAGCGAGCTTCGCCCTCTCAAAACGGGCTCTTACTTGAGCATCGCAAATGCCATGCCTCCAAGGTATCCACCCACAAAGGACGAACACGACTTTATAGGTCCGTTACCTTGGAGTTAGCAAGGTCCGACCAAAACCCAAGTGTTAATGGAGTTTAAGAGTTTTGCCCAAAATATGGAATGCTCTTTCTAACTCCCACTCAAGCACTTTACTCCAAATCACAAGGTTGGTATTTATAGAGGAAAGTATGAGTGGGAATTTCTATCCCATCAATGTGGGATCAAAATTCCACAAATTAATTTAAAGCCAAATTAAATTAAAATTGCAAACTAATAATAAATCTACAAGTGGCACTACCATGTGAAAAGGGTGGTGAGGACCACATGGAGAGTAGGGAGCCATACGTGCTCCCCACTCAATACTCTCCTTGTGCCACATGTCCCTCACCCACTCGTTTCCATATTCCTCATGCTTCCCCTATATGACCGGCCCTATGGCCCAGCCACGAGCCCAGCCCCGCACCAAATTGCGGGCTGCTGTTGTGCGTGGCATGCCTCGCACATTTGGTGCGGGCTGCTGCTATGCGTGCGCGGCTAGCACGCCTAGCTTGCTGCAGCTAGCTGCTGCACGCACCATGCGCACGCGGCTGCTAGCTTGTTGGTATTAGCATTGCTGCGCTAGCACGCACCAGCCAGCCATGCTAGGCTCGGCTTGGTGCGCTTGCTAGCCATCTATGCTTGGACATTTTTTCCCCTAGCATTCGGGTGCCCGGGGCACTCCGATGCTAGGGATATGTTGGGAATATGGTCGATTTATTATTATTTTGCACGTGTCGTCTTTTATTATTTTTCGACTCGACTTCTGACGCTCGGTTTCGACGTTCCAAGCTCGAATTACCGACGTCTAAATATTTAACACTCGGGCGACGAATTAATTTCTTCCGAATTAATTCGTCGAGTCGGTTCGTATATTTTGCTTGGGTGTGACCCGAAGGGTTCAGTCAAGATTAAGCTGTAATATTAATTATATTAATATTACTGATCGAAAGCGGGCGGCTATCTGGGATAGAGGACCTAGCCGCCCGCTATCTGTCGTTATAATCTCCAGTTACGGCAGACGTTTGGCGGATACCAAAGCGGACTAGTACTCAAACAAGAGACCTCCCACTACTCATGGTTATGGAAAAGAGTTCCGATAGTAATAATGAGAAAAATACTTATGACCATTTTTAAATCTATTAAAGTATTCTCATAGGTCGATCCAGTATGGTTCTAAACCAATACCTGTGCAAATGATTTATATCCTCATAGCACAAGAAACGGTGCTATAAATCATACTACACACTAATCTCTAATGGTCATTAATCGTCCACAAATATATGACCTTGATTAGGGATAATTTTCAATTAAAATATTCAACGTTCACTTAATAGGTGTTTCTTTATCCAAGCCATTGACTTGATACCCTATTTTGAATATTTATTAAAATCGAATGGACTCATTATTTAATTCTAAACCGCAATTAAATAGAGACGGAGTGATTTAAATTGCATGAAAAATTTTAATTACTCCCAAAACTGAATGGTTCATCATAGTGCTTTACATTAACATTGTCCAAAATTTAATTAAAACACTGTAAGATGGAAATCAAAGCCAGTTCGCGACATGCTTGGTTCCCATTGCCTCAATGTGTTTGTTGTGCTTCACTTGAGACAAAGGTTTAGTAAGTGGATCGGCTACTGTAGACACCTAAAAATGTCTCCCCAAAACCAAACCCGATGATGAACAACCTTTCACCTTGGAGTGCTTAAATCCATATTCCCAATACATTTCATAAACCAACCCAATTCCTAACCCATTTTTACAAATCCTAACGAATAAGTTGTGGCTAAAATACTAAACAGAGTCCAAACCGAACCTAAGCCCACCTTACCTACGACCCAATGATCATGTGGAGGGTCCAAAGGATTTAATCCCACTTCTAATCCAATTATGATTAATTGGAAGATTCTATAAGTTTCTAAAAGATCCTAATTATCCTTTTTGAAAAGATAAGATTAAAGAGTTTGAAATAGAATAAAACTCCATTAGTAATTCGATTCGAATTGAAAGACGTTCAAAGGTTGTCAGATATTTTTTTCGTGCTTCATAATTTTTTTCTAATTCTTATATCGTTGGATAGCTCTCGAAATTATCTTTCCAATGATATATTATAATATTAATTCCGGGCTATAACGAAAAAGATATGAGCGAAATACGAAACTCTATCTAAAACTGACACCGTCCCACTATTTCGGCCATATCTTTAATTCTAAAAAATATTTTAATCTGATTCTAATTGGGTTAGAAATTAGACTTCATGATCTTTCCAACGATATCTTATTCATCTTATTCCGATTTCTGGATCAAAAGAAATGATAAAAACAAAAACCGCAAAAAGTGTTGTCTATCGCAAGAGTTTTATCCGATTAGAATTCTTATCTTTTCTTGATTCGACCCCTCTTTTTTCCCTATAAATAGAGGTCATATCTCTCCTTTTTCAATCATCAACAAGCTTGATCATCAAATCCTTCTCTCTTCCTCTCTTTTCTACCAAAAATCATTCTCTTCTCTTTCTCTTATATTCTAAGCCTCAAACATATATTCCTAATTACATCATTCTTCCCCTAAGCACTCCAAGGAGTCCATATTTAACTCGAGGTTCCGTCCTTAAACCAAGGCGTGAAAGGTATAATTAAATGAGGGTTTGGACCAAATCAACTCTACTTTTTAGTTAATTTAATTTCAATTCTATTTATTTTTTATTGAAGTTACTAACAATTTATTAATGATGTAGCAATTTAAAGGAACGCGCGGAATGTGAGTAATTAATTAATTTAATTACTTTTTTTATTTTCTTATTGCTAGTATCATGATTAGGATTATTTTTATTTGATTTGGACTAACGCTAGTATTGTTGAATTGCTTCCAATATTAATGTTGATTATATTATTATTATTTATGATCACCATATTGCATGTTTAAAAGGAATATGTAATTGAATATCACGCCTAATAAGATAATTTGGACAATCGGTTTAGGTTCCTTTAATCTTGTTATTTAATCAAGTAATCACTAATATTTTAGAATTACGTGTGCATTAATATTCAACAAATTTAGCATAATAAAAGTTTGGAGCGAATTGAATCTTTGTTTGCATGCCTTTGAGTTCGCAAGAATACTATTCATAATAAGAATCGAGTAGAGGCCAATACGGGCGAATGTTACTCCATGACTCACTTCGTACCATCATCCCCGATCTTCCTTTCGTGGTTCCGAACCATATGGAGTTAGTAATCTCATGGATTATGAATGGGGTGTAACCTTCACGGGTCAATCGTTGTTGCCTTTCGTTGTCCTTTTTCGTGGTTGCCTTTTATGATCCGTGAACGGTTTACAAGTTCCTTAAAAACTTGTTGGTGGCTCCCTACTTTCCTTGTCCCTAATCGTGTCCCCAATAGTATATGTCAATTCCCACTTCCTATGAGTGCCAAGCATATTCACAACATGCTTTTACATAGGCGCACTTCAAACAACGCCTACAATTTCGCGACTCCACTGGGGAGGATTCTTGGTTATTTATCGATTTGAGTGATCGGTATTTAATTGAGATGAGTGGATGAGACTTGAAAGATTCTTGAATTGTATTCCTGCGATTTAATTGGCATTGTCACATATGCATATGCATATTAGGTTACCTATTTTTCCACAATAGTACGTGTTCTACGTACGTGGCTAGCCTGGGGGATTTAAGCTCTATCAACCCAAAAACGCTCATGACAATAAGGGTTCATCCGAGTTTTTAAATCCACCCAAACCATGGAGTCGAGTTCGATTTCATCACGAACTCGCGGAGCCGCCCGTTGGCATACACCCTCAAGGGAGGCTGTCTTGCTAACGTGTCCAAACTCTTAACCATGGTACCCGTTGACACTCAAATAAGCTTGACCATATATAGTGGAACATAGATCTTGACTTTAGGTTCCGAACTTCATTGCATCATTCGTGACAATGTGCTTATGTGTGCATATTTTTAATTTTTTTTTTTCTTTTTTTTTTTCCTCTTATCAAACCTTCTTTTTATTTATTAGAGTCGAGTCATAGACTTTTATTATTTATTTTGTTTCAACCCGGATTTTTATTCCCGTATCTTGCATAAGAGTCAACTTGTTTTGGTCATAGCCGGAGTTCTAGAATGAGTTACGTGTCGTGCCACATATGGATCTGTAGCCCCGAGTTTTATCTTTTATGTAACGTTGGTTTCGCCACAATCAAAGTCACAAAACAAAAGTTATAACCGATATACTACAGTCTGTCCAGTTTTAGGTGTCTTTTTAGCGTCAATTTTCTTTCTTTTTAATTTTTTTTTCGTGTCAAGCTAGTCTTAGCCAAGTCCTTTTATCCGTGTCAACTCGTATAACATGGTATTATAGATTTTTATTTATTTATTTATACCCATGAGTCTTAACTCTTCTAGAATTCTAGTTCTCTTCCTAGTTTCTTGTGTTTTTTTTTTTTTTGTGCTAACCTTAACATGTGTTCTTTGTCTTTGATTGTGGTTGATCTTATTTATGACTAACGGTTGCCAATGGACCGTTTTCACCTAGTAAATAGCATAACAATAAAATTGGACAAAATTAATCAAGTTAGTTTGTCTTTTAGTCATCCGTGCTATTTGGTCTTTTGGTCCTTTGTTTTTCACAACGTCATCATGTATAGCTTATAAGTGACTTTTATGTCACTTTTAGGGTGTTTATTGAGTCGTTTTTCGGCTTATTTTTCCAACAATTTAACCCTTTTTATCCTTTATTTCTTTATTTACTTATTCTCGTCTTTTATCTTTATTTCGAGTATTTAAATAGTTTTTAATAGTTTTTAGCTTATTTTCTTAATTTATTTAATTTATCTTATTTTCTTTGTTTTTATTTTAAGTTTTTAGTTCTTGTTATTTAATAAGTTCCTACTTTCTTTTATTTTCTTATTTTATTTTATTTTCATATTTGTTTTACTTTATTTTATTTAATTTCTTTTGATTTTATTTTTTAGTTTATTTATTTTATTTTATTTTTATTTTATCTTCCAATTCACCCTCGTGTTTTTAATTGTAGGTGTTCCGGGTCTCAAGGTCATGTTCGAGTTCAAAGTCCAAGATTCGAGGCACATTGCACAAGCCCATAGCTGCTGCCACCTAAACCTACACCACACCATCACCACCCATTTTCTTAACCTCCACCACACACACACACCACTCAAAAGCACAAACCACACACCAATCCCCTGCTCCCTGCCTTCTCAACACCACCAACTGTAACACCAACTACGCTCAACAACCACCTCCAATCACACTAATACACCAGCCACCGCCAAAACCACCATCAATCACCACCAAACCACTCACCCACACACTCTTCGCAACTCCCCTGTTTCAACCAAACAGAGCAGCCACGCATCTCACCCCACACACCACCAACACCAACAGCAACATTAACAACAACCACACACTCCACCATTGCTGCCCCCTTCACCACAAAAAACAGCAACCACCATTCACCCCGCAACACACTCTTCGCAACTCCCTTGCTTCAACCTCTACTCACCCACGCACTCTATCACCACATCCTCAAACCACTACAGCCACCACACCACCTCTGCGCGCAGCAGCCGCAAATCAGCAGCACCAGCCACCGTCGCGCACACACCCTGTTCTCACCTCGCAACAATCGCCCATCAATCGGAATTTGCAGCCTCTCAATTAGCAATTAATTACCCAAAAATTTATCCCCAATTCGATAGGAGCTACTCGCGGCCGCGCAGCACTGTTAGAAGGCGCACAAATGGAGTCCAAAATCAGAGTTGAGGCAGTAGCATTTAAGCGACCTATGCGCGATGTCTTCGCGGGCGCGCATTTCTGGGTTCATATTGAACCATATCACGAGCTTCGCACATGATATTTAATGAGATCGAATGGTTGAGATTACAGATCGAAGATGATGTTCGTTAATAGCCATTGATGATGTGATGTGCGGCGGTGATGCGCTTCAATGGAGAACAGAGCAGCCGAGGTTGAAGAGGAAGGAAGAATCGGGGGAGGGTCTGATAGTTTTGCATTTTTAGGATTTTTGTTTTATTTTCTTTAGTTTCCCCTTTTCTTTTATTCTTTAGTTATTTATTTATTTTCTTTTCTTATTTCTTTATTTTATTTTTATTTTCTTTCTTTACTTCCCTTTTTACTTTTTTGGTCCTTCTTTTTATTTTTCTATTTTTCCTAGCTTAGTATAAATACCCATTTTCGGGGTAACTAGAAGGATATCATCTATTATGCTATTTTCTTAGTTAGTTTAGGAGAGCTTCTCTCTCTTAGGGTTTGATTAGATAATTTTTAGAGAGATAAAGTAGATTATTGCTCAATTTTCTTCCATGTAATCAATTTTGGTCAAGTTTTATGAATTGTGCTTCTTTATTCTCTTGATGTTGCTTGTGTCTAATAGGGTGCATGAGAATGATCCTAATTAGCATAGACCTCTTTCATTGATTTGCCTAGACTATTGCATGAGAATGAATTGTATAGGTAGGATCTTGTGTTCTTTGGCATGTTCTTCATGATAACTATCATTATTCCCCTCTTTCTAATCATGTTTGACACCCCCGTATCCCTAGCATTGTTCTCTCTTGATTCTATTCATCTTTATCTTTGGTTATTCGTAGTTTTAGTGCTTTTTTATCCAAAAAAAAAAACCAACAAAATATTCCCCTTTTGACTTTTGCATTAGTGATATTGATGTTGGACGAGTGAGCTTCCTCAGTGGTTCGACCCTTTACTTGCCCCTATACTTGTATTAGGGTAGTTTAGGTTTTACAAATTTTTAATTTGATTGGGGTTAATAGTTTAACGACCTATCCTAGCCCGATCAAATTTTGGCGCCGTTGCCGGGGAAGCGGCTTGTTTTGCATTTATTTTTGCTATTGTTAGAGTCATTTTATTTGCTTTCTTTTTATTATTTTGCCTTTTTTTTAATCCTACTTGTCATTGCTAATCGTGTGCTTAGATTTGTTGTATTCAAAGAGAGATATGGCAAGGCAAGAGGATGACCTTCTTTTTAAGGAGTTTGGAAATCCGAAAGTCTATGAGCTCACGAGTGGTATACTTCTCCCAACCACCGAGTCTAAATTCACAATCCATCCACAATATGCTAGTATGGTACAAGTTGAGCAATTTTCCGGAAGTGCAGGTGAAGACCCCATTGAGCATTTGGAACGATTCCTTGAGTTGTGTGCAATGATGCAAAAAAATGAAGTGAGCCAAGACTACATTCGTATGCATCTCTTTCGGCAATCTCTCACCGGAAGAGCAAAGAAATGGCTCAAGCTTTTGAAGCCCAACTCTCTCACCACATGGAAAGATGTTGCGAAGGCCTTTCTCAAGAGGTTCATTTCCGATGAGCAAACCGCAAAAATGAGGAGGAAGATAGCTTCTTTTGAGCAAGAACCGGATGAAACTCTTGGGGAAGCATGGGAAAGGTTTAAGGATTTGATTAGAGCATGTCCTAACCATGGATTCAACCATAATTTGCTCATGAGATTCTTTTATGATGTCTTGGAGCCAATGTCAAGAACCAATCTAGATGTAGGTGCCGGTGGCCAATTGATTAAGATCCCTCAAAGCCAAGTTGAATCTACAATTGAAGAGGTGGCTACTAGCTATTCTTGGGGAGATCAAAGAAGGTCCCAAGGAAAGCAAGGTGATCTTTATGAGTTGGAGAAAGTCGGTAAACTTAAGCACATAGTTGAACTCTTGAATGAAGGTCTTTCCAAGTTGAACTCAAGTGTTGGTTTGGGTTCGAAACCGTCACAAATCATTGATTTCTCATGTGCTTGTTGTGGTGGGACGGATCATGATGCATTGTATTGTAGAGAGTTCAATCCCAAGCAAGGTGAGGCTTTGACTTTGAGGGAAGAAGAGTTTGTAACCCAAGCTCAATCTCAACAACTTCAACAACCTCCAAAACAAGAAAACTCCTACCTCCAAGATGAACCTCTTTTCAATCCTCTAACCGAAAATTTTTCTTACCCTTCCATCCAAATGGGGAACTTTCAAGATCAACATCAAGACCAAAATCCTCAAGCGTATGAAGAACAATCCCCACCCGACCACACACAAACCCAAATTCTTCAACAACGTCAAATTCTCACTCAACAATTCCAAGAGATCAAATCTCACAATGAAGTTGTTGACTCCCAACTAGCCAACATTTCTTCTCTCCATTTAACCGCAAAACTCCCCTTACAATCATTTACTAACCCTTCATACACTTATCAACCCGAAACTTGCCAGGCGGATGAAAGTAAGGAAGACAAGGTTGTGGAGGATGTGGTTGAGAAGAAGGTTCAAGAACAAAATGAGGAGCCATTTGATTTTAGTGAACCTAACAAGTTTGAAGGCCCGGTTCCCTTCCCTTGTAGGCTAGTTGAGAATGTTGTTTTGAAGAGCCCTATGGCGGTGAGCGTATGTAGAGTTGATGTGGTCAATGGTGTGATGGATAATGAGAGCTTAACTCCATGTGATGATAAGGTGACAATGAGGTATGATGACTTTCTTGAAGTTCCCGCTTGGTTTGAAGGCTCTCTTGAGGAAGGTGAGGTTTCCCTTCCTAATATCGAGGATTCCAAGCTTCATCGCCCTTTTAGAAGGAAAAGAAAGAAGACAGAAAAAAGAAGAAGAAACGACAAGAAGAAGAGAAAAAGAAAAGATGAGCCACCATTGGCTCTTGATTCATTCCCTCCTTTCCCTTGTGGTGATTTGAGACCTCAAGGAGTGCTAGTTCTCAAGCTTGGGGGCATCTATTATTCAATCCTCAAGTTTATGAGGGTGATGTTCTTTATTCCACCTTGAAGGAGGTGAAGGGTCAAGCTAGAGACCATAAACAAGCGCTTCCCGGGAGGCAACCCGGAGGATTTCTACCCCTCTTTCTCCCCCTCCTTTCTTTTTCTTTTTTGTTTTCTTTCTTTGTTTTCTTTTAATGTTTTCTTTTATGTCTTGTCTTGCCTTGTAGGTTGCTTTTTTGAAGCTTGGAGCGGAGTGACATTTGGTGAACTCGATTTTATGCTCCTTTATTCTTTTAAGCCAACCTCTCGGTGAGACCTTTCTTGCTTTCACTCTTTTAATTTTTATTTGAGTGCTTAGTTTAAGGTTAGTTTAGGAAGAAGTTGAATGGTTCGAGGTTGTTTGCATTGGTTCTAAGGAACCTGGGATCGTTGATGTTGTTATCAACGGTCATTTGTATGACGATTGGGATTTACTTGAATTACATGGCTCATTTGTGAACCTTTTTATTTCTTCCTCTTGTTTTTGTGTTGTTTTTCCCTTTTGTGTGACAAACATGACTATGACAAGTTGAAATGATTTTTATTTGGAATTCGCTCATTCATTCGGATTCGTGTGCCTTTCATGATGATGTGTCTTTGAATGCTTATCTTCCTAGTTAATGAGGGTTTACACGGTTTGAGAGTGCTTAGGGTTGAACTAGACACATTTTAAGCTAAGGTAGCCCGGTTAAGAACTTTTGAGGACGTTTGAACCCCTAGTTCACGGGAAAGTGGTAAGATGGTGTTGCTCTCTATGGTGAATAGGATTCCCTTGGTTGGTATTTGCTTATTTCTTATCCCGTGTGAGCGTCATTTGTTCTAGCCTTCATCATTCTTGTGAGCGGCAGTTAGGATCCTTAACTATGAATAACTTAATCCTTGTGTTGTCCTCTAGCTCCCAAGATCGTGACCAAGCAACTTTAGGGGAGGAAAAGGGCACCACTTTTCTTATTTTTCTTTATCTTCTTTTTGTTTTGTTACATATTTCGTTTTTATTTTGCATTTGCTCCTCTTGCCAACCTTTTGAGCCTATTCCCTTTCTTGATTATGAGCCACATTACAAGCCTTATGACCTTTCGTTTCCCTAACCCTTAGTTTGTGAAGCATTTCGGTTTAAAAGTTTGTTTTGTGTTGTAATAAAATGAGAAAGTATTATGCTCTTTGTACCAAGCAAGAAAAGTAAATTGTATATATTGTGTGAAATAAAGCAAATGTTAAGAAAAAGCCGTCCAAAGTTAAATAAAGGCAAGGACAAAAAAAAAAAAAAAAAAAAAAAAAAAAAAAAAAAAAAACTAGTTTGGTTTCGTTTTCTTCCCTAGTTTAAGCATTGAGGACAATGCTTTGTTCAAGCTTGGGGGGGAGCGTTACTTCGTTTTTGTTTTTATTGAGTGTCGGTGTCGAATAAGCTTGGGGGAGATGGCATTATTGGTATTTTTGTTTGATGTTTGGTGATTTCTTGAGTTTGTTTTTGAGGTTTGATCACCCTTTTGCTTCACATAGGAAATATCACCAAAATTTTCAAATTTTGTCCCCGCCTTGACCCTTAGCCGTACGTTACAACCCTAGTAAAGACCCTTTGACTTTAGAGGGGTGAGGTCAATGACTGGTGGAGGGAGATAGATTTCAACCCTATGGAGAGAGTATGCATAGTTGAGATGTCGGGATGACCTTATGATTCTACATAAAAATTTCTTTTTCCGGTTCCCTCGAAGAATCATGAGGAGCTAACTAAGGGATGATTTGAACCTAGTGGAGAGAACGTGGACTGTCTTGGATGGGGCTAGGGCGGAGAGTGAAATCATTAGTTCTCTATGCTTAGCTTAGGTTTGTCTCTTTCAACCATGAGCATCTCGGAACGTGTATTCCCTTATTTAATTAAGAAAGGTGAGCATTCTTTGGTGCATGTCTCTATGTTTTGAGTCCAAATGGAGCATTTTCTATCTAAAAGCTTGTTTGGTTTTCTTAAGCCTTGTCAAGCCATGTTGGTCGTGGTTGTGCTTGCTTTTGTGTTTGCTTTTCTTTTTCTTTTTGTTTTGCCTTTGTTTTGTCTGGAGTTGTGGGTTAAACTCTTAGGACACCCTCACGAGAGCACACTCGTCCTCTAGGGCGATCTAGGGGTTTAAAGGGCTTGTCATTAGTTGCTAAAAGTGACCGTGATTCCTACGAAAGTGAGTTAGTGTACATTCTTGTCTCCTTTAGTGTTCTAGCTTTGCTTGAATAAATCATTCTCCTTTTCCCGTGTTTCATGTTAATTTGCTCGAGGACCAGCAAAAGGTAAGCTTGGGGGAGTTTGATAAGTGACTTTTATGTCACTTTTGGGTGTTTATTGAGTCGTTTTTCGGCTTATTTTTCCAATAATTTAACCCTTTTTGTCCTTTATTTCTTTATTTACTTATTCTCGTCTTTTATCTTTATTTCGAGTATTTAAGTAGTTTTTAATAGTTTTTAGCTTATTTTCTTAATTTATTTAATTAATCTTATTTTCTTTGTTTTTATTTTAAGTTTTTAGTTCTTGTTATTTAATAAGTTCCTAGTTTCTTTTATTTTCTTATTTTATTTTATTTTCTTTTTTTTTTAGAAAGAAAAATCCATTAATAAGAAAGCCATACGACATCTACAAAGATATTCAACCCCAACAAGAACATTACAAAATAAATCAAAAGGCTAATTGCTTCATCAATACTATAGACACCGCATAGAATTTCCGTGAGGGAGCGTCCCCCGCTAATATCGCCACAGGCTTTTATATCACACGAGAGACTATCTATGGAACAGCTTTCGCCTTTGCGTATGTAGTCATAGAGAAACCTACCCTCTGATCCATCTTCATGTGCCCGTCGAATTGACACGCCTTGCAAACCTGCATCAGTCCTTGTTAATGAACAAGCCCTAAATTCCATAGATCAAAATCTAGGAAATAAACACACACAAAAATAAAAACAAACCAAAAATCCCACAAAAGGGGAATTATTGAAACCTAAAATGCAAAATTAAAGAAAAACAAGGAAAAAAGGGTCGGAAATAGTATAATTTTCGAAGAAATTAGACTATTTCCGACCTAAACAGCCGAACTTTTAGAAAACCCTAGCAGAGAGGGAGAGAGGGGCGAGGAGAGGAGAGGAGAAGAGTTTTTTAGCAATCAAAATGACTAATCTTACGAGTAGTATTATTTTATTTTATTTTCATATTTGTTTTACTTTATTTTATTTAATTTCTTTTGATTTTATTTTTAATTTAATTTTATTTTAGTTTATTTTTATTTTATTTTATTTTATCTTCCAATTCACCCTCGTGTTTTTAATTGTAGGTGTTCCGGGTCTCAAGGTCATGTTCGAGTTCAAAGTCCGAGATTCGAGGCACAATGCACAAGCCCATAGCTGCTGCCACCTAAACCTACACCACACCATCACCACCCATTTTCTTAACCTCCACCACACACACACACCACTCAAAGCACAAACCACACACTAATCCCCTGCTCCCTGCCTTCTCAACACCACCAACTGTAACAGCAACTACACTCCACAACTACCTCCAATCACACCAATACACCAGCCACCGCCAAAACCACCATCAATCACCACCAAACCACTCACCCACACACTCTTCGCAACTCCCCTGTTTCAACCAAACAGAGCAGCCACGCATCTCACCCCACACACCACCAACACCAACAGCAACATCAACAACAACCACGCACTCCACCATTGCTGCCCCCTTCACCACACAAAACAGCAACCACCATTCACCCCGCAACACACTCTTCGCAACTCCCTTGCTCCAACCTCTACTCACCCACGCACTCTATCACCCCATCCTCAAACCACTACAGCCACCACACCACCTCTGCGCGCAGAAGCCGCAAATCAGCAGAACCAGCCACCGCCGCGCACACACCCTGTTCTCACCTCGCAACAATCGCCCATCAATCGGAATTTGCAGCCTCGCAATTGGCAATTAATTACCCAAATTTATCCCCAATTCGATAGGAGCTACTTGCGGCCGCGCAACACTGTCAGAAGGCGCACAAATGGAGTCCAAAATCAGAGTTGAGGCAGTAGCATTTGCGCGACCTATGCGCGATGTCTTCGCGGGCTCGCATTTCTGGGTTCATATTGAACCATATTACGAGCTTTGCACATGATATTTAATGAGATCGAATGGTTGAGATTACAGATCAAAGATGATGTTCGTTGATAGCCATTGATGATGTGATGTGCGGCGGTGATGCGCTTCAATGGAGAACAGAGCAGCCGAGGTTGAAGAGGAAGGAAGAATCGGGGGAGGGTCTGATAGTTTTGCATTTTTAGGATTTTTGTTTTATTTTCTTTAGTTTCCGCTTTTCTTTTATTCTCTAGTTATTTATTTATTTTCTTTTCTTATTTCTTTATTTTTTTTTATTTTCTTTCTTTATTTCCCTTTTTACTTTTTTTTCCTTCTTTTTATTTTTCTATATTTTTCCTAGCTTAGTATAAATACCCGTTTTTGGGGTAATTAGAAGGATATCATATATTATGCTATTTTCTTAGTTAGTTCAGGAGAGCTTCTCTCTCTTAGGGTTAGATTAGATAATTTTTAGAGAGATAAAGTAGATTATTGCTCAATTTTCTTCCAAGTAATCAATTTTGGTCAAGTTTAATTTTCAATCAAGCAATTCCTTCAAGTTTTCATCTTTCATTAATCCTCTCTCTAGTAATCTCTAATCCTTTCCTTTAGCTTAATTTATTTGCTTTATTGTTGCTTATTTTTGTTAATATTTTTAGTTCATCTAGTTATTATTGTTTTCATTGTTTTTAATCATGCTTAGTTTTGTGCTTCTTGAGTTTATTTTTAGTATTGCTATTATGTTTAACCTCCCTTTTCTAGGCTAATTTCTTAGCTAGGGGAAGGGGGTGGAAAATATGTGTTGAATGTTGGATGAATAATGATGGTTGGATTGAATACATGCCTTAAATTGATGAAAGACATGATTTTTAATGGCTTGAGATTATTGTTGCACTTTATTTGATTGCCTTCTAGTTTAAATGCATGAAAATGATTTGAACTAGATTAAGATCACCTCTATTTTAATGATTGCATGGGAATGAGTTGTTAAAATGGAGTTTTATGAATTGTGCTTCTTTATTCTCTTGATGGTGCTTGTGTCTAATAGGATGCATGAGAATGATCCTAATTAGCATAGACCTCTTTCATTGATTTGCCTAAACTATTGCATGAGAATGAATTGTTTAGGTAGGATCTTGTGTTCTTTGGCATGTTCTTCATGATAACTATCATTATTCCCCTCTTTCTAATCATGTTTGACACCCCCGTATCCCTAGCGTTGTTCTCTCTTAATTCTATTCATCTTTATCTTTGCTTATTCGTAGTTTTAGTGCTTTTTATCCAAAAAAAAAACCAAAAAAATATTCCCCTTTTGACTTTTGCATTAGTGATATTGATGTTGGACGAGTGAGCTTCCTCAGTGGTTCGACCCTTTACTTGCCCCTATACTTGTATTAGGGTAGTTTAGGTTTTATAAATTTTTAATTTGATTAGGGTTAATAGTTTAACGACCTATCCTAGCCCGATCACTAGCCATGCGTTCCTACCACGAGTCATAATAAACTCACCTAATAACACATGTTGAGTCGTTGCACACACTTTGTCTTCGAGTAATGCACTATATTGTTTATGATCGTATACAAGGACCATGCATGCGTCGTTTTCCGTTATAATAGGAATGAGTGGAATATTTCACATTGGTTTTGAAATTTTTTTGATACACTCTTCCTTTCCAATCCGAGTATTGAGTCAATGCATTAAGTGAGCTCATTTTGTTCCATAGTACACGAGTTCAAGAATCACTATGCAAGAGTTGGAGTAATAAGAGGAACGTCATTCCTTCCTTCTTTTCTTCCAATCAAAGTATCAACAATAACAAAATTGTTATCCCTCTTGGCAATAACAAGTAATTCATAAGTATCCATGAAAACGAAGCATAAGACAAGTTTCCATACAAGATTTCATGTTTTTTTTTCTTCTTTCGTTCCAACCCTTTTTCCCTAATAAGTCTAGCATAGGTTCTCCTTATCCTTATGTCTATATGCCATGTTCCATCAATAAGCATTTCTTTCCTTTGCATTCGATCATGTCATTTGCAAAAAATATCAATTGTCGAACTAAACACAAGGTACATCAATGATTTGAGGCACCTTTGCAACCCTATCATTCCCTTTAAACCATTTTCAATCACATCCATGTAACACCCCCAAATCTCCTTCTACGTAAATACTATATTTATACATATACAAATACCGTAGAGATAGACTTGGGCGTATTACCGCCACGTGAAAACGTAAGGCTTAATTAATTACTCGAATTGCAGCGGAAAAATAACTAACTTTTATTAATAATAGGAGTAACCATAATAATTGTTTCAAAGTAAACTAATAAAAACTTGTCCATCTATAAATAAAATTAATTCCTAACTATGTGATCCCAATCCCGACTCTAGTATGTGCACGAACAACTTCACACCTGAAATCAAGATTGCTTACCAAAATGGTAAACAGGGCGAACCAAACACAAAAAGGAAAACAGATTAGCAAAAACGCTAAGTACGTATAAGTGCAAGGCATGTAAATACTTTTATCAGGCAAACATGCTTTCGAAATAACCATTTAAATTTAAACCTGTCACGAGTCAATTTCCAAAATTAAACTATCCAAAAAAAATAATTAAACCTTCCAAGGGTAGTAATATTCATCAATAAAAGCTTTCCAAACCAATAGATTTCCAATTTATAAACTTCTCAATTTTTGATATATTCCTAAATCAATTTTCCTCACCTAAGTGTGCACACCCCCCCAAGCAAGTTATACTATACTCGAGGAAAGACCAGATCATATAAAGCTCATGGTCTTACTTAACCAGTCCCGGGTAGAGGGACAATTAAAATACCAAATACTCAGGCCCATAATGAGCTGCAAATTAATTAAATTAAGTAATTTATAAATCAAAAACTTTTATTAAATCGATCAACACTTTTAAAGATTAAACCGTTAAATCGTAAAATTAAATATTTCAACTTATCATGAAAATCGTTAACTTAAAAATTCATACGTTTATTCAAACAATCATTCAAACAAACATTTACCAAAACACGCATTGTATCAAGGACCTGGCCACCTATACGTACCTTGATCACGAGAACAATTAAGGTACGATCACTAAACTTGACCACGATCGAGGGACTCCTCCTACACAATTAAAATAACCTTAATTAATATAAGGTTAACAAAATTAACACAAAACTATAAATAATACTCCACTAGTGCATGAACTACCAAACTATTAACTTTTATCAAAATAATGCTATTAGTATCAATGTGGTAAATAATTCATTAGCTTCTTAGAGGAATAATATTAGTAATAATAATCATAGTATAATAATCAAGACTTGTGGCAAAAAAAACAAAAAAAGAAGGGTGAAGGAAAGAATGTGACACTGCACCTCCTTGATACCAAGTCACGACAGAAGGTTGGCAGCAGGCTAGTTGGGTGGTCGTTGGTGGCGGAAGGGGTAGTTCGGTGGCGGCAACTTGGTTGCGGGTTGCAGAGTTTATTTAAGCTAGATAGAGTAAGAAGAGGATGTGATGAGATAGAGAGTAGAGAAGAGAATTTCTGATTTTGTGTGAATAAGTGGGAAGAATTAAGGGCCTATTTATAGTGTTTAAGGGGTAGTAAGATAGAGTTAAAGGATGGTTGAGATTAACATGGGAACATGATAAATGTAAGTTTGTTAAATGAATATGAGTGAAATTTAGTCTAGGTTAATTCATGTGGGAAAATCCAATGGAAAGGATTAGAGATGGAGTAAGATAAATACTAATATGGTTAAGAAAGATATATTAAATGATTTATAAGTTTAAATAGGATAAAGATAAGTAAGCACTTGGCTTGAGTTTCTTAACTCACGGCCAAAATAATTATTTTTTTTTTAATAAATAAAAAACGAAAATCATTCTTAAATAAATAAAATAATTAGATTTGATAATTAAATCAAGTTAAAATATATAGATAATATCAAAACTAAGATTAGATGTAATTCATGAGATAATAATTAAGCTAAAGTTGTTAAGTATTATTAAGATAAAATCCGGAAAATAAAATTAATAACGGAATATAACGGTAATTAATAAAGTATGGACCGTCCAAGATCATAATTTAGAAATATTTAATTATTTCAATTAATTAAAGAAATTACTAATTAAGAAAATATTTCAAAAAATTGGGGGTATTACAGTCTACCCCCCTTAAAAGAAGTTTCATCCCGAAACTTAAAATTATTTAATAACTCGAATTAATACTCCTAAATTAGTTAAAATTTAGTAAGTTCATGCACAACCTAAGGACTTGACTTAAAAGACTCACTTAATAAAGACATAAAAGGAAAGCGCGAAACTCTAAAGCATTCTACCCCCCTTAAAAGGAAGTTACGTTCCTGTAACTTAAACACTCACCATGAAAAGGTTAGGGTTACGCATTTCTACCTCAGCCTCCGAAGTTGCTCCCTCAACCTTATGGTTCGACTATGGAACCTTGACAAGCTTCACATCCTTGTTTCTGGTGCTTCTAACTTTACTATCTAAAATTCTCACCGGTCTTTCTTCATAGGTCAAACTCTCATCTAGCTCAATTGTCTCTGGTTCTAGCACATGTGCAACATCAGGAACATACTTGCGGATTGGACTCACATGAAAGACATTGTGCACCCTTTCCAACTTGTTGGGTAAGTCCAACTTATATGCTAATTTTCCAACTTTATGAAGAATCTCGTATGGCCCAATGTACTTTGGGCTCAACTTCCCCCTCTTCCCAAATCTCATTACCCCCTTCATAGGAGATATCTTTAGCAACACCTTCTCTCCTACTTGGAATTCTACATCTCTACGCTTCTCATCAGCATAACTTTTCTGTCTATCTTGGGCTGCTTTGATTTTGTCCTGGATTAGCTTCACTTGCTTAACAGTTTCCTCAATCATTTCAGGCCCAAGTACAACAGTTTCACTTATGTCACTCCAACAAACTGGGCTCCTACATTTCCTTCTGTACAAGGCCTCAAATGGGGCCATTCCAATGCTTGCGTGATGGCTATTATTATATGAAAACTCAATCAAGTATAAGTGGTCTTCCCATGAACCTTAATACTCTAATACACATGCTCTCAACATGTCCTCCAAGGTCGGTATAGTCCTTTCAGTCTGACCATCAGTTGCAGGGTGAAAAGCTGTACTCATCAATAGCTTTGTTCCCATGGCCTTTTGCAAACTTTTCCAAAAGTTAGACAAGAACCTCGAATCACGATCTGAAATGATATCTGTAGGCACTCCATGATACTTCACCACAAACTTCACATATGCCCTTCCCAACTGATCCATAGACCAAGTGTTTTTCATAGGTATAAAGGTTGTAGACTTAGTCAATCGATCCAAAATGACCCAAATCGAGTCATTCCCAAATCGATCCAAGTGTTTGTTCCTTGGTAATGCCCCCAGAAAATCCATGGTGATCGAATCCCACTTCCACTTTGGTACTTCCAAGGATTGATTTATTCCTTGTGGCCTTCGATGCTCTATCTTCACTTTGTGGCATGTTAAGCATTTTGCCACAAACTCTGCTACTTCTCTCTTCATGTTTGGCACCAAAAGACCTTTTTCATATCCTTATACAACTTATCCCCTCCAGGATGAATTGAATAAGGAGAGTTATGGGCCTCCTCCATCAGTCTCTGCTTAATGTCCCCACAATGTTGTGGAATACACCATCTCCCTTTAAATCGAATACTTCCATCATCAGCAATAGTAAAGTTCAAAACCTGTCCTCCCTCAATCTTCTCTTTTATTGCCTTCAACTTCGAGTCCCCCAACTGACTTTCTCTAATCTCATCATAAATAGAAGGTTTCACTGCCAAGGCATTTAACATCTTACTGACCTCTCCATGCTCCACCACTTCCAAATTCATCTTCTGAAATTCTACACATAACTGGTCTGGTAAAATCATCAAATTCATCAAATGACTGGTTTTCCTACTTAAAGCATCAGCTACCACATTAGCTTTCCCCTCATGATATTGGATATTTACACTATAATCTTTCATAAATTCCAACCATCGACTCTGTCTCGAGTTTAAATATTGCTGAGTGTAAATGTACTTTAGACTTTGATGATCTATGAACATTTTACAAGTTGCACCATATAGATAATGTCTCCAAATTTTCAAAGCAAACACAATCGCAGCTAACTCCAGGGTCATGGGTTGGGTAGTTCACCTCATGCTGTTTCAACTGTCTCGAAGCATACGCAATGACCCTCCGATTCTGCATTGAAACACAACCCAATCCAAACTTTGATGCATCACTATACACCTCATAGTGTCCACTTTCATCTGGCAAAGCCAACACTGGTGCCGAGGTTAACTTGTCTTTCAAGGTCTGAAATGCTTGTTCACACTCCTGGGTCCAAACAAACTTACATTCCTTCTTCATTAAATTCGTCATGGGCCTCGCAATCCTCGAAAAATCCTTCACAAATCTTCGATAATAACCTGCCAATCCCAAGAAACTTCGGACATCTGACACATTCTTCGGTGTTGGCCATTCACTCACTGCATTGATTTTCGAGGGATCTACTGAAATTCCTTCCTTAGAAATCACGTGACCCAAAAAGGCTACCTTTTCTAACCAAAACTCACACTTCGACAGCTTAGCATACGACTGGTTTTCCCTAAGGATCGACAATACTTTCCTCAAATGATCTTCATGTTCCTCCCTATTTTTAGAGTAGATCAAAATATCATCAATGAAAACCACCACAAACTTATCCAAATATGGCCTAAAGATTCGGTTCATCAAATCCATGAAAACTGCAGGTGCATTAGTTAACCCAAATGGCATAATTGTGAACTCATAATGACCATAACACGTCCTGAAAGCACTCTTGGCAATGTCTTGCTCTGCAATTCTCAACTGATGGTACCCTAACCTCAAATCTATCTTAGAAAATATTCCAGCCCCTTTCAACTGATCAAAAAAATCATCAATTCTGGGCAAAGGATACTTATTCTTGACTGTCACATTATTCAACTCACGATAGTCTATGCACAACCTCAAACTTCCATCCTTCTTTTTCACAAACAACACTGGAGCACCCCATGGAGAAGAACTAGGTCGAATGTATCCCTTATCCAACAAGTCATCTAACTAAGTTTTCAATTCCCTCATCTCAGCCGGAGCCATCCTATATGGAGTCTTCGAGATAGGTCCAGTTCCTGATACCAATTCAATGGTGAACTCAACATCCCTCACTGGTGGCATACCTGGTATTTCGTCAGGAAAGACATCTGGAAATTCCTCAACTACTGGAATACTCTCTTTCTTCTCATACTCTTTTCCCACTTCCTGAACACCACACATGTATATAGGATAACCCTTCCTGACACAATTTCGAAATTGCAAGGCAGAAATGATTTTGATCCCTGAACTCTTCCCTTCTGTAGACACCCATTTGTGTCTCCCCAAAACCAGACCCAATGATGAATGCCTTTCATGTCGAACCATTATCGAATAAGGTGAAAGTGGTTGAAAGTCAAGTGTTGCGGTTTAGTTTTAATTAAAATTCTCTTCTCTCTGTTTTTGAAAATAACTCTATTTATTTGAAAATAGCCAAACCATTTTAGTTTGGTCCATAATTAAGGTCCAATAATAGTGTAGTTAGATGGGGCTCGAAAAGATCTTTCCAACGATATATTATAAGCCCAATTCCGATGAATAATGAGGAAGTTATGGCCAAAATACTAAACTGGGCCCAAACCGGATTTTACCTACGGCCCAATGATCTAGAGGAGGGCCCAATGTTAATTATTATTCCTAAAACTATTAGGATTAATTATAATTTCCTAGAAGTTTCTAGAAGATTCCTTTTAATTCTAATATTATTAGATTTAATAATTAATTATTTTAAAATAGACTTTTATTTGGAGTAAAATATTATTTTATTATCTTAAAAATACGTATTTTATCTTTTGTACGGATTCCGTAGATCAAGTTGATTAAAGATCGGATTCCGCGTGAAGAAAACGCGCTAATACAGGTTGTCGCCAAACGACAAGTCTGTCGCCACGCGACAGACTTTGTCGCCGCGCGACAGAGTAGATTCTTGGCGACAGCTTGTAGTTTTATTCCTTATCAAATTCTATGTTTTTCCGGACTGTTTTCATTATAAATAGGGTCCGAATCCCTGTTTTCAGGATCATGAACTCTCATCAATTCTCATCAATTCTTCCTTAAATCTCTCTATTCTCCCTCTAAGCAATATATGCTTTCTTTCTCTCTCTCTTTCTAAACTAGCTTTTTACATACACAATTCCGCATTCACAAGATCTTGAAACACCTAGCCAAGTTCGAAGTTGCCTTCACCCTAGACGTGCAAGGTTTGATAATTTCTGAGGGTTTGGTCCAAAACTAGTCAAAACTTTATTTAATTTGATTCTTTAATTATTCTTTATTGATTTTCATTGAAGTTTACTAACTTGTGTATTTTGTTATTAGAAAGAGGTACGAGGCTTCAAAGTATGTAATCTTATTACTCTCTTTCAATGTAGAAAGCATGCTTATTATTGTTTTATGATTCCTAGTATCATGTTAGGATGTTATTTTATGCTTTCTAGTATCATGTTTAGGATGCCTTTACTCTTTCTAATATCATGTTAGTACCATGTTAGGTTTAAAGCTTTGATCTTTATTGTTTAGTGACATGCTAGGGGTTTGTTATTAACCTTGTTAGTACCATGCCTAGGATCTTGCTATTATTATTGAGCTTTATTATGCCTTATCATGCTATTATCATTATTGTTTATTAATTTATTATTATGTTGCTTGATATATTTTAATTGCTTGATCACACCTTTTATGATTGTTAAAGGGAATTTGTACTTGAAATCACGCTTAATGAGATAATTATTAATTTGGTTTAGGCTAATGTGATTTTAATTCAAGTGATCGCCAATAATAGTATTATTTGTGCATTAATATTCAACCAACATAGATTAAACAGGGTAGGTTTAATATAATGTTTGCATGTTATTCGAAAAGCGCGCATGAATACTAGCAGAACAAAGTAGAGGCCTATTTTATAGGGCGGGTCCTTTCTTTTTTAGATTGGATTCGTACCCTCATCCCCGGACCCTGTTTGGTTCAAGACCTTATGGAGTAGTTGATGGTCCTTTTGGATTGTCTTTTGGGTTTACAAGTTCCTAAAACTTGTTGGCGACTCTTTTTTGCTCTTTTTTTCTTTCCCTTTGGAACGTCACCGTACTTTAGTGTATGATCACAGTGGGGTTCAAGTTTGGGGTTATCGTAATGCTTGAAATATTCCCTACAGTTTTTGGCGACTTCACTGGGGAGGATTTCTATTTATATTCCTGAAATTTATTTAATTTTGGCAATTATTTAGAATCGAAAAGATGATGCGAAATCTGGAAAATTCGAAGAACACAGAAACTTGCCAAGACATGTAGGAACTAGCCTCTAGAAAACAGGGCTTGTCGCCCGTAAAAAGTTTCTGTCGCCTGGCGACAGGAGCTTTTATGCGGCGACAGTCCCTGTAGTCTGGCGCCAAGTTCTTCCAATACCGAGCCAGGGGTCTGCCTTCTTGCTTTGACCATTTCTAGCATTGTTGGCTTGATTTTGCTTATTGGTTGAGTCCTTTTCTCACTTTTCTGAACCCATATGTGTTCTACATATGGACATAACCCTCTGGGGGTTCCTGCTTCACCTGCACAATGGAATATCCCACTATCATGTGCAAAGTTCAGATTTGGGTACGTGCAAAGTTTGTGAATCCACCAAACCATGGAGTCGAGTTCGATTTCATCACGAACTCGCGGAATCCTGTCCATTCGCTCCAACCCTCCCGGTAGGCTTGTGTGCAATGCATATGGATTCATAACCATGAACCTTTTTGACTTAACCATATCCTCGAACTTTAGAGAACTAGAGCCATGGTTAGGTTGCAAACTCATCATATTGTGACTATGTGAACTACTTGTGCACCCTTGCTTGTATATATTATATATGTGTTAACCGTTTGTTTGACTTGTGTTAAAGACTAAATAAATTGACTAATGACTAAAAGGACTTTGTCTAATTAATTAATTTTGAATTAATTAAAGGCTAATAAATTAATCAATTCGACTTAGTACGACTTTAGGCATGTCCATTTAGAGTAAAATTACTAGAAACAGTCCAGATTAATGTTCCAGCAATGGCACAAAAATTTGGACTGTGGCGCTGCAGTTTAGTGTCTGTCGCCTGGCGACAATTTTGTCGTCTGGCAACAGGATCTAAACAGTGGCGACAGTCCTGTTGTTTTAGCGACAGTCTAGTTTTCTTGCTCGAGTCATCACGACGAGTCTAATTAACAGTCTACTAATTGGTTTATCAATTTATTAATGGTTCAAACCATGTTTAAGTCTTTAATTGAGTTTAGGCACTTAAAGTCCAATGGTCATACACTAAGAGTCAAAGCATGTCACTCACACACACATAAAGCACACACATAACATGTTTGTCACATTATGACCATGTCTAGAGAGTCTTGAATGCGTGTTTTCCGTCATTTTTTTTAGGGGGGTAAGTCGGATATTAATCCTCCAATTTTCAAACTTCATTAATTTTTCCAACTTCATTAATTTTTCCCTTAAAATATATACCCCATTTTTGCCTATTCTTTTTTAATTTTTAAACCATAAAGTCAAGTCAATTAGAGTCAAGTATTAAAACAAATATGGTTTAACTTACAGCGCGTGGACAAGAAAGGAAGGGCGTTTAATCAAGGACAACGCTTTTGTTCAAGTCTTACTTTTTGACAAACCAATCGGTAGGAAAAGGAAAGCTAAGAAGGCAATGTCTAGTCAAGAAGAACTTAATGAGGTCAAGGGATAGGTAGCCAACTTGGCTGAGATGTTACAAAACCTATCGCCGCAAATAAGTAATCCTGAAAAACAGAAACAAATGGGCCTAATCCAGGAAAGCTTGGGCAAGCTGTCCAACGACTTTAGATTCCAAGAGATTAGCTCCCAAGGGGTCTCGGTGGATAAGGACCTTCTCCCACAGAAGTTCAATCCCAATGACATCCCTAAATTTAAGGCTATGGATAACCCTTATTTTCATCTAAGAGCTTTTGAAACTGTAATGAACATTAAGGGGATAGATAGAAAAGCATTTCACTCTGTATTTTCATTATCTTTAGAAGCCGTATGTCAACAGTGGTACTTTTCACTTGATAAAGAAAAGACCTCTAGTTGGGAATCTATTGTAAGTGCTTTCATTGAAAGATATAAATGCAATATACAAATTGAAACTGATCATAGAGAGCTAGAAATGCTAAAGCAAAAAGAAAATGAAGGTTTCACCTCCTTCTTTAATAAATGGAGGGAAACTACTGCAAAAATGGTTGAAGTACCTAGTGAGAAAGAATCTGTCAGGATGTCATTAACAACCTCCAAGAAAAATATTCTAAACACCTTAGGTACCAAAGCAATCTAAACACCTTTAAGGCTGTCTATGATATTGGAATTAATATTGAAGATGACCTCGCTAAACAAAAAGCTGCTAATAATAACTCAAATAGTGGCTGGAAAAATAAGAAGAACGACAATCCTTCTTCATCCAAATCCACCCACTCAAACAATGTTAGCACCCTTAATCTAAATGAAGTTTTGGCAATGAATAAAAATCAAGGACAAAAGAAACCATTTAGGAAGAATTATACTCCTATTGGTATGAGTTATGACACCGCATTTGACCGCTTACATGCAAAAGGTCTTATAACTCCCATTGGACCATTTGGGGACCCACCTGTTGAAAGGAGAACGGCTAGCTGGAACCCAAATGCACATTGCAAATATCACCAAGGTAGGGGTCATCCTAAAGAAAATTGTTGGAGGCTAAAGGAAGCTATTCAAGACTTGATCGATAGTAACAAGCTCCCATTGCCCCCAGCAAGCAAGAAGCCAAGCATCAACACCGCACCGCTGTCAGATTCTTTGGCTATTTCCGACGAAGAAAATCAAGTGGACCCATCTAGCCGCATAGAGCCTATCGAGACCATTGAAGAAGAAATCTTCAAAGATGCTCTCGAATTCCATGGCCAAGAACCTGCAACTAAGCAAGAAGTTTTGGCGTTGACATCAATTTTGTCAGAAATGTACAAGTTGCTATCACAAACCTTTGAGGCTATAAGAGAGAAAAATGAGTTACTTAAAAGTAGACCTCCACCCAAGCAAAAGAAACCTTTTTCTCTCCAAGTGATTGACACTCCCAGGAAAAATAATAAAAGTTATACTCCAATTGGGACGTCGTATGCTAGCATGTTCAAAATGCTCTCCGAGAATGGTAAAATTCAACCTCTCGAACCGAGACCATTTGAGTCATTAAAAAGGATGGACAAATACTATTGTTCATACCATCAATCAGGGGGACATACAATAGAGCACTGCTTCAAGTTCAAGGACTTGGTTCAACGTTTGATTGATGAAAAGAAATTGGTTCAACTTCCACAAGATGCTTCAATTAATGGAGTGTGGGACAGTGATGATGAGGACGTTTACCTCAAGGATATTGAAGAGACTCCTCTATCAACAATATACCCAGTAAGTGACATTTGGGACGAGGAAGATTCACCCATAGATGTCCTCACCAGGTCCGGGAGAATACAACCTCCCATTTCAACACAACCTATACCTACTATCCAGCAAATTCCTGTGCCTATTATAGAAGACAACGATGTTGTCAAACAGTTAAAAAAGACTAAGGTTGAAATGAATGTATGGAAGCTCTTAGCTACATTTCGGGAGCATAGGGTTGCAGTCATGGATGCTTTGGCTAAAGTAGGCATAGATTCGGACACTACTCCTGAGGGACTTGCTAACTTCCTCACGAGTGATCTCCCAAGTCCAATCAACTTGGTCACCTTTTCGGATAAGGATTTACCACCGGAAGGTGACAAACACAATAAAGCACTAAATCTCACAGTGATATGCAAGAGGATGAAATGTTCCTATGACTCTTGTGGATAATGGTTCAGCCATTAACGTGTGCCCACTTAGAACCGCAAGAATGTTAGGAATAAGAGATGAGGGTTTATCCCCATCAACTCAAGGCATAAGAGCTTATGATAACTCACGTAGTCAAGCACTAGGGACAATTACCATGAATATAACGGCGGGTGCAATTGAGCATGCCACCACATTTCAAGTAGTGGATATCAAGGCATCCTTTAACTTGCTATTGGGACGCCCTTGGCTTCATGATTTAAAGGTCGTCCCTTCATCTCTTCATCAACAAGTAAAGGCCATAGTTGGAGGAATTCCAATTACCATTGATGCTTCATCCATGAGGATCAAAACAGTAGAAAATCCACTAATTAATGTGGAACATGATGAAAATGATGAGGATTTGTGGGGCTTTAGCGAAGAGGTCTCCTTAATAGAGGAAGACGAAAGGACCCCTCTTCATTACGACCTCCACTCAAACATGACAACTAATGCTATTTTAAGAAAGCAAGGACATTTTCCTGGAATGACTCTAGGAAAGAAGAAAGGAATAGCTAAACATATGGGACTACCTAGCATCCCTAAATTGGATACTTTCGGACTTGGTTTTGAACCAACTCGCGAAGACCTTAAGTGGGCCCAGGAAAAATCAAGAGCACGAAGGAATGCTCGTGCACAAAAGAGGGAGATACCCATGGATCAATATCCTCTCACATTAAATGGACAATTTATAAGAGCAGGAGAGGATTATCCTTGTCATGAATTTCCTTAACCCTTCGTGGTAAATGGCATAAGACAACCCGGGTTCGAGATCTTTTTGGATTGTTGCTTCCTAGACGAGATCCCAACTCCAATTTATAAGGAGAAGGTACCTCCTTGCTTTGACTTTAATGTCATGCGACTCCTCTTCGGAAGAGAAAATAATGAGCCAAGATACGCGGAAGATGATTCTTCACTCATCCAAACGGTTCTCCAAAGTGAAGGCTTTGACCCCTCGGAATTTATCACTCCAATAGAAAATCAAGAGTGTGGATGGCGCAAGACGGTGAAGATAACCACTACAAATGGAAGGAAGATTTCAGTTACTACAGGACAAGGACCAATGTTCGAAGAATCGTCTGAGTCAGAGTCTGAGTTAGAGTCTTCCCCTATCGAGTCTTCCAAACCTTTAGTTGTAGCACCCTCGCCTTCTATTTCTACTCCTAGGATAGTTAACAATCAAGTTCCAACGGACATTTCCTTATTTGATGTAATGATTTCTGAATTCAATAATATGTCTTTTTCCCCGTATTCCTCTTGTTTTTCTTTATCTAAAGATGACGAGCATTGCTTAACTAATGATGAAAATGACAAAGAAATAATTAAAGCAATGGAAACACTTGAAAACAAGACACCAATAATTGAGGATACAGAAACGGTTGATATCTCAAAAGATCCAACCATTAAAAGAGAAGTTAAAATCGGACTAACACTAAGTAAAGATGAAAGAACCGATTTAATTAATCTACTTAAAGAATTTATTGATGTATTCGCTTGGTCATACGAAGATATGCCAGGCATTAATAGAGAGATAGCTCAACACACAATACCATTAATTCCAGGAATGAAACCAGTAAAACAAAAGTTACGTCGAATGAAACCCGACGTAGCTCTTAAAATAAAAGAAGAAGTGCAAAAATAAATAACTGCAGGTTTTATCAGGGTATCTAAATACCCCGAATGGGTCGCCAATGTCGTCCCGGTTCCGAAAAAAGATGGTAGAGTTCGAATGTGTGTCGACTATCGAGATCTAAATAAGGCAAGTCCAAAGGACGACTTCCCTTTACCACACATCGATATTTTGGTAGATAATACAGCAAATCATGCGCTTCTCTCGTTTATGGATGGGTACGCAGGATACAATCAAATCCTCATGGCCGAAGCAGACATGGAAAAGACAACGTTCATAACACCTTGGGGTACTTATTGCTACACGGTAATGCCATTCGGGTTGAAAAACGCGGGTGCTACTTACCAACGAGCAGCAACTGCCCTACTCCATGACATGATGCATAAAGAAGTGGAGGTTTATGTGGATGACATGATCGTAAAATCAAAAGACCGCCAAGGACACCCAATAGCCTTAAAAAAGTTCTTTGAAAGGCTAAGAAAATACAACATGAGATTGAACCCCTCCAAATGTGCTTTCGGAGTTACCTCAGGAAAACTCTTGGGATATGTCATAAGCTCTAGAGGAATAGAGATAGACCCCACCAAAATAAAAGCAATCATGTCCATGCCACCGCCCAAAATCGAAAAGCAAATTCGAGGATTCATTGGCCGGTTGCAATACATAAGTAGGTTCATATCCAAGCTAACCACAATATGCGAACCAATATTCAAGAAGCTTAAGAAGAATGTACCAATTATATGGGACGATGAGTGTCAAAAAGCCTTTGAAAAGATCAAAGCCTATCTCTCGAATCCTCCCGTATTAGCTCCAGCACTCCCTAGAATACCCCTAAGGTTATACTTAACCGTCACAAAGGAAACAATGGGAGCCATGCTTGCACAAGAGGTAGAAAGTAAAGAAAATGCTATTTACTACCTAAGTAAGAAAATGCTCGAGTATGAGACACGCTATACACCATTGGAAAAGTTGTGCCTTGCATTGGTGTGGGCCACAACTAAATTAAGACATTACATGCTCGTGCATACCGTTTACGTAGTTTCACGAATGGACCCCCTTAAATACCTATTCGAAAGATCTACACTTAACGGGCGTATCTCAAGGTGGATAGTGAATTTGGCCCGATTCGATATAAGGTTTATGCCTCAAAAGGCAATTAAAGGATCAGTGGTCTCGGATTTTCTAACAGATTTCCCAATAGAAGATTCGACACCCTTTGAAGAGAATGAATTCCCAGATGAAAGTTTAATGATGACAGAGGATGACACATGGACTCTATATTTCGATGGAGCCTCAAACCAAAAGGGATGCGGCGTAGGAGTCTTACTAGTATCACCTAAAGAAGAACATGTTCCTATATCCATTAAATTAGATTTCGACGTCACCAACAACGCAGCCGAATATGAAGCATGCGTGGTAGGCCTCGAAACTGCTTTAGCCTTAGGTGTAAAGAAACTCCGGACATTTGGGGATTCTTCTTTAATCATTAATCAAATCTCAAAGAGATGGAAGGTTAGAAGTGAAAGCTTAGCTCCCTACCAGACATATTTGGAAACTCTCACTGATCAGTTGGAAAAACCAATTCGCCGATGCCTTGGCAAGACTAGCCTCAATGGTTAGAATTCCTAAGGAAATTGAGCAAATGCCTTTAACCATAGAAAAAAGGCATAAACCAGCATATATTCAAGCTATAGAAGACGATGAAGTGATCCAAGAAGAAGAACATGAAGAAGAACCATGGTTCATAGATATACTAAATTATGTCACCAAAGGAGAATATCCTCCTCATGCTAACAAAAGAGCGAAAAGAGCACTAAGACTTTTAGCTTCCCAGTTTGTACTCATAGGAAATGAACTACACAAAAGGGTGCCTAAAGGTTGAGCTCTATTATGTGTAGGCAAAAAGGATGCTCAAAGAGCTATGAGAGTAGTCCACGAAGGTATATGTGGAACACATGTTAATGGCAAAATGCTAGTCCAAAAAATAATGCGAGAAGGATATTATTGGACTACCATGAATAAAGATTGTCATCAATATGTAATGAGATGCCCTAAGTGTCAAATTTATGCAAATTTACAACATATCCCACCATCTCTCCTCTACACATACACTTCACCATGGCCTTTCTCTACATGGGGAATAGACATAATCGGAAAGATCACACCTCCCGGAACAGGAGGTCATGAATACATCTTAGTCGCAATAGATTACTTCACAAAGTGGGTGGAAGCACAATCATATGCTAAACTCACTGCCAAACATGTAGCACTCTTTATCGAAAGAAACATAATTTGTCGATACGGAGTCCCACATGAAATGATAAGTGACAATGGAACTCACTTTCAAGCCGAATGTGAAGAATTGCTACAAAAGTATGGTATTCAACATCACCATTCTTCTCCTTATAGACCTCAAGCAAATGGAGCAGTTGAGGCCGCTAATAAAAATTTAAAGACAATCATTGAGAAAATGACTGAAAGTTATAAGGATTGGCCTGACAAACTTCACTTCGCACTGTGGGGTTATCGCACGTCAATCCGAACATCAACAGGAAATACACCATTCAACTTAGTATATGGAATGGATGCCGTACAACCTGTAGAATTAGAAATACCTTCGCTACGCATTGCGTTAGAAAGTAAACTTGATGAAGTCGAATGGACTAGAGCACGGTATGAAGAGCTAATTCTACTCGATGAAAAACGACTAGAGGCTCAATATCACACCCAATGTTATCAAACCCGCATGGCTAGACATTTCAATAAGAAGGTCAAGACTAGAAATATCAAGGTTGGGGACTTGGTATTGAAAGCATTAAGGAAAAATGTTTTGGACCCAAGAGGCAAATTTAGGCCTAATTGGTCCGGACCATATATTGTCAAAACAATCCTGTCAGGAGGCGCGGCTAAGTTAGCTGACATGGATGGTAATGACTTTTCGAACATGACAAACCTTGACCAACTTAAGAAATACTACCCATAAGTACTTGAGTAAAATACTCAAGAGAGCTACGTTTGGCCTGATTCCCAAAACAAAGGATACGTAGGCAACCCAGACAGGGTGCGGCCACATTAATTTTTTCAAATTCTGTAACCCCGAGGTAAAAAATACATGTCTGCAAAATTTCAAGACTGGCGCCAGAAGATAGCCTCTGTCGCCAGACGACAATTTTGTCGCCAGGCGATAGAGCCAAATTGACAGGGACAGTAAATTAGATAACAGCGTCAGGTTTCTGCGAGTGTCTGGGCAAGTTTCGTATATTCTGGAAATTTATTCGACTTCCGTACTCGAATTAAGTCTCCGAAAAATAGATATTGTAATTGTTTTCATTGCTTTAATTGAAAAGTTAGTTGAAATAAAAGCTGAAATTTTATTAATTAATAAAGAAATTTCATTATTGATGAAATAAAAGCTGAAAAATTAACTAAAACAAATTAACTTTGTCTAATAAATCAAAGGAAAAGCAATGCTCTATTCTTTTTTCTCTTTCTTGATTCTCTTCCAATTTTTGTCTTCATTCTCTTCCTCTTGATCCATAACCTTTGCTAGGAGACATCCATTAGAAGATCTACACTCTATTTTAGTATAGATAGTTTCCCCCTTCGCTAAAACCCCATGTTTCTTCTCTACCCAAACTTTCCTTTTCGTAGAGTCAACCTTCCTTTTTCCTTTGTCTTTCTTAGAACTTTTCTTCCTTGGCATAATAGGAGTTTTGAATTCGCTCCTTTCCCCTAGGCGTTCCTTAGCAGGGACCTTTTTGTCACCTAGACGATTCTTCACATCGGTCTTCTCAATCTTGACTTGCGATTTCTGGAATCTTCCATCAAGCCATTGTTTCACTTTGCTTGACAAACAAGGTGGATCCTTGTGGGTAACCACCTCCCATAAGGGCCTACCACTCCAATATTTGTCAAAGCGCTCAACATCTTATGACACATGAAATTCATAAGGACGACGGAGATCTCCTGTAGGGATGGTTTGTGCGAGACCATATTGTCTCATAACTCTACAAGGAAAATAGAAGGTCAATCTCGACAAGCTCGGGAGACGACATTATGCTTGGTTATTACAACCAACCATCGCCTCAATTTTCCACCAAGGGACGATCCAGATTATGGTAAAATCACCGGCAGCAAACACCTTGCTCCATTCACGGCGACCTATCTTCAAAAATCGTTTCTTTCGCCGAACTATGCAATTTGGATCATATGTGTGTATATAGTCAGGAGGATTAATAAGTTTTAACCTCTCCATGAGCCATATCTGTAAAATATGTGTTTGATTAGTAT
Organism: Chenopodium album; assembly: GCF_948465745.1. NCBI lineage: Eukaryota > Viridiplantae > Streptophyta > Magnoliopsida > Caryophyllales > Amaranthaceae > Chenopodium > Chenopodium album. Next base: position 21,876,422 of record NC_137858.1, on the reverse strand, counting down.
TACAGTGTAGAAATATTTTTAGTTCTTTGTAATTAAGAATAGTATTATTTCATACCTGTAATAAAATTGGAGAACCTCGAAAAGGTGCTCCTGGATTCTTTCTTAATGCATCCAACCATAGCATGGTCTCTCCAACAATTAGCGGCATTGGATTTTTCCCGGACTCAACTTGTTCTATAACAGATATAATCATTGTTTGGCCTTCATTATCCTTACCACTAACTAAAAGTAATTGGTTAAACATGCAAAAGAGGAAAGCCCTTCTCTTATGGACACGAAAATCAGGATTAGGATTGTCATAAAAGTAATGTGCAAATTCTGTCAAATCAACTACATTACCATGCACTATATTTTTTAAGGCCGTACCCCTTAGATCAAAAAAGCATTCAAAATCTTTATAATAATATTCACTAACTCTAGGCATTACCGCAAGATCTGTGGAATAATAGCCTATACTGGCTCCAAATTCTTCCGGTAAAGGGCATATTTCATCATGGAAAAATCTAAAACAGTGAGTATTAGTGTCCCAATAGTCTATGGCAGAGTAAATAAAGTCCATGTCAAGACTCACCCCCTTTATTCCAAACATACCCCCCATGCGGAAAGTATCTAATGCTTTTTTCTCTTTAGAAGTTAAAAGACGACACCACTCATTCATGTATCCACAAAAAGTTCTTTTAGATAAAGGCATGATTACTAGTTAATTAATTAATTAATGAACTGGTTTAATAATGCAGTAAACGGAGGATTCGGGGGCTATTTATAAGTTTTTTTTCACGACATATTTCAATTTCCGTAGGAAATAGGAAAAGTGAGTCTGTCGCCAAGCGACAAAACTGTCGCGTGGCGACAAAGGCTGTCGCGTGGCGACAGGTTTAATTACGTGGAGCCAGTATATTTCTTCGTAGCGACACCTATTACGCGTAGGAAACTGTGTTTTTACTTGCTTCAATTCGACTTTGACTTGACTTTTTATTATTTTCCTTTCTTATCCATACACCCTTATTATTATTATTTTTATTATTATTATATTTTATTAAGCTTAATTAATCTTAGGCTTATTTTCGGTAATTATACTTTTTTCCTTCATTTTTTTTCATTTCTTTTTTGGGGGAGAGAGTCGGTACCCTCCACTAATATTAAAATGACGGAAATTTTGCGCAAAAATTACACTTTCTCACACAATCACATGCACAATAAAAAACTAATAAATAATAAGTCATGTAGATAAAATGTTAATAAATAATAAGTGCAAATATATACAAGTGTCTAGTACATAAATCATGTGAATAAAATAGACAAAGTCCTACAAAAGTCAAAATAAATAAAACACAGGTACAACTACGGTGCCGGAGGTCGCAAGTCGCGAGGGAAGCCAAATGTATCAAAGAATGTCCTACTCCGTGGAGTATGTCCATCATCGTCCCCTGAGCCACCAGGCGGCGCAAACTGCAACTCAGGGCCAGGCCACCTAACCTCACCCTGAAACCCGACAGAAAGAGGCTGGGGCTGCAAAGGATGCTGCGACGACGAGCCAAACTCGTACGTCCCACCACCCATCCCACCTCGAATGGTCGACCCGGTCAGAACATCCTCAGGTGATGACGCCGAGTCCTCTACAGCGGCGACCTCAGAACGACCACCTCGACCACCGGAAGTAGTCCGGCGACGCCTCGAGTCGGACCTAGTAGTCTCTCTCCTAGGCTCGGGTCTCGACCGAGTGCGTGGAGAAGGAATAGGCTGCCCCTGCAAAAGTAAATCAAAGTTAGCAAGTATAAATGAAAAGCAAGTCAAAAATGATAAAAGCAAAAAGCAATACCTCCTCAGCATCGTTGCTACGACAGGTAGCGCGGTTCCGCAACCTCACAAGCTGGCTACGAAAGGCGTCTATGCACCTAGCCATAGCCGTCACCACCTCGCGAGAAAACTGTCAAAGTAACTAAGTCAGTAACAATTACGAAGCAAATATGAAGATAATAGGTGAGAAGTTACTTACTCGAGTCTGGTGACGAGGAATAGACCGCTCCACAAACTGCTCTCCCTCTGGAGCCGGCGGAATAAGCTCCTCGATCGGCCCGTACATGCCCTGGTAGCGTATGGACATCCTCGGAGGAATGAACTCCCTAGGGCCAGCCTGTCAAGAATAAAAGTTAGAAAAATACTTGGGGGCTACCTAAAGAAAGATAAACAAAAAAAAATAAATAAAAGCATACCGCTGCCTCCTCTGAAAGGACAGTAGCCGGACCTAGCAACGGTAGCAGGTCTTCCTCATAGCTCTGCTCGAGGAGAACGTAGGACCTCCAAGGAGTACCCAGAGTAGGTCTACCAGCACGATCCCGCTACAAAGCATCGTGGAACATATGCTGGGGTGGAGGAGCAGGAACGACAAAAGTGTCTGAGGAATGCTGAATGGCTACCCTCTCCCCTAGGTAGACCACCGCGTCGTACGTCCCCAGAAAGTAACGATGCTCAGCTGTGTACTGCGCCGCCAGCGCAGAAATAGGAAAGGTAGCCCAAGGTCGATAGACCGGGCTAGGCTCCTGCAAAAATCGCTAAATAAGGCACTAATACTAAAAGATGATAAAAGCAAGTATGAGTTATGGAAACCTACCGAGAGGATCATCTCTCGAAGGCGCAACACCTCCGGTGGACCTCTGCGGCCTCCCCAACTGGCAGCAATGGGGAGCACGCGAGGAGAAGGCCTCGCAGGCGCAAGAGAAGGAAAGTACTCGTAGAACCAAATCTATATGAAAAGACAAAAATCAGTAAAGATTCTGCTTCTAAATCTAGATTTAAAACCACAAAAAGGAAAGGAGATGTACCTCTACGACCCTCCAAAAGCTGGAAAGGGCAACCTCTCCAGACAAGGCCTTGTGACGACAGGAACGCCGCAAGCCCAGTAGAAAGTCCGCATAGGCCATGCTGGCCCAGTCATATGTCCCGACCAAATGAAGATCGCGAACAGCGGACAGGTAGTAAAGAAGTACTCTACTACCTCGATCAGGGGAAAATGTCCCTGATAGCAGAATCAGCACAAAGATACGCACCCGCTGCTCTCGGGTGGTAGCATCATCCTCAAAAGCTCCAGCCAGCGTGCAGCGACGGATACATCGGGAACTCAGCTGTCCCGACTGAGCCTCAGTCTGGGTCCGAACAACGATCGGCCCCAACAACTCCTGAACCTCCGGCGAATAGACGGTGACACCGGCGTCAAAAGGAAGAGGAGTAGACTGGAACTCTAGCCCCGTAATGAGGCTGAAGTCAGCTGGAGTGACTGTCATCTCACCCTAGGGAAAATGAAAGGTGTTGGTGGTGTCCCAAAAGAACTCCACCAAAGTTCGAACGATGAGGTTACCCCCATCGTATGAAAACATGGCCCGGGTGGCCTGCAGGAGAGGAGTCAACCCACATGACTCCCAAAGACGACGAAGCCCCTCATTGCGACTGATGAAGTTGTCGTACAAAGAAATGATGGTAGAATTACCCGAGCCGTGGCTACGGGTCCTCCCACTCGCAAGACCTCGTCGGATTCGCTCCGACAAATGATGAACCGACGCGTGAAACAGGGTGCGCTCGTCCCAATCTGGCATGAGACCCAGCCTGGAAGTAGAAGGCACGTCCTCGCCCTCACTGGTGGGCTCGTCCTCTCGACGCGTGTCTCTCGATCGAGAACCAGAACCACGTCGTCTAGCCATGCTAAAGTATGTAAAAGTAATTAAATTTAAGGCTCTATAGTATCTAAGGTTCACCTAGGCCGCATGATACTATGTTCGCAAAACAGAGTACGTAGTACTAAAACAGAGCAAAATTTCAATCAAGCATGGAAGCATTTTTCAAGCAAATAAACAATTTCTTGCAAACATATGATGAATATGGTGACAAATTGTACAAGCAAAAGCAGTAAAAATGCAAAAAACGACCCACATTGTTCTTCACGACCTTACGAGGTCCAACAATGGTGAATCACTCGTTTTTTCACCAAATTGATTCAAACAAGTCTCAAAATACTCCCAAGGTAATATACAAGCATAATTAAACAAATTCAAGGCATAAAATTCAACGAACAAGGCAAATTAAGCAAAGTGAGTTTCGAAATTTTCGAAAATTCGCGAGCAAGAACGTGCAATTCCTCAAAAACCGAGTAGAGTTTGAGAAAAACTTACATAGATCGGGAAAATAGATGGGAAAAGCTTCGATTTGCAACAAGTTTGAGCGAATTTGGTTAAGAAATGAGCAAGAACGAGTGAATCAAATTTTTTGCGAAAGAATGAGAAACAGAGTAGCAGCGGAAATGAAGAAGAAGACGGGTTTTAAAACCCCGATTCTGTCGCCAAACGACAGAATTGTCGCTAGGCAACAGACCCTGTCGCGTGGCGACAGAGGCAAAACCTCGCGACAGGCGTCTCCGGCCAACGCTGGAGCGGCGACAGAATACTGGGCCCCTCCTCATGACTTTGTGGGCCTATTTTAGCTGTTTGGGTTCCTTGGTACGCCAGTTAGCCCCTTTAAGCAAATTGACATGATTTAGTCAGCTTGATTGCAGATGCATTAAGTGATCGACTTGGTGAAAGATCGTCTCACTTAGCTTAAAGCGCCTAAGTATTGGCTCATAACAAGGCACCGAAATATTGGTTCAATAAATGCACCGAAATAATGGTTTACAAAGACAAAATCACCGAAGTACTGGCACAAACATAAAAAATAACAATAATAACAATATATTAAGGGTCAATAAGCAGAATGATTCTTTGGCGATGTCCCAACATAGAGAGGAGTTGTCTAGTGGCGAAGCACGGCCGTGGCGAGGTAGTGTCACAAATTTTGGAGATGGCGAAGCAAGGTCAACTTCGACGGTCCCTCAAGGTAAAGATGAGATTGTCTACAGCGGCGACGCACTGCCGTGGCAACGTACGGCCACAACCTGAAGATGACGACATATAGTTATTTTCGACGATGTTCCCGAAATATTGTGGAGGATTGTCACCAAGAATATTGAAGACGACGACATATGTTTATCTTCAATGATGGCGTTCACGAGGCACTGTGGAGGTTGTCACAAACAACAAAAGCAACAGCAAAATGGTTACGCTCAGAGACGTGTACTCGACGGTGTAAGATACGCGTTTCTTAACTCTTTTATCTGTTTAACTAATGATTGTTTTACAGGTATCGGCGTTATAAGAATGATTTGGAATCGCAGAACGTTTTGAATCATTCTCCGTCCCTATCAATACTTTGACTCTCGTTTTTCGAAACATAAGTTTCTTCAAACTCAGTCAAAGTGGGGGCTTCTGTAGACACCCATTTGTGTCTCCCCAAAACCAGACCTAGTGATGAATGCCTTTCACGTCGAACCATTATCGAATAAGGTGAAAGTGGTTGAAAGTCAAGTGTTGCAGTTAAGTTTTAATTAAAATTCTATTCTCTCTGTTTTGAAAATAACTCTATTTATTTGAAAATAGCCAAACCAGTTTAGTTTGGTCCATAATTAAGGTCCAATAATAGTGTAGTTGGATGGGGCTCGACAAGATCTTTCCAACGATATATTATAAGCCCAATTCCGATGAATAATGAGGAAGTTATGGCCAAAATACTAAACTGGGCCCAAACCGGATTTTACCTACGGCCCAATGATCTAGAGGAGGGCCCAATGTTAATTATTATTCCTAAAACTATTAGGATTATTTATAATTTCCTAGAAGTTTCTAGAAGATTCCTTTTAATTCTAATATTATTAGATTTAATAATTAATTATTTTAAAATAGACTTTTATTTGGAGTAAAATATTATATTATTATCTTAAAAATACGTATTTTATCTTCTGTACGGATTCCGTAGATCAAGTTGATTAAAGATCGGATTCCGCGTGAAGAAAACGCGCTAATACAGGTTGTCGCCGCGCGACAGACCTTGTCGCCTCGCGACAGACCCTGTCGCGTCGCGACAGAATCGATTCCTGGCGACAGCGTGTAGTTTTATTCCTTATCAAATTCTATGTTTTTACGGACTGTTTTCATTATAAATAGGGTCCGAATCCCTGTTTTCAGGATCATGAACTCTCATCAATTCTCATCAATTCTTCCTTAAATCTCTCTATTCTCCCTCTAAGCAATATATGCTTTCTTTCTCTCTCTCTTTCTAAACTAGATTTTTACATACACAATTCCGCATTCACAAGATCTTGAAACACCTAGCCAAGTTCGAAGTTGCCTTCACCCTAGACGTGCAAGGTTTGATAATTTCTGAGGGTTTGGTCCAAAACTAGTCAAAACTTTATTTAATTTGATTTTAATTTGATTCTTTAATTATTCTTTATTGATTTTCATTGAAGTTTACTAACTTGTGCATTTTGTTATTAGAAAGGGGTACGAGGCTTCAAAGTATGTAATCTTATTACTCTCTTTCAATGTAGAAAGCATGCTTATTATTGTTTTATGATTCGTAGTATCATGTTAGGATGTTATTTTATGCTTTCTAGTATCATGTTTAGGATGCCTTTACTCTTTCTAATATCATGTTAGTACCATGTTAGGTTTAAAGCTTTGATCTTTATTGTTTAGTGACATGCTAGGGGTTTGTTATTAACCTTGTTAGTATCATGCCTAAGATCTTGCTATTATTATTGAGCTTTTTTATGCCTTATCATGCTATTATCATTATTGTTTATTGATTTATTATTATGTTGCTTGATATATTTCAATTGCTTGATCACACCTTTTATGATTGTTAAAGGGAATTTGTACTTGAAATCACGCTTAATGAGATAATTATTAATTTGGTTTAGGCTAATGTGATTTTAATTCAAGTGATCGCCAATAATAGTATTATTTGTGCATTAATATTCAACCAACATAGATTAAACAGGGTAGGTTTAATATAATGTTTGTATGTTATTCGAAAAGCGCGCATGAATACGAGCAGAACAAAGTAGAGGCCTATTTTATAGGGCGGGTCCTTTCTTTTGTAGATTGGATTCGTACCCTCATCCCCGGACCCTGTTTGGTTCAAGACCTTATGGAGTAGTTGATGGTCCTTTTGGATTGTCTTTTGGGTTTACAAGTTCCTAAAACTTGTTGGCGACTCTTTTTGCTCTTTTTTTCTTTCCCTTTGGAACGCCACCGTACTTTAGTGTATGATCACAGTGGGGATCACGTTTGGGGTTATCGTAATGTTTGAAATATTCCCTACACCTTCCTTCCTATAAGTCACTGTCACTTTACTCGGACCCAACAATTTCACTTTCTGAGCAGCACAATCTATGTGAGCCTTATACTTTCCTAGCCAGTTCATCCCTAAAATCACATCTTGGTCTTGCAACTCAAACTCAATCAAATCTGAAAGAAATTCTACTCCAGCTATGGTGATAGGTACCCCTTTATGTAACTTAGACCAATTTCTCACCTCCCCAGTTGGCATAGAAACATCTAGAGACACTAATAATGGACTCTCTAACTTTAATCTCTAGACTAGAGATTTTGAAACAAAAGAATGAGACGCACCAGAATCTAACATGACTCTAGCATTCAAAGAACAAACAATGAAAGTGCCAATTACCACATCATTAGAAGCCTCAGCCTTACGATGATTCATCACGAACACACGACCCTTAGGGGCCCCTCTTGCACCGCTACTAGTTCCATTCCTCTGAGCTAATCCATTGGTCAAGGGTGGTTTAGGTGGGTTATTGGTCTCTTGGACTTTCCCCATCTTCACATCCTTCTCCTTGGTGTAGCACTCATACCCCAGATGCCCCAGTTTTTGACAGTAACGACAAGTCACAGGGTTTCCCTCACAGTCCTTCCCTGGGTGGTTTTTCTCACATCTCTTACAAAAGTAACTTCTCTTAGGCCTAGTGTTATTTCCATTCCCATGATTGTTATTTCCCTGTCCATTAGCTCCCTTCCCAAGGTTTCCTCTATTGTCCCTCTTGTTGAATTTCCCATTTCCCCCAGAACTCTCCTCAATCCTAGGCCTCTTATCAACTCCGTGTGAACCCCCATCACTCTTCCTTTTCCCTCCAGTTGAGTTCTCTAACTCTCTCCCTCGAATCCCATATAGGTGGGCAGCTCTCCCATAGACTTCATCTAGTGTTTCAAAGGTTACCCCTCCCAACTTCCCCTGAAGACTTAGGGTCAAACCTTGCTTGAACCTTTGGGCTTTCAACTCCTCCGTGGGTACTACCTCTGGTGCAAACCTCATCAACTCAATAAATTTATTATAATATTCATTAATGGTCATATTCCCCATCCTTAGGTTGGTAAACTCCATGCATTTCTGCTTCTTCAGATACGCAGGGTAAAACTTGTCTCTTATTGCCTTCTTTAGTTTCTTCCATCCAAAGTTAGGGGTTTCCAAAAGCCTATCCCTATTTTGACTCCACCACAGATCAGCTTCTTCCCTCAAGCAATACACAACATTATTAACCTTTAATTCTTCAGGACAGTTAATAGCATCAAATAGCTTGTGAAATTCCCTTATCCAATTCTCTAAACTAGCAGGATCCTCCTTCCCAAGGTAAGTGGGTGGCTTTACAGCTGCCACCCTCTTAAAAACTTCCCCAAACTAATCCAAGTCGTTGCTACGGTTCCCTTGACTCACCAGTTGGCTCATGTTCTCAGCAATGGTAGTTAGCCTCCTAAGAGTAGAGCTCATTTTGGAACTACTTCCTACTCTCAAAGACATCCTGAATAACTTAGAATAACAAATACACATTTTATTATAAAAAAAATTCATAGAATTCTTATTAATAATTGAAACTTCATACTTAGCCACATAGGCTTATTAAAACAAATAATCTTGTCACTAAGAATTCATAAGGGCCACTATCTGGCTTACAAAACAAAACAACTTGCTACTAATAGAAGAAATCAGTCAATTATTATTCTGAAGCTCTACTCTTGGTCTTAGCTTGCTGGATCATCTTTTCTGGCCACGTCACCTGTGTTTCCTGTGGAAAGTTGAGGGGAATCAGGATCTAAAAGTTTAGCCATGTGGGTTGGATTTTGGTTAGGTTCAAGCAAAAAGGTGGGATTATATTCACTGTAAGTTGGGCTACGACAAGATCCATAGCTAGAATTGTGGTTCGGGCTAACATAGGGGTTAAGTTTACAATTTGTTCTGTGGTTTGGGCTAGATACTTGACCTCTTGGGATAGGGGGTTCAGGGGAATGACGTGGAGATTCAAAGTTATATGGGTGAGGGATTTCTGAGTCATCTGATGATGTATAGTCGAGGTGCAAACGTGGAGGTGGTAAGGGTGGCATATCATGGTTTAGATTATTCAAGTTATGTATTTCTCGAGGTGTAAGTTGAAGCGGAATTTCAGCAACTACTGGTCTTGGGGGTTGGCTCCATTCAACTTCAGTAAAATGTAAGTCTGCCTTAAAATTGGTTAAAGTTCCTAGCCACTTTCCTTCATGCATATAGGCATCTATGTTCCACAACCCACTAGGTTTAATTAAATTCTTATACTTTTTTATTAATATATTATATTTAGGTGTGTTGGGCAGGTGAACTAAGGCCAGTAGGATGATCCAGGGTTCCTCAATCATAAATTTCATATTCATGTGTCTTTTAATATCAGTAGCATGCCAAACAATGTCTGTTATAAAGTCACGCACAGAGATAGCATCCGATTTTACTAGCCTTTGATCAAAGAAATGTCTTCTAACAGTTTCCATCATCTGAGATAACACAAACTATCCTATATGCCCATCTTATGTCTACCCATAAGTTTTATTTCTCAATTTTAATCATTCTCAGACCCGGAAATCTGATACCACTTTGTAACACCCCCAAATCTCCCTCTACGTAAATACTATATTTATACGTATACAAATACCGTAGAGATAGACTTGGGCGTATTACCGCAACGTGAAAACGTAAGGCTTAATTAATTACTCAAATTGCAGCGGAAAAATAACTAACTTTTATTAATAATAGGAGTAACCATAATAACTGTTTCAACGTAAACTAATTAAAACTTGTCCATCTATAAATAAAATCAATTCCTAACTATGTGATCCCAATCCCGACTTTAGTATGCGCACGAACAACTTCACACCTGAAATCAAGACTGCTTACCAAAATGGTAAACAGGGCGAACCAAAACAAAAAGGAAAACAGATTAGCAAAAACGCTAAGTACGTATAAGTGCAAGGCATGTAAATACTTTTATCAGGCAAACATGCTTTCGAAATAACCATTTAAATTTAAACCTGTCACGAGTCAATTTCCAAAATTAAACTTTCCAAAAAAATAATTAAACCTTCCAAGGGTAGTAATATTCATCAATAAAAGCTTTCCAAACCAATAGATTTTCAATTTATAAACTTCTCAATTTTTGATATATTCCTAAACCAATTTTCCTCACCTAAGTGTGCACACCCCCCCCCCAAGCAAGTTATACTATACTCGAGGAAAGACCAGATCATACAAAGCTCATGGTCTTACTTAACCAGTCCCGGGTAGAGGGACAATTAAAATACCAAATACTCAGGCCCATAATGAGCAGCAAATTAATTAAATTAAGTAATTTATAAATCAACAACTTTTATTAAATCGATCAACACTTTTAAAGATTAAACCGTTAAATCGTAAAATTATATATTTCAACTTATCATGAAAATCGTTAACTTAAAAATTCATACGTTTATTCAAACAATCATTCAAACAAACATTTACCAAAACACGCATTGTATCAAAGACCTGGCCACCTATACGTACCTTGATCACGAGAACAATTAAGGTACGATCACTAAACTTGACCATGATCGAGGGACTCCTCCTACACAATTAAAATAACCTTAATTAATATAAGGTTAACAAAATTAACACAAAACTATAAATAATACTCCACTAGTGCATGAACTACCAAACTATTAACTTTTATCAAAATAGTGCTATTAGTATCAAAGTGGTAAATAATTTATTAGCTTCTTAAAGGAATAATATTAGTAATAATAATCATAGTATAATAATCAAGACTTGTGGCAAAAAAAAAAAAAAAAGAAGGGTGAAGGAAAGAACGTGACACTGCACCTCCTTGATAGCCTATTTATAGTGTTTAAGGGGTAGTAAGATAGAGTTAAAGGAGGGTTGAGATTAACATGGGAACATGATAAATGTAAGTTTGTTAAATGAATATGAGTGAAATTTAGTCTAGGTTAATTCATGTGGGAAAATCCAATGGAAAGGATTAGAGATGGAGTAAGATAAATACTAATATGGTTAAGAAAGATATATTAAATGATTTATAAGTTTAAATAGGATAAAGATAAGTAAGCACTTGGCTTGAGTTTCTTAACTCACGGCCAAAATAATTTTTTTTTTTAATAAATAAAAAACGAAAATCATTCTTAAATAAATAAAATAATTAGATTTGATAATTAAATCAAGTTAAAATATATAGATAATATCAAAACTAAGATTAGATGTAATTCATGAGATAATAATTAAGCTAAAGTTGTTAAGTATTATTAAGATAAAATCCGGAAAATAAAATTAAAAACGGAATATAACGGTAATTAATAAAGTATGGACCGACCAAGATCATAATTTAGAAATATTTAATTATTTCAATTAATTAAAGAAATTACTAATTAAGAAAATATTTCCAAAAATTAGGGGTATTACATCCATTTCTTCATCAACCACTTTGAGCCTCGTCTAGCGATTGACCTTATTTATTCAACCCACATTCACCTAACCCTGGGATGGGAAGGTGTGCAATTTGTGTAACATCCAAAAAGCAAGTTAAAATAAAAAAAGCAAAAAAAAAAAAAAAAAGCCGAAAAAAAATGTAGATAAAAAGCAAAGTCTAAAAGCAAGTGCTCCAAATGTCCTTGATATGAACACGTCTCAAATTACGTCTCTCATCGAGTGCTTGGTACCGTGCCTGAGAAACATGAATGCTGAGTGAGTGATGGACCGCATGATCTGAGATTGCCTACATTGATTCAAAAAAAAAAAAAAGGCTCAAAGCAAAAAATAAAAAAAAAAATTAAAAAAAAAAAAAAAAAAATTGAAAACTAAAACTTGCGAATTCAAAAATTTTCAAATACACAATTACACATCTCGGGGGGATTCTCTCGGGTCTTGAGCCTTTTTACCCCTTTCTTCCTTAAACCATCAGCTTAACTACATTACAACCCTCAAAAGACCTCTTTATGATGTACATGTACTTGTGCAAAGTTCGGTTAGAGCGACGTTCGGCCTGATTCTTAACGGATACGTAGGCAACCTCACATTGAGGTGCGGCCACATTCATATTCATATCCATGCATGATCGAGTCAAAGAATATCCGATGCTTACCCTTACCCATTTAGAGCTAGACTTGGGGGCTTGAACCCACATCTCTTAGCTTACCCAGCCTAAAGAGAGTCATCATCTTTGACTCTTCACAAATCTATTTCCATCACCACTACCTTTGCAGCCAACCTTAGTATCACTTTCACACACTTCACTCACACATACATAGCCATATCATCCTTCCCTTTAAGAACCCTTTATCATGAAATCTTGTTTCAACACTGTGTATGTCATCATCTTTCAAGACAACATTCATTAGAAGAAACATTGTATACTTGCCTAGCTTCCTTACCTGAGCAATATTCATTGTTTCACGCATCGCATAATGTGCTGAGAAACATTTATATATCAAAGATCTGTAATCATGCAAAGCATATCGTGCTTAGCTCCTTGACCTAAGCAACATTCATTACGCAATACACATCGATCACTTCATCTATATACGTGCTTAGCTTCCAGACCTAAGCGACATTCGAGATCATTTCTGTACACCATATATGATGCTTAGCTCCATGACCTAAGTTAATTCATCTATCGTGTCACATGATGTAATTGTCCTTAGCCTCCTAGCCTAAGAACATGTATTGCATACATTATCTTCAAGACGAGCAGTTCAATCTGACAAGAAGAAAATCCATGCGATTCATTTCTCTTTGCTCAACGAGGAAGTTTTAAACTTCTTTTCCTTTTTCGTATTTTTCTTTTGCGGAAGTTAAAAAACTTTTTCAAAATTTTCTCATCAAGGGAAGTTCGAAAATAAAACTTTTTTTTTCATGTCTTTCTTCTTCGGGAGAAAGTCGGTACGCTCCTCTCATGACAAAAATGACGGAAAATTTTTGCTTTTTCATCTTTGTTTGCTTGTGTTTGCTCATACACTCAAATCATACATATACACACACACACAATCACAAGTCATACACATGTCATGTCAAGTCGTGTCAAGTCAAACTTGGTCAAGTCAGTTGGTCAAGTCAATCATAGTCTACACGAGTCCCTTGGCAAATTTTATTTTGCAGGTCTCTATTACAGCCCACGTCCGGGGACAAGCGGACCATCTACAACCCACGTCCGGGGACAAGCAGACCATCTACAGCCCACGTCCGGGGACAAGCAGATCATCTACAGCCCACGTTCAAGGACAAGCAAACCTTTCACAGCCCACGTTTGGGGACAAGCGAACCAACTATAGCCCACGTTCGGGAACAATTCAACTATCATCATTTTAGTGATCATCTCCCAAGCGAAGACAATTCACGGCGCAAGGTTCTCGATACACAGAGACTTGCAATTTCATCATCAGACAAGTTTTTCCTCAAGCATGGAAAATTGTCATCTCTCGACTTTCCTCAAGCATGGAAAATATCTCAACCGGTGGGTTTCTTCAAGCATAGAAAACTGCCAACGTCATCTGACGACTTTCCTCAAGCATGGAAAGTATCATCCGGTGGATTCCTTCAAGCATAGGAAGCTACCAAACTCATTTGTCACCGATACACTGGTGTCAGATATGCATTCTATCCCTTTACTTTTTTATCTTTGGAACAAACATTTTTCTGCAGGTATCGGCGTATACAAAGTGATTTAAGATCACAGAACGTCTTAAATCATTCTCCGTCCCAATCGACTACATTGACTATCTTTTTTGAAACTGTCGTTTCTACAAACTCAGTCAAAGTGGGGGCTTCTGTAGACACCTAAAAATGTCTCCCCAAAATCAAACCCGATGATGAACAACCTTTCACCGCCATTATTGGTCGGGTTGAGTATTTAACCTTGGAGTACTTAAATCCATATTCCCAATACATTTCATAAACCAACCCAATTCCTAACCCATTTTTCCGAATCATAACTTATTTTCCTCTTTTCGTGCCTTTAAACCCAAAATAATTCATTCGTGTCCTTTAAAATCATTCATTTCGTGTTCTTTTTATAAAGACGTTTAGATCAGTTTATTTTGGTCCATAATCTGGGTCTAATGGTTATATGGTTGGATGGGGCTTGAAAAGAGCTTTCCAATGTTATATTATAAGCCCAAATCTGAGTTATAACGAATAAGTTATGGCTAAAATACTAAACTGAGTCCAAACCGAATCTAAGCCCACCTTACCTACGACCCAATGATCATGTGGAGGGTCCAAAGGATTTAATCCCACTCCTAATACAATTAGGATTAATTGGAAGCTTCTATAAGTTTCTAAAAGATCCTAATTATCCTTTTAAAAAAGATAAGATTAAAGAGTTTGAAATAGAATAAAACTCCTTTAGTAATTCGATTCGAATTGAAAGACGTTCAAAGATTGTAAGATATTTTTTTTGTGATTCATAGTTTTTATCTAATTCTTATATAGTTGGATAGCTCTCAAAATTATCTTTCCAATGATATATTATAATATTAATTCCGAGCTATAACGAAAAAGATATGAGCGAAATACGAAACTCTATCCAAAACTGACACCGTCCCACTATTTCGGCCATAGCTTTAATTCTAAAATATATTTTAATTTGATTCTAATTGGGTTAGAAAGTAGACTTCAAGAGCTTTCCAAAGATATCTTATTAATCTTATTTCGATTTCTGGATCAAAAGAAATGATAAAAACAAAAACCGCAAAAACTGCTGTCTATCGCAAGAGTTTTATCCGATTTGAATTCTTATCTTTTCTTGATTCGACCCCTCTTTTTCCCCTTTGAATATAGGTCATATCTCCCCTTTTTCAATCATCAACAAGCTTGATCATCAAATCCTTCTCTCTTCCTCTCTTTTCTACCAAAAATCATTCTCTTCTCTTTCTCTTATATTCTAAGCCTCAAACCTATATTCCTAATTACATCATTCTTCCCCTAAGCACTCCAAGGAGTCCATATTTAACCCGAGGTTTCGACCTTAAACCAAGGTGTGAAAGTTATAATTAACAGAGGGTTTGGACCAAATCAACTCTACTTTTTAGTTAATTTAATTTCAATTTGATTTTTTTTTTATTGAAGTTACTAACAATTTATTCATGATGTAGCAATTTAAAGGAACGCGCGGAATGTGAGTAATTAATTAATTTAATTACTTTTTTTATTTTCTTATTGCTAGTATCATGATTAGGATTATTTTTATTTGATTTGGACTAACGCTAGTATTTTTGAATTGCTTCCAATATTAATGTTGATTTTATTATTATTATTTATGATCACCATATTGCATGTTTAAAGGGAATATGTAATTGAATATCACGCCTAATAAGATAATTTGGACAATCGGTTTAGGTTCCTTTAATCTTGTTATTTAATCAAGTGATCACTAATATTTTAGAATTATGTGTGCATTAATATTCAACCAATTTAGGATAATAATAGTTTGGAGCGAATTGAATCTTTGTTTGCATGCCTTTGAGTTCACAGGAATACTTTTCATAATAAGAATCGAGTAGAGGCTAATACGGGCGAATGTGACTCCATGACTCACTTCGTACCATCATCCCCGATCCTCTTTTCGTGGTTTCGAACCATATGGAGTTAGTAATCTCATGGATTATGAATGGGGTGTAACCTTCACGGGTCAATCGTTGTTGCCTTTCGTTGTCCCCTTTTCGTGGTTGCCTTTTATGATTCGTGAACGGTTTACAAGTTCCTTAAAAACTTGTTGGCGGCTCCCTACTTTCCTTGTCCCTAATCGTGTCCCTAATAGTATATGTCAATTCCTACTTCCTAAGAGTCCCAAGCATATTCACAACATGCTTTTACGTAGGCGCACTTTAAATGACGCTTACAGCTATATTGTCATCCGTTCCCACTTTGCAAATTCTGATTTCACCCTCTGTCTTCCATTCTCGAATCATGTGAAATCGCCTCTGGACATGTTTGACCTTCTGATGTTCTCGTGGCTCTCTAGCCTGAGCAATAGCTCCATTGTTGTCACAATAGAGGTGTATTGGACCCTTGATGGAGGGTACAACACCAAGTTCATCAACGAACTTGCGAATCCAAACTGCCTCCTTGGCTACCTCAGATGCTGCCAAGCACTCGGCTTCAGTTGTAGAATCAGCGGTTGTGTTTTTCTTTGCACTCTTCCAACTAAACTCTCCTCCATTGAGACAGAATATGTATCCGGATTGTGACTTGGAGTCGTCTCTGTCATTCTGGAAGCTTGCGTCGGTATATCCCTCAACAACCAATTCATCTTTACAGCCATAGACCAGGAATTTATCCTTGTTCCTTTTCAGGTACTTCAGAATATTCTTGGTCGCAGTCCAATGCGCCTCTCTTGGGTCTGATTGGTATCGGCTCGTAGCACTCAATGCATACGATACATCCGGCTTAGTACATATCATGGCATACATGATCGATCCAATAAGCGAAGCATATGGAATACGACTCATCCTTTCTCGCTCATCAGGTGTCTTTGGACACTGCTTCTTGCTTAAGGTTATGCCATGTGACATGGGTAGGTGCCCTCTCTTGGCTCCTTCCATTTGGAATTGAGCTAGTACCTTATCGATGTAAGTACTTTGACTCATTCCTATCATCCTCTTTGACCTATCCCTATAGATCTTGATGCCTAGTATGTACTGAGCCTCTCCCAAATCTTTCATCGAAAAAACATTTCCCGAGCCAAGTCTTTACAGACTCTAACAACGGAATGCTATTTCCAATGAGCAAAATGTCATCGACATATAAGACTAGGAAGGCGATGTCACTCCCACAGACCTTCTTGTAAACACAAGACTCATCTGGATTCTTTATAAAACCAAACTTACTGATGGCTTCATCAAATCGCAGATTTCAACTTCTGCTTGCTTGCTTTAATCCATAAATGGACTTCTTAAGCTTGCATACCTTCTTAGGATTGTTCTGCTCGACAAAACCTTCAGGCTGTGTCATGTACACAGTTTCTTCCAAAATTCCATTGAGGAAGGCGGTTTTGACGTCCATCTGCCATATTTCATAATTGTAATATGCAACAATTGCTTAAAGAATTTGAACGGACTTAAGCATTGCAACTGGAGAAAAGGTTTCATCATAATCAACGCCGTGAATTTGCCTGTAACCTTTTGCCACCAGCCTTACTTTGTAAATGAATACATTTCCATCTTTGTCGGTTTTCATCTTGAAAATCCATTTACATCCGATAGGTGTGTAACCTACGGGTAAATCAAACAAGTCCCATACTTGATTTTCAAACATGGAGTCCATTTTGGATTTCATGGCCTCTTGCCATTTTGCAGAGTCGGGGCTCGTCATAGCTTGCTTGTAGGTTGCCGGCTCATCTCCATCCACTACTAGGATGTCCTGATCTTCAGTTAATACAACACCTTTGTCAGGTTGAGATCTTGGCCGAGTTGACCTACACAGGGTAATGGAATGAGCATTTGCCTTGTCGGTTTGACTTTGCATATTTTGATTTTGACTAATGTCAACAGTTGCTTCGTGAGCACTTTGATTGTCAACTTGTCCTTGTTTCTCGTCCTCTCGAACTTCGTCGAGTTTGATTTTCCTCCCACTTGTCATTTTGGAGAGATGCTCCTTCTCCAAAAAGACACCATCACGAGCAACAAACATTTTGTTCTCGGATTTGTTGTAGAAGTAATACCCTTCGGTTTCCTTTGGATAACCCACAAAGTAAACCTTGTCAGATTTCGGATGAAGTTTGTCAGAAATGAGTTTCTTGACATAGGCTTCGCATCCCCAAATCTTGAGAAAAGACTACCTTGGAGGTTTATTTGTCCATAATTCATATGGAGTCTTTTCCACTGCCTTTGACGGAGCACGACTCAGTGTAAGTGCTGCAGTTAAAAGTGCATGTCCCCAGAAAGAGATTGGAAGTTCACTAAGACCCATAGTCGATCGGACCATGTCTAATAGGGTTCGATTCCTCCTTTCAGATACTCCATTCCATTGAGGAGTTCCCGGAGGTGTCAACTCTGGAAGTATATTATGTTCTTTCAGATGGTCATCGAATTCTTGGCTCAAAAATTCGCCACCTCGATCCGATCGAAGCGCTTTGATTTTCTTGCTAAGTTGGTTTTCAACTTCTTTTTGAAATTCTTTGAATTTATCAAATGATTAAGATTTGTGCGACATTAGATAGACATAACCATATCTACTATAGTCGTTCGTGAAGGTTATAAAATATCGATAACCACTCCTTGCGGGTGTACTCATTGGCCCACATACATCGATGTGTATTAGTCCCAACAAGTCACCAGCCCTTTCTCCTAACTTGGAGAATGGTTGCTTTATCATCTTGCCTAATAAACATCCTTCGCAATTCTCAAAGGATTCTAAATCAAATGAGTCAAGAATTCCTTCTTGAAGAAGCTTCTTGATGCGTTTGATGTTAATGTGGCCAGGACGACAATGCCACAAGTAAGTTTGACTAGACGGTGTAGTCTTAGCTTTCTTGTCATTGGTATCAAACATTTTGTCTAAAAACACGTGAAAGTGTCATTCCATAAATATGTTCAAGACATCAAAACAAAAGTCTTGGATGATGAAAACAACGTCCAACGTCGAAATACATCAAAAGTATGGTGCATAAAACTAAATAAGTTCTACTTCTTTAGACAAAACATGAGATTACAACTTTTCTTGGATAGATCATCTTCATCCTACTTGTATACTCATTTCCACTTGAAAAAGCACCGCTCCCTTGGTTCCTGAAAAAGGAGTGTATTGTGAGTCAATTTTCCGGTATCTAATACCTTTTAAAATTGCTTATATTCAAGTGTATAAGATGATACCTGAGGTTGAGGTTACTTTTCCTTTCGCGTCATCATCCAGATACATGCCGCATTCTCTTTTGTAGTATCCGGGGTTACCACAATAGAAGCAACGCATCTTCCTCTTGTCTTTGAACTCCTTCTTCCTTGGTCTAAGGGAAAAGTTAGTTTTCTTGCAAGAATAGGTCTTTTGGAGCTCTTGGATGACTTCCCTTAAGGACAGTGTATCCCTATTGGCGGTGAGACGCATTTTAAGCCCCACATATCCCGAGTGAAGAGATCTAAGAAGCATATAACCGCTTGCTCGTCTTCCACTGGTTTGTCAATTAGCTCCAGATGGTTGAATAGCCTTGTCATGTTAATTACATGAGCTTGAAGTGGAATTCCTGGCCTAAGTCTCGCATTGTAGACTTTGCCCCATACCTCTTGTCTTTCTTTCGAGAGACAACCATCTTGCGGTGGCTTTATCCTCATTTTGGAGACTGACTCACATCCTCCACGTGACCATCATAATTGCCCCTAGCACTTTTGGTGACCCTAAAACTGACTACATCCCAAGAGCTTTGAGCATCATGTCCGGAAAATAGCTAGAGAAAACCTCCTTCCATTGAACCTGGATGGAGTTTGCCATGAGTTTCGAAACTCTTTTGCAATCCATGCTCCATTCTTCATGAGCTTCATCACTCATGATCCCTTTCGAGTAGAAATTGGGGATCGGAGTGTCCAAGATATGCTCTAGGTAGCAATTTCTGAGTGTCTTTCGGAGTTCATCTTCCCATTCCTTAAAGTTCACAAAATTGAGCAAAAATGGTAACTTTTCGGGAAGTTCCGGGTACATAAGGTCATTGTCATTAGTTAAAGACATGATTCTACAATTGAAAGAATTTTAATGAAAAACCATTCAAAATTATTTAAATAATATTGAATTTTATTCATGCAAATTTTCAATACTTATTTAACGTCTTATTTACACGTAAAATTGTCCCTGTTTTGTGAAAATAAGGCGATTCCAAGATCCGAAGAAACAAAGAGTGGTTAAGCATGCTTTGGCTTGTCTTAACACTCAATCTTCTAGGGTAAGCATTGCCTTGCTAATGGCTCTAAGCCACTCTTGGTTAGACAATCGTCGCATCTAATGCATCTTTGACGATGTATCTCTTTTGCCACAGTATGTGAGGACTCCTCACTCATACCAACGAGTTAAAACAAAACCAACAAGCACACCCGGTGTGCCTTATGAGCCTTGGAGAAGTGATGGCACCTCACTTTGGCGTAGCCTACCATCACCCTCGTTCGGTTGCTAAGTGTTGTTTTGGAAAGGCAAGTTTGACTCAATATTATTAGGGACCTAGGATTTCTATGTTGGTTGATTTAAGTGAACTTGACTAATCATCGCAACATAAAGAAAAACTAACACATGCATCTAACGATTAATTCACATGTATATAAGCATAAAATATTAAGCGAAATTATAGATGCATATTGGCAACTAGCATGACCCCTTGAATTCTTCAAGTCTTCAAAAGGTCTTCACTTGCAATTCAAGGCTTTGTCTTCCAAGATAATCCGTGTTCAAGACTTAACCAAACTATGCATATACTAGTGTCTACGACAAGGAATAATCTAAATATTAAGGTATAAAAATACTTAACGGTGCGTAGACTGTATTTAGATTTACAAAAATACATAACGGCACGTAGTCCGTATTTTCTATCCTAATCGGGTCCTACTAGTTGCCAATTCATAAAACCTGTGAGAGAGAACATACATTCCATTCATCCCTTCACTATTTGTGAATGACCCATGCAATTTACAATATCAAACAAGTAAAATGCATTTAAACAACGCGCGCACTAGTAACTAATCTAGGTGGTTAATCCGATTAACACGCCTAATTAAAACTAGTCAAAGTTGTTTAACCGATTATGTAATTGACGTCATTTATAATTGAAGCTCCCACTAAATTCCGCATTTACCTTAATTAATCCAAATAAATAAGTCGGTAGCACCCAAACTCGTCAAAATAAAATTTTGCCAATGTCGCTCAAAACCGAGACCTAGCCTCCCAAAAATTTAATTAAAATGAACAAAATTAATTAAAATAAATAAAATGGCAAAATAAGCAATATTAAGCCGACCGCATTTCAACTGGCTTTCGCTTTAAGCGTTTTGCCAAGGAAACTCGAATAATCGCGGCTCGTGCAAACCAAGCATATTACGGCTATTCACCTCACCGCACCAAGCACATACACACACAAAAGCTCCGCACACACGGCCCGCGGCAAGCAGCCTTGAGCTGCTGCCACTGCCGCACGCACAACCATGGCTGCTGTTGCGTGGCTGCGTGCTGTTGCCGCGCATATGGCCGGACGCAAGGCGGGGCAGCCACCTTGGCAGCCCCATGCGGGCTGCTATGCAGCTCGGCTAGACAAGTGAGGTTTTGCCTCGTTTTGCGTGCCATGGCCTCGGGATTTTGATCCCATTTCGCGAGACATAATTAATAATTCTAAATTAATTTTAGAACTAACTTAATGAGCAAAAATGAAAAAATTTTAAACAAGTCCAACTTAATAAAATTTCAAAGTGCAAATAACCAAAATACTTCCAAGAACCATTCTTAATTAAATTGGTTTAGCTTGGTGCAATAACAACTTTTAATTTAATCAATTTATATTAAACTTGAGAATTTGACAAAGTAAGGGGAAGTTGGAAAAATATGAACTTTAATGTTCAAATGAAAATTCCAACATCTAAATTTTATGAATCCTTGAAAATTATATCTTCCAACATGAAGATAACCAAATTTTTATCACAAAATTGAAACTTTATGTTTCCAATCAACTCAAAATGATTAAAACAACAAAGTTTAACACAAAATAACATGGAATTTAGTGGTTTTTAAAGTGTCAATCACTTATCACAAATAAAGGTTGAATCTTTAACACCTAGGAAGCCTCAAAACAAAAATTTTCACACTAAATAGCAATTAGTTTGCAATTATTTGAAAATAAATCAACCTTTAAGCATCAAATACTACCAAGTAAGTGTGCATTAAGGGGACTAAAAATTGCAGAAAATAATGCAAATAATCAACCACATAATCAACAAGTTATGCCATTAATTTCAAGGTTAAAATTTTTCGTCAAAAACTAAAAAATCCCTTGAAAAAGGCATTTTTGGTCGGAATTTGGCTAAAATCACATCCCCAACGGACTAAACACCTTTCCAGACGCCTTTTCCACCCAAAATTCACTATTTTTGGGCGAAAATCTGGGTTCTGGGTGAAATTCGACATTAAAAACGGGATTACAATTAATAAAACCGAGCTACTAATCTAGTTAGTAACTTTAACCAGAAAAATAAGCCAAAATAAACCTTGAAAAACATGATTATAAAAATAAATTAGCGGGGCACCGATACCGCTGTTGGGGTTTGGTGAGTCCGACTCACCGCGGAAACGACCCCGACCTTAGGAACTACTCGTAATTAATAAAACTATAAAGCATAAATAAACACAAGAAAAGGAAGAACGAATCATACCCTTGAAGCGAGCTTTGCCCTCTCAAAACGGGCTCTTACTTGAAAGCCTTGAGCACAGCAAATGCCGTGCCTCTAACGGTATCCACCCACAAAGGACGAATACGACTTTTTAGGTCCGTTACCTTGGAGTTAGCAAGGTCCGACCAAAACCCAAGTGTTAATGGAGTTTAAGAGTTTTTCCCTAAATATGGAATGCTCTTTCTAATTCCCACTCAAGCACTTTACTCCAAATTCCAAGGTTGGTATTTATAGAGTAAAGTATGAGTGGGAATTTCTATCCCATCAATGTGGGATCATGAAATTCCACAAATTAATTTAAAGCTAAATCAAACTAAAATTGCAAACTAATAATAAATCTACAAGTGGCACTACCATGTGAAAAGGGTGGTGAGAACAACATGGAGAGTAGGGGACCATACTTGCTCCCAACTTAATACTCTCCTTGTGCCACATGTCCCTCACCCAATTGTTTCCATATTCCTCATGCTTCCCCTATATGACCGGCCCTATGGCCCAGCCACAAGCCCAACCCCGCACCAAATTGTGGGCTGCTGCTGTGCGTGGCTGATGAGTGACATTTATGGCACTCATTTGATCACTTTTTGGATGAATTTTATTTCATTTTATAGCTCTTTTCTTTAGTTTTTCTTTTTATTTCTTCACTTTGTGCTTTTCGTAGTTAGTTTCTTTACTTTGTGCATTTTCTTGTTTATTCGTTGTTTTTCTCTATTATTTGTTGCTTTTCTTTTGTTTTTAGGTTATGATCGATTATCCAAAGATTTTCGAGTCTCCCTTCAACGATTATCATTGCTTTTGATGCCTTGTGCTAGTGTTTTGAGCTTCAAGTCAAGAGGAACTCGGAGGGCAAGTTTCAAGACCGGTGCACGCAAGTGATGGGGGCACCATCTATGCCTTGTACCCACCAAAATAGCCATAACTTGATGCCTACTTCGATGTTCATCACCATCACCAAAGGTCGTGTGCACTAGATGAGCAAGGATGAAGAAGGGGAGGGAATACCCTCCTATGTGCGGGCGCACAAGGGTCCTGTGCGGCCGCACCCCTGTGGGTTTTGTGCCCGTGCGCCTCCTCTCTCTCCTATGTGCGACTGCACCGGCGTGGGTCTATTTTTTGACATCATAACCGAGTTCTCCCTTGTATATATAGTTATTTCCTTCTATTTTTGGATAAGTTTTTACATTAGAATTCATTTGATTAGTTTTTGATTAGATTTTTAGAGAGAGAATTAGAGCTTGTTCATACTTTGTAGAGAGAGAAACTCAAGTTTGAAGAGAGAGAAATTCATGGTTTATTGTTGATGATTCAAGATTTCTTCATTGCAATTGATCGTTGATCAAGTATTGTAAGGATTACTCATCTTTAATTTCAATATATGTTTGGTTTTAGTTGATTTCATTTGTTTTTCATATGATTGTTGATTGTTTGATGTTTGATTGAAGTTTGATTGAAGTTTCATTGATTTTTGTATTGATCTTTAGATTTCTAATATGTTGATGATAAAATTGTTGATTAGTTGTGTTTTGATCTCAATTACCATGAGTAGTGAGTAGTTTGCTTGCTAGGGTAATGGTGAAGCATGTATGAGTAATGGATTAGAGTAATTGGGGATAATTAATGGAGTTAATGATGTGATTAAACTTGGTTGATGATTCATGTGCATGTGTGTGGTTGATTGAAGTTTCGCCATCTTTTATTGTTGCACTAGATTGCATTGTAAGTTCACATTGATACGGACCATTGATTTGTGACTTGCATTTACACGATTGAGGTATCTTGTGATGTGTCCTAGCTAGAGTTTATCGTAGTTGAAGCTAGTTAGACCTCTAGGAGAATAGCTTGATATGCTCTTTTGGTTGCATGTTTGATCTTCGCTCACATCGATTGATTTAGTTGATTTGACCTCCCAATTATCCTTATCTATTACAAATACATGTGGATCCTAGCCCTAGTGTTTATCACCTTTGATTTCATACAAGTTCATTTGCATCATTAGCTTTAGTTCTAGCTTATAACCCCGCCTTGACTTTGGAATAGCTTAGCGTGAGACAATAGACTTTCAATCACTATTCCCTTGGGTTCGACCCTTGACTTGCTACTATACTCGTATAGGGGTTAGTTAAGTGTATAAATTTTGTTTGATTGATTGGGGGAGGTAGCCCAACGACCTACCGTTTCACCACTCATCAAAATGGCGCCGTTGCCGGGGAATGGTGTCTTGATTGTGTATTGTTGTTGAGTCTATTCCATTTTATTTGAAAAAAAAAAGATTTTATTTCTTTCTTTTAGGATACACTTGTAGCCGTGTTTCTAACAATTTCTTTGAGATTTTGCATGCATAGTGCTCGTGATCGATCTATTGTGCCTTTTGATCCGGAAATTGAGAGAATACTCTCAAGGAGAAGAATAGCAAATAGATCCTTGCAATATAGTTCTTCAAGTGAAGAGGAATTTGAAGAAAAGATGCAAGAAGGAGGAATGGGAGAGAATCACAGGGTAGTTTTGAAGGAATTGGGGATTCCCGGTGCTTATAGGTTCGAGAGAGGGATTGCTCCACCTACAACACCGGCGAATGATTTCGAGATAAGACCGGCCATGATCACATTAATAGAGAGGAGGCAATTTAGTGGAGCCAAGAATGAGAGTCCGTTGAATCACCTCAAGGAATTTGAAAAGTATTGCAATACCATCAAGGTGAACGTCATTTCTCAAGAGTTCATTCGGCTTAAGTTGTTTCCCTTTTCTCTCATTGGTCGTGGCTTAGAGTGGTTGGATAAAGAGGTTAAACCTAATTCGCTTAGGACATGGGATGATGTTACTAGAGCTTTCTTGTCTCGCTTTTACCAACAAAAGAAGACGGCGGAGGCTAGAGCATTAATCCAAGGATTCAATCAAAGACCTAATGAGAATCTCTATGAAGCATGGGAAAGGTACAAGGAATACCAAAGAGAATGTCCACATCATGGGATTCCTACTTATCAAGTGATTCAAATTTTCTATGGAGGTTTGAGTGCTCAAGGCAAGTCATGCCTAGATGGAGGAGCCGGTGGTCCTATAATGAATAGGACAGAGGAAGAAGTGGTAGACATAATTGAGGATATTGTGAGGTACTATAGAGATTGTCAAGAAGGAGAGAGAGAGTCTACAAGCAAGAGTGGCTCAACGATCTATTCGGTGGATCACCTCAATGTAATCAACAATTTGTCATCCCAAATTTCAAATCTAGGGAAGGAGATGACATCAATCAAAGCAAAGCTTGAGAGTGTGTCCGTGAATTCTTTGAGTCTTCCCTCCCAAACCAAAGGGAGAGGTACAATCTCTAACTCTTCTCCTTCTACTTCTAATAACATGCCAAGTGGTTGTGTGTTTTGTGATTTATGTGGATCTTATGATCATGATTCTTCTATGTGTTCACAAGCTTTTGTTGATGGATGTGATGATGTTGAAAATAATGAATGTGAACATGTGAACTTTGTGTCTAATGCCAATGGTGGTCAAAGGTTTGAAGGACCTAAGAACTTTGATAATAGGAATTCTCACCCTCAAAGAGGTGGTTTTGATAATTATAACAATGGAGGATATAGGAACCAAGGAAACCAAGGTTTTCGAGGCAACTATAACCATCAAGTTTATAATAATCAAAACACAAGCCATGGGTATGGCAATCAAAACCAATCTCAAGGTTTTGGTAACCATTACCAAAACAATGGCAATAGTCAAGGAATAGAGGAAGTTGGAACAACAACAAAAATAGGGGAAATTTTCAAAATAATAATCAAAGAGGACCCCCTCCCGGTTTTGCTCCAAAGTCCCAATCCAATGGTGAGAGTTCTTATTCCCAACCATCATCTTTTAAAACAAACTTGGAAGAATTGATTGACAATCAAACTAAGATCATTAACACCTACATGGCGGTTAGTGATAAGAAGTTCAATGTGATGATGACTCACAATAAGATGCTTGAGACCCAAATAACCCAATTAGCAAACACTCTCAAGGACTATGCTAGTCCTTCTTCTTTGCCTTCCCAAGTTGTTGAACCGAAGAAACCCGTGTATTCCATTACCACTAGTTGTGGGAGTGACCTTAGTGAGCGAGTTTCTTGTTCAATGGAGGAAGAAGAGGAGAGGAGTGCTTTGGAGAATGAAGTTGAAAGGGTTGTGTCCATGGAGGTCTATTGTGAGGAGGAGGAAAAGGAAAAGAATGTTGTTGAGAAGATGTGTGAGGAGGAGAGATTCCCCGATCTACCTTACCCTCAAAAGTTCTTAAGGTTTAAAATGGATGAGCAATTTGGGAAGTTCCTTGAAGTGCTTAATGAAATTCATGTTTCCACACCTTTTACCGAGCCAATCCCCCAAATGCCTAGGTACTCCATGTTTCTTAAGGAGATTCTAGAAGAAAAGGAGGAATGTAATGAGGGCAATTCGGTGGAAGGAGGGAAATGTTTTAGTACTCTTATCCATGGTGAGCTACCGAAGAAAATGGAGGATTCGGGAAACTTATTTATCCCTTGCAAGATCAAGAAAATGATGTTTGAGAATGCTCTTTGTGATCTAGGAGCTAGTATGAGTATCATGCCTTATTCAGTTTTCAAAAGACTTGATTTAGGTTAGCTTTTACCATCCAATATAACCCTTCAATTGGCTGATCGATCTATCAAGATTCCTAAGGGGAGAGTTGAGGATGTCCCACTTAAGATTGGGGAGTTTGTTTTTCCCGTTCATTTTGTGGTGTTAGAAATTGAGGAAGATGAACATATTCCTATCATCCTAGGGAGACCTTTCTTAGCCACCTCGAGAGCTTTGATAGATGTGAAAGGAGGCCGCATTACTTTGAGATGTGGTAAGAAAGAGGAGAGTTTTAAATTGAAACCACTGCATGAATCTTTATCTTTTGTGCAAGATATGATGTGTGCTAGTTCCTCTCGTTCTATTGATAATGTATGTATGATTGACTCTTCTACTAACAATGCTCTTGAGAATTTTGATGATGTTCTTGCAAGTTTTGATAGCATGAAGGTTATTGAAGAGGAAGTTATGATTCCCAAGCTAAAGGACGAGGAGGAAGTTGAGATTCCAAGTTGGTTTGAGCTTATTTCTCAAGAAGAAGGGGAAGTTTCTATGGTTGTGGATGTTGAAGTTCCATCTACATTGAACAACAAGCCAAAGAAGAAGGCTCGTGATTCAAAGAAGTTTAGAAAAAGGAAGAAGTTGAGAAAAGAAAAATGTAATTTTGAGAAGTGTTTCATTGAAGTTTCATCAAGCAACAATGGAAGGTTGCCAAAGAATGAAGTGGATTTTGCTCTTTCTACTACCTTGAAAAAGGTGGTGTTCTTTGACCTTCCATGATTTGGAGGAAGGGTCGAGCTTAGGACCTTAAGCAAGCGCTTCCCGGGAGGCAACCCGGAGTTTCTAACCTTTCTTTTTTATTATTGAATTTTTCTTGTTTTTCCCTCTTTTATTTCCTTTTCTTTTCTTTCACTTTTCTACTTGTTTGGAATTTTAGGATGAATTTTTCGGGATTGGATTTCTCAAATCAAGAATGATGAATGGAAGGTGTTTGCGACATTTATCATGATTATGTTCGATTCTAATCAAAATTTGAGGTAAAGGGGTAAGAATCTTAGAGAGGTAAGTTAGGAAATTCATGCTTTGAAAGTTGAAGGAAGTTGATGCCTAGTGAGTTCTTGTGGTGGGTACATGTATCTCTAACTTTGAGCTCACTAAAAATGTATTTTGCTACTGCCTATGTTCGTGTTCATTACCATCATGATTCATGTACGCACCCAAGAGGTCATTAGGCATCAAAGAAAGAAAAAAAAAAGAGAAGAAGAGGGAGCAGCAGGTGCGGGCGCACAAGAGAAGTGTGCGGCCACACACCAGCTTTGTGCGGGCGCACATAAAGTGTGTGCGGCCGCAGCTCTTAGCCGTGCACTCCCTCTTAACTTCTTCTTCTTCCTTCTTCTTTCATTCCCTCATTTCTCACTCTCTCTCATACGCACCTCCATCCCCTCAAACCCTCATCCTTGTGCGCACACTACCACCTCCATTAACCCTCATTTCTTCATCAAATATTCACAAAAATCACTCCAAATTAATCTAAATCCACTCAAAATCCATTCTACTCATCAAATTTCACACAAATTCACCCAAACAAACACTCAATCTCTCTCCTCCATTGTTGGGTAAAATTGGGGCTTTTGTGTATGGTTGAAATTGGAGGCTCTAACTTGCTTCTTATATGGTATAATCATCTTTCCTAACTTCAGTTTGGTTAATTATATCATATATATGCTTGATTGAAATTTTTGTATGAGCATGAATAGTGGTAGTATGGGTTTTGTGATTTTTGATGCTTGTTATTGATTTTGGATGAAATTTTGTGATGTTTGTTGTTTGAAATTGCATAACATTGCTTTGTTTGTTGATTTTGTAGCCTTTGTCATCAATTTTGGTTGAAACTTGTTGAGATTGAAAATTGGAATTTTTGGTAGTAAGGTGTTCTTCTTGGTTTTGGTTGATTGGTTGTGTATTGAATTGTTGGTGAAGGTTATTCTTGGTTGATTGGTGTTTTTGGTTGATTGGATTGGAATTGTGTATTGAAGAAAGTGTGGTTCTTGGTTTAGTGTTTCTTGGAGTATTGGTATTGAGCTTGATTGATTGATTTGGTGAACATCCTAGCCACAAAAATGTCAAACCTCATCAAAAATTTCACTAAAAAGAGAAAAACCAATGTATCCATTGAAGAACCCCGACCTAGCACATCTTCTTCACCTTCTCAAAAACGACCACCAACACCTCTTCCCAAAAAGAAAAACCTTGACCCCGACCAAAAGATCCTCTACCAAAAGCTAAAAGATGAGAGGACCCTCAAACCAACCCGACACTATCTCCAAAGAGACATTACAAGCTTGGGGATAGATGAGGATGTAAGGTCATTGCTCCTCAACTTGAGAATGGGTTCCTTCATCAATAATGCCTTCCGCACCTATAAGGAGCCGACCTTGGAATTCTTGGCTACGTTGGATGTTGTGCCCATGGGAAGGCAATATAGGGTGAGGTTTCAAATATTCAACGAGTACTTCGATCATTATTTGGAAGAGTTCAATGCGGCATTCGACTTTGATCCTCATGGTGATATTCTTAATGTTTAGCCGTACATCTTCTCGGAGTACGATCAAAATTCATGGTGGGAAGATATTTCGGGGGGTAATGAGTTTGTTACGAGCGCCGCCAAGATTTCAATGGTGTACCAACCTTGTCTACGGGTAGTGCATCGTCTTTTGGGGTATGTTGTATTTCCCAAGAAAGAGTTGGGAAAAAATGAGCAAATTGGAGCTCAAGGTTCTATGGTTGGCCACCTGTCCCGAATATCGAAGCCGTTTGAACTTGGGATATGTGTTTGCCACTTATTGCCTTCATTTGAGAGGCCGGAGCACCGGAGAGATACCATGTGGGGGCATGGTTACTAGGCTCTTGACTCGTCTTCGCCTTGATCTCTACTTGCCGTATTGCAAAGAAGTTGGAGATGGCACTACTCTTTACCTTGATTTGAAGCAACTAGGTCAAGTGCAATTCATCTCAAAGCACTATGAGGATGGCAAGTATGAGTGGTTGCGAGATAATGATCATTGGTGCTACTTGCCCAACCCCGGGTTGACTTCCTTGAACAGGATCAACACAGAGAACGTGTGGCACGTTCCCAAGTCCTTTAGGCGCCCCAACTATGACTCCGAGGATGATGATGATGAGGAAGAATTTCAATAAATTCAACAACAACAACAACGACGACAACAACGTCAACAACAACAACAAATTCCACAACAACAAGTTCCACAAGAGCAACAACAACAAGGCAACATACTCATGAAAATGCCGATATGAAGGCTCTTAGTGAGCAAATGAGCGGATTGCAAATCCGTTTGGATGGCATGTACGATCAAGACTTCGAGGCCCTTTATAACCAAATGAGAGGTATCTCGGAGATGCAACAAGGTATGTTCATACAACAACAACAACTTTATGATGCGGAGGTTGACCGCGGGAACATTGTTCCCCCGGTCAACTATCCTTATTTTCCGCCCCAACAAGGTCCTATACCTTCGCATAGGCATCCGTATTGGCAAGGACCTTCGGTCCCCGATACCGAGCGACGCTTCTATCCGGACGAGCAATGTAATTACGATTACAAGGCTCCCGGTGGATGCGACTATAGGGGTGATCCTAACTACCCCTATGTGCATGAGAACCACTCTTACGAACTAGCTTTACCTGATAACATCACCCCTCTTGCCCCTTGGCAACAAGATAACTTTAAGCGACATTATGGGTGGCCTGAGGGTTTCACCGGAGGATGGGAGCCTTATCCAACCCCATCCTTCGATGACCACATGGGCAACAATGATCCCAATGGGGCCGGGCCTAGTGGTAGTGGTGGTGATGGTAGTAGTCATTAGTTCCCTTGCTTTTTGTGCCTTTTGCCTCCATCCCTTATGTTTTTTATGCTTGCTTTGTACTGTTGGGATGTTGAGATGTATCTTTATTTAGCTTGGGGGAACTAAGACTTGACTCGGTAGTCAATACTTGATGTTGTATGCATACTTTGTTTGCTTCTTATGCTCTTCTTGTTTGGTTTGCTTCCTTTTCTTGATCTTTATGCTTCTGCTCTTGATGCATGTATGCTTGCCCGGTTTGCTTGGTTTCTTGTTGTTGAGGTGATGATTTGACTATGATGTTGTTGTTGTCTTTGCTCCCTTGTATCCAAATCCCTTTGATCCAAATCCCTAAAATCCAAATCTTGTAGTTTAGTTTAGTTCTCTAATTAGTTAGTTATTTTCTTGTTTTCCTAGATTTCTTTATTTTCTTTCTTTTGATCTTTGATAGTTTAGCTCTTGTTTTGCTTAGTTGTTTATAGCTTTTGCTTAGTTTAGTTTCCTTTTATTTGTTATTTTCTTTTCTTTGTTTTGAAGTTACTCACCATTTTCTTTGTTTATAGCTTCTTTTATTTTTCTTTTTCTTACTTGGCTTTTTGAAGATGCTTTTCGTCTTGGAATGCAACGAAGGTGGTTTCTTTTTCCCCTCGTTTATTTTTGCTAAGCATGGAGAGCCCGGTGAGACCTTTCTAATTTTTTCTCTTTATTTTTCTTTGGTTGCATAGACTAGGATTAGTTTAGGGGATGTTGAATGGTTCGAGGATGAATGCTTGTTAACACGTAATGTGTTTGGGATCGATGACGATGATGTCATTCGATCACTTGTTTGTCGATTGGGATTTATATGTGTTTAACTTGCTTTCTAGTCCATTTCACCATTCTTCTCCTATTTTACTTTTTCTATGTTTCCTTTTCGTTTCTTTTATTTTCTTTTATTTTTCTTTTCTTTTATTTTCTTTTATTTTCTTTCTTATTTGTGGTATGTTTTTGAGGCATATTTTTCATTTTTATTTCTTTTTAAATTGGACTTTGTACATTGGACTTTGTCTTTTGCATGATTTTCTTCCTAGGTAGTAAAGGTATGCACAGTTTGAGACTATGTTCGGTTGACTCTAGGATAGGTGTATGCTAGGGTAGTTAGTTTGAACTAGAAGGATCATGAAGCCGGATTCTACTTTTTTGTGGCATGCTTGGTAGTTGCTCCCTATAGTCAATTTGACACCACTAGTGAGTTTTTGCTACATCCATGTGAGTTCATTGTTTTTAAAGCCTTCAACCTACTTTGTATGAGCGGCGTGGATCCTTGATTATGCAAACCTAATCTATAAATCTTGATGTATGATTCTTAAACCCGAGACCGAGCTATCTAGGAAGGACAAAGGCACATTTTTCGGGGTGGTATTTTTCATTTTTAGGATAGTTTGTTATTCTCTTTATTTTTGGGTTTACATTTGCCTTCTTGCAACCATTTGAGCCTAATACCTTCTTTTCAAGCCACATCTTTAGTTCTTTGGCCTTTTATTTCATTTTCTTTCTATTTTGGTTTTTGTGAAGCAAATTGATCATGTATGATGGAGTTTGTGGTGGATAAGTTCGAGATTTGGTTTTTATGAGTACAAGTTTGTGATAAAATTTTCTTTGTGAATCATGGCAAGTGTTTGAGTAAAAGCCGTCCTACTTCATAAAAGGCATGGACTAATAAATTGCATTATAGAAAAATCCGCCCGAATTTAGCAAAAGGCAAGGACATTGCAAGTACAAGTTATGAAAAAGAAAAAAAAATTCAAAAAGTGAAAATTCAAAAAATATATTGATGTATTCTTTTCTCCTTCTAAGCATTGAGGACAATGCTTCATTTTAGGTTAGGGGAGAAGCGTTTACGCTTTTTGTATATATTTCTTGTGAGTATAGCTTCAAGTAAGCTTGGGGGTGTTGTTTTTGTTTGGTAATTTCTTCATTGTGTTGTTGAGGATTGATCACCCTTTTGCTTCATTTTTTTAGGGAAATCACCAAATTTTAAATTTTAGCCTACCTTTACCCTTTATGCCTTGCGTTACAACCTTGGGGAAAGACCTTTCGACCTAGATAGTTGAGTAACTATTCGGGGGAGGGAATCATGGGTCATTGCTTAAGGAAAGGGGATTCATAGTCAAGATTATTGTCAAGTAGCCTAAATAAAATTTATTTTTCGAGGAATCATTGGGATGCTCACTAAGGGGAGATTTGAGACTAGTGGGGAGAACGCGGTAAGATCGTTTGGGATGAACGTGGATTGTGATGTCTAGTTCCTATGCCTAGCATACCCTATATTTCAATAAACCTTAGATATCTTGAAAAATTCATACGTTAATTACTTGAGAAAGATTTTCATTCATTTGCATTGTAGTCTCTATGTCAGTCCATTTCGCAAAGGTTTTGTTTTCATTTTCTTTTCTTTTCTTTTTATGGATTTGCCTCTTTGATGTTTGGTGGAGAGTTATGGGTCAAACTCTTAGGATACCCTTACGAGACCTCACTCGTCCTCATAGGCGACTTTGGGGTTTAAAGGGCTTGTTCTAGGTAAAAGCTACCATGATTCCTACGACATTGAGTCTTAGTGTACATTTATCTTGAGTCTTTGTTTTTCATTTTCAATAATTTTTTCATCCTTATTCTTTCTTGCTTTGTTTTGCTCTAGGATGAGCAAAATTTTAGCTTGAGGGAATTTGATGAGTGACATTTATGGCACTCATTTGATCTCTTTTTGGATGAATTTTATTTCATTTTATAGCTCTTTTCTTTAGTTTTGCTCTTTATTTCTTCACTTTGTGCTTTTCATAGTTAGTTTCTTTACTTTGTGCATTTTCTTGTTTATTCGTTGTTTTTCTATATTATTTGTTTCTTTTCTTTTGTTTGTAGGTTATGATCAATTATCCAAAGATTTTCGAGCCTCCCTTCAATGATTATCATTTCTTTTGATGCCTTGTGCTAGTGTTTTGAGCTTCAAGTCAAGAGGAACTCGGAGGGCAAGTTTCAAGACCGGTGCACGCAAGTGGTGGGGCCACCATCTATGCCTTGTACCCACCAAAATAGCCATAACTTGCTTCCTACTTCGATGTTCATCACCATCACCAAAGGTCGTGTGCACTAGTTGAGCAAGGATGAAGAAGGGGAGGGAATACCCTCCTATGTGCGGGCGCACAAGGGTCCTATTCGGCCGCACAGGTGGCGCGTGCGGCCGCACCCCTGTGGGTTTTGTGCCCCTGCGCCCCCTCTCTTTCCTATGTGCGACCGCATCGGCGTGGGTCTATTTTTGGACGTCATAACCGACTTCTCCCTTTTATATATAGTTATTTACTTCTATTTTTGGATAAGTTTTTACATTAGAATTCATTTGATTAGTTTTTTATTAGATTTTTAGAGAGAGAATTAGATCTTGTTCATACTTTGTAGAGAGAGAAACTCAAGTTTAAAGAGAGAGAAATTCATGGTTTATTGTTGATGATTCAAGATTTCTTCATTGCAATTGATCGTTGATCAAGTATTGTAAGGATTACTCATCTTTAATTTCAATATATGTTTGGTTTTAGTTGATTTCATTTGTTTTTCATATGATTGTTGATTGTTTGATGTTTGATTGAAGTTTCATTGATTTTTATATTGATATTTAGATTTTTAATATGTTGATGATGAAATTGTTGATTAGTTGTGTTTTGATCTCAATTACCATGAGTAGTGAGTAGTTTGCTTGCTAGGGTAATGGTGAAGCATGTATGAGTAATGGATTAGAGTAATTGGGGATAATTAATGGAGTTAATGATGTGATTAAACTTGGTTGATGATTCATGTGCATGTGTGTGGTTGATTGAAGTTTCGCCATCTTTTATTGTTGCACTAGATTGCATTGTAAGTTCACATTGATACGGACCATTGATTTGTGACTTGCATTTACACGATTGAGGTATCTTGTGATGTGTCCTAGCTAGAGTTTATCGTAGTTGAAGCTAGTTAGACCTCTAGGAGAATAGCTTGATATGCTCTTTTGGTTGCATGTTTGATCTTCGCTCACATCGATTGATTTAGTTGATTTGACCTCCCAATTATCCTTATCTATTACAAATACATGTGGATCCTAGCCCTAGTGTTTATCACCTTTGATTTCATACAAGTTCATTTGCATCATTAGCTTTAGTTCTAGCTTATAACCCCGCCTTGACTTTGGAATAGCTTAGCGTGAGACAATAGACTTTCAATCACTATTCCCTTGGGTTCGACCCTTGACTTGCTACTATACTCGTATAGGGGTTAGTTAAGTGTATAAATTTTGTTTGATTGATTGGGGGAGGTAGCCCAACGACCTACCGTTTCACCACTCATTAGTGGCATGCCTCGCACATTTGTTGCGGGCTGCTGCTATGCGTGAGCGGCTAGCACGCCTAGCTTGTGGCGGCTTCCTGCTGCATGCACCATGCGCACGCAGCTGCTAGCTGTTGCTAGCTTGTGGATGTAAGCATTGGTGCGCTAGCACGCACCAGCCAGCCATGCTAGGCTAAGCTTGGTGCGCTTTCTAGCCACCTATGCTTGGACAATTTTGCCCCTAGCATTCGGGTGCTCGGAGCACTCCGATGCTAGGGATATTTTGGGAATATGGTCAATTTATTATTATTTTGCGCGTCTCGTCTTTTATTATTTTTCGACTCGACTTCCGACGCTCGGCTTCGACGCTACCGACGTCTAAATATTTAACACTCGGGCGACGAATTAATTTCTTCCGAATTAATTTGTCGATTCGGTTCGTATATTTTGCTTGGGTGTGACCCGAAGGGTTAATACAAGATTTAGCTGTAATATTAATTATATTAATATTACTGATCGGAAGCGCCTCCACCCAGGCATTCCGATCACTTGACCTTACTGAATATATTAGCTTTCTAATAATTATGAACCCGCTATCAGAATAATACACATATTCGAAGGACACCATTCCTTTCACTACAGCCCACGTCCGAGGGCAAGCGGACCATCTACAGCCCACGTTC
The DNA here is from genome assembly GCF_948465745.1 of Chenopodium album. Taxonomy (NCBI): domain Eukaryota; kingdom Viridiplantae; phylum Streptophyta; class Magnoliopsida; order Caryophyllales; family Amaranthaceae; genus Chenopodium; species Chenopodium album. The sequence goes on along the minus strand of NC_137858.1, from coordinate 21,840,399 downwards.
GGGGACAATCGAACCATCATCATTTTGGTGATCATCTCCCAAGCGAAGACGATTTACGACGCGTGGTTCTCGATACATAGAGACTTGCAATCTCATCATCAAACAAGTTTTTCCTCAAGCATAGAATGTATCATGCGGTGGATTTCTTCAAGCATAGAAAGCTGCCAAATTCATCTGCCGACTTTCCTTAAGCGTGGAAAGTATAATCCGGTGGATTTCTTCAAGCATAGAAAGCTGCCAAAATCATCTGTCAACTTTCCTCAAGCATGGAAAGTATTATTCGGTGGATTTCTTCAAGCATAGAAAACTACCAAATTCATATGTTGACTTTCCTCAAGCATGGAAAATATCATTCGGTAGATTTCTTTAAGCATAGAAAGCTACCAAAATCATCAGTCGACTTTCCTTAAGCTTGAAAAGTATTTCAACAAAACGTCATCCGGTGGATTCCTTCAAGCATAGGAAACTACCAAACTCATTTGCCACCGATACACTGGTGTCAGATACGCACTCTATCCCCTTTTTCTTTTATCTGTAGAACTAACATTTTTCTGCACGTATCGGTGTATACAGAGTGATTTAGGATCACATAACATCTTAAATCATTCTCTGTCCCTATCGACTACTTTGACTATCATTTTCAAAATTGACGTTTCTACAAACTCATTCAAAGTGGGGGCTTCTGTAGACACCTAAAAATGTCTCTCCAAAACCAAACCTGATGATGAACAACCTTTCACCGCCATTATTGGTCGGGTTGAGTATTTAACCTTTGGAGTGCTTAATCCATGTTTCCATTCAATATATTTCATTAACCAATCAATTTCCTAGCTCATTTCCCTAAACTAGAACTTACTTTTCATTTCGTGTCCTTTAAAATCATTCATTTCGTGTCCTTTTTATAAAAACGTTTAGAGCAGTTTATTTTGGTCCATAATCTGGGTTCAATTATTGAATGGTTGTATTGCGTTTGAAAAGAGCTATCCAACGATATATTATAAGCCCAAATCCGAGTTATAACGGATAAGTTATGGCAAAAATACTGAACTGGGTCTAAACCGAACCTAAGCACACCTTACGGCCTTACCTACGACCCAATGATCATGTGGAGCGTCCAAAAGCTTAATCCCATTACTAAACCAATTAGCGTTAATTGGAAGCTTCTATAAGTTTCTAAAAGATCTTAATTATCCTTTTTGAAAAGATAAGATTAAAGAGATTGAATTTGAATAAAACTCCTCTTTTTGAAAGTCCTAATTCTACTAGAATTGAAAGACGTTAAAAGATAGTTTAAAATTATTTTCTTGCCTCATAGTTTTTATCAAAATATTAAACGGTTGGGTAGCCCTTGAAATTATCTTTCCAATGATATATTATAATATTAATTCCGAGGTATAACGAAAAAGATATGAATGAAATACGAAACTCTATCCAAAACTGACACCGTCTCACTACTTCGGCCATATCTTTTATTCTACAAAATATTTTAATCTGATTATAATTGGGTTAGAAATTAGACTTCAACATCTTTCTAACGACATATCATTTATTGTATTCTGCTTTATAGATCAAAAGATATGATAAAAACAAAAACCGTAAAAATTGTTGTCAATCGAGTTGTATTCTGATTAAACTCGGATCTTAACATAATTCTTCGACCCTTCTTTTTCCCCTATAAATAGAGATCATATCACCCCTTTTTCAATAATCAACAAGATTGATCACCAAATTATTCTCTCTTTTATACCAAAAATCGTTCTCTTCTCTCTCTCTCTCATATTCTAAGCCTAAAACCTATATTTCTAATTACATGAATTCCTCCTTAAGCACTCCAAGGAGTCCGTACTTCACCCAAGGTTTCATCCTTAAACCAAGGCGTGAAAGGTATAATTAACTGAGGGTTTGGACCAAATCAACTCTACATTTATTTAATTTAATTTCCATTTGATTTATTTTTTATTGAAGTTACTAACAATTTATTCATGATGTAGCAATTTAAAGGAGCATGCGGAATGTGAGTAATTAATTAATTTAATTACTCATTTTTATTCTTGTTGCTATTATCATGATTAGGTTTATTTATATTTGATTTGACTAAAGCTATTATTGTTGAATTGCTTCCAAAAATAATGTATATTTTATTATATTTTTATGATCACCACATTTCATGTTAAAGGGAATGTGTAATTGAAAATCACAACTAATAAGATAATTTAGACAATCGGTTTTAGGTTCCTTTAATCCTATTCTTAATTGAAGTGATCACGAATATTTTAGAATTGTGTGTTGCATTAATATTCAACCAATTTAGCATAATTATTAGTTTGGAGCAAATTGAATCTTTGTTTATATGCCTTTGTGATCACATGAATACTTTTCACTATAAGAATCGAGTAGAGGCCGATACGGGCAAATGTGACTCCATGACTCACTTCGTACCATCATCCTCTATCCTCCTTTTGTGGTTACAAACCATATGGAGTTAGTAATCTCATGGATTATGAATGGTGTGTAACCTTCACGGGTTAATCGTTGTTGCCTTCGTTGTCCCTTAATCGTGGTTACCTTAAATAATCCGTGAACTGTTTACAAGTTCCTTAAAAACTTGTTGGCGGCTCCCTACTTTTCTTAATGTCAATTGCCACTTCCTATGAGTGCCAAGCATATTCACCACATGTTTTAACGTAGGCGCACTTCGAACGATGCCTACACCCAGCTTTGGAATGACCCGTCATAAATATCAAAGGTTTCATCGGGTTTTTAATTAGAAAAGGAACCTCAATATTACCGGGACCTAGCTTCATTATGTTGTGATTAAATAGTGAACTCTAGTGCATCATCACAAAACATCAATAAAATCTAACATGCATAAAATACTGAATGCATAAACAAGACATAGTATGGCCCCTAATCCTAAGAAAACTAATAAATTAGCAAATGCTCCCACTTGAATCTTCATGGATCTCATCCATCTCGCTCCTTTGGGCTTTCACTTCATGGAATTCTTGGATTAACTGCAACCTGTAAGTCTATTCTATTCTAACTACTACTTAAATAAAATAAATTAAAATTACAAAAATACTTTATTGATACGTAGACCATACTAAAATTAAAAAAATACATCACGATGCGCAGATCGTATTTAGTAATCTACTGGGCCATATTAGTCATTATATAGCAATAAATAACATCATATATTAAAAAATTGCCACATAATAAATCACTCATCATGCTTTCCTAAACCACAACATTTAATGTTCACAATTAAGGAAACATGACATCTAAATATCTCATATTTTAATTAATGCAATTAGATAATATCATATATTATTCATGACCATCAATAAAATATCGTATATTTTTAAATTAGGCATGAGATAGAATCAAATCTTATTTTAATCTTAAAACATAAATCATATTTATCCTCAAAGATTATCCTAACAAATTAGGAGATTCTATCCTAATTACTAGTCAATCACAAAATTTTAAATCAATTATATCCTAAAATAATTATGGAATAATCACATTATTAAATCAATAATTATCCTTTTAGAATATGATCAGAATATCCTAACAAATCTTATCTAAAATTAACATCTTTAATTATGTATAATTATCAAAATTAACACTGTAAATATGGATAATATCAAACTTAACATCTTTTGAAAGATTTAATTTTATCCTACAAAATAATTTTGTAATTATCTTGAAATATTTTCAAAAACAATTTTTTTTTGAAAATATGCGCCAGCAACCGTGGTGTGGCCAGCTGAAGCCAGCCATGGTGACCGTACACCGTGAGGTGTACACTACTGTAGGCAGCGACACACAGCAGCAGCAGTGCCGCACAACTATTGCACGGTGCTGCTGTTGCTGCACCTTTCTGATCCACCTACTGCCTCGCCCCGCCCTTCCCTTCAGACGACCTGCAGCGGCAGCCGCCGTGGCTACGCCACTGATGTGTGTCATAAATGGCACACATTTGATGAGCATTTAGATCCTTTTTATCCTCTTTCCATAGCTTTCTTGCTCAATAAATGTTTAGTTTTATGCTTTATCTCTCTATTTTACCTTTCTTCTCTTATTTTAAGGCTTTTGTGCATTTTTATGGTTTTCTAGTATTTTCTCCTTTATTTCTTCTGTTTTTGTTATTTTAGTTGTTTTCTCTTTATTTTAGATTTTATAGATTTAGTTTTATTTTATTTTATTTTTTTTATTTCATTTTCATTTCATTTTCTTTACTTTATTTTATTTTCATTTTATTATATTTTCCTTCTTTTATTATTTTAATTTTCATTTTATTTCTTTTACTTTTATTTATTTGTTTTAGTTTTATTTTACTTTATTTTATTTCTCGGTTTTATTTGCGTTTTGTAGGTGGTTGTTCCATGTTCAAGTCCTTGCGGTCGTAAGTGGTGCTCGCAAGCCGGATAGCCTTGTTCCCACCAATTTGGTGCTTAGCTACTGCATAGTTGAGTGTTCATCACCATCAAGCTTCGATGGTTATGGTGATGCTCGCGCCCGCCGACTTCTCTACCCCTTCCAAATTCCCCTGCTCCACATTTCAGCAGCAGCAAATCTCCACGCAACAACAACAACTTTACCAAAGCAGCAGTACCTCCAATCTCCTCCAATTCCCATCACTTCGACCACCAATCACCACCACTGCCCACAAACTCCAGCCACACAACAGCCACGCAACACAAGCAGCAACAACCAACTGCAATTAACACTAAATCAGCAGCCAACGCAGCCACCTGCTACCTCCTTTTACCTCCTCACACACCTCCAAACACACCACCAAATTAGCCACCAACACACCACCAAATCAGCCACCTTCGCACTCCATTTTCGCCACCAATTGCAGCCTCCCCTACTGCCCCTGCTCCATCTCCACCACCGCACAAAGCAACGCTCTATTTCAGCCACCAATCCCTCACCAATTGCGCCACCTACTGCCCACAATTTCCACCCACAACCAGCCACCTTTCCTCCAGCAAACAACCACCAGCCGCAGCTCCGCCTTCAATTCGAACCTCAGTAGGTGCAGGCGCACACTCTTCTACTGCGGCCGCACTCAGCTGGGTTCGAATTGAGGCTTTGATTGATGATCGAACCTGATGATGATGAGCAGCCCTGATGTTGCGATTTGGAGCTTGATGCGTGAGAAGTAGGGGATTATTTTCCCTTTAATGAGCACTCAGCAAAAACCGATTCTCCTTTTTATTTCTTTGATTTTATTTTCCTTTTTAATTCTTTTATTTTTCTTTTCCATTTTCTTTTCTTATTTTTATTTTTTTTCTTTTCTTTTCTTTTATTTTCTTTTCTTTTCATTTTCCTTTATTTTCTTTTCTCTTTTATTTTCTTTTACCCTTGTATTTATAAATACCCATTTTGGGTAGAGAGAGAAACAACTAGAATTAGATTAGAATTACAATTAGATCATTTTCTTAGCTTAGTTGAGAGCTTCTCTCTCTAGATTTAGGGTTAATTTTAGGAGTAGATTTTAGAGAGAGAAAGTGAAGAATTTCAATGGTGATTGAGAGATTGAAGATTCAATGGTGACAATTGTATTGGAGATCTTCTCTATTATCAAAGAGCATTTCTAAACTCTATCTCATTTATTGCTTTGTTTAATATTCATTGTTTGGATTGTTGATTTTGATTAGAATAAGGGTAGCTTCTGCTATCCTCCTGCCACCTCTTGGCAATTTGATGGTTGGATGATTGATATTTGATATTCATATTTGTTTGGTTTGATATTTATATTTGATCTTAGATTAGTGGATTTGTTCTTCTTAGATTGTTGATTGTTGATTTCTTTAGTTGTTAGTTGAATTGATGATGTTGATAGAGTAGTTGTTTGGTTAGGATTTGGTGAAGCTTATGATGTAATGGATTGATGTAATTTGGGGATAATTGATGGAGTTGATGATGTGATTAAACTTGGTTGATTGATCATGTGCATGTGTGTGATTAATTAAAAAGTAGCTAACTTTGATTATTGCACTAGATTGCATTGTAAGTTCACATTGATACTAACCATTGATTTGTGGCTTGCATTTACACGATTGAGGTGTCTTGTGATGTTTCCTAGCTAGAGTTTATCGTAGTTGACGCTAGTTAGACCTCTAGGAGAATAGCTTGATATGCTCTTTTGGTTGCATGATTGACTTTCCCTCACATTGCTTGACTTAGTCGACTTTCCATTCCAATTTGCTATGTTCATTGCCATTGTTTGCGGATCCTAATCCCTAGATCTTATATTTGTTTGGTTTCTTCGTTTTAGTAGTTGTTAGAGTCACCTTTTACCCTTCGTCTTCGACCTAGCTTAGGCACATAATTGGAAGCACTTAGACATTACCGTTCCTTTGGGTTCGACCCTTGACTTACCTCTATACTTGTATTTAGGTTTGTTGAGTGTTTATAAATTTTGTTTCGCTTAGGGAGAATTAGTCCAACGACCTAGTTTTCCCCACGTCAAAATGGCGCCGTTGCCTGGGAACGGTGTCTATGTTTGAGTGTTTTTGATTGCTTGAGTCTAGGTCTTTGTTTATACTTTTCTTTTATTTGATTTCTTTTGTTTGCTTTATATAAAATGGCATATCTATCTTTTCCTCAATATGATGATGAGCCTTTTTGTTAATATTTATATAGACTAGGGAGATTTCTTGACTATAATTGTTGTAGTCTTCGGGAGGCTTGTGAGATTTGTTATTTTGGTTTGAATGAACAAACTAGGAATGAAATAGAATGCATGCATATTGGTAGATTTAGAGCATTGTCAATTAATGATGCTTGGGATTTCTATGTTTGGTTTTCTATTTCCCCTATTGTTCATGATAACAAGGTGCATGCTCAAGTTGACAAATCTCATATGTTTGATTGTGCCCCCACCCCCCAATGTGATGTACATGCTCATGATTTCAATGTTGATTCTTCCAATCTTGGTTGTACTTCTTCTTCTTTTGTTGAGCCTCAATCTTCTACACCTTTTGAATCTCTTATTGCTACCTTAGAAACTCAAATTAGGCATGTTGAGCTTAGTGATGATCTTGGGCCTAAAATGGAGTCGACTCTTAATTGTTTGAGAAGTTAATTGGAGATGATGAAAAAGAGTGAGGAGCGTCTTGAGGAGGGAAGAAGGAGGAATGAAGAGCTAGAAAGCCAATTGTCATCTTTGATGCTTGTGTGTGAAAATAACAAATCCAATGTGTGTGTTGAGGATGATGATGGTGAATTCGAGCAACCAAGAGAGTGTGTGGATACCATTGGTGAGCATATGGGTGATGGTGAAGGAGTTGAGAGAGAAGAGAGTGTTGAATTTGTAAATCCCAACCCACCCACCCATTGTCTCAAGTGTATGAATGTGACTCTTCTATCCATGAGTATTTGGACTCGTTTGAGGTTATGTCAAATGTGTTTATTGAGTGCATAAGGAATAGCCATAGCCTTTTAAGCAAGTTCATTAATGATGCTTCATGGGAGAGAGATGATTTTGAAGATTATTTGCATCCATTCATGCATGGTTTTGAGGCTCTAGGCTTTAAGGAAGTTGAGGGAGCTATTGTTCATGAAGGTAGTGGAGGAGATTATGTGGTTCCTCTTGGGAGTTGGATGTTTGAGGGAGATGGTGATCATGAGTGTTCTTCTTTTGAGGATTCTATGATTGATTTTCATGCCCTCATTGGCGATGTGAGACCTTGTGTTGAGGGAGTCGCGAACCCTTTACCTATTTCTCATACCCCTTTTTCTCAAAGGTTTGACCACATCCCCTATTGCCCTATTATTCTCCCTTCCTTTGTTGGTAAGCCTATTGGGGACCCTTTTGTCTATGAGGATTTGCATGAGGCTCATTGTCTCCAATTGGGGAAAAGGGTGATGTTGCCACCCAAAATATTCTAGTGAGGAGGATTTGCCTTTTTCTTTTTCTTTTCCCACTTCTTCTTCTTATTTTCTTGTTTTTCCTTTTGATCCTTCTTCTTCTTTCATTTGGCACCTCCCTTCTCACTTGCGTGCAATGATCTTGTTGCACGTTTTTCTTCCGTCATTTGCCTACATTCTGTCTTATGAAATGTGTAGTAGTGCATTTGACAAATTCTTGCGTGCGTTAAATTATTATTTTACTAGAGCAGTCAAGCTTGGACCTTAAGCAAGCCTTTTCTCAGGAAGTAACCCGTGTTTTAGATTAGATTTTCCTTTTCTTTTTAGAATAGATTTTCTCTCATGGAAATTTTTGTGTGCCTTTTGCTACGTACATGACTTAATATACTTTGGTGCTTCGATTTGGATCAAGAATCAAGGAAGGTTGACTCCTATTTTTGCAAGCATTTGGAGACAAGGTTCAATTCTTGAGAAATTAGCTTTGAAAGGTTTAATTTGGTCATTTGCAGGTATTTACACCCACCTCAAATCCGGTAATATCTTTCCTTGCTCTTTCTCTAATGATTGATGCCATGTTGGACATATGTTGGTTTGTTTGATTGATCTCCTTGTTTTCCCCTCCCATGGATTATATGATTTATGTTTGAGTGTATTGTCTCATTTAACCTTGGGGGAGGGTATTCTATCATGTTTGCTGGGATGTTGATCCTCATGTGTATTGCACCTTTATATATGCTTTCCCATGTTTCTTATATTTTGAAAATCTCCAAAAAGATTTTTGTTTCTACCAAGGCAAATTTGCAATGTGTTTTGTTTTGTTCTTGCTTTGGACATTATAACATTTGGACTTGTATAATTGAATGCTTTTCTTCTTAAATGGTAACGGTGTGCACGGTTTGAGAGTACGCTTGGTTGATTCTAGGATAAAGAATGCTAAGGTAGTTGGTTAGAACTAGTGCGAACATGAAGCCGGATTCTACTTGTTTGTGGCATGTTTGGTAGTTGCTTCCTATAGTCGATTTGACGCCAATAGTGAGTTTTTGCTACATCCGTGTGAGTTCTTTGTTTTTCAAGCCTTCTACCTATATTTGCATGAGCTGCATGGATCCTTGACTTTTTGCAAACCTAATCTTGAAACTTGACTCATAGATCATGAATCCGAGACCGAACCATTTAGGAAGGACAAAGGCATATTTTCGGGGTGGTATTTTTCTATTTTTAAGATAGTTTGTTTCATTTTTGTTATTTTTGGGTTTACATTTTCCTTCTTGCAACCATTTGAGCCTTATACCTTCTTTTCAAGCCACATCTTTAGATCTTTGGCCTTTTGTTTCGTTTTCTTTCTTTTCTTGGTTTTTGTGAAGCAATTGATCATACTTGATGGAGTTTGTGGTGGAGAAGTTGGAATGTTTGGTTCTTATGAAAGCAAGATTGTGTTATGTCTTCTTTGTGAATAATGGCAAATGAGTATGAGTAAAAGCCATCCAAAGTAAAAAGGCATGGACAAATAAGTGCAAAGTTGTAAAAGTCGTCCAAAGTTAAAAGAGGCGAGGACAAAGCACTATTGCAAAATGAAAAACGAAAAAAAAAAGTGTAAAATGAAAAATTAAAAAAAAAATATATATTGATGTGAGTTTTCTCCCTTTTTGAGCATTGAGGACAATGCTCCATTTAAGCTTGGGGGGAAGCGTTCTCACGCTTTTTGTGTATATGTTTGTGAGTATAGCTTTAAATAAGCTTGGGGGAGTTGTTGTTTTTTTTTGGTGATAACTTGGTTTTAGTGTAAAGAAATGCGCAATCTTTGCTTCACAATTTAGGTTAACCACCAAATTTTAAATTTTAGCCAACCTTCACCCTTTTGCCTTAACGTTACAACCTTGGGGAAAGACCTTTTGACCTAAGTGGTTGAGTCGTTCATCGGAAAAGAGGAATGTGAGTCTTAGGAATAGGGAGAGGGGATGCAAAAGTCAAGATGTCGAGTAGCCTAAAATTTCTCTTTTTAGGTTCCTTCGTTGAATCACTGGGATGCTCATTAGAGGTCGATTTGAAGCTATTAGGAAGAACGCGATAAGATTGTTTGGGATGAAAGTGGATTGTGAAAGCTAGTTCCTATGCTTAGCATATTTATGTTTCAATCAACCTTGGGTATCTTGAAACGTGCACTCCCTTACTTGTTTAGAAAGATTTGCATTCATTTGTGCTTGTACATTTGGAAAAGTCCTTTCATGAACTCTTATTTGTTTCGTTTTTCTTTGGATTTATTTTCATGCTTTGTCTTGTTTGTATTATTATGAGAGTTATGGGTTAAACTCTTAGGATACCCTTACGAGAGCATCACTCGTCCTCTAGGGCGATCTAGGGGTTTAAATGGCTTGTCTTTAGTTGCTAAAATTGACCGTGATTCGTACGAAAGTGAGTTAGTGTATATTCTCATCTCGTTTCTTCTTTTGTTCGTTTGAATAAGCTCATCATTTTCACTCCTTGGTTTTGATGTGTGTCATAAATGGCACACATTTGATGAGTATTTAGGTCCTTTTTATCCTCTTTCCATAGCTTTCTTGCTCAATAAATGTTTAGTTTTATGCTTTATCTCTCTATTTTACCTTTCTTCTCTTATTTTCAGGCTTTTGTGCATTTTTATGGTTTTCTAGTATTTTCTCCTTTATTTCTTCTGTTTTTGTTATTTTAGTTGTTTTCTCTTTATTTTAGATTTTATAGATTTAGTTTTATTTTATTTTAGTTTATTTTATTTCATTTTCATTTTCATTTCATTTTCTTTACTTTATTTAATTTTCATTTTATTATATTTTCCTTCTTTTATTATTTTAATTTTCATTTTATTTCTTTTACTTTTATTTATTAGTTTTAGTTTTATTTTACTTTATTTTATTTCTCGGTTTTATTTGCGTTTTGTAGGTGGTTGTTCCATGTTCAAGTCCTTGCGCTCGCAAGTGGTGCTCGCAAGCCGGATAGCGTTGTGCCCACCAATTTGGTGCTTACCTACTGCATAGTTGAGTGTTCATCACCATCACGCTTCGATGGTGATGGTGATGCTCGCGCCCGCCGACTTCTCTACCCCTTCCTAATTCCCCTGCTCCACATTTCAGCAGCAGCAAATCTCCACGCAACAACAACAACTTTACCAAAGCAGCAGTACCTCTAATCTCCTCCAATTCCCATCACTCCGACCACCAATCACCACCACTTCCCACAAACTCCAGCCACATAACAACCACGCAACACAAGCAGCAACAACCAACTGCAATTAACACTAAATCAGTAGCCAACGCAGCCACCTGCTACCTCCTTTTACCTCCTCACACACCTCCAAACACACCACCAAATCAGCAACCAACACACCACCAAATCAGCCACCTTCGCACTCCATTTCCGCCACCAATTGCAGCCTACCCTGCTGCCCCTGCTCCATCTCCACCACCGCACAAAGCAGCCCTCTAATTCAGCCACCAATCCCTCACCAATTGTGCCACCTGCTGCCCACAATTTCCACCCACAACCAGCCACCTTTCCTCCAGCAAACAACCACCAGCCGCAGCTCCGCCTTCAATTCGAACCTCAGCAGGTGCGGGCGCACACTCTTCTACTGCGGCCGCACTCAGCTAGGTTCGAATTGAGGCTTTGATTGATGGTCGAACCTGATGATGATGAGCGGCCCTGATGTTGCGATTTGGAGCTTGATGCGTGAGAAGCAGGGGATTATTTCCCCTTTAATGAGCACTCAGCAAAAACCGATTCTCCTTTTTATTTCTTTAATTTTATTTTCCTTTTTAATTCTTTTATTTTTCTTTTCCATTTTCTTTTCTTATTTTTATTTCTTTTCTTTTCTTTTCTTTTCCTTTTCCTTTATTTTCTTTTCTCTTTTATTTTCTTTTACTCTTGTATTTATAAATACCCATTTTGGGTAGAGAGAGAAACAACTAGAATTAGATTAGAATTACAATTAGATCATTTTCTTAGCTTAGTTGAGAGCTTCTTTCTCTAGATTTAGGGTTAATTTTAGGAGTAGATTTTAGAGAGAGAAAGTGAAGAATTTCAATGGTGATTGAGGGATTGATGATTCAATGGTGACAATTGTATTGAAGATCTTCTCTATTATCAAAGAGCATTTCTAAACTCTATCTCATTTATTGCTTTGTTTAATATTCATTGTTTGGATTGTTGATTTTGATTAGAATTTGATGGTTGGATGATTGATATTTGATATTCATGTTTGTTTGGTTTGGTATTGATATTTGATCTTAGATTAGTGGATTTGTTCTTCTTAGATTGTTGATTGTTAATTTCTTTAGTTGTTAGTTGAATTGATGATGTTGATAGAGTAGTTGTTTGGTTAGGGATTTGGTGAAGCTTATGATGTAATGGATTCATGTAATTTGGAGATAATTGATAGAGTTGATGATGTGATTAAACTTGGTTGATTGATCATGTGCATGTGTGTGATTAATTAAAGAGTAGCTAACTTTGATTATTGCACTAGATTGCATTGTAAGTTCACATTGATACGGACCATTGATCTGTGGCTTGCATTTACACGATTGAGGTGTCTTGTGATGTTTCCTAGCTAGAGTTTATCGTAGTTGACGCTAGTTAGACCTCTAGGAGAATAGCTTGATATGCTCTTTTGGTTGCATGATTGACTTTCCCTCACATTGCTTGACTTAGTCGACTTTCCATTCCAATTTGCTATGTTCATTGCCATTGTTTGCGGATCCTAAACCCTAGCTCTTATATTTGTTTGGTTTCTTCGTTTTAGTAGTTGTTAGAGTCACCTTTTACCCTTCGTCTTCGACCTAGCTTAGGCACATAATTGGAAGCACTTAGACATTACCGTTCCTTTGGGTTCGACCCTTGACTTACCTCTATACTTGTATTTAGGTTTGTTGAGTGTTTATAAATTTTGTTTGGCTTAGGAAGAATTAGTCCAACGACCTAGTTTTCCCCACGTCAGCCACCCAACCGCGGTTGCTGCTGCAATAAACCTTCTTTTTTTTTTACAATTTTAATTAACAACTTTTGTTAAATAAAATTAATGTGGTCCATGATAAATTAAAACATAACTATTTATGCTAATTCATCCTACTAAAATTAAATTCACAATCTATTTTAAAATTAGGCTTCTTCATGAAAATAATTCCCATTTTAACTTAACTCTTAAATTAAATCATTGATCATGCAAAATTCATAAATTATACATGAAATCAATGGTATTAAAATCATGAAGCATATTTAAAACGAACTCGAACAAAAAACAAGCACAAAAATCAGATTTTAAGGCTTATTAAAGGTTCGAAATTTCAAAAAATAGGGTTAGGGTTCGAAAAAATTTGAATTCAATAGGGCAAAATTCGATCCTCTTTAAGCTATTTTGAGCGAATTAAATCACATTTAATCAATTCCAAGAGTTAAATCACATTTAATATAATAATTGACCCATAATTAAATTATTCTCCCTCCTAATTTAATTAAAATTTGTGGACATCAAAGAATTAAAATTCAATATGCGTAATTGAAAGAGGCTAACTGATACCACTGTAGTAGTTTATTAGGTACTACGCAGCGGAAAAACATGAATCACATTCATAAAGCACCTAAGCCAAGAATCTCATGCATAACACATAAAGAATAAGAATTATACATTTGAAGCATGATTCAACGTGCAATCGAGCAAGAACAATGGGAGATAAAGAATCCCAAGCGTGATTCCCGTACTAAGTCCACGGGCACAAGTTAAACCTCCACTAATGCTAGTTAGTCGTGATTGAACACTTCAATCAACCTTCAACGGAGAAGAGAGAAACGAGCTAACCACAAACCACCACGATGAACACCACGAGCCACCATGAGGGGGCGCCGCACGTACGGACGTAAAGGGAGAGGGGAGGGCCGTGAGGTGAGGAGAGTGTTTAGGGTTTTGGGACTTGGTTGCTTGTTTCAATCTACTGTGTGTTGATTGTTATATTCAACCCTTGGAATGGATCTTATTTATAGATCATATCTCTAAATAAGAGTCCATGTCAAGCCCAAACACCTTATCCTAAACACATTACTCTAGCCCAACGCTCTACATGGTATGTCATAATCTCATGAGGCCCTTACTTGTTTACCCCAATACCCTTGTGTGTGACCTCATAGGATCCATTCTATTGGGTTTTAGATAATTTAACTAGCCCAAAGATCATTGGTCATATCTAGCAACAAACAATGACGACCCAAAGGAATGAACTTATTATCTCCATAATAGTGATCCTTGATATATCTAGTAATTGCACTTATCGAAGACATAACTCCTTCACGCGAATCAGTCTGTTGGACTCCAATAGACATCCTTGGATTCCTCTTCTTATTTTATTTCTAATAATTTCACATTTAAGGGGTTGATTATGGTGTTTTAATCACCATAATAATTCTGATTTTATTCTCCTTGTTCAAGAATATTACTCAATGATCTTTTCATCTACCTCAATCTCTATTATAAATTAGAGGATGATTTTCTGATTTCATACACTTGAAAAAATACAATCAAACACAATAGCTTAAACACATCTCTCTTTGGACATAAGATTCTTGACTCCAACCTTCCACTCAAAAGTACCTTTATGTTGAAATGGTGTGTTAACCTTAGGGAACATGTCGGCGAATAAAATTCAGCACCGTGGTTGCGCCAGAATTTCGTTTTCAAGTCAGTGATTTACATCAGGACACACCATTTGTTCCTTTATTTTGTGAGATCAATTTTTCGATCTTACTTGTTATTTCTATATGCTATTGACAGGCTAAAGTCGTATCACCTAATAAACAGTAATTACCTAAGTCCTCTAACTAAAGTAGATAGGGAAGTAGGGTCGAATCCACAGGGAAACTGGTCTTTCTATTCCTAATTAATTAATATAATCTAAATTATCAAGTTAACCAATGATTATTATTATAAGAGGGAACTAAACTACGAGGAGTGAAAGTAGGGAAGAAAATCAATAATAAGGAAGACTAGGGTCACAGGTTCACCAATAAATTATACTCCAGGGTAAAACATAGTAATCAATCACAGGAAGACTAGGCTCTCGCAATTTATTAGATCTAAGTCCTTATTGAAGATAGCCTTTAATATTAAATTAACATCTGCTCGATTCATCAATTCAATATTGCAATACTTTTACAAGCCATAATTGTAAAACGTTAAAACAATTCAATAAGAAACTATCATGCAATATCAATAATCAATAATCAATAATAGTCAACCATCAATGCATCAATTAACCAGATCATGAAGGGCTCTCGCTACGTATTATGATCACAGAATTAATCTACCGGTATTAAAAATCATCTCTCGATTCTTGACTTAACCATTTATAAATTAATCTGCCTATTGAAACTAGACCTAAACATCAATTCTCATCTCTCGAATCTCGAATCAATATTGTCAAACTCATGCATAAAAGATCTACGCACATCTAGTCACAGAAAATTAAATCAATCAATAGGAAATTAATCTACCATTGATAATTAACAGCAATAATTTACCCCTCCATATTATTTATGGATTTCCATAAACCCTAGAATGAAATCTACTCACGCATAATTAAATCTAAACTAATCAAGGTAATCAAATAAATAACTGAGATTAAGAGAAAAGAAATCGTTACCAAAGTAATCGGAACAAAGAGTTAAATTAAAGAACAAAGTATAAAGTGTAGAAAGAGAAAATAAAGCCAAGTAGAGAGAGAGAATCTAAGAGAAGAATAAGAAAGAGTAAAAAAAAATCCTAAACTCGCTTAACGAAAAAGTATTTATACTAAGCAAGAATCCTAAACTAAAACAAACTGAACAACGATTAAAACGTCTAACAAAGACACGCGCTCGATCGGGCGAGGCACTTCCCGATCGGGCCCGCCTTTTTGCTATAAATTCATCTCTCGCGCCCGGCCGGGCGCGAGGTCGAGCGCCAGCTGCTGCTGTAATTACTCCGCCCCGCCCTGTCGTGCGCGCCTTCGGGCGGGGGCTCTCTTGGCCGGGCGGCACTCTTGGGCTACTCTTTGGACTTCGATTGGGCTCCGATTCTGCGGGCCAGTCCGGATTTCCTTTCAGGTTTTTTAATACTTGGTCCAAATGCCCCGGTATCACATTTACCAAGCCCTTAATCACCGGTTCGATGGCTCTCGCCGGCCTTGGGCTATGAAGGATGGTCGTGCATCTCCAATGCTCGTAGTTGCTCCATGAAAACCCGGGAAAATGCTCCAAAACTGCGATTTCCTACAAAACTCAACCAAAACTACGAAAACACTAGAAACACCAATTAGTAATAAAAGTGGCTCTAAAGAGCCAAAAACACTACAAATTATGACCAAGGAACGGGGTTAAAACACTATATAAAATAGACATATCAGCTATTGCTATAGATTTCTTCTATATTTACAAAAATTTGAAAACGAAATTATGTCTATTGGTAATAGTATTATGAAGTCTCTTCCTGACCTTTCTAAGTTGGAACCTCCCGCACAACTACTAATCTTTTTTGAATAAGTGCAAATAGATTATGTTTTGAATGAAGATGTCATTGATTCTTTGGAGAAGGTGGATATAGCGGCCAAAATTGCCAGAACCTATTCCGGCGGCCATCTCGGATGCCTTGAAGAAAAAGGAGAAGGATAACAAGCTTGTTCGTGGTTATCTCCTCAACCATATGAATAACACTTGGTTTGATTTGTTTGTGAATTTCAGGTCAAGAAAGGTCATTTGGGACTCTTTCGAGAAAAAGTATGGAGCGTATGATGCCGAAAAAAAGATGTATATGGTGGGCAAGTGGCTCAACTTTAAGATGGATGATGAGAAGCCTATCATGTCTCAAGTTCATGAGTATGAGAACATGGTGACTAAAATTCTTGGTGAAGGCATGAAGATGTGTGAGACCCTTCAAGCCAATTTCCTCTTGGAAAAGTTCCCTCCTTCTTGGAATGACTACCAAAACACTTTGAAGCACAAGATGAAGGACATGACCCTCCAAGAGCTTATTACTCATCACATGAGAGCCGAAAAGTCTTATCGCCTTAAGGATAAGTTTGAGAATTTATCTCTTAATTCTTCTAAAGCTAATCTTGTTAAGTCTTATTTGAATGTATCTAAAAACAAGAACAATTCTAAGAAGAAGGGAAACAACAAGTCCAAAAACAGTCTCACTCCAAACAACAAAATCCAAAAGCTAAAGGGTGCTTGTTATTTGTGCGGGATCATTGTGTAGGGGTTTGGTGAGTCCGACTCACCGCGGAAACAACCCCGACCCAAGGAACCACTAATAATTAATAAAACCATAAAGCATAAATAAATAATCACAAGAAAAGGAAGAACGAATCATACCCTTGAAGCGAGCTTCGCCCTCAAAAAAGGGCTCTTACTTGAAAGCCTTGAGCACCGCAAATGCCGTGCCTCCAATGGTATCCACCCACAAAGGACGAACACGACTTTTTAGGTGCTACCTTGGAGTTAGAAAGGTCCGACCAAAACCCAAGTGTTAATGGAGTTTAAGAGTTTTCCCAAAAATATGGAATGCTCTTTCTAACTCCCACTTAAGCAATGAATTCTCAAGCCATGCGATGACTATTTATGAGGAAGTATGCTTTGTGAATTCCACTCATCTTTCAATGTGGGACTTTTCACAAAAAGATCTTACATGGAAATATTGGTGAATTCAACCCTTAGTTAAATAAACCAAGGAACAAGTAACAAGTGTCACATGGTTAGGAGTGGACCACTTTCTCACTTGTTCCCCAAGGCATTTCACATGCAATTTTGGCCCATTTTATTTTGGCCCGTGTCCATGACCCATCAACCCGGGTCCACGGCCCTTGCCACATGTGTCGCCACTGTGGCGCGCCGCCACCATGGCACTGCCACGTGGCACGCGGCCAACGTGGCACGCTGCCACTTGGTGGCTGCCAACGTGGCTGCTGTCACGTGTGCTGTCACATGGTGTTTGCCATGTGTGCTGCCACGTGGCACACTCCTATTGGGCACGCTTTCCTAGCCTTTTGCGTGGCTAGGATTTTACTTGTTACTTGAAGCATTTTCCCGTCTCGCCAAACCCTAAATTTTTGCTCGACATTTGAGATTGTCCAACGCTCGGTTTCGACTCTCCAAGCTCGAATTTCCGACGTCTAAATGTTTAACACTCGGGCGATGAATTAATTTCTTCCGAATTAATTCGTCGAGTCGGTTCGTATATTTTGCTTGGGTGTGACCCGAAGGGTTCAGTCAAGATTAAGTTCTAATATTAATTATATTAATATTACTGATCGGAAGCGGCCTCCACCCAGGCATTCCGATCACCTGACCTTGCTGAATATATATTAGCTTTCTAATAATTCTGAACCCGCTATCAGAATAATACACTTGTTCGAAGGACACCATTCCTTTCAATCTCCCACTTGTCCTTCCGGAAAAGTGTGCATTTAGTGTATAGCCCCTTTCCTATGTCTCTTCATGTCTTTTCATGAACTACAGAGTAAGATTACTCGTCATCTTTGTTACGTCTAGAAGTGTTTCTCAAAATCCGAGTTTGATTGTCAATAAGCAGATGATTTCTAAAATCCATCTGAGCACGGCCATTCATTTTCACAGTCTCGCTCTTCGAGAGGCCTTGTAAACAACAAGACATGTTCCCTATTGTTAGTAGGGGGACATTTCCAGTCTTGTAATGTAGCTTCTCTTACAAAGAGGACCTACCCGCCTGATATCTGTCTTTATAATCCCCAGTTACGGCAGACGTTTGGTGGATACCAAAGCGGACTAGTACTCAAACAAGAGATCTCCCACTACTCATGGTCAAAGGAATAGAGTTTCGATAGTAATAATGAGAAAAATACTTATGACGATTTTTAAATCTCTTAAAGTATTCTCATAGGTCGATCCAGTATGGTTCTAAACCAATACCTGTGCAAATGATTTATATCCTCATAGCACAAGAAACAGTGCTATAAATCATACTACACACTAATCTCTAATGGTCATTAATCGTCCACAAAAATATGACCTTGATTAGGGATAATTTTCGATTAAACACTTAATAGGTGTTTCTTTATCCAAGCCATTGACTTTATACCCTATTTTAAATATTTATTAAAATCGAATGGACTCATTATTTAATTCTAAACCACAATTAAATAGTTTTGTGGAATATTTAGAAATATTTTATTCCACTATGAAACTTCACAATGTTTTATCTTATGATAAATGGTTTTTCCCAAATGTTTTAAGAGTAATACTCTTCATAAAAAATTCATAGAAATCACACTCATATTTGATATGCTTGATTTCTTTCATGAATTTATGAATGTTGTCGTTCACTTATTGCATATGTTTAGTTATAATTACTTTGCAAACCTTAGCATCTTCATAATCCACCATTTCCATAATAAGATGTTAAAATTTTGAGAGTGTTAATGGATTACATGTGATTCAGGATTTATTGTCCAAGCAATGGCTCCCACTCATTTTTATGATTTGAGACCTTCTACTTGACAACCTACAATCATCAACGTTCAACAACGAACTTTTCCATTTAACATCTATCTTATTATTGCCTTTAAGTCAACAATATTCTCAACATATGTTTAGTAGACTCTCCGATGATGCCTTACATGGATTTCACTCTAAACGACTCACAATGATGTGGAATACTCTAATCACTTGCGATCATGGAAATTTATCTTAAATTTCCGCACATTATACATGGATGCATATCCATGTTACCATTCTTAAGCCACAACACTTCTTGCCTCGTGCTTATAAATGGCTTCCTTGCTAAGGATCTAATCCTTGTTAAGGTTTGTGCTTGCAACATCAAAACTCAAATTATATTTGTTTCCATGCGCCAAGAACTCATCCAACTACTTATTTAAGTACTATGGATGTTCTTGACTATAATCTAATGATCTAATACTTAGATTAATTTCGATTGGTAATATATATGTACTTGTAAGTCATCTGATGATTCCATATCATAGCTTTACATGATGGATTAATTCTAGAAAGATTCTCAATTTTATTCCTTCCATGTGACATTTAGCTCATACAGTTACACTGAGTCTTGCCAAATTGTTCGCTATATGATATGGTTGAAAGTCTCTTACTAGAGTCTTTCTTGTTTGACTTAGTACTTAGCCTAGCTTATACTTAGTTCAAACATTTACTTAGTTTCACACATATGGGTCGAAAGCCTTTCAAAGTCCTTCATGTTTAACATGGTAATTTCTTTTACTCATTTAAACATTTAATTAAGTCTATACCATAGAACTTAATTCCCAACATGTACTAAATATCGTCTTTAGCTCGGTCCATTGTTGAATATACTTTCAAATCTAAGCATTTAGCATTTGATAGTTGTTTCACAATAGAGTTCGTAAACTTCTTGTTGGACCATTACTTTTGCTCCCACTAAACTTCTTGTTCATCAGAATTTCAATGTTTCTCCATAAGTCAATCCTCTTATTAACTTTATGAGAAAACACGTTCCAATTCCTTCATGCAATGCTTCCTTTAATCCCATGACGGATTCTATGTGCTTGCTTTCAAATCTAGCATTATTTAGATTTTCAAAACCTTTAGACTATTCCATAGTCACTTCCAAAATCCTATTTTGGGTATGCGGTTTTGGTATCTATTTTGCCATATTTCATATGTTCAATTTTGCTAGATCAATCACGAAAAGACTTAAGCATTCCGATTGGTGAATAGGTTTTTATTAAAATCAACTCCTTGAAATTAATTATATCCTTTTCAACCAATCTAGCTATGTATGCATTTACATCTCCACATTTGTTAGTTTTCTCCTTGAATACTTATTTGCAATCGATGGATCTTTCATCCTTCATGCAAATTAATCAAGTTTCAAACATGATTTTCAAACATGGAGTCTATTTCGGATTTTCATGGCCTTTAACCATTATTCGGAATTTGGATTTGTCGTAGCTATCTTACAAGACATTATTCCTTTGCTTGTAAGTCTTAGGTTTATTTCTAACTTAATAGAAAATTTATAGGATTCAATCCAAGCCTTTGGTGAATTCTATACCTATATGGGGTAATTGCATCAAACACTGAGTTTTAAGGCGCTTTCAAAGCCCTTTTATCATGTTGATCTTACTCCAACATTTTTAATGTTTTGTGAGTAATGAATTCTCTTTTAAGGCATTTGTAAAGTCCTTTTGAGTATTCTTGATCAAGCATTCTCATGAAGTCCTTTAAGGTCTTCCGAGATTCTCAGTTCTAGTTTGTTGCTAAGCTCGATGGTCATCGAGTTCATTTTCCTCCCACTTGTCGTTTTGGAAACGTGTTACTTTCTAGAAAGACACTACTTAGAGCAACAAACATTTTTGTTCTCAATTAGGATGTGGAGGTAATGCCCGTAGTCTCACTTGAATGCTTACAAAGAGACATGTATATTGTCTTTGGGTAAAAGTTCGTTGTGAAACAAACAGTTAGCTCCCACTTGAGCTATCTTAGTCTTTATTGAGCCATTCAGCTCCCACAGAGCCACCTAGCTCCCACTGAGCCACTTAGCTCCCACTGAGTTAGTGAACTCCTACTGAGACTAAAGAGCCTTAGACATATACTTGAAAAGACTTTTAGAAGTTATTTCTATCCATAACTGAATATGGCGTCCTTTCTTAGCTTCGACATATTGTTTAGTGTAACATTAGTCATTTGTGAAAATCTTTAAGAACTTTATAGGAAGGGTTGTGAACCATCATCGTTCGAGTCATTTTTAAATGACATCGAGGTCTCCGTGAGGACACACTATGTTCTTTGTGGAGTTCTTTATGAAAATTTCAATTCATAACTTTGAGATGGTCACGCTTGGCTCAAGCAAACATCGCTCGATTTAATCTAGACATTTTGATATTTTACCAAGTCGATTCTGTACTTCACTGGACTCTTGAGCTACTCAAGTCAAGTTTGTTCACATTTGATGAATATAGCCATATCCTTTCAAATTCTTCGTGAAACGTTGAAGTAATTGAATCCTCTTTAGCCTTTGGAGTCAACTGTCTATACCAAGAACAATAACTCTCTACTTTGTCGGTTTCAACAAGTAAGACTTGCTTGTCTTAGAACGATTCCAAATCGAGCAACTATCAAGAGCCTATCTAATAGAGCCTTGAGTACGTTCTTGTCGATGTGACATTGCTAAAGATGTTCGGAATGCAAATCAAGCCCATGACCTGAACTTAGTGAGTTTATCATGTTAGGGAAATGTTTGTTTATAATCAAGCATCAACGCTTGGATAACCATGCCATTCAAATAAATCTCACAACTATTGCTCATTACTTTGAATGTGAGTCTTTCCGTGTGTAAACGGATCAATTGCTGATTATGGAACATAATAACCATTACTTGTTCCAGCCTTTGGTTTAAAAGGTCTTTAAACAAAAACATACGACCTTACAACTGATGTAGCTCTTCTTACTTCATTCTAAGCTTGTAAGTCGATAACTTAGCTTAACTTCAATAGTTTGAGGTCACTATCATAGTGGAACACTCAAGCAGTATCCGATACTTGTGCAGATAACGAATTGCTAAGTTAACTACAATAACATGAACTCATGAGTTGAAATGAAATCTAATTCCTTTTCTTCGTTCCTTCTTTCCTATATTTCTTATCATACAATATCTCATAATCTTACTTTAAGAATCATTTCTTTAAGTACCTTGATTCTTATACTTTGTTAGGCATAATCAAGCACCTAGTGCACCGTAAAACAAAGTTCCATCTTTTCTATTAATTCTTACTCGAATTACTACATCAATGAGTCCTACTCAATTATGTATGATGCGAAAAGATACGTTGGTTGTCAAACATTGACAATCTTGAGTTTGCAACTTAATACCTCATGTTTTATCAAAACTACCTAGTATTTTGAATACATGATGTCCAACCGTCCTTTCGGACTTAGTTATAAAAGTCATTTATGAGAATTGTATTTTAGAAATGCTTTTCCTTTCATTGAGAACTATTCTCAAGGATTTCCTTTACCAATCATGGAAACAATATCATTTGATTTATAGTACTATAAATATAAGTGCAAAGTATAACCATTTATCAAGAGCATAATAAGTTTGGAACAATCTTATTAAACGTCTTATTTACGCATAAAAATTGTCCATATTTGGCGAAAAATAAGGCGATTCCAAGATCCGAAGAAACAAAGAGTGGTTAAGCATGCTTTGGCTTGTCTTAAGCACTCAATCTTCTAGGGTAAGCATTGTCTTGCTAATGGCTCTAAGCCACTCTTGGTTAGACAATCGTCGCATCTAATACATCTTTGACGATGTATCTCTTTTTCCACGGTATGTAAGGACTCCTCACTCATACCGATGAGTTAAACCAAAACCAACGTGCACACCTGGTGTGCCTTATAAGCCTTGGAGAAGTGATGGCACCTCGCTTTGGCGTAGCCTACCATCACCCTCGTTCGGTTGGTAAGTGTTGTTTTGGAAAGGCAAGTTTGACTCAATATTATTAAGGACATAGGATTTCTATGTTGGTTAATTTAAGTGAACTTAACTAATCATCGCAACATAAAGAAAACCTAAACATGCATCTAACGAATAATTCACATATATATAACCATAAAATATAAAGCGAAATTATAGATGCATGTTGGCAACTAGCATGACCCCTTGAATTCTTCAAATTTTCAAAAGTTCTTAATTTGCAATTCAAGGCTTTGTCTTCCAAGATACGCCGTCTTCAAGACTTAACCAAACTATGCAAATACTAGTGTCTATGACTAGGAATAATCTAAATATTAAGGTACAAAAATACTTAATGGTGCGTAGCTTGTATTTATATTTACAAAAATACATTACGGCACGTAGTCCGTATTTTCTATCCTAGTCGGGTGCCACTAGTTGCCATTTCATAAAACCTGTTAGAGAGAATATACATTCCATTCATCCATTCCCTATTTGTGAATGGCCCATGCAATTTACAAAATAAAACAAGTAAAATGCATTTAAACAATGCATGCACTAGTAACTAATCTAGGTGTTTAATCCGATTAACACGCCTAATTAAAACTAGTCAAAGTTGTTTAACTGATTATTTAATTGACGTCATTAATAATTGAAGCTCCCACTAAATTCCGCATTTCCCTTAATTAATCCAATTAATTAAGTCGATAGAACCCAAACTTGTCAAAATAAAATTTTGCCAATGCCGCTAAAAAACCGAGGCCTAGCCTCCCAAAATTTTAACTAAAATAAATAAAATTAATTAAAATAAATAAAACGGAAAAATAAGCAACATTAAGCAAACCGCATTTCAAGTGGCTATCGCTTGAAGCGTTTTGCCTAAGAAACTCGAATAATCGCAGCTAATGCAAACCAAGCATATTACACCTAGTCACCTCACCGCACCAAGCATATGCACACACCCAAAAATCCGCACACACGGCCCGCGGCAAGCAGCCACTGCCGCACACACGTGGTTGTTGCCACCGCACGCACGTGGCTGCTGCGGCCGTGTACTGCTGCCACGCGTATGGCCGCACGCAAGGCGGGGCAGCCACCTTGGCAGCCACATGAGGGCTGCTATGCAGCCCGGCTAGCCAAGGTGGTTCTTTGCCTCGTTTTACGTGCCATGGCCTCGGGATTTGATCCCTTTTCGCGAGACATAATTAATTAATTTTAGAATTAACTTAATGAGTAAATATAAAAATTTTAAACAAGTCTAACTTAATAAAATTTTCAAAGTGCAAATAACCAAAATAATTCCAAGAACCATTCTTAATTAAATTGGTTTAGCTTGGTGCAATAACAAAATTGAGGCAATTTCTCACTTTTAATTTAATCAATTTAAATTAAACTTGAGAATTTGACAAAGCAAGGGGAAGTTGGAAAAATATGAAATTTAATGTTCAAATGAAAAATTCCAACATTTAAATTTTGTGAATCCTTGAAAATTATATCTTCCAACATGAAGGTAACCAAATTTCTATCACAAAAATTGAAACTTTATGTTTCCAATCAACTCAAAATGATTAAAACAACAAAGTTTAACACAAAATAACATGGAATTTAGTGGTTTTTAAAGTTTCAATCACTTATCACAAATAAAGATTGAATCTTTAACACTTAGGAAGCCTCAAAAATGAAATTTTCACACTAAAAAGCAATTAGATTGCAATTATGTGAAAATAAATCTACCTTTAAGCATCAAATACTACCAAGTAAGTGTGCTTTAAGGGGATTTAAAAATGCAGAAAATAATGCAAATAATCAACCACATAATCAACAAGTTATGCCTTTAATTTCAAGGTTAGAAAAAACTTAAAATTTATCGTCAAAAACGAAAAATCCCTCGAAAAAGGCATTTCTGGTCAGAATTTGGCTAAAATCAAAGTCCCAACGGGGGAAAAACCTTTCCAGAACACCATTTCCACCCAAAATTCACTTTCTTGGGCGAAAATCTAGGTTCTGGGCCAAATTCGACATTAAAAACGGGATTAAAATAAATAAAATCGAGCTACTAATCTAATTAGCAACTTAAACCAGAAAAATAAGCCAAAATAAACATTGAAAAACATGATTATAAAAATAAACGAGCGGGGCTCCGATACCGCTGTTGCGGTTTGGTGAGTCCGACTCACCACGGAAATAACCCCGACCCAAGGAAACACTCGTAATTAATAAAACCATAAAGCATAAATAAATAATCATAAGAAAGGGAAGAACGAATCATACCATTGAAGTGAACTTCGCCCTCACAAAAAGGGCTCTTACTTGAAAGCCTTGAGCACCGCCAATGCCGTGCCTCCAACGGTATCCACCCACAAAGGACGAGCATGACTTTTTAGGTCCGCTACCTTGGAGTTAGCAAGGTCCGACCAAAACCCAAGTGTTAATGGAGTTTAAGAGTTTCCCAAAAATATGGAATGCTATTTCTAACTCCCACTCAAGCAAAGAATACTCAAGCCATGCCATGACTAGGAATTATGCTTTGTGAATTCCACTCATCTTTCAATGTGGGACTTTTCACAAAAAGATCCCACATGGAAAGATTGGTGAATTCAACCCTTAGTTAAATAAACCAAGGAACAAGTAACAAGTGTCACATGGTTAGGACTGGACCACTTTCTCACTTGGTCCCCAAGGCATTTCACATGCAATGTGAATTAACCATGTGTCACCTACCTTGAGCCCCAAGTTGGGTTCGGTTGGCCCATTTTATTTTGGCCCGTGTCCATGACCCATCAACCCGGGTCCACGGACCTTGCCACATGTGTCGCCACTGTGGCGCGCCGCCACCATGGCACTGCCAACGTGGCACGCTGCCACTTGGTGGCTGCCAAAGTGGCGGCTGCCACTTGGCGGCTGCCATGCGTGCTGCCACGTGTGCTGCCACATGGCGTTTTGCCATGTGTGCTGCCACGTGGCACGCTTCTATTGGGCACGCTTTCCTAGCCTTTTGCGCGGCTAGGATTTTACTTGTTACTTGAAACATTTTCTCGTCTCGCCAAACCCTAAATTTTGGCTCGACATTTGAGATTCTCCGACGCTCGGTTTCGACGCTCCAAGCTCGAATTTCCGACGTCTAAATGTTTAACACTCGGGCGACGAATCAATTTCTTCCGAGTTAATTCGTCTAGTCGGTTAGTATATTTTGCTTGGGTGTGACCCGAAGGGTTCATTCAAGATTAAGCTGTAATATTAATTATATTAATATTACTGATCGGAAGCGGCCTCTTTGCATTCCGATCACTTGACCTTGCTGAATAAATTAGCTTTCTAATAATTCTAAACCCGCTATCAGAATAATACACTTGTTCGAAGGACACCATTCCTTTCACATTGGACACAAAGCATACCAATGCAACCGGAGGCATGGTGCAAAGAAAGATAGCAATACCTCCCAAGGCAATGTTGTGGAAAAAGAAGATATTATTGCGGCAGTGGTGGTAGAAGCCAACTTGGTTAAGAACAAAGTGGAGTGGATTTTGGACACTGGAGCATCTAGGCACTTTTGTGGTTATAAGGCCTTGATGACCGAGTTTGAAGATTTTACCGATGGTGATCATGTCTACATGGGCAATAGCAGCACCGCGGGAGTCCTTGGCAAAGGAAAGGTCCATCTTAAACTCACCTCCGGAAAAACTTTATTTTTAAATAATGTGTTTTATGTCCCTTCTCTTAGAAGAAATTTTGTTTCGGTAGCCCTTCTCAACAAAGCCGGCCTAAAACTTGTCTTTGAGGCTGACAAGATTGTAATGACTAAGAATGGAGATTTTGTTGGGAAAGGTTACCTCAATAATGGCTTGTTTGTTTTGAATGTTATGAATGAGAATGGAAGTACTTCTTTTGCTTATATTGTTGAGTCTTTGGATGTTTGGCACAACCGTTTGGGACACTTGAATTCCTCTTATTTGAAAAAGTTAAAGGACATAAATTTAATTAATTTTTTCAGTGGATGATAAACTTGACAAATGCCATATTTGTGTTGAGGCCAAACATACTAAGAAACAATTTAAGCAAGTGGTCTCAAGAATTACCAAATTACTTGAATTGATTCACTCGGATTTAGCGGAATTTGAAAAATGCACTAGTAGGGGTGGTAAAAATTATTATATTACTTTGTTGATGACATTTCTCGTTATACCAAAGTTTATTTGCTTAAAACAAAAGATGAAGTCGAAAGTGCATTTTTGAAGTACAAAGTTGAAGTTAAAAATCAATTGGACCTTAAAATTAAAAGAGTTAGAACCGATAGAGGTGGTAAATATGGAAAAGATTCTTTAAAAGATTTTTGTGAAGCCAATGGTATCATACATGGAATTATTCTCCGATAACTTGTGGAATTGCCAAAAGAAAGAACAAATCTTTAAAAGAGACTATGAATGTCATGCTTCTTAGTTCCGAATTCTCCGATAACTTGTGGGGAGAAGCGGTTCTTTCCGCTTGTTATGTACTCAATAGAGTGCCCCATAAGAAATTGGACAAAACCCCCTATGAACTTTGGAAGGGCTATAGTAAAAATTTTTGTATTTTAAAGGTGTAGGGGTGTTTGGCTAAGGTGGCATTACCAGACTTTAAAAAATCCACTATCGGGTCTATAAATTTTGATTGTGTGTTCGTTGGATATGCTCATAATAGTGCAGCCTATAGGTTCATGTTAATAGTGATAGAACAATTTGTGAAGTTAGAGTTGCGGTATTTTTTTAGCATATTTTTCCTATGAACAAATCTTTGTCTTCTTATGTAGATATGCATGCTAGTAAGTCAAGTATGGATGTGCCCCTAGTTGATTCTTTAATTTGCCTAGTTCTAGTCTCTCCTCTTCCTCTACCAAAGTGGTAGAAGTTGAACCTAGGAGAAGTAAGAGACCTAGAGTAGAGTCTACCTTTGGACCGGATTTCTTGACTTCATTCCTTGTAGAAAACTTTGATGTGGATTCTTTAAGTGATCATGATGTGTCTTTATTTCTCTTAGAAGAAGAACCTAAGACTTATAATGAGGCAATGAGGTCCATAGATGCTAGTTTTTGGAAAGAGGGCATTGAGAGTGAACTAGATTCTATTATGTCCAATCACACTTTGGATCTTTGTGACTTGCCTAAGGGTTCTAAACCTATAAGTTGTAACTATATTTTTAAGAAGAAACTTAGACCGGATGGGACCATAGAAAAGTTTAAGGCTAGACTTGTCATTAGAGGTTTCACCCAAAAAGGAGGTACAGATTTCATTGACACCTGTTTCCCCATGACTAAGGTAGCCACCATTAGAACCTTGGTAGCCCTTACTGCAATTCATAACTTAGTGGTTCACCAAATGGATGTCAAAACGGATATTCTTAATGGAGACCTTGATGAAAAAATCTATATGACCCAACCGGAAGGTTTTGTGGTGAAAGGACAAGAACATAAAGTGTATAGGCTTAGAAAGTCTCTCTATGGTCTTAAGCAAGCTCCTAAGCAATGGTTTGAGAAGTTTGATAGTACCCTTAGGAGTTGTGGTTATGTGGCTAATTCCTCAGATTCTTGTTTGTATTATAAAGAATTTGGATCATCATGCCTTAATCTGTTTATATGTTGATGATATGTTTATTGTTGGTACTAATCTTGATGCTGTGAATGATGGTAAGGCTTTACTTTCCACTAATTTTGAAAAGAAGGATATGGGAGAAGCCGATGTTATTCTTGGAATTCGTTTAAGGAAGACCAAGAGTGGTTTTTCCATGAGTCAATCTCACTATGTGGTAAAAAATACTCAAGAAGTTTGATTCTTTTGATGTTGCACCTATCAATATTCCATATGATCCTGTAGACACCTAAAAATGTCTCCTCAAAACCAAACATGATGATGAACAACCTTTCACCGCCACTATTGGTCGGGTTCAGTATTTAATCCCGAGAGTGCTTAAAAAATCATATTTAATTAAATTCAATTTTTGAATAGTCCATAAATCAGGCTTGATGTTTGGTCAAAGCATAGTTTTAATTTCAGCCCAAACCTCTTTCTTATTTTATTCTTTTATTATTTATTTTTGGCCCAAACCGTTTATTTATTTCTTTTTACTTATTTTCTTATTTTAGCCCAAATAATAATAAATTAGAAAAGGCCCGAAATTATCAATCGGCACTTAAAATGCTGAATGAAATTAGGGTTAAAAAATGTATTTAGACGGAAAAGAGGACTGAAAATTCCCGCGCCACGGCAGAATTCCACCGTGTCACGGGAATCATTTCCGTCTGACGGTGGGAATTCCCGTGACACGGGAAACTTGCTATGACACGGGAATTTCCGTGTCCTTTCCGCGTAAACCCTTAACGCGTCTTCTTCCCCGTTTGCTAAAAACTTCCCACGTCACTCAAAAACTGCACTATGTCACGGGAATGGTTCCCGTCTGACGGTGGAACTTCCCGTGTCACGGTACAGTTTGCCGTGTCGCGGGATACTTTTTTAGGGTTTTTATCATGTTAGGATTCCGTGTGTTCCCTTAGCACTTTTTTTTTATTAATACCCCCTCATTTCTGATGTACGGGTAATCAATCAGCTCTCTCATTTTCTCTTCTATGCTTTAGCCTAAACACTAGCCTACCCTTCTCTCTCAAAATACCTTCCTTAAGCACTCCAAGGAGTCCGTACTTTACCCGAGGTTCTATCCTTAAACCACGGCGTGAAAGGTAGAATTGTTTGAGGGTTTGGCCCCAAATCAATTATATTTTAATTTAGTTTAATTTTATTTTATTTATTGTTTTATTAATTCTCCTTGAAGTTACTAACGCGTTTATTATTTTTATAGTAGCAAGCAAACAAATCAAAGTAAGGAATCATGTTCCTTTTATTTCTATTATTTTTCTAACGATTTTATATTGTTGGATTTATTGTTAAATTTCTTCCAATATTAATGTTTATTCTATTATTATTTATGATCACCATATTGCATGTTTAAAGGGAATATGTAATTGAAAATCACGCTTAATAAGATAATTTGGATAAACGGTTTAGGTTCCTTTATTCTTATTATTAAATCAAAGTGGTCACAAATATTTTAGAATAACGTGTGCATTTATTTTCAACCAATTTAGCATAATAATAGTTTGGAGCAAATTGAATATTTTGTTTGTATGCCTTTGAGGTCACGGGAATACTTTTCATAATAAGAATCGAGTAGAGGCCAATACGAGCGAATGTGACTTCATGACTCAATTCGTACCATCATCCCCGATCCTCCTTTCGTTGTTTTGAACCATATGGAGTTAGTAATCTCATGGATTATGAATGGGGTGTAACCTTCACTGGTAAATCGTTGTTGCCTATCGTTGTCCCTTATTCGTCGTTGCCTTATATGATCCGTGAACGGTTTAAAAGTCCTTAAAAACTTGTTGGCGGCTCCCTACTTTGCTTTGTCCCTAATCGTTGTCCCTAATCGTATATATCAATTCCCACTTCCTATGAGTGCCAAGCATATTAACAACATGCTTTAACGTAGGCGCACTTCAAACGACGCCTACAAATCCCAACTTAAAGCTTCAGAAACACAAGGGTCCAAGTGAATCTCAAGAGCTCTATGCAAATGTAATTGGTAGTGTGATTTTCTAATGAATTGCACACGACTGGATATTGCTTATGCGGTAAGTAGACTTAGTAGATATACTCACAATCCAAATAAATATCATTGGATTGCACTTCGTCGGTTAATAAGGTATCTCAAAGGTACTATGGATGTATGTTTGCATTTTAATTGCTTTCCAAATGTTTTGGAAGGCTATTGTGATGCATTTTGGGTAGCCGAT
This sequence comes from Chenopodium album, assembly GCF_948465745.1. Classification (NCBI taxonomy): domain Eukaryota; kingdom Viridiplantae; phylum Streptophyta; class Magnoliopsida; order Caryophyllales; family Amaranthaceae; genus Chenopodium; species Chenopodium album. The sequence goes on along the minus strand of NC_137858.1, from coordinate 21,809,212 downwards.
ATTGATGAAATTTCTTCTACTAGTACTCAAAACAACTATGTTAGCTCGCTCCACCATGGAATCTGAACTTATTGCTCTTGAGTTGGCTGGTCATGAAGCAAAATGGCTTAGGAACCTCCTAGCCGACATTCCAGTTTGGGGGAAGAGTTCATCACTGGTGTCTATACATTATGATACTGAAGATGCAATTAGAGTGGCAAACAAAAGCAACTACAATGGCAAAAAGAGACATATTTGTATGAGACACAAAGTGTTGGGGCAATTTCTCAAAAATGGAGTGATTGCTTTGGACTATGTGAGGTCCTAAAAGAACTTGGCGGATCCTTTGACGAAAGGATTAGCAAGAAAGCAAGTTGATGAATCATCAAGGGGAATTGGACTTAAGCCATATGATACATTACATTTGTCCTAATTCCTATGGTGATGTTGTTTGTAATGTTTGTTTTTTTTGTGAGGTTGAGTTGTTGAACACTTAATGGGTCCTTGTGCTATTGAGACGCACTCTTAAGGGTCTAAGGGTTTTAAGGTTTGTCAACCCTTATATGTAAACCTTGGCCGGTTTGCTAGAGCTTCCATTAGACCTAAGGTGAATGTGCTTGGCTATAAATAAGTACATCTCTTCGTGGAGTTCAAATATATTTTGGAGTAATGTGTGTAATGTGGGGGTCTTGGATTAAATCTGAGTTTCAAGGTCCGTCCACTCTTTGATTAAGGGTCTAAGGGTTTTAAGGTTTGTCAACCCTTATACTTGTAATTCATTGCCTCATGTTTCTAAGCACTAGATTTCAAATTACTTATGTAATATCATAGTGTTATGTATTGATCTCCTCTTATGCCCAAAATGTTGCTCATCCTTATCGTTTGTTGGCTTTTCTTCCCTTCCTTAAGTGATGTATTGTTGGAAATAAAGAAAGGGAATTCAAAGGGTTTGAATTGGTCGCCCGATCGGGCGGAGCTTCGCCCGACTAGGCGCGAGAAGAATCGTAAAAATTGGAGTTCCGCCGCCCAATCGGGTGATCCTCGCCTGATCGGGCCCGAGAAGAACTTGAAAATTGGCTGGAAGTTTGCCCGATCGGGCGTGAATCAGTTTGTTGGACTCTAACGGACTTCCTTGGATTCCTCTTCTTGTTTAATTTTATGAATTGGTCATTTAAGAGGTTGATTATGGTGTTTTAATCACCATAGTAATTTTGATTTTATTCTCCTTGTTCAAGAATATTCCTCTATGATCTTTTCATCTACCTCAATCTCTATTATAAATTAGAGGATGTTTTTCTTATTTCATACACTTGAAAAAATACAATCAAACACAATAGCTTAAACACACCTCTCTTTGGGCATAAAATACTTGACTCTAACCTTCCACCCAAAAGTGCCTTTGTGTGGAAGTGGTGTGTTAACCATAGGGAACGTGCCGACGAATACAATTTAGCACCGTGGTTGCGCCGGAATTTCGTTTTCAAGTCAGTGATTTGCATCACAACATACCATTTGTTCCTTTGTTTTGTGAGATCAAATTTTTTATCTTACTTGTTATTTCTTTATATTATTGCTATAGATTTCTTCTATATTTACAATACTACGGACCTCTTTCTTCCTATCTCTCTCTGTTTTACGGGAGGCATTTCAAGGGAGGAAGCAGTAATGGAGGTTAGATATGTATGGGAACATACATAACATGGTATTATTGCAAATAGATTGCAACTTTTGTGTAACGAGATTTGAAAACGAAGGTGTTTCGGGGTTTTTTGTGTCCCTCAGGAGAGTTACGTCACCAAGACTGAACTCTCGTCGGCTGTACCTGCAAGACAACAGAAGCTCTGGATGCTCGGAGTTTCGCCTCTGACGATTAAGTTGGAAAGTGTATAAAGTGATGTAAAAAGTGCGGAAAGTAAAAGTTGATCTTCTCGGACCGAGATCCGGAGTTTCCCCTGTTTTCGAGAGAATTGATTGTATGTAATAAATGAATGTGCCCCGAAAATGGGGAAATCTCACTATTTATAGGGTCATTGGTAAATGTGCCCTTACCTAATTCATTCGTACCTAGATTTGGTGGGATACGCCGTTTTACGGCTATTTCAGGAATTGGGCCCTGAAGGCCGTCTTTTTCCCCTATTAATAGGGAGTGCCACGTGTCAATTGGTGATTGGTCCTTTATGGAACTCTCCATTGGTGACACGTGTCACCTTCTAATAGGGCCACGTATCATGAGTATTCTTACCCAAATCATTTGCCCCTCACAAGGGTCACGCGGCATGCCACGTGGCGCCTGTGACACTTGACATGCTATCGTTGGTGAACAATTTTTAACTGTTCACCTTTGGGGGGAAAATATTATACAAGGGTACCCCCGGTTTACCCCCTTTAAAAAACATTTTACCCCTCCCCCTCCCTCATCTTTGAACCATTTTATAATTTCTATAAAGGGAGAAAGAATTTCTAGAGAGAGAGACTATGATAACCACCTGAGATTCTATGAAGAAAAACATCGTGTGCTCTGTCCGTTTGGTACAGCCGGTCAATGTTTGACATCTTTTTCCATAAATCTCATCATGGTAACCGCCTTTCCCCTTCTCAGCTTTTTCATCCTTTTTACCGTTTGTGTATATTGCATTGAATAAATGGATTCACCAACAACACACACGGCACAACCTTGGAAGGTAGTCAGCCATTCTCCAAGTACGGCAGATCGGCTGAGTCGAGGATTGGGGTTCCGTCTCTGGGTGTTTGGTCCACCCCTACTCTTTCGCAAATCCAACCGTCTGTGAGACCTATATGTCAGCCAGGGATTAGGTTGCCCTAGAGACAGGCTTACCATCCAATTTAGACAAGCGCCCCTTAGGAGATAGGTGGAAAATAATCATGTCGCCTTTAGATGCCACAGTTGTTTGGGAGAATAACCTTGACCATGCCGATAATTATTTTGGCTGCTATGAGGCAGCTTTCAAAGCCAGCCTCCGCATCTTGATGATTTTATTTCTTGAAGTTTTTTACAAGAATATGAAAGATGAGCATGGCTATATTTATCAAATGTGAAATAATGTAGAATCTTGAGTATATAAATCAAAAGTTCAGTGAAGTATAGAGTCGATTTGGCAAGATATTAAAACATCTAGATTAGATCGAGTGATGTTTACTTGAGACAAGAGTGATCATTTTAAGGTTGAGAATCGTAGTCTCATAGCCAAATCCATACATAATATGGGCCTCGTTCTTTAGAGCTACTCTGCTCTGCTCTGCTGAGTCCAAGTCTACTCTGCTGAGTCTAACTCTACTCTACTAAGTCCTGCTCTGCTCTGCTTCAATCTACTCTCCTCTGCTATGCCCTTCTCTACCCTACTCTACTTAAAAATAATAATTAATATTGAATTATTTTAATAATAATAATTAATATTTAATAATAATAAAAAATAATTAATATTTAATAATTATAATTTTAGACATCTACTTTTGGCCTCCTGTCCCGACAGGAAGTGTAATGACGATAAATAAAACCATCTTCGTGTTGGATCAAAAAAAAGAATACTTATGGATGACAGATTAAACAGCAAAGACTCAAAAAGACTAGCCTAACCCAAAAACAAATGTCAACAAGGTCCAATTAACTAAGCCTGATCATAATTAGGTTTAAGCTCGTCCTTAAAACCCAATAATGACGGATTTAGAGGCGCCTAGGTTAAATTTAATGCTGCCGCGGAAAAAGCCACGCGCATCTCAATAAGTCGCGCTGGTCTGGCGCGCGCAACTAATGTAAAATCGATGCGCAACTACTGATGCGCTCGCGGAAGATTCAGAATTTCATACAAATGTAAAATTGAATCTTACCATGAAGCCGCACGCAAGACAATTAGTTTCGCTGCCCATAGCAACGCAACCAAATAACTTGTGTTAGGATGCCGCGCGCAACTCATCCAGATGCACACGACACCTGCTGCGGCAGAATGCTTAAAACCCTAATCGTACTCATTCCCTATAATTAGAGGTTTAATCCGAGGCTTAAAACACACAGAAATTAACCTAAAACTCTTGCAGAAATCTTATGAACTTATGCTACAAAACCCTCTTGTCCTAAACACTCACCCCTTTGATATTTTGGTTACTACGGTGGAGGTTCCCAAAGAAGAAGCAGTCCATAAGTGTTCTAAACGGAGATCTAGCTAAGAGAAGTGGTAAAATCCCGAGCACTTAGATAAATCATCTTTATTTTCTTGTTTAAAGGCACTTTAATTCAACTAGTGTTATTTGTTCAATTAAAAAGATTTCTTAATTAATCAATTCCACATAGTATCTTGCGTTAAATAATATTAGAATTGAATAATTAATTGATTGATTGATTGATCACTTAAGCCAAGGCGAATCTTGTTTATTTTTGCTTCTTTCATGAGTTTGAATTAAATAAAGAATAACGACTTTGCAATGTAATTCCTACGTGATTGATGTATGTAAATAAAATTAACTCACTTAGTTTTAAGTATCACGTTGCGTATATTGTTTGGTGAAGAAATTGTGAAAAAGGAAGAGCTAGTAGAGGCCGCACTAGGACTAGGATAGTGATTCCCCTCTAAAAGGAACGTTATTTTAGTACCCTCGCTCCCAAACTCATTTCTGATCTATGTAGACCAATTTTGGCATGGGTAAACTTACAATTCGTGCTAATTATCCCATGAACTCCACATGGGAGAAAGGCATGAACGAGGTTTATGAGTTTTCCTTAAAATCATTGGCGACCCTTACTTGTTTCTTACAAAAAAGCATGATTATAGAATCAATTCTAATTCAAGGTCCCCCAAACAGTAAGGAATTCAAATCCTAATACACCCTAACAAGTGTAATGTCCTAGGATTTTAAAGGGCCATGGGCATCTAAGGAGAAGGATTCCCTACGATGGGAGCACCCTCCTTACAGTGGCGACTTCGCTGGGGACTTAGAGGTTACAAGATTAGTTCTTAGTTATAGTCCAACGTTTCCAACACTAGGTTGCTTATGGGTTGTAATGGGAATTAACTTGGATAATCTCTAGTTAGAGAGCGAGACTTGAATGCATAATATCTTCCTTTTGCACAAAAGTAAAAACCAAACAAGCAACATTACATCATGTATAGTCATAGAACACTTTAACCTTTGGGGATTGGCTCATTGATTAGGGGTTGCCAACACTAGGCTTCTATCTCGAAATCAATAACAATCATCCCACCCATATCGCCAACAAAATGTTGGGAGAGCGATGTCATGAGTCAACACGTTGAGTGATTGATTTATGCATCGTTTCTTAATATATGGTACCTTTGGACACACAAGCCTTTGACCTTAGAATAGCATTGTGTGAATCTTGGATTATGGTATGCTTATGTGATTTCGTGACTATATGAGACGTGTTGGGATAGTCTTTTTCCTCTTTTTTTTTAGTTTGGTCTAGGTTCCCAATTACGAAATTGTCTGTTCGTAATTTTGAGTCATGTTGGAAGGGTAACATAAAAAAAAAGTCGGAAAAAATATGATGACAAATAAAATAAACACTCGAATTAAAAAAAAAAAATTAAGAGCAGGTGGCACGCGCAACTCATTGAGTTGCGCGACCCCGACCAACGCAAGTGATTTGGATGCGAGCGCCAGCCGCGCGTAGCCTAGTGCGCACACCCACTGTTACGAGTCAATTTGATTTTTCAAAAAAAAAATTAGCTCGTTCAAACAATATCTTCATTGAAGAATTGTTTAAGGGTGATGTTATCCGTTTAAATATATCTTGTGTCCTTTTCTCTTCTTTTGTCTTCTAAACAAGTGTATCGATTTACATATCTTTCGTACTTCTTTTAGGACCGGTTTTCAAACTTGGGAACCAAGACTCCCGGGCACTCGCAATCTACGTTTACCATTAAACAATATACCCCATTTAAACCATCTTCCCTCGACAACTAGTTCTAGTCCAACAACAATGTTAACCTTTGGAGAATTTCAAGAAAAGATTTTTCGTTTGAGAGAAGTTAAGGCTCAAGAAGACGAGGAGAGAAGAATTAAGAAACTCAAAAAGGCTAAAAAGAAAAATGCCAAAACATTATCCTTGCAACAAAAGATGGAACAATTGTCCATCAAAGAAAAGTCGTTGGAGAAGCTAGTTCTTCGTTATACAATGGGGAACAAGTACTTCGACGCAGAAAATTTTGCTCCTCCAGCAGGACTTGCTTTGCCGGAAAAGTTCGTAGCTACGGACTTGCCAATATTTAAGGTGACTAATAATCCACAAAACCATTTAATGTGTTTTACTGGCACCATGGCATCAAATGGAGTTGATCCTAAGCTTTATGCTTTGACTTTCCCTTTATCTCTAGACCCAACCGCGAGAGAGTGGTACTATGGGCTAGATCCAAAATTCAAAGCAACATGGAAAGATGTAGTTTCGGCTTTCATTACCCAATATGAGAGTAACGTAGAGTTCAAATCAACTCTACGTGAACTAAAAATGGTTAAGCAAGGTGACGATGAAGGTTTCCTTGCTTTCTATGGTAGATGGCGAGAAAAGGCGGCTCACCTTGCCCAAAGGCCACCTGAACTCGAGTTAGTACAAAAATTCATTGACAATTGTCATGAAAAGTACAACAAGCATCTACGTTACCTTGGTTTAGACACTTTTAAAAAGTTCTATTCAGTGGCTACTAGGATTGAAGGTGATCTTGCTAAGAAAAAGCAAACAAACCTTATCATCATCAACCTAAGAATAACTACAAAAAAGGGAATGATAATACCTCGTCCTCTATTGATGTATTTGCGACTTCAACGCAATATAATAATACGAATCAATATAACAGTAATGACCCTCGAAGGAGATGGACAAAAGAAAGAAAATTTACACCATTTCCTGTGAGCTACAAAGAATTATTAGAAAAGTTGAGCGAAAAAGGTCTACTTGCACCAACAGAACCAATACCACCCACTCCACCAGAAAGAAGGTGCGCTCAATGGGATGGTAATGCTTATAGTGCTTATCATAGAGGTGTTGGGTATGACACCGAACGTTGCTACGTCCTAAAGAACAAAGTGCAAGATCTAGTAGACGATGGGAAATTTCCACGCCTAAACCTAATAACAATGTATCCCCATTAGGGGCATTTCACATTGATGAGGACCATATGGGAAGTGATATGTTCAATCTTTTTGACTACCCCACACCTATAGGAAAACCTCTTACCACAACACTCATAGGGGAAAACTAATCAAGTGTGTGGGCTATGGGATGACAACTTTCAAGACTTATACGTCTCTAAGTATGCCGCCGTCCCACCTCCATCTTGTTTACAAAGTGAGACAAATGGAGCGCTTGATTAGGATCATTTCTTGGGGAAGTCACAAGACTTATCAAATCTCTCCTTGGATGAACAATGGCATCAAGCACAAGTCATGGAACATCTTGAGGTGGAAAATCCATTGGTCAAATAACTTCGCCAATCCAAGGCGAATGTTAGCATTTGGGAACTCCTATGTAGTTCTAAAGAACATAGGAATTCTCTTATGAATGCTTTAACGACTTTTTCTGTAAGTATAGACACAACTCCTCAAGATCTCATTAGCATTCTTACTAGCGAAAATCCGACCAGTCAATACTAATGATGATTTGCCTTCAAAAGACACTACCCACAACAATGCATTATACTTAACTGTGGGGTGCAAGGGATACAATATCCCTCTTACTTTGGTAGACAATGGGTCAGCTGTAAATGTATGCCCATTGCGAACTGCAAAATACTTAGGCCTTAATCCAGAAAAAGATTTTCAATCAACAACACAAAGCATTAGGGCCTATGACAACTCGAGGAGATTAGTGTGTGAAACTGTTAAGCTACCAATTACCATAGGCCTAATTCAAAAGATGGTTGAATTCCATGTCATGGACATTAAACCTACATTAAACCTTCTACATGGACGTCCTTGAATACATGCACTTGGCGCAATACCATTCTCACTTCATCAAATGATTAGGTTGAACTATCAAGGGCTTTCTACGACTATACATGCTTCTCCTCTCAAAGTAGCTATTAATGACCAATCACTTTTAAAAATAAACCATGACAATGATGAAGAGGACAAGTGGGGATTTGCCACGGAGCCAATATGTACAATCGAAATGGAAGAAAGCCTTGAAGAACCATTCAAGCTTGATCCATATTCCACCTAAATAGTAAACAACATCTTATTTAAGAGTAGTTACTTTCCTGGGATGCCTTTGGGAATAAAGAGTGAAGAAATCTCTCTTACTTCCTATCCCAAAGAAAAGCTTCTCTTTTGGATTGGGATACAAACCAACCAAAGAGGAACTAGAGTCTCACGATGCTAAAAACAAAGCACGTAGAGTGATGAGTGACATTTATGGCACTCATTTGATCTCTTTTCCTTAGTTTTCCTTATTTTTGCTCTTTATTTCTTTAATTTGTGCTTTTCGTAGTTAGTTTCTTTATTTTGTGCAATTTCTTGTTTATTCGTTGTTTTTCTCTATTACTTGTTTGTTTTCATTTGTTTTTAGGTTATGATCGATCATCCAAAGATTTCCGTGCTTCCCTCCAACATTTTATCATTGCATTTGATGCTTTGTGCTAGCATTTTGAGCTTCAAGTCTAGAGGAACTCGAAGAGCAAGTTTCAAGACCGGTGCACGCACGCGGTGGGGGCATCATCTATCCCTCAAACCCACCAAAATGCACATATACTTGCTGCCTACTTTGATGTTCATCACATCACCAAGTTGTGTGCACTAGGATGATCAAGGTCGAAGAAGGGGAAGGAAGACCCTCCTAGGTGCGGCGCACAGGGGGCGCGTGCAGTTGCACAAGTGGCGCGTGCGGCCGCACCCTGCTGGGTTGTGCTCGTGCGCCTCCTCTTCTCCCCTATGTGCGGCCGCACCGGCGTGGGTCTATTTTTGGACGTCATAACCGACTTCTAATTTATATACATAGTAGTTTCCTTCCTTTTTTAGGTAGTAGACTTCATTAGCTCTTCATTAGATTTTCATTCATAGATTTTTAGAGAGAGAATTAGAGCTTTGATCATATTTTGTAATGAGAGAACCTCTAGTTTGAAGAGAGAGAAATTCATGGTGTATTGTTAATTGTTTGATGTTTGATTGAAGTTTGATTGAAGTTTCATTGAATTTTGTATTGATTTTAGATTTCTAATATGATGATGATGAAATTGTTGATTAGTTGTGTTTTGATCTTAATTACTATGATTAGTGAGTAATTTACTTGCTAGGGTAATGGTGAAGCATGTATGATTAATGAATTAGTGTTAATTGGGGATAATTAATGGAGTTGATGATGTGATTAAACTTGGTTGATGAATTATGTGCATGTGTGTGATTAATTGAAGATTGGCCAACTTTGATTATTGCACTAGATTGCATTGTAAGTTCACATTGATACAAACCATTGATTTGTGGCTTGCATTTACACGATTGAGGTGTCTTGTGATGTTTCCTAGCTAGAGTTTATCGTAGTTGACGCTAGTTAGACCTCTTGGAGAATAGCTTGATATGCTCTTTTGGTTGCATGATTGATCTTCCCTCACATTGATTAACTTAGTTGATTTGACCTCCCAATTAGCCATCTCCATTACGAATGCATGTTGATCCTAGCCCTAGTGTTTATCATCTTTGATTTTCTACAAGTTTATTTGTGTCATTAGCTCTATTTCTAGCTTACAACCCCGCTTTAGACTTCGGAATAGCTTAGCGCAAGACAATAGACTCTCAATCACTATTCCTTTAGGTTCGACCCTTGACTTGCTACAATACTTGTATACGGGTTAGTTGAGCGTATAAATTTTGTTTGACCGTTTGGGGAAGGTAGCCCAGCGACCTACCATTTCACCATCGATCATAGAGACAACAATAAGAAAGGGATAATTATCGCTTTGCTCCCATCCTACTAACAAACCCTTAATGGACAATTCACTAGGGAGGGAGAAGATTACCCGGGCTATGACTTTCCAGAACCATTAGTTCCGGAAGGAATCAAGAAGCCTGGATTTGAAATATTTCACGGTTGCTATTTCTTGAATGACGATTTTGAAATCGTCAAATCAAAATACCGAACCCCGGGGTGCTATGATAGGCAAGCATTCAACTTGCCATTTGGACTAGAGCAAAACCATGTTGCTACAATGAATAAATAGAATGCCATCCAAGATGAACCTTTTGACCCAACCTCGTTGATCACCCCTTTTAATGAAACCTTTGAGCATGGGTGGAGAAAGTCTTTCAAATGGACCAATCATAAAGGTGACGCTGGCAATCGTCACAGGCGAAGGGAAGATGTTTGAAGAATCAGACGACGAGTTTAGTATAGACTTTAACGAAGCTGAAAGATTGAGCCTTGTGGCCATTATTGAATCTTTATTTTCTAGTTCTAAGGACGAAGATCCCAAAAAGGATTCTTCTCTTGATGTACTCTCTTTTGAATTCAATTATATAAGCTCTATTTCCGAGTATATGCCTTTGATCTCTCGAATCTTTTGAATGCTATAAAAATCAATCTAATGAAGATGATAATATTAATAAATTGGTTGAATTAATGAATGAACGAGAACAAAAGAACCCTATAATTGAAGAAAGTGAAACAGTCAATATAGGAACTAATGAAAATAAAAGGGAAGTCAAAATTGGCTTAACTTTAAATCCAGAAGAGCGATCGATCCTCATATCGACGCTCATAGAATTCGAAGACGTGTTCGCTTGGTCATACAAGGACATGCTTGGAATAGATAGGGAAATTACAGAACATACCATTCCCTTGAACCCTACCTCTAAACTAGTAAAACAAAAACTTCGATGAGTGCAACTTGATGTCGCTCTGAAAATAAAAGAAGTACAAAAGCAATTAGACACAGGTTTCATTCGCGTATGAAATTACCAAGAATGGGTAGCAAACATCGTCCCAATCCCTAAAAAGGATGGACAAATTTGCATGTGTGTCGACTTTAGGGACCGTAATAAGGCTAGCCCTAAAGACGACTTTCCTCTAACTCATATTGATATATTGGTAGATAACACGGCTGAACATGCCATGTTATCCTTTATGGATGGATACACAGGTTACAACCAAATTGTAATGGCAAAAGAATATAAAGAAAAGACATGCTTTATCACCCCTTGGGGTACATATTGCTACATAGTCATGCCATTGGGTTTAAAAAATGCAGGAGCTACGTACCAAAGAACGGCTACGACTCTCTTACATTATATGATGCATAAACAAATAGAAGTGTATGTGGATGATATGATTGTAAAGTCTAAAGATAGAATGGGACACATAAAAGCTTTACGCAAATTCTTTGCTCGCATAAAAGAATATAAAATGCTATTGAATCCACAAAAATGCGCCTTCGGAGTAACTTCTGGCAAGTTGCTCGGATACGTAGTAAGCACACGTGGTATTGAGATCGATCCCTCTAAAATAAAGGAAATCGTTGATATGCCTCCCCCTTAAACTAGAAAAAGAAATTAGGGGGTTCCTTGGCAAACTACAATACATTAGTCGGTTTATCAACAAATTGACTATGACTTGTGAGCCAATAATTAAAAAATTTGAAAAAAGAAGAAAAACATGAATGGGACGATCAATGCTAAAAGGCCTTTGAGAAAATCAAAGATTATCTCAGAAGTCCACCAGTACCTAAACTACCTCTTAGGCTATACATCACAGTCACATAACCAGCCACAGGAGCCATGTTAGCACAAGAGGTAGAAAAAGTCGAGCGTGCAATATACTGATGAGTGACATTTATGGTACTCATTTGATCTCTTTTAGGATGATTTTCATTTCATTTGGTAGCTTTTTTCCTTAGTTTTCCTTAGTTTTGCTCTTTATTTCTTTACTTTGTGCTTTTCGTAGTTAGTTTCTTTATTTTGTGCATTTCCTTGTTTATTCGTTGTTTTTCTCTATTATTTGTTTGTTTTCGTTTGTTTTTAGGTTATGATCGAGCATCCAAAGATTTCCGAGCTTCCCTTCAACATTTATCATCACATTGGATGCCTTGTGCTAGCATTTTGAGCTTCAAGCTTGGAGGAACTCGAAGGGCAAGTCTAGAGATCGGTGCACGCATGCGGTGGGGGCATCATCTATGCCAAAAACCCACCAAAATGCTCATATCCTTGCTGTATACTTTGATATTCATCACCATCACCAAGTCGTGCGCACAAGGTTGATCAAGATCGAAGAAGGGGAGGAGGATACCCACCTAGGTGCGGGCGCACCAGAGGCGCGTGCAGCCGCACCAGTGGCGCGTGCGGGCGCACCCCCCTGGGTTTGTGCCCGTACCCTGCACCGTGCGCCCTCTTCTTCCCTTGGTGCGGAAGCATCCCCATGGGTCTATTTTTGGACGATCTACCCGACTTTTCCCTTTTATATAAAGTAGTTCCTTTCTATTTTTAGAGTGAAAATCATTAGAGGATAATTAGAGAGGTAATTAGAGAGAGAATTAGAACTTTTGATCATATTTTGTAGAGAGAGAAACTCAAGTTTGAAGAGAGAGAAATTCATGGTGTATTGTTGATGATTCAAGATTTCTTCATTCCAATTGATCTTTGATCAAGTTTTGTAAGGTTTACTCATCTTTGATTTCAATATAAGTTTGATTTTAGTTGATTTCATTTGTTTTTCATATGAATGTTGATTGATTGAAGTTTAATTGATTTTTGTATTGATTTTAGATTTCTTAATATGATCATGATGAAATTGTTGATTAGTTGTGTTTTGATCTTAATTACCATGATTAGTGAGTAGTTTACTTGCTAAGGTAATGGTGAAGCATGTATGAGTAATGGATTAGTGTTAATTGGGGATAATTGATGGAGTTGATAATGTGATTAAACTTGGTTGATGAATCATGTGCATGTGTGTGATTAATTGAAGATTGGCCAACTTTGATTGTTGCACTAGATTGCATTGTAAGTTCACATTGATACGGACCATTGATTTGTGGCTTGCATTTACACTATTGAGGTGTCTTGTGATGTTTCCTAGCTAGAGTTTATCGTAGTTGACGCTAGTTAAAAATCTAGGAGAATAGCTTGATATGCTCTTTTGGTTGCATGATTGATTTTCCCTCACATTGTTTGACTTAGCCAATTTGACCTCCCAATTAGCCAGCTCCATTATGAATGCACGTGGATCCTAGCCCTAATGTTTATCATCTTTGATTTCTACAAGTTTATTTGTTGTGATTAGCTCTAGTTTTAGCATCTTTGATTTCGGGATAGCTTAGCGAAAGACAATAGACCATCACTCACTATTCCTTTGGGTTCGACCCTTGACTTGCTACTATACTTGTATAGGGGTTGGTTGAGTGTTATAAATTTTGTTTGGCCGGTTGGGGAGGGTAGTCCAACGACCTACCATTTCACCATCGATCAAAATGGCGCCATTGCCGGGGAATGGTGTCGTGATTGTGTATTGTTGTTGAGTCTATTCTATCTTATTGAAAAATGCAAAAAGATTTTCTTTTAGGCTACACTTGTAGCCGTGTTGCTAACAATTTCTTTTGAGATTTTGCATGCATAGCGCTCGTAATCGATTTATTGTGCCTTTTGACCTGGAAATCGATAGGACACTCTCAAGGAGAAGAATAGCAAATCGATCTTTGGAGTATAATTCTTCAAGTGAAGGAGAGTTTGAGGAAGAGATGCAAGAAGGAGGAATGGGAGAGAATCCAAGGGTAGCTTTGAAGGAGTTGGGCATTTTCAGTGCTTATAGGTTTGAGAGTAGGATTGCTCCACCTACAACACCGGCGAACGATTTCGAGATAAGACCGGCCATGATTACTTTGATAGAATGGAGGCAATTTAGTGGAGCCAAGAGTGAGAATACGTTAAATTTCCTTTGAGGTTAAGCCTAATTCGCTTATAACATGGGATGATGTTACTAGAGCTTTCTTGGCTCGCTTTTACCCACAAAAGAACACGGCGGAGGCTAGGGCATTAATCCAAGGATTCAAGCAAGAGAATCTCTATGAAGCATGGGAGAGGTACAAGGAGTACCAAAGAGAATGTCCACATCATGGGATTCCTACTTATCAAGTGATCCAAATTTTCTATGGAGGTTTGAGTGCTCAAGGCAAGTCATGCCTAGATGGAGGAGCCGGTGGTCCTATAATGAATAGGAAAGAAGAAGAAGTGGTTGACATAATTGAGGATGTTGTGAGATACTATAGAGATTGGCAAGAAGGAGAGAGAGAGAGAGTCTACTAGCAAGAGTGGCTCAACGGTCTATTCCGTGGATCATCTCAACGCAATCAACAACTTGTCATCCCAAATTTCAAATCTAGGGAAAGAGATGACATCAATCAAAGCGAAGCTTGAGAGTGTGACCACGAATTCTTTGAGTCTTCCCTCCCAAACCAAAGGGAGAGGTAAAACCTCTAATTCTTCTCCTTCTACTTCTAATAACATGCCAAGTGGTTGTCTATTTTGTGATTTATGTTGTTCTTATGATCCTGATTCTTCCATGTGTTCACAAGCTTTTGTTGATGGATGTGATGATGTTGAAATAATGAATGTGAACATGTGAACTTTGTGTCTAATGCTAATGGTGGTCAAAGGTTTGAAGGACTTAAGAACTTTGGTAGGAATTCTCACCCTCAAGGAGGTGGTTTCGATAATTATAACAATGGAGGATATAGGAACCAAGGAAACCAAGGTTTCCGAGGTAACTATAACAACCAAGGTTATAATAATCAATACTCAAGCCATGGGTATGGTAATCAAGGCCAATCTCAAAGTTTTGGTAACCATTACCATAATGGTGGCAATAGTCAAGGTAGAGGGAATTAGAACAAGAACCAAAATAGGGGAAATTTTCAAAACAACAATCAAAGGGGACCCTCTCCCGGTTTTGCTCCAAAGCCCCAAGCCAATGGTGAAAATTCTTATTCCCAACCATCATTATTTAACTCAAATTTGGAAGAGTTGATTGATAATCAAACCAAGATCATTAACACCTATATGGCAGTTAGTGATAAGAAGTTTCATGAGATGATGACTCATAACAAAATGCTTGAGACACAAATAACCCAACTTGCAAACACTCTTAAGGATTATGCTGGTCCTTCCTCTTTGCCTTCTCAAGGAGTGGAACCGAAGAAACCCGTGTATTCCGTCACCACTACGAGTGGAAGAGCTCTTAATGAGGGAGTTTCTAGGTCCATTGAGGAAGATGAGGAGAGGAGTGTTATGAGGGAGGAAGATGAGAGGGTTGTGTCCAAAGGTGTTTGTTGTGAGGAAGAGCAAGAGAAAAAGAAGGATGATGAGAAGATGAGTGAGGAGATAAGAATTCCCGATCTACCCTATCCTCAAAAGTTTTTGAGGCATAAGATGGATGAGAAATTTGGCAAATTTCTAAAGATGCTTAAGGAGGTTCATGTTTCTATCCCTTTCACCGAAGCTATCTCACAAATTCCTAGATATTCCAAATTCCTCAAAGAAATTCTAGATGGGAAGAGAGATCGCAATGAAGTTAATTCGGTGGAAGTGGGAAAGTGTTTTAGTGCTCTAATCCATAGGGAGTTACCGGAGAAGTTGGAAGATCCAGGGAATTTTTCTATCCCTTGCAAAATCAATAAGTTGATGTTTGAAAATGCTCTTTGTGACTTAGGTGCTAGTGTGAGTATCATGCCTTACTCGGTTTTCAAAAGACTCAATCTAGGTTTGCTTCTACCATCCAATATAACCCTTCAATTGGCTAATCGATCTATAAAGATTCCTAAGGGGAGAGTTGAGGATGTCCCACTTAAGATAGGAGAGTTTGTTTTTCCCGTTGATTTTGTGGTGTTGGAAATTGAGGAAGATGAACACATTCCTATCATCTTAGGGAGACCTTTCTTGGCCACCTCGGGAGCTTTGATAGATGTAAAAAGGGGCCGCATTACTTTGAGATGTGGTAAGAAGGAGGAAAGTCTTATGTTGAAACCAATGCATGAGTCTTTGTCCCTTGTGCAAGATATGATGTGTGCAAGTTCCTCCCGTTCTATTGACAATGTATGTATGATAGACTCTTCTACTAACGATGCTCTTGAGAATTTTGATGATGTTCTTTCAAGTTTTGATAGCATGAAGGTTAGTGAAGAGAAAATGATGATTCCCAAGCTCGTAGACGAGGAGGAAGTTGAGATTCCTAGTTGGTTTGATCTTATTCCTCAAGATGAAGAGGAGGTTTCTATTATTGTGGATGTTGAAGTTCCATCTACATTGAACAACAAGCCAAAGAAGAAGGCTCATGATTCCAAGAAGTTGAGAAAAGAAAAATGTGGATTTGAGAAGTGTTTCATGGAAGTTTCATCAAGCAACGAAGGAAGGTTGTTAAAGAATGAAGAAGATTTTGCTCTATCTACTACCTTAAAAAAGGTGGTGTTCTTTGACCCTCCATGATTTGGAGGAAAAATCGAGCTTAGGACCTTAAGCAAGCGCTTCCCGGGAGGCAACCCCGAGTTTCTAACCTTTCCTTTTGATTTTTGAATTTTTCTTATTTTACTCTCTTTTATTTCCTTTTCTTTTCTTTCACTTTTCTACTTGTTTGGATTTGTAGGATGAACTTTTCGGGATCGGATTTCACCAAGCGAGCATGATGAATGGAAGGTGTTTTGCGGTATTTTTCATGATTATGTTCGATTCTAATCGAAATTTGAGGTAAAGGGGTAAGAATTTTAGTGAGGTAAGTTATGAAGTTCATGATTTGAGTATTGAAGGAAGTTGATGCTTAGTGAGTTCTTGTGGTGGATTCATGATTCTCAAGCTTAGAGCTCACTGAAATTGTATTTTGCTACTGCCTATGTTGGTGTTTATCACTGTAGACACCCATTTGTGTCTCCCCAAAACCAAACCCAGTGATGAATGCCTTTCACGTTGTGTTATTATCGAATTAGGTGAAAGTGGTTTGAAAGTCGAGTGATGCGGTTTAGTTTTAATAAAATTCTTTTCTCTCTGTTTTTGAAAATGATTTTATTTGAAAATAGCCGAACCAGTTTACGTTTGGTCCATGATAAAGGTCCAATAGTAGTATAGTTAGATGGGGCTTGAAAAGATCTTTCCAACGATATATTATAAGATCGATTCCGATGAATATTGAGGAAGTTATGGCCAAAATACTAAACTGGGCCTGGTTAATTATTTTAAATGCGGCCCAATGATCTAGAGGAGGGCCCAATGTTAATTATTATTCCTAAAACTATTAGGATTAATTATAGTTTTCTAGAAGTTTCTAGAAGGTTCCTTTTAATTCTAATATTATTAGATTAATAATTAATTATTTTTAATAGATTTTTATTTGGAATAAAATATCGTTTTGTTATCTTAAAAATATATTTTATCTTCTGTACGGATTCCGTAGATCAAGTTGATTAAAGATCGGATTCCGCGTGAAGAAAAACGCGCTAATACAGGCTGTCGCCAAACGACAAGTCTGTCGCCGCGCGACAGACCCTGTCGCCTCGCGACAGAGTTAATTCCTGGCGACAGCGTGGAGTTTTATTCCTTATCAATTTCTATGTTTTTCCGGATTATTTTCATTATAAATAGGGTCCGAACTTCTGTTTTCATGGATGATCTCTCAACAATTCTCTTTCAATTCTCATCAACTCTCATCATCAATTCTCATTAACTCTTCCTTAATTCTCTCTTTTCTCTCTTGAGCAATATATGCTTTCTTTCTCCCTCTTTTTCTAAACTAGCTTTTCAAAATACAATATTCCGAATTCACAAGATCTTGAATCTCTTAGCCAAGTTCGAAGTTGCCTTCGCCCTAGACGTGCAAGGTTTGATAATTTCTGAGGGTTTGGTCCAAATCTAGTCAAAACTTTATTTAATTTGATTTCAATTTGATTCTTTAATTATTCTTTTTTTATTCTTCATTGAAGTTTACTAACTTGTGTATTTTGTTATTTGAAAGAGGTACGAGCCTTCAAAGTAAGTAGATTAGCTTACTTTCTATTTCTCTCACAATGTAGATTGCATGCTTATTATTGTTTTATATTCCTAGTATCATGTTAGGATGTATTTAATTCCTAGTATCATGTTAGGATATTATTTAATGCTTTCTAGTATCATGTTTAGGGTGCCTTTACTTATTTCTAATATCATGTTATCATGTTAGTACCATGTTAGGTTTAAAGATTTGATCTTTATTGCTTAGTGACATGCTAGGGTTTGTTATTAATCTTGTTAGTATCATGCCTAGGATCTTGCTATTATTATTAAGCTTTATTATGCCTTATCATGTTATTATCATGATTATTATTATTGTTTATTATTTATGTTGCTTGATTATATTTTATTGTCATTGCTTGATCACACCTTTTATGCAGGTTGTTAAAGGGAATTTGTACTTGAAATCACGCTTAATAAGATAATTAATAATTTGGTTTAGGCTAAAGTGATTTTAACTCAAGTGATCGCCAATAATAGTCTTATTTGTGCATTAATCTCAACCAACATAGATAAACAGGGTAGGTTTAATATAATGTTTGTATGTTATTCGAAAAGCGCACATGAATACGAGCAGAACAAAGTAGAGGCCTATTTTATAGGGCGGGTCCTTTCTTTTGTAGATTGGATTCGTACCCTCATCCCCGGACCCTGTTTGGTTCAAGACCTTATGGAGTAGTTGATGGTCCTTTTGGATTGTCTTTTGGGTTTACAAGTTCCTAAAACTTGTTGGCAACTCTTTTTGCTTTTTTTCTTTCCCTTTGGAACGCCACCGTACTTTAGTGTATGATCACAGTGGGGTTCAAGTTTGGGGTTATCGTAATGATTGAAATATTCCCTACAATCACCATCATAATTCATGTACGCACCCAAGAGATCATCAAGCATCAATGAAAATAAAAAAAAAAGAGAAGGAGGGAAGATAGGCTAGGTGCGGCCGCGCACCAAGTGGGGAGGATACCCACCTAGGTGCGGGCGCACCAGGAGTAGGTGCAGGCGCACAAGAGGCGCATGCGGCCGCACTAGTGGCGCGTGCGGGCGCACCCCCCTAGGTTTGTGCCCGTACCCTGCTCTGTGCGCCCTCTTCTTCCCTTTGTGCGGCCGCTTCCCCATGGATCTATTTTTGGACGATCTAACCGACTTTTCCCTTGTATATATAGTAGTTCCTTTCTATTTTTAGAGTAAGAATCATTAGAGGAAAATTAGAGAGGTAATTAGAGAGAGAATTAGAACTTTTGATCATATTTTGTAGAGAGAGAAACTCAAGTTTGAAGAGAGAGAAATTCATGGTGTATTGTTGATGATTCAAGATTTCTTCATTCCAATTGATCTTTGATCAAGTTTTGTAAGGTTTCCTCATCTTTGATTTCAACATAAGTTTGATTTAAGTTGATTTCATTTGTTTTTCATATGATTTTTGATTGATTGAAGTTTGATTGAAGTTTAATTGATTTTTGTATTGATTTTAGATTTCTTAATATGATCATGGTGAAATTGTTGATTAGTTGTGTTTTGATCTTAATTACCATGATTAGTGAGTAGTTTACTTGCTAGGGTAATGGTGAAGCATGTATGAGTAATGGATTAGTGTTAATTGGGGATAATTGATGGATTTGATGATGTGATTAAACTTGGTTGATGAATCATGTGCATGTGTGTGATTAATTGAAGATTGGCCAACTTTGATTGTTGCACTAGATTGCATTGTAAGTTCACATTGATACGGACCATTGATTTGTGGCTTGCATTTACACGATTGAGGTGTCTTGTGATGTTTCCTAGCTAGAGTTTATCGTAGTTGACGCTAGTTAGACCTCTAGGAGAATAGCTTGATATGCTCTTTTGGTTGCATGATTGATTTTCCCTCACATTGTTTGACTTAGCTAATTTGACCTCCCAATTAGCCATCTCCATTATGAATTCATGTGGATCCTAGCCCTAGTGTTTATCATCTTTGATTTCTAGAGGTTTATTTGTTGTGATTAGCTCTAGTTTTAGCATTACAACCCTACCTTCGATTTCGGGATAGCTTAGCGAAAGACAATAGACCATCACTCACTATTCCTTTGGGTTCGACCCTTCACTTGCTACTATACTAGTATAGGGGTTGGTTGAGTGTTATAAATTTTGTTTGACCGGTTGGGGAGGGTAGTCCAACGACCTACCATTTCACTGTCGATCATATACTACATAAGTAAAAAATTCATTCAATATGAAACAAAATATAGCACCTTGGAAATAACAAGTTTAGCATTAGTGTGGGCAACTAAAAAAACTACGACATTACATGCTACCACACACTACTCATGTGATTTCTCAACAAAATATGAAAAGTATTTGTTTAAACAACCACTTATACAAGGAAGAATATCCGAGTGGTTGGTAATGTTGGCCGAATTTGAACTAAAATATATTCCTAAAAAATCAATAAAAGGGAAAGTAATTTACGATTTTCTGCCTTAACATCCTATTAAAACAAGTCATGCAGAAACTACTCATCTTCCGGATCTAGAGATTTTCATGACATAAGATGACAAAAGGGTAATTTACTTCGATGGTGCATCCAATAAAAAAGGATGTGGCGTAGGAGTGTCACTCATAATTCCAGAGGGATCACATACTCCAATCTTTGTCAAGCTATAGAATTTGAGGTTACTCATAATGCCGCAGAATGCAAAGCGTGCATTATTGGATTCAGTGGCGGAGCCAGGGGGGCTGGCGTGGGCATAGAACTACGTAAAAACCTGAATTCATAATACGAAGACGTAGGAAATCTTTATGATTTGGTCATATCAAAAAATATAATATAAAGCTCATTTTATTCCATTCAGATTAAAAAAAAAAAAAAAAAAAAAAAAAAAAAAAAAAAAAAAAAAAAAAGAGGCATTATTGAACTAGATAATAAATTAAAAAAAAAAAAAAAAACATAGTAGTGATTACACTTTATTCAAATCAATCTAATAATAAAATGTGTAACACTCTAAGGTTTCCATTGTAGTCGTTTAAGCAACCTTAGAGCTTTCCCCTTCACCCTTCTTCTTAACCCAAACATTGCTCTTCAATTTAGGAATTGGGGTCTTTTCAACTCTTTTTCCCTTTCCTTTAGCATTTGTTCGGGTCCTTTTACTAGTATTTGGTGATGGTTCTTTAATTGTCACACCTTGTTGCGCAGGTTTAGAAGGAGCCTTTCTCTTTGATTCCTTTGAACGAGCCTTAGGAGATAAGAAGTCTAATTTCTTCTCACTCCTTTGTTTTGGCCACTAGATGAAGTAGTGGTGGCCGAATGCATCAAAGGTTTAGGTGGATTGCGAGCCGTGCCGGCTTGATGTTGCGGTCGAGCCTTGTTTAGTTCATCCTTGTCCGCCGCATTCATCTAAGCCTTGTAGAAGGAAGATAACACAATACTCGCGGTAGGATTTTCTATTACCCATCTAGGGAGGCTTTACCAATATTCCATCCAACGAGGAATTCGTTCGAGTTTAAAGATCACATCTTTAGGGACATCACAATCTTGAGGGGGAATAATCTATTTCATCCCATACTGTCTCGTCACCCTGCAAGGAATGATGTAAGTAGTACTAGATAGGCCTAAAAGCCTAATATAGGGACAATTAAAAACTATTCCCAACCATACTATTTATGTTCCACCAAGGAATCACAAAACGTATGTTGGGAACCCCGTGACAGAAAAACGACATCCATTCTTCTTCATTCATTTGTTTGTACAGAATTCGACGTCCAAGGAATGTCTTTACAAAATTAGCCTCAAGATATTGTGGCTGATAAAAAATTCGCAAATGCTCCATGAGCAAAATCTTAAAAAAAGAAAGAAAATTAATTTACGACATTACACAAGCAGGTGGCACGCGCATCAAAATTAGTTGCGCGCTCCATCCGCGCGCATTGGAGAAGATTGCGCTGGTCAAGCCAGTGCAACTTTTTAACCTACGCCGCAATACGACGAAAATAAAAAAATAAAATAAAAAAGATGTACGTGGTAATAGGAGTGGATTTCCCATGAAACCATTCTTGTTAGGGTCTCCTTTGAGGCGATTCAAGCATAGAACGGTTTCCGCCAAAGCCAAAGGAGCGGGTAAATAACATCCCTCTATTTGCTCTACTATAGACATCATGGAATAATCTCCATTCTCTTTACCTGTCCAAAGTAAACAATTAACAACAAGACAATAACATAAAGCGCGAATCTTAAAACGTTGTTTAGTCAAGTGGTCACGAGGGGCGACGAAATGTTCAATAAATTGAATTAAATTCACGCCTTCTTCAGTTCCAATGTTAGCCAGATCATTGTCATTCAAACTAAAAAATCTTTAAAATACAGGTTTGGGATCTGACAAGTTAGGGGCATATGTCATGGTGGTTCGAGTCCCAATGAATAACGGCAGCATGGAGAATATCAAAATTTATGACTAGTTGCATGTAACTCAGTAAAGGGTCAAGGTGGTATATTTTGAAGGCTAAGTTATCTTCAGTTGAAAGGGAAGTAACCCATTGCTTCAAACGTTGTTCAAAGGGAGAGAATTTAGAGAGTTTAATTCTTTTTAAATTCTTATAGTATTACTAAGCGAATGAATGCAAGATGATCAAATGCCTACACAAAACCACGTTTAATTAGACCCAAAAGGGGAAAATTTTCGGCAATTTTCGCTCAAAGGTAAGTTCATCCGTAGCTGGCACGGTTATCTTGTCTGTCGCGACATGCTGGTAGACTTATTTCTGTATTTTGAACTACTTAATAACGGAATATTAACGAAATCTTATGACTAATCATACGCTTGCCTTTGTTAACCCTTGTGTCCTTTTTTATGATTATTTTTTTAATTTTTTCTTATTCTAATTTCTTTCTTATTTTCCTTTTTTCTTATTTTTTTCTTTTCCTTTCTCCTTCCTTTTCACTTTCCTTTTCCTTTTCTCCTTTCTTTGTTCCTTTTTTCGAGGGGGGTAAGTCGGGAACCCTTTCCCTCCCTCGGAAATTTTTTTTTTCTTTTTTTTTAATAACAAAAAAAAAATGATAAGTCATATTCATGGAAACAAAAAATATATATTACATATATACAAAAATGTGTGTCATATGTATGATATGTCCATTTTATATAGTATTTTACCCCCCGTCCTTTGGTCATAATTAGTAGTGTTTTGGCTCCTTAGAGCCACTTTTATTACTAATATGTGTTTTCTAGTGTTTTCGTAGTTTTGGTTGAGTTTTGTAGGGAATTGCACCTTTGGAGTATTTTCCCGGGATTTTATGGAGCAACTGCGAGCATTGGAGGAGCACGACCATCTTTCGTAGCCCAAGATCGGTTAGAGTCATCAAGCCGATGAATAAGGGCTCGATTTATGTGAAGACAAGGCTTTTGGACCAAATGATTAAAGCCCCAAAAAGGATATTTTGGTTTGGGCCAAGTTACGAGCCCAAACGAGGAGTCTAAGTAGCACGAAGGGTCTCCACCCGATGGTCCGCCCGATGTCGCGCCCGATCGGGCAAAGAAGACTTATATCACAGCAGCCCTTCGCCCGATCCTTCTCCCGATGTCGCGCCCGATCGAGCGTGAGAGAAGAGAAGCCCCAAAGTAAAAAGGCGGGCCCTATCGGGCGCGTGTTTCTAGAGCTTTGTTTAAGTGTCGTTTTAGTTTGTTTTAACTTAGGATTTTCTAGCTTAGTATAAGTACGCTTTTGTTAAGCGAGTTTAGTATTCTTTTCTCCCTTCCCTTAACTTTTACTCTCTTTCTCTCTCCTCTTAAAGTCTTAGTATTAGTTTCTCTCTCTACAACTCTAGGTTTATTTCCATCTCTTATTCCTTTAACTTTGGTAACGATTTCTTCTTCCTTAATCTCAGTTATTTATTTTATGCCTTCTATCATGTCTTATTTAATTGCTTTGATTAGTTTAAATCTAATTATGAAGGGGTAATTTATTATTGTTAATTGTCAATTCTTGATATTAATTTCGTATTGATTGTTTAAATGCTATGCGGTTAGATTTGGCCAATTTTAATTCGTATGAGTTTAGCAAATATTAATTCAAGATTCGAGAGGTGAGAATTGATATTTAGGCTTACTTTCATTAGGCAGATCAATTGATGCATTGATGATTGACTATTATTGATTATTTATTTTGCATGATAATTTGTTATAGAATTGTTTTTACGCTTTACATCGGATTATGAATCGAGCAGATGTGATTTGTTTGTAAAAGTATAGCAATATTGAATTGATGAATCGAGCAATTGTTAATTTAATATTAAAGGCTATTTTCAATAGGAACTTAGATCTAGTAAATTGCAAGAGCCTGTTAGATAGGGATGTCAGTGGGGCGAGTCAAGTAGGAGACCCGCCCCCTCCACGCCCCAGTGGGGCGGGGATGGGTCTCGGTTTGGTGGGTGGTGGGGCGTGGATGGGGCGGGGTGGATTTTAAGTTGTACCTGCCCCATCACCGCCCCGCCCCACCCGCCCCACTTCGTACCTGCCCCATCCCCACCTCATACCCACATTTATATATTTTTATACTATTTTATAAAATAATTACGTGAAATAAAATATTAATTATAAAACTTTGTACTACACTTATATTATAAAAAAAAATTGTGTGTACTATTAAGAATTTTTTTAATATTAAAATCAGTATTAATTATGTACGAGTATGTATTTGAGAGACGAAGATTAGGTGGGTCTTGGTTGGGGATTAGGCGGTATTTGGTGGGGATTAGGTGGGGATGGATATCCAAGTGGGGGGTGGGGCGGGGATGGTTTTGGAGTTGTACCCGCTGGGGCGGGGATGGGGATAAATATTAGACTTGCTGCGGGGAAGGGGATGGGGATGAAAATGTTAGGTGGGGATGGGGATGGGAAGGCCAACATCTGCCCCGCCCCGCTCCATTGATATCCCTACTGTTAGATCTATGTTGATTAATAAACTGCGAGAGCTTGTTAATCATGTTATATGTGCAATGTTAATGATTGATTATTATCTTTTACCCCGGAGTATTATTTATTGGTGAACCTATGCCCTAGGTCTTTAATTCATTGATTTTTCCCTATCCTTTACTCTTCCCTACTTTTACCCTTCGTAGTATAGTTTTTCCTTTTACAATAATTTTTTGGTTACTTAATAATTTAGATTATAATAATTAATTAGGGATAGAAAGACCAGTTTTCCTGTGGATTCGACCCTACTTCCCTATCTATCTAACTTAGATGACTTAGGTAATTACTTTTGATTAGGTGATATGACTTTAGCCTGTCAAAATTTGGCGCCGTTGCCGGGAAAACAGTTTTATTTTTATTTCTGATTGTTTTTGTAGTCTAGATTATTTTCTTTTGTCCTAGAGAACGTAAGTTCTTTGGGACAGTTCTCATATATGTCGTCTAGTTCTTTTTTTATGCCAAGGTGTTCCAGATCAGGTTACATTCCATTCGATCTTGAGATCGAGCACTCTTTCCATAGGCAAAAGAATTTGTACAGGAAAATACCGGTGAGTTCCGGTGGTGATATTCCTAGAGACCCTCCATCTGATTCTAGTGATTCAAAACTTCATCAGAAACTTCTTCAGAACTAGAATTAGAGATGACAGGAGAACCACCTAAAAAGCTCAGCGATTATTCGCAGCCATCCTTGGCGCATTTTCCTCATCTTTCTCCTGTGCCAGATCTCAAGGGAGTACAGTTTGAGATCAAGCCCCAGTTCATCATGATGATAGAAAGGAAGCAATTTAGTGGAGCCAAGGGTGAAGACCCTAATCTTCACATTACCGACTACTGTTAGTATTGCAATACCATAAGGCAAGCTGGGGTCACTCAAGACCAAATCAGGGAGATTATTTTTCCTTTCTCTTTAATTAGAAAAGCTAAATTATGGTTTAATGGTTTAAATAGACCTGCACTTGGTATTACTAACTGGGAGACTCTTGTTTTAAATTTTTAAGATAAATATTACCCTGCAGAGAGAACAGCTTTATTGAGAAGTGCAATTCAAAATTTTTCCCAAGAGCAGGATGAAACATTATACGATGCTTGGGAAAGATTTAAAGATCTGCAGGGAGAGCGCCCCCATCACAATTTAGCACAGTGGCAGTTGATTCAATCTTTCTACAATGGGATTGGAAATTCCTCTCGAGCAATTCTGGATTCTACATCTAATGGGAGGTTTATGAACCTTAATGTTGATGATGCAGGACAGGTTATTGAAGATATGGCAATTCATAATTCCCAATATGGGAATCCAAGCGGTTTTGAAAACAAGGGAAAACACCACGTTGATTCAGTATCCTTTTTGCAAGCACAATTAACGTGTATTTGTCAGAAATTAGATAATCTTAGTACTGCTAATGCTAATGTTGCTAATGTTTCTGCAATTAATAATATTTCCAATGATGCTTTTTGTGAAAATTGTGGAATCGTAGGTCATTGGGAACACGAGTGTAGGAGTTCCATGGAGTAGGTTAACGCTTTTCAATCCATTAAGCAAAATAACCCATACTCCAACACCTATAATCCTAGGTATAGGGATCATCCATACCTTTCCTACCGGAGTACCAATGTACAAAACCCCTCACCTCCACTTCTAGAACATGCACAACCACAGCAGAAATATTACCATCCCAACTCTGGCCAGAATTCCCAACCACAAACTACTCCACGTACTGATCCTACTTTGTCAGAAATAAGAGCAATGTTAGGTAATATGCAAAAGCACATGGAGAGTAGAAAAGCGCAAATTGATTAGATCCTAGCACATAATAAAATCATGGACAACAAAATTGCGCAAATTTCCTCTACTCTACTAACCCGCCAGCAGGGAACCCTATCATCGCAACCAGTACAACCTACAGATCAGGCGTTCGCAATTACCATCCGGAGTGGTTCACTCTACGATGGGCCTCCTATGCCTAAATATGATGAACTCGTTTTAACAGAAATTGCTAATCTTGATTCCTTTATACCAAAGGATATTAATCCTAGCCCTGCATGGCTACATGGTAATACTAATATTTCTGATGTTATATTGCAAGGTAAATTTAGGAAAGGTTGCAACACAAGATAAGAGTAATAATGTTCAACAACCAACTATCAAACTACCATTCCCCAATCAACATTTGAAAACTAAAGTGGATAAGCAGTTTGGTAAGTTCCTGGAGATGGTGAAAGATTTGCAGGTAACGATCCCTTTTACAGAGTTAATTACACAGATTGTTGCGTATACAAAATTTATGAAAGAAATATTGACTAGGAAAAGATCTATTAGTGAGGTAGAGACTGTCGCTTTCACTGCAAAATGTAGTGTTATACTACAAAATAATTCTCCACCTAAGCTAGGGCTATCAAACGGGTTGTGTCGTGTCGGGTTCGTGTTCGTGTCGATGTTAAACGGGTTGAAAAACCCTTGACCCAAACCTAACCCATTTATTAAACGGGTTGAAAACCCTTGACCCAAACCTAACCCGCTTATTAAACGGGTTACCCGTGTAACCTTTTACCCATATAGTATGTAATAAACTATAATATTCAATATAAAAATTAAATAGACATACATCATTAATTCATTAATGATACTACAAGAGTTTAAAGTTGGTAATTATAGCAAAATTACTACAAGAATTTAAAGTTCGTTGCTTTAGCAGCACAACCATACATAAGAATTGTCCCAATCTAACAGCCAAATTTTAATTTACAAAAGTTGAAATTTATTTTATCCGCCAAATTAACTGCCAAAAATTACCTTAATGTGTATATGGTGCTAAGGCAATTTACAAAATTACAAGTTTAGAACAAAACTTTCGGTTTTTGTTACTATTTTATTAATAGGTTAAGCGTGTCGGGTTTGGGTTAGCGGGTTGTCGTTCAACCCAATTATATAATTGGGTTATGCGTGTCAGTTTCGGGTTAAAAATTTCAACCTAAACCTAACCCGTTTAATTTGTATCGGGTTCGTGTCGACCTAATTATGTAAACGGGTCAAGAGTACTTGACCCAAACCCGCTTATTTTGTGTCGGGTTTTCGTGTCGTGTCGGCTTTTGACAGCCCTAACCTAAGCTTAAAGATCCGGATTGTTTTTCTATCCCTTAGCTTGTCATATTGGCAATCTTAAGATTGATAGTTCATTATGTGATCTGGGAGCTAGTGTTAGTGTTATGCCATTGTCTGTGTGTTCCAAGCTTAATATGGGTAAATTAAAATCTACTAATATTACTCTGCAAATGGACGATCATTCTTTTAAATACCCTTTAAGTGTCTTAGAGGATGTGCCTGTCAGAGTAGGTAAATTTTATATGCTTGTTGACTTTGTTGTTCTTGACATGGATGAGGATTTGCCAACTCTTATTATTTTGGGTAGACCTTTCCTTAATACTGCGGGAGCAATTATAGATGTACAAGGTGGTAAATTGACACTTTCAGTAGGGGATGATAATATTGTCTTTAACTTGAATAATGCCCCCAAAAGCCCCATGATAGAGGAGAAGTGTTTTATCATTGATGTGGTTAAAAATAATTGTTCTAATGAGCCCCAAGCTCTTGTTAAGGATCCCCTGGTGGCGGTATCTTGTGTTGCATCTTCTACAGGTAGGAAGAAAACATGGAAGGAAGAAGTAGATGCAATAGAACGAGCTCTATATTGTGAAGGGCTTGGTTTTGATGATGAGGATGAGGAGCAAGGTGAACAATATGCGATAATTGATCCTTTAATAAGAGTCCCACCTGATCGAGTAGTAATAACTCTATCGAGTGGGGAACCAAGGCAATTTGAGCCTAAGGAGGTGTCCCTTGAAATTAGTGTTAAAGAGCACCAAAGACAAGCTACGGAAGCTCCGCCCAACCAGGCAAAGTCGTGCCCTATCGGGCGCGAGAAGAAGAAAGATTGTGGCCTTAAATTCGCCAGATCGGGCGAACCCCCACCCAATCGGGCGGGAGAAGTCCGTATACGACAAATTTTGCCCGATCGGGCGAGATGGTGCCCGACCGGGCACGTGAAGAAACTTTGTCAAGGACACAAAATCGCCCGATCGGGCGTGAGGTTAGTCGTTTTTAATCCTTTTTGGTCGCTCGACTGGGCTACCGGCTGAAAGGGATGGTGTCCTTCGAACAAGTGTATTATTCTGATAGCGGGTAATATTAATATAATTAATATTACAGCTTAATCTTGACTGAATCCTTCAGGTCACACCCAAGCAAAATATACGAACCGACTCGACGAATTAATTCGGAAGAAATTAATTCGTCGCCCCAATGTTAAATAATAAAAAACGAGACGCGTAAAAATAATAATAAATCGACCATATTCCCAAAGTACCCCTAGCATCGGAGTGCCCCGAGCATCCGAATGCTAGGGGCAAAAATGTCCTAGAAAAGGTGGCTAGCAAGCACCAAGCCAAGCCTAGCATGGCTGGCTAGGTGCGTGCTAGCGCACCATGCTAGCAGCCACGGCCAGCAGCAGCTAGCAGCCGCTGCACGTGGTGCGTGCAGCAGCTAGCTGCCGCGGCTAGGCTCGCTAGCACAGCAGCAGCCGCAAGCCCGCACCAAGTGCGTGGCTTGCGCGCACAGCAGCAGCCCGCAGCTTGGTGCGGGGCTGGGTGCAGGCTGGGCTCGGGCCGGGCTTGGGCTGGGCTCGTGGCTAGGCTCGGGCCATAGGGCCGTTGATTAGGGGATGCATGGGAATATGGGAGCAAGTGGGTGAGGACATGTGGCACAAGGAGAGTATTGAGTGGGGAGCAAGTATGGTCCATACTCTCCATGTGGTCCTCACCAACCCATCTCACAAGGTAATGCCACTTGTATATTTATTATTAGTTTGCAATTTTAATTTAATTTAGCTTTAAATTAATATGTGGAATTTCATGATCCCACATTGATGGGATAGAAATTCCCACTCATAATTTCCTCTATAAATACCAACCTTGGGATTTGGTGTAAAGTGCTTGAGTGGGAGTTAGAAAGAGCATTCCATATTTTTGGGAAAACTCCTAAACTCATATAACACTCGGTTTGGTCGGACCTTGCTAACTCCAAGGTAGCGGACCTTAAAGTTGTGTTCGTCCTTTTTGTGGGTGGATACCGTCGGAGGCACGGCGCTTGCGGTGCTCGTGGCTTTCAAGTAAGAGCCCGTTTTTGTAAGGGCGAAGCTCGCTTCGAGGGTAATATTCGTTCTTCCTTTCTTGTGATTATTTATTTATGTTTTATGATTTTATTAATTGCGAGTGGTTCCTCGGGTCGGGGTTGTTTCCGCGATGAGTCGGACTCACCAAACCCTAACAGTGGTATAGGAGCCTCGCTCGTTTATTTTTATAATCATGTTTTTCAAGGTTTATTTTGGCTTATTTTTCTGGTTGAAGTTACTAATTAGATTAGTAGCTCGGTTTTATTTATTGTAATCCCGTTTTTAATGTCGAGTTTGGCCCAGAACCCAGATTTTCGCCCAACACTAATGAATTTTGGGTGGAAAACGTGTTCTGGAAAGGTTTTTATCCCTTAGGGCTGTGATTTTAGCCAAATTCTGACCAGAAATGCCTTTTTCGAGGGGTTTTTCGTTTTTGACGAAAAATTTTAAGTCTTTTCTAACCTTGAAATTAATGGCATAACTTATTGATTATATGGTTGATTATTTGCATTATTTTCTGCATTTTTATGTCCCCTTAAAGCACACTTACTTGGTAGTATTTGATGCTTAAAGGTTGATTTATTTTCACATAATTGCAAACTAATTGCTTTTTAGTGTGAAAATTTTATTTTTGAGGTTTCCTAAGTGTTAAAGATTCAATCTTTATTTGTGATAAGTGATTGAAACTTTCAAAACCACTAAATTCCATGTTATTTTGTGTTAAACTTTGTTGTTTTAATTATTTTGAGTTGATTGGAAACATAAAGTTTCAATTTTTGTGATAAAAATTTGGTTATCTTCATGTTGGAAGATATAATTTTCAAGGATTCACAAAATTTAGATGTTGGAAATTTCATTTGATCATTAAAGTTCATATTTTTCCAACTTCCCCTTACTTTGTCAAATTCTCAAGTTTAATTTAAATTGATTAAATTGAAAGTGAGAAATTGCCTCAATTTAATTTCGCACCAAGCTAAACCAATTTAGTTAAGAATAGTTCTTGGAATTATTTTGGTTATTTGCACTTTGAAAATTTTATTAAGTTAGACTTGTTTAAAATTTTATTTTGCTCACTAAATTAGTTCTAAAATTAATTTAGAATTAATTATTTTTTTGTCTCGCGAAAAGGGATCAAATCCTGAGGCCGTGGCATGAAAAACGAGGCAAAGAACCACCTTGGCGAGCCGGGCTGCACAGCAGCCCGCATGTGGCTGCCAAGGTGGCTGCCCCGCCTTGCGTGCGGCCACACGCGCGGCAGCAGCACACGCACGGCAGCAGCACGCGGGCTGCAGCAGCCACGCACGGGCGTGCCGTGGCAGCAGCTTGCGGCCGCATGCCGTGGGCCGTGTGTGCGTTTTCTTGGTGTGTGCGTATGCTTGGTGCGGTGAGGTGACTAGCCGTGATAGGCTTAATGTTATTTATTTTGCTGTTTTATTTATTTTAATTAATTTTGTTTATTTTTATTAAAATTTTGGGAGGCTAGGCCTCGGTTTTGAGCGGCATTGGCAAAATTTCATTTTGACAAGTTTGGGTGCTACCGACTTAATTAATTAGATTAATTAAGGGAATGCGGAATTTAGTGGGAGCTTCAATTATTAACGACGTCAATTACATAATTAGCTAAACAACTTTGACTAGTTTTAATTAGGCGTGTTAATCGGATTAACCACCCAGATTAGTTACTAGTGTGCGCGCTGTTTAAATGCATTTTACTTGTTTTGATTTTGTAAATTGCATGGGCCATTCACAAATAGTGAATGGATGAATGGAATGTATATTCTCTCTCACAAGTTTTATGAAATGGCAACTAGTGGGACCTGACTAGGATAGAAAATACGGACTACGTGCCGTTATGTATTTTTGTAAATCTACATACGGTCTACGCACCGTTAAGTTTTTTTGTACTTTTATATTTAGATTATTTCTAGTCGTAGAAAATAGTATTTGTATAGTTTGGTTAAGTCTTGAAAACGGCGTATCTTGGAAGACAAAGCCTTGAATTTCAAATGAAGACCTTTTGAAGATATGAAGAATTCAAGGGGTCATGCTAGTTGCCAATATGCATCTATAATTTCGCTTTATATTTTATGCTTATATATATGTGAATTATTCGTTAGATGCATGTTTAGGTTTTCTTGATGTTGAGATGATTAGTTAAGTTAACTTAAATCAACCAACATAGAAATCCTAGGTCCCTTATAATATTGAGTCAAAATTGCCTTTCCAAAATGACACTTATTGACCGGACGAGGATGATGGTAGGCTACGCCAAAGCGAGGTGTCATTACTTCTCCAAGGCGGGTAAGGCACACCGGGTGTGCACGTTGGTTTTGGTTTAACTCATCGGTATGAGTGAGGAGTCCTCACATACCGTGGCAAAAGAGGTACATCGTCAAAGATGCATTAGATGCGATGATTGTCTAACCAAGAGTGGCTTAGAGCCATTAGCAAGGCAATGCTTACCCTAGAAGATTGAGTGTTTAAGACAAGCCAAAGCATGCTTAACCACTCTTTGTTTCTTCGGATCTTGGAATTGCCTTGTTTTCACAAAATAGGGACAATTTTTACGTGTAAATAAGACGTTAAATAAGTATTGAACATTTGCATGAATAAAATTCAATCTTATTTAAATAATTTTGAATGGTTTTTCATTAAAATTCTTTCAATTGTAGAATCATGTCTTCAACCTCAAACAACCAGTTTTCATTACGCTCAATTCTCGACAAGGAGAAGTTGAGTGGTACTAATTTCCTTGATTGGCAAAGGAATTTGCGCATCGTTCATATGCAAGAATAGAAAGAGTATGTCCTTGATGAGGAAATGCCCGAGGCTCCCAATGAGGAGGTAACTCAAGCGGACCTTAACCGATGGCAAGTAGCCGATCGGGATGTCAAGTGCGTAATGCTAGCCACTATGTCTCCTGAACTTCATAAAACCTTCATCGAGAAGGAATCAGCCAATGAGATCATTTCTGAGTTACAGAATATGTTTCAAGAACAGGCTGGAACTGAAAGGTTTGAAACCCACAGGCAGATCCTTGAGACTAAGCTCAAGAAAGGAGAGCCAGTCAGCCCACATGTGCTCAAAATGATCGGATTATTTGAGAACATGGGAAGGCTTGATGCGGGGTATTCAACTGAAATGGCTATTGACATCATTCTCCATTCCCTTCACAAAGGCTATGACCAGTTCAAGATGAACTACAACATGCATAGCATGGAGAAAACCCTCACCGAGCTTCATGGGATGTTGAAGCAAGCTGAGCAGACGCTCAAGGATGAGGGAAAGCATGATATGCTCATGATTAAGAAGGGCAAGCCGTTCAAAAGGGCGGGCAAAAGGAAGAAGGGGTTCAAGGGGAAAGGAAAGAACAACTTTCCGCCTAAGCCGAAAGCTACCAAAGACAACAAGGAGAAAAAGGTAGCATCTTCTAAGTCTGATTCCGAATGCTTCTATTGCAAGAAGAAGGGACATTGGAAGAGGGACTGCCTCAAATTCAAGGAAGATAAGAAGAACGGAACCGTTGCTTCTACATCAGGTATTTACGTTATAGACTTTAACTTCACTAGCTCGGCTTCATGGGTATTAGATACCGGATGCGGCTCACACCTTTGTTCCAATTCAAAGGCATTAAGGAACACTAGGAGGCTAGCGAAGGGAGAGATCGAGCTCCGGGTAGGAAATGGAGCAAGGATTGGTGCTATATCCGTAGGATCTCTTAGTTTGTCTTTGCCCACGGGGCTAGTTTTGGAACTTGACAATGTTTATTGTGTTCCCAACATTACCAAAAACATCATTTCAATTTCGGCGTTGGACGCCAAAGGTTTTGAATTTCGAGTTAAAGACCAACTATGTTCATTTTATCTCGATAATGTTTTATATGGTACGGCACATTCAGAAAATGGTCTTTATGTGTTATTACTAGACAGAGAAATTTATAACGTTAATAATCCTGCAAAGAAATCTAAGACTACACATTCTAGTCAAACTTACTTGTGGCATTGTCGCCTTGGCCACATTAACATCAAACGCATTAAGAAACTTCTACAAGAAGGTATTCTTGACTCATTTGATTTAGAATCCTTCGAGAATTGCGAAGGATGTTTATTAGGCAAGATGATAAAGCAACCATTCTCCAAGTTAGGAGAAAGGGCCGGTGACTTGTTAGGACTAATACACACCGATGTATGTGGACCAATGAGTACACCCGCAAGGAGTGGTTATCGGTATTTCATAACCTTCACGGACGACTTTAGTAGATATGGTTATGTCTATCTAATGTCTCACAAATCTGAATCGTTTGATAAATTCAAAGAATTTCATAAAGAAGTTGAAAACCAACTCGGCAAGAAAATCAAAGCGCTTCGATCGGATCGAGGTGGAGAATATTTGAGCCAAGAGTTCAATGACCATCTGAAAGAACATGGAATACTTTCAGAGTTGACACCTCCGGGAACTCCTCAATGGAATGGAGTATCTGAAAGGAGGAATCGAACCCTGTTAGACATGGTCCGATCGACTATGGGTCTTAGTGAACTTCCAATCTCTTTCTGGGGACATGCGCTTTTAACTGCGGCACTCACACTGAATCGTGCTCCGTCAAAGGCAGTGGAAAAGACTCTATATGAATTATGGACAAATAAACCGCCAAGGTTGTCTTTTCTCAAGATTTGGGGATGCGAAGCATATGTCAAGAAACTCATTTCTGACAAACTTCATCCAAAATCTGACAAGGTTTACTTTGTGGGTTATCCAAAAGAAACCAAAGGGTATTATTTCTACAACAAATCCGAGAAAAAAGTGTTTGTTGCTCGTGATGGTGTCTTTTTGGAGAAGGAGCATCTCTCCAAAATGCCAAGTGGGAGGAAAATCGAACTCGACGAAGTTCGAGAGGACGAGCAACAAGGACAAGTTGACAATCAAAGTGCTTACCAAGCAGCTGTTGACATTGGTCAAAGTCAAAATATGCAAAGTCAAATCGACAATGCTCAGTCCATTACCCTACGTAGGTCAACTCGGCCAAGATCTCAACCTGACAGATATCTCGGTGTTGTATTAACCGAAGATCAGGACATCCTAGTAGTGGATGGAGATGAGCCGACAACCTACAAGCAAGCTATGACGAGCCCCGACT
Source organism: Chenopodium album (assembly GCF_948465745.1). Taxonomy (NCBI): domain Eukaryota; kingdom Viridiplantae; phylum Streptophyta; class Magnoliopsida; order Caryophyllales; family Amaranthaceae; genus Chenopodium; species Chenopodium album. The sequence continues at coordinate 21,774,017 of NC_137858.1, read as the reverse complement.
CTGAAAAATGGCAAGAGGCCATGAAATCTGAAATGGACTCCATGTTTGAAAATCAAGTATGGGACTTGGTTGATTTACCCGTAGGTTACACACCTATCGGATATAAATGGATTTTCAAGATGAAAACCGACAAAGATGGAAATGTATTTATTTACAAAGCAAGGCTGGTAGCAAAAGGTTACAGGCAAATTCACGACGTTGATTATGATGAAACCTTTTCTCCAATTGCTATGCTTAAGTCCGTTTGAATTCTTCTAGCGATTGCTGCATATTACAATTATGAAATATAGCAGATGGACGTCAAAACCGCCTTCCTCAATGGGATTTTGGAAGAAACTGTGTATATGACATAGCCTGAAGGTTTTGTCGACCAGAACAATCCTAAGAAGGTATGCAAGCTTAAGAAGTTGGAATCTGCGATTTGATGAATCCATCAGTAAGTTTAGTTTTATCAAGAATCCAGATGAGTCTTCTGTCTACAAGAAGGTTAGTGGGAGTGACATCGCCTTCCTAGTCTTATATGTCGATGACATTTTGCTCATTGGAAATACCATTCCATTGCTAGAGTCTGTAAAGGTTTGGCTCGGGAAATGTTTTTCAATGAAAGACTTGGGAGAGGCTTAGTACATATTAGGCATCAAGATCTATAGGATAGATCAAAAAGGATAATAGGAATGAGTCAGAGTACTTACATCGATAAGGTACTGACTCGATTCCAAATGGAAGGAGCCAAGAGAGGGCACCTACCCATGTCACAAAGCATAACCTTAAGCAAGAAGCAGTGTCCAAAGACACCTGATGAGCGAGAAAGGATGAGTCGTATTCCATATGCTTCGCTTATTGGATCGATCATGTATGCCATGATATGTACTAGGCCGAATGTATCGTATGCCTTGAGTGCTACGAGCCGATACCAATCAGACCCAGGAGAGGCGCATTGGATTACGGCCAAGAATATTCTAAAGTACCTGAAAAGGAACAAGGATAAATTCCTGGTCTATGGTGGTAACGATGAATTGGTTGTTGAGGGATATACCGACGCAAGCTTCCAGACAGACAGAGACGACTTCAAGTCACAATCAGGATACATATTATGTCTCAATGGAGGAGCGTTTAGTTTGAAGAGTGCAAAGCAAAGCACAACCGCTGATTCTACAACTGAAGCCGAGTACTTGGCAGCATCTAAGGCAGCCAAGGAGGCAGTGTGGATTTGCAAGTTCATTGATGAACTTGGTTTTGTACCCTCTATCAAGGGTCCAATAGACCTCTATTGTGACAACAATGGAGCTATTGCTCAGGCTAGTGAGCCACGAGAAAATCAGAAGGTCAAACATGTCCAGAGGCGATTTAAAATGATTCGAGAATGGAAATCAGAGGGTGAAATCAGAATTTGCAAAGTTGGAACGGATGACAATGTAGCCGATCCACTTACTAAACCTTTGTCTCAAGTGAAGCACAACAAACACATTGAGGCAATGGGAATCAAGCATGTCGTGAACTGGCTTTGAATTCCATATTATAGTGTTTTAATCAAATTTTGGACAATGTTGATGTAAAGCACCATGATGAACCATTCAGTTTTGGAGTAATTAAAATTTTCATGCAATTTTAATCACTCTGTCTCTATTTAATTGTGGTTTAGAATTAAATAATGAGTCCATTAGATTTTCATAAATATTCAAAATAGGGTATCAAGTCAATGGCTTGGATAAAGAAACACGTATTAAGTGAACATTGAATATTTTAATCGAAAATTATCCCTAATCAAGGTCATATTTTGTTGACGATTGATGACCATTAGAGATTAGTGTGTAGTATGATTTATAGCACTGTTTCTTGTGCTATGAGGATATAAATCATTTGCACAGGTATTGGTTTAGAACCATACTGGATCGACCTATGAGGATACTTTAAGAGATTTAAAAATCGTCATAAGTATTTTCTCATTATTACTATCGGAACTCTTTTCCTTTGACCATGAGTAGTGGGAGATCTCTTGTTTGAGTACTGGTCCGCTTTGGTATCCGCCAAACGTCTGCCGTAACTGGGGATTATAAAGACAGATATCAGGCGGGTGAGTCCTCTTAGTAAGAGAAGCTACATTACAAGACTGGAAATGTCCCCCTACTAACAATAGGGAACATGTCTTGTTGTTTACAAGGCCTCTCGAAGAGCGAGACTGTGAAAATGCATGGTCGTGCTCAGATGGATTTTAGAAATCATTTGCTTATTGACAGTCAAACTCGGATTTCGAGAAACACTTCTGGACGTAACAGAGATGACGAGTAATCTTACTCTGTAGTTCATGAAGAGACATAGGATAAGGGCTATACACTAAATGCACACTTGTCCGGAGGGACAAGTGGGAGATTGAAAGGAATGGTGTCCTTCGAACAAGTGTATTATTCTGATAGCGGGTTCAGAATTATTAGAAAGCTAATATATTTAGTAAGGTCAAGTGATCGGAATGCCTGGGTGGAGGCAGCTTCCGATCAGTAATATTAATATAATTAATATTACAGATTAATCTTGACTGAACCCTTCGGGTCACACCCAAGCAAAATATGCGAACCGACTTAACGAATTAATTCGGAAGAAATTAATTCGTCACCCGAGTGTTAAATATTTAGACGTCGGTAATTCGAGCTTGGAGCGTCGAAACCGATCGTCATAAGTCGAGTCAAAATAATAAAAAACGAGACGCGCAAAAAATAATAATAAATCGACCATATTCCCAAAATACCCCTAGCATCGGCGTGCCCCGAGCATCCTAATGCTAGGGGCAAAAATGTCTTAGCAAAGGTGGCTAGCAAGCACCAAGCCAAGCCTAGCATGGCTGGCTAGGTGCGTGCTAGCGCACCATGATAGCAGCCACGGCCAGCAGCAGCTAGCAGCCGCAGCACGTGGTGCGTGCAGCAGCTAGCTGCCGCGGCTAGGCTCGCTAGCACAACAGCAGCCCCGCCATAGCAGCAGCAAGCCCGCACCAAGTGCGTGCTTGCGCGCATAGCAGCAGCCCGCAGCTTGGTGCGGGGCTGGGTGCGGGCTGGGCTCGGGCCGAGCTCGAGCTGGGCTCGTGGCTAGGCTCGGGCCATAGGGACGTTGATTAGGGGAAGCATGTGAATATGGGAGCAAGTGGGTGAGGACATGTGGCACAAGGAGAGTATTGAGTGGTGAGCAAGTATGGTCCCCTACTCTCCATGTGGTCCTCACCAACCCATCTCACATGGTAATGCCACTTGTAGATTTATTATTAGTTTGCAATTTTAATTTAATTTAGCTTTAAATTAATTTGTGGAATTTCATGATCCCACATTGATGGGATAGAAATTCCCACTCATACTTTCCTCTATAAATACCAACCTTGGGATTTGGAGTAAAGTGCTTGAGTGGGAGTTAGAAAGAGCATTCCATATTTTTGGGAAAACTCTTAAACTCATATAACACTCGGGTTTTGGTCGGACCTTGCTAACTCCAAGGTAGCGGACCTTAAAGTTGTGTTCGTCCTTTGTGGGTGGATACCGTCGGAGGCACGGCGCTTGCGGTGCTCGTGGCTTTCAAGTAAGAGCCCGTTTTTGTAAGGGCGAAGCTCGCTTCGAGGGTAAGATTCGTTCTTCCATTCTTGTGATTATTTATTTATGTTTATGATTTTATTACTTGCGAGTGGTTCCTCGGGTCGGGGTTGTTTCCGCGGTGAGTCGGACTCACCAAACCCCAACCCCTTTACCGCTTTTTTTTTCTTTTTCTTTCCTTTTTCTTTTTATCTTTTCCCTCTTTGCCTTGTCTCTCTCTTGAAATCAGATGACGTTTAGCCATTTTAGGCTAATTCCTGAGCCAATGAGGACATTGTCTGATTCTGGCTTGGGGGAGTTTTCGGATTGAGGTATGGTTTCTTTCTCTTACTGCTTTCTAGTATAGTTTGTATTGCTTTCCTATATGAAAAAGACAAAAAAATTGAAAAATTAAAAAAAATACAAAAATTGTGAATCATGCTTCCCTGTGCCCCATACTTGAAAATATTGTTTTGATTCTTGGTATATGATGATGAGCATTATGGATTTGTTGATCATGATTTGAAGTTTAATTGCTCGGATGCCTAAACATACGTCAATTTTGTCCAACTACTTGTGAATATAGTGCTTGACTAGTTGATTTGGTTAGGAATGTGTGTTAGTTCCTGGTATGTCAATGAATTTGAGTATTGGTTTGCAACTATGAGTAATGTTTTATGGCTCAATATTATGCACTTGTAGAGGACGAAGGCGTTCATTCTTTTAGGTAGCCTTCAGATGATTTTTGATACATTTGTTCCCTTCTTGTTACCCATGTTGTTGCCTTGACTTTTTGTTGTTTATTAACCACATTACAAGCCTATATAGCCCCATTGGTAACTAGTCCCAAGCTTGGCTTGGGAGAGCTTTTAGTTAGTGAGGTGAGGGAGTTGTAGTGTGCACATTATTTGCACAATGTGGAGATATGAGAAGAGTAATTTGTTCTTTGATTTTGTAATTGGAAAAAAATTAAGAATTTATTTTCAAAGTCGAAATTTCCAATGTGGAATAAAAAGGAAAAAGAGAGGAAAAGAAAAAAATTGTCTAATGTTCAAATGTTCTATATGAAGGTTGCTCAAGAAAAAAAGAAAAGAGTTCAAGAGAAAAAAAAAAGGTATCAAAATTTGAAAAGAAAGAATGTTCAAATTTTGAACCGCCTCGTTAGGCACGGGTCCTCCTAGAACCTCCTCAGCATCGACGAATGGAGGCGAATCCATGCTATGAGTGGATAAAGTTTCTTTATTAGTTTATCTTCTTTCTAAACTAAGCTAATATACGCGTTCTAGATCCATTTCGGCAGCATAACGTCTACCGAAAGGGCAAAACCTAAAAATCGAATGTCACCCATACTTGAGGGCTACGATACCTGCAGTTAAACTCAGTAAATGGGGGCTTCTAACACCCCCAAAAGCCATCCTATACCAGTTTCAACAAAGCATTCAAGGGATTATATTCCAAAATGTCAAAGAATCAGCTACTCTTAGACGAATAATCGTAACACAAACACAAATATCGTCTACCAAGCAATCTTGAGGTTTAAACATGGTAAAAAACGAGTAAGAGTATACTTCGCGCCATTTTTTCAATTTCAAAATTTACAAAGTATGATTTATGAAAGTAATATTAGTTCCAATACTATAATCTACTTCATAATTAGCAAATATAAACAAAATGAGCAAGCAAAACAACAAATTCGAAAAAGATTCGAAGGAAAAAAGGCAAGAATGAACTTAGATGAAGAAATGCTCATACAAGGTTCAATACTTAACCATTTTTCAAGAAATTTGTTGCAACACACTCCTTAATCATAACATAACAACATGGAACAAACAATTTCAAGAATAATTGACTGAATCTAAAACCCCCAAATTCAAAATTTAGGGTTCAACGATTCGAAAATCGCCCAAATTCAGCCAAATATGAATTGAGGGCAAAATCGACTACCTTTGGCTTTGAAAATTGCAAAAAACTAAGCTTCTTAGAGAGAGAATTGCGAAAATGGCGAAGGAATAAGAAGAAGAGTGCAAAATGAAAATTGCGCTCAGGGATTTCTTTTTGCTGATTTAAGTATCGCGCGCAACTGAATCAGTTGCGTGTGACAGACCAGCACAACTCAAAACGATGCGCGCGCCTGGCCAGCGCGACCCATTGAGTTGTGCGCAGATACCGGTCACTAAAATGACCGATATCCATATTTTGATCCGTTTGATTATTCTCAACGGCTTTTGCTCATTATTAAACGTAATGGCATGCAAATTATCAAAATCTCTTTAAATCTCTTTGCATCTTGTTTTCTTCTTTGATAGTTTTTTTGGAATCATCTTGCATACACACCATGCTTTGTGCCTTCCCTAAGCATACGTTTTGAACGTTTTTTTCGTAAGAGTGTCTTAAGACGTTCCGTAGAGGTGCTTTACGTAAAAGCTCCCATCGACAAGTTTGTCATTTTACTGTCATTTTACATAAAAGGAAGGCGTCATCATGTAGCATAGAAATGCAAGACGTTATCATACAGCGTAAAATTGTAAGGCGTAGGTGTTGCGGAAAGTTTCACCTCTTCCCCAGCTTTACGAGATCTACCTCTCAGAAGTAAAAGGTAGAATTACTTTACTTTAAGCGTTAGCTCACGAGTAGACAGGCGCGCCGAACCATTCAGGAACAGATACTTCTTGATTGGAAGCAAATACGGTAGTCAGTGAGCTTTCTGGCTTACCGGACAGTTAGGGTGTCATCCACCCCCTGTATAAAGAACAACGAGATGATGTCGGACCTATATAGTCACGTGCCCCCAGTCCTGAGACACGTGTACTCATCTTGTGGACAAAATTGCTGAGAGAGTTGCCTATTTTCTTCTCTCTCACTGGATTTGGATATATGCCTCAAGTCCTGAGACATGTATTAATATCTTGTGGACATCGAGTATTGCGTTTTGACAAGAGAATTTTCGAGAACTTTATTCCGACTGCAAAAGCCGAAATGTTTAGGCTGAGAAAGCCAAAAGGCTGCAAAAGCCGAAACGCTACGAAAGCCAAAACGCTGCGAAAGCCAAAACACCTTTTTCATCTTTACACTTTGTTAAAATCAGGCTAAAGTTTCAATGACATATCAAGGGACTTTAGACCAACGATGACATGATTGAGAGGAAATCATCCCCTTTACTTTTTTTTTTTTGTAAAAACCGATCACTTCTCATGACTTGACATCATCCAGAACACCTTTACTTGTAAAAGCGTTCTACAATTGCAAAGGATCAATCTAGATGCTTTAGCGCGTTAAGACTAGAAATAACTTTTTATAGCCTCAATAGCTACTTGTTTTAAACACTTAGCGAATCGAGGATCGTTTCGACATCCTTAAATAATTTTGAAAGATTCTCTACTCTTTGAGAACTTTGCAGAATAAGTCTCGAATTTATTTCCTTGACTACTTTGATTCTCTTCTATTCTAGACTCGATCAAAGTGGGGGCTTACTGTAGACATCTACTTTTGGCCTCCTGTCCCGACAGGAAGTGCAATGATGATAAGTAAAACCATCTTCGTGTTGGATCAAAGTAAAGAATGCTTATAGATGACTGGTTAAACCGCAAAGACTCAAAAAGACTAGCCTAACCCAAAAACAAATGTAAACAAGGTCCAATTAACTAAGCCCGATCATAATTCGGCTTAAGCCCGTCCTTAAAACCCAATAATGACGGATTTAGAGACGCCTAGGTGAAATTTAATGCTGCCGCAGAAAAAGCCGCCCGCATCTCAATGAGTCGCGCAAGTCTAGAGTGTGCAACTAATTTAATTGCGCGCGACACCCAACGCAACTGCTAGTGATGCGCTCGCGGAATATTAAGAATTTCATAAAAATGTAAAAATCGAATCTTACCATAAAGCCGCGCGCAAGACAATTAGTTGCGCTGCCCATAGTAGCGCAACCAAATCACTTGCGCTGCCCATAGCAGCGCAACCAAATCACTTGCGCTGGGATGCCGCGCGTAACTCATCCAGATGCGCGCAACACCTGCAGCGGCAGAATGCTTAAAACCCTAATCGGATTCCTTTCCTATAAATAGAGGCTTAATCCGAGGCTTAAAACACACAAAAATTAACCTAGAACTCTGGCAGAAATCTTGTGAACTTGTGCTACGACCAAACCCTCTTGTCCGAAACACTCACCCCTTTGATATTTTGGTTACTGCGGTGGAGGTTACCGACCAAGAAGGAGTCCATAAGTGTTCTAAACGGAGATCTAGCTAACAGAAGTTGTAAAATCCCGAGCACTTAGATAAATCATCTTTATTTTCTTGTTTAAAGGAACTTTAATTAATCAATTAGTGTTGTTTGATTACTAAAAAGGATTTCTTAATTAATTAATTCCACATAGTATCTTGCGTTAAATAAGATTAGAATTGAATAATTAATTGATTGATTGATCACTTAAGCCAAGGCGAATCTTGTTTATTTTTGCTTCTTTCACAAATATGAATTAAATAAAGAATAACGACTTTGCAATGTAATTCCTACGTGATTGATACATGTAAATAAAGATAACTCACTTAGTTTTAGACATCACGTTGCGTATATTTTTGGTGATGAAATTGTGAAAAAGGAAGAGCTAGTAGAGGCCTCACTAGGGCTAGGATAGTGATTCCCCTCTAAAGGGAATGTTATTTTAGTACCCTCGCTCCCGAACTCATTTCTGGTCTATGTAGTCCAATTTGGGCATGGGTAAACTTACGATTCGTTCTAATTATCCCATGAAATCCACATAGGAGAAAGGCATGAGCGAGGTTTATGAGTTTTCCTAAAACTCATTGGCGACTCCTACTTTGTTCTATAAAAAATTGTAATGATAGAATCAATTCTAATTCAAGGTCCCCCAAATAGCCAAGAATTCAAATCCTAATACACCCTAACAATTGTAAAGTCCTAGGCTTTTAAACAACCATGGGCATCTACGATGGGAACACCCTCCTCACAATAATAATAATAATTAATATATAATATTAATAATAATATTATTATTATTATTAATAATAGTAATAATAGTAAAAATAATAATGATAAAAACATAAATTAATAATAATAATTATAATAATGATAATGATGATGATAATAATAAAAAAAATAATAATAATAATAATAAAATTTGCTAGAATAATCATAAAAAACTCCGTTAATTTAATTATATCATTTTCAACCAATTTGCGATTAATAGGTACTTACCCTTCATGTAAATTAATCAGGTTTCAAACATGGAGTTTATTTCGGATTTTATGGCCTCTAGCCATTATTTAGAATTTGGATTTGTCGCAGCTAATTTACAAAACATTAAGCCCTAACCGTCTAATAGTAAATAGTATGCTTGTAAGTCCTAGGTTATTTCTAGCTTAATAGAAAGTTATAGGATTCAATCCAAGCCTTTGGTGAATTCTGTTGGGTTTTGATGAGTCCGACTTATCGTGAAAGAAAACCCGAGCCAAGATCAAACACACAATCGATATAATTAAAAGACATAGTTAACATAATCATCAAGAGAGATTAAGGAAAGACGAAATCACCCTTGTGGCGTGCTTCGCTCGTACCCCGAGCTCTTACTTTGAGTTTCGCGTTGGGTGATAACCTCCTATGGTATCCACCCGCAACACGACCCCGACTAGGTCTATTGCTTAGATGTTTGCTAAGCCCGACCAAACTACTCAAGTAATTATATGTGTTTAAAGGTTTTCTTAAAGGAGATGCCTTTTCTAACACCTTACTCAAGTGAATTTTCCCATACCCTAACTTGGGTCTTTGTAGGGAAACTCATGAGTGAGATTTTCACTCCCATTAATGTGGGAGAGTTGGTGAAATAATTATTCTCCTTTCATTTTTAAATATAAAATGAAAGAAAATAAACAACTAATTAATCAACAAATTTCACACTTAGAAGATGGGTTAGGTAAGAACCACAAGGGAAAGGGGGGACCAAACATGATCCCCAAGGCTTCCCTATAACCGGCCACATGCATCCCACAAGCCCCAATCACTCGCTTCCATGTGGCACCCACACTTGGGCACCAAGGCAGCACGAGTGTGGGTTGCTGCTGCTGCCTCGGCCCAGCAAGCCACGCACACAAGTGCGGGCTGCTGGCCGTGGCCTGCTGCTAGCTGTTGGGTTTTGATAAGTCCGACTCATCGTGGAAGAAAACCCGAGCCAAGATCACACTCACAATAAATATAATCAAAAGGCATAATTAACATAATTAACATAATTAACAAGATAGAGTAAGGAAAGACGGAATTACCCTTATAGCGTGCTTCGCTCGTACCCCGAGCTCTTACTTCAGAAAGCTTGAGTTTCGCGTTCAGCGGAAACCTCCTACGGTATCCACCCGCAACACTCCCCGACAAGGTCTATTTCTTAGAGGTTAGCTAAGACCGACCAAACTACGTACTCGAGTAATTAAATGTGTTTAAAGCTAAGGTTTTCTCAATGGAGATGCTTTTTCTAACACCTTACTTAAGTGAGTTTTCCCATACCCCAACTTGGGTATTTATAGGGAAAACCAAGAGTGAAATCCTCTCTCCCATCAATGTTGGAGAGTTGGTAAAATTAATATTCTTTCTTTATTTTTAAATTAAAAATAATATTAAATATCCAACAACTAATTATTCAACAAGTGGCAATTAGTCAAGGAGAGGTTAGGTGAGGACCACAAAGGGGGGGACCAAAATCCTTGCTCCCCAAGGATCCATTAAACCGCCTCCCACAAGAAAACCAAGCCAACCAACTACTGCCAGCCTTGGGCGCTAAGGCTGCCTAGGTGGCTGCATAGCCCCTTAGCTGGGCCTGCAAGCTGGTCGCGCAGCCCAGCAACAAGCCCTAGCAAGCCATGCATTTATGCGGGCTGCTGGGTGCTGCTACTTGCACGCTTGCGCGCCAGCCCAACAAGCATTGCTTGCTGCTTGCTACTAGGCGTGGCGTGCTATGGCGCTGCTAACATGCATGCTGCAAGGCTATGCGCGCCAGGACGCACACACGCATAGCAAGACGCGCATGCAATGCGGGCTGCTGGTGCACTTGTGTGCGGCTGGTGCTGCAGGCCTAGCAAGCAACGAGCCAGCAGCTTAGCCATGCGCACCCAACACCCTTGGCTTGGTGCGGTGCGCATGCTAGCACCTTTTTCCCCTAGCACTCGGTTTTCTCGGGGCATTCCGATGGTAGGGTTATTTTGGTAAATAATTGATTAATTAGTGATTTCACCGTCTCGTCTTTTATTATTTCGACTCGACTTTCGACGCTCGGTTTCGACGCTCCTAGCTAGATTTTCGACGTCTAAATATTAATTACTCGAGCGACTCATTAATTCCTTCCGAATTAATTCGTCGTGTCGGTTCGTATGTTTCTTGGGTGTGATCCGAAGGGTTCAATCAAGATTAAGCTATAATTAATATTACTGATCAGATGTGGCCTCCACCTAGGCATTCCGATCACTTGACCTCACTCAATAATAAGCTTTCTAATAATTCCGAATCCTCTATCAGAATAATACACTTGTTCGAAGGACATCATTCCTTTCAATCTCCCACTTGTCCTTCTTGACAAGTGAGCTTTTAGTGTATAGCATTTTTCCTATGTCACTTAATGTCTCTTCATGAACTATAAGGTAAGATTATTCGTCATCCTTATTACGTCCAGAAGTGTTTCTCGAAATCCGAGTTTGACTGTCAATAAACAGATGATTTCTAAAATCTATCTAAGCACGGCTATGCATTTTCACAGTCTTGCTCTTCGAGAGGCCTTATAAACAACAAAGACAAGTTCCCTATTGTTAGTATGGGGACACTCCCAGTCTTGTAATGTCAGCTTCTCTTACTAAGAGGACCTAGCCGCCCGATTGCCGTCGTTATAATCCCCATTTACGGCAGACGTTTGACCAACATCAAAACGGACTAGTGTACTCAAAGAAGAGAACTCACAATACTCATGGTCGAGGAAAAAAGTTCCGATAGCCATAATGAGAAATGTACTTATGACGATTTTAAAATCCCTTAAAGTATTCTCATAGGTCGATCCGGTATGGTTCTAAACCACTTCCTGTGTAAATGATTTATGAGAATCATGTCATCGTAGCACAAGAAACGGTGCTATAAATCATATTACACACTAATCTCTAGTGGTCATTAATTGTCCACCATTTAAATGACCTTGATTAGGGATAATTTTTTATTAAAATATTCAATGTTCACTTAATAGGTATTTCTTTATCCAAGACATTGTCTTGATATCCTATTTTGAATATCATCAATAAATCGAATGGACTCATTATTTAATTCTAAACCACAATTAAATAGTTTTGTGGAATATTTAGAAAAATTTTATTCCACTATGAAACTTCACAACGTTTCATCTTATGATAAATGGTTTTCCCAAATGTTTAAAGAGTAATACTCGTCATAAAACATTTATAGGAATCACACCCACATTTGATATACTTTATTTCTTTCATGCAATTGTGAATGTTGTAGTTCATTTATCACATGGGTTTAGTCATGATTACTTTGCAATTCTCAGCATCTTCATTATCGACCACTTTCATAATAAGATGATAAAATTTTGAGAGTGTTTTTGGATTACATGTGATTTAGGATTTATTGTCCAAGTGATGGCTCCCACTCATTTTCATGTTTTGAGATCTTTAACTTGGCTACCTACAATCATCAATGTTCAACAACAAACTTTCCATTTACCATCTTTATCATTATTACCTTTAAAGACTCCCTGATGATGCTTTGTTTGGGTTTCACTCCAAACGACTCACAACGATTTTGGGACACCCTAATCACTTGTGATCATGGAAATTTACCTCAAATTTCCACACATTATTCATGGATGCACATCCATGTTACCATTATCAAGTCACGACGCTTCTTACCTCGTGCTTACAAATGGCTTCCTTGTTAAGGATATGATCCTTGTTAAGGTTTGTGGTTGCAACATCAATACTCGAATTATATTTATTTCCATGCCCCAAGAACTCATCCTTTCACTCATCCAAGTGCTTTGGATGTTCTTGACTATAATCTAACGATCCAATACTTAGATTCAAGTTGATTGGTACTATATACGTACTTCACATGGTTTAAGCAAGTAAGTCGTTTGACGATTCCATATCATAGCTTACATGATGGATTTAATGGTAGAATGATTCTTAATCTTATCCCATCTATGCAATATTTTAACTCATTCAGTTTTATTGAGTCTGACTAAACTGTTTGCTATGTTATACGGTTGAAAGCCTCCACTAGAGTCTTTTATGTTTGACTTAGTATTTAGCCTAGCTTATACATAGTTCAAACATTTATTTTGCTTTATACATGTAGGTCGAAAGCCTTTCAAAGTCCTTCATGTTTAATATGGTAAATGCCTTTACTCGTTTAAACATTTAATTAAGTATATACCATAGAACTTAATTCCCAATATGTACTAAGTATCGCCTTTAGCTTGGTTCATTGTCGAAAATATTTCAAATCAAATCATTTAGCATTTGATAGTTATTTCACAATAGTTCTCGTAAGCTTCTCGTTGGACCTTTACTTTCTTTTTTGAAGTACTACTTATTCACAAGTATATCTATGTTTCTCCATAAGTCAATCCTCTTATTAACTTCATGAGAAAACACGTTCCAATTCCTATTTTCAATGCTCCCTTTAATCCCATAATGGATTTCTTGAGCTTGCTTTCAAATCTAGCATTATTTAGATTTTGCCAAACCCTTAGACTACTTTATAGTCACTTCGGAAATTCGTTTTTAGGAAGGCGGTTTTGGTATCTACTTTGCCATATTTCATATATGCAATTTTGCTAGAACAATCATGAAAATATTTAAGCGTTCTGATTGGTGAATAGATTTTTATTAAAATCAACTCCGTGAATTTAATTGTATCCTTTTCAACCAATCTAGCTATGCATGCATATATATTTTCACATTTGTTAGTTTTCTCCTTAAAAACGTATTTGCGATTGATGGGTCTTTCACCCGTCATGCAAATTAATCAAGTTTCAAACATGGAGTCTATTTCAGATTTTTATGGCCTCTAACCATTATTCGGAATTCGGATTTGTCATAGCTATCTTACAAGACATGATTCCTTTACTATCTAATAGTAAATAGTATGCTTGTAAGTTTTAGGTTTAAATCTAACTTAATAGAAATTTATAGGATTCAATCCAAGCCTTTAATGAATTCTATACCTACACGGGGTAATTGCATCAAACACTAAGTTTCAAGGCGCTTTCAAAGCCCTTTGGTTATGTTGATCTTACTCCAACATTTCTGATGTTTTGTGAGTAATGAATTCTCTTTTATGCAATTGAAAAGTCCTTTTGAGTATTCTTAATCAAGCATTCTCACGAAGTACTTTTAAGGTCTTTTGAGATTCTTAGTTCTAGTTTGTTGCTAAGCTCCATAGTCATTGAATTCATTTTCCTCCCACTTTTCATTTTGAAAATGTGTTACTTTCCAGAAAGACACCACTTAGAGTAACAAACATTATATTCTCAATTAGGTTGTGGAGGTAATGCCCGTAGTCTCACTTGTATGCTTACAAAGAGACATGTATATTGTATTTGGGAAAAAGTTCGTTGTGAAACAAACAGTTAGCTCCCATTTGAGCTATCTTAGCCTTTAATGAGCCATTAAGCTCCCACTGAGTGATAAGTGACTTTTATGTCACTTTTAGGGTGTTTATTGAGTCATTTTTCGGCTTATTTTTCCAATAATTTAACCCTTTTTGTCCTTTATTTCTTTATTTACTTATTCTCGTCTTTTATCTTTATTTCGAGTATTTAAGTAGTTTTTAATAGTTTTTAGCTTATTTTCTCAATTTATTTAAATTATCTTATTTTCTTTATTTTTATTTTAAGTTTTTAATTCTTGTTTTTTTAATAAGTTCCTAGTTTCTTTTATTTTCTTATTTTATTTTATTTTTATTTTCATATTTATTTTATTTTATTTTATTTTATTTCTTTTGGTTTTATTTTTATGTTATTTTTATTTTATTTTATTTTCTCTTTATTTTATTTTATCTCGTGGTTATACCCTCATGTTTTTGGTTGTAGGTGTTCCGGGTTTCAAGGTCATGTTCAAGTTCGGGGTCCAAGGTTCGAGGCACAAAAGCTCCCAAGCAACACCCCTGCTGCCAGATTAACCTACACCACACCATTTCTAAACCTACACCACACATCTCCCCTGCTTCCTGCCTTAACAAACCTCAACAACACCAACTGCCACACTGCCCTGCTCCAACCTCCAGTCACTCACACACTCCACCATTGCTGCCCCCTTCACCACACAAAACAGCAAGCCGCAACTCACACTCACTTAAACACCACACACACCAGCACCCACCACGCAAAGCACCTACCACAGCCCTGAATTACCAGCAACTTCACCCCGCAACACCATTAAAACCAACTGCAACTGCAGCAACAACACGCAGCAGCACCACTTACCAGCCTCACCTCCCATTTCGCCACCAAAATCATCACCCACAGCGCCCCTGCTCACCTCACACCAAGAACCACCAGAACACCTCCAATCACCACCCACCAATAACCGCAATCACCCATTTCAGCCACCTGACCTCAATTAACACCAACCCGCAAAACCCACGCTCCTAAATTCGCACCAGCCACACACTCAAATTCACCCCACGCAAACCACCAACAGCAACCAGCAACACCATCAGCCACTGCAACCAACACAACAACCTGCAACAATTAAGCATCGAAACCACCAGCAGCAACCCGCAAGCTTCAATCGAACCTCTAAATTCGCCCAACCCAGACCACGCGGCCGCGCAGCCCTGTCAGAAGGCGCACACAATTAGAGTTCAAATTTAGAGTCGAGGCAGTAAGTTTGCGCGACCTCTGCGCGACGTCTTCGCGGGCGCACAAATGAGGGTCAATCACGAGCTTTTCACGTGATTTTTAATGAGATTGAACGGTGGCGATTAAGTGATGGTTGTTGATGATGATTGATGATGGAGTATGAACGGTGAAGATGATGGTTAATGATGCGTGATGGTTGGCGATTGAATCAGGGGAGCCACGAAGATAAGAGGATGATGGGGGTCTGATGGTTCGTGTTTTGGGGGATTGGGGATTTTTAGCTTTCTTTTCTTTTTATTTCTTTTCCTTTTCCTTTTCCTTTTCTTATTTCTTTTCTCTTTTATTTTCTTTTTATTTCCTTCTCTTTCTTTATTTTATTTCCTTCTTTTATTTTTCTATTTTTCCTAGTTTTATTAAGTTATTATAAATACCCATTTTGGGGTAATTAGGGAGGGGGATCTATTATGCTATTTTCTTAGTTAGTTTAGGAGAGCTTCTCTCTTTTAGGGTTAGTAGACCAACGACCTACTTAAACCCCGATCACTGAGCCACCTAGCTTTCACTGAGCCACTTAGCTCCCCCTGAGCCAGTGAGCTCCCACTAATACTAAGAGCTTTAGACATATATTTGAAAAGACGTTTAGAAGTTATTTTTATCTATAACTGAATATGGCGTCCTTTCTTAGCTTTGACATTTTGTTTAGTGTAACCTTAGTCATTTGTGTAAATCTTTTAAAAACTTTATAGGAAGGGATGTGAACCATCATCGTTCGAATCATTTTCAAATGACATCGAGGTCTTCGTGAAGACATACTATGTTCTTTGTGGAGTTGTTTATAAAATTTTCCATTCATAACTTTGGGATGGTCAGGCTTGGCTCAAGCAAACATCGCCCAATCTAATCTAGACGTTTTAATATCTTGCCAAGCTGATTCTGTTCTTCACTGAACTCTTGAGCTACTCAGGTCAAGTTTGTTCACATTTGATGAATATAGCCATATTCTTTCAAATTCCTTGTGAAACATTGAAGTAACTAAATCCTCTTTAGCTTTCAGAGTCAATTTTCTATACCAAGAATAATAGCTCTTTGCTTTGTCGGTTTCAACAAGTAGGACCTGCTTGTCATAAAACGATTCCGAATCGATCAAATATCAAGAGCCTATCTAATACAGCATTGAGTCAGTTCTTGTTGATGTGACATTGCCAAAGATTTTCGGAATGCAAATCATGCCCGTGACTTGAGCTTTTGTCTATTTATCATGTTAGAGAAATTTTTGTTTATAATCAAGCATTCTTGACTTATCGTTTTATAACCATGCCATTCAAATAAATTCGCAACTATTGCTCCACTACTATAAAACTGGCGATTTCTGACGGATTTGTTCCGACGGACACCAAATCCGTCAGAAAAAGTGAATTTTCCGACAAATTTTAGTTCCGTCTGAATATTACGACGGATTTAACAATTCCGTCGAAAATCCGTCGGAAATTTCCGACGGAAATTAAATCCGTCGGAATATATGTGTCTCCGACATATTTTTTCGTCGTAACTTTCCATTTCTGACGGATTTTTAGTCCGTCAGAAATTTCCAACGGATTTTTCCATTGGAATTATTTTTTTAATAACCCTAAAACGCTGCCTTGGTCCTTACCCTGTTACCCACTTGTATTTCCGCCCGCTTTTTCTTCTCTCGTCCTTCTCTCTCCTGCTCTCCTTCCCTCAGCTGCTCTTCTCCTTCTCTCTCTTTATTTCTGCTCTTCTCTCCCCTGCTACCTTCTCTTCTCTCTTTTGCTCCTTCTGTTCTCTTTCTTCTTCTTTTTCTTCCCCCTTTATCGACAAT
The DNA here is from genome assembly GCF_948465745.1 of Chenopodium album. NCBI lineage: Eukaryota > Viridiplantae > Streptophyta > Magnoliopsida > Caryophyllales > Amaranthaceae > Chenopodium > Chenopodium album. Next base: position 21,756,766 of record NC_137858.1, on the reverse strand, counting down.
CACCAACACCGCCACAATCACCCACACCGCCACAATTACCAACACCGCCACAATCACCGAGATCAACACCACCACAATCACTGACATCAACACCACCACCATCGGTCAAGTGTTTCGCTCTTTCTCTCTCTTCTCATGATCAAAGCAAATTTAAGATAAAAGCCTAGATCTAGACTTTTAATGGCCGAATTTGGCCTTGTTAAACCATTTTCGTGGTGAAATTCAAAGCATATTTCAATTTAAGGTATGTTTTATGTTTTAATTTTTTGATTTTGTTTCTGATTTTTTTTTCTTTTTTAAAAATTTTTCGATTTCAATGGTGGTGGTGGGTATGGCTTATGTCCATGCATGTGGTGGCTGGTGATGGTTGTGGTGGCTGTGGGCTTAGGTGGGTTTGGGGTTAGGGTGGGGATAATTTATAGATCTAGAGATCTGGGCTTAGGTTAGTTTGGGGAGAGTGGCGGCCTAAGTGGTGGTGTGGTTCGGGTTACGGTGATTGGTGGTGACTGGGTTAAGGGTTAGGGTGAGTGGTGGTGTAGTTTGGGTTTGGGTTTGGGTTTGGGTGGCATTCTTTAGATTTGGGCTTAGGGTTAGTTTGGGGGTGAGTGGTGGACTGGTGGTGGGGTTAAGGTTAGGGGGTGATGTGGGGTGTATGGCGTCGTGGCGGTGGTCTGATAAGGTTAGGGTGGTGACACGCCGTGCCACGGGTGGTGCGGCGTGTTTTTTTATTTTGACTGAACCATTTTCCGACAGAATTAAGTTACGACGGAACACTATTCCGTCGGAGATTTACGACGGATTTTTCCGGGCTGGAAACATTCTTCCGACGAATCAACTCCGACAGAATTTCCATCGAAAAAGTGTTTTCGACGGAAATTTCGTCCGAAAAGGTCGATTTTCGGAAATTTCGTCCGAAAAGGTCGATTTTCCTACGAAAGGTTTTCCGACGGAAAATAGGGTTGTTTCGAGGGATTTTGTTGGTCGGAAAATAGCAGTTTTCTAGTAGTGCTCTTTACTTTGAACGTGAGTCTTTCCGTGTGTAAACGGATCATTTGCTGATTATGGATCAAGGATCAGATCCTTAATAAGGAAGCCATTTATAAGCACGAGCTAAGAAGAAATAATATATGTATGTGCATCCATGCGTAATGTGCAGAAATTTAAGGTAAAATTTCCATGATCACAAATGATTAGTGTATCCCAAATCGTTGTGAGCAGTTTGGAGTGAAACCCAAACAAAACATCATCAGGAAGTCTACTAAAATATATGTTGAAAATATTGTTGCCTTAAAAGCGATAATAAGGAAGATGTTAAATGGGAAGTTCATTGTTGAACGTTGATGATTGTAGGTTGTCAATTGAAGAGCTCAAATCATGAAAAATGAGTGGGAGACATCACTTGGACGATAAATCCTAAATCACATGTATTCCATAAACACTCTCAAAATTTTATCATCTTATTATGAAAATGGTCGATAATGAAGATGCTAAGATTTGCAAAGTAATCATGACTGAACTTATGTAATAAGTGAATGACAACATTCACAAATTGCGTGAAAGAAATCAAGCATATTAAATATGGGTGTGATTTCTATAAATGTTTTATGAAGAGTACTACTCTTAAAACATTTGGGAAAACCATTTATTATAAGATGAAACGTTGTAAAGTTTCATAGTGAAATAAAAAAATAATAATTCTAAATATTCCACAAGACTATTAAATTGTGGTTTAGAATTAAATAATGAGTCCATTCGATTTATTGATAATATTCAAAATAGGGTATCAAGACAATGTCTTGGATAAAAAAATACCTATTAAGTGAACATTGAATATTTTAATCAAAAATTATCCCTAATAAAGGTCATTTAAATGGTGGACAATTAATGACCACTTGAGATTATGGTGTAGTATGATTTATAGCACCGTTTCTTGTGCTACGATGACATAATTGTCATAAGTCATTTGAATAGGTATTAGTTTAGAACCATACCAGATTGACCTATGAAAATACTTTAAGAGATTTAAGATCGTCATAAGTAAACTTCTCATTATAGCTATCGGAACCTCTTTCCTCAACCATGAGTATTGTGAGTTCTCTTGTTTGAGTACTAGTCCGTTTTGATGTTGGTCAAACATTTGTCGTACATGGGGATTATAAAGACAACAATCGGGCGGTTAGGTCCTCTTAGTTAGAGAAGCTGACATTACAAGACTAGGAATGTCCCCCTACTAACAATAGGGAACATGTCTTTGTTGTTTATAAGGTCTCTCGAAGAGCGAGACTGTGAAAATGCATGACCGTGCTCGATGGATTTTAGAAATCATCTGTTCATCGACAATCAAACTTAGATTTTGAGAAACACTTCTAGACGGAATAAGGATGACGAATAATCTTACCTTAGTTCATGAACAGACATTAAGTGACATAGGAAAAAGGCTATACACTAAAAGCTCACTTGTCCGGAAGGACAAGTTGGATATTGAAAGGAATGGTGTCTTCCGAACAAGTGTATTATTCCGATAGAGGGTTCGGAGCTATTAAAAAGCTAATTATTCAGTGAGGTCAAGTGATCGGCATGCCTAGGTGGAGGACGCTTTCGATCAGTAATATTAATGTATAATTAATTTTACAACTTAATATTGACTGAACCCTTCGGGTTACACCCAAGCAACTAATGACCCGACACGACGAATTAATCTGAAAGGAATTAATGAGTCACCCGAGTATTATGAACAAAGACGTTAGAGCGTCGGAAGCGAATCTCAAAAGTCGAGCCAAAATTTAGGAATTACCTTTTATGCCTTGGTTTAAGTGTAGAACTTCGGGTATTGTATGGACTCCTTGGAGTGCTTAGGGAAGGAATAGTGTAATTGGGAGAATGGGTTTAAGGCTTAGAATATGAGAGAGAATAGAGAATGATTTAGTGCATAAGAGAGGAAGAGAGAATGATTTTTTTGTGTAGAGGGAGAGAGAATGATTTTTGGTGCCCCGAAACTAAAGAAATCAGGTTAGTATTTATAGAAAAAATGCGTAGGGTGAAGCATGAAACCCTAGAAGTGAAAAGGCGCTGCGATCCCTGGGAAAACACCGGGTCACGGTATGTATACCGCGACGGCGTGGAAAACGCGAAGATGGTGAAGTTGATTTAGGCAAGAATTTACATATCAATGTGCATTTAGATGATGATGTTCAAAGACTTAAAGGGAGATACTTACCTCTTCCCAGGCCTCAAGTAGTGATGAAAAAAGCTCGAGAAGAGGATAACACTATCGAACCCTCCGCGACAATTGGTGATGGAAAGACCAATTGATTAGAAACGAATGAGTTGCACATGGAGGTTGAGAAGTCAGAGAGGTCTAGGTTGGAAGGACCTCTTGTAAGTAAAAACCAAAGGGGGTGAAGTTGTCTATGTGAACAAACGGAATCCATCCAAACTTATGAACCTGTCACAAGTGGATGCTATCAATCTAAGGAAAGGGGAAGAACTAGACTTCTTTCAAACTAACTCAATGTCCTTTTTGAAGGTTCGTACATTTACCAAAAAATCTACTATCTCTAGGGAGACACCCCACAATGTCAAGTTGAGGGAAGCAGCAGTCTCCAATCCAGATCTCATAAGCAACGAGGTCCCCCATGAGGCTATTTTGAAGAAGCCTATGAATACGATGGAAGAGCATCAATTTAAGATTGAACTTCATTCAAGGTAGGACAACAGGGTAGCAATGGCAGTTCACTAGACAGACACAATGGCTATTTGGATTGAGGATAGGAAAGACAACTTTAATGCGCCCAACAAAAGGCAAGGAGGCTCATAAAGAGGAGACAAAGATCAACCGTCCCAGAAAGTCAAAAAGGTATGGGCGGTTAGCCCTAAGATTGAAAAAGAAGAAAAGGAGAATGATCAACAACTCAACCACTCACTGTGTAGGACGAAAAAGGAAAATGGATACTCCACCCCCCCTTAAATCATGTCTTTCATATTAGGAAAAAGTCTTTCAGATATTAGGAAAGTAGTTTTAATTCTTCTAATATTTCCTATAATTCTAGACATGTCACTCAGGATACCCATAATCTTGTTGTTCAAGCAGAAGTAAATAGGATCGGATGATCGGGTAGGATATTGCTTAGTGCAGGTAAATTTTTATTTTTATTTTTTTTTAAAAAAAAAAGACTTTTTTATTTTTTTTTATTTTTTTTGCAGTGGTTATAAAAGGACAAAATTACCCATGCTTTCTGCAATCAGTTGCTAGTAGATGGGCTTTTGAGACATTCAATCTATCGACCTTAATACACATGACAAAATCCTTTTTTCTTACTTCTTTAACAATATCAGTTGCTAAGCTTTAAAGCTCCACCTCTCACTACTACATTTTAAGCCTAATGCAACGCCTAAATTCGTCGCATTAGAGCCCTTAAACCGTTGTCATAGGCCTAACGCAACGTCTCCAAACCGTGGCATCCGCTGGCGTGGCATTAGCCCTAATACAACGGCGAAATGACCTAACGCAACGGTAACACTAGTGTCGTTGCGTTAGCTATAAATCTAATGCAACGGCACCCTTATAACCGTTGTATTAGCCATATTTAGCTAATACAACAATCATATATAGCTAACGCAACGGTAAGGTAGCTAATGCGACGACCAATATTCATGTATTGAATATATATATATATATATATATATATATATATATATATATATATATATATATATATATATATATATATATATATATATATATATATATATATATATATATATATATATATATATGTTCTTTTTTGAAACAATATAGTATATGTAAACCTAAGTGTATAAGAAACTATATAATTAATGACAATTTTGAGAAATTAAATAGATATTTTATTGAGATTTAAAAAAATCCATAGTACATACATACAATTTCAGACTTAAACAAAAAAAAAGTTCAAACAACACCTATAACTAAATGTTTATTCTTCAAAAACAAAATTGTGACATTAGTTTTGAGCTTGTTGAGCTTGAGCAAGAATCGCCACCATAATAAATTGAAAGCCTATAATTCTCCACCTGTATACCATGGTTGATGTTATCAATTATAGTCCCTGCATAACATGTCAAGAAGAAAATTACAATTTTTCTCTAAGACTTTATGCCTTGCATAAATTTTTTTTTTTTTTTTTTTTTTTTTTTTTTTTTTTTTTTTTTTTTTTACAGTCTTGCATTATTGATAAATAAGCAACATACATAATTAATATATACCATCCAATTTTATGAAAACAACAAAAAAAACATCCAAATTTAGTTCCCGAACTACCTAATACAAAAATAAACAAATAAAATAAACCCTTGATTAGAAGACAAGTAGTCAAGACAAAGCTAAAGCCAAAAAAAAAAAAAAAAAAGGATCAAAATTAATTGTATCAAATTAACAATTATTTGACACAATGAGATTTGTAAACAGCATAGGTAATATCAGATTCACTTATTTCTTTAGAGTAAACACATTAAAAACCAGCATATAACATCACATAATAAACATTAAATTACACATTGGTATAGCTCATTAGAGACAGCAGCAAGCAACATGTTGACAACATAACGAATTTAACAACAAGAGCACAACACAGCATCACATCACAACCTAGATTAATCCAACTAACCTTGTTCATATTGATTAGATTTAGTGAAGGGCTCCTACCCCAAGGAAATCTCTTGCTAGACTATCAGGAATTGGCCTAACTTAAGGGGAAGGGTATTATAGATAGTGCAGTTTATTAATGAGTGTTCGTTGTGAGGAGAAAGATACTAAGTCAATAGAGGAAAATAGAATCTTATCATTCCATAAGGAAGGGAAAAGAGGAGAGAATTCGGAGACAATCCACACTACTCACACAATCACACTAACCCTCCCGACTTCTCCAAAGCAACCTACCAACTTACAATAGAATTATTTCTTCGTAATGTTTCTAAATGAGTCTAACCAAGCAACCACCTACCTCAAGAATTAATAGAGAAGTTTAAGCATACATTAATAGTAGTTAAATCATACTAGCTACATAACTAGGACTAATAACAAATCTAAAGGCCTTTAATTTGTTGCAAACTAGAACTTTTTTTAAGCTTTGTATATATAATAGGTGACTAGCACAACTAAATTAAAGTCAGTTTAATGGAAAAGTATACTAAATTGAAGAACATGTTACTGTAATTTCAAAAAGATAACAAAAAAAAAAAAAAAAAAAAAAAAAAAAAAAAAAAACAAGGAAAGCATAGTTAACATACTACCCTCCAAACTACTGCAATATTGTATAAAGAAAGAGTAAGAAAAAATTGATATAACCTCAAAGTCTAACTATAACAAAGTTATCTAGTAATTTTTCCCCTGCTATGAACAAAAAAAAAAGCAAGAGTTAGGAAACAAAAAACTTCAATTTAGGATGTTGGATGAATAGAGTAACCATTACATTTTACACATGAAATGAATGTTCTATTAGCTAGATTTAAAAGCTTAAAAAGACTAATAATGATCTAGAGATGCCTCTGTAAAACCCAAGGTCAAGTGCCACTAACCAAACATTGTAATTGGAGTCCATAATAAAGTCCATAATATTGAATTCCACAATACTCCCATCTCTTTAAACTGATAGGCTATTAGACATAGTTTAGTGACTCTAAGTCGCTAATCAGAGAAATAAATCTGTACTATGTATTTAGTAGTCTTTAATGTTATCAAAATAAATCGACAACCCTTTCATTTTTAATAAAAGCCAATATATGAGTTATTAATCTTAAATTCCACAATGCAAGGTGTCATTACTACAGTACAGGCCTACAGGGCATACTACACAAAGGCAGGTAAGGTTTTTTGGAAATACATTTAGAGCACTATGGCGAAACAAGAAAAATGAAAAGCAAAACGTCTTTATTACACGATGGAGCTCTAAGATTCAATAAAATCTAGATCCAAATTCCGTAGTTTACAACTAAATCTCATAGCTTAATTTAACATCTAGCAACTACAACCTACTTTATTTGTACTGTATTACTTCAATACCATTGGAAATATTCATATGGATAAGAAATTGGTAAATATACATCATTAGATGATGCTAAAAACGAATCCACGGAATACTTGTTAATTGATTGCAGACTTGCAATTGAAACCAATAGTAATAAATATAAAGAATAGATAAGAAGAGGAAAAAAAAAAAACCCTTTGTTTTTACCAGATCTAAGAGCAGAATGAGCAAAAAAAAGGGAAAAAGTACTATCATTGCCAAATCCAAACACAAAACAATTAAAAATTGAAGATAGTAAAAAGAATTTCTCACCAGACTTGAATTTTCGATTCCTAAATTGTTGAGGATGATGACCATCTCTTTCTTGTTGGGAGGAATTGAATTGGGAATTTACGTACTATGGAGAAATATAGAGTTTCTCTCTCTTCTTTTTCTCTCACATAAATGAAGGCAATCTAAAGTTAGAAGAAGGGTTAGAATTATTTCAAAAAAATAAAAGTAGAAGAAGGGTTTTGAAATAATTTGAAAAACAAAAATTTCGATTTACACTCATTTGGCGGCATTTTGTAAATTGATCGTACTATAATTTCTAAATAGGGACTATGATTAACTGCCGTCGCATTAGCTTAACTAATGCAACGCCTTCACAGGCTAATGCGACGCCGTAGTAGAGACCGTTGCATTAGTATGCATAAATAAATTGGTAGTACAATAGTCGTTGCATTAGCCCTTTCTAATGTGACGGTAATAAGCAAGCCGTTGTATTAGCCCATTTTCAGTCGTTGCATTAACTCAAAAATGTAGTAGTGTCTGCTGAGTATGGATTTTGAATAGCTTTAACTGCGACCACCGAGTCCGTTTTAATTATAACATTGACATACTCGGCAGGAATTTCCTTGAGGGCTTTCCAAATCGCAACTAACTCTGCTTGGATTCAGGATATTGCAAAAATTCTGGAAGAGTTATATAGTTGCTCGTTTGTATTCTCTGAAACCCAAGCTACTGCTGCTTCCCATTGCAATGCTTGCTCTTTCTTGTTCTTTTTCCATGCTGCATCTACACATATGGAGATGAACACCTTGTTAGAAGGGATTCCTAATTTCCAAAAGATCATAGACTGCTTCTCTCTAGAAGGAGTGGATGCTATGATGGACTGGTCCTCCACGAGTTTGAGTGCTTGTTTCCATCTCTTGACTTGTGACTGTATAGAATCCATGATCAATGAAGGATTCATACTCACGCCCCTAAATATGATATCATTTCTGTGATTCCAAATAGCCCATAAAGTCACTACAAACCAAATAAGCTGGGAACTATTAATTCTCAAATCCTGCATAAAGAAACTGACAAAGTTAGCAACCCAATCCCTGAATGGAAGAAAAAGAGGGTTATTAGAAGAGATTCTTAGCATGGAAGCTTTCCATATTCTTTGAGCCATTCACAAAATCTGAAGATGTGGTTCATAGTTTCTTGCTCTGATCTGCAAAAAGGGCACAACTGTGTCGTCTGGATCCCCCTTTTACTCAAATTATCCATGGTTGGGATAATGTTTTGGGAGATCTTCTAAATAAACAACTTCCATTTTGGAAGCAAATTACTTTTCCACAGTCTTCTCCAAAAATTTTCTTTTGATGGACTCCAAGACTGCACACCATTCTTCTTGATTAACCACCAATATCCAGATTTAACAGAGAAATTCCCTGAGTTATGTAATGGCCAAGAGAACACATCTGGTTGCTCCTCCTCCGGAATATGAATAGATAAGATCTCTCTTGCTGTATCATCATCAAATGACTTCCAGATCAAGCCAGCATTCCATCTCCTTTCCAAAGTAATCAAATTTGATACCTTGGTTGAATCAGAAATTACATCACCTCTAGTTAGGATGACTTTCTTCCCATTAACCCAAGCATCCTTTTTGATAAAAGTAGAGCTGCCATTACCAATCCTTTTACCTATTACAGAACTAAAGCTAGTTATAGCCCTGACTAGACTTCTTGCTCCGCATGAACCTCTAACCATGCTCCTTCTTTGCAATCCCATAGAATTTGGGTCATTACCATATTTAGCTTTGAAAACCTTGCTAGCAAGTAGAGATGGGTTTGCATAAAGTCTCTAGCTCTGTTTCACTAGCAGAATTTTGTTAACTGCTGACAGCTCCTTGATGCCTACTCCCCCATCATACTTGTGCAAATACAGGATTTCTTTCCTCCTCCAACAAATATGAGAGTTGGAATTAGAAGACCGCCACCAGAATTTGTTTATGGTAGAGTTGATTTTCGAGCCCAGATTTTGGGGACACCAGTAAAGAGCAAGAACATGATGAGCTAGAGCAATAAGGACTCCATTTACCAATATAAGCTTTCCTGCTTGTGACAAAGTGGAAAACTTCCAAGAAGTAATTTAGTTCTATATGTTGTCCAAAATGAACTCTAGCTTTTTGCTCATTCTACCATTTATATCCATAGGGCATCCAAGATAGCTCCCAAGGTTCGTTGACAAGGGAATAAACGCATCGTCAATTGTCTATCCCTAGATCAAATACAATTTATACAACCTAAACAAACCTAATACAAGTATTTAGGCAAGCATAGGGGTCGAACCACAGAGAACGGATAAACACCACCAAGTGTTATCGACAATTAAGCTAGTCCGGAATAGGAGATAAATAAACTAAAGTCTAAATATGCTAAAACAAGAAATAAAACATTAAGGGAAATGGTTTAGGTATAGCATTCACTTGAACATAAACAAAGGCATAGAAATTGAATTAATTATGAACTAAACATGCTCAAATATCGAAATAAAGGATCCAATCTAGCCGCCTTCCAGGGTCAATTGGCTTCTCCTAACATAGCCTCTATGCTTCAACATTAGAACCATATACTAAGAGGTACTATTAAATAACAATCGATAATAATGAACCTTAACTAAGTCAACTTCCGTTCCTTGTTAGCAAAGATTCACCTTTAATCAACCAACAATGTGCACTTGCAAGAATATTGAAGAATATCAAGCAAATAAAGACTTTAATCACAAATAAATCAACTCTAAACCTAGAACATGCTCAAGATCCAACTACACCACAACCATCCCCTTAATGGGGAAATTACTCACTAATCATGATAATAACAAGATTAATTAAAAAATAACCAAGAATCAACATAATTAACAAGTAATACCAACAACTAAAACAATAATAAAAATAAAGCAATAAAAATAGAGGAGAGAGAGTTAGAGATTCTCATTGATTGAAGATGTAAATCTATAGAAAAGATGATCAATTTCTTCTTCAAAATCCAAGTTCAACAATGGTAAAACCCTCACTTTCTCTCTCTAAATTACCCTAATCCTAAGCTAAACCTAGAGAGAGAAGCTCTCCTAAAACTAATTAGAGAATAGAATAAATGATGGATGAAATTTCTTCCTAATTACCCCAAAAATGGGTATATATACTAAGCTAATAAAAATAAGAAAAATAAAATAAAGAAAACAAAGAAAATAAAAAGAAATAAGAAAAGAGAAAGGAAAATAAAAGGAAATAAAATAAAAAGAAAAGAAAACAATAAAAGCCCAAAACCCCCAAAACACAGCAGACCCCCAAAATTCCCCTTCTTCGATTAGCTTGGCTGCTCTGAATTCTCATCCTCACCATTCACGCATGAACCTTCAAATCATCACCATCGATCACCTTCAATCGTGGCCTTTTGATTAATCGAAGCAATCATGACCGTTGAAGCTCATTAATCCGTACAATTAAGCTCGATAAAGATGGAGCAGTCACTCATACCCATTGAGCGTCCGCTGTGAGCTTCTGCCTCAAATTGGTGAAAATGAGTTAAATGGAGGGGCCGCTTTGGTTGAGTGAGCGTCCGCTCTGAAGGGTATTGCGAATTGAGTCGAAATTGAGGGGTGAATTGCAGATGCGGGCTGCTCTGATTGGAGGTGGCTGACGGTGGTTCTGGTCCTGCAATTGTGGCGTGGAGATGTTGGAGCTGCTGTAAATTGGTGGAGCTGGTGGTTGCGTGAGGTGGTTATTATTGGTGTTGTGTTCGTTGTTGTTGCTGTTGTTGGTGGTTGTGGGGTTGTGTGTTGGTGAGAGCAGTGGTGCTGTGGGTTTTCGTGGCTGGTGGTAATTGGTGGTTGATTGTGGGTTGTTGGTGGCGGTTTTGGTGGTGTTGCTAAGTGGTGATGTGTGTGGTGTTTGCGGGGTTGCAGGCTGGAGGTATGCTGTGGTTGATTGTGGTGGCAAAGGAGCAGGGGATTGTGATGGTGGCTGTTACGGGGTGTTGGTTAGGGGCTGCTGTGATTGTTGTTGTTATTGAGGCTGCTAGGTGTTTGGAACAGGGGAGATGGAGCAGGGGAATTGGTGTTTAGTTGGTGTGGTGGAGGATAGGAGATGGTGGGGTGAAGGTTAAGGTGGGCAACAGTCAGCAGCTAGCAAAGAACTGCACACACATTGACTTGTTCCCGAGTTCCAAACTCACTTGACATGAAACCCAGGACCCTAGACACAAAAACCGAGGAGAAATCAAGACAAATAAAATAAAATAAATAAAATAGAAACAAATAAAATAAAATAGAAAAAAATAGAAGTAACACTAAACTAATAAAAATAAATAAAAGTAAAAATAGAAATAAGAGAAATAAAACTAAAACTAAAACTAATAAAGACATAAAACTATACAAGTAAATAAAATAAACTTAAAACTAATTAAAACTATGAAAGTAACAAAGGAAAGGAACGAAATAAAATAAAATGAAAGCAAATAAAATACGAAAATAAACTAATTCTAATAAAACTACGAAAAGAACTTAAAACACAACAAAATTACCAAATAAACAAGAAATGTTATTAAAGAGAAAACAAGAGAAAGAAAGGGAAAATAAGATAAAATAAACACGAAAATGACTCTAAAATTACTCCCTAAGAGTGACATAAATGTCACTCATCAAATTCCCCCAAGCTAAACCTTTGCTCGTCCTCGAGCAAAGCTAAGGCAAAAGAGAACAAGATGGAATTATTGAAAGAAAAAGAAAAAAAATAGAAACAAGGAGAAAGAATGTACACTAACTCACTGTCGTAGGAATCACGGTTGTTTTTAGCTACAACAAGCCCTTAAAACCCCAAAGTCACCTATGAGGACGAGTGAGGTCTCGTGAGGGTTTCCTAAGAGCTTACCCCACAACTCTCGACAAAAACCAAGGCAAGGCAACAAAAGGAAAAGGAAAAGAAACATGAAGAGAAAAAGCAAAACACAAGCTCATATATGGACAAGAGATAAGGACAAGTACTAATGAATGCAAACCTTTCTAAATGGACAAATGTATGCACGTTCCAAGATATCAATGGTTGATTGAAACATAACACATGCTAAGCATAGAAAACTACTTATGACTCAATCCACCCTAGCCCCAACCAATCGGGCCACGTTCTCTCCACTAGCTTCAAATCAACCCTTAAGCTAGCTTCTCAAGATTCCACGAAGGAACCGGAAAAATATAAAGAAATTAAAAATTTGAGAAGGTAATCCCGACGTCTCAACTATGCATACTCTTTCCATAGGTTTGAAGTCTATCTCCCTCCACCGTTCTTTTGATTTAACCCACTGGAGTCTAAGGGTCTTTTTATTGGTTGTAACGTAAGGCTAAGGGTTAACGTGGGGTAAAAATTTAAAATTTGGTGATAATTCCTAAGTGAAGCAAAAAGTGCGGCCGACACTCAAAAATAACTCAAGAATTCACTAAATATCAAGCAAAAATACCACTAATGCTATTCCCCCAAGCTTATTCAACATCAACTCACAATATTCCCCCCAAACTTGAACAAAGCATTGTCCTCAATGCTTAAACTAAGGAAGAAAATGAAACCATCTAAAATATTTTTGTTGTTTTTCTTCTTTTCCATTTTTTTTTTACAACTTTATTCATTGTCCTTGCCTTTTTTATTTTTTTTAAATTTTGGACGGCTTTTTCTTGGAACTTCATTTGATTTTCTTGAATTTGCATCATTCTTTACAAGCTCAACTCTAATCAAATCTCAAAGTGCTTCTTGTTTATAATCAACAACTCAAAACTTCAAACCTCACATGCCAATGCTTCACGAACTAAAAGGTTGGTAAACATAGGTCATTAGGTTAGTAATGTGGTTTAAACAAGAGCGGGAAACATACGGCTCAAATTGGTTAGCAAGTAGGTTTATGCAAAATAGAAAATCAAATTTGTAACAAAACAAAAAGAAAATAAAGAAAAATGAGAAAGAAGTGCCCTTTTCCTCCCCTAGAGTGCTTCGGTCACGATCTTGGGAGCTATAAGTCAAAACAAGGATCAAGACATGCATAGCTAAGGATCCAAATGCGCCACACAACAAAGTGATGAAGGCTAGAACAATGTTACCTCACACGGGATTATAACTAAGAAAATACCAACTAAGGGTGCCAAATCTACTATAGAGAGCAATACCATCTTACTACCACATACCCGTGAACTAGGGCTTCATGGATTCCTAAAAGTTCTTAGCCCGGCTACCTTAGCATGTAATATCCTATAGTCAACCAATGACACTCTCAAATCGTGCAAACATTAACCACTTAGGAAGAAAGGCATTCAAGAGTAAACAAATCCAAAAGATATAATGTCCAATTAAGAACAAACAAACACAATTTTGCTAAACTTGCCTTGAAGTTAACAAAAATCTTTTTAGATTTCCCAAAAGCATAAAATACATGGAAATGCATATACTCAAGTGCATGACATATATGAATCGACATCCCACCAAACATGATAGAATACCCTCCCCCAAGCTTGAATGAGGCAACATACTCAAACATAAACCAAATATTCCATGGGAGGGGAAAAGGAAGAAATCAATCCAACATTACCATCATGTGTCCTACAAGTCACCAACCATTAGAGAAAAAGCAAGGAAAGATATTACCGGAAATAGGTATAAAACCCGCAAATGAGCCAATATAACCTTTCAAAGCTTGCCAATTCCCTCCATATTAAATACATGCCTTGTATGCCAAATGCTAGCAAATGCGGAATCAAACCTCCTTGATTCTTGATCCAACACCAATGCATAAGAGTATATCGAGTTGTGTACCTAACAGAGAACACAAACACGTCCATGAGAGAAAATCTATTCTAAAAAGAAAAGAAAATTAAAGCAATAAAACACGGGTTACTTCCCGAGAAAGGCTTGCTTAACATCCAAGAATGACCAATCTGGTAAATAACCCGACAAAGAACGCAAAAGCTTGTCATATGCACCGGCAAACATATCAAGAAATAGAGCATACACGATGCTCATATGACAAGCAAACATAAAGTACAAGGAGACTTTATGCTTGAGAGAAGGGGGAAAAGAAAAAGTAAAAGAATCCAAAGAAAAATCAATAAAATAAGAATTAGAAAATTCAAAACTAGACCTAGGAAAAGAAAAGGGAGGAACAAACTCATTTTGTTGCTTTTTGGAAGGTGAAATTCCATCATTGAGTTCAAAAGAAGGGTAATGGGGAGCTAAAGAGATTAGGGGCCCCTCAATCGGTGGAACTTTGAGGATATATGGAAGTGATATAGAGTAAGAAGGAAGGTTGGTAAGCTTTCTTAAAAAGGGGGTGGGGATTGAAAGAATTGGAATGGGTACCTCACTCACAACTTCAATCACACCACCTTGCATTGAAACACAAGCCTTTTCCTCCAAATAGTTCCCTTCTAACTGATGAGTGACATTTATGGCACTCATTTGATCTCTTTTTGGATGAATTTCATTTCATTTTATAACTCTTTTCTTTAGTATTCCTTAGTTTTACTCTTATTTTCTTCATTTTATGCTTTTCATAGTTAGTTTCTCTATTTTGTGCATTTTCTAGTTTACTTGTTTTTCGCTTTTATTTGCTTTTTCTCCTTTGTTTGTAGCTTGTGATTGATTGTCCAACAATTCCCGAGCTTCCTTTCCATGGTTTTTTATTACTTTTCATGCCTTATGCTTGTGCAAAGAGTTTCAAGTCAAGGGGGATCCGAGGAGCAAGCTTCAAGACCTTGGTTGTGCACTTTTCATGGCTTATGTTCTTCAAGAATACTAAGGAAAGTTGTTGCCTACCTTGTCCTTCATCACCATCATCTAGGGTGTGTGCACCTCATGAGCTAGGACAAAGAGAATAGAGGAAGTTACCCAAGCAGGTGCGGGCGCACCAGAGGGGTGTGCGGCTGCACATGTGTCGAGTGCGGCCGCACATCAGGTGCGTGCGGGCGCACCCAGCTGGGTACGTTTCCCGTGCGCGCCTCTCTCTCTCCTACGTGCGACCGCACCGACGTGGGTCTATTTTTGGGCGTCATAACCGACCTCATCTTTGTATGTATAGTTATTTCCTTCTATTTTTGGCTAAGAAATTCATTAAGCAAAATTAGATCTTAGTTTTTGATTAGAATTTTAGAGAGAGAAACTCAAGAATTAAAGAGAGAGAAACTCATGGTTTTTGGTTGATTGTTCAAGAATTCTCCATTGTAATTGATCTTTTGATCAAGTTTGTAAGGATCTTTCATCTTTGATTTCAATACAAGTTTGTTTTTAGTTGATTTCATTTGTTTTTCATATTATTGTTGATTGATTGATGTTTGTTTGATGTTTGATTGAAGTTTAATTGATTGTTGATTTGATCTTTGATTTCTAATATGTTGATGATGAAATTGATGATTAGTGTAGTTTTGATCTTAATTTCTATGGCTAGTGAGTAGTTTACTAGCTAGGGTAATGGTGAAGCATGTATGAGTGATGGATTAGAGTAATTTGGGGAAAATTAATGGAGTTGATGATATGATTAAACTTGGTTGATGATTCATGTGCATGTGTGTAATTGATTGAAGCTTGTCCATCTTTAATTGTTGCACTAGATTGCATTGTAAGCTTGCTATGATACGGACCATTGATTAGTGACTTGCAATTTCTCGATTGAGGTATCTTGTGACGTTTCCTAGTTAGTGTTTAGTGTAGTTGGCGCTAGTTAGACCTCTAAGAGAAATATCTTGGTATGCTCTTTTGGATACATGTTTGATCTTCCTTCATATCACTTGACTTAGTTAGTTTAACCTCCCAAATTACCCTACTCTATTGCAATTACATGTGGATTCATTCCCCTAGTGTCTTTTATATTGATTTTATACAAGTTCATTGCATTGATTAGCTCTAGCTCTAGTTCTTACTATAAACCCCGCATTTGACTTCGGAGTAGCTTGACTTTAGGCAATATACATTCAATTTCCATTCCTTTGGGTTCGACCTCGACTTACTACTATACTTCCATAGGGGTTTGTTGAGTTATAAATATTGTTTGATTGGGTGGGGAGGTAGCCCAACGACCTACCGTTTCCGCGCCCATCAAAATGGCACCGTTGCCGGGGAATGGTGTTTTGAGTGCATATTGGTGTTTAGTCTATTCCACTATATTTGCAAAATACAAAAAGATTTATTCTTTAGGCTACACTTGTAGCCGTGCTACTAATATTTTCTTTGAGTTTTGTATGCATAGGTCCCGAGATCGTTCAATTGTTCCCTTTGATCCGGAGATTGAGAGAAATCTCTCAAGGAGGAGAGTAGCTAACAAGTCATTGGATTATAGTTCTTCAAGCGAAGAAGAGATTGAACAAGAGCAAGTCATGGGAGAAAATCCGAGAGTTGCCTTGAAGGAATTAGGAGTGCCCGGTGCATATAGGTTTGAGAGCGGCATAGCTCCACCTACAACACCGGCAAATGACTTTGAAATTCGGCCGGCAATGATCACCTTAATTGAGAGGAGACAATATAGTGGGGCTAAGAATGAGAGCCCATTGAACCATCTTAAGGAGTTTGAAAAATATTGCAACACAATCAAGGTCAATGGAGTTTCTCAAGAGTTTATCCGCCTTAAGTTGTTTCCTTTCTCTCTCATAGGAAGATCTTTGGAATAGCTAGACAAAGAGGTGAAACCCAATTCTTTGAGAACGTGGGATGATGTCACAAAATCTTTCTTGTCCCGTTTCTATCCTCAAAAGAAGACGGCGGAGGCAAGGGCTTTAATTCAAGGGTTCAAGAAAAAGCCAAATGAAAGTCTCTATGAAGCATGGGAAAGATTCAAGGAGTATCAAAGAGAGTGTCCTCACCACAGAATTCCAACATACCAAGTGATCTAAATCTTCTATAGTGGTTTGAGTCCTCAAGGCAAGTCATGCCTTGATGGAGGGGCCGGTGGTCCTATCATGAACAAGACCGAAGAAGAAGTTGTGGACATTATTGAGGATGTGGTGACCTATTATAGAGATTGGCAAGATGGGGAGAGAGATTCTTCAAGCAAGAAATCTTCATTGTATTCGGTGGACCATCTAAATGCGATCAACAATCTTTCCTCTCAAATGACAAACTTGGGAAAGGAGGTGACCGCAATCAAGGCCAAGTTGGAGAGTGTTTCTTCCTCTTCTCAAGCTTCGAATCTTCACTCCCAATTTAAGGGGAGAGGTACTTCTTCTAACTCTCAAACCCCTCCCACTTCACATAATATGCCTATGGGTTGTTTGTTTTGTGATGCATGTGGATCATATGATCATGACTCTAGAAATTGCAATAATGAATGTATTGATGAGTTTGATAACAATGTGTGTGAGCATGTGAATTATGTGTCTAACAACAATGTTCAAAGGTTTGATAATCAAAGAGGTCAATGGAATAGGAATTACCAAAACCAAGGCAATTTTGACACCTATAATCATGGTGGTGGTTATAGGAATCAAGGGAATCAAGGTTCTCGTGGTAACCATAATAACCAAGGTTATAGTGGCCAAAATCAAAACCAAAATTATGGTAATCAAAACCAAGGCTATGGAAATCAAAACCAAGGTTATGAAAATCATAACCAAGGTAATGGTAACCATAATCAAGGTGGTGGTAACCATAATCAAAGATATGGTCAAAATCAAAATAGGGGTACTTGGAACAATCAAGAAAGGGGCAATTTTCAAAACAATGCTCAAAGAGGTCCCCCACCCGGATTTGTTCCAAAGACTCAAGGTGAAAATTCCTATTCACAAACTTCTCCTAGGACTAATTTGGAAGAATTGATTGATAATCAAACCAAGATCATTAACACCTACATGGCGGTTAGTGATAAGAAGTTCAATGAAATGATGACTCACAATAAGATGCTTGAGACTCAAATAACCCAACTAGCAAATACTCTCAAGGATTATGCTAGTCCTTCTTCTTTACCTTCCCAAGGTGTTGAACCGAAGAAACCCGTGTATTCTATTACCACTAGTGGTGGAAGTGACCTTAGTGAGGGAGTTTCTTGTTCAATGGAGGGAGAAGATGAGAGGAGTGCTTTGGAGAATGAAGTTGAGACGGTTGAGTCCAAGGAAGTCTATTGTGAGGATGAGGAAAAAGAAGAAAGTGTTGTTGAAAAGATTTGTAAGGAAGAGAGATTTCCCGATCTACCTTACCCCAAAAAATTCCTAAGGTTTAAAATGGATGAGCAATTTGGGAAGTTCCTTAAGTTCTTAAGGAAGTTCATGTTTCCACACCCTTTACCGAGCCAATTCCCGAAATGCCTAAGTACTCTAAGTTTCTTAGGGAGATTCTAGAGGAGAAGGAAGAATGTAATAAGGGCAATTCGGTGGAAGGAGGGAAGTGTTTTAGTGCTCTTGTCCATGGCGAGCTTCCGGAGAAAATGGAGGATCCGGGAAACTTTTCAATTCCTTGCAAGATCAAGAAAATGATGTTTGAGAATGCTCTATGTGATCTAGGGGCTAGTGTGAGTATCATGCCTTATTCGGTTTTCAAAAGACTTGATCTAGGTGAGCTTCAACCATCCAATATAACCCTTCAATTGGCCTATCGATCTATCAAGATTCCTAAGGGGAGAGTTGATGAAGTCCCTCTTAAGATTGGAGAGTTTGTTTTTCTCGTAGATTTTGTGGTTTTGGAGATAGAGGAAGATGAACATATTCCAATCATCTTAGGGAGACCTTTCTTAGCTACTTCGGGAGCTTTGATAGATGTGAAAGGAGGCCGCATTACTTTGAGATGTGGTAAGCAAGAGGAGAGTTTTAAGTTGAAACCAATGCATGAGTCTCTATCTTTTGTGCAAGATATAGCATGTGCTAGTCTTTCTCGTTCTATTGACAATGTATGCATGGTTGATTCTTCTACTAACAATGCTCTTGAGAATTTTGATGATGTTTTTGCAAGTTTTGATAGCATGAAGGTTAGTGAAGAAGAAATTGTGATTCCCAAGCTAAAGGATGAGAAGGAAGTTGAGATTCCAAGTTGGTTTGAGCTTATTTCTCAACAAGAAGAGAAAGTTTCTATGGTTATGGATGTTGAAGTTCCATCTACATTGAACAAAAAGCCGAAGAAAAAGGCTCGTGATTCAAAGAAGTTGAGAAAAAGAAAGAAGTTGAGAAAAGAAAAATGTGAATTTGAGAAGAATTCTATGGAGATTTCATCAAGCAACAATGAGAGGTTGCTTAAGATTGAAGAGGATTTTGCTCTTTCAACTACCTTAAAGAAGGTGGTGTTCTTTGACCCTCCATGATTTGGAGGAAGGGTCGAGCTTAGGACCTTAAGCAAGCGCTTCCCGGGAGGCAACTCGGAGATTCTAACTTTCCTTTTTGATTTTTGAGTTTTCTTGTTTTTGTTTCTTTTATTACTTTTTCTTTTCTTTCACTTTTCTACTTGTTTGGATTTTTAGGATGAATTTTTCGGGATTGGATTTCTTCAAGAATGCATGGTGAATGGAAGGTGTTTGCGGCACTTATCATGAATGTGTTCGATTCTGATCAAAATTTGAGGTAAAAGGGGTAAGAATTTAGAGAGGTAAGATAGGAAATCCATGTTTTGAAAGTTGGAGGAAGTTGATACTTAGTGAGTTTCTGAGGTGAGCACATGAATCTTTAACTTTGAGCTCTCTAAAAATGTTTTTAGCTACTGCCTATGGTGTTCCTCATCACCATCATGATTCATGTGCGCACCCAATTAGGCAGTAAGTATCAACGAAAAGAAAAAAAAAGGAAGAAAAGAGGAAGCAGCAGTGTGCGGCCGCACACCCATCAGGTGCGGGCGCACACGCGTCGTGTGCGGGCCTACACCTGCAAGGTGCGGCCGCACCTGCTGGGCCGTGCCTCCTTTTATTTTCCTCCTTCTTCTTCCTCTCATTTCCTCATTTCACCTCTCCTTCCTCATGACATTACCTCCCTCAAACCCTCCTCTTCGTGCGCACTATACCTCCTCACTCACCATCAAAATCCTTCAATTCTTCACTAAAATCACTCCATTTTCATCTAAATTCACTCACAAACCTTCCTACACATCAAGTTCCTCACATTTTGACCCAAATTTCACTCATTCTCTCTCCTACATTGGTGAACGAAAATTTGGGGCTTTTGTTTGGGATTGAAATTGGTGGCTCAAACTTGGTCAATCTTGCATCTTGTATGGTATAATCACTTATCCTTGCTTTAATTTTGTCAATTATATCATAATTTTGCTAAGATTGAAATTTTGTATGAGCATGAATAGTGTAGTATGGGTTTTGTGATTTTTGATGATTGATTTTGATATTGGATGTGATTTTGTGATATTTGTTGATTGATTTTGCATAACATTGTGTTGTTTGTTGGTTTTGTAGCAATTTTCATCATCCTTGATTGATAATTTGTGAGTTTGAATTTTGGAAATTGGGTAGTAAGTGTTGATTGTTGGTATTGGTTTTTGGTTGTTCTTGGATTGATTGAAAGAAGTTATTCTTGGATAATTGGTGTATGGATAATTGGTGTATTTGATTGGATTGGAATTGATTTTGGTGGAAGAAAGTGTGAAGTTGTGAATTGGAGAATTTGGTAGTAAGTTGTGATTTTGGTGTGGTGTTCTTTGGTTATTGGTATTGCTCTTTGATTGTTGTTGGTGACTTTTCCCTAAACCTCAAACATGTCTAAAATCCTCAAGAAATTCACCAAAAAGAGAAAGACCGATGTTTCCATTGAGGAAGCTCGCCCAAGTACTTCTTCTAGGCCTAGCACTTCTTCTAGGCGAAGTACATCAAACCCCTCCTCTCAAACACGACCACCCACCTCTCTTCCCAAAAAGAAAAACTTCACAAATGAACAAAAAACCTTCTACCAACAATTGAAGGAAGAAAGAACCCTTAAACCAACCCGCCACTATCTCCAACGTGATATGGTTAAATTGGGGATAGATAATGATGTGAGGTCCTTGCTCTTGAATCTGCGAATGGGGTCTTTCATCAACCATGCCTACCGCACCTACAAGGAGCTAACGTTGGAGTTTTTGGCTACCTTGGAGCTTGTGCCCTTGGGAGGGCAATATAGGGTGCGTTTCCAAATTTTCAACCACTACTTTGATCATTCTTTGGAAGAGTTCAACGTGGGTTTTGATCTTAGAGGCCGGAGCACGGGAGAGATTCCATGCGGGGGCATGGTGACTAGGCTTTTGACTCGCTCCGCCTTGACCAATATCTTCCCTTTTGCAAGGAGATTGGAGACAACACCACCCTATACCTCGACTTGAGGCAATTGGGTCAAATTCAATTCATCTCCAAGAACTACGAAGATGGGAGATATGAGTGGTTAAGGCACAATGAGCATTGGTGCTTTTTGCCTAACCTCTGATTGACTTCATTGGGCCGGATCAACACCGACAACGTTTGGCATGTCCCTAGGTCTTTTTGGCGTCCCAACTTCGACTCCGATGAGGATGATGAGTGACGCGGGTGCATGGAACTTAGTGGAAGAAGTGGAAGACATGCCACGTGTCATGAAACGAAGTAGGGCCAAGCTCCTTGGAGGTCACCTTTCGGGGCTAACCATCATCACACTTGAAGACAAGAAGCTTATAAATATATGATTCAACTACTTCATTCAGCCATATCTCCTTCGTTACAAGGAAATTTTAGGTGATTCAAGTAGGAGGTAAAATTAGAGTTCAAGAGCTTTCCCACGACTTGTCACATGCCAAATTTGAGCGAGAAACGAAGAAGTTATGAACGTTTGAAGTTGAGCTGTCCAGGAGCAGGGGAAGTTCGGCCGAACCTACACTGTGGTTCGCCCGAACCTTCCAGGCAGTTTCAGAGCTGATTTTTGCATCTTTGCAGGAGTGGCCGAACTCCAAAAGTTCGACCGAACCTACCCACAAGTTCGACCGAACTTACCCAGAGTTCGGCCGAACCTTTTTCCGTTTTCTGTCAGTTTGTGCGAACTATTTAAGTTGTTTTGAGACGTTTTTGCATATTAATTTTTGTTGAACTTTGTAATCAAGAGACTTTCTCTCTCTACCATAATCTTTGTGATTATCTTGCTTTCTTTGTGATTGCATCTCTTGTAATCTTTGTGGTTACACCTTAATCTTAGCTTTACTTGGTGTTGGCTTTGATTAAGACCCCTATTTCATCTCTCTTTGTGAATTTGAGATAGGTTATCTTGGTTTGTTGGTTTGAACTTGTTGTTACTTGATTTCTCCTCCCTTTTACTTGTCTTTCCTTGGTTATTTCATATCATTTGGTATTAAGAGCCTAGGTTATTAGCCTAGAAAGATCCTACCTTTTTTTATTTCTCTTTCCCCTCTCAAGAGATCTCATCTTTTCCCACAAAATTTGAAATTTTTTTTTCTCAAAGATACAAACTTTCTATCTTGAAACATGGGTGATGGATACTATTATGAAGATGATGAAGGTTACAATGAAAACTCTAGATTGGATGCTCTAGAAAGGAAGTTTGATAGACTTCTTGAGGTCTTAGAGAATAGAAGAAGTCCTAGAAGGAGGAGGAGCCCTAGTGAAGAAGATGACTCTCACTCTCCTCACCGGAGAAGGGAACACCGCCAACGACACCATGAGGACAACCGTGACCGAGACATCAAGTTGGAATTTCCGGACTTTGAAGGTAATCTTGATCCCAATGAATTTCTTGATTGGGTTAGAAGTATGGAGAATGTGTTTGAATATAAGGGTTATAATGATGAAAAACGTTTCAAATTGGCCATCCTTAAACTCAAAAAACATGCTTCTTTGTGGTATGAGAACTTTAAGAATCGTAGGAAGAAAGATGGAAAATCAAAAATCACTTCTTGGGAGAAATTGAAGAAACATATGAACAAGGATTTTATGCCTAGAGATTATTTGCAAGATGTTTATCTTAAATTGAACTCTCTTAAGCAAGGAACTATGTCGGTAGAGAAGTATACTAGGGAGTTTTAAAAACTTTCTATCATGAGTGGAGTTGAGGAAGCACCCCGGAGCATAAGATTGCTAGGTATATTGGTGGTCTTGAAAGAAAGCTTGGGAAAAAGGTTGATGTGCATGCCCATGGAAGTTTTGATCAAGTGGTGCAAGTGGCTTTGAAGTTTGAGAAGTATGACAAGGTGAGTAGTGCTAGTGGGTATCCTAAGCCTACCTTCAAGAATTCTTTTGCTCCAAAGGGTGAGGCAAGCAAGCCCATTGTCAAGGATGACAAAGGCAAGGCTCCTATGCATTTTCCTAACAAAGATGATCACAACAAGAGATGGGAAATCGAAAGACTTGCTACAAGTGTAGAGGCTATGGACATTTTGCTAATGAGTGTCCAAATAGTAGAGCTATGATGATTCGTGAAATGGATGATGATGAGTACGAAGATGATAAGAGGGATTTTGGTGACCCTATATATGATGAGGAGGATGAAATTGTAGTTGACGCCGATGAGGGTCAAATCCTTGTAGTGAGGAGAGCACTTCGCTCCATTTCCACCCCTTTAGCGGAAGAGCAAAGGGAAAACATCTTCCAAACTCGATGCACCATCAAGGATCGGGTTTGCAATCTTATCATCGATAGTGGCTCTTGCACTAATGTGGCTTCAACAACATTGGTGAGCAAGCTCAATCTTGAAACTACCGATCATCCTACTCCCTACAAGCTTCAATGGCTTAACAATCACAATGAGGTGAAGGTAACGAAACAAACTCTTCTTTCTTTCTCAATTGGCAAGTTATATAAGGATGAGGTGCTTTGTGATGTATTGCCTATGGATGCTTGTCATGTATTGCTTGGTAGACCTTGGCAATTTGATAGAGATGTGATGCATGATGGAAGAAAGAACACTTATTCATTCATGATAAATAAGAAAAAGATTGTACTCAACCCCTTGTCCCCCACCATCAAACACAAAGAACCCTTGGGTACGGGAAACACAATCAAAGAGAACCTTCTCATTGGGGAAAATGAGATGGGAAAGGAGATAAATCAAGGACACATTGTCGTTATTTGTCTTCTTAGGGAAACACAAGAGAGTGAGCGAGAGAACCCAATCCACCCCCTTGTCAAGGAAGTATTGGTTGAGTACCATGACGTTTTCCCCGATGATCTCCCACTCGGTTTGCCACCTATTAGGGGAATTGAACATCAAATAGATCTTATTCCCGGATCACAACTTCCTAATAGACCGGCTTATAGGTGTACCCCCGATGAAGCAAGAGAGCTTCAAAGACAAGTTGGTGAGTTGATTGAAAGAGGATTTGTAAGGGAATCCCTTAGCCCTTGTTCGGTTCCGACTCTTTTGGTTCCGAAAAAGGATGGTACATGGAGGATGTGTGTGGATAGTAGGGCCATCAATAACATCACCATCAAGTATCGCTTCCTTATTCCCCGACTTGATGATATGCTTGATGAGTTACATGGTTCCAAGGTGTTTTCGAAGATTGACTTGAGGATGGGGTACCATCAAATTCGTATGCATGAAGGAGATGAGTGGAAGACCGCTTTCAAGACAAAGCAAGGCTTGTATGAGTGGCTAGTTATGCCATTTGGGCTCTCTAATGCTCCTAGCACTTTCATGAGGCTCATGAATGAGGTACTTTGCCCTTTTATTGGTAAATTTGTTTGTTGTGGTTGATCGTTTTAGCAAGATGGCTCACTTCATTCCTTACCATAAGACCGATGACGCTTCTCATGTGGCTACCTTGTTCTTTAGAGAAGTGGTGAAGCTTCATGGCATTCCAAAAAGTATTGTGTCGGACCGTGATCCTAAGTTCTTGAGCTACTTTTGGAAGACTTTGTGGAAGTTAGTGGGAACCAAGCTCTTGTTTAGTACCTCTAGTCACCCTCAAACCGATGGCCAAACCGAGGTGACTAATCGTACCATGTCCACCGTTCTCCAAGCTATCATTAGCAAACACATGAAAGATTGGGATCTTACGCTACCTCAAGTTGAATTTTCTTACAACCGCTCTCATTGCATAGCTACCGGGAAAACACCATTTGAAGTAGTGTATGGTTTTAATCCCCGCCTACCACTTGACTTGTTCCCAAGTATCCCTCAAGAGGAGTTGAGCTTTGAGGCAAAAGATAGAGTTGAAACGATGAAAAGGCTTCATGAAGATGTCAAGAAGAGAATTGAGAAGACAAATGAGAGTTACAAGGCAAGGGCAAACAAATTCAAAAAGCCAAGGGAATTTAATGTAGGTGATCTTGTGTGGCTCCATCTTCGGAAGGAAAGATTCCCGGCTAAGAGAAAGAACAAGCTCATGCCAAGATTCGAAGGCCCCTTTGAAGTTGTGGAAAGAGTTGGACCTAATGCTTATAATTAAGAAAACATTTTTGGCAACAAAAAATGTCGTTGCTAAAAAACCTTTGTCGTTGCAAAAAATCACTTTAGCAACAACTTTTGTCGTTGCATGGTCGTTGCGCGTGTGGGCGTTGCAAAAAAATATGACAACAACTTTTGTCGTTGCTAAAACTCTGTTTTACACAACGACTTTTTTTGTTGCTGAAATAATGTCGTTGCCATACATTGTATTTCATGATATAAGTATACTCATTTATTAAAACGATAATTGTCGTCGCTGTAAATGCATAGTTTTTTCACAACAACATTTGTTGTTGCTAAAACTCACTATATTGTTATAATCCTATGCATTTACAGCAACGACAAAAATTGTTGCCAAACATTTTTTTTCAATAAATTCATTAAATATGTAATATTTCAAATAAATTGAAAAGGTATTAATTTAATCATATCATCCGAAAATTACCTCCAAAATGTAGCATTTATATCATTTCAACATTCATATCCAAAATATTACATTCATCGTCAAGATTTTCCCAATATATATCCTTTTTCAGACTTTTTATATCCAAAATAAAACTAACCATTATCCTAACTAGTTATATCAACCATCATCCCAAAAAGGTACATCCACCTTTGTCACAAAATATTACATTATCATATGAATATATCTAAGCTAACACATTCTACCATTTACCATCACTTTCTCCAAAAGCATTCTCCTACTATGTACTCATCTACATCAACAACCTGCAAGTGCACAAGTACATGTGTAAGGGTATATAAAGCAGTATCATATGATTATAAAGAGATATTTAAGATTAATCATGTGCTATTTCAAACATCCTTATCAATTTGATGGAGTCTAAAAGAACTTATAAAATCTAAGGACAATAAGGGGAAAAAAAACAGTACCTTGAAATCAAAATTAAATTAATTTTAATCGTCAGGTAAAAATTTTATAAAACATATAATTATTATCTCCAAGTAAATGGTCTATGACAACATTTTTGAAATATATTTTACCATGTACCTTTGTTTAAAAATTCTAGCAATAATTCTTCCTTCATTGCATCCATTGCATGTTGCATATCAAGCTTTTGTTGTTCTAGTTGCCTTGATGTTGCTTCAACTGTCTCTTGTAGCTGTTTTTTTGTTTGTTCTTGAGTCTCTTCTAACTCTTTTATCCTTTCATCTTGCTCTTGAATCTTCTTTTGCTGCTTAAGGTGTTGTCTAGTTCCCTTACTATAACCACGTAACGATGTACCTTTCCCACGAAAGTAACCAGATCTGGGTTTCAAAACATCCAAAAGAATCTCCTCTTATGTCATCGACTCCCCATGAGTAGCAACTGCAACTTTTAATTGGTCCTAAAATGTGCATCAATTGTTGAAGTAAATAAAATTATTAATAAGATTTGTTGTTGGTTTCAAGAATGATATCATAAAAACAATATATTTGTAGCAAGTACCAACTAATACATGCTGTAAATAACTCTTTTAAATTGCACTTACATAAATTTCCTTAGAGCGAGAATCATCAGCCCACTGAAGTTTTCCTTCCTTATTTTTTGTTGTGTGCTCGAAAAGCCAAATCACATCAGCTGATGGTTTTACACCATTGTTTTCACAAGTCTAAAACAAAAATACTTCATTTTAACCAAGATTTGGGATTAAGTAAATAAAGTCGTATATTATTAGTGGCCAGGTTAAATATTTACCAATACATGTTCAGCTTCTGCAAATGAATTGTTGCTAGTAGTGTGCTTAGTTCTTTTCACAGAAAGACGATTTCTTGAATTTCTTTCACTCATTGCCTACATGTTCATTACAATTAAGATGAAGCGACAAAATAATATAAATTTTATTTACATGACATAGTATAGTTTTTACCTTAAAAGGTTCAGAGCTAAATCGTTCCACACAATGTTTCCATTGATTTTGAGGTAAATCTGGTGGAGGATTTTTTAAGCGCTCCTCATCATTTTGTCCACACCCTCCATTCTTATAATAGTAGTGCAATCGAGATTTCCATAACCTATAAAGACGTTGCATAGTTTCAATGGCAAAAGCTTGCATCTTAATGTAGGAACTACCTTCTTTAACTTGAAACTTTTCCTACAAAAATATAAACTAATCATAAGAAATGAAATAATAAGACAAGCTCTTTGTTAATACAAACATGGTTCAATAAAGAACAAAATTACCTCAATTTCCTTCCACATCACATCACCAGCTAGTCCAAGAGCTTCTTTCCAACTCTTTACATTCAATGGAGCCCTTGTCCTCACGACACGACCACACTCATTCACAAAATGACGGGCATTTTCACCGATAGCCCAGTCAATGTCATCTGGAATGTACACTTGTAATTTGGATTTTTTCCCTTTGATTTTCATATCCACTACATAGCTTTTGTACTTTCCCCTTTCGCCTCTTTGCTTCACCTTGCTCGTCGCTATTACCATGTTTTGCAATTCAAATCACATTTTCCATTCAAAATATTTGGTCAGATTTACATGAATGTCAGATTACCATATTTTCAAGTTTACTTTTCGTTTATACTAGTTGATTTTTATTAAAAACTTTACAACGTAAATATTATTTGTAGCTAGTAAGAAAGCTAAAAAGAGAAAACTTTCTCACAATAATAATATGTTTATTTTACCTTCGCCATCTCGTGTAGTTTCTCCATTAACAACTGAGTGTATCGAACCATTATTCCCTACTTGCCGACGATTAGCATTTTCACCAACTCCTCTATTTTCTTCGTCCCTTCTAATAGGTGGATCCAGAGCATTTGTTGCTTCCAAAGTCATGTTCATCCCTCCTACTAAATTGGTCGTTCTTTTCCTTTTGCTTGATGTACCAGCTTTATTTATAAAATAAAGTTATTAAAAAGACATGAAAACATAATAGCACAGTACAACAACAATTTTTTAATTATACCTGGAACATGTGGTGATATACACCCCTCTGACTCATTTTGAATTTGATTTTCATTGGAAATCATGTTATCATCATGTGTTTGACAATTCTCTAAATGAATCAAGGATCCCAAGGCATTTTGGTTAGGTAAGTCACAATTCCCCATACTTTGAATTTGATTTGAAGAGCTCATTGACCTTCTTGGTACATTATAATTGCCACCATTTTGTACCAAATTTGAGGATCCCACATGTTCTCCTACCACATTTGAGTAAAGATTACTTCCTGCTTAATTTATAATCAATGTAATTAGAATAATGAAAAAAAAACAATGAAGAAAATAATGCATCAAACCTAATGATAATACAATTTCAGAGTAATCCATTTACCTTTTCCATCTTGTTTTCGATTACACACATTTTTTCCACCACCTCTTCCAACCATTCTTTATAATTTCCTGTTTTTGCATAAACACGTAATAACATTAGTTTAGAATACATTCTATACAAAACTCCATCCATTAACTAATATAGAAATCTGTAAACTTATAGTGGTATACACATGATGTAAGTATAATATTAACGTATATACGACAAAAAAGCAAATTTCATACACTGAAAAAAAAAGAGAGAAAGAAAGATAACATATTCAATTTTACTCTTGTGATGACTCCGAACTAAACTCTTCCTCTTCACTTGTATCTTCTAAAACTTCAATATCACCATCATTGATAAATTCATCATCTTTACCAATTTCCTCAATCGCTTTTCTAACTAACTTTAGAACACTAGGTTCTCTCTCAACCACAAAAGTATTTGTTGCTAATGAATTTATAAGAAAGCTATCATTCCCAGTCTTGAAGCTTTGGCATTCAACTTGATTTACATCAACCTGCTGATATGCGTCCACATCTACACCACCTTGGTCATTCTTATCATTGTTTGGCATATCATAAAGATCTCTGGGTTGGGTTTTGATAACAAACTGCCAATCCTCATTTTTCGGATCTTGTACGTAGAATACTTGTTCAACTTGTGATTCTAAAACGTACACTTCTTTTGTTTTCAAAGAACCCCTTTTATTTACACTTATCAGTCCATGATCATCCACTTTGTATCCTTTTCCAAGGTGTTGTACATCAAACCATGCACATTTAAAAACAATCGTACGATTCCCACCCGGATACGAAACCTCAAAGATGTCTTTTAACACACCATAATATTCTTTGTCTGAAATATCATCTCCACGTACCATAACTCCACTATTTTGAGTTTTCCTATTCTCACACCTATCATGTGTATGAAACCGAAAACCGTTAACTATATAAGCAGCATAGCGCCTCACAACTCTAGAAGGAAAACAAACTAAATTATATATGTCTTCATCAATGTTCCCTTCTTCATAGAGTTTACGCACCTATTTGAAAAAAAAATAAGAATACCAGGTTAAAAATTATCATGCATTAGATATGAAAACTTAATTATATTCTCTATGAATGAACACTTACACGATCATGAATCCAAGTTGCAAATTGCATCTTGTGTCTTCGTTCCACATTTCTTGGATCTTCTCTGTCCAACATTAATTTGTGTTCGCTGGAAAAAAATATATATAATATAATGTAAATAATAAAATATAAAAATTTACAGATTAAAATGATTATTTTCAACACTTACTTAACAAAATCAATAAGCTCATCGGAGTTTAGTAGATTGTACAAATGGATTTGATCACATTCTTCAAAGCTAAGATGTCGCGGTGCCCCTTCTCCTAGTGCATGACCAAGGGGTCTGAAAATATCTAACTTGTTTCTCAAAGTAACATCATTCAAAGTGTCATCATCATTTCTCCCTTTCCTATTGAATTTAGTGTCAATATCACTCATATATCTTGAGCAAAATGTTAGACACTCGTCTGCAAGATAGCCTTCTCCAATGCAGCCCTCTGGTTGTGCTCTATTTCGAATGTACTTCTTTAAAGTTCCAAGATATCTGCAATTATAATTACAAATGAAAATTGAGTCTATATATAGAAAGAAAGAAATTTCTAAAAAATCAAATAGATGTCCTACCTTTCAACTGGGTACATCCATCGATACCGGATAGGCCCTCCGATCTTTGCTTCAGCAGCTAAGTGAACCACCAAATGCACCATCACATCAAAAAAAGCAGGAGGGAAAATCATCTCGAGCTTGCACAATGTGTAAGGAATTTGTGCTTCCAGGGTGTCCAGTTCCTTTATTGTTATGTTTTTTGAGCAAAGGTTTCGAAAAAAAGAGCTAAGCTCAACTAAAGGCTCATAAACTTCCTCTGGCAGGAATCCACGAGTTACAAGAGGAAGAAGTTGCTCAATAAAAACATGATGGTCATGACTCTTCATGCCAGATATTTTCTTTCCATTGTCCCTGACACAACGTGAGATATTTGATAAGAAACCATCAGGTGACTTAATTCCAGCAAACATCTCACAAATTGCAGCTTTCGCAGTTGAATTTACTGTGTAGGATGCTACTGGAACTCGTACTTTATCTCCATCCAAACTAAGGTGGAGCTCATCTCGAATACCCATTTTCATCAAATCAATTCGAGCCTTTACCGTGTCTTTTGTCTTACCTCTGATATTCATCAAAGTGCTTAAAATATTATCAGACACATTTTTTTCGATATGCATGACATCTAAGTTGTGTCGAATTTGCAATTTTCTCCAGTACGGTAGTTGGAAAAAAATGCTTTTTTTGTGCCAACCATATAAGCTATTCGAAGCATCCCATTTTCTTTTCTATCCAGCAACCTTACCAAATGCTGCTTGCTCAAATCGATTAAAACAACTTAATATTTCATCACCAGTTAACGGAACAGGTGCATTCCCTCTTTCTTTTTTATTATCAAATGATTTAGCATCTTTTCTCCATTTATGATTAATAGGCAGCCAGCGACGATGACATATATAACAACCTTTACTCATCAAGGAAGTGCGCTTGGTATCCTTATGGCAGGATGGGCAAGCATAGTGACCTTTAGTACACCAGCCCGACAAATCAGCATACGCAGGAAAGTCACTAATAGTCCATAAAACCATGGCATGCATATTAAAATGTTGCTTAGAATAAGCGTCATAAGTTTCAACTCCAAACTCCCAAAGGTCCTTCAGTTCTTCAATTAAAGGTTGAAGATAAACATCAATATTTATTCCAGGACTCGTGGGTCCCGGAATGAGTAGAGATAAGATGAAAGAATGAGGCTTCATACATATCCAAGGAGGTAAGTTGTAAGGAATAAGAACAACAGGCCAAATACTATGTTGAGAATTATCAAAAGGTTGGAAACCATCACAAGCTAATCCAAGTCTAACATTGCGTGCATCTCTGGAGAATGAAGTATACTCCTCATCAAATGATTTCCATGCAGCAGAATCAGCTGGATGCCTCATTACCTCATCATCCACCCTTTCTTCTTTATGCCATCGCATATCTTTTGCGGTCTTTCTTGACATATATAACCTTTGTAATCTGGATTTCAATGGAAAGTGTCGTAGCACCTTGTGTGGCACTTTTTTCGTTCCATTACAAGCACCTTCAGGAACATTCTTGTATCTAGGTAAGCTACAAGTAGAACACTTATCTAGATGTTCATTTTGTTTCCATTAAAGAATACAATCATTTTTGCAAGCATCAATCTTCACACACTCAAGACCTAAATTGGAAATCAATTTCTTTGCCTCATAATATGAATCAGGAAGGTTAGTTCCCCATGCTTCCCCTTGCAATTTCAGTAAACTATCAAAAGAGCTATCACTCCAGTTATTTAAAACCTTCAAATGCAGCAACTTTACTATATAAGACAGCTTTGACATTGTTGTGCCATTAGAGGTCAATGGCTCTTCATATTCTTTCAAAAGATGGTAAAACATTGCTGCATCTCCAGTTGGTTCTTCATTAAATTCATAGTCATTTAGATGATCCCCCTGCATACCAGGTACCCCAAATGCATCTTCTAACATATGAACTCCACTATCATCACTTTCCATTCCATTTCCATTTCCATCTACATCTTCCATACCACTAATGTTACCACTTAGAGAATTACTTACCTTTTCACCATATAGTGTAATACTCATACATTCCTGACTTTAGTAAATCAAACCTCACATCACACCTTTTTTTATACACTAAATTACGACAATTATCACAAGGACACCTAATAGTGGCAGTATTATCATCCTCTATGACATTAGAAAAGGCAAAGTTCAAGAAATTATCAACACCCTTTATGTACTCGACAAGTGAACGATCATTTATTTTCATCCATTCCTTATCAAAAGCCATTCCCTAAATTCACATTAATATAAATAAGATAAAAAAAATTCTAAAATATTCAATGAAATAGCATACATATAATTTATGTACAATCATACAAATATAGCATAAGTATCCATTTAAATGACAAACAATCCTAATTATACTAACATGCCTTAATTTAAAATATATAAAACAATCTCCCTCAAAAAAAAAATATATAAAACAATCACAACTTTGACTTGAACCATGTGAATATTAAAATCAAAAAATAAAAAATTTATAAAAAAAACTTTGAAATAGGATAAGAGTATTACCAACAAGAAACCGTCCAGATAGCCTGCTATAGCTCAAAAAGTTTTCTCCTTTGGTTACTTCGATTTTCTATCAGCTAGCTACTAATTATGTGTCTCTGTAAAGGAAAAGAATGTAATGTAAAATCAAACAAGAAAACTTGTGAAAGTGGCCTACTTTAAATAAAATAGTTTTCATCTTGGTTAAGTTGAATTGCTATCAAATCTAGTGAATAAAACCTTTTTAGATACATGGACGAATTTGCTATTTTCTAACAATGTAAAATACTACTTTTCTATAGCTAATCCCAAAAATATTGAATATGTGAGTTTATTTTACAGATATACATACACATTTAAAATTTAATAATTAAAAGAAACCTCAATTACAACAATAACAAGACATACATGGGCTTAGTTCTACACCTCAACCTCTAAGCAAATACTGCAAAGAAATTATTTGCAAAAAAAAAAAAAAAAAAAAAAAAAAGAATAAAGCCATTAAATTAAACTAATAGAAATTATCATTCAATGTAGTAAACAAGTAATCTATTAACTTTACAAACAATAATTAAATAGAAAGTTGCTTTTAACATTGATTTCAAGTATGACAGTCACATAATCAATCCACCTCTTCTAAACTGTAGTAGTACTACATCGAACTTAGTCCTTAATTAAAAAATTTTTCAATTGACTAATACATGCAAGATATCTAATAAATTATTTCAAAACTATAAGAAGAGTATCTAAAGATGTTAACTATAATAGTAACATGTAATTTATACTCCATATTATATCCCAAAAAATATGGTAGAAATCACATTCAACTCCACAATAGTTTACCCCTAAACTCAGTTACTCAGATTTACAAGCAAATAGCTTAATTTTTTCCACAAAAAATAAAAAAGAAAGAGCAAATTTCTTAATTTACCGTAATTGTCAAATAATAGGTCACAATTTAACATTATATGAAAAAAAATTCAATTTTTTATACAGAGTAAGAGTATGAGATTGTAGGACTACAAAAAAAAAATCAAAAGAAATAACTAACCTCTTGTTACTTGCTATTAGAGTACTGCCAAGAAGAAATCATCACAGCTAGCTAATGTCAAAATCCATACCCATAAGAATTTCCTTTTTTTTTAGACAAACACTAACTCCCAAAATTATATTGCGCCAAACGATTCAAGCAATTTGAGCTAAGAAGTAATTTATTTAGAATTTATAACTTTTTTTGAGGTGAAATAATAGATAATTTTAGTAAGCTTAATTTATAGTTGTTTTGGGTAATTTTGTAGTTGCTGAGTGGCGAAAATTTGGGGTGGCGGGATGAAATAAGGGTTAGGCGGGGAAGAAGAAGGATAGAAGGTTCTGGGTTTGGGAAAGTAAAATATACAGTACAACTTTCTTTTGTTTTATCAATTTTTTATTATTATCTTTGTACTTTTTAGATTTGTAGTCAGAAATATCAGCAACAACATTGTTGTTACAATTAAAAGCGGTATATTTAGAAACGATTAAAGTTGTTACCAATAATTATTAGAAAGATTTGCAACAAATGTGGTCGTTGTAAAAAATTAAGATATATTTTGCAACGACACTTATCGTTGTGGAAAGCATTCTCAAAATTTCACATGGCCCGCGCTTGAAGTTTTGATGGAGGGAAATGAAAATGAATATATTGCAACGACGTTGTCGTTGTTTAAATTAATATTAGCAACAATAATTAAGTCGTTGCTAAAGAGTTGTAGCCAAAAATGGGTTTTCTTGTAGTATATAAGCTCAAACTACCGGGAGACTTTGGTGTTCATGCTACCTTTAATGTTGGTGATCTTGCTCCTTTTCTCTTTGAAGATGATATTGGTGATGATGATCCGGAATTGAGGGCAATTCCTTTTGAAGAGGAGGGGTTTGACGCGGGTGCATGGAACTTAGTGGAAGAAGTGGAAGACATGCCACGTGTCATGACACGAAGTAGGGCCAAGCTCCTTGGAGGTCAACTTTTGGGGCTAACCATCATCACACTTGAAGACAAGAAGCTTATAAATATATGATTCAACTACTTCATTCAGCCATATCTCCTTCGTTACAAGAAATTTTTAGGTTATTCAAGTTGGAGGTGAAAGTAGAGTTCAAGAGCTTTCCAATGACTGGTCACATGCCAAATTTGAGCGAGAAACGAAGAAGTTATGAACGATTGAAGTTGAGCTGTCCAGGAGCAGGGGAAGTTCAGCCGAACCTACACTGTGGTTCGCCCGAACCTTCCAACAGTTTCAGAGCTGATTTTTGCATCTTTGCAGGAGTGGCCGAACTTCAAAAGTTCGACCGAACCTACCCACAAGTTCGACCGAACTTACCCAGAGTTCGTCCGAACCTTTTCCCGTTTTTCTGTCAGTTTGTGCGAACTATTTAAGTTGTTTTGAGACGTTTTTGCATATTAATTTTTGTTGAACTTTTTAATCAAGAGACTTTCTCTCTCTACCATAATCTTTGTGATTATCTTGCTTTCTTTGTGATTGCATCAATTGTAATCTTTGTGGTTACACCTTAATCTTAGCTTTACTTGGTGTTGGCTTTGATTAAGACCCCTATTTCATCTATCTTTGTGAATTTGAGATAGGTTATCTTGGTTTGTTGGTTTGAACTTGTTGTTACTTGATTTCTCCTCCCTTTTACTTGTCTTTCCTTGGTTATTTCATATCAAAGAGGATGATGATGAGGAGCTCCAAAGAGCCCAACAACAACAACAACAATAACATCAACAACAACAAATTCCACAACAACATGTTCCTCAAGAACGGCAACATACTTATAAAAATGCCGACATGAGGGCTCTTAGTAAGCAAATGAGTGGATTGAAAATCCATTTGGACGGCATGTATGATCAAGATTTTGGGGCCATCTACGAACAATTGAGAGGTATCCAAGAAATGCAACAAGGTATGTTTGCACAACAACAACAAATCTATGATGCGGAAGTTGACCGCGGGAACATTGTTCCCCCGGTTAACTATCCGTATTTCCCGCCCCAACAAGGTCCTCTACCTTCATACGGGCATCCTTATTGGTCGGTCCTTCCGACCCCGATACCGAGCGTCGCTTCTACCCGGATGAGCACGGTAACTATGATTACAAGGCTCCCGGTGGATGTGACTATAGGGGTGATCCTAACTACCCCCATGTCCATGACAACCACCCTTACGAACTCCGCTTGCCCGATAACTTCACCCCTCTTGCTCCTTGGCAACAAGATCTTTTGACGGGGCATTATGGGTGGCCCGAGGGTTTCACCGGAGGATGGGAGCCTTACCCTCATCCCTTCGATGACCCCGCGGGCAACATTGACCCCAATGGGGCCGGGCCTAGCGGTAGTGGTAGTGGTGGTGGTGATGGTAGTAGTAATTAGTTCCCTTGTGCTTTTTGTGCTTTTTGCCTCCATCCCTCATATTTTTTATGCTTGTTTTGTATTGTTTGGGATGTTGAGATGTATTTTTATCTAGCTTGGGGGAACTAATGCTATGCTCGGTGACCAATATTTGTTGTTGTGTACATACCTTAGTTGTTTGCATGTTTATTTTTGTTCCTCTTGTTTAATTTCCTCTTTTTCTTGATCTTTAGGCTACTTTCCTTGTAGCTAGTATGCTTGCCCGATTTGTTTGGTTGCTTGTTGTTTGTGATGATGCTTTGCTTGTGATGTTGTTGTTGTGGTTGTTCCCTAATATCCAAATCTCTTTAATCCAAAACCCTTTGATCCAAATTCCCAAAAATCCAAATCTTGTAGTTTAGTTTAGTTCTTTAGTTAGTTTAAGTCTTTCTTGCTTTCTTAGTTTCCTTTATTTTATTCTTTTTATTCTTTGATTAGTTTAGCTTTTATTTCCCTTAGTTGTATATAATTTTCGCTTAGTTTAGTTTCCTTTTATTTGTTGTTTCCTTTTCTTTGTTTTGAAGTTACTAACCATTTTCTTTGTTTATAGTTTCTTTTATTTTTCTTTTTCTCACTTGGTTTCTTGAAGAAGCTTTTGGATATGGAATGCAACGAGGTGGTTTCTACTTGCATCGTTTATTTTTGCTAAGCTTGGAGCCCGGTGAGATCTTTCTTATTTTTCTCTTTATTTTCCTTGGTTGCATAGAATAGGATTAGTTCAGGGGAAGTTGAATGGTTCGAGGATGGATGCTTGTTAACACGTAATGTGTTTGGGATCGATGACGATGATGTCGATCGATCACTTGTTTGTCGATTGGGATTCTTATGTGTTTAACTTGCTTTCTAGTCCATTTCATATTATTTCTCCTATTTTCCTTTTCTATGTCTCCATTACTTTGCTTTTATTTTCTTTTATTTTCCTTTTCTTTTATTTTCTTTTATTTTTCTTTATATTTGTGGTATGATTTTGAGGCCTTATTTTTCTTTTTTCTTTTGAATTGGACTTTGTACATTAGACTTGTCTTTTGCATGATTTTCTTCCTAGGTAGTAAAGGTGTGCACGGTTTGAGACTATGTTTGGTTGATTCTAGGATAGGTGTATGCTAGGGTAGTTGGTTTGAACTAGAAGGATCATGAAGCCGGATTCTACTTGTTTGTGGCATGCTTGGTAGTTGCTCCTTATAGTCAATTTGACACCATTAGTGAGTTTTTGCTACATCCTTGTGAGGTTACTTGTTTTTCAAGCCTTCAACATTCTTTGTATGAGCGGCGTGGATCCTTGACTATGCAAACCTAATCCAATAAAGCTTGATGTATGATTCTTAAACCCGAGACCGAACTATCTAGGAAGGACAAAGGCACATTTTTCGGGGTGGTATTTTTCATTTTTGTTATATTTTGTTATTTTCTTTATTTTTGGGTTTACATTTGCCTCATTGCAACCATTTGAGCCTTATACCTTCTTTTCAAACCACATCTTTAGTACTTTGACCTTTTGTTTCATTTTCTTTCTATTCTTGGTTTTTGTGAAGCAAATTGATCATTTATGATGGAGTTTGTAGTAGATGAGTTGGAGTTTTGGTTTTTATGAATGCAAGTATGTTATATCATTTTCTTTGTGAATAATGGCAAATATTTGAGAAAAAGCCGTCCTACTTCATAAAAGGCATGGACTAATAAGTTGCATAATGGAAAAAGCCGTCCGATTTTAGTAAAAGGCAAGGACATTGCAAATTCAAATAAAAAAAACAAAAATATTCAAAAACTGAAAATTCAAAAAATATTTTGATGTATTCTTTTCTCCTTCTAAGCATTGAGGACAATGCTTCATTTTAGCTTGGGGGAGAAGCGTGTACGCTTTTTGTATATATTTCTTTGTGAGTATAGCTTCAAGTAAGCTTGGGGGTGTTGTTTTTGTTTGGTAATTTCTTGATTGTGGTGTTAAGGATTGATCACCCTTTTGCTTCACTTTTTAGGAAAATCACCAAATTTCAAATTTTAGCCTACCTTCACCCTTTATGCCTTACGTTACAACCTTGGGGAAAGACCTTTCGACCTAGATAGTTGAGTCACTATTCGGGGGAGGGCATCATGGGTCATTGCCTAAGGAAAGGGGATGCATAGTCGAGATTGTCGAGTAGCCTAAATAAAATTCTTTTTCCGGTTCCTTCGAGGAATCATTGGGATGCTCACTAAGGGGAGATTTGAGACTAGTGGGGAGAACGCGGTAAGATTGTTTGGGATGAACGTGGATTGTGATGTCTAGTTCCTATGCCTAGCATACCCTATGTTTCAATCAACCTTAGATATCTTGAAAAGTGCATACCTTAACTACT
Organism: Chenopodium album; assembly: GCF_948465745.1. Classification (NCBI taxonomy): domain Eukaryota; kingdom Viridiplantae; phylum Streptophyta; class Magnoliopsida; order Caryophyllales; family Amaranthaceae; genus Chenopodium; species Chenopodium album. Next base: position 21,717,909 of record NC_137858.1, on the reverse strand, counting down.
TGAGAAAGATTTTCATTCATTTGCATTATAGTCTTTATGTGAGTTCATTTCGCAAAGGTTTGTTTTCATTTTCTTTTTTTTTATTTTCATAGTTTTGCCTCATTGATGTTTGGTGGAGAGTTATGGGTCAAACTCTTAGGATACCCTTACGAGACCTCACTCGTCCTCATAGGCGACTTTGGGGTTTAAAGGGCTTGTTGTAGCTAAAAGCAACCATGATTCCTACGACAGTGAGTCTTAGTGTATATTCTTATCTTGAGTCTTTCTTTTTAATTTTTAATAAATTTTTCATCCTTGATCTTTCTTGCTTTGTTTTGCTCGAGGACGAGCAAAAGTTTAGCTTGGGAGAATTTGATGAGTGACATTTATGGAACTCATTTGATCTCTTTTTGGATGAATTTCATTTCATTTTATAACTCTTTTCTTTAGTTTTCCTTAGTTTTACTCTTAATTTCTTCATTTTATGCTTTTCATAGTTAGTTTCTCTATTTTGTGCAATTTCTAGTTTACTTGTTGTTTTTCCCTTTTATTTGCTTTTTCTCCTTTGTTTATAGGTTGTGATTGATTGTCCAAGAATTCCCGAGCTTCCTTTCCATGGTTTTTCATTGCTTTTCATGCCTTATGCTTGTGCAAAGAGTTTAAAGTCAAGGGGGATCCGAGGAGCAAGCTTCAAGACCTTGGTTGTGGACTTTTCATGGCTTATGTTCTTCAAGAATACTAAGGAAAGTTGCTGCCTACCTTGTCCTCCATCACCATCATCTAGGGTGTGTGCACCTCATGAGCTAGGACGAAGAGAAGAGAGGAAGTTTACCCAGGCAGGTGCGGGCGCACACGAGGGGTGTGCGGCCGCACATGTGTCGAGTGCGGCCGCACATCAGGTGCGTGCAGGCGCACCCAGCTGGGTATGTTTCCCGTGCGCGCCTCTCTCTCTCCTACGTGCGACCGCACCGGCGTGGGTCTATTTTTGGGCGTCAAAACCGACCTCATCTTTGTATATATAGTTATTTCCTTCTATTTTTGGCTAAGAAATTCATTAAGCAAAATTAGATCTTAGTTTTTTATTAGAATTTTAGAGAGAGAAACTTAAGAATTGAAGAGAGAGAAACTCATGGTTTTTGGTTGATTGTTCAAGAATTCTCCATTGTAATTGATCTTTTGATCAAGTTTGTAAGGATCTTTCACCTTTGATTTCAATACAAGTTTGTTTTTAGTTGATTTCATTTGTTTTTCATATTATTGTTGATTGATTGAAGTTTGATTGAAGTTTGTTTGATGTTTGATTGAAGTTTGATTAATTGTTGATTTGATCTTTGATTTCTAATATGTTGATGATGAAATTGATGATTAGTGTAGTTTTGATCTTAATTTCTATGGCTAGTGAGTAGTTTACTAGCTAGGGTAATGGTGAAGCATGTATGAGTGATGGATTAGAGTAATTTGGGAAAAATTAATGGAGTTGATGATATGATTAAACTTGGTTGATGATTCATGTGCATGTGTGTAATTGATTGAAGCTTGGCCATCTTTAATTGTTGCACCAGATTGCATTGTAAGCTTGCTATGATACGGACCATTTATTAGTGACTTGCAATTTCTCGATTGAGGTATCTTGTGACGTTTCCTAGTTAGTGTTTAGCGTAGTTGGCGCTAGTTAGACCTCTAGGAGAAATATCTTGGTATGCTCTTTTGGATACATGTTTGATCTTCCTTCATATCACTTGACTTAGTTGGTTTGACCTCCCAAATTACCCTACTCTATTGCAATTACATGTGGATCGATTCCCCTAGTGTCTTTTATATTGATTTTATACAAGTTCATTGCATTGATTAGCTCTAGCTCTAGTTCTTACCATAAACCCCGCATTTGACTTCGGAGTAGCTTGACTTTAGGCAATATACATTCAATTTCCATTCCTTTGGGTTCGACCTCGACTTACTACTATACTTCCATAGGGGTTTGTTGAGTTATAAATATTGTTTGATTGGGTGGGGAGGTAGCCCAACGACCTACCGTTTCCGCGCCCATCACTAACACATCTTCACTACCCTCAAAGAGTTTGAAAATGTCCCCAACCACCAATTGGGATTCTTCACTCTCAACAAGCATGGTTTTCATTCTCAACATTCCCCAACTTAACATGATCAAAAATGAGTATCTCATCATCACCACAACCCATCTTTTCTCTTAACAACCTCAAATTAGTTTCTAGGTCAACCAAAATGGGATCTTCAATGGGTTGCAAAGAGTGTTGAGGTTCAAGTTGGATAAAGGGGGTGGTTTTCAAAATTTCATCAAATGAAGTATCTTCCATACACCCTCTATCGCTTTCAACATCATCATCATAATCATCCTCAACCATGCACTCAAAAGCCCAATTAGGTTCAACCATATGGGAGGGGGGAGAAGAAGGAAGGGCATTTGTTTGGGATTGAGCTAGGTGGAAAATTTGGCTCTCAAGTGCCTCTAGCCTAGCTTTCATCTTTTCGTTATATTCTTCTTTCTTTTCCCTCAATTCATTAACCTTCTCCATCATCTCATTGAGCTTCTCCATCAACTCTCCTTCCTCTTTATGTCCCATTGAATCACCCTCACGAAAATGTTCACTAGATTCATGGGAAAACTCATTTGGAATCATGTTGGAAAAAGAAGAGGTAAAGGGAAGATCATGCAAGTGAGGATTATGGGTATGGGGAGCATCATTGACATCCATGCACACATTTAAAGAACATTGAGAAACATGAACATTATCAACATTGGGATGCATCTCATCATAAATAGCACACAAGGGGGAGGGATTTACATCATGGGGAGCATAGAAATCATCATTAGAGTGCATGCAAGAGCTAGAAAAATCACAAGAATTAGCATTATTCTCTTGATCATAACTATCCTTGGCAAACCACAAATAAAAATCCCAAGCCTCATCCAAAGATTTGGCTCGAAATTGACCATTACACATGTTTTCAATCACCCCTCTAGTATGCTCATTCAAACCCCAATAAATGACTTCACAAGCCTCCCATATGGAACAACCATGGAAATTAGAGAAGTCTTCAAACCTATTAAAGTAGACCCAAAAGGGTTCATATTCAAATTGAGGCAAAGAGGAGCAAGACATCTCATTTTGGACAAATTGATCCATGACTCAATGAAGACAAACAACAAGCAACCAAACAAGAAAGCTCAAGAATATACACAAACAAAGACAAAAACAAGAAGAAAAACAAACCAAAATAAAATTATACACAATGGACTAGTCTCAATAAGATAACACAACGGTAATGGAAGCCGTTCCCCGGCAACGGCGCCAATTTGACAAGGGAATAAACGCGTCGTCAATTGTCTATCCCTAGATCAAATACAATTTATACAACCTTAACAAACCTAATACAAGTATAAGGCAAGCATAGGGGTCGAACCACAGAGAACGGATAAACACCACCAAGTGTTATCGACAATTAAGCTAGTCCGGAATAGGAGATAAATAAACTAAAGTCTAAATGTGCTAAAACAAGAAATAAAACATTAAGGGAAATGGTTTAGGTATAGCATTCACTTGAACATAAACAAAGGCGTAGAAATTGAATTAATTATGAACTAAACATGCTCAAATATCGAAATAAAGGATCCAATCTTGCCGCCTTCCGGGGTCAATTGGCTTCTCCTAACATAGCCTATATGCTTCCACATTAGAACCATATACTAAGAGGTACTATTAAATAACAATCGATTAAATGTAACCTTAACTAAGTCAACTTCCGTTCCTTGTTAGCAAAGATTCACCTTTAATCAACCAACAATGTGCACTTGCAAGAAGATTGAAGAATATCAAGCATGTAAAGACTTTAATCACAAATAAATCAACTCTAAACCTAGAACATGCTCAAGATCCAACTACACCACAACCATCCCCTTAATGGGGAAATTACTCACTAATCATGATAATAACAAGATTAATTAACAAATAACCAAGAATCAACATGATTAACATGTAATACCAACAACTAAAACAATAATAAAAATAAAGCAATAAAAATAGAGGAGAGAGAATTAGAGATTCTCATTGATTGAAGATGTAAATCTATAGAAAAGATGATCAATTTCTTCTTCAAAATCCAAGTTCAACGATGGTGAAACCCTCACTTTCTCTCTCTAAATTACCCTAATCCTAAGCTAAACCTAGAGAGAGAAGCTCTCCTAAACCTAATTAGAGAATAGAATAAATGATGGATGAAAATTCTTTCTAATTACCCCAAAAATGGGTATATATACTAAGCTAATAAAAATAAGAAAAATAAAATAAAGAAAACAAAGAAAATAAAAAGAAATAAGAAAAGAGAAAGGAAAATAAAAGGAAATAAAATAAAAGAAAAGAAAATAATAAAAACCCAAAACCCCCAAAACACAGCAGACCCCCAAAATTCCCCTTCTTCGATTTGCTTGGCTGCTCTGAATTCTCATCCTCACCATTCACGCATGAACCTTCAAATCATCACCATCGATCACCTTCAATCGTGGCCTTTTGATTAATCGAAGCAATCATGACCGTTGAAGCTCATTAATCCGTACAATTAAGCTCGATAAAGATGGAGCGGTCGCTCATACCCATTGGAGCGTCCGCTCTGAGCTTCTGCCTCAAATTGGTGAAAATGAGTGAAATGGAGCGGCCGCTTTGGTTGAGTGAGCGTCCGCTTTGAAGGGTACTGCGAATTAAGTCAAAATTGAGGGGTGAATTGTAGGTGCGGGCTGCTCTGATTGGAGGTGGCTGACGGTGGTTCTGGTCCTGCAATTTTGGCGTGGAGATGTTGGAGCTGCTATAAATTGGTGGAGCTGGTGGTTGCGTGAGGTGGTTATTGTTGGTGTTGTGTTCGTTGCTGTTGCTGTTGTCGGTGGTTGTGGGGTTGCGTGTTGGTGAGAGTAGTGGTGCTGTGGGTTTTCGTGGCTGGTGGTAATTGGTGGTTGATTGTGGGTTGTTGGTGGCGGTTTTGGTGGTGTTGCTGAGTGGTGATGTGTGTGGTGTTTGCGGGGTTGCAGGCTGGAGGTATGCTGTGGTTGATTGTGGTGGCGAAGGAGTAGGGGATTGTGATGGTGGCTGTTACGGGGTGTTGGTGAGGGGCTGCTGTGATTGTTGTTGTTATTGAGGCTGCTAGGTGTTTGGAACAGGGGAGATGGAGCAGGGGAATTGGTGTTTAGTTGGTGTGGTGGAGGATAGGAGATGGTGGGGTGAAGGTTAAGGTGGGAAACAGTCAGCAGCTAGCAAAGAACTGCACACACATTGACTTGTTCCCGAGTTCCGAACTCACTTGACATGAAACCCGGGACCCTAGACACAAAAACCGAGGAGAAATCAAGACAAATAAAATAAAATAAATAAAATAGAAACAAATAAAATAAAATAGAAAAAAATAGAAGTAACACTAAACTAATAAAAATAAATAAAATTAAAAATAGAAATAAGAGAAATAAAACTAAAACTAATAAAGACATAAAACTATACAAGTAAATAAAATAAACTTAAAACTAATTAAAACTATGAAAGTAACAAAGGAAAGGAACGAAATAAAATAAAACGAAAGCAAATAAAATACGAAAATAAACTAATTCTAATAAAAACTACGAAAAGAACTTAAAACACAACAAAATTACCAAATAAACAAGAAATGTTATTAAAGAGAAAACAAGAGAAAGAAAGGGAAAATAAGATAAAATAAACACAAAAATGACTCTAAAATTACTCCCTAAGAGTGACATAAATGTCACTCATCAAATTCCCCCAAGCTAAACCTTTGCTCGTCCTCGAGCAAAGCTAAGGCAAAAGAGAACAAGATGGAATTATTGAAAGAAAAAGAAACAAAATAGAAACAAGGAGAAAGAATGTACACTAACTCACTGTCGTAGGAATCACGGTTGTTTTTAGCTACAACAAGCCCTTAAAACCCCAAAGTCACCTATGAGGACGAGTGAGGTCTCGTGAGGTTTCCTAAGAGCTTACCCCACAACTCTCGACAAAAACCAAGGCAAGGCAACAAAAGGAAAAGGAAAAGAAACACGAAGAGAAAAAGCAAAACACAAGCTCATATATGGACAAGAGATAAGGACAAGTACTAATGAATGCAAACCTTTCTAAATGGACAAATGTATGCACGTTCCAAAATATCAATGGTTGATTGAAACATAACACATGCTAAGCATAGAGAACTACTTAGGACTCAATCCACCCTAGCCCCAACCAATCAGGCCGCATTCTCTCCACTAACTTCAAATCAACCCTTAAGCTAGCTTCTCAAGATTCCACGAAGGAACCGGAAAAATATAAAGAAATGAAAATTTTGATAAGGTAATCCCGACGTCTCAACTATGCATACTCTTTCCATAGGTTTGAAGTCTATCTCCCTCCACCGTTCTTTTGACTTAACCCACTAGAGTCTAAGGGTCTTTTTATTGGTTGTAACGTAAGGCTAAGGGTTAACGTGGGGTAAAAATTTAAAATTTGGTGATAATTCCTAAGTGAAGCAAAAATTGCGGCCGATACTCAAAAATAACTCAAGAATTCACTAAATATCAAGCAAAAATACCACTAATGCCATTCCCCCAAGCTTATTCAACATCAACACACAATATTCCCCCCAAGCTTGAACAAAGCATTGTCCTCAATGCTTAAACTAAGGAAGAAAATGAAACCATCTAAAATATTTTTGTTGTTTTTCTTCTTTTCCATTTTTTTTTACAACTTTATTCATTGTCCTTGCGCTTTTTTTTTTTAATTTTGGACGGCTTTTTCTTGGAACTTCATTTGATTTTCTTGAATTTGCATCATTCTTTACAAGCTCAACTCTAATCAAATCTCAAAGTGCTTCTTGTTTATAATCAACAACTCAAAACTTCAAACCTCACATGCCAATGCTTCACGAACTAAAAGGTTGGTAAAAATAGGTCATTAGGTTAGTAATGTGGTTTAAACAAGAGAGGGAAACATAAGGCTCAAATTGGTTAGCAAGTAGGTTTATGCAAAATAGAAAATCAAATTTGTAACAAAACAAAAAGAAAATAAAGAAAAATGAGAAAGAAGTGCCCTTTTCCTCCCCAAGAGTGCTTCGGTCACGATCTTGGGAGCTATAAGTCAAAACAAGGATCAAGACATGCATAGCTAAGGATCCAAATGCGCCACACAACAAAGTGATGAAGGCTAGAACAATGTTACCTCACACGGGATTATAACTAAGCAAATACCAACTAAGGGTGCCAAATCTACTATAGAGAGCAACACCATCTTACCACATACCCGTGAACTAGGGCTTCATGGATTCCTAAAAGTTCTTAGCCCGGCTACCTTAGCATGTAATATCCTAGAGTCAACCAATGACACTCTCAAATCGTGCAAACATTAACCACTTAGGAAGAAAGGCATTCAAGAGTAAACAAATCCAAAAGATATAATGACCAATTAAGAACAAACAAACACAATTTTGCTAAACTTGCCTTGAAGTTAACAAAAATCTTTTTGGATTTCCCAAAAGCATTAAAAACATGGAAATGCATATACTCAAGTGCATGACATATATGAATCGACATCCCACCAAACATGATAGATACCCTCCCCCAAGCTTGAATGAGGCAACATACTCAAACATAAACCAAATAATCCATGGGAGGGGAAAAGGAAGAAATCAATCCAACATTACCATCATGTGTCCAACAAGTCACCAACCATTAGATAAAAAGCAAGGAAAGCTATTACCGGAAATAGGTATAAAACCCGCAAATGAGCCAATATAACCTTTCAAAGCTTGCCAATTTCCTCCAAATTAAATACATGCCTTGTATGCCAAATGCTAGCAAATGCGGAATCAAACCTCCTTGATTCTTGATCCAACACCAATGCATAAGAGTATATCGAGTTGTGTACCTAACAGAGAACACAAACACGTCCATGAGAGAAAATCTATTCTAAAAAGAAAAGAAAATTAAAGCAATAAAACACGGGTTACTTCCCGAGAAAGGCTTGCTTAACGTCCAAGCATGACCAATCTGGTAAATAACCCGACAAAGAACGCAAAAGCTTTTCATATGCACCGGCAAACATATCAAGAAATAGAGCATACACGATGCTCATATGACAAGCAAACATAAAGTACAAGGAGACTTTATGCTTGAGAGAAGGGGGGAAAAGAAAAAGTAAAAGAATCCAATGAAAAATCAATAAAATAAGAATTAGAAAATTCAAAACTAGACCTAGGAAAAGAAAAGGGAGGAACAAACTCATTTTGTTGCTTTTTGGAAGGTGAAATTCCATCATTGAGTTCAAAAGAAGGGTAATGGGGAGCTAAAGAGATTAGGGGCCCCTCAATCGGTGGAACTTTGAGGATATATGGAAGTGATATAGGGCAAGAAGGAAGGTTGGTAAGCTTTCTTAAAAAGGGGGTGGGGATTGAAAGAATTGGAATGGGTACCTCACTCACAACTTCAATCACACCACCTTGCATTGAAACACAAGCCTTTTCATCCAAAGAATTCCATTCTAACACATCTTCACTACCCTCAAAGAGTTTGAAAATGTCCTCAACCACCAATTTGGATTCTTCACTCTCAACAAGAGCATGGTTTTCATTCTCAACATTCCTTAACTTAACATGATCAAAAATGAGTATCTCATCATCACCACAACCCATCTTTTCTCTTAACAACCTCAAATTAGTTTCTAGGTCCACCAAAATGGGATCTTCAATGGGTTGCAAAGAGTGTTGAGGTTCAAGTTGGATAAAGGGGGTGGTTTTCAAAATTTCATCAAATGAAGTATCTTCCATACACCCTCTTTCGCTTTCAACATCATCATCAAAATCATCCTCAACCATGCACTCAAAAGCCCAATTAGGTTCAACCATATGGGAGGGGGGAGAAGAAGGAAGGGCATTTGTTTGGGATTGAGCTAGGTGGAAAATTTGGCTCTCAAGTGCCTCTAGCCTAGCTTTCATCTTTTCGTTATATTCTTCTTTCTTTTCCCTCATTTCATTAACCTTCTCCATCATCTCATTGAGCTTCTCCATCAACTCTCCTTCCTCTCTATGTCCCATTGAATCACCCTCACGAAAATGTTCACTAGATTCATGGGAAAACTCATTTGGAATCATGTTGGAAAAAGAAGAGGTAAAGGGAAGATCATGCAAGTGAGGATTAGGGGTATGGGGAGCATCATTGACATCCATGCACACATTTAAAGAACATTGAGAAAAAACATGAACATTATCAACATTGGGATGCATCTCATCATAAATAGCACACAAGGGGGAGGGATTTACATCATGGGGAGCATAGAAATCATCATTAGAGTGCATGCAAGAGCTAGAAAAATCACAAGAATTAGAATTATTCTCTTGGTCATAACTATCCTTGGCAAACCACAAATAGAAATCCCAAGCCTCACCCAAAGATTTGGCTCGAAATTGACCATTACACATGTTTTCAATCACCCCTCTAGTATGCTCATTCAAACCCCAATAAATGACTTCACAAGCCTCCCATATGGAACAACCATGGAAATTAGAGAAGTCTTCAAACCTATTAAAGTAGACCCAAAAGGGTTCATATTCAAATTGAGGCAAAGAGGAGCAAGACATCTCATTTTGGACAAATTGATCCATGACTCAATGAAGACAAACAACAAGCAACCAAACAAGAAAGCTCAAGAATATACACAAACAAAGACAAAAAACAAGAAGAAAAACAAACCAAAATAAAATTATACACAATGGACTAGTCTCAATAAGATAACACAACGGTAATGGAAGCCGTTCCCCGGCAACGGCGCCAATTTGACAAGGGAATAAACGCGTCGTCAATTGTCTATCCCTAGATCAAATACAATTTATACAACCTTAACAAACCTAATACAAGTATAAGGCAAGCATAGGGGTCGAACCACAGAGAACGGATAAACACCACCAAGTGTTATCGACAATTAAGCTAGTCCGGAATAGGAGATAAATAAACTAAAGTCTAAATGTGCTAAAACAAGAAATAAAACATTAAGGGAAATGGTTTAGGTATAGCATTCACTTGAACATAAACAAAGGCGTAGAAATTGAATTAATTATGAACTAAACATGCTCAAATATCGAAATAAAGGATCCAATCTAGCCGCCTTCCGGGGTCAATTGGCTTCTCCTAATAATGAACCTTAACTAAGTCAACATCTGTTCCTTGTTAGCAAAGATTCACCTTTAATCAACCAACAATGTGCACTTGCAAGAAGATTAAAGAATATCAAGCATATAAAGACTTTAATCACAAATAAATCAACTCTAAACCTAGAACATGCTCAAGATCCAACTACACCACAACCATCCCCTTAATGGGGAAATTACTCACTAATCATGATAATAACAAGATTAATTAACAAATAACCAAGAATCAACATGATTAACAAGTAATACCAACAACTAAAACAATAATAAAAATAAAGCAATAAAAATAGAGGAGAGAGAGTTAGAGATTCTCATTGATTGAAGATGTAAATCTATAGATGTTTTGGGTGTTTTTGTCCCTCGGGAGAGTTACAGCTCGAAGACTGGTCCGGTGCGGCCTGTACCTGCAAGACAAACGGAGACACCAGTTGGTAGGTGCTCCGCCTCCGACGATCAAGTTAGTAACATGAAAGGAGAGAAGAAGGTGCGAAAATTTAAGTGGGGATCTGCTTGGATTCCAAGCTCAGATGTCTCTATCAAAGGGACAGTTTGTAATAAGTGGTAAAATGTGCCCTCCAAAAGAGGGGAATCTCCCTATTTATAGGGTCCTCGGGAATTATGCCCCTGATTAGATCACAGAACCCTAATTAGTGGTGGGCTGCGCCGTTTAGCGGCTTTCTCGGGATTTGGGCCTGAAGGACGTCATTTCCCAAATATCTGGAATGACACGTGTCAAGCAGGGATAGGTCCACTTTGGACCACCCTGGGGCTGACACGTGTCACCCTCTGGTTGGTCCACATGGCTGGGTAAAATTACCCTAAACATTTGCCCCTCACAGATGTGACGTGGCACGCCACGTGGCATCTGTGACACGCGTCACGCTCTGGTTGGTGGTAATTTTACCGCCAAAAATTTACTATTCACCATCTGAGTAAATTACAGGATTACCCCTTAATTTACCCTCCTTATATAGCCGTTTACCCTCATTATTTTTGTACGTTTCACAAAAATTTTCAGAGAGAACTTTGAGAGAATCTTGAGAGAGAGCAGAAGTCACTCGTCTGAGTCAAGCGCAAGTCTAAGAAAACTCATCCTCCTCAACACAGGCGGACCCGTCTACCTTCAGATATCAAATCTAAAGGTACCGTCTCTGACTCTCTCAGCTCTTTTTCATTTTACACCGCTTGTACATATTTCTTGCAATAAATGGATTCATCACCAACACACACGGAACAACCTAGGTTAGAGTCCAGCCGGTCACCAGGGACGGCTGAGTCTAGGACTGGTAGTGCCGTCTCAGGGTGTTGGGACCACCCTTATGCTTGGATTCCGACCATTTGTGCGTCTGTGCAGGACACAATGGCTCGGACTATGCAGACGGCACAAGATCCAAACTATAGGAGCGAAGGCTTAGGCGGCCAAACGCTTGAGGGAGAGTCGTCTAGCTCAGAACACCAGACGGCTCCAGAGAGATCCCCTTCGCGTGGCCTCCCAACTCCTCCAGACTCGTTTTTGGACGAGTGCGACCAAGGCGGTGATGAGGCCGCCTCAGCTTCTGTCTCCCAAGATGGGGAGGAGACGGGGAGCGGATTTACCGTCTCCTCCTCTGAGAGTAGTGATGATCTTCCTCCGCTTGAGGATAGCGAGGAAGAAGAGAGGAAGAAGTGGAATGAGAAGGATGATCCTTATAAAATCCACGTCTCCAACAAAGACAGGGACCTCATGGAGAAGGGCCTGGATAATTTTTCTAAAAATGCACCCGTTAGCAGACGGATACAAAATAAGGGTGCCTCCTGCAGACGGCACCATTTCTTGGGAAGACACTGAATGAAACGCCAACGGCTATTTCGGCTGTTACGAGGCGGCGTTCAAGGCTGGTCTGCGCTTCCCCCTTCACCAGGCGGTGAAGGCAATTTTGAGAGGCTACGGCCTCGGAGTCTGGCAACTTACCCCCAATTCTTGGGCAAATATTCTGGGGTATGTTGCCGCCTGTGAATTCCAAGGAATTCACCCCGGCTGGGAAGCTTTTGCTAAGATGCACTATCTTAGCCGCGGCCCAGACGGATACAGAGCGTGGTATACTCTAACCACGTTCCCTCAATACATGATGACCTTGGATTAGGTCTCAAAATTTGATGGCTGGAAGCACAGGTTCTACCTGCTGACGGCCCCTTCCAGGCGGGAGAACTACGAGCTCCGCCAATACAATAAAAAGCCCGATCTACTGGGTCGGAAATTCTGTCTTCCTCGGATCCCGGATGAGGACTTTGATAAAATAATTGAGGCTGACCTCTTCGGCCTCATAGACGCCACACTATCAACCGGGGAGACAATTAAAGTCCCCAAGAACTGGAACCCTAAGAGCGCCTGGCTCAGGGACGAATGCTTCCTAGCCGCCTGCGGGCTAGGGCACATGTTCACCAGACGTATGCGCCTGAATCAATATCCGTCTGTAGTACTTTTGTATCGGAATCGTTTTTTATGATGTGCTAATCAATTCCTTTTTGTTTTCTGCAGAAGAAGCTTTGAACATGCTGCCAGACGAGAAGACCCCCAGACGGTCCTCAGCTTAAATCCGCCGAGATCTGGCGGAGGCACAGGCGGCCGAACTCAGGGCCAAGGTAAACATCTGACACTTTCTAGAATTTGCTTCGAAGTTATCTTTCTCCGATTGCTAACATTTACTTATTTATTTTCTCAGGGAGGAGAGGTGGACAAGACGTTTGAGAAAAAACTCAAACGGGCAAGGGAGGAGACCACCGCCTCCACCCCCAGCAAAACCTCTAAAAAGGCAGCCTCCACCGCAACTACCAACGCCCCAGTCGGGAAGACTCGGTTGCGGATAGGGGGAAGAAAAGAGAAGGTGGGTGGCGCTCTAGGCCTCGACCTTGCCAACCCCCTATCTGCAACCGGGGGGTTCACCGCGCCTGCCAGCGGCTCTCGCCTGGCCGGCTCTGCAGGTAAGAACCCTTTTGAATCCCCGTCTGAGCTGGGGTGGCCGTTGCGAGTGAAATCACACTCCCAGCAGACGTCATCCTCAGACGGTCGGAACCAGATTGGTGCTGCATTAGTTTCACACTCTGACACTGATTGTGGTGCAGATCAATCACCTCGCTGGCCAGACGTCCAGAAGCACGCCAAGGCCATGCTGGAGGCTGTGAGGAAGCGGGATAAAGATGCTATCCCGGGGATTGAGACGTTCAATCTTGAACGTATCTAGTCCCTCCTGGCTGAGGTAAGACACTTGAATAATTTTTGAATCATTTTTTCTCCAAGTTTGTTCTCCGCCTGCAGTGCTAACCTTGTTTGCTTTTGCAGGCTCTTCTACGGGTAGACGGGTTCAAGCGTCCTTACACCCGCAAGCGGGATGAAGTAAGACGGGCCAAGCAGTCCGCCACAGACGCCAATAATGTTGCTTTATACTCCTGTATCATTGACGATCTTGAAACTAAAGCAACCCAAATGACACAGGCGGCCAAGATTCAAGAGCTGGAGGCGGACTTGCGGACGGCCAAGCAGAGGGCGAAGGATGCTGAGACAGCTCAGAAGCAGGCGGAAGAGGACCTCCCCAAGCTCAAGGAGGACCTCCAGAAGGCTCAGGCGGACCTGGAGAAAATTCAGGGTGTCTCGAAAGAGAACACTGATCTGAAGGCCAAGGTTGTCAGGCTCGAGAAGGAGGCGGCCAAAGCTCAGGATAACTTCCGAGCGACTTTGCAGGCGGATCAAAACCGCCTGGTTGCTGAGATGGCCGCCGACAGCGAAGCCATGATGAAAATCGCCTGGGCTGCCTTGTATCCAAACAAGGATTACGGCGTCTGGGCTCTAGCTTACAAGTATGCCGAGGAAGTGGTGTACTTGAGAGAGAAGGGCGAGCCGGAGCCTGAGTCTTTCCTCGCCTAGGCCAAAACAGAGCACCCCGAGCCTGAGCTCCCCGCGACTGGTCACGCGCAAGAGGTTCCCTCAGATAATGAGGAAGAAGGGGAGAAGGACCAGGAGGGGCCGCCTGCAGCGGGGGTTTGATTTTCAGCGGCTGTGCGCCAATGTTTTTTTTTTTTTATCTGCGGCAGTATGCCACCAAACTTGCCTTTCCGGCCTGTGTGCCGAGTATATTTGTATCTTTACCGGCTGTGGAGCCGTGTTATTAAATAATTTCCTTTTCCCGGACGGGATCCGGATAACAATTGATCCACCACAGCCGTTTGGCTGGGTGGACATTTAATGAATGCACCGACTGAGTCGGTTTTGATTACTTTGCACTTGTGTTTGCACTTCAATTTTTGCATTTTCAATTTTTTGATTTTTGCCAAACTTATCAAAAGCATGCGGCGATCTCTGCCTAACTTATCAAAAGTATGCGGCTGTCCTTGCCCCTTGACGGCTGTGTGGTTGGTTTCAAGTGGAGTTGGTTGATTGACTTGGGAACGTCTGATGCTGCAAAGAGCATGATACGTTTGTAAGTCAATCAATCACAGTAGTGATTGCCCCAAACCAAGTACACAGCCGTACATTAACAGGCGTTCCAGTTACTAGCTAGACGGTGTTGACCGTCTAGTTAGAGATTGCATAGCCATTGCACAACTCTTTTGCCCCAAACGGGGATGTATGCTATTTAAAGCGAAAAATGCTAAGTGAGAACTTCAGTCGGTCTCTCACTGATGTCAATGGACATCCGGGTTCCGAAACTTGGTCGTTCCTTAGATTGTTCAGGTCAGACGGCTATGGATGGCTGATTCAGCCGTCCAATTGTGGCCGCCTGAATTGGTACGTAGAGTAAGCAGGTTGGCTTCTCTCTGCGACGATTTCACCCGGAGGGGTGTCGCCGGACGCCTTTGTCCATGTTGGGACAGGCGAATTTATGGGAAAAGCAGCCATCCGGCCATTGGCCTCTGGTCTTGTTTGAGACCAGTTGTATAGCCACTAAGCGGTTTTGTGCTTAGCTTAATTATCTGGCCATTGGCCTCTCGTCAGACAGACGTTAATTCAATTTCCAAGTGACAAACTCAGACAAGTAAACAAGTGACCCGTCTGAGCAATGCCTCATACGGAGTACAAAACAAAAAGATAAACAAAATTGAAAACAAAAGGCAATTTCTCATTAATTTACTTCTTGTTTACAAGCATTACAAATCTCAGAAGTAGTATTTTTTCAAATTGTCTACATTCCAAGTTCTAGGCAGGCGCCTGCCGTCTGGAGTTTCCAGGCGGTAGGTGCCGTCTCTTACATCCTCATAAATCCGGTAGGGGCCTTCCCAATTTGGAGTTAGCTTTCCAAGCTCATTGGCCCTACCGGTTGCCTCCATTTTCTGTAACACTAAGTCGTCCACATTCAAGGGATGCTTGTGTACTTTCTTGTTGTATGCTCTTGTCATTCTCAAACGGTAAATCTCATGACGCAAGGCGGCATTGCCCCTACGTTCTGGGAGTGAGTCCAATGTCAGGCGCATTGCCTCCCAGTTTGCCTCTTCATCATAAAGCATGACTCTGAGAGTCGGCTCATAGTGTTCAATGGGCAAGACGGCTTTAGCACCGTAAACCATGAGAAATGGGGTTTCACCGGTTGCCCCCTTTGCTGTTGTCTGGATGGCCCATAGGACATGGATTAATTCCTCAGCCCATAAGCCACCGGCTCTTTCAATTTTCTTCTTAATGTCGTCTGAGATCAATTTGTTGAAGGCTTCAACTTGGTCGGTTGCTTGGGGTCGGCCGACTGATGCAAAATAACTTGAGATCCCTTGATCTCCCAACCAAGTTTTTAGTTGAGGCGTCTCAAACTGAGGACCATTATCAAACACCATGGACATAGGAACCCCATAACGGGTGATAACATTCTTCCAGATGAAAGAGATGACGTCTGATGTCTTGATATTCTTTACCGCCTCAGCCTCTACCCACTTGGTAAAGTAATCCACAGCAACCAAGATGTAACTCTTTCCGCCTGGTGTAGGCGTGTAAGGACCTAAGATGTCCATGCCCCATTTTGCAAACGGGATTGGGCTGTGGATGGCCGTCAGATCCGTAGCCGGACGGTGAATAAGTTTGCCAAATTTTTGGCACTTGTCACATTTCCTCACCAACTCCTTGGCGTCTGCCTCCAGAGTGGGCCAAAAGTAATGTCGTCTGGCTCTGACGGCTAGGGATCTGCCGCCTATGTGGGAGGCGCAGAATCCCGAGTGCAAGTCTTCAAGAACTTCTTTCCCCTTTTCTGGGGTTACACACTTCAAAAGAGGCTTAAGAAACCCCGCCTTGAAGAGTTATCCATTTCTCAACTCGAAGCTTGCGGCTCGCTTTTTCAGGACGGCTGCCTCCTGTGGCGAATCAGGAAGCGTACCGTCTGAGAGGTATGCCCGGATGCCATCCATCCAAGTAGAGCTTCGGTCCAGGATTCCAATGGAATCTTCATAAATGCTTCATTTTTCAAGAACTTCCCAAAAGACTGACCGAGGCGTATCATGGCAGGCGAAAGATGCAAGCTTAGATAGTGAATCCGCCTGGTTGTTATCAGACTTGGGTACTTGATTCAAATGAAACTCCTCAAGTGACCCAGCCTCCTTTTTGACCGCCTGAAGATATTTGATCATAGCCGGGTGAGTTGCCTCAAATTTTCCCTCATACTGGCTAACGACCAACTGTGAATCAGAGTAGGCGTCAATTTTTGTTGCCCCTGCCGCCTTACACATGCGGATTCCGGCTAGCAGGGCTTCATATTCCGCCTCATTGTTTGAGGCCTGAAACTTGAACCGTAGTGCATACTCATATCTGTCCCCCCTCAGGAGACTCGTAGATTACGCCTGCACTACAGTCGTTCTTTGTAGGGCTCCCGTCTACATACACTTTCCAAACCTGATCAAGGTTATCCGGAGCCACCGGACGGGTCATTTCAACAATGAAGTCGGCAAACGCCTGGCCTTTCACTGCCTTCCTTGGTAGACATTGGCCGCTTGAGTGGCTTGTCAGTGTAAATCACCACCGGATGAGCCAGAAAGTAAGGCTTCAATTTTTTGAATGCCATGTACAAAGCAAGGCCAAATTTTTCAACCATGGGGTACCGGAGTTCGGCATTTTTTAGAACATGGCTAATGAAGTAAACCGGGAGCTGAACGTCGTCTCGCTCAGCAAGGAGAACGGCACTGAGAGCATGATCTGAGACGGCCAAATACATGTACAACGTCTCCCTAGGCAGAGGACTGACCAGCCTAGGCAGAGAATGCAAGTGCTCTTTTAGCTTCTGGAATGCCGTCTCAGCATCGTCTCCCCATTCAAACCTGGTCTTCTTCCTGATTGCTTGGAAGAAGTAAAGGCATTTGTCGCCTGACCGGCTGAGGAACCTCCCAAGGCGGCCAGACAACAAGTGAGTCTTTGAACTTCCTTGACAGAACGGGGTGACTTCATGTCAATTACCGCCTGTATCTTTTTGGGGTTAGCCTCTATTCCCCTTTGATCAATCAGGAATCCGAGAAACTTCCCAGACTCAACACCAAAGACGCATTTCTTGGGGTTTAACATGACCTTATGCCGCCTGAGGGTGGTGAACGTTTATCGGAGATCGACAAGATGATCCGTCTGTTGCTTGGATTTGACTATCATGTCATCGATGTACGCCTCCACATTCCTCCCAATTTGATTAATGAAGACCGTATTAATCATCTGTGTGAAGGTGGAAGGCGCATTCTTCAAGCCAAACGGCATCACAGTGTAACAGAATAACCCCAAATCAGTGACGAAGGCCGTCTTCTCTTGATCTTTCTTCCAGAGGGGTATCTGATGGAAGCCGGAGTAGGCATCCATAAAGCTCATCAAGGCGTGACCGGCTGTAGAATCGACCAGACTGTCGATCTTTGGAAGCGGGTAACTGTCCTTTGGACACGCCTTGTTGAGGTCTGTGTAATCAACACACATGCGCCAGGTCCCATTCGGTTTCTTAACAAGGACCACATTGGCCACCCAGTCGGGGAAATTACAAGGCCGAATGAACCTGGCGTCTAGCAGCTTTTTGACTTCAGCAGCTGCCGCCTAACTTCTTTCCTCGCCATGGTTTCTTTTCTTTTGCCGGATGGGCTTCTTTTTAGGATCCACGGCGAGTTTGTGGACTGCGAGATCCGGGCTGACGCCTGGCATCTCTTCCACTTCAAAGGCGAAGATGTCTTTGAATTCTTTCAGCAGAAGGTGCAAGCTTGCACCCAGAGTAGCATAAGCAACCGTCCCAACCTTCACAGTACGCTCGTCTAGAGCGAGATCAATGTTTTCACCAGCCGGTTGGGGACGGAGCTCGTCTGACCGTTCCCCGGTCAGTGATTGCTATTTTTTCTCTTTCTTCACCTCCACCAGCAGAGGCGCTTTTCTTTTCTTACCAACGGCTGGTGGGGCTGGATTGGCATCCTTGACATTGTCAACGTCTATTGGTTCCAGCTCTAGGCCGTATGAGGCCACAGTGTCTTTAACGGCTGAGAGGTAGCACTCCCGAGCCGTCTTCTGATCCCCGTTCAGGGAACCAACAGAGCCATCATCCCGCTCATACTTGAGGAGCATGAGAGACGGGATGATTACCGCCTTGGCTTCGTTGAGGGTTGGCCTACCAAGGATAATGTTGTAAGCGGTCAACTCCTCAACGACCAAGAATCTGACGACAATATGTTGTCCCTGGCCTTTTTCTCCCAGCCGGATGGGCAAGTCAATTCTTCCGGCTGGGTAGACCATCCCACCCCCAAAACTAACCAAGGGGTGGGTGACCGGATGCATGCTGCTGACATTGTATTTCAGCTTCTGCAGGCACCGGAGGCTGATAATGTCCGACGAGCTGCCGGTGTCAATAAGGATCCGTCCAACCAGCTGGTTGGCGACCTTACATTCAATGACGACCGGGTCGTCATGCGAACGGCGGACGCTGCCCCTGTCCTTCTTAGTTATGAGGACGTCTGGGAAGGTGGAACTGGCAGACGCCTGCTCATCATCATCATCCTTATCCATCTTTCGAAGATGGCTCTTGGTGCCCCAGATGGTAGGGCCACCACATGAAAATCCGCCTGCTATAGTGTAGACCGGATCCTTGTCAGTATCCGAGCTACTAGTAGGCTGATGGGTAGTCTTGGGGGACTGACCCTTGTTTTTCTTCTTTGCCCCAGCTGGGGACATAGAAATGTAGGACTTTAGAAGCCCTTTGTCAGCCAGACGGTCCAACGTCCGCTGTAGACTGAACCAGTCGTTGGTGTCATGGCCAACCTCCTCATGGAACTGGCAAAATTTATTTTTGTTCCGTGACTGGACGGAACTCTTCATTGGATTCGGCTTCTCAATGGACAGCCGGTCCTTTACCTCCATGAGGATGGAGTTACAGTCTTTGTTAAGCTCGTACTTGGGAACGTACGGTTTAAACTCTCTCTTTTTCTTCTAGGACGGCTGGTCAGAGTCACTAACCGCCCAGACTTCTTTTCTCTTTTTGCTCTCTTCTTTCTTGTTGGCCGGCTGAGCAGACCGGCTTTCTTTTTGTTTGTCAGACTTCTTGGAGTCTGACTGACTACTAGGCGTGCAAAGGTCGGTAGCTTGAATATAGCTCTCCGCCTCCCTCAGGGCCGCCTGTAGTGTAAATGCCCCTTTTCTGACAAGGTCGAACTTAAAAGCCGACCCGTCTCTCAGACCCTTAAAAAAGTCTGTAAAGGCTACCTCGTCAGACAGTCCGTGGATCTGGATTCTGACCAGGTTGAACCGCCTAACATATGAGCGTAGCCCTTCCTTCTCACCCTGCTTAACGGTGCTCAAATCAAGGCTCGTTTTCTTAGCAGGGATGTTCATTGAGAAGTTTGTGGCAAACAAGAAGGCTAGCTTCTTGAAGCAGTCAATTGAGCCGGCTGGCAAGTTGCCAAACCATTGCTGGGCAATGCCCTTCAATGTAGCCGGGAAACATCGACACCATGTGGCATCGTCCCAACCCTGTAAGCACATGAGGTTGGTGTATGCCATCAGGTGGTCTTCTAGGTTGGTGGTACCATCATAGGTGCCCACCAACACATTCTTAACCTTGGACGGCTGAGCCGCCTCGGTTATATTCTTGGCAAACGCAGAGGGTTGTTCACCAAGCTTGAGTAGTCGGAGCTGCCAGTCCAAAGGCTGGACGGTGTTGTATGTCGCCTGTCCTCCAAAAGGAGGAGGCTGCATGAACTGTAGGCCATATTGCCCATATTGCGCCTGAGGTGCATATGGGACAGACCCAATCATCAGTTGAGGTTCGGTATTGACGGTTTTGCCGCCTGTCCGACTCTCAAGTAAGGATTGTGAGTTCCTTACAGAAGTTTCTTTGAAGCTGTCTAGAAAGCTCGAAGTAGAGGCTGACTCAGACAGCTGCTGGTTTCTCCTCCGCTCAATGATGTGTCGAGCGTCGGAGGCTGTTTTCTTGCTGGCCCCCGGCTGTTCATGCCGAGGCTGCCTCTGAGGACCAGTAGGCAGTAGAATTTTCGACCAGTCAAGTCTGGAGGCCATCCTATCCTTTTCCCTTTCTTTGTCTTTGGGATGGGGAGTTGGCCGCCTGTCCTTGACGGGCTTTTTCTTCCCAGGAGTGGGAGCCTTCTTAGCCGGCGGACTCTTGCTAGAGCCTGCCTTGTTTTTGTTGATCATGGCCTTGATTTCACCCTTGAAAGAGTTCATGAATTTCATGAGCTCATCCCGGGTGACTGGGGCTTGACCTCTGACCTTCTAGGTTTCCCCTTCTAGCCTTCTTAAGGGCCGCCTGCTTGGGCCCGCCTGGTCAAGATTGCGCTCCAATTGATCTTTGGAACGCTTGTACTTGGACATGAAGGACCCATCCTTTGTAGTATAGGCCTCCACGTCATCATCATCTTCGTCATCAGGTTCATCCTTAGTGACGACCTCAGGCGGAGGTCGATGGAACGACTGAGGGATCCCAGAACCTCCCTGCTGAGATGCCGGTTGAGGGTTTTCTTGATTCTCCGGTTGTATAACCGGTTGTAAGTTTGTAGGATCAGGAAGGGGTACATACTCTCCAACCATCTTTGAGGTACTCTCCCCACATACGGCGCCAAATGTTTTGGGTGTTTTTGTCCCTCGGGAGAGTTATAGCTCGAAGACTGGTCCGGTGCGGCCTGTACCTGCAAGAAAAACGGAGACACCAGTTGGTAGGTGCTCCGCCTCCGACGATCAAGTTAGTAACTTGAAAGGAGAGAAGAAGGTGCGGAAATTTAAGTGGGGATCAGCTTGGATTCCAAGCTGAGATGTCTCTATCAAAGGGACAGTTTTTAATAAGTGGTAAAACGTGCCCTCCAAAAGAGGGGAATCTCCCTATTTATAGGGTCCTCGGGAATTGTGCCCCTGATTAGATCACAGAACCCTAATCAGTGGTGGGTTGCGCCTTTTTGCGGCTTTCTCGGGATTTGGGCCTAAAGGCCGTCATTTCCCAAATATCTGGGATGACACGTGTCAAGCAGGGATAGGTCCACTTTGGACCACCCTAGGGCTGACACGTGTCACCCTCTGGTTGGTCCACATGGCTGGGTAAAATTACCCTAAACAATAGAAAAGATGATCAATTTCTTCTTCAAAATCCAAGTTCAACAATGGTGAAACCCTCACTTTCTCTCTCTAAATTACCCTAATCCTAAGCTAAACCTAGAGAGAGAAGCTCTCCTAAAACTAATTAGAGAATAGAATAAATGATGGATGAAAGTTCTTTCTAATTACCCCAAAAATGGGTATATATACTAAGCTAATAAAAATAAGAAAAATAAAATAAAGAAAACAAAGAAAATAAAAAGAAATAAGAAAAGAGAAAGGAAAATAAAGGGAAATAAAATAAAAAGAAAAGAAAACAATAAAAACCCAAAACCCCCAAAACATAGCAGACCCCCAAAATTCCCCTTCTTCGATTTTCTTGGCTGCTCTGAATTCTCATCCTCACCATTCACGGATGAATCTTCAAATCATCACCATCGATCACCTTCAATTGTGGCCTTTGGATTAATCGAAGCAATCATGACCGTTGAAGCTCATTTTAAGCTCGAGAAAGATGGAGCGGTCGCTCATACCCATTGGAGCGTCCGCTCTGAGCTTCTTCCTCAAATTGGTGAAAATGAGTGAAATGGAGCGGCCGCTTTGGTTGAGTGAGCGTCCGCTCTGAAGGGTATTGCGAATTGAGTCGAAATTGAGGGGTGAATTGCAGATGCGGGCTGCTCTGATTGGAGGTGGCTGACGGTGGTTCTGGTCCTGCAATTGTGGCGTGGAGATGTTGCAGCTGCTGTAAATTGGTGGAGCTGGTGGTTGCGTGAGGTGGTTATTGTTGGTGTTGTGTTCGTTACTATTGCTGTTGTTGGTGGTTTTGGGGTTGCGTGTTGGTGAGAGCAGTGGTGCTGTGGGTTTTCGTGGTTGGTGGTAATTGGTGGTTGATTGTGGGTTGTTGGTGGCGGTTTTGGTGGTGCTGCTGAGTGGTGATGTGTGTGGTGTTTGCGGGGTTGCAGGCTGGAGGTATGCTGTGGTTGATTGTGGTGGCGAAGGAGCAGGGGATTGTGATGGTGGCTGTTACCGGGTGTTGGTGAGGGGCTGCTGTGATTGTTGTTGTTGTTGAGGCTGCTAGG
The DNA here is from genome assembly GCF_948465745.1 of Chenopodium album. Taxonomy (NCBI): domain Eukaryota; kingdom Viridiplantae; phylum Streptophyta; class Magnoliopsida; order Caryophyllales; family Amaranthaceae; genus Chenopodium; species Chenopodium album. Next base: position 21,695,151 of record NC_137858.1, on the reverse strand, counting down.
TGTTTGGAACAGGGGAGATGGAGCAGGGGAGTTGGTGTTTAGTTGGTGTGGTGGAGGATAGGAGATGGTGGGGTGAAGGTTAAGGTGGGCAACATTCAGTAGCTAGCAAAGAAATGCACACACATTGACTTGTTCCCGAGTTCCGAACTCACTTGACATGAAACCCGGGACCCTAGACACAAAAACCGAGGAGAAATCAAGACAAATAAAATAAAATAAATAAAATAGAAACAAATAAAATAAAATAGAAACAAATAAAATAAAATAGAAAAAAATAGAAGTAACAGTGAACTAATAAAAATAAATAAAAGTAAAAATAGAAATAAGAGAAGTAAAACTAAAACTAATAAAGACATAAAACTATACAAGTAAATAAAATAAACTTAAAACTATGAAAGTAACAAAGGAATGGAACGAAATAAAATAAAACGAAAGCAAATAAAATATGAAAATAAACTAATTCTAATAAAAACTACGAAAAGAACTTAAAACACGACAAAATTACCAAATAAACAAGAAATGTTATTAAAGAGAGAACAAGAGAAAGAAAGGGAAATAAGATAAAATAAACACGAAAATGACTCTAAAATTACTCCCTAAATCATTCGTACTACTCTTAACTTTGAGTGGTGATCTCAACAATTTTACGAACCTCAAAGGAGTGTTAGGACTAAATAGAATGGCAGATTTTGACTCATTCACAACCTCCCCTGAAATCAGACAGAACTCGTCCAAAACTGGTTTAATCAACCTGCATGATGAAGGAGTTTCTTTGAAGCAGAAGAGGGCGTCATCCGCGAAAAACAAGTGGTTTATTGGAGCTACATTCCTTGCTAGTTTGATTCCTTGTAACTCACCAGAATTATGAAGAGAAATTAATCTTCTTGAGAGGGTTTCCATCACCAAGATGAAGAGGTAAGGGGATAAGGGGTCCCCTTGTCTAAGACCTGCTTTTGGATGAAAGAAAGGTGATGCTTCTCCATTGACTAGCACAGCGTAAGAAACTGTGGATATTCATTGTATAATCCATTTACGCCATTGATAAGGGAGCTCCATCTTTTCCAGAATTGCCTGAATAAAACTCCATTGTACTCGATCATAAGCCTTACTAAGGTCAATCTTCAGTATTCCCTCGAACCTACCTCCTTTCTTCCTCCCTTTGGTCTTTGTAAGAAGCTCATGAGCGATGTAGCAATTGTCCAACATAATCCTTCCCGGGATGAAAGCATTTTGGAAGTCACCCACTAGATCAGGAAGAATTGCCTTGAGCCTATTCACCATACATTTAGAATTATTTTGTAAAGTGAGTTACAGAGGCTAATGGGTCTAAATTCATTAACACTTTTTGGTTGCCTCACTTTTGGGATTAGAGTGATGAAAGTACGATTTGTCTCCCTTAACATGTTGCCTGTGTGAAAATGTTGAACCCCTTGGATAATTTCATTCTTTATCGTAGCCCAATTTTGCTGAAAAAATAGTGGTGGGCTTCCATCTGGGCTTGGGGACTTAAGGGGATGTGGAGCAAAAACAGCCCTTTTTATCTCCTCTTCTGAAAAAGGCTTGGCAAGCCAATCTTCGTGGGCCTGAGTTAAAATCGGGAGCAGCTCAGTCCAATTCTGGGTAAGAAGATTTTTCTCATTCAATTGGGCTTCTGAGAGAGGCAGCCCATTAAACAAGTTTTCAAGAAACTCCTTGAATTTTTTTTTTATTTTTTATTTATTTATTTTTTTTGAATCAAGGAAAAAAAAAAAAAAAGACTTGTAACCCGTAAATTGAACACTTTTATCAGTTGTTTTATTTTCACAAGAGTGAAAAATGAAAATGGGCCAAAGTTAGAGTTTCTGTACCAATTCCGCCCACGAGAAATATTGGTGGCCCCTTCTCCCTTGCTTCACAATTCCCTTTACACAATGACCAGGTCTAGGTTCTTTTCCCCCAACTCTATTCTCTCTCCTCTCCTACTATATCTTCCAATCCAACCAAACCAACTTCTCTCAACCTCTCTCTTCTTCTCTCAACCTCCTTAACTTCCCAAACAACCCCATCAACTCCCACAATTCCCACTTCATGAGGTCGAATAACAGACACTTCTTCTTCTAAACTTAACATTTTTTTTAAAAATAAAATTATCATTCAATATTCTCCGATTTTTCAGAACAATCCAGAATCAAACCAATGGAAACAGAGAAAATTCCGACGGGTTTCACCTACTTAGGCCGTAATTTCAGCGACCTTAACATAAATGATAACTCCTCGTCCGCCTTTAGCGACTGCAATAGCGACAGGTCCGGCGAATTCTCGTCAGCTACATCCGAAAGCCGTCGCAAACTCTGGCTTTCCTGCGCTAGTGCCGCCGATGATTTCTCCGATGAAATAATTCCTCATTTGGTTTCCGACTTGGAATCTTCCTCAGTCGATGATCAGAAACAAGCTGCCATGGAAATCCGTCTTTTAGCTAAGAACAAGCCTGAAAATCGCCTTAAAATTGCCAGAGCTGGTGCCATCAAACCCCTAATCTCTCTTCTGAATTCCTCCGACCTTCAGCTTCAAGAATACGGCGTAACAGCAATTTTAAATCTATCTCTTTGTGACGAGAATAAAGATCATATTACATCATCCGGTGCAATCAAACCGTTGGTTAGAGCCCTAAAGATTGGGACATCAACGGCGAGAGAGAACGCCGCGTGTGCGCTTCTTCGGCTATCACAGGTCGACGAGAACAAGTCATTGATTGGACGTTCTGGAGCAATTCCAGCTTTAGTAGATCTATTAGAAAATGGTGGAATTAGAGCCAAAAAGGATGCATCAACTGCACTTTACTCTTTATGTTCCGTAAAAGAAAACAAGATCAGGGCCGTTGAAGCAGGGATCATGAAACCGTTGATTGAATTGATGGCGGATTTTGGGTCCCACATGGTGGATAAATCGGCTTTTGTGTTGAGCTTATTGGTGTCGTTGCCGGAGGCGAGATCAGCGTTGGTCGATGAGGAAGGGATTCCAGTATTGGTAGAGATAGTTGAAGTTGGGTCTCATAGACAAAAGGAGATTGCGGCCGCGATTTTGCTGCAATTATGTGAAGACAGTGTTGTGTATAGGACTATGGTGGCGCGTGAAGGTGCAATTCCGCCGTTGGTTGCCTTGTCCCAGTCGGGTACTAGCCGGGCCAAGAGGAAGGTTAGTTCTTTTTTATCTATTTATTATTGCCTTACTATTTTATTGATTCACATTTTAGATATTTTACTCAAATCAAATATCAGTGATGCAACTTGCCAAATTTTGTGTCAAAAAAAAGGAAAAAAAATTGCCAAATTCAAATCAATTTTGTTAATATATATATATATATATTTTTAATACTACCTCCGTTACACATTATTTGCAACGATGTGACATAAAGTATAGAGGGAAAATGTCTAATCGTTGCAAATAATATGTAATGGAGGTAGTATGATTTTGCATTGTTGCATATATTGTTGGTTGAAATGTAAACCAATTTTAAATTTTATCATTCATTTGATTAATTCTTAACCAGTTGAAAAAAACTGAAAATTAAAATAACATTCTAGTTACAAATATACTAAGGAGTGTTTTGTTTTTGTGTAGTTGTGTATTATTAGTATAAATAATACAGAGTATTAGAATCTAATATTTATTTGCCGCCCATTGCCGAAATTCTTATATAAGTATACAATGAGCTAACTGATTTTTTTTAAAAATAATAATTATATATATTCAATCTTGGTATATTTATTGTTTGATGTTACTCCGTATGATGGAACTATCTTTGAAAAATTCCTAGATTTGGACCAGCAATGTTCAGAGTATTTAATAATGAAATGTACTTCACAAAATTTCGTTAAGGGTTGTTTTGTTAAAATTTTAAGTATTTGCTCATCAAATAAATGTTTGAAATATTTGCACGTCCTTATTGGATGATTTTGTTAGTTGCCATTGAACTCTTGGACTCTTGGTAGGTTTTTCAGTTACATTAATTATCAATTTGTTAAACTTCTTCCGTACTTTATACTCTGAGTATCGATTTTTTAAGATTTTAAATAAGATGTCAATTCAATTGAACCAAAATTCTATGTATTTTAGTACATCAATTATTTTCAATCTAATTAGTACTGTGGTAGCTGGCACATTTAGGTAAGATTACCTTGATTAAGTTTCAATTTTGGACTATCACAAACTGATACTCAAATTCAAATTTGCTCAAAGGGTGAACTAGTAGAACACAATTTTATTTTATTTTTTTTTTTAAAAAAAAAAACTCTATTTTTTTGGACACAATTTGATTCTATCACTGTTTACAAAATTAAAATGACTTCTACTTGTGGTTTTGTATATCAATATACAGTATAAATTTTTAATTGTTACAATTTTGGCCTATTACTTCCTCCGTTTTTAAATACTTGCTCCATTTCTCCATGCACGGAGTTTTAAGAGAAATTGGAGAAAGTAATAAAATATGGAGGTAATGGGGTTGTTGAGGGAATAAAAAATTATAAAAAGCAAAAGTAGTGGAAAAATAAGAGGAGAGAGAGTATTATGTTTGGTCCATTAAGTATGAGAAATAAATTAAATATTGTAAAAGGTTTCCAAAAAAGGTAATGGAGTAAGTATTTAAAAACGGCCGAAAAAGTAAAGTGGAGCAATTATATAGAAACGGAGGGAGTAATAATGAAAGACGGAAATTGATTTAGGCACACCCTTAATTGATTTAGGCACACCCCAATGTGAGAAGAGCATCGAAAACTGTGCTCGGACAAAGGGGTGTGCCAAAATCAATTTAGGGTGTACCAAAATCATTTCTCATGAACAAAATTAATTTAGGGTGTGCCAAAATCATTTCCCATAAAAGATGTTGGAAATATAGAGTAAAGACAGACGTTATAATTTACGAGTAAGTGAAAAAGAAGACAGAAAAGTAAGAAAATAAAGCGACAGTGAGTAAATAAGTAGAAAATCCTGAGTCATGTTTGTGGAAAGTTGAGGTGGAGGCTTCAGGATCACTATGCCGTTGTATTATTTGCTAGAAATACGGAGAAATCCTTGTCATTTTGTCAGTTTTCACCAAATTTAAAAAGATTTCTTACCTAACATACAAATCCAAGCGGACGCCTATTTCATCACTCATCTCGCATTACTTTCTGGATTTTTATTTTAAGAAAACTACAGTACTATTTACCTTTTTCTTTTTTACATTTTTATATATTCTTACAATATTGTTGACAGTAATATACTACTACTTCAAAATTGGTTAAGTATTTCAAAATTATGCCAGAAAAAAAAAATGATTTATATTTACTCTATACATTATGATTAATTCAACAATATAACGTGTAAAGTGTGGACGGTCAATGTTTCTCGTTTTATAATTAATCAAACCATTATAACTAATGTGTAACAAAGATATCTTTGTTCAAAAAAGGAAAAAGAAAAATATTGTGGTAGACTAGAAGTAATGTACTATTATAATCCTGTTAGCCCCACTAATTGACCTACTTATTTCCACAATTTTTTTGTAATCACATTATCTTTCGTGTTTGAAAAATAAGGAACAATTTTGATTTTATCTTGATGTTATTGTGGTTTTATATGAAATAAATAGAACTCTAGAGATCAAAGGAAGTACACCATTAATTACAGGCGAAGTGATAAGTCAACCTATGAAATTTAGTAGATTACTATAAATTTTGTCAAGGTATGGGTTTATAATCTTTATACTACCTCCGGTCCAAGTTAGTTGCAACTTTGGAATATTTTATATCTCACAAATAATACCCCAAAGTTACAACTAACTTGGACCGGAGGTAGTATATGGTTAATTGGTGATAAATAGCGAGCATAATTCAAATTAAAGATCTTGAGATTTTTGCAAATCTAGGAGAGTGGACTAGTCACCATACTGCACCTCTGCCGTAGCTTTGATCTCAAGTAGGGGTGTCAATCGGTTTTGCGGTTCGGTTTATCGGTTTTCGGTTTACAACGGATTGGTTTTTAACGGGTTGGAATTATTATCGGGTCAGTTCGGTTTATCGGTTTTAAATAATTTCGGGTCGATTCGGTTAGGTTTGTTTTTATTACAGTTTCTTTTCGGGTCGGATTCTAATCGGGTTGGGTTATAATTGGTTCGGGTCATAATCGGTTCGGGTTAAAGTCGGTCGGTTTAAAAACGATGTTTGTCAGTTTAAAGCGGGTTTTGAGTCAAAACATATCGGGTCCTAATCGGGTCGGGTTGTAATCGGTTCAAGTCATAATTGGCTCGAGTTGAACATAGTCGGTTTGACAACTGGTTTTGCCAGTTTTAAACGGGTTACGTTAACGTATATATCCTAGTATATCCTCAACATTCTATAATTAGTTATTCCAATAGATCATACGGAGTATTAATTAGTTGTTTAGCTTTAATCCCTTTTCTGTATAAAGATTTCCAGGATCAAATAATAATAACAAATCTAGAGTTAGCTTTTGATTCAGATTTTTTTTAATATAATATAGTGTTCGGCTTTAAGTTACAGGTTGTAAATGATTTGGGTTTATTAGGTTTTTGTCGGGTTTAATCGGTTTCGGTTTACAATGGGTCGGGTTGCTATTGGGTTCGGAAGTACTTGGTTCGGGTTGTTCTCGGTTTCGGGTTGTATCAGTTCTGCTTGATAATGGGTAAGGTTCATTAACGGTTCTCAAACATTCGGATCGGTTCAGTTTCAGGTTTTAAAAAATCGGGTCGGGTCGGTTTACGGTTTGAAAATAACAGGTTCATAGCGGTTCGGTTCCTTTTCGGAACAGTTCGAAACGGTTCGGATTCACCAGTTCGGGTCGGTTTTTGACAGCTCTAATCTCAAGTATTCCATATGGAAGGCACGTTTGATGCCATTTGTGAAATATTTATTTGCTTTTTCTTTTGGCCATCAAAAATTTATTCTCTTTTAAAATTAAACTATTGACTACTCATGATACATAGGAACCTGGCTTGCTTTTTTAAATAAAAAATTTGTTTTTTTAATAATAGTGAAACATTGTAGATAGAGAACTAGGACCTTTATTGAGTGGTTGACATTTAACACGTGTTTTACAATAATTTTGGGGAAAATTAGTGGGATCTCCTATTTACATAACTTCCTTATTCCATTGTGTTCTCGTCACCCCAACGTTTATGCTTAAGAACTTTCTCCCGGGAATAATGTTTTTGGTGAAATTTAAAAAAAGACAATAGTTAAGAAACCTCTTGGGGGCGTTAGATAAGATAATTAAAAGTAAAAATATAAAATTAAAATAAATATTAATTACATTTATTTACGCGTATATACATTTTCAAATTTATACTACTTTAGGAAGTATTTTAAATGTTTATCTAATGCATGCCCCAATAGTATTTGTTAGCAATATTCTATTAAAAAAATAATAATATCTATACTATATATCTATACTATATATTAAAAGTCGTTCCCAATCAAGATTACACGCCATATGTCACCCTCTATTTCACCAACAGGATGCCACGTCATTCAATTAAAACCCAATCAGATGCCATGTCAACCAATTAGAAATATGAACAGTACATGTCAATTAAAAATTGTTTATGTTAAGAATTGAACTTGGGTCCATTGAAAAAAAAACAAATAATTATATTGAACTTGGGTCCATTGAAAAAAAAACAAATAATTATACCATCTTTCCTATCTAATATTTTTGTTTATTCATTCTTCTTAAATATAGTTTATGTAGACCATTGGAGTGTATTTATTTGTACTTTTATATTTGTTATTTGTTAAGTAGTATTCCATACTAGATAATGTACATAAAAATTAAACTAAAAGTCAAATTCATCAACATAAAACATAATACATGAAAACTATATACCACAATAATATTTCAATTATCAACTCGGGCCATTGACCAGGCTGAACACTAGTTTTAGTTTAAAAAATTGAATAAAACAAAGATTATAGCAAACTAAAAAAAATTAGAAAAGTTCAAAAAGAAAAGTTGAATAAAAAATAGTTGTATAACCTCCTATTTTTTTTAATTACAACTTTGCAATATTTTATACCTCTCAAATAATACCCAAAGTTGTAACTAAAAAGAAAAAAAATAGATAAAAAAAATAAAAAATCAGAGGTACTATATTATATGGAGTATTATGAGATTGGAGGAGTTTTGTTAGTTAATATTGAATAGAAAATTATTTAATGTCCTGCTTGTATGATAAATTTAGAGGCAAATTTAGAGAGATGCATACGAAGGGGTCAGGTTTTATTTATGAATGAAGAGAGAAAGCTTCATAGAAAGAACTTCCTCATTATTATTACTAGAGTGTACCCGTGCAATGCACGGGATATATATTTTATAGAATGATATTACAAAAAAAAATCTAATCATGGGAGATTATAGTTTTTTTTTTTTTTTGTTTGTAATATTGAGTAAAATGGATAGTATGTGTGTTATTAGGAAAAATATTATTAAAAAAAATAATAGTGGAAGTTATTTGGAGAATTTTTTTTTTTGTTTGTTTTTAAAAAGAAGGTGGAAGTTATTTGGATTAAAGAGGATAATGCAAAAAAAAAAAAAAAAAAATAAATAAAAAAGAAAAAAGGGAGTGCATAAGAATTAAGGATTGAGGTTTTAGAGAAACCTCATTAACTTACTCTTCAATTATATATTAGATTTTTTTTGGTGTGCACCATACACCCATTTTATGAGCCGTATAGTGTAAAAAACAAGGGAGTGAGGGACGGAGCAACTTTTAAAGAGGAAGATAGTATATTGAATTATGTTCTAGATCTAGAAGCTAAGGATTTATTTGGCATTGTTTTTTGTTTTTTGTTTTTTGTTTTCATTTTTCAGGGAATAAGTAAAAGGTGTTTTCACTTTTCTGTTATCAGTTTTTAAAATTATCATAATATATTTTTTACACTGTCACTTTTCGGATTAGCTTGTTTCTTAATGTATTTTATACTTTTACTAACTTGGTTTAATTTTTGGCAAAATTTATTACTATTGTTCCCTCTTATCCCACAATATTTACAAATTTATATTCGCCCTCTTACTCGCACTTCTGACATCAATATACTCTTCAATTCCTATATTCTCTTGAAAATAATACACCTCAAGATTAAACATGGAGCTTGAACATTTTTGTACTACACCCGATTTAGAGTATTAATTCCCTTATGAAAAAAGAATAATATACAATTAAGGATTTTGTTTAAGCAAAACATAAACTATTATTATATACATATATATAGTATTTATGAGTGAATCAAATTATACAGTACTCTGCAAGTCATAATACTCCTAATTATGAAAGAATAATTTGAATAAATCTAATAACCATTATTCTTAAATTTTTGTCTGGTAATTTGTTACAAGTATGTTCATACATTATTAAACTTTTCCATGGAAAATCATTATGGTCTTATGTTCATAAAAAAAGAAATAAAAAATTATGGAATACTAATTATAGGTAACAAACTAACTATTAACAACTCAATTAATTTGAGATGTCGGAGATTATTACAATATGCTATATAATGTAGTTTGGCATAACTACTTGACCAATCAACCTGTCTTCTTTTAAGCATAAATTATTGGGTGTCAATGTGAAATGAACCTTTCCACATCGAAGAGGTAGGGGACACTATTATTTAGCGAATATAATGTATGTATGAATGTTATCTTCTTGTTTTATTTTGGCTTTCCCTATTTGTTGGATGCTAGTTTTGTGACATAATATAATGCTGATGTTGCTGTTTATTGTGGGACAGGCGGAGACATTGATTGAGCTTCTACGGCAACCAAGATCCGGCAACGCCGCTGCCAGAGACATTTGATTGTCTCAGTCCATTCTGTCCCACATGCCCTGCGTCCTCCTTACCCACCTTTTATATTCTCCTTTTTTACTATTGTGTTTCTCTCCTCTCCTCTCAGCCCCCCCTTTTTAACGTGTTTGTGGCAGAGAGTGTGTGTGCGTGTATGTGTGTGTCTACCTGAAGCCATGAATAGGGGCTTAACCTCCTTTACCAAGGGGTCCTGTTTTCTAATCAGGTGATGGGAACTTGTCGAAAAGGAGTCTAGCTAGGGTTTGTGCTCAAATGCGTGTATATACGCTTGTAAAAGTTGTTTTAGATCGTGGAAGTATTATATATAATCAATAGCTTGTCTCTTAGAAGGGGCGAGGTTAGAAAAAGAGAAGAAAATGAAAACTATAGAAGAAAAAAAGATTAATGAAAAAAAAAAAAAATTACAGTGTATAGTTTGTTTTCAGGTTTGTAAAGAGAAACAAATGAGCAAAGAAATTATGAGAGATGTTGGAGTCTCCTTTTCTTTAATTTAATTTGGGTTTATAAATGTTTCCTTTGTTGGGAAACATTTTTGTTTTATTAAATGAATGGGTGTTCCAATTTGGCATTTCCATTAAAAAAAGTTGGCAGCTTCCCGCAACTAGTAACCTTTTTTTTAAAGAATCTCCCTAATCCCCCGTGCCTATAAACAAGGGAAGATTGGGTACTTCCATCATTTGTTAATTAAAAGCAAATGCTATCAGATAAGAAAGTATTGTCTGCCTTCATAATGAGATTAACTTGCAGAAAAGGAACTTTATTAATGTTGGCTTTTACACTAATTTTTTTTCTTTTTGCTTTTTTTAAAATAAAAAAAAAAACAACTTTTGCTACGAAAGTTGAAAGAGACATATGGTTACAAACTTACAAATGAAATTTGTCAAAAATAAATCAATGTTATCATAGTTAACTCAAAATTAGAGGTGTCAAATCGGGTACCCAGATGGAGTTTGGGTTGGCCGACGACGGATCGGGATGTTTGGGTTGGGTAATGATGGGTCATTTTAATCTTAAAAACCAACTCAAATCGGGTTGAGCTTCATCAGATTCAGGTTAAAGTTGAGTTCAAGTATGGTCGGATACCGAATTAGGTCGAGTCAAATTCAAATCGAGTCATATCGTGTTAAGATGAAGTCGGATCCGGATTTTATTGGGTTTATTTGGGTCAAAGTGAATTTATTTGACTTTGGATCGGGTCATTTACAATTCGATTAGATCTTTGTTCAAATCAATTCAGTTCTGGTTAAAATTTGAATGTGATTGCTTCGATACAAAAATAATGGGTTAACTTATTACTTTATATTAAATTGTTGCAAATAATATGAAACGAAGGTAGTACAACACTCTTTACTGAATTACTTCATTAATATGACATGTTAAAATCGAGCATATTGTATACAATAATCACCCCGGATCATATACGAGTCAACTTTGCAAGTTATTGCTTCCATGTGAATTGTGGTACTCGAATAAATGATATTGTTGTATCCACTTATCTAATTAGCTACATTATTTAGGTATATAATGATAATATGGGATTTTTTGACTTTAGAGTACTAAAATCATGGATTAATTCACTATTATATCGATCAATGTACCGTTCCTATAATGTTGACTCAATTCAAACATATTCTTATTGCTTTGCTTTACTTTTGTGGTATCTCATTCATTCGGAGTATCAATTATCATTCCTTTCTGTGACTCCCTTCTTTAATTTGTTCTCTCTACAAATTCTACAATTCACAACTTGAATGTTGACTCTAGAAAAACTTCATCAAACAACGTAACTCAAATGTAAGGATATGATTCCAAGGTTGAGCCATCAAACATTCTCTATCACGAATGTACCAGTGGTAAAGAATTTGATTTCAAGATAGAACAAAAAGTTATGTTTAGAAACAAGTTGGGTTTAATTGAATTATGAGTGATTTCGGGTCGGTTTTAATTGGGTCATGGGAAGTTTCAAATCGGATAATTAAAGGTCGGGTAAAAAGTGGTATTTATTCGGGTCTAAATGGTTTCAGATAGATTTCATTTCGGGCTAGATCGAATTCAAACCTTATATTATCGGGTCTTATTGGTTTCAGTTTAAATATGAGTCGATTCCAAATTGGGTTTGGATCATAAATTATCAGGTGGAGTCGGTTTCGAGATAACGTCGAGTCGACTCTAGATCGGATTCGGATAAAAAATATCCGGGTCCTACCAGTTCGAAAACAGTTCGGTTTCAAGTAAACCTTTCGGGTCGGGTAAGTTTTTGACACCCCTACTCAAAATAAGTCAATATGTACTTTAACCAAAGTTAAATTAATGTGTCATAATTGAGTCTTAGCCTATTGAAAATCAATTAATCTAGAAAAAATTGAAACAAATAATTTCACGTTTGCCGCATCTTTTCAAAACAATACTCCCTCCGTTTCATAATGTTAGTCCCATATGGAATCAATCACATAAAATAAGAAAACAAATATATTTGGAATCTAACATTAAAGTACATCATAATTAATAATTAGATTACTTTATTTAACTTTTTAATTTTTTTTATTAGGAAAGCACAAGTCATAATTGTATAATTTAAGGTAAAATTTTCCTTACTTAGAGTCATGTCATCAATCCACAATCAATTAATTCCAAAAACAATCATGTTATAAATGAATTATATTCAATATGGGTAGATGTTTTTGAAACGCCCAAAATAGTGTATGGGACTAACATTATGAAACGGAGGGAGTATTATATTTTTGAACTTTGAAAACAATTTTACCTTATTGGAGATATTTTAGGATATTGTTAGTTGTTATTATTGTGATACGTTGAGATAATTTTTTAGGTAAATATCTTATGTGAAAATATGATAGGATATTGTGGAATATTAGGGTAATGTCAACTAGGGGTGAGCAAAAAATATGAGCACCCGCTTTTGAAATTGGAATCGGTTAGGACCCGGCAGATCTGGACCTGGAATTGGTCTCGGTGGATCCGGGACCGATTCCAAAAAAAATAGGATCCGATTTGAACCAGTTCCAAATCCAAAGTCCAAATATTTAAGACTCGCTACCACCCGGGTACCCGGTTTTTACAATAATGAATCTAGTAAATTGGATATGGTTTTATAGACTTTATGAATTTTTCCCACCCGAAGCCCAATATTTAAAGGACTAAGGCCCCGTTCTTTTGAGCATATGGGCAGAGCATAGCAGATTTCAGCAGAGCAAAGGAGATTTCAGTAAAGCCGAGCCGAGCAGAGCAGAGCAGATTTCATTATTATTATTATTTTTATTGTTATTGTTATTGTTATTACTACTACAACTACTATTACTACTACTATTATTACTATTACTAATATTATCGCATTATTATTATAATCATTAAATTTTACTATTAAATAATAATTATTATTCTTATATTAATTATAATAATAATAATTATTATTATTAAATATTATTTAATTATTAATATTATTATTATTGTTATTATTATTATAATAATATTATTAATTTTAATATTATTATTATTATTAGAAATTAATAAATATTATTTTTATTAAAAATTAATAATTTGTATTATCTTTGAATATTAGTTATTATCTTAATATTCATTTTTATTATAAAAAATCAATTATTATTATAATTAATATTATTAATTATAAGTATTACTATTACTATTATTATTATTAAATATTAAACATTAATTATTATTATTAATATTATAATTAATAAATATTAATTATTATTATTATTATTATTAAATATTAATTGTTATTATTATTATCATTATTAAATATTAATTATTTATTATTATTATTATTAAATATTAATTATTTATTATTATTAAATATTAATTATTTGTTATTATTATTAAATATTACTTATTGTTATTATTAAATATTAATTATTTATTATTATTATTAATTAAATATTCAGTATTAATTTTAAGCCGAGCAGAGCAGGGCAGGGCAGGGCAGGGCAGAGCAGTGTAGAGTAGATTGAAGCAGAGCAGAGCAGAGGGGCTTAAGCCTCCATCTATAAAACCCCAACATTCTTTCAATCCCTCAGCCTCCATCCCTCTTCTTTCACATCTCCCTTCATTTTCTCTCTCCATATCTCTATTGCAATAATGACAAAACTAACTTCATTTTCTCACTCCCAAGTCATTATTTTCATTCTTCTTCTCTGATTTCCCCCTTTCTCTCTGTCTAAACTTTTCTAATGATTCAATAAGTCTTATAAATGGTGATGTTGATCTCACTAAAACCAACACTATGTGTACGGGGTAATACCAACAACGTGAGTATTTAGCCGATAAGAGTCTTACATTATTAATCAACCAGGAATTAGTAAATTAGCTTAACATCCATAAAGACTGCTTCTCGGCCACGTGGAGAGGTGTTTAAACCAACTAGTCAGGAGAACAGTATACTCGAGCTCGGAATCCGAGCAGATAACCTTTTCATTCCACACGTTTACGCTCCGAATCCTTACTAACTTAAGCTTCGGAGGCGGACCACCGACCATTCGGTGCTCCGTTGTTTTGCAGGTACAGGCGTCCGAGTTGAGCACCCAATCTTAGTGTTGTAACTCTCCTGAGGGACACAGAAAACCCTGAAACATTTGGCGCCGTCTGTGGGGAGAGTACCTCTAAGATGGCCTCACAGGAAACTGTACCAACTCCAGAAACCAATCGGCCTCCAGAGACCAATCGGTCCCTGGAAGATGTGTTGGTCCAAACGGACCATGACTCAGGTGACGACGGTGACGTCGAAACCTATACTGCCCGAGATGGGTCTTTCATTTTTAGGCGCATCCGCAGCAAGGAAAAGCGGGAGCGCACTCATTCTCAGACTGCTCCGAGCATAACAGCCGGATAGTCAACAAAGCCGGTTGATCCTACCCAGGCGGCAGGATCATCCCCAGTAACCCGAGACGAGCTCATGAAGCTTGTGAGCAGTCTCCGAGGTGAGATTTAACAACTCACCGACAAGAAGTCGGCTACTCCTAGAAAGGAGCATTCAGCCAAGAATTCAGCCCAGGTGGGCAACAATAAATCGATCAGGGACCGACAGCCGACTCCTCATCCTGCCCCTAAGGAGAAGGCTCGGCCTTAGTTTGACCTTACCAGACTCCGTTTCCCAGAAACGGGTAAAAGAAAAGCCATTAGGCATGTTCAACCGGATGTTAGCAAGAAAACATTCTCTGACGCTCGACATTACATCGAGTAGAAGAGGAATGAGCTTTCAGAGTCGGCTTCAACGTCGACTTATCATGATAGCTTCCAGACTACCTCTTTGAGGTATTCACAATCTGTGCATGCGACTCCAGTAAGCAGCCCTCGGGTTTAAGCTGGACCTCATGTAATCCAGTCGGCTCGGTACATGGCTCAGCCATTGTACCAGTCGACTGCCCAACCTTATATTCAACCTCCCTTCTTTGGGGGGCAGGCGGCATCCGGCTATCAGCCCATGGACTAGCAGCTTAGGCTGCAACACCTTGGAGATCAACCATCTGCCTTCTCCAAGGAAATAACCGAAGCCGAACAACCGACCAAGGTTAAAAATGTGTTGGTTGGGACCTATGATGGGACCACCAACCCTGAAGACCACCTGTTAGCATACACCCACCTCATGTATTTACAGGGGTTGGATGATGCCGCATGGTGTCGCTGTTTTCCTGCCACCCTGAAGGGCATAGCCCAGCAGTGGTTTGACAATCTGCCGGCTGGTTGCATCAATAGCTTCAAGACGCTTGCGTTCTTGTTTGCTTCTAACTTCTCTATGAACATCCCTACCAAAAAGACAAGCCTTGATCTTGGAAATGTACAGCAGGGAGATAGAGAAGGCCTGCGTTCCTACGTCAGGCGGTTCAATCTGGTGAGAATCCAGATCCATGGGCTGTCTGATGAGGTCGCCTTTACAGACTTCTTCAAGGGTCTGAAGGACGGTTCTACTTTCAAGTATGAACTCGTCCGCAAACAAATCTTTACCTTGCAGGGGGCACTGCGAGAGGTGGAAGCCTATATACAGGCGACCGAGCTCTGCTCCTCCAGCAAGCAGTCGGACTCTAAAAGGTCCGACCGACAGAAGGAGAGTCGGTCTGCTCAGCCGGCTCCTAAGCCAGAAGAGAGCAAAAAGAAAAAACAATCTCGGCCGTTGATAACTCCGATCAGCCGGCCCAGAAGAAGAAGAAAGAGTGGAAACCGTACGTCCCAAGGTACGAGTTCCACAAGGACTGCTGCTCCATCCTTTTGGAAATATACGATCGGCTGACTCTTGAGAAGCCGACTCTAATGAGAGGTTCCGCTGAGAATCGGAACAAAAATTAACACTGCCATTTCTATGAGGATTTCGGCCATGACACCAACGACTGTTTCAGCCTCAAACGAGAGCTTGACCGTCTGGCCGACAAAGGACAGCTGAAGTCCTATGTGAAGTCCAAAGTGACTTCAAAGGCGAATCCGGGGCAGTCCGAAAAGAAGACTCCCCAGCCTACTGTTAGTACTAAGACTGATGAAGATCCGGTATATACAATAGCAGGCGGATTCGCCGGGGGTGGCCCGACCATTCGGGGCACCAAGGATCATCTGAACAAGATGATCCATTCTGTTGAAGAGGGAGAGGCGGCAAGCACATCTGCCTTCCCCGAAGTCATCATCACCGAAAAGGACAGAGGCAAAGTCCGTCGGTCGCATGATGACCCTGTGGTCATTGAATGTAAAGTAGCCAACCAACTGGTTGGTCGAATTTTGATAGACACAGGCAGTTCCTCTGATCTTATCAGCCTCAAATTCTTATCCAATCTAAAGTACAAGCCGGATAGCATGATGGAGGTCTCCCACACCCTTGTAGAGTTTGGGGGAGGACTTGTGCATCCAGTCGGACGGATAGACTTGCCCGTCCGCCTGGGAAAGAAGGGAAACGGTTGTCATATGACCATCCGTTTCCTAGTGGTTGAAGAGCTCATTGCTTACAACCTCATCTTTGGCCGACCCACTCTGAACGAGTGCAAGGCCGTCATCATTCCAGCCCTCATGCTTGTCAAGTATGAAAGGGATGATGGCACAGTCGGTTCCCTTAATGGGGACCAAAAGACAGCTCGAGAGTGCTATCTCTCGGACGTCAAGCCCACGGCTGTAGCAACCGTCCGGGGCAAACAAACAATCGACCTTGATGATATCAAGGAAGATTAGGCGGCCCCACCAGTCGAAAAAAAGAGAAAGATTGATCAGCTGGTGGTTAGCAAAAAAGAAAAGTAATAGCAATCACTGACCGGGGAACGGTCAGACGACCTCCGTCCCCAGCCGACTGGTGACCACATTGATATCCCTCTAGACGACACTCGGCCAGAGCGGACTGTTAAGGTGGGGACGGTTGCATTTGCTAAGCTAGGTGACAGCCTGCACCAGCTTCTGAAAGAATTCAAAGACATCTTTGCCTTTGAAGTGGAAGAGATGCCTGGCATCAGCCCGGATCTCGCTGTCCACAAGCTTGCCGTGGATCCCAAAAAGAAGCCCATTCGGCAAAAGAAAAGAAACCACGGGAGGAAAGAAGTCAGGCGACAGCAGCTGAAGTTAAAAAGCTGCTGGACGCCAAGTTCGTTCGGCCATGTAATTTCCCTGAGTGGGTGGCTAACGTTGTGTTAGTATAAAAGCCGAACGGAACTTGGCGGATGTGTGTTGACTACACCGACCTGAACAGAGCATGTCCGAAGGATAGTTATCCATTGCCAAAGATCGACAGTCTGGTCGATTCAACATCCGGACATGCCCTGATGAGTTTCATGGACGCCTATTCAGGCTTCCATCAGATCCCCCTGTGGAAAAAAGATTAAGAAATTAAAAGACGGCATTCGTCACTGATCAGGGGTTGTTCTGCTATACCGTGATGCCGTTTGGTTTGAAGAATGCGCCTGCTACTTTCCAACGAATGATTAATACGGTCTTCATTAATCAAATTGGGAGGAATGTAAAAGCATACATTGATGACATGGTAGTCAAATCCAAACAACAAGCGGATCACCTTGCTGATCTCCGAGAAACATTCGCCACACTCAGGCGGCACAATGTCATGCTAAATCCAAAAAAGTGTGTCTTTGGTGTTGAGTCTGGGCAGTTTCTCGGATTCCTGATTGACCAAAGGGGAATAGAGGCCAACCCTGAGAAAATACAGGCGGTCATCGACATGCAGTTGCTCCGTACTGTGAAAGAAGTGCAAAAACTAACAGGTTATCTGGCGGCCCTGGGGAGATTCCTCAGTCGGTCAGGCGACAAGTATCTCTACTTCTTCCAGGCAATCAGGAAGAAGACCAACTTTGAATGGGGGGATGATGCAAGAGAGGCGGCCTTTCTTTACCGAGGCTTGTTAGCCCTCTGCCCAAAGAGAAGCTCTTCCTGTACTTGGCCGTCTCCGATCATGCCCTCAGCGCCGTTCTCTTAGCTGAAAGAGACGGCACCTAGCTCCCGGTCTATTTCATCAGCCATGTTCTTAGGAACGCTGAGCTTCGGTACCCCGTGGTTGAAAAATTTGGTCTTGCCCTTTACATGGCCATCAATAAGTTGAAACCCTACTTCTTGGCGCATGCGGTATTGGTCTACACTGACCAACCGATCAAGTGACCACTTACAACCTTGGAGTCTTCTGGACGAATGCTCAAATGGGCGATTAAAATGCAAGGATTGGAAATCACTTACGAACCAAGGAAAGCAATAAAGGGCAAGCATTCGCCGACTTTGTTGTGGAAATGACAAGGCCGGTTGCTCCGGACGATACTAGTCAGGTTTGGAAAGTGTATGTGGACGGGAGCTCCACTACGAATGACTGTGGTGTAGGAATTATTTGTCAGTCTCCTGAGGGAGACAAGTATGAGTACGCACTACGATTTAAGTTCTAGGTCTCTAATAATGAGGCCGAGTATGAAGCCCTACTTGCCGGCATTCGATATTGTAAGGCAGCAGGGGCAAAGAAAATTGACGCCTGCTTTGATTCTCAACTGGTCTTACTCCAAGTCAATGGGACGTACGAGGCCACTCATCCGGCCATGATTAAATACTTGCAGGCGGTTAAGGATGAAGTTGGGATACTTAAAGAATTCCATCTAAGGTCTTACTCCAAGTCAATGGCACGCTCCCTAACTCACCACAGGAGGCGGCTGTTCTGAAAAAACGAGCAGCTAACTTCGAGTTGCGACAAGGAGAACTCTTCAGGGCTGGTTTTCTGAAACCCATGTTGAAGTGTGTTACCCATGAGAAGGGTAAAGAAGTCCTCGAAGAGTTGCGTTCGGGATTCTGCACCTCCCATATAGGCGGCAGATCCCTCGTTGCCAAGGCCAGGCGGCTTTACTTCTGGCCGACTCTGGAGTCGAATGCAATGGAGATGGTGAAAAAATGTGATAAGTGCCAAAAATTTTGCAAGCTCATCCATCGTCCGGCTACAGACGTGATGGCCATCCACAGCCCAATACCCTTTGCCAAGTGGGGCATGGACATACTGGGGCCATACACAGCCGCACCAGGCGGCAAGAGCTACATATTGGTGGCTATGGATTACTTTACCAAGTGGGTAGAGGCGGAGGCGGTCAAAAACATCAAGACAAAAGATGTCATTTCCTTCATCTGGAGGAACATTATCACTCATTTCGGGGTGCCCATGTCTATAGTTTTTGACAATGGTCCTCAATTTGAGACGCCTCAACTCAAGACTTGGCTGGGAGACCAAGGGATCTCAAGCTTCTTTGCATCAGTCGGCCGGCCTGAAGCAAACGGCCAGGTCGAGGCCTTTAACAAGTTAATCTCAGACGGGATTAAGAAGAGAATTGAACGGGCTAGTGGCCTTTGGGCGGATGAATTATCACACGTCCTCTGGTCCATCAGAACGACTGCTAAAGGGGCGACTGGAGAAACCCCATTCCTTATGGTGTATGACACAGAAGCTGTCCTGCCCATTGAACACTATGAGCCGACTCTTCGAACCATGTTGTATGACGAAGAGGCGAACTGGGAGGCCATGCATCTAGCATTGGACTCACTTCCGGAGCGCAGGGGCAATGCTGCCTTGCGCCACGAGATATACCGTCTGAGAATGACTCGGGCATACAAGAAAAGAGTACACAAGCGTCCTCTCAAAGTGGGGGACTTTGTGCAACGGAAAATGGAGGCAATCGGTAGGGCTAATGAGCAGGGAAAGTTAACCCCAAATTGGGAAGGCCCTTACCGAATCTATGAGGAAGTAAGAGACGGCACCTACCGCCTGGAAGAACCAGACGGCAAGCAGCTGCCAAGAACTTGGAATGTAGACAACTTAAAAAACTACTACTTCTAAGTACGAATGTAAATACCTCAAATTTTGTTATCTCAAGTTTTGTTAATGAGAATATGCCTTGATTTCCCAACTTGTCTTTTTATTTAAGTTTTTTAGTGTCGCCTGTACAAAATCCAGGCGGCCAATGCATTTGGAAAGCGTCTGTCCCAACAGCAGACGCACTAATCTTTCTGAAGGAGCCAATTGTTTTAAAACAGTCGTTCCTACGAAGTTCATTAAGTCTATGTCAACACTTAACGAATATTTACTTGATCATTTACGAGGCCTAAGGCCAGGTAAAATCATGATGAGGCCAATAGCCGGATATTTATAAACAAATAGAGACCGAATGGTCACAGTCTGCTCCAACATGAGTATAACCGTCTGCTCCAACATGAGTTAGATAACCGGCGACGTCCATTCGGGCGAATTCGTCGAGGAGAAGCATCTCCCATTTGGGTGGCACATTGCTCTACGAATACATCAAGTGGCCCTACCGAATGCTAAGGCAGCATTCACAATCGTTTTTTTTAATCGAAAGTGAAATCTAAAAGGCCAGAAATCTCTAACTATTCTAGCACAGTTTGAATAGTTAGAGATGTGCTTGTTTTTGCTTTAGGGCAAGGCAGGCGGAAAATTCTTGTTAATTTACGAGTTAAGTTAACTACTTAGCACCTAATGAGGCCTTTGTCCAGATGACGCCTGTTACTGCTCAGGCACGGAACAGGCGGACTATATCTTTTGAAGAAAACTTGCTTAAACACTTAGCAAAATAAAGAGAGACCTGTGGGTCGGATGCGCCTGCTCCTTGCTCTTGGGGCAAGACAGGCGGACAATTCTTCTTAAGTTAATTGGCTAAGTTACAAACTTAGCATCTTATCTCAACGAGGCCTACGGCGGATGCGCTTGGTTTTTGCTCATAGGGCAAAACAGGTGGAGGTTTTCCCCTTAGAAAAATTTGCTAAGTTAAAATTTGAGTTTCGTTTGAGCCAATGGCCGAATGAAAACAATAATTTGCTAATTTTGGATGGCCGTCTGTCGTGTAGTTTGGGGCAATCACCATAGTGATTGATTGACTTAGAAACCATACATACTCTTCTAAGTATCAATAATTTCTAAGTCAATCAATCCAATCAACCGAAACCACTCGACATCCGTCCAGGGGAAAGAACATTCGCATGGTATACAGGTTCTAATACTTAGCCAAAAAACATGCAATGAAAAAATTTGCTCGGACAACAATATGAATAACTTCAGCCAAACGGCCGAATGTTTTTGAATTAAAATCCCAATCGCCACCAGAAGACTGGGTAAGATTGTTTGCTGGCAAAGCCAGAGAAATTTTCAGATTACCTGACCCCTTGGTCGGTAAAGATACATGAATACTCGGCACACAGGCCTTAAAAGGAAATACATGGCCATCCGGCCGCAGAAACAGACATTAAGCTTAAATGATCAGGGGAGGTTCTCAGCATTAGCAACCGGCCTGTTGTCCTTCGGCTGCTCTTCATCATTCTTCTCCACCTCCTCCGCCTGATCTCCTTCCTCCCCACTGGAGGATGACTCCCTAGAAGAGTCAGACCCGGAACCTTCCTCGGCCTCAGCAGCAGCCTTAGCTGTATTCTCAGCCTCTTCAATGAGGCGAGCGTTAAATTCCTTGCTGGCCTCATCAAACTTGGACTTCCAAGCCTAATAGTTCGAGTCCGGTTGTACAGCCGCCCAAGTTTCCCACATGATGGCATCATAGTCACTCATCATTTGCTGAACAAGAGTTTCTCTCTCTTGATCAGCCAAGGACTCATACTTGGTCTTCAGCTGCTTCTCCTGGTTGGACAGGCGCTGCTCCAGGCGGGCCACCCTCTGCTTGGCCCTCTCGGCCTCCTTCTTGGCCTCTTGAATAGGCTTAAGCTTATCCTTAAGACTTTTGATTTCGGTCTTAAGGGCAGTGATTTGCAGGCGGGCCGAGTCCAGGTCATTCTTCACCTGCAGATTGGCTTCCGCCTGGGAATACATCATATCAAGCATCAGAAGCTCATTCTGAGCAATATCAAATTGAGCTCTATCCAAGGCGGACTCGGCTCGAGCATTAGCGGCTGTTACCTCTTTGGATTTATCCTTGAGGGGTTGCCTGAGCCCTTGAACGCGCAGCATGGCCTGCAAAAGAGCGGAATGATTAAAACCAGGCGGATAAAAAAAATGCTTAAGTTAAAATTTGTACCTCGCAGAGGTTCCCCAAGATGCCATCCAAGTCCAAGGTGCCGACTCCTCTGACAGACGCCCTGTCATCAGGATCAACCGCCCTCAGCATGGACCTGGCCATCTGGATTACAGTCGGCCTCTGCACAGGGACTGAAGGAGGAAAAAGGTTAGAAAAATAATACAAGTTTATTTAAATGGAAGAACAAAGAAGGCGAATGGTTTTTACCGTCGTCATGTACTTCCTCCACTTTCCCCAGACTTCTCCTCTCTCCTGTTGAGCCGACAGCAGTGGTGGGTTGCTTGAAGCCACCCTTCGATTTGCTGATCTCCTTATCAGCTTCGAAAGAAGAGGTGTCTTGGCCTCTCTTTGGTTTGTGATCTATGTGCATCCGGTCGCCCTTGCTGGATGCGCTCACATCACCCGCCCTAGTCTTTTGGAGTTTAGTGTCGGATGGTTTGGAAGGAGATCTGGTAGGGGCACCCTACATCAACACAAAAGAGAAAACATGTTAGAAACCATGCGGACAAATTTAGCATTAGTAAAAAATGCTATGTATAGCAAGTCTTTACCTTGGGGGTACCGACTAGTTTGTGCTCATCACCCGCCTTGGTGTGGATGGTTGCCTCCGCCTTGTTGAGGACGTTTGATCTGTATCGAGCAGCAGATACAACCGGCTTCCTTGATGCCGAAAGCTTCTCCATTGCTTTGTCTGCAAAAAGAACAAGTGTTAGAATCATCAAACAAGTATTGAAAAGCAAAATGAAATTGCATATTAAATAGACGGCCGACTACCTTTCGGCATCTCAGAGCTTAGCCCATAGGCGGCTAAGAACACTCCCTCTTCAAACCATTTGTACAAAGGGAGGTAACATTGAGGGACAACTTCCTTGTCCCCCTCTGCATTCGTCCTCACAGACACGGTAAACAACTCCTTGTCATAAATCTCCTCTCGCGCTCGCCTATGGAGAGGCAGCAACGCACTCCTGCCTGCTAGGAGAGGTGGATTCTTATTCCACCTGTTATACTTTTGGTTCAGGCGGCTGTCGGCAGAATGGACTATGTAGAACTTAGTTCTCCAATCTTTCCACTTGTCTCCTTGCCAACAGCCATCATGTACCCCTTGCAAGTGGTCAAGGTGTACCAGCCTTCACCTCCTCTAGCAGGTGCCCTACTTAGAAAATGCATATGGGCGAACGCTTCAAAGCTCGCCTCCACCTGCAGCATCTCACATGCGGCAACGTACCCAAGAATTTTTATCCAAGAGTTGGGCACAAGTTGCCAGATACCCAGTTGGTATCCGTCCAAGATCCTCTCCATGGCCGGATGGAGAGGGAAGCGATGGCCTGCTTGAAAGGCCGCTTCATAACAGCCGAACGCTTTGCCCTGGTAGCTGGCCAGGCTCGGCCAAGTGATGGTGTCGTCCTTTTTAGGGACAGACAAAGAATAGCCATGGCCCAATACGACCTTACGCCTAAAATAGGCAAGGCCGGATTCCATGGAGGTCCGCTTGCTGGGCGGAACATGGTGATAGTAGGGGGCTTTTTCCGAATGCCTGGAAGCACTCGGCTCGGCCCAGCTGTCCCCCCTTTCCACTGCAAGGGACTCCCTGGCAGAATCTATTTTGGTCCTTGCCTCCTCCGAAGTTATGGAGGCATTCTCTAAAGAAGATGATGAGGCCGACTCGTCATTAGAGCTCTCATCAGAGCTGGGGGACCGTCGACTGGTGCCAGCGGGGTTCTCCCCCAGACTCTCTTCCGGCGCCTGTCCAGAAGGCCCGGGTCTGTATTGTTCATCCGCCTCCCCCAGGATTCCATCACTGGGAGTTCCACTAGAAGCGGACGAATGATAATAGGTGGGGGTTGGAGGAAGATAGGAAGGGCTGTTTGGGTGCTCAGACACCTCGCTTGCAGGCGCCCTTATTGAGCCGTCTGAATAGACAGTCGACCCATCCGAATGGTAGAAAGATCCATCGGAGTTATATTTTCTTGCTGTTCTTTTAGTTTTGGCCATAGTTCGGAGAAGTTCGCAAAGTAGGATCTTTGGCCAAGCATTCGGCACTGCTAGTTCTAGATTCAGCCGTCCCCGGTGACCGGCTAATCACTATCCTATGCCGTGCCGCGTGCGATTTGGAAACCATTTTTTCGAAAACAAAGAAAAAATGGAAAGTAAAGCAAAGAAAACAGGCGTTACCTTAAGAAGATGGTTGAAAGACGCTTGGTTGTTTGAGAAACAATCGGACAGTTGGCCGAGTGTCGGATGCTTGTAAAGTCAAAACACTTAAGGAATTTTGAGATTCTTTGAGTCAAAAAGTCCAATATTCTCCAAAGATTCGCAAAGGTGTGAATCTAGGGGGGGGGGGTCAAACCTTACTATTTATAGGGGGGTAAAACCCTAAAATTTTCCCTCCAACAGTAACTTTTTGAATCCGACCACTCGGATACTGACACCTATCACAGGCGACACCTGGCAAGCGCGTGCCACTTGTGAGTGGCAAATGATTTGGGTAAAAAACCCTAGCCAGTTGGCCCAATAAAAAACCGCCACGTGTCACTGGAATGGGCGCCACCTTAGACCTTCCAAGGGGCGACACGTGGCAGGTAGAGAGCAGGCCCCTGGATTTGGCGGCTTTCAAGGCCCAAATCCCGAGGCCCTGCAAAAAGCTGCGTGCCCTTCCCTAGGGCACGAAACCCTAGGGAGGGCACACTTTCCTAGGACCCTATAAATAGGGAACATTCCCTTCATTTATGGGATACGTTCTCACTTTTACGGACACACTTTTCTAGGAATATTCATTGATTGAATACCAATCATTGTCTGAACTGTCACTCTCAGGAGAACAGTACACTCGAGCTCGGAATCCGAGCAGATAACCTTTTCTTTC
The DNA here is from genome assembly GCF_948465745.1 of Chenopodium album. Lineage (NCBI taxonomy): Eukaryota > Viridiplantae > Streptophyta > Magnoliopsida > Caryophyllales > Amaranthaceae > Chenopodium > Chenopodium album. Next base: position 21,669,940 of record NC_137858.1, on the reverse strand, counting down.
CGCACGTTTACGCTCCGAATCCTTACTAACTTAAGCTTCGGAGGCGGACCACCGACCATTCGGTGCTCCGTTGTTTTGCAGGTACCGGCGTCCGAGTTGAGCATCTAGTCTTAGAGTTGTAACTCTCCCGAGGGACACAGAAAACCCCGAAACAGAACAGACTCGACGAATTAATTCGAAAGAAATTAATTCGTTGCCCGAGTATTAAATATTTAGACGTCGGAAATTTGAGCTTAGAGGGTCGAAACCGATCGTCGGAAGTCGAGTAAAAAGTAGTAAAAGACAAGACGGCAAAATTAGTAATAAACCAACTATAGGGGATAGCTCCTGCTGAGCTATTCCTTCCAGCTGGGCTTAGTTGAGAGGAACGTTCTTACAGGCAAAGAGTCGGCATGAGTGACCTCATACCACCTCTTGAGGGGCTAGTTTTATAGGGTAGCTCCCGCTGAACTATCGCCCAGCCCCCAGGGTGCGCACTCACTGCCGAGTAAACTGCTAAAGAAGGGCTCATCAGCCCGGCAGAGTCAGCCCGCAGGGCTAACCAGGCTAAAACTCTCCACGAAGGAGACAGTACGCCTATAAATAGAGGGTAAAGTACAACGGAAAGGAGGTTAGACACTAAAGTTATTGTATTCTATACATCTTTCTAAGTACACTTTCTCTCTTTAAACACTTTCTGACTTAATCTTCGGAGGGGGGTTCCTCGAGCCACCCCCAAGGGCAGTTTACGTGTGCTGCCTTGTGTAGGTAGTTGACGGGGCCCAGCTCACCCAGCAGAACCCTTGGATCCACACCTGGAACAATTGGCGCTAGAAGGAGGGGATTGGATCACCTAACCTGAGGTTCACCAACTGAGCTAGGGACTAGTTAACTTACCACCATGGCCGGAGAAGAAACTGTACAAACACCCACGTCCAAAGCTAATAAGACCAACCAGACACCACAAAAAGCACCCCTAGTAACTAACGATCCAAAAGGATCCACCGGAAACCCCAAATCAACCATCTCACAGAAATCAAACCCCGTCGGATCAACGTCAGCTACTATTTTCAAGTACAGAATGCCGTTAACTGACGCGAACAATGAACTTATTATTTCAGCACCTGTAACCCAGAAACCGTAGCCCGTGAACATGCCAGCCATTCTGCAGAACCTCTCTAAGTTCAGTAAGGAGCAACTGGCTGCAATGATGGCGGTCCTTACCAACATGGGTAAGGGAGCCAATCCATCATCGGCAATGGCAGCTGTGCAGCCCTCAGCGAAAAAGCCGGAAGCCTCGACTCTCACCCCTGAGCAGAAGGAGCTCATTCAACTGAGGAAAAAGGTATTGGAGATGGAGGCTCGCAACCTGAACCGAGAATGGAGCGTGGAGGAAATAACCCCCACTCAGATCAGCCCGGTGAAGCGGGTCCCTTGTAGTAGGTCACCGGCCGCAAAGCGGGGACCCAACCCGGAGAGAGACAAGCGAGCACGAATCCAGGTTGTTCCAGAAGATTCCCCATTTCGCCGGGAGATTCTGGAGGAACCCATGGAGAAGGTGAAGATGCCGAGCTGCAAGTACAATGGGAATACAACGCCCAAAAGCCACATATCAGCTTTCGAGAATCATATGGTACTCTACACCATGATGGACTCAGTCTGGTGTAAGGCTTTCCCACCAACTCTGGAGGGGCTGGCAGCGGAATGGTATGGCGCCATCCCAAAATGTTCTGTATACTCGTACAACTAGCTGAAGAGGATGTTCATGGAGCACTTCATAACCCTAGTGCACAGATTTAAGATGACAATCGAGCTGATGTCCTTGGTTCAGGGAAAAGATGAGCCCCTGAGAGATTTTATCACCAGATTCAACAAGGAGGCAACAACCATTCCGAACATGAGCCAGGAGGTAGCACTGTTGGAAATGCAGAGTGGTCTACTGCCAGGGTCACCCTTCAGGGCGTATATGGGGCGTAGGAGCCTCAAAACGCTCGCGGAAGCGCTGGGTAAAGCGCACGAGTTCATCAAGGCAGACGAGACTGACAGGGCAATGCTGGGTAGCAGCAGGGACCCAGTCAGACGGGTAGAGGTCACCCGGACAGAGAACATGCCCAGGGTGGACCAGCCAAGCAGAGCTGAGCAAATCCGCAGAGAAGCGGACAGGGTCGAAAGGCTGAGAAGATCTGATCCGCGGAGAGGGCCAAGGCCTGGGAAGTTAGATCAATACACCCCATTGACCCATTCAAGATCTCACATATTCAGCGTGAACAAAGCTGACGATAAGTGGCAGTGGCCCCTAAGGATGATAAATAGAAGCCGTGATACCAGTAGGTGGTGTGACTTCCATAGGGACCATGGCCACACCACTGAAGAGTGCACGCACTTGAAGGACAACATAGAAGACTTATTAAGGAGAGGATATATGACCCAATTAAGCAGCGTGATGATCCTCCCAAAAGGAGGGAGGAGGATAGAGCGGGCCGAGCTGACCGCAGAGGAGGTCATAGGGGTCCAGCTGGAGACAGGGATAGAGATGGCAAGCCAGAGGGAAGGGTGTATGTGATCAGTGGAGGACCAGTACATGGGGAAACAGTCAACAGAGCACGGGCTGACCTAAGGGCAATGATACATTAGATTAATGACAATGACAAGCGTAGATGACCACCCTTTCCCCCGCAGCCACGAGCCACGTTTGATGAGTATGACCAGAAGGGCATAATTTACCCTCATGATGACCAGCTGGTGGTAACAATGAGAATTGCAAACTGGGAGGTGGATAGAATACTGATAGACGGAGGCAGCTCACCCAACATCATCTACATCAGTGCGTTCAACGAGTTGAAGTTGGACAAAAAGGATCTAAAGAGAGTAAACTACGAGGTCACCGAGTTTAATGGCTCGGGACTTACCCCAGAGGGGATAATCGAGCTCTTAGTCCAGGTAGGAGAGAGGTCAAGAAGGTGTGATGTCCAAGCAGAATTTCTCGTGATAAACTCTCCCTCACCCTACAATGTATTCATGGGAAGACCACTCATCCACAAGATAGGCGGGGTGGTATCCACTAACCATTTGGCGATGGCTTACACAACTAATGAAGGGGCGATCAGCAAAGCTCAGGGGGAGTCAGAAGATAGCCCAACAATGTTACATTACTGCCTTGAAGCAGCCTGCCAAAACCAGACAACAGTCAGGTTCTGAGAGAAGACTCCTTGAGAAGCCTGAGAGGAAGTCAAGGAAGAGAAAGCGTGAAGAGTATCACAGGGAGAAGGATAAACAAAAGTTGGCAATGGAAAACTTCGAGCCTACAAAAGAAGAAGTGGCCAGACCACTTCCTAGCGGGGAGCATGTCGCGGTCGAGCTCACAGAAGGTGACCCCTCGAGAACAGTGAAAATCAGGAAAGACATTGACCTAGGAGTGGGGGTCCACCTCATAGATGAGATGAGATGCCCGAAATTGATCCAGCGGTCATGGTGCATAGGCTGAATGTAAAGGAGGATATTAGGCCAGTCAGGCAGAAAAAGCGAAGCTTCTCCACGGAGAAAAATCAGGCAATCCAGGAAGAGGTGGAAAAGCTCTTGGAAGCAGGATTTATCGAACCCTGTGACTATCCAGAATGGTTAGCCAACGTAGTCATGGTGAAGAAGGCAAATGGTCAATGGAGAATGTGTGTCGATTTCCCAGATCTTAACAAGGCCTGCCCGAAGGACTGCTACCGACTACCACGAATAGATCAACTGGTAGACTCAACGAGCGGGCACGCCCTGCTAAGTTTTATGGACGCCTTCTCAGGGTACCACCAAATCAGCCTGCATGAGCCAGACAGGCAGAAAACTGCATTCATCACTAAAGGGGGAGTGTACAATTACATAGCCATGCCCTTCGGGCTGAAGAATGCAGGGGAAACTTTTTAGAAGGCAATGGATAGAGTGTTCCTTCATCAGAAAGGACGAAATGTAGAAGTATACGTTGACGACTCAATTGTCAAGAGCGTCACGCAGGCTGGACATATCATGGATTTAGAGGAAACATTCGCTACGTTGAACAAGTATAAGATCAAGCTCAACCCGAAGAAATATGTCTTTGGAGTGAGCTTGGGAAAGTTCTTGGGTTTTCTAGATCAGCGAGAGAGGAATAGATGCTAACCCGGAGAAGGTCGAAGCAGTTCTCAATCTGCCTGAGCCTAAAAGCATTAAGGATGTCATTTGGTTGACAGGCAGAATGGCCGCACTGACCAGGTTCATCAGTAAGTTAGCAGATAAAGCCTTACCATTCTATCAGTTATTGAAAGGAAACAGGAAATTCAAGAGGGGGTCCAAAGAGAAAGAAGCCTTTGAGGGCATCAAGGAGCATCTAACTAAGCTCCCGACAATGATCAGCCCGGAGCTGAGGGAAAAGCTGCAGTTATACATCTCAGCATCAATACAAACAATCACAGCTGTTCTGCTGGTAGAAAGACAGAAGCAACAAAGGCCAATATATTTCGTGAGTCACGTGCTGACCGACGCAGAGCAAAGATACCCCCTGGTAGAGGAGCCAGGAGCTATCAAGGCACAAGCTCTAGCAGACTTCATAGTGGAAGCCTCTTATGAGGAGAAAGAAGATGACGTTGGAGTCTGGAAGATGGAAGTGGATGGGTCCTCAGCCCAAACGGGGAGTGGAGCAGGAGTCATAATGACGTCTCCATAAGGAAACGTATTTGAGTATGCCATCAAGTTCAAGTTCAAAGCGTCTAACAACGAAGCAGAGTATGAGGCGACGCTTGAAGGCTTGCGCATGAGCCTCGCAGCCGGAGCTTGCAAAGTACACCTGCAGACTAATTCGCAGCTCGTTGCCAGCCAGCTGTAGGGGGCATACGAGATAAGGGAAGCCACCATGATGAAATATATAACCAAAGTGAAAGAACTGGCAGCCCAGCTAGTCCATTTGCAGATAGACTTAGTTCCCTGAGCAGGAAACTCTCAGGCTGATGCCTTATTTAAGTTGGCCAGCTCCACCTTGCAAAGCCTCACAAGAACAGTGATGGTCGAAGTGTTAGAAGAAAGTAGCATTGCCGAAAAGGAGCAGGTAAACTGCATTGGGAGTCGGAGAGCCTGGTTCTCTGACATCTTGGCATACAAGCTTGATGGCTCGCTGCCCGATGACGAAGTACAGACTAAAAAGGTGAAGAAAGATGCAAATTGGTATGTGGTGATGAATGGAGAGCTCAACAAGAAAGGCTTTTCAAAGCCATTGCTGCGGTGCATCCCAAAATGGGAGCAAGAGGGTATCATGGAAGAAGCCCACTCCAGGATATGTGCCAATCACATTGGCGGGAAAGCACTGGGAGTGGAGGTCTTTAGAAGAGGGGCATATTGGCCAACTCTCACACAAGACACACTGGCGTATGTTAAAAAATGCGACAAGTGTCAGAAATATTCACCAGTCATAAATCAGCCAGCAAACGATCTGACCCCGATCATCAGCCCGATCCTGTTCGCTCAGTGGGGAATGGACATATTAGGACCCTTCATCACTAGGTCAGCGGGCAGGAAGTATCTTATTGTGGCAGTTGATTACTTTACGAAGTGGATTGAAGCTGAACCCACCAAATACATAAAGGCAACCCAGGTCAGAACATTTATATGGAAGAGCATCATCACCAGATTCGGGGTGCCACAGTGCATAGTCTTCGATCATGGGTGCCAGTTTGACTGCGACACCATAAAGGATTACTTGGGAGACATGGGCACCAAGTATGCAAGTGCATGAGTCTGCCACCCGCAGAGCAATGGCCAAGCAGAAGCAGCAAACAAGCTGATCCTGACAGCCCTACAGAAGAAGTTGGAAGAATACAAAGGACTGTGGGCAGACTTAGTACCAGAAGTCTTGTGGGCGAATAGGACCACAGAGAAGGAGGCAACTGGTAAAAGCCCTTTCAACCTTGGCCTACGGGGTCGATGCAGTTGTCCCTGTGGAAGTACAAATCCCCAGCTTGAGGATACAACACTATGAGCAGCAGGGGAATGAAAAGTGCATGCTGGAACAGCTAGATTTCCTGCCAGAAGTAAGACTAAAAGCGGCCCTTAAGCTGGCAGCCCAGAAGAGCTGGATCTCAAAAGCTTTTAACAAGAGGGTCAAGCATAGGGAGCTCTTGCCTGGAGACCTAGTCCTCAGGAGGACATCAGCAGTTGGAAGAGGAAATCAACATGGAAAGATGTCAGCAAACTGGGAAGGCCTTTTCATCATCCATGAGCAGGTTGGCCCCGGAGCGTTCCTCCTTGCAGATCAAGAAGGTCAGGTCTTAAGAAACAGTTTCAATGCTGATGTGTTAAAGAAATACTTTGTTTAATTAGCCCAAAATATAGCTACTTTAAGCTTGATGCACTTTCACTCAGTCTATGTCATGTTAATTAAGGCATTTAAGCCATTTCTATTCAATGAAATACAAGCCTCTGCGTGAGGAGTATGTTGCATAAATCTGTTTAATATCGTATGCCCAAGCATCATATACTAATATGCAGAAATCAAACAAGAATAATAGTAAAGTGTTAGAGGCAAGAAGCACCCTAGCACAAAATAACAACACAAGTACATCCCTCCTTAAACCTCACCTCACCTGCGAAAAGCAAAACAGGGCACTTCCTCGGGGACGCCTGACACGTTCAGCTTGAGCAGGGGAGAGAGGAGGAAAAGAAGAGATGAGCTACATGGGTAACACTAAGGTCCTCTTAGTCCCATTCAGCACATCTCTTCGAGAGGGAGAGAGCAGGAGAGAGCAGCCAAGCTATGAGCTCTTACAAAAGAAGTAAGCAGGCAGCATAAACAAGCTGATTGACATAAATAAGTCTCAGCACGAATAAGCTGAATGACATAAATAAGTCTCAGCACGAATAAGCTGAATGACATAAATAAGTCTCAGCACGAATAAGCTGAATGACATAAATAAGTCTCAGCATGAACAAGCTGATTGACATAAATAAGTCTCAGCACGAACAAGCTGATTGACATAAATAAGTCTCAGCATAAATAAGCCGAACGACATAGATAAGTCACAGCAAAACGAGTTGGTGACACAGGCAAAAAAGATAAAAAAGCTGATTGACACAAACAAGTGTCAGCAAGGGTAAATCAAACAGCGCTAAACTAAGTATACCAGACAGCACGCAGATGAAACCTTTGGCCAAAGCCAAATGAAGTATGCAGTGCACAAATACTTGATGCAGGAAGAAAAGGAAAGATAAAATATAACAAAACCCCTGCTGAAACGCAGCGAAACGCAAAGGGAGCAGGAAAGCGCTAAACAACCAAATCGAAAGGATAGGGAGGCCCAACCTACGAGGCCCAACCAAGTATAGAAAAAATGTTGCAGCGAGATCTAGACACTGCTAAGAGATGTAAGACTGTGGCCAAATGTACAAACAACGAAATAAATACCAAAACAAAGCAACAGGAGAAGATCATAAAGAGCATACATCATAAGGCTGAACCCCTGCCCACTAAGGTAGAGTAAACATTCAGCAAGTTAGATACAAGGCAAATAAAGCTGAGCCCTTGCCCACCAGGACAAGGAAACACTCAGCAAACAAAGTTGGTAAATTACAAATTCAGGTTAAGTTGGGTAGACCCAGCAACAAAAGACAAAGTATTCTGAGAATACACAAAGAAATATAATCTTTGGCAGCTATACACCCCAAAGATAGTAACAAAAACTACCTAGTTACAACAGATCTGGGTGAGGGAAACTCTGAAGAACCACTGGAGTAGGAGGTGACAGCTACCATAACCTTTATTGATCATCGATCAGAGACTCCACTCCAATAGATGCAGCAATGTCAGGACAGAGAGGCACCTCTAAGTTCAGCACAGCCTGATTGGGAATCTTGCAGCTCGCAGCACGAGGGTGATCAGCAGGGAGATCGAAGAAACCAGCTTCACCTGCAGTTTCAACCTTGGCCTAGAAGGCGTTAAAGCTAGCCTGTTGCTCTTGACCCTCACCATACAAACTGCTGACACATCGAGCCGCAGCTTCCCACCCTCCATCATGGCGATCAGCAAGGAGTTTGGCAAAATCAAGAGAAAGCGCAAAGGACTTGGGCGCCTCGCTCCTAGCAGCCTCCAGCGCAGTAGCGTGCGCAGCCTGCAAGTCCGCCACCTCCGCCTCTAACGTCTTCACCCTGGCCTGAGAAGTCCCCAACTACTCTTGCCAGTCCTTCAGCTTGGTCTGAGTGAGTTGAAATTCTCCCAATTGGAGCTGCAAGGCATGCGCCTTCTCTCTCAGAGGAGTCACCACATTGGCCATATCATCCTTCTCAGCCTGAGCCTGCTGAGCCTCTAGAGTCTTTTGGAAAAGGGTTATGCCTTAGTTTTGGTACTCCTTCTCCACTAACAGCAAAGCATTTGACAAATCCCCCATAGACATAACAAGCTGCAGTAAAGGCAGAAAAGAAGAGTTAGCCAAAGTAAGAGCTAACAGAAGAAGTTAACAACGAAAAATAAAATATGATAACTAGTAAGGCAAGACAACAGCTGTAACACAAGCAAAGAAAAGCTGAAACAAGAAAAAGAGAAACAAAAAGCAGAGACTAACCTTCTGCAAGTCACGGCAGGCAGTGGCCACTGGAAGGCTGACTGAGCTGCGCGTAGAATCCGCAGGGAGACGAACCCCCTGAGTCAGATGGTATCCCAGAGTACCACCTTTCTGAGGATCGTCTACATATAAAGACTCATCAGCCCTCACATTCATCAAAGGCCGAAAAGGAGCGTTCTCAGCTCTAGAAGGGCAGAGTATAGGGCGTAAATGGATGTCAATGGGGACCTCAGCAAACTCAATGGCCCCAGTTGGGCGGAAAGTCCCTCCAACAGAAAGAGAGGACGCAGAAAGAGGGTTCTCAAAGGCGTCACCCAAGAACTGGTGAACGCAGCGGTTAAGCTCACTGGAATTCAGAGTATCTCCCCCACCAATGTTCCCACCTGGGTGCCCAGTGTTGGCAGATGTGGAAGCAAAAGGGTCTGGGCCAGGAGAGGTGCGAGCCTTTTTCGCCTTAGGCTCATCCTTGGCAGGGACAGAAGACATAGGATCGTCCTCCAGGTCAATCACTGGACGATCCTGCTGGAGAGAGCCCGCAGCCCGAGAGAGCCCACCCCGGGTGGCGCTTCGGAGCCGCCCCCTCAGCCCGTAGGGACGCGGCGGGATCCTTAGAAGCTCCATGGCAGATTCATCAGGGAGTTGAAAATCAGTAGCTGCAGCAGAAGGGATTGCAGCGTCCTTCGCAGCAGCAGTATCAACAGTAGAAGTAGGATAGAGAAGAACATGCTCAGCAGAGGACACGGGTTTTTCACCCGCAGCAGTGGTCTCAATCCCCTCAGAGGGAAATTGGAGAACACTGTCAGCAAAATCATCGGCAGTAGCCTTTGGTTCTTCAGAAGTCTGAGGTGCCACCCGGCCGGAAGCCGCGACAGACTGATTCTCAGGGGAAGCAGTAGGCGCCACTAACGCCTCAGACTCTGAATCCACCTTTCGAGGAGCAGGGCGAGTCTCACGCCTACTCCCAACAGTAGAAGACGAAGGCTCTGGCTCAGCGCGGCTGGACCCAGCACGCTCACCAGTGGCCACGGTACCAACAACAGCCCGCAGCTTAGCGGGAGCCAAACGCGCCTCACCCTTTAGGGAGCCCGCATACACCTCCAGCGTATCAAAGAGCTGAGGAGGGTTCTCAGGGGTGGCAGTCAAGGGGTCTTTCCAGTTATCAGCCAGCCCGAGCATGCTTTTGTCTAACTTGTCATAACCTAAAAACATATAATGACAAAAAGTCAAGAATAAAAAAAAAGGGAAGGAAGGAAGAAAGAAAAGAAGGAAAACAAGAGAAAGACAAAAGACAGAAAGAGCTTACCAGACTCATGTGTACGGCACAAACGCATGGAAGAAAGCTGCTCATTACCCACAATGTAAATGGAGTTAGGCAGCCAGACCTTGGGAAATTTGGAGTCACCTGTCCCCGCTCCCTGCAGAGCCTCAAATGCCTCCGTCTCACGAGCAGGTTAAGAAGGAGAAACTGTGACCCCAGCCATGTTGGTGCGAATCTCTTTGAAGTTGCGAGGAGCAGCAAAGTTGGAAGGCACCTTCACCCAGAAAAACTTACCAGTCCAGTCCCTGAAACGCCCAAGTTTTGGATAGGACAAGACTCTGCTCTCTTTGGGAGCAACATAATACCACCCCGACTCAATCCCAGAGGCTGATCTCTTCAGGCTAATGAGAGACTTGAACAAATGTAGAGACTCAAGGTACCTCCGAAACCTCAGAAACCATAGCAAGCAAATCAGAGTGTGCAGGGAGGAAGGATGAATCAGAGATATACAGATGTTAAAAGCACGCAGCAACTTCTCCAAAGTAGGGTCTAAAGGGAACCTCAGACCCAAGTCAAGCTGTGAAGCAAAGACAGCAATATGACCTGCGGGAGGGGCTGATGACTTAGCACCATTAGCAGGCAGAGCCAGCTCGTAGCCCTCCCTAAAACCGTAAAATTTCTGCACAACAGCAGCCAGATCCAGTCTCTCAACGTCCTTACGCCAACGGGAATCTAGCACGCAGCTCTTAGGCCCACAGCACTTGTCGTCAAGGAAAAGCTCAGTTTTGCCCTCCTCTACGGGCTCAACAACGTAAGTAGGTTGGCAATCGAAGTATGAGCGATCACCAGGAGATTCAGCCATCCTACTTGATTGAACTACTGGGAGGGAGAAGGTGTTGGAGTCCTAGTATTCCCACCACGCACTACATAATGATCAAACCGATGCATGTCAGCCATGTCATCAAGCCAAGCAAAACTGTTTAAAGGCTGAACATGGGGAATGAGGCTAACAAGAGACACATCAGGGGATTGGCCTTAACAGCATCAGCCAACACTTGATGGCGCATTGCGCGCATCCTCAGACGGGTACGATGGGATAAGGGAACCCCGTCCAGCGTAAGCACCCGCTCATAGTAAGGATCAAAGATATCAGGACGGGGTCTACGCCGGAAAGGGTGAAATGCACTACCCTCAGCGGGACGACTACTACCTGACCCAGACGCAGCAGCGGGGGTCGCAGCAGTACCCATCCCAATCGCAGCAGGGGAAGGTTCAGAAGGCAAAACAGTTTGTAAAGGGGTAGGAGAAAAAGAAGAAGTGTGCGCAGGGAGCTCACCTGAAAGAGAAGATCGGGAAGAGGAGGAATACGACCCCATAGCCGTTTTAGGCTCACTCATATTCTGACTATCAGAGGCGTCAGACATTACGAAATCTTCAAAGGAATGCAAGCCCGCAAAGGATGAAAAAAGCATTGGGGCACGAGAAAATCAACGAATCAGTTTAGAGGCAATGAAGGAATAAGTAGGAAAAAGCCAAGAATGCAAATACAACAGCAAAAGAGAAAAAATGGGAACAACCACAATTGGAAAGAATCGAAAGGCACAATCTTGCGAAGAATAAGCAAAAGAAGCAAAAGTGGGTAAATACAAACAACAAAAGGTACAAAGTAAGTACCTTTAGGGAAAAATGTTGCAGAAGCAACAGAGTACAACAACAATGGCGGAGACAAAGGCCCAAGCAAGATGAAAATTCAAGCCTGCTATTAAGAAGAACAAAGAAGGAAGAAGTCAGTAAAAGAGAATGAATTAAAGGATAAAAAGCAAGTAAGGCGAAAATTAAAGCAAAAACAAAGATGAAGAAGCAAGAACTTACCACAACAATGGAGGATCGAGGACGCTTGACAAAGGAAGAGCAAAGAGCAAAAATTTTAAAATGACGAAATAATTAAGATGGGAAGATGAAAAATTGGAGGCGTAAAAAGAAATAAGTTAAAAAGGGGGGACAGTGAAATTAATACAGAGTAAATGGGCAGTTAGACTAAAGGCAAGGCCAAACCGCCATGTCAAATATCAAACTGACAGCCCGGATCGCCAACACGTGTCCCACTCATGCAAATGTGATTCCTGCCCAAAAAAAAAAAATCCTCAAACCCATGTGAGAAAAGAGCACTTAAGCGGGAGTGATCGAAAGTCCTCTCTACAAGTTCGTCATTTCTCAGACTTCAGCGGGAGTGATCGAAAATCCTCTCTACAAACTCGTCATTTCTCAGACTTCAGCGGGAGTGATAAAAATTCCTCTCAACGGGCTCTTCTCTTTTCAAGTCTGGAGCAAATATCACCATGCACGCGATAGGGCAGCTGTAGGGAATATTTCAAGCATTATAACCCCAAGCTTGAACCCCACTGTGATCATACACTAAAGTATGGTGGCATCCAAAGGGAAGAAAGCTAGAGCAAAAGAGTCGCCAACAAGTTTTAGGAACTTGTAAACCCAAAAAGATCCAGGAGATCGTCAACTCCATAAGGTCTTGAACCAAACAGGGTTCGGGGATGAGGGTACGAATCCAATCTACAAAAGAAAGGACCCGCCCTATAAAATAGGCCTCTACTTTGTTCTACTCGTATTCATGTGCACTTTTTGACTAACATGCAAACATTATATTAACCCTAACCCTATTTAATCTATGTTGGTTGAATTTTAATGCACAAATAAACTACTATTGGCGATCACTTGAGTTAAAATCATATTAGCCTAAACCAAATTATTAATTATCTTATTAAGCGTGATTTCAAGTACAAATTCCCTTTAACAAGCACAAAAGGCGTGATCAAGCAATAAAAATAAATATCAAGCAACATAATAATAAGCATCATAATAATAGCATAATTATAATAAGGCATAATAAAGCTTAATATAATAGCAAGATCCTAGGCATGATACTAACAAGATTAATAACAAATCCTAGCATGTCACTAAACAATAAAAATCAAAGCTTTAAACCTAACATGGTACTAACATGATATTGCAATATTAGAAATAATAAGAGGCAACCTAAACATGATACTAGAAAGCATTAAAAACATCCTAACATGATACTAGGAATTAATAAATAATAAACATGCTTTCTACAAGAATAGAGCAATAAGATTACATACTTTGATGCCTCGTACCTCTTTCTAATAACAAAATACACGCGTTAGTAAACTTCAATGAAAATAATAAAAGAATAATTAAAGAATTAAATTAGAATCAAATTAAATAAAGTTTAAACTAGATTTGGGACCAAACCCTCAGAAAATATTAAACATTGCACGTCTACGGTGAAGGCAACTTCGAACTTGGCTAGATAATTCTAAGTCTTGTGTATGCGGAATTGTGTTTGAAAAGTTTGTTTAGAAAGAGAGAGAGAAAGAAAGCATATATTGCTCAAGAGAGAGAATAGAGAGAATTGAGTGATTCTTGATGAGAGTTGATGAAAGTTGATTTGTAAAAGGGGAGATATGAACTCTATTTATAGGAAAAAAAATGGTCGAAGAATAAAGAAAAGAATCCGAATTCGAATCGAAATAAAACTCGTAGACAGCAGTTTTTGCAAATTTTGTTTTTATCATATCTTTTGATCCAGAAGTCCAAACAAGCCATATAATATGTCGTTGGAAAGATCTTGAAGTCTACTTTACAATGCAATTAGAATCAGATTTAAATATTTTGTAGATAAAAAGATACGGCCGAAATAGTAAAAGGGTGTCAGTTTTGAATAGATTTTCGTATTCCTTTTATATCTTTTTCGTTATAGCTTGGATTTAATATTATAATATATAATTGGAAAGATAATTTCAAGACGTATCCAATCTTATAAAATTTGGATAAAAAATATGAGGCACGAAAATAATATCCGACTGTCTTTGAACATGTCTAAATTCGAATAGAATTAGGACTTAAAAAAAGAAAGTTTTATAAAAGGAAAGTTTATATTTAAATCAAATTCCTTAATCATATCTTTTTAAAAATGGATAATTAAGATCTTTTAGAAATTTATAGAAGATTCTAATCAATCCTAATTAGTTTAGGAATAGGATTAAACCTTTGGACCCTCCTCATGATCATTGGGTCGTAGGTAAAATCCGGTTTGGGCCCAGTTTAGTATTTTGGCTATAACTTCCTCATTATTCATCGGAATTGGGCTTATAATATATCGTAGGAAAGGTCTTTTCAAGACCCATCCAACTACACTATTATTGGACCCTTATCATGGACCAAACTAAACTGGATTGGACGTTTTTATAAATTAGAGTGGGTTTTCGAAAACAGAAAGAAGGATTTTAATAAAAACTACCGCATCACTAGACTTTCCACACTTTCACCTTATTCGATTATGGTTCGACGCGAAAGGTATACATCACTGGGTTTGGTTTTGGGGAGACACAAATGGGTGTCTACAGAAGCCCCCACTTTGACTGAGTTTGGAGAAACTTAGGTTTCGAAAACAAAACTCAAAGTATCGATAGGGACGGAGAATGATTCAGAATGTTCTGCGATCCTAAATCATTCTTATAATGCCGATACCTGTAAAACAATGTTAGTTAAACAAATAAAAGAGTTAAGAAACGCGTATCTTGCACCGTCGAGCACACGTCTCTGGAGGTAACCGTTTTGTTGCTGCATTTTCTTTTGACGACCTTCTACAAGCTAGAGAACGCCATCTTTGAAGGTAACATTGCGTCGTCATCTTCAACATCTCTTGGTGACAATCCTCCACGGTATCTCGAGAACATCGTCGAAAACAACTGTACGTCGTGATCTTCAGGGTTGTGGCAGTACGTCGCCACGGCAGTGCGTCGCCGCTATAGTCAATCTCTTCTTTATCTTGAGGGACCGTCGAAGGTGACCATAACTCGCCATCTTCAGAATTTGTGACAACTCTCCACATCCTAGGGAACACTGTCTATCATTGCTACATCTCGAGCTTTTCCTTGAATCATGGTGACAACCTTCCCAATCATAGCGAAATGTCGTCGAAGACCGCTTCATCACGAACCGCTCTTCTCAAATATAGGTGACAACTTCCACAATCTTAGCGGGCGTTGTCGAAGATCGCCCATCTCGTGCTATCTTCTCAAATCTTGGTGACAACTTCCACAATCTTAGCGAACGTCGTCGAAGATCGCTCATCTCGTGCCATCTTCTCAAATCAAGTAATTATTTCCTCAATCTTAGCGAAAGCTATCAAAGACCGCTTCATCTTGAATCGTTCTTCTCAAATCTAATAATAACCTCCCCAATCATAGTGAAAGCTATTGAAGGTCGCTTCATCTCAAACTGTCCTTCTCAAATCCAAGCGAGAGACTCTTTTAAATTTTAAAGCCCCCCTGTTGAAATCTTCAAGTCTTCTTGTCTTTATCCCTTAGGGATAATCGACCTTTCCATCTTTGGAAAATTCTTCTTTAAGAACCATATCTAAGATTCTCAAAGTCTTCAAATTGATTTGCAAAAGTCTTCTATCCTAGGAATTCTTTGTCAACCGTTGTTTTGGCGCTTGCGATGAGCCAATGCTTAGGCGATTTAAGCTAAGTGAGACGATCTTTTTTCAGGTCGATCACTTATTGCGATTGTAATCGAGCCGACTACTTAATCATGTCAAATTGCTTAAAGGGGCTAACTGGCGTACCAAGGAACCCGAAATTGCTGAACCAGGTCTATATGGCCACATCATGAAGCCACGTGACCTGTCGCCGCACCAGCGCAAGCCAAAAGTGCTTGTCGCCGCGATATCGCTCTGAACTTTCAATTTGGTCGTTTCCTTACAACCAAATCTGCTCAAATCTTTTACAAATTAAGTCTTTTCATAATTTTGCTCAAACTTCTCTCATCTTGGAAGAATTTCATATATCTATATTCGCGATTTTTCGAAAAAATCCGGGAATATTGTTGCTCGCTGGAATGTACCTGCATCTATATTTCGGACTATAGGACTTTGGTAATCGTTTATTATCTTAGGGTTGACCTAAGGCTTAGTTTTGCTTGACTCATTGATTTGACATGACTCGACTCAAAGCGTTTCACACAGGTGTGATAAGTGACTTTTATGTCACTTTTAGGGTGTTTATTGAATCCTATTCCGGCTTATTTTCCAATAATTTCACCCTTTTTATCCTTTATTTCTATCTTTTTATTATTCTCGTCTTTTATATTAATTTTGAGTATTTTTGCATTTTTATTAGTTTTTAGTTTATTTTTGTAGTTTTAGTTAATAATTTCCCGCTTCTCTCGTTTTATTTATTTTCTTTTAGTTTCTAGTTTATTTTATTTTATTTTATTTCATTTCATTTAATTTTATTATTTCTTTAGTTTTAGCATTTTATTTTATTTTACTTTATTTATCTTATATTATTTTACTTTATTTTCTTATTTTATTTTATCTTTATTTTATTTTATCTCGTAGTTCTACCCTCGTGTTGGTTTTTGTTTGTAGGTGTGTTCGGGTTGATGCTCGATTTTCATGTTCAAAGTCTAGTTTGTGTTCGGGGTCCAAGGTTCGAGGCACAAGCTGCTGCTCTTCCCTTGCTGCCAGCCTTCACCATCACCACACCTCACCTTACCCTACACCACAATACGCAACACAACTCTCCTCAATTCCCCTGCTCCCTCAGTTCACCAACTCCCCTGCTCCAACTCTCCTTCTCCCCTGCTCCCCTGCTTTCCCGTACCACCACACACCACCAGCCACAATGCAAACAACACCAATCAGCCACGCAACAATCACCACCCACCAATCACCGCAATTCACCCAACACCGAAACCACCAATCAACCACCAACCTCAATTCACCAAACCACCTGAACCACGCACTTCCCAACTCTTCACTCAGCAACCAAACAACACCAAACTCCCCTGTTCAGCCACAACGCTGCTGTTTAAACCACATCACACCATCAGCATCTCACCATCACAACCACCACACACCTCCAGTCACACCAATCCCAGCCACGCACTTCACCCTGCAACACCACCAACACCAACACCAACAGCAGCCATTAAACCACCAACACCCCATCAACATCACGCAAACAGCAGCCCTCACTCCCCTGTTTCACAACATCAACAACACCAACATCGCAACTCCCCTATTTCTACCACAACCACCACCAATCTCAGCCCCAACAACACCAGCACCCACCACGCAAACCCCGCATCTCCATTCACGCCTTCCACCACAACCAACACAACCTGCAACAATTAAGCATCAAACCACCACAAATCAGCCCGCAACTTATACCCAGACCTCCGCGGCCGCGCAGGTCTGTCAGAAGGCGCACCAATTGGACTCCAAAATCAGAGTCGAGGCAGAAGGTTTGCGTGACCTCTGCGCGACGTCTTCGCGGGCGCGTAAATGTGGGTTCAATCACGAGCTTCTCACGTGAGTTTAATGAAAATTGAACGGCCTTGATTGATGCTTGATTGATGACGATGAAGTATGAACAGTGATGATGGATGCGCTTCAATGGAGAACAGAGCAGCCAAGGAATTCGAAGTGAAGAAGGAGTATGGAGGGGTTGATACTCTGATTGTTTCGTGGGTTGGAATTGGGGATTTTTTGGGTTTTAATTTCTTTTTATTTTATTTTTATTTCCTTTTCTTTTTCCTTTCCTTTTTTTCTTTTGTTTATTTTGTTTTATTTTTCTATTTTTATTTCACTTTTCTTTTATTATTTTAGCTTGTAATATAAATACCCCTTTGGGGGTTATTTTATCTTAACTTTTGAATGAACTTTATTCTACCCTAGATTAGATTAGAGTAGTTTTAGTTATTTTATTTTCTCTCTCTTAGGGTTAGATTAGGATTTTCTCTCTCCAGTTTAGGAGTAGTTTTGAGAGAGAAAGCTTGGATTTTTCATGGAGTTATTTTGAAGAAACAAATTTGTGGATTTTTCCTCTCATAAATTCAATGAGTCTTCCTAACTTTCTCTCACCTTTATTGCTTTTACTTATTATTGTTTTTGCTTATTTATTTGTTTATTTGAGTAGATTAATTAGTTTAGTTATTTGATTCTTGCTTTTATTATTATTTTACCTTGTTTTCCATGTTTTTGTTCATTATGTTAGCTTAGATTTTGTTCTAGGGAAATGGATGAAGGTTATGTTAATTAATTTAATGATTGATTGTGGTTAGTATGAAATTGTTTCTTGATTATTGTGTATGGATAATGCTTTTATGGATTAGAATCTTTCTAGCTAATTGATTCTATGTTCTTAATTGTGCTTTCAATCAATTGAGCGAGAGTGAGTTGGTTGAGGGTCTAAATTCTTCCATACCTTTGCTAGGCTAGTTGCACGAGAGTGAATTAGTTTAGTAGGATAATTAACATGCTTAATTGTGCGAGAGTGAGTTAAATGTGTTAATTGTTCCTAATCAAGGTCATTTTCATCTAATTGTATGATGTTATTTAATGTATTGATGTAATTGGATTCCACTTTCCCTAGTTTTAGTTATTTGTCCGTAGTTGTGTTTAGTTGAATCTCTTTCTATCTCACAAGCTTTCCTAGTAGTCTAATTAGCACAAATTGATACACTTAGTCCTTTTGGGTTCGACCCTTTACTTACCCCTATACTCGTATTAGGGTAGTTTAGGTTATAAATAATTAATTTGATTAGGGTTAGTAGACCAACGACACTATCTAACCCCTCGATCAATGTGTTAAACTCCACTCGATGTGATATGACACGACATGACTCAATGTATATGACTCGTGTGTAATGTGCGACTCGAAAATGCAAAAAAGCAAAAATTTTCCGTCATTTTTGTGGAGGGTACAGACTTTCTCCCGAAAAAGAAAGACGCGAAAAAGAATCGAAGTGTTTAATGGTGCATGTTGAATGAGCTTAGGCAAACATATGCGTTCGATACTGTCCCTCAAGGTGCAAGGATTAATTCCTCCTAAACTATCTTAGTTGACTCGATTATGAAAGTATTTAGGTAACTTAGGCATGGAGGCTAAGCACTTCATACTTCCTGATACAATGATGATTATGAGTGATGAGTGATGTGTGGTATGACAAAGCATGCTTCAACGTTATGTTAAGACTTCATGACAAAGGATTCTTAATGGGAAGGACTATTTGGTCATGTATCTGTGATGTGTGTGAAAGTGACACTAAAGTTAGGCTGCAAAGGCTAAGTGTATGGAAAAGTGTTATTTGATAAGAGTCAAATAATGATGACTCTTAGGCTAGGTAGGCTAATGATGTAAGGATCAAGCCCCCAAGTCTAGCTCTAAGTGGATAGGGATGAGCATTGGAGATCCCTTGATATGATCATGGTGTAAGTGTGTGAATGTGAATATGAATGCATTTTTATTACGGCCGCACCTCATTGTGAGGTTACCTACGTATCCGTTAGGAATCAGGCCAAACGTAGCTCTCACTAGGCGAAAAAACCACTTAGCCACCGGTTCAAAACCCCCCTATGCCACCGGTTTTGAACCGGTGGTCATTTGGGGGGTGGCAATAACCCCAAGAAAGGCCACCGGTTCAAAACCGGTGGCAAAAGTGCTTATCGCCACCGGTTAACCGGTGGCAATAACCCATTCCCGCTTTTTTTAAAGGGGTTTTTGGCTCCGGTTCTATTCAAAACCGGTGCCCAAAATGGCCCAGAAAAATAAATTTTTTTTTTTTTTTTTTTTTTTTTTTTTTTTTTTTTTTTTTTTTTTTTTGCCTTTTTCCACTTAAATTGATATATAAACACTAACATATATATAAACTTACATTTTTCCATTAAAAAAGGCTGTAATATTACAATTTTGGTCCAAAAAATAAAAAAAATACAAGTCACTGTTAAATACAAGTCACACCAAATCACCAATATAACACCTGGCGAGGCAGTAGCGGTGAACCTTGGCGAGGCAGCATCAGCAAGCCGAGGCAGCAACAGCGAGCCTTGGCGAGGCAGCAGCAGCCTTGCGTATGTATAGATAACATCTTCCGACAGCCACCTGCATCAACAAACAAAGATAAGAGATCTCGAAGTGTTTATTAATCAAAGACAACAAGTAGAGCAATACTACCTTAAATTCAACCATCTATACATGCAGTAAGGAAGACTAAGAAGAAAAGCCTAGGCAAAATATATTTTCACATTCTAAAAGATTCTTAACACGGACAAAGGACCAACCTTATTTTTTATTCAGCCTCTCCCCCTCTTCCCTCCATTACTTCGCTTTCCTCAAAGGTTATAGATTAATAATCAAGCACTCGTCAAAAAAAAAAAAAAAATCAAGCAAAACAAGTAGCCTTTGCAGAGTAGTAGTAGTTGCAGCCTTGCTAGGGATGCTGCAACAGCAGCCTTGCCAGCCCAGCTGTAGCAGCAGGCTTGGCAGGGCAGCAGTAGCTGCAACCATGCCAGGCCGGCAGGGCAACAGTAGTAAAGTTAGCAAATTCACCCAATGAGTTACGTATAGCAAATTCAGCAAAATAATTTTTTTTTTTTTTTTTTTTTTTTTTTTTTTTTTTTTTTTTTTTTTTTTTTTTTTTTTTTTTACCAAAAACTGAAGTAGAAGAATTAGCATGTTATCTCAAATTACACTAATTTCTACAAAACTAATAGAAAAAATCAACAGAGCTAACAGAATTTCAAAATGCATCATTGACACATGTTAATAATAATAAGATGATAACCCAAATTAAATGTGATATTGGCATTTACTCAACTCAAATTATACCAAAGCATAACCAATTCAATTTCAAGAGAGCCAAATTACACCAAGCATAAAAATTCAATGTGATACTAGCTCCCTTTCTACTCAAATTATAGAATTAATAACCCAACAATCATACAATTAACACAAAAGCAAAGCAATACAACAAGCTAAGCCCAATCGACAAATCCGCAACATCATCAATCAAAACAACAGGGGTATTTGTAACCTTAATTCCTCTTTCTTTAAAAATATAATTAATAATCCTAACATAAAGAAAAGAAGGAGCAGGAGCAGTAACATGGAAGCAGAAGCAGCACATAAGAAGTTCCCTGCATCACATATAACACATTTCTATCACTTACACTCAAACAACATAAACAAGATAGCAAAACCGATTAGCAAAGACTCTTATAGCAAAAACAAGATAGTCACCATAAGAAATTACCAAAGACTCTCATAAGCAAAAACAAGATAGCAAAAAGAAGATGGTCTTTTATACTTTGTAGTTCACTTAGCTTTTAGCAAACTATTTTTCCCATATCCACACTATTTGACACAAGATAAACCCTAAATTGCGTATCAAATGCACACACTACTCAGGGGATAAGCAATACGATTCTGGAGCACAGAAGCACAGAAGCAGAACACCAGCACATAAGCAGCCCCATATCTTAGTAAAACAAATTGAACTTCTTAGATGAAATTCTGGAACCTGCAAATCAAGAAAGCAATAAAAATTGAGATTAGTTAATGAAGCTTATATAATTTAAAAACGCGAATCTTAACAAATAGAATAAGACAATTTTTTAATACAAGAGGATCAAAGTTCCTTGCTAGGCCACCTGCAGCAGCAGCCTCGGCAGGGCAGCAGCAACTGCAGCCTTGCCATGGCACCCTGCAGCAGCAGCCTCTACAGGGCAGCAGTAGCTGTAGCCTTGCCAGGCCACCTACATCTAATGTCACTTATAGTTCTAGTATTCAATGCATCATTCACAAGAAAACAATCATAGAAAATGAAAAAATATAAGGATGAAAGCAACAAAGGGAGAACTACAAGTCCATGTACCTCAGTCGGATTAAAAAGACCACAAGCTTGATTAGTTATGTCTAGCAATGATGCTTCCTGCCATAACAAAATCAAGTTGTCACACAAATAGAGGCAAAAAAAAAAAGAAAAGAATGCTTCAAAAGAAATCCATAACAGACATGTGTTAAAGGTATATTATTACTTAGCATACAATAGGCCACACATACATCAATACCAATCTGCACAAAATTAATTATAAACTAAGGAATGCTCAATGAGGACAAGTATACATTCCACAAAAATCAAAATTCCAGCAAAAAAAATACAAACTTACCTTCTGAAAAATGGGATATTCAGCACTAAATCTGGTACAAGAAAAATTTGCAGCATCTTCACTTGTCCCAGGTTCTTGCTTGAGAAATTGATTGCAAGGAAAAGCCAAGACTTCAAAACCTGAGATACCAGATACAAAATAACTTTTTCAATTAAAATGGGTGACAAAAAAGTTTCAGTTGAGTATAAGGAGCTCAAAATGAGAAAATAACTTCTCTGAATAAAGCACACCTGATTCAATAAAAACAAAAACAATTTTGATTCACAATCACTCACCTACCTTTCCTAATCTCTTTTTGTGTCCCTTCACATGCCTAGCTCTCAAAAGAAGGCATTGACCTCCTCTTAAGTTCAAATTAAAGTGAGTACCAAGATACTAAAATGTCAATTATCATTTCAGACATCCCCTTCAACCAGCCAAAGTAAAGAAAAAAAGAAGAAGAAGAAGAGATATCTACTATACATCTAATAAATTATGATTTCACATGAACACACAAGCTGGCTAAGTTATTTGACCAAGAAATCATTCTTTTCATGCCTTACACCTATTCTCTTAAAAATTAGTCACCGCCAATTATTAAAGCCTTTAAAGGCATAATTAAGCATCTTCTATTCTTCTCTAGTATTTATTGAGAAGTTAATAAATAAAAGGAGATTTGATACTAACCATAACAAATGGGAACTCATATCATAACATAACTAGCAGATGCCGGAGGAACCTGAACCATTTAGAAGAAAATAACATATCTAGTATCATAAGCCCTTATTAAGAGATGGGAACGCGTATCAGAAAGAAGACAGATAAGCACTGAAATGCAATAATCTGGATAATTCGTACAAACACCTAACAAATAAAGCAATCAATTTAATACCTCGAATACTTACAACCAACCTTAAATCCATAATCAACCTGAACCCATTAACATACATACTCTAAAAATATAATAGGTCATGATAGGCACAAGATTAGGCATAAACATTATGAAATAAATCAGTCAAAACCATTCAATTCACATAGTTCACTATTTAACCTGACAGCAGCACTTTTGCTTAGGTTTAGGCTCATAATCATATCGAAACTTACCCAAAACATGATAATTTAACTTAGAGATATATCTAACATGATGCTATACCATATTAGGCACAAAAACAAACTAAATAAAGACCAAATGAGGCAGTAAACCCACTGAACAACTACAGCAATTAGAGCAGCAAATTCGTGAACATTATTATAGTACAATTAATACTTGAAAACCACCACAAAACGCAACAATAATTAATGGTACCAAAGCTATATATATATATATATATATATATATATATATATATATATATATATATATATATATATATATATATATATACACACACACACACACACACACTACATCTAGGCATGATTATACAACATAACAACCAGAAAAAAATAAGTAAATAATTAAATAAAATCAGTGTAATTCGTAGAAAAAGGAGCTTACAGTGTAAATTAGATCAATGATAACAGAGTCAAACTATTATTAGCTAACAAGAGGGACAAAATCGAACTCAAAATCAAACATCACATACAAACTCAAACCCAAACACAGCAACCACATCACAAAATCCAAAATATAACCTTATAACTCAATGAAATCGAAATCAAAATCAAAATTCATATTATCAGCTGTAAATACCCCAAAAAAACCCACTAAACACTCAAGAAACACCCAGAAAAATGCCATAAAAAATCGAAACATGTCTGTCACACATTAACACAACAACCTAATCAATTCCAAATCAATTCAAACCAAAAAAAAAAAAAATCAGAATTTCAGAAAATTGAAGCCCGATGTGAACCAAATCCTAACCCTAAAAACACAATTCAGCAAAAAAAAAAAAAAAGAAATCGAAAACAATCGAAAAAATTACAAATACAAGTACCTTATTCTCGGATTTAAGCAGAGGACTCGAGAAGAGATAGAGAGATGGAGTGGGCTGGCGGATCGCGACCACCGTCACCATAATCACCTTGGCGCCGTGAAGAGAACATGTTCATCAACCTCATCACGACATAACCCCAACTAATTCAATCAAACGCCCTATTCATTTCAATTGTTCATCATTAATCACAAAAAAAGTAAATAAAAATCAGAAACCCTAGATCTCAAATCGAAGAGCACATACCTTCGTGAAGAATTCCACCACATCTGCAAAGATCTGGCACCGGTAAATAAATAGACCGTCAATTACGATGGCGGCAACAACATTCACCACCGCCGTCATCCTCAAATCCTGAATTCCCCAGTAAGAAAGAAAGGAGTAGAGTGGCGGTAGATGGGGTGGCGGTAGATGGAGCAAGAGGAGGCAAGTGAAGAGAGAGAAAGGAGGGTTTGAGGAGACAGAAGAGAGAGGAGACGGAGAAATCAAGAAGAGAGAGAAAACAAAGGAGAGAGTACGAGAAGAGAGAGAAGGCTAAGCTATTATAATGAGGCGCGTTTTTTTTTTAACAAAACCACCGGTTCAAAACCGGTGGCCTTTACCATTTATGCCACCGGTTCGGTTTGAACCGGTGGCAATTTAAATATATATAATCCCGCCCACTTTTTAAGCCACCGGTTTTTGAAAACCGGTGGCCATTGAGCGGTTCCCTTTTGTATTTTTCTACTAGTGTCTAGCCGAACATCGCACAAGTGTATGTATACCTCAAAAAGGTATTTTTAAGGGTTGTAACGTGGTTAAGCTAAAAGTTGAAGAAGAAGGGGATAAAGGCTCAAGACCCTAGATAAGCCTCCAAGGTGTGCAACCTTGCTTTTGAATCTTTTGTATTTTTTTGCTTGAGGCTTTCTCACTTTTGAGCTCTCTTTCTTTTTTTTTTTGTTTATTTTTGCTTTATCTTTTTATTTTGCTTTTGCATTTTTTATTTTTATGAGTGTGGGCAATCCCGATCATGCGGTCTATCACTCACTTGGCATTCATGTTTCTCAGGCACGGTACCGAGCACTCGATAAGAGACGCAATCTGAGACGTGTTCTTATCAAAGATATTTTTATATCCAAGACATTGGAACACTTGCCCTTTTGTACACTTTTATTCATTTGCTTATTTTTATTTTATTCTTTTGACATCACTCAAGCTTTCATATTTGGAACTTGCATAAGTTACACACCATCCCATCCCGAGGTTAGGTAGATGTGGGTTAAAGAAAAATGTAAGGTCTATCGTTAGACGAGGCTCAAAGTGTTTTATCAAAAAAGGATTGTATATTTGAAATGTAAAAGGTGAAAGGTGATATGATATGGCTACAAGGGGTGCCTCCCATCATTGGTATACCTTGTGCTTAATTCGGCGTTTTTTTTTTATTTTTTTATTTTTTTATTTTTTTTTATGAATGCAATGCAATGCAATGATTATATGTAAGGGAAGAAACGCTCATTTTATTAAAGGGGAACAAAATAAAAAACCTATGAAATAAATCTAAGGCAGACAAAGGGTGCCTATGCAAGACTTATTGGGGAAGGGTTTGAAAAAAAAGAAGAAGAAAGCATGAAATCTTGGTGAGAAGCTTGCCTTGTGTTTTGTCTCATCATTACTTTTTTTCTTGTCAATCATATGACTCAAACTCGATTCAACATGCATAGATGGGAAGTGATCATGAAAGAATGAAGGGAATGATATGTGTGGAGAAAGTATGTGGAGAGTGGAAGATGATGTAGATGGAGAGATATAGAAGAAATAGGAATAAAATGGACCCCAACTCGAATGACGGAAAAACCGACTCATGCATGAACCTAAGACATGGTCATGATGACATATACAAAGTGTGTGCTAAGACTAATGAGTGTAGGTGACATGTTAAGACTTGTTTCTTGACCATGTGGCTAGACTATGTGACTACACTCAAGCAAGGACTAAGTTAAGACTTCACGTATGTGCACTAAACTGGACAAGCTGTAGTATTTTAGTCATAACTTTTAATCTGTGACTCTGATTGGGACGAAACCAACGCCAAATTAAAGATAAAACTCGGGGCTACAGATCCATATGTTGTACGACTCGTAGTTCTTCCTAGACCTCCGGCTATGACCAAACCAAGTAGACGCTTGTGCAGTATACGGGAATAAAAATCCGGGTTGACTAAAAGGAATTATGACTCGATTTTAGGCTTATTTTATTAGTTCAAATTAATTAATTAATTAATTAAACAAAGTACTTTAGTCATTGGTTGGTTTTTTTAAGCATATTTATGATCGCAAGTCAAACCAAACGGTTAGTTTAGTCACATATAAGCTATGCACAAGCAAGAGATGCACAAGTACTCAAGTAGTCACAATATGATGCAATGAGTTTGCAACCTAACTATGGCTCTAGTTCTCTAAAGGTCAAGGATATGGGTTAAGTCAAATAGGGTCCATTGTTATGAGTCCGGATGCATCGCGCGGAAGCCTAACCATGAAGGGTTGGCGCGTATGGATGGGACCCCGCAAGTTAAAAACTTGCTTCCATGGTTTGGTGGATTCACAAACTTGCATGTACCCGTCGTTGCCAGGAGCGTTCGATTGGGTAAATGAAGCGTGAACCCCTA
The DNA here is from genome assembly GCF_948465745.1 of Chenopodium album. Lineage (NCBI taxonomy): Eukaryota > Viridiplantae > Streptophyta > Magnoliopsida > Caryophyllales > Amaranthaceae > Chenopodium > Chenopodium album. Next base: position 21,643,521 of record NC_137858.1, on the reverse strand, counting down.
GGGTTATGTCCATATGTAGAACACATATGGGTTTCAGAAAAGTGAGAAAAGCTCAATCAGGAAGTAGAATCGAGCCAACAGTACTAGAAATGGTCAAAACAAGAAGGCAGAGTTTTGGCTCGGTATTGAAAGAACTTGGCGCCAGACTATAGGGACTGTCGCCGCAAAAGAACCCCTGTCGCCAAGCGACAGAAGCTCTTTACAGGCGACGGTCTCTATTTTCTAGACGCTAGTTCCTACATGCCTCAGCAGGTATCTGTGTTCTTAGAATTTTCCAGATTTCGCAGTATTATTTCGATTCTAGTTGTGAAAGAAATTTCTCAAATTTCCTACGTGTAAAATCCTATGTTTTTGACTAATTGGTCTATCCAATGAGGACCTTTTTATGCATATGACAATAATGTTAATCAAAATTACGCACATGAAATACTTAGAATTTTTCGAGTCTCATCCGCTCATTCTAAATCATTGCCAAAATAAATTTCAGGAATTAAAATAGAAATCCTCCCCAGTGGAGTCGCCAAAAACTGTAGGGAATATTTCAAGCATTATAACCCCAAGCTTGAACCCCACTGTGATCATACACTAAAGTATGGTGGCGTCCAAAGGGAAGAAAGCTAGAGCAAAAGAGTCGCCAACAAGTTTTAGGAACTTGTAAACCCAAAACGATCCAGGAAATCGTCAACTCCATAAGGTCTTGAACCAAACAGGGTTCGGGGATGAGGGTACGAATCCAATCTACAAAAGAAAGGACCCGCCCTATAAAATAGGCCTCTACTTTGTTCTACTCGTATTCATGTGCACTTTTTGACTAACATGCAAACATTATATCAACCCAAACCGTGTTTAATCTATGTTGGTTGAATATTAATGCACAAATAAACTACTATTGGCGATCACTTGAGTTAAAATCATATTAGCCTAAACCAAATTATTAATTATCTTATTAAGCGTGATTTCAAGTACAAATTCCTTTTAACAAGCATAAAAGGCGTGATCAAGCAATAACAATAAATATCAAGCAACATAATAATAAGCATCATAATAATAGCATAATTATAATAAGGCATAATAAAGCTTAATATAATAGCAAGATCCTAGGCATGATACTAAGAAGATTAATAACAAATCCTAGCATGTCACTAAACAATAAAAATCAAAGCTTTAAACCTAACAAGGTACTAACATGATATTACAATATTAGAAATAATAAGAGGCAACCTAAACATGATACTAGAAAGCATTAAAAACATCCTAACATTATATTAGGAATTAATAAATAATAAACATGCTTTCTACAAGAATAGAGCAATAAGATTACATACTTTGATGCCTCGTACCTCTTTCTAATAACAAAATACACGCGTTAGTAAACTTCAATGAAAATAATAAAAGAATAATTAAAGAATTAAATTAGAATCAAATTAAATAAAGTTTAAACTGGATTTGTGACCAAACCCTCAGAAAATATTAAACCTTGCACGTCTACGGTGAAGGCAACTTCGAACTTGGCTAGATATTCTAAGTCTTGTGTATGCGGAATTGTGTTTGAAAAGCTAGTTTAGAAAGAGAGAGAGAGAAAGAAAGCATATATTGCTCAAGAGAGAGAATAGAGAGAATTGAGTGATTCTTGATGAGAGTTGATGAAAGTTGATTTGAAAAAGGGGAGATATGACCTCTATTTATAGGAAAAAAGAGGGTCGAAGAATAAAGAAAAGAATCCGAATTCGAATCGAAATAAAACTCGTTGACAGCAGTTTTTGCGAATTTTTTTTTTATCATATCCTTTGATCCAGAAGTCCAAATAAGGCATATAATATGTCGTTGGAAAGAACATGAAGTCTAATTTCTAATGCAATTAGAATAAGATTAAAATCTTTTGTAGATAAAAAGATATCGCCAAAATAGTGAAAGGGTGTCAGTTTTGGATAGAGTTTCGTATTCCTTTTATATCTTTTTCGTTATAGCTTGGATTTAATATTATAATATATAATTGGAAAGATAATTTCAAGATCTATCCAACCATATAAAATTTGGATAAAAAATATGAGGCACGAAAATAATATCTGACTGTTTTTGAACATGTTTAAATTCGAATAGAATTAGGACTTAAAAAAAGAAAGTTTTATAAAAGGAAAGTTTATATTTAAATCAAATTCCTTAATCTTATCTTTTCAAAAAAGGATAATTAAGATCTTTTAGAAACTTATAGAAGATTCTAATCAATCCTAATTAGTTAAGGAGTAGGATTAAACCTTTGGACCCTCCTCATGATCATTGGGTCGTAGGTAAAATCCGGTTTGGGCCTAGTTTAGTATTTTGGCCATAACTTCCTCATTACTCATCGGAATTGGGCTAATAATATATCGTTGGAAAGGTCATTTCAAGCCCCATCCAACTACACTATTATTGGACCCTTATCATGTACCAAACTAAACTGGATTGGACGTTTTTATAAAATAGAGTGGGTTTTCGAAAATAGAAAGAAGGATTTTAATAAAAACTACCGCATCACTAGACTTTCCACACTTTCACCACATTCGATTATGGTTCGACGCGAAAAGTATTTATCACTGGGTTTGGTTTTAGGGAGACACAAATGGGTGTCTACAGCAGCAGAGTCGTCAACAGCATTACCTGACCTCCCAAGCCTCCAGGGCGCGCCAACACCCTAGAGGCTTGAGGGGCTAGGAGTGTGCAGGTTATTTCAGTTAGACGACCCGTTGAGTTAAGGCTGATAAGGCTACACGCTCAGAATAGCTGGCATGAAAAGAACCTCACGCCATCTCTTGAGGGGCTAGATTTAGGGGATAGCTCCTGCTGAGCTATTCCTTCCAGCTGGGCTCAGTTGAGAGGAACATTCTTACAAGCAAAGAGTCGGCATGAGTGACCTCATACCACCTCTTGAGGGGCTAGTTGTATAGGGTAGCTCCCGCTGAACTATCGCCCAGCCCCAGGGTGCGCACTCACTGCCGCGTAAACGGCTAAAGAAGGGCTCATCAGCCCGGCAGAGTCAGCCCGTAGGGCTGACCAGGCTAAAACTCTCCACGAAGGAGATAGTACGCCTATAAATAGAGGGTAAAGTACAACGAAAAGGAGGTTAGACACTAAAGTTATTGTACTCTATACATCTTTCTAGGTACACTTTCTCTCTCTAAACACTTTCTGACTTAATCATCGGAGGGGGGTTCCTCGAGCCACCCCCGAGGGCAGTTTATGTGTGCTGCCTTGTGTAGGTAGTTGACGGGGCCCAGCTCACCCAGCAGAACCCTTAGATCCACACCTGGAACACCAACAATGACCAAAATACCCCTAGCATCGGAATCCCGAGTGCTAGGGGGTTAGGCAAGCTAGCAGCCTGCACCATGTACGAGGCTTGCTAGCAAGCTACGGCCAACAGCCCGCAAGAAATGCGTGGCTTGCTGTCGTGCTGCAGCTAGCAGCCTGCACATGTGTGCGTTGCTTACTAGCAGCGCCCTTCGGTAGCATAGCCCGCACATGTGTGCGTGGGCGTGCTGGCCGAAGTGGCAGCAGCAAGCAGCCCGCATGTGCGGGGCTTGGCTGGGCCGGGTAGCTAGGGCCATGTCATTGGAGATGCATGTGAAGGAGGGTGTTGGTGTGAGGGACATGTGGTACAAGGAGAGGAAGGAGTGGGGAGCAAGTATGGTCCCCTCCTCTACAAGTGGTCAGTGGCGGAACTATTAAGGGGCCTGGGTGGCACCGGCCCCGCCATTACTTTTATTTTTAAAAAATTTTATTAAGTTAAAGTTGTAAATTTATAGGTTAAATACAATTTTAATGCAATAAATAACTTCAAATTAGCTTTGTCATAGTGGTAATGCATTGAGTTTGGTGAAAAGTCTTAGGATCAAGTCTTTATACAAGCAATTTATTCATTTTTTTTTAATTTAGTGCCCCTCCACCTTAAATATTCTACGTCTGCCACTACAAGTGGTCCTCACTTCCCTTTACATACAATAAGGAAATTTCATGATCCTACATTGATGGGATAGAAATTTCCACTCTCACTCTTCTCTATAAATACCCAGCTTGGGTTTTGGAGAAGAGTGCTTGAGTAGGAGTTCAATAGAGCATTGCATTAGCAAAAACACTTAAACTCATATAATACTCGGGTTTTGGTCAGACCTCGCTAACTCCGAGGTAGCGGACCTAAAAGTCAAAGTTCGTCCTTGCGGGTGGATTTCCGTTGGAGGCTCGGTATTTTCGGAGCTAAAGCTTTCAAGTAAGAGCCCATTTGTGAGGGCGAAGCACACTTCAAAGGTATGTTCCGGTTTAACCCTTCTCGTGTTTATTTGTTATGCTTTATGGTTTTATTAATTACGAGTGGATCCTTAGCTCAGGGTTGTTTCCGCGGTGAGTCGTACTCACCAAACCCCAACACATTCAACAAAGCGCATGAGTATATCAAGATTGAAGAGCTCCTGAAAACCAGCAGCTAAATAACATCGGTGGAACCGCCCCAACGGCAAAGTACTCACATGGCACCTGAAACACATGTCGGTGGGATAAATAGAGCACAACAACAAAATCAACAGAAAGCGAATAGGCCCGCTAGAGCCTGGAGCGATACAATAATTATACTCAGCTGAACACACCCAGGGCCGCGATATACTCAATTAATCAGCACAAGGAAGACTGGAACCGACCGGCACCAATGATAACAAAGGGCCGAGATGTGAAATAGTATTGTATGTTCCATAAGGATGTTGGCCATTATATTGAGGATTGTATCCAGTTAAAGGAGAACATTGAAGATCTCATCAGGAAGGGGCACCTATCTCAGTACCGATCTCAGGCGGGTACAAGCCGACAACAACTCCCACCAACAAGCCAAACCGAGTATCGAAAGCAGGATGATTCGTCGATACAAGACGATACCTACAGACAGGCTCACACTGAAGTCTATTGACAAGGTAACGCACCACCTGGACGCTAAATTACCATCGACGTAATTACTGGGGGGCCGGTGCATGGAGGTTCTGTTAGTGTTGCAAAGAAAAGCCTGTCGGAGTATAGGCACATAGTAAATGCCCTAGGAGTGGATGAACGACCACAGTTAGCCGCTATCCCTTCTATATCTTTCTTAGAGGCCAATGCCAAGGTCATTGTTTTCCCCCTCGACGATCTGTTAGTGCTAATAAAAATGATAAATGGGTGCGACATCAAGCGCGCATTGGTAGATGATAGGCCAAAAGTACCTAGCACCTGTACCATATCTTGTTATTGGTTTTAACGGTTCTACTGTCAGACCCGAGGGTAGCATAAACCTACAGGTCCGAATTGGAGAAGGTCCCACGGCTCGAGATGTAATGGCTGAATTCTTGATAGTTGATGTACCGTCAGCATACAATTTCATTATCGGCAGACTGTTAATTCATGACACATAAGCTGTAGTTTCGACATATCACCTCACAATGGTGTACGTCTCCAACACCGGCAAGACAGAACGCGTTAGAGGAAGCCAAACCATGGCAAGAGAATGCTATGTGACAGCACTGAAGCAACTGTGCCGGCAAGCTCCTATGAGTCAGGGATACCAGAAAAGGGAGCGGTCCCCCCATGCACATGACTTGGCAATGGAAAATTTGATATAAGGTCCGTAACGGTCCCTAGACCATTGCCAGGAGGAGAAACCATGGAAGTTGAGTTGCAACCAGGGGTTCCAAATTGGACAGTAAAATTGGGCTCAATATGGACACCAAGATACAATGTCACCTAGTTGAGCTCCTAAGGGAAAACGCCGATGTATTCGCCTTCTTGGCCGATGAAATGCCAGGAATCCACCCTGACGTAATGGTACACAAGATGAATGTGGATAGGCGAGCTAGACCGGTACGACAGAAGAAAAGAAATTTCTCCACTAAAAAAATTGAAGCCATATAGGCAGAGGTTAACAACCTGTTAGCGGCAGGTTTCATGGAACCATGCACCTACCCTGAATGGCTGGCTAACGTGGTTATGGTAAAAAACCGTCAGGAAAATGGAGAATGTGTGTCGATTTCACGAACTTAAACAAGGATTCTCCAAAGGACTGTTACCCACTGCTGAGAATAGATATCTTAGTTGACTCCACTTCCGGCCACGCCCTCTTGTGCTTTATGGATGCCTTCTCCGGATACCACCAAGTTAGTCTATATCAGCTAGATCGAAATAAAGTCCTCTTGAGTCTCTAGAAGGTTCTCTTAAATCCTAATGGAATTAGGATTGATAATTATGTTTTAAAGTTTTACTTGGAATAAAACTTTCCTTTTTTAAGTCTTAATTCTATTCGAATTTAACGACGTTCAAAGACACTTTGATATTATTTTCGTGCCTAATTAGTTGATGTTTATTTTCTTTTGTTTTTGATTTAAATATAAAAGGAATAATCATTCTCCCACATTGATGGAAGAGAAAATCTTACTCATGCTTTTCCCTATAAATACCCAAGTTGTGTATGGGAAAAATCACTTGAGTAAGGTGTTGGTAAAGGCATCTCAATTGAGAAACCTTTGAACACATATAATTACTTGAGTAGTTTGTTCGGGATTAGCTAACCTCTAAGCAATAGAACTTTTCGGGGAGTGTTGCGGGTGGATACCGTAGGAGGTTTTCACTAAATGTGAAACTCAAGCTTTGCGAAGTAAGAGCTCAAGGTACGACCGATGCACGCTACAAGGGTAATTACTTCTTCTCTTAATCTCTTTTTCCTTTTGATTATATTTATTATGAGTATGATCTTGGCTCGAGTTTTCTTCCGCGATGAGTCGGACTCATCAAATACAAACAAAATATGCTAAGAGTAGAGAAGTAGTAGACGAAATCCACCTTCATCCCATTCAATCATATCGTGTTCTCCCTATTAGTCTCAAATCTACCCCTAGTGAGCATCTCAAAAGTTCCACGAAGGAACCGGAAAAGAAGAGATTTTTAGGGCTAATCGACGTCTTGACTATGCACCCCTCTCTATAGGCTATAACTCGTAACTCTCTCCCGCGGCTATAACTCGTAACTCTCTCCCCCATTTCGTGACGGAATCACAAGGTCAAAAGGGCTTTATAAGGTTGTAATATATGGGCGAAAAGGGTAAAGGTAGGCTAAAATTTAGAATTTGGTGGTTTTCCTAATTAGTGAAGCTAAAAATGGCAATTTCTTAGAATCATAATCAAGTAATCAACAAACAAAAATACAAACACCCCTAAGCTTACTTGAAGTAAAATCCACAAATATATAAACAAAAAGTGTAAACGCTTTCCCCCCAAGCTAAAAGAAGCATTGTCCTCAATGCACAAAATAGGGAGAAAGCAACTCACAATAAAACATTTTTGAACTTTTTCATTTTTCAATTTTTTTTCTTGTTTTCATAGTACTTTGTCCCCGCCTCTTTTAACTTTGGACGGCTTTTTTTAATTTTGCACTTGTTATGTCCTAGCCTTATTTAACTTTGGACAGCACTTTCATTTATTCATTTGCCATTATTCACAAAATATAATTAACACAAGCTTGCTTACAAATAGGAAACAATAGTCAACTAATCCGCCACAATCTCCAACAATAATGATCAATTGCTTCACAAAAACAAGGGATGGAAACAAAAATGAAACAAAAGGCTCAAAATTCTAAAGATGTGGCTTGAAAAGAAGGGATATGACTCAAATGGTTAGTGAAAGGAATGGTGTCCTTCGAACAAGTGTATTATTCTGATAGTGGGTTCAGAATTATTAGGAAGCTAATATATTCAGTAAGGTCAAGTGATCAGAATGCCTAGGTGGAGGTCGCTTCCGATTAGTAATATTAATGCATAATTAATATTATAGCTTAATCTTGACTTAACCCTTCGAGTCACAACCAAGCAAATTAACGAACCGACTCGACAAGTTAATTCGGAAGAAATTAATGAGTCGCACGAGTATTAAATACTTTGACGTCACAAATTCGAGCTTAGAGCGTCGAAACCGAACGTCGAAAGTCGAGTCAAAAATAGTAAATGACGAGACGAGCAAATAATAATAAATCGACAATATTCCACAAAATACCCCTAGCATTGGAATACCCCGAGCATCTAAGTGCTAGGGCATAATGTGCTAGCATAGGTGGCTAGCACGCGCACCATACCGAGCCAAGGGTGGTTGGCTGGTGCATGCTAGCGCACCATGGCTAGCAGCAGCCGCTAGCCGCAGCACCCAAGGGGCAGCAACTGCTAGCAGCCCGCACTTGGTGTGCGCGACATGCTAGCAGCAGCTCGCACTTAGAGTGTGTGGCTTGCTAGCCACAACAGCAGCCCGTAACTCCAAGTGCGGGGCTGGGCTAAGGCTGGGCTTAGGCACGGGTAGCTAGGGCCGAAACATATGAGGAAGCATGTGGGGGTAAGGGACATGTGGCACAAAGAGAGTTTGGATTGGGGAGCAAGTATGGTACCCTACACTCCAAGTGGTCCTCACTTCTCTTTACATGTATTACTGACACTTGTAGATTTATTATTAGTTTGCTTAATTATTTTATTTTAACTTTAAAATAAATTGTGGAATTTCATGATCCCACATTGATGGGATAAATTCCCAGTCTCACTCCTCCCTATAAATACCCACCTTGGGTTTTGGGGAAGATTGCTTGAGTAGGAGTTCAATAGAGCATTGCATTAGCAAAAACTCTTAAACTCATATAATACTCGGGTTTCGGTCGGACCTCGCTAACCCCGGGTTAAAGGACCTAAAAGTCTGATGGGAGACGAAACGGTAGGTCGTTGGGCTACCTTCCCCACCCAATCAAAAAATATTTGTAAACTCAACTAACCCCTATACGAGTATAGTAGAAAGTCAAGGTCGAACCCAAGGAAATGGTAATTGAGAGTCTATTGCCTAACGCTAAGCTATTCCGAAGTCAAGAGCGGAGTTATAAGCTAGAACTAGAGCTAATAATGCAAATGAACTTGTATGAAATCAAAGGTAATAGACACTAGGGATAGGATCCACATGTATTTGTAATAGAGAAGGATAATTGGGGAGGTCAAATCAACTAAGTCAATTAATGTGAGGGAAGATCAAGCATGCATCCAAAAGAGCATATCAAGCTATTCTCCTAGAGGTCTAACTAGCGTTAACTACGATAAACTCTAGCTAGGAAACATCACAAGATACCTTAATCGTGAAAATGCAAGTCACAAATCAATGGTCCGTATCAATGTGAGCTTACAATGCAATCTAGTGCAACAATTAAAGGTGGCCAAACTTCAATCAATCACACACATGCTCATGAATCATCAACCAAGTTTAATCACATCATCAACTCCATTAATTATCCCCAATTACACTAATCCATTACTCATACATGCTTCACCATTACCCTAACAAGTAAACTACTCACTAGCCATAGAAATCAAGATAAAAAAAACACTAATCAACAATTTTATCATCAACATATTAGAAATATAAAGATCAATGCAAAAATCAATGAAACTTCAATGAAACTTTAATCAAACATCAAACAATCAACAATCATATGAAAAACAATTGAAATCAACTAAAATCAAACTTATATTGAAATCAAAGATGAGTAATCCTTACAAAACTTGATCAAAGATCAATTGCAATGAAGAAATCTTGAATCATCAACAATACACCATGAATTTCTCTCTCTTCAAACTTGAGTTTCTCTCTCTAAAAATCTAATAAAAAACAAAGCAAATGAAATCTAATGTAAAACCTATCCAAAAATAGAAGGAAATAACTATATATACAAGGGAGAAGTCGGTTATGACGTCCAAAAATAGACCCACGCCGGTGCGGTCGCATGTAGGAGACAGAAGGGGCGCACGAGCACAAGACCCACAGGGGTGCGCCTGCACGCGCCACCTTTTGCGGCCGCACATCACCCCTGTGCGCCCGCACCTATATGGGTACAATTCCCCCCTTCTTCATCCTTGCTCATCCGGTGCACACGACCTTTGGTGATGGTGATGAACAACGAAGTAGGCAGCAAGTTTATGGCCATTTTGGTGGGCACAAGGCATAGATGGTGTCCACACCGCTTGTTTAGGCTACTCGACAATCTTGACTATGCCTCCCCTTTCCTTAGGCAATGACCCATGATTCCCTCCCCCGAATAGTGACTCAACTATCTAGGTCGAAAGGTCTTTCCCCAAGGTTGTAATGTAAGGCATAAAGGGTGAAGGTAGGATAAAATTTAAAATTTGGTGATTTTCCTAAAAAGTGAAGCAAAATGGTGATCAATCCTTAACACCACAATCAAGAAAGTTCCAAACAAAAACAACACCCCCAAGCTTACTTGAAGCTATACTCACAAAGAAATACATACAAAAAGCGTAAACGCTTCTCCCCCAAGCTAAAATGAAGCATTGTCCTCAATTCTTAGAAGGAGAAAAGAATACATCAAAAATATTTTTGAATTTTTCACTTTTTTCAATTTTTTTATATTCTTAACTTGAATTTGCAATGTCCTTGCCTTTTGCTAAATTCGGACGGCTTTTTCTATAATGCAATTTATTAGTCCATGCCTTCTATGAAATAGGACGGCTTTTACACAAACAAATGCAATTATTCATAAAGAAAACATCATCACAAACTTGCACTCATAACAACCAAATCTCCAACTTATCCACCACAAACTCCATCATAAATGATCAATTTGCTTCACAAAAACCAAATAAAAAGAAAATGAAACAAAAGGCCAAAGATCTAAAGATGTGGCTTGAAAAGAAGGTATAAGGCTCAAATGGTTGCAAGAAGGCTAATGTAAACCCAAAAACAAAGAGAATAACAAACTATCCTAAAACTGAAAAATTCCACCTTGAAAAATGTAACTTAGTCCTCCCTAGATAGTTCGGTCTCGGGTTTAAGAATCATACATCAAGCTTTATAGATTAGGTTTGCATAGTCAAGTATCCACGCCGCTCATACAAAGTAGGTTGAAGGCTTGAAAAACAATGAACCTCACATGGATGTAGCAAAAACTCACTAATGGTGTCAAATTGACTATAGGGAGCAACTACCAAGCATGCAACAAACAAGTAGAATCCGGCTTCATGATCCTCCTAGTTCAAACCAACTACCCTAGCATACACCTATCCTAGAGTCAACCGAACATAGTCTCAAACCGTGCATACCATTACTACCTAAGAAGAAAATCATGCAAAAGACAAAGTCCAATGTATAAAGTCTAATTCAAAAAGAGATAAAAATGAAAAAAATGCCTCAAAATCATACCACAAATAAGATTGAAAATAAAAGAAAATAAAAGAAAAGAAAAATAAAAGAAAATAAAAGAAAAGAAAAGGAAACATAGAAAAAGGAAAATAGGAGAAAAATGGTGAAATGGACTAGAAAGCAAATTAAACACATAAAAATCCCAATCGACAAAAAAGTGATCGAATGACATCATCGTCATCGATCCCAAACACATTACGTGTTAACAAGCATTTATCCTCGAACCATTCAACTTCCCCTAAATTAATCCTAGTCTATGCAACCAAAGAAAAGTAAAGAGAAAAATTAGAAAGGTCTCACCCGGCTCCAAGATTAGCAAGAATAAACGAGGGAAAAAGTAAACCATTATCGTTGCAATCCAAGGCCAAAAGCATCTTCAAGAAGCCAAGTGAGAAAAAGAAAAATAAAAGAAGCTATAAACAAAGAAAATGGTTAGTAACTTCAAAACAAAAGAAAAGAAAATAACAAATAAAAGGAAACTAAACTAAGCAAAAGCTATAAACAACTAAGCAAAACAAGAGCTAAACTATCAAAGATTAAAAGAAATAAAAGAAAGAAAATCTAGGAAAACAATAAAAACAACTATCTAAATAGAAAACTAAACTAAACTACAAGATTTGGATTTTAAGGATTTGGATCAAAGGGTTTTGGATCAAAGGGATTTGGATTCAAGGGAGCAAAGATAACAACAACATCATAGTCAAATCATCACCATAACAACAAGAAACCAAGCAAATCGGGCAAGCATGCATGCATCAAGAGGAGTAGCATAAAGATCAAGAAAATGAAGCAAACCAAACAAGATGAGCATAAAAAGCAAACAAGCAACCAAAGTATGCATACAACAATAAGTATTGGCTACCGAGTCAAGGCTTAGTTCCCCCAAGCTAAATAAAGATACATCTCAACATCCCAACAATACAATGCAAGCATCAAGAACATAAGGGATGGAGGCAAAAAGCACAAAAGGTAAGGGAACTAATGACTACTACCATCACAACCACTACCACTAGGCCCGGCCCCATTGGGGTCATTGTTGCCCATGAGGTTATCGAAGGATGGGGGTGGATAAGGCTCCCATCCTCCGGTGAAACCATCGGGCCACCCATAATGCCCCTTAAAAAGATCTTATTACCAAGGAGCAAGAGGGGTGAAGTTATCGGGCAAAGCTAGTTCATAGGGGTGGTTCTCATGCACATAGGGGTAGTTAGGATCACCCCTATAGTCGCATCCACCGGGAGCCTTGTAATCGTAATTACCGTGCTCGTCCGGATTGAAGCGATGCTCGGCATCGGGGACCGAAGGTTCTTGCCAATACGGATGCCCACACGAAGGTATAGGACCTTGTTGGGGCGGGAAATAAGGATAGTTGACCGGGGGAACAATGTTCCCGCGTTCAACCTCCGCATCATAGAGTTGTTGTTGTACGAACATACCTTGTTGCATCTCCGAGATACCTCTCATTTGGTTATGGCCTCGAAGTCTTGATCATACATGCCATCCAAACGGATTTGCAATCCGCTCATTTGCTCACTAAGAGCCCTCAAATAGGCATTTGCATAAGTATGTTGCCCTTCTTGTTGTTGTTGCTCTTGTGGAACTTGTTGTTGTGGATTTGTTGTTGTTGTTAACGTTGTTGTCGTTGTTGTTGTTGTTGAATATGTTGAAATTCTTCCTCATCATCATCATCATCATCATCCTTGGAGTCATAGTTGGGGTGCCTATAGAACTTGGGAACGTGCCACACGTTCTCGGTGTTGATCCGGTGTAAGGAAGTCAACCTGGGGTTGGGCAAGTAGCACCAATGCTCATTATATCGCAACCACTCATACTTGCCATCCTCATAGTGCTTTGAGATGAATTTCACTTGACCTAGTTGCTTCAAATAAAGGTAAAGAGTAGTGCCATCTCCAACTTCTTTGCAATATGGCAAGTAGTGATCAAGGTGTAGACACCTAAAAATGTCTCCCCAAAACCAAACCCGATGATGAACAACCTTTTACCGCCATTATCGGTCGGGTTGAGTATGTAATCTTTAGAGTGCTTAAATCCATGTTCATTCCCAATAAATTTCATAAAACAACCCAATTCCTAGCCCATTTCTCCAAATCATAACTTAATTTTCTCTTTTCGTGCCTTTAAACCCAAAATATTTCATTTTGTGTCCATTAAAATCATTCATTTCGTGTTCTTTTATAAAAACGTTAAGATCAGTTTATTTTGATCCATAATATCGGTCAAATGATTAAATATTTGGATGGGGCTTTGAAAGAGCTTTTCAACGGTATATCATAAGCCTAAATCCGAGTTGTAACGAATAAGTTATGGCCAAAACACTAAACTGGATCTAAACCGAACCTTAGCCCACCTTACCTACGACCCAATGATCATGTGGAGGGTCCAAAGGATTTAATCTCATTCATAATCCAATTAGGATTAATTGGAAGCTTCTATAAGTTTCTAAAATATCTTAATTATCCTTTTTTAAAAGATAAGATTAAAGCATTTGAATTTGAATAAAACTTTTCTTTTTGAAAGTCCTAATTCTATTCGAATTGAAAGACGTTCAAAGATTGTCAGATATTATTTTCGTGCTCCATAGTTTTTATCATAGGTTGAAGGCTTGAAAAACAATGAACCTCACATGGATGTAGCAAAAACTCACTAATGGTGTCAAATTGACTATAGGGATCAACTACCAAGCATGCCACAAACAAGTAGAATCCGGCTTCATGATCCTCCTAGTTCAAACCAACTACCCTAGCATACACCTATCCTGGAGTCAACCGAACATAGTCTCAAACCGTGCATACCTTTACTACCTAGGAAGAAAATCATGCAAAAGACAAAGTCCAATGTATAAAGTCCAATTCAAAAAGAAATAAAAATGAAAAATATGCCTCAAAATCATCCCACAAATAAGAAAGAAAATAATAGGAAAGAAAAATAAAAGAAAATAAAAGAAAAGAAAAGGAAACATAGAAAAAGGAAAATAGGAGAAAAATGGTGAAATGGACTAGAAAGCAAGTTAAACACATATAAATCCCAATCGACAAACAAGTGATCGAATGACATCATCGTCATCGATCCCAAACACATTACGTGTTAACAAGCATTTATCCTCGAACCATTCAACTTCCCCTAAATTAATCCTAGTCTATGCAACAAAAGAAAAGTAGAGAGAAAAATTAGAAAGGTCTCACCCGGCTCCAAGATTAGCAAGAATAAACGAGGGAAAAAGTAAACCATTATCGTTGCAATCCAAGGCCAAAAGCATCTTCAAGAAGCCAAGTGAGAAAAAGAAAAATAAAAGAAGCTATAAACAAAGAAAATGGTTAGTAACTTCAAAACAAAGAAAAAAAATAACAAATAGAAGTAAACTAAACTAAGCAAAAACTATAAACAAATAAGCAAAAAGAGCTACACTAACAAAGAATAAAAAAAAATAGAAGAAAGAAAACTAGGAAAACAAGAAAGTAACTAACTAAATAGAGAACTAAGATAAACTACAAGATTTGGATTTTAGGGATTTGGATCAAAGGGTTTTGGGTTAAAGGGATTTGGATACAAGGGAAGTAGCATAGAGATCACAACAACAAGTAACCTTGCAAATCGGGCAAGCATACAAGCTACAAGAGAATTAGCATAGAGATCAAGAAAAAGAAGCAAACCAAATAAGAAGAGAAAAAGAAGCAAACAAGCAACCAAGGTATGCATACAACAACAAGTATTGGCTACCGAGCATAGTCTTAGTTCCCCTAAGCTAAATAAAGATACATCTCAAAATCCCAACAATACAAAACAAGCATCAAAAACATAAGGGATGGAGGCCAAAAGCACAAAAAGCATAAGGGAACTAATGACTACTACCATCACCACCACTACCACTAGGCCCGACCCCATTGGGGTCATTGTTGCCCAAGTGGTCATTGAAGGGTGGGGGTGGATAAGGCTCCCATCCTCCGGTGAAACTCTCGGGCCACCCATAATGCCCCTTGAAGTTATCTTGTTGCCAAGGAGCAAGAGCGGTGAAGTTGTCGGGCAAAGCTAGTTCGTAGGGGTGGTTCTCATGCACATGGGGGTAGTTAGGATCACCCCTATAGTCGCATCCACCGGGAGCCTTGTAATCGTAATTACCTTGCTCGTCCGGATAGAAGCGACGCTCGGTACCGGGCTCGGAAGGACCCGGCCAATACGGATGCCCGTACGAAGGTATAGGTCCTTGTTGGGGCGGGAAGTGAGGATAGTTGACTGGGGGAACAATGTTCCCGCGGTCAACCTCCGCATCATAGAGTTGTTGTTGTTGTACAAACATACCTTGTTGCGTCTCCGAGATACCTCTTATTTGGTTATAAAGAGCCTTGAAGTCTTGATCATACATGCCATCCAAACGGATTTGCTATCCGCTCATTTGCTCACTAAGAGCCGTCATATCGGCATTCTCATAAACATGTTGCCCTTGTTGTTGTTGCTCTTGTGGAACTTGTTGTTGTGGAATTTGTTGTTGTTGTTGACGTTGTTGTTGTCGTTGTTGTTGTTGTTGTGGAATTCGTTGGAATTCATCCTCATCATCATCATCATCATCCTCCTTGGAGTCAAAGTTTGGGCACCGAAAGGACCTAGGAACGTGCCACACGTTCTCGGTGTTGATCCGGTTCAAGGAAGTCAACCCGGGGTTCGGCAAGTAGCACCAATGCGCGTTGTTTCGCAACCACTCATACCTACCATCTTCATAATTCTTTGTGATAAATTTCACTTGCCTTAGTTGCTTCAAATCAAGGTAAAGGGTAGTGCTATCTCCAACTTCTTTGCAAAAAGGCAAGTAGTGATCAAGGCGAAGACGAGTCAAGAGCCTAGTTACCATGCCTCCACATGGTATCTCTCTGGTGCTCCGGCCTCTCAATTGAAGACAATAAGTGGCAAACACATATCCCAAGTTCAAACGGCCTCGATATTCCGGACGGGTGGCCAACCAAAGAACCTTGAGCTCCAATTTGCTCATTTTTCCCAACTCTTGCTTGGGAAATACAACATACCCCAAAAGACGGTGCACTAACCGTAGACAAGGTTGGTACACCATTGAAATCTTGGCCTTGTTCGCAATGAACTTATTGCCCCCCGAAATATCTTCCCACCATGAATTTTGATCGTACTCCGGGAAGATGTACGGCTCAACATTAAGAATATCCCCATGAGGATCAAAGTCCAATGCCGCATTGAACTCTTCCAAAGAATGATCGAAGAAATGGTTGAAAATTTGGAACCTCACCCGATATTGCCCTCCCATGGGCACAACATCCAAGGTAGCCAAGAATTCCAAAGTTGGCTCCGTATTGGTGTGGAAGGCATTGTTGATGAAAGACCCCATTCTCATATTAAGGAGCAAAGACCTCACATCCTCATCTATCCCCAAGCTTGTCATGTCTCTTTAGAGATAGTGGCGGGTCGGTTTGAGGGTCCTTTCTACTTTTAGTTGTTGATAGATGGTCTTTTGGTCGGGATTGAGGTTTTTCTTTTTGGGAAGAGGTGTTGGTGATCGTGTTTGAGAGGGTGAAGAAGATGTGCTAGGTCGAGAAGATGTGCTAGGTCGGGGGTTCTTCGATGGATACATCGGTTTTTCTCTTTTTAGTGAACTTTTTGATGAGTTTTGACATTTTTGTGGCTAAGAAGTTCACCAAAATCAATCAATCAAGCTCAATACCAATACTCCAAGGAACACCAAACCAAGAACCACACTTTATTCAATACACAAGATCAATCCAATCAAACCAACAACACCAATCAACCAAGAATAACCTTCTTTAACAATTCAATATGCAACCAATCAACCAAAACCAACAAGAACACCTTACTACCAAAAATTCCAATTTTAAAACTCAAGAATTTTCAACCAAAATTGATGACAAGTGCTACAAAATCAACAAACAAAGCAATGTTATGCAATTTCAAGCAACAAACATCACAAAATTTCATCCAAAATCAATAACAAGCATCAAAAATCACAAAACCCATACTACTACTATTCATGCTCATACAAAAATTTCAATCAAGCATATATATGATATAATTAACCAAATTGAAGTAAGGAAAGATGATTATACCATATAAGAAGCAAGATTGAGCAAGTTAGAGCCTCCAATTCCAAGCATACACAAAAGCCCCAATTTTACCCAACTATGGAGGAGAGAGATTGAGTGTTTGTTTGGGTGAATTTGTGTGAAAATTGATGAGTAGAATGGTTTTTGAGTGAATTTAGATGAATTTGGAGTATTTTTGTGAAGATTTGACGAAGAAATGATGGTGAATGGAGAAGGATAAGGTTCGTTCAAGAGGGTTTGGAGAAGGGAGTGTGCGTGAATGAGGAAGTATGAAATGAGGAATGAAAGAAGAAGAAAGAAGAAGAAGAACAAGAGGGGGTGCAAGGCAATAGGTGCGGCCGCACCCTCCTTATGTGCGCCCGCACCAGTCAGGTGTGCGGCCGCACAACCTGCTGGTGCGCCCGCACCTGATGCCCCCCTTCTTCTTCTCTTTTTTTTTTCTTTCTTTGATGCTCAATGACCTCTTAGGTGCGTACATGAATCATTGGTGATGAACACCAACATAGGCAGTAGCAAAATATATTTTTAGTGAGCTCAAAGTTAGAGATTCATGTACCCACCACAAGAACTCACTAGGCATCAACTTCCTTCAACTTTCAAAGCATGAATTTCCTAACTTACCTCCTTAAAATTCTTACCCCCTTTTACCTCAAATTTCGATTAGGATCGAACAAAACCATGATAAGTGCCGCAAACACCTTCCATTCATCATGCTAACTTGAAGAAATCCAATCCCGAAAAGTTCATCCTAAAAATCCAAACAAGTAGAAAAGTGAAAGAAAAGAAAAGGTAAAAAAAGAGAGAAAAACAAGAAAAATTCCAAAATCAAAAAGAAAGTTTAGAAACTCCGGGTTGCCTCCCAGGAAGCGCTTGCTTAAGGTCCTAAGCTCGAATCTTCCTCCAAATCATGGAGGGTAAAAGAACACCACCTTCTTCAAGGTAGTAGAGAGAGCAAAATCCTCTTCATTCTTAAGCAACCTCCCATTGTTGCTTGATGAAACTTCCATGAAATTCTTCTCAAATTCACATTTTTCTTTTCTCAACTTCTTCCTTTTTCTCAACTTCTTTGAATCACGAGCCTTCTTCTTTGGCTTGTTATTCAATGTAGATGGAACTTCAACATCCACAACCATAGAAACTTTCCCATCTTCTTGAGAAATAAGCTCAAACCAACTTGGAATCTCAACTTCCTTCTCATCCTTTAGCTTGGGAATCACAATTTCCTCTTCACTAACCTTCATGCTATCAAAATTTGCAAGAACATCATCAAAATTCTCAAGAGCATTGTTAGTAGAAGAGTCAATCATACTTACATTATCAATAGAACGAGAGGAACTAGCACAAATCATATCTTGCACAAAAGATAGAGACTCATGCATTGGTTTTAACTTAAAACTCTCCTCATGCTTACCACATCTTAAAGTAATGAGGCCTCCTTTAACATCATTCAAAGCTCCCGAGGTAGCAGAATGGTCTCCCTAGGATGATAGGAATATGTTCATCTTCCTCAATTTCTAACACCACAAAATCTACGGGAAAAACAAACTCCCCAATCTTAAGTGGGACATCCTCAACTCTCCCCTTTGGAATCTTGATAGATCGATCGGCCAATTGAATGGTTATATTGGATGGTAGAAGCTCACCTAAATCAAGTCTTTTGAAAACCGAATAAAGCATGATACTCACACTAGCTCCTAGATCACATAGAGCATTCTCAAACATCATTTTCTTAATCTTGCAAGGGATTGAAAAGTTTCCCGGATCCTCCATTTTCTCCGGTAGCTCACCATGGATAAGAGCACTAAAACATTTCCCTCCTTCCACCGAATTGCCCTCATTACATTCCTCCTTCTCCTCCAGAATCTCCTTAAGAAACTTGGAGTACCTAGGCATTTGGCGAATTGGCTCGGTAAAAGGTGTGAAAACATGAACTTCTTTAAGAACTTCAAGGAACTTCCCAAACTGCTCATCCATTTTAAACCTTATGTACTTTTGAGGGTAAGGTAGATCAGGAAATCTCTCCTCCTCTCACATCTTCACAACAACATTCTTTTCCTTTTCCTCCTTCTCACAATAGACCTCCTTGGACTCAACCCTTTCAACTTCACTCTCCAAAGCACTCCTCTCCTCTTCTCCCTCCATTGAACAAGAAACTTCCTCACTAAGGTCACTCCCACAACTAGTGTTAATAGAATATACGAGTTTCTTCGGTTCAACACCTTGGGAAGGCAAAGAAGAAGGACTAGCATAGTCCTTGAGAGTGTTTGCTAATTGGGTTATTTGGGTCTCAAGCATCTTATTGTGAGTCATCATCTCATTGAACTTCTTATCACTAACCGCATGTAGGTGTTAATGATCTTAGTTTGATTGTCAATCAATTCTTCCAAGTTTGTTTTAAAAGATGATGGATGGGAATAAGAATTCTCACCATTGGGTTGGGACTTTACAGCAAAACCGGGAGGGGGTCCTCTTTGATTATTATTTTGAAAATTTCCTCTATTTTGGTTGTTCCAACTTCCTCTTCCTTGACTATTGCCATTGTTTTGGTAATGGTTACCAAAACCTTGAGATTGGTTTTGATTGCCATACCCATGGCTTGTGTTTTGATTATTATAACCTTGATGGTTATAGTTACCTCGGAAACCTTGGTTTCCTTGATTTCTATATCCTCCATTGTTATAATTATCAAAACCACCTCCTTGAGGGTGAGAATTTCTATTACCTAAGTTCGTAGGTCCTTCAAACCTTTGACCACCATTGGTATTAGACACAAAGTTCACATGTTCACATTCATTATTTTCAACATCATCACATCCATCAACAAAAGCTTGTGAACACATAGAAGAATCATGATCATAAGAACCACATAAATCACAAAACACACAACCACTTGGCATGTTATTAGAAGTAGAGGGAGAAGAGTTAGAGATTGTACCTCTCCCTTTGGTTTGGGAGGGAAGACTCAAAGAATTCACGGACACACTCTCAAGCTTTGCTTAGATTGATGTCATCTCTTTCCCTTGATTTGAAATTTGGGATGACAAATTGTTGATTGCATTGAGGTGATCCACCGAATAGATCGTTGAGCCACTCTTGCTTGTAGACTCTCTCTCTCCTTCTTGCCAATCTCTATAGTACCTAACAACATCCTCAATTATGTCTACCACTTCTTCCTCCGTCCTATTCTTTATAGGACCACTGGCTCCTCCATCTAGGCATGACTTGCCTTGAGCACTCAAACTTCCAGAGAAAATTTGAATCACTTGATAAGTAGGAATCCCATGATGTGGACATTCTCTTTGGTATTCCTTGTACCTTTCCCATGCTTCATAGAGATTCTCATTTGGCCTTTGCTTGAATCCTTGGATTAATGCTCTAGCCTCCGCCGTCTTCTTTTGTGGATAAAAGCGCGACAAGAAAGCTCTAGTAACATCATCCCATGTCCTAAGAGAATTAGGCTTAACCTCTTTATCCAACCACTCTAAGGCACGACCAATGAGAGAAAAGGGAAACAACTTAAGCCGAATGAACTCTTGAGAAATGCCGTTCAGCTTGATGGTATTGCAATACTTTTCAAACTCCTTGAGGTGATTCAACGGACTCTCATTCTTGGCTCCACTAAATTGCCTCCTCTCTATTAATGTGATCATGGCCGGTATTATCTCGAAACCATTTGCCGATGTTGTAGGTGGAGCAATCCCATTCTCAAACCTATAAGCATCGGGAATCCCCAATTCCTTCAAAGCTACCCTATGATTCTCTCCCATTCCACCTTCTTGCATCTCTTCTTCAAATTCCTCTTCACTTGAAGAACTATATTGCAAGGATCTATTTGCTATTCTTCTCCTTGAGAATGTTCTCTCGATTTTCGGATCAAAAGGCACAATAGATCGAGCATGAGCACTATACATGCAAAATCTCAAACAAATTGTTAGAAACACGGCTACAAGTGTAGCCTAAAAGAAAGAAATAAAATCCTTTTGTATTTTTCAAATAAAATGGAATACACTCCACAACAATACACAATCAAGACACCATTCCCCGGCAACGGCGCCATTTTGATGGGAGACGAAACGGTAGGTCGTTGGGCTACCTTCCCCACCCAATCAAACAATATTTGTAGACTCAACTAACCCAAGGGAATGGTAATTGAGAGTCTATTGCCTAATGATAAGCTATTCCGAAGTCAAGAGCGGGGTTGTAAGCTAGAATTAGAGCAAATAATGCAAATGAACTTGTATAAAATCAAAGGTAATAGACACTAGGGATAGGATCCACATGTATTTGTAATAGAGAAGGATAATTGGGGAGGTCAAATCAACTAAGTCAATTAATGTGAGGGAAGATCAAGCATGCATCCAAAAGAGCATATCAAGCTATTCTCCTAGAGGTCTAACTAGCGTTAACTACGATAAACTCTAGCTAGGAAACATCACAAGATACCTTAATCGTGAAAATGCAAGTCACAAATCAATGGTCCGTATCAATGTGAGCTTACAATGCAATCTAGTGCAACAATTAAAGGTGGCCAAACTTCAATCAATCACACACATGCTCATGAATCATCAACCAAGTTTAATCACATCATCAACTCCATTAATTATCCCCAATTACACTAATCCATTACTCATACATGCTTCACCATTACCCTAGCAAGTAAACTACTCACTAGCCATAGAAATCAAGATCAAAACAACACTAATCAACAATTTCATCATCAACATATTAGAGATCTAAAGATCATTGCAAAAATCAATGAAACTTCAATCAAACTTCAATCAAACATCAAACAATCAACAATCATATGAAAAACAATTGAAATCAACTAAAATCAAACTTATATTGAAATCAAAGATGAGTAATCCTTACAAAACTTGATCAAAGATCAATTGCAATGAAGAAATCTTGAATCATCAACAATACACCATGAATTTCTCTCTCTTCAAACTTGAGTTTCTCTTTCTAAAAATCTAATCAAAAACAAAGAAAATGAAATCTAATGTAAAACTTATCCAAAAATAGAAGGAAATAACTATATATATAAGGGAGAAGTCGGTTATGACGTCCAAAAATAGACCCACGCCGGTGCGGTCGCACGTAGGAGAGAGAAGGGACGCACGAGAACAAGACCCACAGGGGTGCGCCTGCACGCGCCACCTGTGCGCCCGTACCTATATGGGTATAATTCCCCCTTCTTTATCCTTGCTCATCCGGTGCACACGACCTTTGGTGATAGTGATGAACAACGAAGTAGGCAGCAAGTTTATGGCCATTTTGGTGGGCACAAGGCATAGATGGTGTCCACACCGCTTGTGTGCACCGATCTTGAAACTTGCTCTTCGAGTTCCTCTTGACTTGAAGCTCAATACACTAGCACAAGGCATCAAAAGCAATGATAACCGTTGAAGGAAAGCTCGGGAATCCTTGGATGATCGATCATAACCTACACACAAAAGAAAAGAAACAAATAATAGAGAAAAACAACAAATAAACGAGAAAATGCGCAAATAAAGAAACTAACTACGAAAAGCACAAAGTGAAGAAATAAAGAGCAAAACTAAAGAAAAGAGCTATAAAATGAAATAAAATTCATCCAAAAAGAGATCAAATGAGTGCCATAAATGTCACTCATCAAAGTCGGAGTTCGCTTTTGCGGGTGCATTTCCGTTGGAGGCTCTCGTACTTTCGGAGCTAAAGCTTTCAAGTAAGAGCCCATCCGTTAAGGGCGAAGCACATTTCAAAGGTGTATTCCTATTTTGCCCTTCATGTTTACTTGTTATGCTTTTATGATTTTATTCATTGCGAGTGGATCCTTGGCTTGGATTTATTTTGCCCCGCTTGTTTGTTTTTGTTACATGTTTTTCAAGGTTATTTATGGCTTATTTTCTGGTTTAGTTGCTAATTACAGTTGTGGCTCAGTTTTATTATTTTGAATCCGGTTTTTAATGCGAATTTTGGCCAAGAACCCAGAGTTTCGCCCAAACATAGTGAATTTTTGGTGGAAAAGGCGTTTTGGAAATGGTTTCATCCCTTTAGGGCTGTGATTTTAGCCAAATTTCCACAAGAAATGCCTTTTTCGAGGGATTTTTTGTTTTGATTAAATTTTTTTAAGTCTTTCTTACCTTGAATTTGATGTCATAACATGGTGATTATGTGCTTGATTTATTTGCATTATTTTTCTGCAATGTTAATCTCTTTAAAACATATTTACTTGGTAGTATTTTGTGCTTCAAAGATTGATTTATTTTCACCTAATTGCAAACTAATTGCATTGTAGTGTGAAAATTTTGTTTTTTGAGGCTTCCAAAGTGTTAAAAATTCAATCTTTATTATGTTAAGTGATTGAAACTTTAAAAATCACTAAATTCCATGTATTTCATGTTGAACTTTGTTGTTTTAATCATTTTGGTTGATTGGAAACATAAAGTTTCAAACTTGATTTGTGATAGAAATTTGGTTATCTTCATATTGAAGATATAATTTTCAAGGATTCACAAATGTTAGTAGTTGGATTTTTCGTTTGAACATTAAAGTTCATATTTTTCCAACTCCCTCTTACTTTGTCAAAATCTCAAGATTAATTTAAATTTATCAAATTAATAGTGAGAAATTGCCTTGTTTATGTTGTTGCACCAAGCTAAACCAAATTAATTAAAGATTGGCTCCTGGAATTATTTTAGTTGGATGCACGTTGATAATTGTACTTAAGTTAGACTTGTTTAAGTTTTCATTTTTGCTCATTGAATTATTCCTAAAATTAATTTAGAATTATTAATAATGTCACGCGAAATTTGGGATCAAGGCGGGAGGAAAATGACAAGTGGGAGGAAAATCAAACTCGATGAAGTTCGAGAGCACGAGGTGATGAAGGGCAATAATCGCGTCGTCAAACGACTACTCCTAGATCAAATACAATTTATAACACTCAACTAACCTAATACGAGTATATGGAAAGAAGAGAGATCGAACCACAGGGAATGATTAAACACTACCAAATGCTATCAACAACTAAGCTAGTCCGGGATAAAGGAAGGTAAACTAAAAGTCTAAATAAACTAAAACTAGAGATGAAACATTAAGGGAAATGGTCTAGGAGTAGCAATCACTCAAGCATAACAAAGGCATAGAAGTTGAATTAATTATGAACTAGACATAGTCGAATATCAAAGTAAGGTCCAATCTAACCGCCTTCCGGGGTTCATCGGCTTCTCCTAACATAGCCTCTATGTTTCCACACTAGAACCATATATTGGGAGGTGCAATCAAAGAACAATCGATAGTAATGAACCCTAACTAAGTCAACTTCTATTCCTTGTTAGTAAAGATTCACCTTTAATCAACCAACATAGTGCACTTGCAAGAAGATAAAAGAATACCAAGCATATAAAGACTTTAATCACAAATAAATCAATTCTAAACCCTAGAACATGCTCAAGATCTAACTACATCACAACCATCCCCATAATGAGAAATTACTCACTAATCATGATAATAACAAGATTAATTAACAAATAACCAAGAATCAACATGATTAACAAGCAATACCAACAACTAAAACTATAATCAAAAGAAAGCAATAAAAATAGAGGAGAGAGAGTTAGAGATTCTCATTAATTGAAGATGAAAGTGTACAAACAAGATGATCAATCTTCTTCTTCAAAATCCAAGCTCAACAATGGTGAAACCCTCACTTTCTCTCTCTAAACTACCCTAATCCTAAGCTAAACCTAGAGAGAGAAGCTCTCCTAAAAACTTATTAGAGAATAGAATAATTGATAATTGTTCAATTAAACTAATTACCCCAAAAATGGGTATATATACAAAGCTAACAAAAATAAGAAAAAATAATGAAGGAAAAGAAATGGAAAAATAAATTAAAGAAAGAAAGAAAAGAAAATATAGAAAAGAGAAAGAAAAAAGGAAATAAAAAGAGTTAAAAGGAAAAAGAATTAAGAAAAAGAAAATAAAATAAAATAAAATAAAATAAATTAAAATTAAAATAAACCCACAAATCCCCCAAAACCGACCCTTCTCTTTCATGTTTCATTTGGCTGCTCTGCGATCTTCATCACCACCGCATCACACCATCATCAACGGACATCATCATCCCAAATCGAAGATCAACGGTAATCACCAAGCTTCACTATTTGATGTCATTAATTATCACGTGTGAAGCTCGTGAAGTGGTTCGATCGAACCGAGGGTAGGTGCGGCCGAACTATGGGCTGGTTCGATCGAACCATGGGTGTGTTCAACCAAACCTCTAAAAATCAGAAAAGCTCGAACGATTCTGACCGTTTTTGCACTTATACTTCGACCGAACTGTTTAATATTTTGCCCGAACTCAATTGAAATTGAATTGTTCTAAATTTTGGGCGGAAATAATGGAATCGGGGTAAGTAATTGCGGTGGACTGCTTGGCTAAGGTTGCGGGATGTGCGGTGGTGATAGCTGTTGTTGTTGGCGACTAGAAGTGAGGGGTATTGGTGGCGATTGGAGGCAGCAGCGGTGGCTGGTGCGGCTGCTATACTGGTGTAGGTGAAGTGAGAGCAGGGGAGTTTGGTTAAATGCGGCTGTGATTGGAGGCTGGTGGTGGCTGTAAATTGGTGCGGTAGTGCTGCGGTTGCGCTGGGTTGAGTGAGTCAGTGCGGCTGTAGGTGGGTGTGGCGACTGGCAGTTGCGTGAGGGAGTTGGATTGTGTGGTTTGAGGTGGAACAGGGAGGTACTAAGTGCTGCTGCTGCTTTGTGTTTTGGAGGTGAGTGGTGTTGTGAGGGGGCGCAACAGCTCGGTGAATTGGAGTAGGGGAGCTTGGTGTTTTGTTGTGGTGAAATATAAGGTGAATAGAGAGGTGGAGTGTGGTGAAGGATAAGGTGCAGCAAGATGAGCAGCAACTACGTGGAGCGAGGGGCATTGCACATTTGACTCGAACCTCGGACCTCCGAACACGATCCTACAAAACCAAATATACACAAGGGAGAATCGGGAAAAATATAAAATAAAATAAAATGAAAATAAAGAGAAACAAAACACAAACCAAAAATAATTACTACAAGAAAACACGGCATTTCCGATGGAATCATTCCGATGGCCATCAAAAACCATCGGAAATTTCCTATGGCTTTTAAAACCATGGGAAATTTCCGATGGTTTTAAAAGCCATCGGAAAGTTCCGATGGTTTTATAAAGATTCCGATGGATCAAGCCGTTGGGAATTTCCGACGGCACTAATAAACATCGAAAAGTGTATTTTCGATGGGTTTTCCTATGGCTTAAGCCCTCGGAAATTTCCGATGATTTTAAAAACCGTCGAAAAATATCTACTTTCCTATGGCTTTTAAAACCATCGAAAACTTCCCATGGTTTTAAAAGCCATAGGAAATTTCCGATGGTTAAAATCCATCGGAAAATAGATAATTTTCGATGGTTTTAAAAACCATCGGAAATTTCCGATGGCTTTTGTTAGAATAGCCGTCGGAAATTATAAAATGATAATTGGAAAAAAAAAACCCTAAAGGGTATTACTAAAGAGCAGCCACCCCACTTCCTCTCTCATTTCCTTTCTCTCTCCTTAATTCTCCCTTATGCCTTCTACTCACTTCTGTTCTTTCTCAATCCTCTCATTTTTCACTCCATCACCACAATTCCCCCCTTATGCGCCACTCTCATGTACTTTCTCTCCTCTTCTTTTCATTTCTCTTCTTTTAATTCTTCTCTATTACTAGGAGGTCATCACTACAAGAAAAGAAACACTACAAGAATTTAAGCAATGGTGGGTTTTTTTTTTTTTTTTGGGTTTTTTTTTGGCCAAATTCAACCATGAAAATTCCAGAGCTAGAGTTTTCGTGGCTGAATTAGACCATGTAAACCCAATTTTCTTACAATTACGAAGGTTTGTTATTTATTTCATCCCTTTTTTTCATTTTCTTTTACGTTTTTGTTTGAATTATGTTTTTTTTTTGTTGTATAATGTTTTTTCGCGTGTTTGGATGGGCGGTGGTTGAATTGTAGCGGCGGTCGGTGGTGGTAGCAGCGGGTGTTCTGGGTCGTGGGTCTTGGTTGAATTGTAGCGCCGGTTGGTGGTCGTAGCAGCGGGTGGTCTGGATCGTGGGTCTGGGTTGAATTGTAGCGGCGGTTGAGGAGTAAGGTGGGTGGGTCTGGGTTGGGGTCTAGGAGGAGGATTGGTGGTTTTGGTGAAAGGAATGGTGTCCTTCGAACAAGTGTATTATTCTGATAGCGGGTTCAAAATTATTAGAAAGGTAATATATTCAGCAAGGTCAAGTGATCGGAATGCCTGGGTGGAGGCCGCATCCGATCAGTAATATTAATATAACTAACATTACAACTTAATCTTGACTGAACCCTTCGGGTCACACCCAAGCAAAATATACGAACCGACTCGACGAATTAATTCGGAAGAAATTAATTTGTCGCCCGAGTGTTAAATATTTAGACGTCGGTAATTCGAGTTTGGAGCGTCGAAACCGATCGTCGGAAGTCGAGTCAAAAATAATAAAGAGACGAGACGTGCAAAATAATAATAAATCGACCACATTCCTGGTGCAGGGCTGGCCGCGGGCTGGGCTCGGGCTGGGCTAGTGGCTGGGCCATAAGGCCGGTCACTATGGGGAAGCTTGAAGAATATGGGAGCAAGTGGGTAAAATCATGTGGCACAAGGAGAGTACTGAGTGGGGAGCAAGTATGGTCCCCTACTCTCCATGTGGTCCTCACCAACCCATTTCACATGGTAATGCCACTTGTAGATTTATTATTAGTTTGCAATTTTAATTTAATTTAGCTTTAAATTAATTTGTGGAATTTCATGATCCCACATTGATGGGATAGAAATTCCCACTCATACTTTCCTCTATAAATACCAACCTTGGGATTTGGAGTGAAGTGCTTGAGTGGGAGTTAGAAAGAGCATTCCATATTTTGGGAAAAACTCTTAAACTCCATTAACAATTGGGTTTTGGTCGAACCTTGCTAACTCCAAGATCGCGGACCTATAAAGTCGTGTTCGTCCTTTATGGGTGGATACCGTTGGAGGCAAAGCATTTGCGGTGCTCAAGGCTTTCAAGTAAGAGCCCGTTTTGTGAGGGCGAAGCTCGCTTCAAGGGTATGATTCGTTCTTCCTTTTCTTGTGATTATTTATTTATGCTTTATGGTTTTATTAATTACGAGTGGTTCCTTGGGTCAGGGTTGTTTCCGCGGTGAGCCGGACTCACCAAACTCCAACATTTGGGTCGGTGGCATCAGGGGTGTTTTGGGTGGGGGATTTGTTTTTTTTTTTAATTTTTATTTGCAGGGATTTCCGATGGAAAAGCCATCGGAATTTTTCGATAGTTTGATCGGCCATCGGAACTTTCCGATGGAAATCCATCGGAAATCTACGATGGTTTCACCGGTCGGAAATTTCCGACGGCCTTGGAAAACCATCGGAAATCGATGGCATTTTCATTGGAAAAGAGGAAATTTCCGACGAAGGGTTTTCCGATGACACGTTTCCGATGGAAAACCGTCGGAAACCAAATTTCCTAAGGTTTTTGGGTGATTTCCGATGGATTTTAACCATCGAAAATATGCTTTTTTCTAGTAGTAAACTAAAACACTCCAAAATTAACAAATAAAACTAGAAAATTTATTAATGAGAAAACAAGAGAATAAAAGGAAAATAAGGGAAAATAAACACGGAAATAACCTAAACACTACCCCTAGGAGTGACATAAATGTCACTCATCAAATTCCCCCAAGCTAAACCTTTGCTCGTCCTCGAGCAAAGCTAAGGCAAAAGAGAATAAGATGGAATTATTGAAAGCAAAATAAACAAAATAGAAACAAAGAGAAAGAATGTACACTAACTCATTGTCGTAGGAATCACGGATGCATTATTTAGCGTATGCATCAAGCCCTTTAAACCCCCATGTCGCCAAAGAGGACGAGTAAGCTCTCCTGAGGGTTTCCAAAGAGGTGTAAACCACAACTCTTGGCAATACATAACATTCAAGGAAAAGGTGAAATCAAGAAAACTCTAGTTTTGATGTTTCAAACAAAACACAAACAACGGGCTAAGTGCACAAGAATACAATCCTTTCTAGACATTAAAGGTAGCCAAGCAAAAGAATAGCTAAGGTTGGTGCACACATAAAGCATGCAAAGGGTAGAGAGCTTAGAGGGACTTACACTCCTCCTTATCTCCAACTAAACTTCAGCGTCCTTACTAGTTTTGCATCCACTTTAAGGTGATATCTTGAGATTCCTCGAAGGAACTGGAAGAAATAACTACGAATAACATTTAGGCTACCCGACATCTTGGCATCAATAGCTCGCTCAATAGGCTTGGCTTGAGTACCCTCCACCGGTAGTGACTAAACCTCACTAAGGTCAAAAGGTCTTAAAAGGGTTAGAACGTTTAGGCTAGGGTAAAGGGTGTGGAAATAAGTTTGGAAATTGGTGGTAAACTTAGAAGTGAAGCAAGGTTGATCATTCCTGAATTCGAACTCAATAAACTACCAACTTTCAAATAAAAAATTCTAGCAATAGATCACAAAGCAATTCCTCCCCCAAGCTTATTCTTTTTCAACCAAACAACAAATATTTCTGTATTTTCTCAATATTTTTTCTTTTTTTTTTCTTTTTTTCATTTCTTTTTATTCTTTGTTCTCACCTCTTTTAATTGTGAGCGGCTTTTTCTTTCTTTCCTTTCTTTTCTTCTTATTTGCTTAAACTATTCAACATAACAAAGGTAATCACAATTAAGCACCAAGATTTGAGTTTTTCACTTCTTTTTAATTCTTTTTCTCACTTTCATTAACCAAAAATACAAATCAAGTCCCAAGAATGCTTCACAAAAACTAAAAAAGGTGAAAATAAAGCAAAGGTCCATTGGTTTGTAATGTGGTTATGCCAAAGAAGGGAAAATGGCTCAAATTGGGGTCTAATTGAGCAAATGGAAAAGAAAAATAAATAGAAAATGAACAAAACAAAACAAAAATCCTAATTGCCTTCGTCTTCCCCTAGGTTTGTTCGGTCTCGATCTCGGGTAGATCAAGCCAAATTCTCGATATGAGCTAGCAATGCCAAGGATCCATACGCCACACATACAAGAAATGTAGAAGGCTAGAACAATATAGATACATCCTCACTTGAATGACGGTAGTTGAATAGCAAAAATCACCTTTAAAGGTTTAACTAGCTAGAGAGCGACAACCATCATACCACTACCTTGGCAATGTTATATGTGTGAACCAACCTCGACATTCAAGAGGGTATTTTAGGTGCTAAAGCTCAATTATGTTCTAGTTTGAAACAAAATATTTTGAAACCTTGTCTTGAATGCCATGGAAAGACACTTTACACACACATATTCAAAAAACAACAATACTCAAGAATGCGTATACAATTGTGCAAGATGAAAGCATGATCAATCCAAATATACATATACCAAAAGTCAACTCAATAAAGCGCTCATGGCCATCCAAACATAGAAAACAAATCTTAAAAATAGACTTTGGCAAGTATGGGTGGAATCAATCAAGCAATCAAGAGACTATGGATTAAGAAACTACCAAGAAATATAGATAACCCCCCAAGCTAGCGAATAGCTACTCCCCCAAGCTAGAATGGAGCATTGTCCTCAATGCTCAAAATAAAGGCAAAAAGGGTGGGAGGGAGGGGAAGAAAGAAAACACATCCACACAACAAATCATAATTCATTCAATCCACATGCATTTAAGAAAGCAAATTTAAGATGAGGGAAGAAGGAAAGATTAAACCAAATGTGAGGTGGGTGTTGAAACCCGCAATTGAGCACATGGTCCTCAAATTTAATTCCTCGTCTTTGGTGCTTTTCCAAATACAAGCTATCATTGGTGTGCTTTTTCTCAAGGATCTCAATCCAAAATCCTTGTACACGAGTGTATGCATCAAGTACCTATACACATAGACAAGAGAGTAAAAAAATAATGAGAAATACAAAAGAAAGAAAAAGAAAGCAATAAAACATGGGTTACTTCCCGAGAAAGGCTTGCTTAACATCCAAGCATGACCAATTTAGTAAATAACCCGACAAAGAACGCAAAAGCTTGTCATATGCACTGGCAAACATATCAAGAAATAGAGCATACGCGATGCTCATATGACAAACAAACATAAAGTACAAGGAGACTTTTTGCTTGAGAGAAGGGAGAAAAGAAAAAGTAAAAGAATCAAAAGAAAAATCAAGAAAATAAGAAGAAAAAGAAAGATAGGGAGGCAAACTCTCCTCACAAAAATCTTTTTGGTTGGCATTCTTCCTCTCTTCCTCATCAACAACGAGAGAGTTGGGGGCCTCGAAAGCATGAATAGGAAAACTAAGAGGTTCTTTGACAAAAGAAGGGAGGAACATAGGATAGTAAGAGATATGGGTAAACCTTTGAGAGAAAGGTGTATGAGAAAGGGAAAAAGGGGTAGTTACTCATCACAAGGTCTCACATCACTAATGAGGGAATGAAAATCAATCATGGAATCCTCAAATGAAGAACCCTCACGTTCTACATCTCCCTCAAGATTCTAAATTTCCAAAGGATTCAACCTCAACCTCCTCTTCACAACCTTGAACAACATTTCCCTTAAATTTCTCAAGGCCTACCATCTCAAAATCAAGAGTGAATGGGGGCAAATTTCTCTCAAACTCATCTCTTTCTAATGAAGCCTTATCAATGAACTCACTCATAAGGTTATAGGCTACCATTTGAAACTCAAGAAATATTTGTGCCATAATCTCAATTGAGTCCAAATCATCATGGATAGACGAGTCAAAAGCTTGCTCATTGGAATCATCTAGGGGACTATGGGGCACACCTTTAGAATTCATGCAAAAATAGAATGCAATATGAGAAAGAACATGCACTTCATCATCATTAGAATGTACATCATTACATTGAGCTATAGAGGGAGGGGAGTTGAAATCATCCATTACATGGTCACTATGGGGAGCATCATGCACATCATGGGAGTTCATATTGGACAAATCATGATAATTAGCATCAACATTAAAAGCATGAGAATCCCGAACATAAGTCTCATGATTGGCCCTCTCCCAATTATAATTATCCCTAGCTAATCATGAATAGAAATCCCAAGCTTCATCCGAAGACATAGCTTGAAGACCACCATTTAATATATTGTCAACCACTCCTCTAAAATGCTCATTTAATCCCAAATTAATGATTTCACAATAATCACCCTTTGTAAAACCTTGTACACCATCTAGGAAATCCTCAAGTCTATTAAAAAATACCAAAAACAGTTCATTATCAAATTGAGGAATAGAAATATAAGCCATTTTTAACAACAAAAACAAATCAAATGAAAATTATATACAATGGAGTAGTCTCAATAAGAAAACACAACGGTAATGGAAGCCGTTCCCCAACAACGGCGCCAATTTGATGAAGGGAAATAATTGCGTCGTCAAACGACTACACCTAGATCAAATACAATTTATAACACTCAACTAACCTAATGCTAGTATAGGGCAAGAAGAGGGGTCGAACCACAGGGAACGATTAAACACTACAAAATGCTATCAACAACTAAGCTAGTCCGGGATAAAGGAAGGTAAACTAAAGGTCTAAACAAACTAAAACTAGAGATAAAACATTAAGGGAAATGGTCTAGGAGTAACAATCACTCAAGCATAACCAAGGCATAGAAGTTGAATTAATTATGAGCTAAACATGGTCGAATATCGAAGTAAGGTCCAATCTAACCGCCTTCCGGGGTTAATCGGCTTTTCCTAATATAGCCTCTATGTTTCCACACTAGAACCATATATTGGGAGGATCAATCAAAGAACAATAGATAGTAATGAACCCTAACTAAGTCAACTTCCGTTCCTTGTTAGCAAAGATTCGCCTTTAATCAACCAACAATGTGCACTTGCAAGAATATCAAAGAATATCAAGCATATAAAGACTTTAATCACAAATAAATAAATTCTAAGCCCTAGAACATACTCAAGATCTAACTACACCACGACCATCCCCTTAATGGGGAAATTACTCATTAATCATGATAATAACAAGATTAATTAACAAATAACCAAGAATCAACATGAATAACAAGCAATACAAACACCTAAAACAATAATCAAAAGAAAGGAATAAAAATAGAGGAGAGAGAGTTAGAGATTCTCATTGGTTGAAGATGAAAGTCTACAAACAAGATGATCAATCTTCTTCTTCAAAATCCAAGCTCAACAATGGTGAAGCCCTCACTTTTTCTCACTAAACTACCCTAATCCTAAGCTAAACCTAGAGAGAGAAGCTCCCCTAAAAACTAATTAGAGAATAAAATAATATATAATTGTTCAATTAAACCAATTACCCCAAAAATGGGTATATATACAAAGCTAACAAAAATAACAAAAATAAAAGAAGGAAAAGAAATGGAAAAATAAATTAAAAAAAGAAAGAAAAGAAAATAAAGAAAAGAGAAAGGAAAAAGGAAATAAAAAGAGTTAAAAGGAAAAAGAATTAAGAAAAAGAAAATAAAATAAAATGATAATAAGCCCACTAATCCCCCAAAACCGACCCTTCTCTTTCATGTTTCATTTGGCTGCTCTGTGATCTTCATCACCACCGCATCACACCATCATCAACGGACATCATCATTCGAAATCGAAGATCAACGGTAATCACTGTTGTGCTAAAATTTTCACCTCGGAATTCTTATGTTCTACAGGTAGTCAGGTTACAGGTTACAGATTAGCAAAGTACAGGTCGAAGATAGCTACGAAGTTGATGTCCAGGAACCAAGCAAGCTGAGCATAGTTTCAAGGAATATTCTCCAGAATCTTCGAGTAAAACCCCTATCCGTGGAAATAGGAACCACTTTCTACAACCTAGCCGTTGACGAAGACTGGTTCAAACTAGGAAGCCCTTGACCAGGAAATATGGAGAAAAAGAAGGAACAACTTCAGCCCTCAATCCTGAAATCTTAGCAGCCGAAGGAAAGTGCCATTGAAGATATTCTTGAAGGCTTTCTAAGTATATAAGAGGAGAGATGACCATAGAAAAGGGCATCACAAATATTATAGCCTAATTAGTAAGTACAATCATAGATTTTATTGTTCAATTGCTAATTTGCAACCTACATTGTAACCTGTAAAACTTGATCACTTAGTGGATTGGTGGACTCATAGCCACCCGCAGTTTTTAGCCTTGTTCTTGGGGTTTTCTGCGTCACCATCTCTTGTGTCTTCTTCCCCTTTTCCCCTTTTTGTTCTCGTGGATTCAAATTTTGCTAATTTCATCATTTCAATCTAGCTGTAACTGTCGTAACCTAGGTCGAACCTAGTAATCAGTTTTTTTACCAAAACAGTTTGGCGCCGTCTGTGGGGATATAGTTAGATAAATTGGTCCACCCTTCATGATGGGAGAAGATCCAGATCCAAATGCAAACGCATTAATCGAGCAACTGTGCGAAGAGCTGAAAGCCTCCATCGAGCGAAGCCAGAAGCTCGAAGAAGAGTCTTAAGCAACCCTGGCGAGGCTTAAAGCTGAATCTGAAGCATCCTTGGAAAAGCTATCCAAAGAGCTCGAATTTGTAAGGAGCAATAAAAAGAAGAGGGTAAAAATTGATGACATACCCCAATTCACCCTGGTATCCTCTGATGAATCTGAAGAAGAAGATGAGAGAGAAAAATCTCGCGGTAATGAGGAACAGAGTGGTGGGGATTCTAACCCTATGGCCAGAGAAGTTGCTGTTATCAAAGCTTAAAATCGGAAGATGATGAAGCTCCTGACTCGGCTACCAAGTGCTCCCAAACCTGTAGCCTATGAATCTCGTGATGGATTCGCTGAATCCCCTTTCGTGGAGGAGATAGCTAAAGTGCGCATTCCCACAAAGCTAAGCATTCCCTCCTTTCCGAAGATGTACGATGGAACCACTGACCCTCAAGATCACGTGGCCCAGCACAAGCAAAAAATGTGGCAGCTATCAATACCGTGGGAGCTAATCGAACCCACCTTGTGTAAGTCCTTTGGCGCTACCTTATCAGGACCTACACTCCAATGGCTTATTAACCTGAAGCCCGGTACCATCGCCAGCTTCTCCAGCTTGGTGAACAAATTCTATCAGCAATTCGCCACCAGCCGAGAGCTGGATAAGCAAAGCAGTGACCTGTATCGGATCGTTCAGAAGCAAAACGAGACAACCCGGCAATACTAGGACAGGTTCAATCGGGAAATGGTCAGCATAAAGAATTGTGACCACTCAACTGCTATTGAAGCTTTCTGTAAGGGTCTCAATTATAGATCCAGGTTATATTATGAGCTGACAAGATATCCGTGCTCCTCATTTGAAGAAGTCAGAACCAAAGCTATGGCTGAAGTCCGTGTAGAAGAGGACGAGCATGCCAGAAACTAGGTCGAAAGGAGGCCATCATGGTATTCGGGGAACCAATCTTTCAACAATCAAAACCTCGGAACCAGGCAAGGTAGCTGGCAGCCAAGGCGCAGTAATGTCAACAACATATCTGAACCAGGAGCAGGTGAAGGCTCAAGCAGGCCAGCAATAGAGTACCATATAGATGTTAGCTCGTATGGTTTCGATACTGATATAGTGGGGGTAGTAAACGCCCTCAAGGATATCGGACCACTTGTTAGATGGCCCAGGAAGAGTGACAAGCCTGAGCATTAGAAAGATAAATCGAAGTGGTGCGAGTACCATGGAGATCATGGGCATAGGACTGACCAATGTAACAGTCTTAAGAGGGAAGTAGCTTGGCTACTCAAGAAAGGTTATCTGCAATATCTCCTCGGGAAAAAAGGAAACGGACCTGAAATCAAGCGAGAAGCCCCATTAGGGCCGCCAGCTTCACCAACCCCAGGTGTCGTGATTCAAGCAAAATCAGAAGGATCTAGCATCAGCGGTTTAACCTACTCCAGTGCAAAGCGTATATCAAGAGTTGGTACTTCAGCATCCAGCATCCCCCAAACCTATCCAAGTAGTGAAGAAAAGAAGTTGGATGATATGGTAGTTGTATTCGACAAGAGAAGGTTCAATGAGCCCGAGCATCATGATTGCTTGGTGATCTCCCTCCATGTGGGTCACTAAAAAATGAAGAGAGTATTGGTAGATAATGGAAGCTCGGCTAATATAATTTTCAAAGATGCCCTAGATCAAGCTGGCTTCAAGGAATCAGATATCATCAAGAAGTCTACAGTTCTGGTTGGGTTCAATGGCGAACCTATGAATTCCCTAGGAGAAATCCAGCTTCCAACGCTGCTCAAAGGGGTTAATATGATGCACAAGTTATACGTGATAGACTGCAAGACTGCTTATAATGTGATAGTAGGAACCCCTTGGATCCATAAAATGAAAGCCATCCCATCAACCTATCACCAACTTCTCCAATTCCCAAGCCTATGGGGAGTAGCAGTAGTCGAAGGAGATAGGAGGCAGGCGCGAGAATGCTACCAGCTCGCCCTGAAACCCCATGGCCCTGCCATCTAGCAATTACAGCAAAATCCAGCACCCAAGCGCCCAGATGAGTTACAGTTAGATGAAGTTGTGCTGGATGAATCAAAGCCAAAGCAAAAAGTTAAAATTGGAGCTACATTAATGGCAGGACAAAAAGATGCTATCATTAAGTGCCTCAAAGAAAATTTAGATTGCTTCGCATGGTCACATCAAGATATGAAAGAAATCAGCCCCAAAATTATTACACACAAATTAAACGTGGATCCCAGTGCAAGGCCAGTAAAGCAGAAGAGGAGAAAATTCGCCCCAGAGCGCAACCAGATCATTAATGAAGAAGTTTAGAAGCTGCTAGATACTGGGAAGATAAGGGTGGTCAAGTATCCAGATTGTCTAGCTAACGTGGTTGTCGTCAGCAAGAGGAATGGAACCTGGAGGGTCTGCATCGACTTCACAGATCTAAACAAAGCATGCCCCAAAGACCCGTTCACTCTCCCTCGCATTGACTCAATGGTAGATGCAACAGCTGGCCACGAGCTCCTCACCTTCATGGACGCATATTCCAGCTACAACCAGATATTGATGCACCCGGAGGACCAGGAAAAAACTGCTTTCATGACAGATAAAGGAATCTATTGTTACAAAGTGATGTCGTTCGGTCTAAAGAACGCAGGTTCAACCTATCAAAGGCTAGTTAACAAAATGTTCAAAGACCAGCTGGGGGACACCATGGAAGTCTACATCGATGATATGTTAGTCAAGTCCAAGAAAGCAGCTGATCATGGGAGCCATCTAGAAGAACCTTTTAGCATCCTCCGGAAATACAAGATGAAGCTGAACCCATTAAAATGCTCATTCGGAGTAGCTGCAGGTAAGTTTCTGGGCTACATAGTCACTCAACGAGGAATCGAAGCTAGCCCAGATCAGGTACGCGCTGTAATTTATATTCAATCACCTAGAAACCTAAGAGGTACAAAAATTAACAGATAGAGTAGCTGCATTAAATAGGTTTTTTTCGAGATCATCAGATAAATGTCATTTGGTCTAATGGTTTTTTTCGAGATCATCAGATAAATGTCATAAGAAAAATAATGGTTTTATTTGGTCTAATGATCACGAAAAGGCCCTACAGGACCTCAAAAACTATTTAATGATGCCACCATTGTTGTCTAAACCTGCTGACGGAGAGTATTTGCAGCTTTACCTCGCAGTCAGCACCAAAGCTGTTAGTGCTGTCCTAGCAAGGGAAGTTGAATGTCAGAAGTTACCTGTTTATTATGTAAGTAAAACTCTCCTCAGTGCTGAAACCAGATACTACTCTCATGAAAAACTAGTATTAGCACTGATTGTAGCTAGCAGGAAACTTTGCCACTATTTTGAAACTCACCCCATAGTGGTGAAAACTAAACTATCCTGTTGATGAGCGTTGAAACGGTAGGTCGTTGGGCTCCCTTCCCCACCCAATCAAACAATATTTGTAAACTCAACTAACCCCTATACGAGTATAGTAGCAAGTCAAGGTCGAACCCAAGGGAATGGTAATTGAAAGTCTATTGCCTAATGCTAAGCTATTCCGAAGTCAAGAGCGGGGTTGTAAGCTAGAACTAGAGCGAATAATGCAAATGAACTTGTCTGAAATCAAAGGTAAATAACACTAGGGCTAGGATCCACATGTATTTGTAATAGAAAAGGATAATTGGGAAGGGCAAATCAACTAAGTCAATCGATGTGAGGGAAGATCAAACATGCATCCAAAAGAGCGTATCAAGCTATTCTCCTAGAGGTCTAACTAGCGTCAACTACGATAAACTCTAGCTAGGAAACATCACAAGATAGCTCAATCGTGAAAATGCAAGTCACAAATCAATGGTCCGTATCAATTTGAGCTTACAATGCAATCTAGTGCAACAATCAAAGGTGGCCAAACTTCAATCAATCACACACATGCACATGAATCATCAACCAAGTTTAATCACATCATCAACTCCATTAATTATCCCCAATTACTCTAATCCATTACTCATACATGCTTCACCATTACCCTAGCATGTAAACTACTCACTAATTATAGTAATTGAGATAAAAACACAACTAATCAACAAATTCATCTTCAACATATTAGAAATCTAAAGATCAATTCAAAAATTAATGAAACTTCAATCAAACTTCAATCAAACATCAAACAATCAACAATCATATGAAAAACAATTGAAATCAACTAAAATCAATATTATATTAAAATCAAAGATGAGTAATCCTTACAAAACTTGATCAAAGATCAATTGCAATGAAGAAATCTTGAATCATCAAAAATACACCATGAATTTCTCTCTCTTCAAACTTGAGTTTCTCTCTCTAAAAATCTAATCAAAAACTAAGCAAAACGAAATCTAATGTAAAACTTATCAAAAAATAGAAGTAAATAACTGTATATACAAGGGAGAAGTCGGTTATGATGTCCAAAAATAGACCCATGCCGGTGCGGTCGCACGTACAATAGACTCCTAACTAGAGGTTTTCTCTTTGTCAAGAGAAAAGTACCATTGTTGACACAGTTTCTAAAGATAAAGAAAACACAGAATTAAAAGTTTTCTTATCTATTCCCTTAATGTTCATTACAGTTTCAAATGCTCTTAAATGAAAATAAGGGTTATCCATCTTGAATTTCGGGATGTCGTTGGCATTGAACTTTTGTGGAAGAAGGTCCTTGTCCACCGAGACCCCTTGCGAGCTAATCAATGCTTTAGCCAGGTTAGCCACCTGTCCCCTAACCTCATTGAGTTCTTCTTGACTTGCAATTATCTTCTTAGCTTTCCTTTTCCTACCAATTGGCTTATCGAAAAGTAGAACTTGAACGAAAGTGTTGTCCTTGATTAGACGCCCTTCCTTTCTTGACCACGCTCTGTAAATTAAACCATATTCGTTTTAATGACTCGACTCAAATTGACTTTGATTTTTATGGTTTAAAAAGAAAAAAGGTAGAAAAGCAAAAATAGGGTGAATATTATTGGGAATGGGTTTGAACAAGTAGTAAATTGGAGGATTAATATCCGACTTACCCCCCTAAAAAAAATGACGGAAAACACGCATTCAAGACTCTCTAGACATGGTCATGGTGTGACAAACATGTGAAGTGTGTGCTTTGTAAGTGAGTGTAAGTGACATGCTTTGACTCTTGTGTGTGGCCATGGGACTAAGTGCCTAGACTCAATTAAAGACTTAAACATGGTTTAAAATAATAAACTGGTGAAACTGATTAGTAGACTGTTTAAATAGACTCGTCGTGATGACTCAAGTAAGAAACTGGACTATCACCGGAACAACAGAACTGTCGCCACTGTTTAAAGCCTGTCGCCAAACGACAGAATTGTCGCCAGGCGACAGACAGTAAACAGAGGCGCCGCAGCCCAGATTTTTGCGCCATTGCTGGAACATTAATCTTGACTGTTTCCAGTAATTTTACTCTAAAGGGACATGCCTAAAGTCGTACTAAGTCAGATTGATTAATTTATTAGCCTTTAATTAGTCAAAATAATTAATTAATTATTTAGACAAAGTCCTTTTTAGTCATTAATCGGTTTATTTAGACTTAAACACAAGTCAAACAAACGGTTAGCACATATAGAGTATGCACAAGCAAAGATGCACAAGTAGTTCAAATAGTCACAATATGATGCAATGAGTTTGCAATCTAACCATGGCTCTAGTTCTCTAAAGTTCAAGGATATGGGTAAGTCAAAGAGGGTCCATGGTTATGAGTCCGGATGCATCGCGCGGAAGCCTTACCTTTGGAAGGGTTTGCGCGTATGGATGGGACCCCGCAAGTTAAAAAAAAAACTTGCTTCCACGGTTTGGTGGATTCACAAACTCGGATGTACCCGTCGTTGCCAGGAGCGTTCGATTGGGTAGATGGAGCGTGAACCCCCAGAGGGTTATGTCCATATGTAGAACACATATGGGTTTTACAAAAGTGAGAAAAACTCAATCAGGAAGTAGAATCGAGCCAACAGTACTAGAAATGGTCAAAACAAGAAGGCAGAGTTCTAGCTCGGTATTGGAAGAACTTGGCGCCAGACTACAGGGACTGTCGCCGCGAAAGAACCCCTGTCGCCAAGCGACAGAACTCTCGCCAGGCGACAAAAGCTCTTTACAGGCGACAAGCCCTGTTTTCTAGACACTAGTTCCTACATGCCTTGGCAGGTATCTGTGTTCTTAGAATTTTCCGGATTTCGCAGTATTATTTTGATTCTAGTTGTGAAAGATATTTCTCAAATTTCCTACGTGTAAAATCCTATGTTTTTGACTCGTTTCGGATGGTCTATCCAATGAGGACCTTTTTTATGCATATGACAATAATGTTAATCAAAATTACGCACATGAAAACTTAGAACTTTTCGAGTCTCATCCGCTCATTCTAAATCATTGCCAAAATAAATTTCAGGAATTTAAATAGAAATCGTCCTCAGTGGAGTCGCCAAAAACTGTAGGGAATATTTCAAGCATCATAACCCCAACCTTGAACCCCACTGTGATCATACACTTAAGGATGGTGGCGTCCAAAGGGAAAGAAAAGAGAGCAAAAGAGTCGCCAACAAGTTTTAGGAACTTGTAAACCGTTCACGAGGTGAAGGTTACACCCCTTAACGATCCATGAGATCGTCAACTCCATAAGGTCTTGAACCAAATAGGGTTCGGGGATGAGGGTACGAATCCAATCTACAAAAGAAAGGACTCGCCCTATAAAATAGGCCTCTACTTTATTCTACTCGTATTCATGTGCGCTTTTCGAATAACATACAAACATTATATTAAACCTAACCTGTTTAATCTATGTTGGTTGAATAATAATGCACAAATAAAAATATTATTGGAGATCACTTGAATTAAAATCATATTAGCCTATATCAAATTATTAAATATCTTATTAAGCGTGATTTCAAGTACAAATTCCCTTTAACAAGCATAAAAGGCGTGATCAAGCAATAACAATAATAAATAATATCAAGCAACATAATAATAATCATAATCATAATAATAATTACGTT
Source organism: Chenopodium album (assembly GCF_948465745.1). NCBI lineage: Eukaryota > Viridiplantae > Streptophyta > Magnoliopsida > Caryophyllales > Amaranthaceae > Chenopodium > Chenopodium album. Next base: position 21,601,694 of record NC_137858.1, on the reverse strand, counting down.
AACAATAAAGCATAATAATAATAGCAAGATCCTAGGCATGATACTAACAAGATTACAAATCCTAGCATGTCACTAAACATCAAAGATCAAAGCTTTAAACCTAACATGATACTAACATGATATTAGAAAAGAGTAAAGGCACCCTAAACATGATTCTAGAAGCAATAAAAACATCCTAACATGATACTAGGAATTAAAATAATATAAGCATGCTTTCTACAAGAATAGAGCAATAAGATTACATACTTTGATGCCTCGTACCTCTTTCTAATGACTAAATACACAAGTTTGTAAACTTCAATGAAAATAATAAATCAAAGAATTAAATTAAATAATTAAAAGAAAGAGAAATAAAGTTTAGACTGGATTTGGGACCAAACCCTCAGAAAAGTATAAACCTTTCACATCTAGGGCGAAGGCAACTTCGAACTTGGCTAGGTGTGTCTAGATCTTGTGTATACGGTATTGTGTTTGCAAAAAGGGTTGGCTTAGAAAGAGAGAGAGAAAGAAAGCATGTATTGCTCAAGAGAGAATAGAGAGAATTGGGTGATTGTGAATAAATAAAAACGGAGTTTCAGGACCCTATTTATAAGAAAAATAGTCCGGAAAAGCATAGAATTTGGCGACAGCCTGACTTTTATGCGCTTTCCACGCGGAATCCGATCTTTAACTAAATTTGATCTACGGAATCCGTACAGAAGCCAAAATCGTATTTTCATAAAATAATAAAATAATAATATTTTATTCCAAATAAAAATTCATCAAAACATAATCATAATCCTAACTCTATTAGAATTTAAAAGAACCTTCTAGAGACTTCTAGAAAATTATAATTAATCCTAATAATTTTAGGAATAATAATTAACATTGGGCCCTCCTCTAGATCATTGGGCCGCCTGTAAAGAACACACCGGGCCAAGTTTAGTATTTTGGCCATAACTTCCTCAACATTTATCGGAATTGGGCTTATAATATATCGTTGGAAAGCTCTTTGCGAGCCCTATCCAACTACACTATTATTGGACCCTTATCACGGAACAAACTAAACTGGATTGGCTATTTTTATGAAATAAGGTTGTTTTCAAAAACAGAGAGAAGAGAACCGCAACACTTGACTTTTCACACTTCACTTCATTCGACTATGGTTCGACGCGAAAGATATTCATCACTGGGTTTGGTTTTGGGGAGACACAAATGGGTGTCTACACTAATCATCCACAAAATATCGAGGCTAATGGAGTAAGGACATTCCCTGGACGTCGAATCCCTTAAAAGCACAAGAAGGAAGAGGAATGGACGTCGTTTTTCTGTCACGGGGTTCCTAACATACGTTTTGTGATTCCTTGGTGGAACATAAATAGTATGGTTGGGAGTAGTCTCAATTGCCCTTGCATTAGGCTTTTAGGCCTTTCTAGTGCTACTTACATTTTTCCTTGCAGGGTAATGATACAATACGGGATGAAACAGATTATTCCCCCGCAAGATTGTGATGCGCCCAAAGATGTGACTTTTAGACCCGAGCGAATTTTTCGTTGGATAGAGTATTGGTCAAGTCTTCCGAAGTGGGTAGTACAAAATCCTACTGCGAGTATTGCATTATCTTCCTTTTACAAATCTTGGATGAATGCGCGGATAAGGGCGAATTAAACAAAGCCGATGTGAATATCAAACTGCTACGGCTCGCAATCCCCCTAATCCTTTGATGCATTCGGCCACCACTACCCCTCCTAGTGGCCAAAACAAAGGAGTGAGAAGAAAATTGGACTTCTCATCTCCTAAGACGTGTCGAAGGAAAGAAAAAGAAAAGCTCCCTCCAAACCTGCACAACAAGGTGTGATAACCAAGGAACCTTCGCAACAAACTCGAAAGAGGACTCTAACAAAAGCTTCGGACAAGGGAAAAAGGGTTGAAAAGGCTCCTATTCCTAAATTGAAGAACAATGTATGGGTTAAGAAGAAGAACGTAGGAGAAAGCTCTAAGGTTTCCGAGGATACTGCGATGGAAACTACTCCTCCATCATCCGTGACAATTGAGGATATAGTGAAGCCTTAGAGTGTTACACAATTTCTTTGTGTTTTTTTTAAATAAAGTGTAATCACTACTATGCCTTTTTTTTCGTTTTATAATCTAGTTCAACAATATCTTTTTTGTTTGGAATTCGAATGACATAAAATGAGATTTACGTTTTGATATTTTGATATGACCGAATCATACAGATTGCGTACGTATTCGTATCACAAAATCAGGTCATTGCGTAGTTCTAATTCTTTTATTATGTCTATTTTTTATTTTTTCTTTAATTCCTTAGGTAGAAATTAAATGAAAAAAATTAATCAAACTTTGTTTAAAATAATTTCCGAGTACATGTTTATATTCACAAAACGCCCTCCTTTTATCGTAAGTAGAAGTTGCAACTTCGTTCAAACAAAAAAAGTCCGGGTTCGCAGTTTACGATCGGGTGGCGCGCAACATCTAAGGTTGCGCGAACCTGTCGCGCGCAACTGAATGCGGCGTTGCGCGTGACATCCGCGCGCAACTATTCCATTTGCGCGCAACACCTGTACGACGAGTGTTTCGATTTTTTTTTATTTCTGCGCTATTAACCCCCCAAGTGTGAAGATTTGTTTTTCGTGAAGTTCGATAAAAAATCTGAACACTTAGAATGGTTTATTATTTCTAAATTACCCCCCCCCCCCAAGTGTTATGTATTTTATCGTGTTATTCGGTAAAATGCATAACACTTAGAATCATTCAATTGAATGCTAATTAAAGTTAGTTGTATGAATGAACGAGTTAATCCGGATTTCATATGTAATATTTCTTAAGAAGATAAATGTTTATTAATTGGCGAATTTCATCTCCTCCAATGTCCATTAATCTGAAGGCTCCTCCTGATAGGATTTCAATTACACGGTAGGGACCTATCCAATTAGGTTTGAATTTCCCTCTTGGATCGGTGGGTGGACCCCTAACCTCTTTTAGTACAAAGTCACCTTCTTTTATATTTCTGGGTTTTACTCTTTTATTGAAGTGACGCGCACTGCGCCTTTAGTAGACACATGATGCAAAGCTCTTAATCGTCGTTCATCGAGCAATAAAAGCTCTTCATACCTCGCTCTTACCCATTCAGCTTCCGGCAGCTTACTTTCGAGTACGATATGTAGGGATGGTATTTCCAGTTCGACTGGTTGATTTGCGTCCATTCCGAAAACTAAGGAGTATGGAGTTACTCCTATTGATGTTCATATAGACGTTCTATAACCCCATAGTGCGAAGTGTAGTTTATTCGGCCAGTCTTTATAATTTTCTGCCATTTTCTTAATGATGACTGTTATATTTTTATTTGTCGATTCTACAGCTTCATTCATTTGAGGTCAGTATGGGGATGAGTGATGATGTTTTACTTTATAACGAGTTAAGAGGGTCGGTCTCAACTTCAGCTTTGAATTGAGATCCCTGATCACTAATTAGTTCATGTGGAACACCATATCTACAAAATATGTTTCGTTCGAGAAACTTTGCGACATGTTTAGAAGTGATATTCACGTAAGAAGCAGCCTCAATCCACTTGGTGAAGTAATCGATGGCTACTAATACGTACTCGTGCCCTCCTGCTCCTGTTGGAGAGATTTTTCCAATTATGTCAATTCCCCAAGTCGAAAAGGGCCAAGGGGAAGTGAGATTATATAGTTCGGATGGTGGAAGGTGTTGCAAATTATCAAACATTTGGCACTCTGGACATTTTTTGACATACTGTATGCAATCATATTCCATAGTGGACCAATAGTACCCTTTTCGTGAAATTATTTTTGCAAGCATTTTACCATTCATGTGAGGTCCACAAACACCTTTGTGAGTATTCTCCATAAGGCGTGTGGTTTCGGGTTGGTCTATACACAATAAACTTTGACCATTAGGTCCTTTTTTGCATAATTGACCATTTAATAGACCGTATTGAGCTGCAAGTGTTCGTAAGGCTTGTTGGTCTTTCGATGAAGTATTTTCGGGATATGTGCCATGAGTAATATATTGGAGGATATGATCATACCAAGGATTGTTTCCTTCGATGTCATTTATTTCCTCTATTGCGTTGCAATATGATGGTTCTTCTCTTCTATCAACGCATAATGGCATCATATTCAAGTGATCTGGAATGTTGATTATTGAGGCAAATTGATTATCACCCCTTGGGAGATATTTAAAGTCAATATGTTCAAAATGCTCGATGAGTTGCTCTAGGTGTGCTTGGTGTAATATCATTGTGGAGTTCTTTATTTTCCATTTTTTCAGTATATGATTTATAATCAAACTGGAATCTCCATATACCTCTAATTTTTGCACACCTATGCTAGCTGCTGCTTCTAATCCAATAATGAACACTTCACATTCTGCGGCATTATTAGTAACCTTAAAGTCTAGTTTAACAGAGATTGGAGTATGTGCTCCCTCTGGACTTATGAGTAACACTCCTACGCCACATCCCTTTTGGTTGGATGCACCGTCGAAGTACACTACCCATTTGTCATCTTGTGTCATGAGAATCTCTTCATCCGGAAGATGAGTAGTTTCTGCATGACTTGTTTGAATTGGATGTTGGGCCAGAAAGTCGGAAATTACTTTTCCTTTCATTGATTTTTCTAGAATATATTTTAATTCAAAGTCGGCCAACATCACCAACCATTTGGATATTCTTCCTTGTATAGGTGGTTGTTCAAACAAATACTTTATCGGATTTTGTTGAGAAATCACATGAGTGGTGTGTGGAAGCATATAGTGTCATAATTTTTTAGTTTCCCACACTAATGCTAAACTTGTCTTTTCTAAAGTGCTATATTTTGTTTCATATTGGATGAATTTTTTACTTATGTAATATATTGCACGCTCGACTTTTTCAACCTCTTGTGTTAACATGGCCCCTGTGGCCGTGTCTGTAACTGTAATGAATAGCATAAGAGGTATTTTGGGTACTGGTGGTGTTAAAATTGGTAGACTTTTGAGAAAATCTTTAATTTTCTCAAAGGCCTCTTGGCATTGATCGTCCCATTCATGTTTTTCCTCTTTTTTCAATTTTTAAAATATTGGCTCACAAGTCCTAGTCAATTTGTTGATAAATCGACTAATGTATTGCAGTTTGCCAAGGAACCCCCTAATTTCTTTTTCTGTTTGAGGGGGAGGCATGTCAACAATTGCCTTTATTTTAGTGGGATCGATCTCAATACCACGTGTGCTAACTACGTATCCGAGTAACTTGTCGGAAGTTACTTCGAAGGCGCATTTTTGTGGATTCAATCGCATGTTGTACTCTTTTATGCGAGTGAAAAATTTGCGTAAAGCTTTTATATGTCTCATTCTATCTTTGGACTTTACTATCATAATATCATCACATACACTTCTATTTCTTTATGCATCATATCATGCAAGAGAGTCGTAGCCGTTCTTTGGTACAAAGCTCCTGCATTTTTTCAACCAAATGGCATGACTGTATAGCAATACGTACCCCAAGGGGTGATAAAGCATGTCTTTTCTTCGTCTTCTTTTGCCATTAAAATTTGGTTGTAACCTGCATATCCATCCATAAAGGATAACATCGCATGTTCAGCCGTGTTATCTACCAATATATCAATATGTGGTAGAGGAAAATCGTCCTTAGGCCTAGCCTTATTAAGGTCCCTAAAGTGGACACACATGCAAACTCGTCCATCCTTTTTAGGGATTGGGACGATGTTCGCTACCCATTCTGGATAATTACATACGCGAATGAAACCTGCGTCCAACTGTTTTTGTACTTCTTCTTTTATTTTTAACGCGACTTCAGGTTTCATTCGTCGAAGTTTTTGTTTTACTGGTTTAGAGGTAGGGTTCAAGGGAATGGTATGTTCCGCAATTTCCCTATCTATTCCAGGCATGTCCTTGTATGACCAAGTGAACACGTCTTCGAATTCTTTGAGCGTCGATATGAGGGTCGATCGCTCTTCCGGATTTAAAGTTAAGCCAATTTTGACTTCTCTTTTGTTTTCCTTAGATCCTATATTGATTGTTTCAGTTTCTTCAATGATAGGGTTCTTTTGTTCTCGTTCATTCATTAGTTTAACCAACTTATTAATATTATCATCTTCATTAGATTGATTGTTATAGCATTCGAAAGATTCAATAGAAGGCATATACTCGGAAATAGAGCTCGTATTATTAGAATCCAAAGAAAGTACATTAAGAGAAGAATCCTTTTTGGGATCTTCGTCCTTAGAACTAGAAAATAAAGACTCAGTAATGGCCGCAAGGCCTAGATTTTCAGCTTCCCTAGAGTCTATAATAGATTCGTCGTCCGATTCTTCAAACATCTTCCCTTCGCCCGTGACAATTTCCAGCTTACCGCCTTTGTGATTGGTCCATTTGAAAGATTTCCTCCATCCATGCTCAAAGGTTTCATTAGAAGGGGTGATTAATGAAGTTGGGTCAAAAGCTTCATCTTGGATGGCATTTTGGTTGGTCATTGTAGCGACATGATTTTGCTCTAGTCCAAATAGCAAGTTAAATGCTTGCCTATCATAGCACCCTGGGATTGGGTATTTTGATTTAACGATACTAAAATCGTCATCCAAGAAGTAGCAATCATGAAATATTTCAAATCCAGGTTTCTTGATTCCTTCCAAAACTAGTGGTTCTCGAAAGTCATAGCATAGGTAGTCTTCTCCCTCCCTAATGAATTTTCCATTAAGGGTTTGTTGGTAGGATGGGAGTAAAGTGACTATCCCTTTCTTGTTGTTGTCTCTACCTGCTTTGTTTTTCGCATCATGAGACTTTAATTCTTCTTTGGCTGGTTTATATCTCAATCCAAAGGAGAAGCTTTTCTTTGGGATAGGAAGTAAGAAAGATTTCTTCATTCCTATTCCTAAAGGCATCCCAAGAAAGTAACTACTCTTGAGTAAGATGTTGTTTACTATCCGGGTGGAATATGGATCAACCTTGAAAGGTTCTTCCAAGTCTTCTTCCATTTCTATTGTGCAGATTGGCTCCGCGGCAAATCCCCACATGTCCTCTTCATCATTATCGTGGTTTATTTCTAAGAGTGATTGATCATTTATTGCTATTTTAAGTGGAGAAGCATGTATAGTCATAGGAAGCCCTTAATAGTTCAACCTAATCATTTGATGAAGTGAGGATGGTATTGCACCAAGCTCATGTATCCAAGGACGTCCAAGTAGAAGGTTGAATGTAGGTTTTATGTCCATAACATGGAATTCAACCATCTTTTGTATTGGGCCTGTGGTAATTGCTAGCTTAACAGTTCCACACACCGATCTTCTCGAATTTTCATAGGCCCTAATGCTTTGTGTTGTTGATTGAAAATCTTTTTCTGGATTAAGGCCTAAGTATTTTGCAGTTCGAAATGGGCACAAGTTTATAGCTGACCCATTGTCTACCAAAGTTAGAAGGATGTTGTATCCCTTGCACCCCACAGTTAAGTATAATGCATTGTTGTGGGTAGTGTCTTTTGAAGGCAAATCATCATTAGTGAAAATGATTGATTTGTCGGATTTTTCGCTAGTAAGCAAGCTAACGAGATCTTGAGGGGTTGTGTCTGTGCTTACAGACAAAGCCTTCAGAGCATTCATAAGAGAATTCCAATGTTCTGTAGAAGTACTTAGGAGTTCCCAAATGCTAACATTCGCCTTGGATTGGCGAAGTTGTTTGACCAATGGATCTTCCACCTCAAGTGGAGGTGGTATTGTATTTTGTACTTGACCTTGAGTTTGATTTTGTGTGATCGAAGATCTATTTGGTGGTGGTGCTTGGTAAACTCGCTCAAAACGAGTTAGATGATCTATCTCGTTTGGATTAGTTGTAGGACTCACAAACCAACTTTCTTCTAGAGGCTTTGAGTGTGCCTCCATTTCAAGATGTTCCATGAGTTGAGCTTGATGTCATTGTTCATCCAAGGAGAGATTTGATAAGTCTTGTGACTTCCCCAAGAAATGATCCCAATCAAGCGCTCCATTGTTTCGTTTTGTAAACAAGATGGAGGTGGGACAGCGGCATACTTAGAGACATATAAGTCTTGAAAGTCGTCGTTCCATAGTCCACATACATCATTAGTTGCCCCTATGAGTATTGTGGATAGAGGTTCTCCTATAGGTGTGATACAGTTCAAAGGATTGAACACATCGCTTCCCATATGGTCCTCATTGATGTGAAACACCCCTAAGGGGGATGCATTATTATTAGGTTTAGGCGTGGGAATTCTCCCATCGTCTACCAAATCTTGTATTTTATGCTTCAAGACAAAGCAACGTTCAGTATCGTGTCCATTGCCTCTATGATAAGCGCAATAAGCATTACCATCCAAATTAGCAAATCTTCTTTCTGGTGGAGTGGGTGGTGGTCCTGTTGGCGCAAGTAAACCTTTTTCATATAATATTTTTAGCAATTCTTTATAGCTCACATGAAATGGAGTAGATTTTCTTTCTCTTGTCCATCTTTTCCTAGGATCATTATATTGATTTGTGTTATTGTATTGCGTGGTGGTCGCAAATACGTCAATAAAGGATGATGTGTTATCATTCCCCTTCTTGTAGTTATTTTTAGGTTGATGATGATGATGGGGTTTATTTTCTTTTTCTTTAGCAAGATCATCTTCAATCCTAGTAGCCACGGAATAGACTTTTTGAAAAGTGTCTAAACCAAGGTAACGTAGATGTTTGTTGTACTTTTCATGACAGTTGTTAATGAATTTTTGTACTAACTCGAGTTAGGGTGGCCTTTGGGCAAGGTGGGCCGCCTTTTCTCGCCATCTACCATAGAAAGCAAGGAAACCTTCATCGTCGCCTTGCTTAAGCATTTCGAGTTCACGTAGAGTGGACTTGAACTCTACGTTACTCTCATATTGGGTAATGAAAGCCGAAACTACATCTTCCCATGTTGCCTTGAATTTTGGATCTAGCCCATAGTATCACTCTCTCGCGGTTGGGTCTAGAGACAAAGGGAAAGTCAAAGCATGAAGCTTAGGATCAACTCCCTTTAGTGCCATGGTGCCAGTAAAACACATTTAATGATTTTGTGGATTATTGGTCACCTTAAATAATGGCAAGTCCGTAGCTACGAACTTTTCCGGTAAAGCAAGTCCTGCGGGAGGACCAAACTTTTCTGCGTCAAAGTACTTGTTCCCCATTATAGAACGAAGAACTAGCTTCTCCAACGACTTTTCTTTGATGGATAATTGTTCCATCTTTTCTTATTGCAAGGCTAAGGCTTCAGCATTTTTCTTATTAGCCTTTTCAATTTTCTTAATTCTTTTTTCCTCGACTTCTTGAGCCTTTTCCTCTCTCAAACGAAGAATCTCCTCTTGAAGTTCTTGAATGGTTGACATTGTTGTTGGACTAGGACTAGTTGTCGAAGAAAAATAGTTTAAAAGGGATTGATCTTTGGGTGGTAAACGTAGAAGGCGAGTGCCTGGGAGTCTTCTTTCCCAAGATTGGAAAACGGCCCTAAAAGAAGTACGAAAGAATAAGTAAACCGATACGCTTGCTTAGAAAGGGAAAAAAGAAAAAAAAAGAAAAAGAAAATGACGCAAGATATATTCGACCGGATAACATCACCCCACCCTTAACAATTCTTGGATAAAGATATTGTTTTGACGAGTCAATTTGTTTTTTAAAAAAACAAAATTGACACGTATAGTGGGCGCGCGCAAGTGATTCAGTTGCGCGCGGCTGCCGCGCGCAACGAAATGACTTGCGCTGGGAAGGGCTGCGCAACTCAATGAGTTGCTCGCGCCACCTGCTCGTATGATTTTTTTTTTAATTCGAGCGCTTTTTTTTGTTTTCCCCTTTTTTCATCGTTTTTTTATGTTACCCTTCGAATATGACTCTAAATCACGAAGAGACGACTTCGTAATTGGGAACCTAGACCGAACTAAAAAGAAAAAAGAAAGAAGACTATCCTAACACGTTGCATATAGTCACATAATCACATAAGCATGCCACAAGTCAAGATTCACGTATTGCCATTCTAAAGTCAACTAAAGCTTGGGTGTCCGAGGTACCATATCTTAAGAAACGACGCACAAATCAATCACTCAACGAGTTGACCTATGACATCGTCCTCCTAACATTTTGATGGCGATATGGGTGGGATGATTGTTATTAATTTCGGGATAGAAGCCTAGTGTTGGCAACCCCTAGTCAATGAGCCAATCCCCAATGTTTAAGTGTGCTATACTTATGTATGATGCAATGTTGCTTGTTTGGTTTTTACTTTTCTGCAAAAGGAAGATATTATGCGTTCAAGTCTCGCTCTCTAACTAGAGATTATCCAAGTTAATTCTCGTTACAACCCATAGGCAACCTTGAATCATAACTACGAACTAATCATGTAACCTCTAAGTCCGCTGTGGAGTCGCCACTGTAAGGAGGGTGTTCCCATCGTAGGGGATCCTTTTCCTTAGATGCCCATGGCCCTTTAAAGCCTAGAACCTTACACTTGTTAGGGTGTATTAGGATTTGAATACCTGACTGTTTGGGGGACCTTGAATTAGAAATGATTCGATCATACACGCTTTTTTGTAAGAAACAAGTTGGAGTCGCCACTGAGTTTTAGGAAAACCCATAAACCTCATTCATGCCTTTCTCCCAAGTAGAGTTCAAGGGATATTTAGCATGAATCATAAGTTTACCCATGCCCAAATTGGTCTACATAAACCAGAAAAGAGTTCGGGAGCCACCAAGATAACGTTCCCTTTAGAGGGGGAATCGCGATCCTAGCCCTAGTGCGGCCTCTACTAGCTCTTCCTTTTGCACAATTTCATCACCAAACAATATATGCAACACGATACCTGAAACTATGTTAGTTGATTTTATTTACACACATCAATTCACGTAGGAATTACATCGTAATGTCGTTATTCTTTATTTAATCTAATTCGTGAATAGAACAAGAAAATAAACAATATTCGCCTTGGCTTAAGTGATCAACCAACAATTATTTTATTCAATTCTAATCTTTATTTAACGAAAGATACTATGTGGAATTGATTAATTAATTATTTTAAAGGTGATCAAACAACACTAATTGATTAATTAAGGTTCTTTTAAATAAGAAAATAAATGTGATTTAACTAAGTGCTCGGGATTTTACCACTTCTCTTTGCTAGATCTCCGTTTAGAACAATTATGGATTTCTTCTTGTTGGGGAACCTCCACCGTAGTAACAAAATATCAAAGGGGTGAGTGTTTAGGACAAGAGGGTTAGCAAGCACAAGTACACAAGTATTCTGCCAGAATTTTAGGTTACTTTTTGTGTCTTTAAGCCTCGGATTAGGGTCTTATTTATAGGGAATGATTAGGTTTAGGGTTACGAGCATTCTGCCGCAGCAGGTGTCGCGCGCAACTGGATGAGTTGCGCGCGGCTGTCGCGCGCAAGTGAATAGGTCGCGCGCGGATGACGTGCGCAACTATTTGTCTTGCGCGCAGCTCTATGGCAATATTCAATTTTCCAAATTTTTGATATTCTGAATCTTTCGCAAGCGTATCTCCAAAAGTTGCGTGGAGTGCCGCGCGCAACTGAATAAGTTGCGCGTGACTGCCCAGCGCGACTTTGTGAGATGCGCGCGACATTTTCCGCGGCAGCTTTAATTTTTAACTTAGGCGCTCCTAAATCAGTCATTATTGGGTTTTAAGCACGGGCTTAAGCCTAATTATGATCGGGTTTAGTTAATTGGACCTTGTATTGGCCTTGTTCTTTTATTCGGGCTAGTCTTTTGTGTTTTGTGGCTTAACCAGTTATCCATAAGTATTCTTCACTTCAATCCAACACGAAGATGGCTTTATTTATCGTCATTGCACTTCCTGTCGGGGCAGGAGGCCAAAAGTAGATGTCTACACTATGTATGCATATACATTTCCACATTTGTTAGTTTTCTCCTTGAAAACTTATTTGCAATCGATGGGTCTTTCACCCTTCATGCAAATTAATCAAGTTTCAAACATGATTTTCAAACATGGGGTCTATTTCGGATTTTCATGGCCTCTAACCATTATTTGGAATTTGGATTTGTCGTAGCTATCTTACAAGACATTATTCCTTTACCATCTAATAGTAAATAGTATGCATGTAAGTTTTAGATATATTTCTAACTTAATAGAAATTTATAGGATTCAATCCAAGCCTTTGGTGAATTCTATACCTATACGGGGTAATCGCATCAAACACTGAGTTTCAAGGCGCTTCTAAGGCCCTTTTATTATGTTGATCTTACTCCAACATTTCTGATGTTTTGTGAGTAATAAATTCTCTTTTAAGGCACTTGTAAAGTCCTTTTGAGTATTATTGATCAAGCATTCTCACGAAGTCCTTTTAAGGTCTTCCGAGATTCTCAGTTCTAGTTTGTTGCTAAGCTCGATGGTCATCGAGTTCATTTTCCTCCCACTTGTTGTTTTGGAAATGTGTTACTTTCCGGAAAGACACCGCTTGGAGCAACAAACATTATCTTCTCAATTAGGTTGTAGAGGTAATGCCCGTAGTCTCACTTGAATGCTTACAAAGAGACATGTATATTGCCTTTTGGTAAAAGTTCGTTGTGAAACAAACAGTTAGCTCCCACTTGAGCTATCTTAGTCTTTATTGAGCCATTCAGCTCCCACTGAGCCACCTAGCTTTCACTAAGCCGGTGAACTCCCACTGAGCCACTTAGCTCCCACTGAGACTAAGAGCCTTAGACATATACTTGAAAAGACTTTTAGAAGTTATTTCTATCCATAACTGAATATGGCGTCCTTTCTTAGCTTCGACATTTTGTTTAGTGTAACATTAGTCATTTGTGCAAATCTTTAAGAACTTTATAGGAAGGGTTGTGAACCATCATCGTTCGAGTCATTTTCAAATGACATCGAGGTCTCCATGAGGACATACTATGTTCTTTGTGGAGTTGTTTATGAAAATTTCCATTCATAACCCTGAGATGGTCACGCTTGGCTCAAGTAAACATCGCTTGATCTAATCTAGACGTTTTGATTTCTTGCCAAGTCGATTCTGTACTTCACTGGACTCTTGAGCTACTCAGGTCAAGTTTGTTCACATTTGATGAATATAGCCAAATCCTTTAGTAATTGAATCCTCTTTAGCTTTCGGAGTTAATTGTCTATACTAAGAACAATAGCTCTCCGCTTTGTCGGTTTCAACAAGTAAGACTTGCTTGTCTTAGAACGATTTCAAATCGAGCAACTATCAACAGCCTATCTAATAGAGCCTTGAGTACGTTCTTGTTGATGTGATATTGCTAAAGATGTTTGGAACGCAAATCAAGCCCATGAGTTGAACTTAGTGAGTTTATCATGTCAAGGAAAAGTTTGTTTATAATCAAGCATTCTTGACTCAATGCTTGGATAACCATGCCATTCAAATAAATTTGCAACTATTGCCCTTTTACTTTGAATTTGAGTCTTTCCGTGTATGAACGGATTTTTTGCTGATTATGGAACATAACCATTATTCGTTCCAGCCTTTAGCTCAAAAGGTCTTTAAACAAAGCATACAACCTTATAACTTATGTAGCTCTTCTTGCTTCATTCTAAGCTTGTAAGTCGACAACTTAGCTTAACTTCAATAGTTTGTGGTCACTATCAAGTGGAACACTCAAGCAGTATCCGATACTTGTGAAGATAACAAGTTGCTAAGTTAACTATAATAACATGAACTCATGAGTTGAAATAGAATCTAATTCCTTTTTCTTCGTTCCTTGCTTCCTATATTTCTTATCATACGATATCTCATGACCTTACTTAGCTTTAAGAACCATTTCTTTTAGTACCTTGACTTTCATACTTTGTTAGGCATAATCAAGCACCTAGTGTGCCGTAAAATAAAGTTTCATCTTTTCCTTTAATTCATGCTTGAATTACTACATTAATGAGTCCAACTCATTTATGTATGAAGCGAAAAGATACGTTGGTTGTCAAATATTTGACAATTTTGAGTTTGCAACTCAATACTTCATGTTTTATCAAAACTACCTAGTATTTTGAATACATGATGTCCAACCGTCCTTTCGGACTTTGTTGTAAAAGTCATTTATGAGAATTGTATTTTAGAAATGCTTTTCCTTTATTTGAGAACTATCCTCAAAGATTTCCTTTACCAATCATGGAAACAATATTATTTGATTTAGAGTACTATATATATAAGTGCAAAGTATGACCAGTTATCAAGAACATAATAAGTTTGAAATTTAAAAGCATTCATGCAAACTTCAATCTTATTAAACGTCTTATTTACGCATAAAAATTGTCCCTATTTGGCCAAAATAAGGCGATTCCAAGATCCAAAGAAATAATGAGTGGTTAAGCATGCTTTGGCTTGTCTTATCACTCAATCTTCTAAGGTAAGAAAATCCTTGTTAATGGCTCCAAGCCATTCTTGGTTAGATAATCGTCGCAGCCAATGCATCTTGATGATGTATCTCTTTTGCCACGTCATGTGAGGACTCCTCACTCATACCGATGAGTTCAACCAAAACCAACATGCACACCCGGTGTGCCTTACCTCCTTGGATAAGCGATGGCACCTCGCTTTGGCGTAGCCCACCATCACCCTCTTTCGGATAGTAAGTGTTGTTTTGGAAAGGCAAGTTTTACTCAATATTATTAGGGACCTAGGATTTCTATGTTGGTTGATTTAAGTGAACTTAACTAATCATCACAACATTTTGAAAACCTACACATGCATCTAATCATATCATTTATATATAAGCACAAGCATAAATATTAAACATAAGTATAAGATGCATATTGGCAACTAGTATGACCCCTTGAATTCTTCAACTCTTCAAAAGGTCTTCACTTGCAGTTTTAAGGCATCGTCTTCCGAGAAACTCCGTCTTCAAGACTTTAACCAAAACTGCAACTACTAGCATCTACGACTAGGATTAATCTAAATATTAAGGTACAAAAATACTCAACGGTCCGTAAACCGTATTTAGATTTACAAAAATACATCACGGCACGTAGTCCGTATTTTCTATCCTAATCGGGTCCCACTAGTTGCCATTTCATAAAACCTGTGAGAGAATATACATTCCATTCATCCATTCACTATATGTGAATGGCCCATGCATTTTACAACGATAAACAAGTAACAACGCATAAAACAAACGCGCGCACTAGTAACTAATCTAGGTGGTTAATTCGATTAACACGCCTAATTAAAACTAGTCAAAGTTGTTTAACCGATTATGTAATTGACGTAATTAATAATTGAAGCTCCCACTAAATTCCGCATCCATCTTAATTAATCCAATTAATTAAGCTAGTAGAACCCAAACTTGTCAAAATAAATTTTGCCAATGCCACTCAAAACCGAGGCCTAGCCTCCAAATTTTTAATTAAGATAAACAAAATTAATTAAAATCAATAAAACGGCCAAAATTTGCGAAATAGCATTGCCTTAAAACCGGGGTATATGTGCTCACACGCACAATCCCTTTGGAGCGCCCTTACCGCACACACGCACACCCTTGCCGCTCCAAGCAAAAGCACTCAAATATGCTCGCACACCCCACGCACTCATTGCCGCACCACAACAGCCATATGCTGCGCTATGCACGCACGCACTCACAGCCGCACCAAGCTGCTGCCTGGCTGGTGCTGCTGTGGCTGGGTGTGCTTGCCACGCACATGGCCGCACGCAAGTTGGGGCAGCCTCCTTGGCAGCCACATGCGGGCGGCTATGCAGCCCGGCTAGCCAAGTGAGGTTTTTGCCTCGTTTTGCGTGCCATAGCCTCGGGATTTCAATCCCAATTTTGCGTGACAAAATTATTAATTCTAAATTGATTTTAGAACTAATTCAATGAGCAAAATTGAAAAAATTAAATAAGTCTAACTTAAATAAAATTTATCAAGGTGCATCCAACCAAAATAATTCCCAAGAACCATTCTTTAATTAAATTGGTTTAGCTTGGTGCAACAACATAAGTAAGGCAATTTCTCACTTTTAATTTAATCAATTTAAATTAAACTTGAGATTTGGACAAAGTAAGAGGGAGTTGGAAAAATATGAACCTTAATGTTCAAATGAAAAATCCAACTACTAACATTTGTGAATCCTTGAAAATTATATCTTCCAACATGAAGATAACCAAATTTCTATCACAAAAATTGAAACTTTATGTTTTCAATCAATCCAAAATGATTAAAACAACAAAGTTTAACACAAAATTCATGGAATTTAGTGACTTTTAAAGTTTCAATCACTTAACATAATTAAAGATTGAATCTTTAACACTTTGGAAGCCTCAAAAACAAAATTTTCACACTACAAAGCAATTAGTTTGCAATTAGGTGAAAATAAATCAATCTTTTAAGCACTAAATACTACCAAGTAAATATGCTTTAAAGAGATTAACATTGCAGAAAAATAATGCAAACAAATCAAGTACATAATCACCAAGTTATGCCATCAAATTTAAGGTAAGAAAAGACTTAAAATTTTTCGTCTAAAACGAAAAATCCCTCGAAATAGGCATTTCTGGTCGGAATTTGGCTAAAATCACAGCCTCAGGTGCCAATTCAATAGGCAACTTGTAGTTTGGAGTAGTATCTTTAGACGTGTCTATCATATCACCTACTCCAATAACATCTCCAATAACATCTTTATTATGTAAGAAAGATGTTGATGAAAATATATGTATTAGTATACCAAAATTAATAATATTCTTATAAAAATAATTTGTGTATGGTAATGATATTTATCTTACCTATGCAAAAAATTTCATTAACTTCTTTTTGAAGAATTTTTCAAAAGGAACTAAATCAAGTCCATGTAGCGAGAGTCGTGCATCTTCACAATCTTTAACCGAAGTCCTATAAAAAAATAAATCTTATAATAGTATGGTTAGTAACTCTAATATTACCAACGTTGTCTACCACTCCAAAGTTAGAAATAACATATGTGAAATCCTCCTTCACAAGACTTTCAAATCGCTTTAAGAGAGACATCTTGATATTGGCTTGAATTTTGTCACCCTATAATATAAAATTAATACACGTAAGTATATAGAAGTTATAAAGGAAGTTGTTGATGCTATGATAAAATCATATTAAACTTTACTACATGAATTTACCTTTTCATCAACCAAAACTAACTCAATTGATTTAGTTATGTTTGGCTTGTAGTAATCGGGTTTACGCCAGATTCTCACAATTCTGACCCTAATTTTCCAACTCTCTTTTAGTGGGGTAATATCTCTTTTCATAGTGAATGCCATTGTTAATATAGATATTAAATACAAGTACTACATATTGTAAATTATGTGCCTATATATAATGGTGTGTAAACATTAATTGTGTTAAATGTCATACATGGTAAATTTTTTAATTATATCTTCAGAAAATATATACTACTATTTATAGGATATTTTTACGTATTCTTAGCTTATTAGCATATTTTAAATACCATAATTACTTTATCCTATTATTTCATACTCGTAGTTTGTTAATTGTTATAGAGGAAGTCTTTATCAAGTGGACCAATTAGCCTAATCTTCAAAAACTCATATGAGACATATGTATGTACGATGTAGATAAATGGTTGATTGAAGAGCTATTAGTCTTCCTCAAAATATTAATTAGTCACGCATGAAGCACACTTTTTTTTTTTGTTTTATTTTTAATGTAATTTTTTTTTCAAACTATAATAAAATAAAGAAAGAATATTTCAAAAATGTTACTTTCTTACAACAATATGTTCAACGCTTAATTAATATACTGAAGAATGAAAAGTTCATCTTAGATTGGCAAACATTTGAATAAAAAAAATATTTTTGAATACCATAATATATTCATGTGAATATTTTTTCTTTTTTTGAAGGAAAGTAGTGCCAATTTTATTAATCATGGGACAAATTGTCCATTAAAACATACGGAGCAATCTCTGAGGGACAGTGATTCTCCCAAATTTGTTCTACACCAAACAGCACTACTCTAGCTCAGTGGTGAGCAACATAATTACCACTTCTTTTAACATGTGACCAAGTAACAAAATCAAAATTAGAGCACCGATAGAGAGCATCTTCAAGAATGGAATCGAGGTCAGTGTAATAAATCATTCCTTTGGAGAGGCGGGACATAATCTCCTTGCAATCTGATTCAAGAATGACATGCTTGAGGTTGAATTGTGAGCTAATCTGGCATCCATAACCACTGCTTTACACTCCGCAACTGTAGGAGGCCAACAACCTCGAGTGCGCCTAGTTGCAGCAAATAAAACATTCCCCTGAGAATCTCTAGCCACGACACCCAAACCGATCCACCCATCACTAGAAATATGAGCATCACAATTAAGTTTAATCAAATTCAGAGGACGGGGCTGCCAGGCCAAACCTTAGCATCTGAGCCTACGGTGCTGCTGGGAGAAGCTTTGGTTCCATAAATACGCTGAGTGTAGGTTTTGTAGTCATCAGCTAGGCGCTTCGACCTAGCAGCTATGGTGAAATGAGACACCTCCTTCCCTTTAAAGACCTTCTCGTTGCGTCTTTGCCAAATATTCCACATTAGGATCACACCTATTTGCACTTTCTTCTCATTTAATTTGCTCCAAGAAACAACCAATCCGCAAATCTCAGCTCACCCCACTTCTCCACAACCTCTTCACACTCCAATTCCCTCCAAAGGTCACGCTCACACCTGCACTCATAGAGAGCGTGACTAGCTAATTCCTCCAGCTCTTCACACCGGCAGAGGGAGTTATCACACATATGCCTTGCTTTGAGCAGCGCCCTAACATATAGTGTACCCGTACAAATTCTCCAAATAAAACGCTTAACTTTCGGAATTGCATTAAGCTTCCAGATTGCCACCCACGCCTTGTGAAAGCTGTCAAAATCACAGGACATACCCAGCATATATGCCGTTTTGACCGAGTACTTGCCATCCATGGAGAAAGCCCAAGTAAGCGAATCAAGGGGTAAGCGATCGCTAATTGGAATAGACATGATGCATCTCTTATCTCTGTCATTAAAGTGGTCAGACAACAACTCATAGTTCCACTCCTTGCAGTCTGAATTCATCAGTTCATGCACAAGCTTAAAATATGGCGAAGCAGGGGTAGTAATGAAACGGCCAAGTTCATCCGCAACCCATGGATCCTTCCATATGTCTATCTTGGAACCGTCTCCAACACTCCAAATTAGCCCTTCCTTGAGAAGAGCCTTGACACCCCAAATACTTCTCCATGAGTAGCTAGTTAAGTTACCTCGAAATGCATCAAGGAAATCACACTTAGGGAAGTATTTTGCCTTCATAACTCTAGCAAGCAACAAGGAGGGAATCGAGAGAATTCTCCATGCTTGTCGGCTTAGGAGAGCTTCATTGAAGACCTCCAAATTTCTGAAACCCAAACCACCGAGGCATTTAGGTCTGCAGAGAGCTTTCCAGCTTTGCCAATGAGCAATTCTGCGCGAATCCGACCCACCCCACCAAAATTTCGTCATCATAGAATGGATATCATGAATCACACTAGTGGGGATTTTATAAATTCCCATTAAGTATGAGGGTATAGCTTGAATAACGAACTTAAGGAGAACTTCCTTTCCGGCTCTAGATAAAAGCTTTTCCTTCCACCCCTTGAGTTTCTTCCATATTCTATCTTTTAAAGCAACAAAGGTAGCTTTTTTTTAGACCTTCCAATGACCGTGGGAATGCCAAGGTACTTGCCATGATTTTCAACCTCTTGCATCTTCAAAATATCGATCAACTCCTCTCTTTTCGCCGCACTCACCCCTTTACTAAAAGAGACTTCCGATTTTTTATAGTTAATTTTCTGTTCGGATGCAATTTCTTATAAGTTGAGAATATCAACTATTTTTGTGCATTCCTCTCGGTTGGCTCTAGTAAAGAGAAGGCTATCATCAGCAAAAAGAAGATGAGTAATTTCCGGCCCCTTATGTTAGCTCTGGCCCCATGAATAATTTTATCATTATCAGCCTTAGAAAGAAGCCTAGAGAAGGCGTCGACCACCAAAATAAACATGTAAGGTGACAATGGGTCACCTTGTCGAAGCCCTCTGGTTGGTATGACCTTACCACAAACACTTCGATTCACCACAAATGAGTAAGAAGTCGTACACACACACTCCATCACAAGATCAATCCACCTCTCTGCTCTTCCTGTATTTCCATGTTTCGAGACCCCTCCTCTGGTTCCCTCTGAATTCTCTTCCACTTCCTGCCTTGAAAAAATTTGAAAGTGCTCTGTATTAACATTATCAACCTTATTGTGTAAAGCTAACTCTGCAGTATGAGTTTGGCCCTCAACAGGTAAAGGCTTAGTCACTTCCAAGTCTTTGCCTAAAGGTGAAAACAAAAGTTTTCTGGCAGCAACAGGTGGACCCAGACGTATAGCATTAGGATCCTTGTACTCTGAATTCCTAGAAAAGCTGTTAGACTTTGCCACATTTGCTAACAACTTTTTCTCTTTTTCTCTAGAAGACAACGAAATACAAGCTTTATTGTGGGGCGAAGCCTTCAACCAAGGGCCGTATTGATAGACAATACTTTCACCATTGTTTGCTTTGTTCCCTTGGATGCGACAGTCCCTATCTGTGTGGCCTAGGCGACCATAATAGTAGCAAAAGTCACCAAGACGTTCGTATTTAAATCCAATCCACTTCTCCGACTAATTACCCGAAGCAATTTTGACTCCTCTTCGCAAGGGTTTATCAATGTCATGTAGGATCTTAACCCTCATGAATTCCTTCCAACCCAGGGGATCATCATCATCATGTTCAAGAAAACCCCCTAAACTTTCACCTATATCATAAGCAAAGGAAGAATTGCGGATGCCGAAGGGAACGTCTAACATTTTGATCCGGATGGGGGTATTTTTGAAGACGATTTCAGAGGGTTGTTTGTCTTTTCGAATTTCCTTAAGCAGAAGGATATGATTACCAAAGGACTAAGGGCATCCTTCCAACACACGATCTTTGTCCAATTCACAGTAAAATTGGAAGACAAAAAGGTTAGTCTCAACCATTCGAATTGAGACGGTTTCTTTCAGTCGCCAGATTGACAAAAGGGTTTTCTTCATTGCTTCAAAATTAAAGGGTCCCTCCGTAAGGAGTTTCCCCACCAGCGAGAGATTAATCTGTTCAGATTAGTCTCCCTCAGCAATTGCATCCGCTCATACCTCAAACACTTTCTCCTCATCTTCTGTAAGTTTCAATTTTTCCCATTCGTTGACAAGGTGGTCTTCCATGGTGGCAAACTGATCGGACTGAGAGCAGCTGTGACAAATTGAACGACAACAAACTACGAAAGCTAACTCGCCCTAGAGAGGGACTATCGCACTAGAGCCCTGGGCGAACTTCTCAACATTCAATTCTAGACAACTTCTTATTCATGTGAATATAAGATAATTATATTCTGTATTTATGTAAATATTACTAAGTTTGTTAACTAAATATTCATGTGAGTCATTGCCTTATTTCTTAGGAACGTATTGATTATATACATATTACAAAAGCATAATTAGCCTAAACTTAAGGAAGCTGATTAACTTAAATTATGCACATTAATATTTACTTAACAAACTAAGCGATATACATATTCTTTACATATCTTTGCTAAAATATACAAGAATATAAAATATAAAATATCATTTGATGATCAATCTTGCCATAGTTAATAACTTTACACATGCTTTTGATTTATTAGGAATTAAAAAAAAATAAAAAAAATGAAAATCCTAAAACAGAAAATAGAGCATATATATAATAAAAAGCCCAAAGTTAGTGATGAAGATTTGAGTCCAATTGGAATAAAACCCTAGCCGCTGCCCTATGCAGTACTATCCTATATAGTGCTATTGTGTAAAACAGGAGGCATGAGAGAAAAAACTACTCCTAAAATATAAAATCAGAAGCGAGAGAAAATGCAGTGGCAATATCGGGATGAAACCATCGAACGTTGCATAGGAAGAATAACCGCTTAGGTGCTACCAGAGTCGCCTCCTTCAGCGATCCACAGATCGCGAACTCCGGCGACCCAAGTCGCGTTTGTTCAGCGTTCCGATACGCGTGGCTCATCCACAGATCGCGAACTCCGGCGACCCAAGTCGTGTTTGTTCAGCGTTCCGATACACGCGGCTCAGTTCGCGAACCTTATAACGCTATTCCAAATTATGGAAGATGGCCAATTCAACAGCATCAGAATCACAATTAGAAGCAAAAGCGAAAGCAACAACACATGTAAGTTATTATCCCACTTTTTTAGCACTATTATATACGGCACCTTGACTTGACTACAACTCTAATAATTTAATGTTGTATCTTTGAAATGGCACTTTATATTATATACTCCGCATGCGTGCTTGCTACTCGTAATTCAATGGTAGATACAGTATAATAAAATAAAATACTATACTTTGCATTTAAATATATGTATGATGTATCATGTATGTATGTTTGAAAAAAGTAGTACAATGTATATACCTATTATATAGGGGTGTCAGTTCGGATAATCGGATCGGGTCTGATATGGTCGGGTCGGGTCGGGTAAATTTTTAAAGTTGAGTTATACTAAATTATTATGTCCACGCTAGTTCAAATCTGAATCGGATATTTTTTGGATCGGTTTCGAATCGGGTCGGATCGGGTGTGCTTTTGACACCTCTTTATTATAGCTGGACATGGACCAAATGTTGCAAAGGCAATGTAAAACAACTAAGATACGAGTATTCCACATTAGTACTCCACAAAAATTATGTTTTAATAGTAATATATCTAATCACATGAAAATTTGTACTGTATGAGCTAACAATAATATATCGATCTCAGGCAAGAGAACGATTACTTGCTGCTTGCAGATCTACAAAGAAGGCGAGGACAGAAAAGTATTATCCAGAACCTATTATTCTCCCTGAAATCATCTTTAAAATATTATTACTATTTCCTGCTTCAGTTCTTGTGGAGATTATGAGGTTTGTTTGCAAGGAGTGGAATGCTATAATCACTGACCCGTTCTTCGCTAGAGCACACCTTCACTCGTTTCTATTTCCTGGTCTCAGTGGTTTCCTTGTTCAAGACGACGAGTGGCAAGATTCTAGGTTAAAGCAGGCCTTTTTTCTTTACCCAACTGAGGCTCCTCAATACAGTTGCACTAAACTCGAGCTTCCATTTCGAGCCATAATTTTGGGTTCTTGTAACGGTCTAGTCTTGCTTCAAAACTCCGCCATTCGAAGAGAATTGTTTGTAGTGAATCTTGTAACAAAAGCTAACATTAGTCTCCCTCCCCTCAACCTTGCAGGGGTACGCGTTCTTCGTAAACCTTCTACTGCTTTAGTCTTTGCTCCTTCCTATGGCCAATACAAAGTGGTATATGTTTCTTTCATCTCCAAAAATAAACGAGCACCGTATGTTAAACCTGGCAAAGAAAGTTATTATTGTGCCAGATTTGAAATTAAGGTTATGGTACATACAATAGCTGTTGACCAAACCTGGAGAGCCATTGACTGTAAAGGCATTACTATGAGTAACGATGCAAAGGAGACTCTGATGAGTCAGCCGCTCTCTAGTGCAGGGGGGTATGTCTATTGGTTTCATCATCGTCACAATTATGGTTTTGCCTTGGATGTAGATGCTGAAACCATGTATCAATTTGCCGGCCCTAAAGATTACGTAATGGATTCCAATGTGACACATAGTATAAAGATGGACACAGGTGGTGTGGGTATGGTGCATTTGCAGTCCCGTCGCAAATGCTGGAAGGTCTGGGAAATGATAGACCCAAAAACAAGCACCTGGGGTAGAGCTATGGATCTTCATGTAGCTCGTATGTTCTCGAAGGTTCTTGGATATTTTCCTCTTTGTGTTGTTGTAGACCATACACCATTGTTTATTAGTTTGAAAAATGGATATCTTTGGTTTTATTGTCAAGTGTTTTTGCAATTTAGGTTGGTTATGTACAATTGGAAGACGAGGAATATGGAGATACCTCGAATTAAATGGCCATGGCGTCTTGCCCTCCCACATCTCCATGTAAACAGCTTGCTATCACCGAAAAAACTCTAGCTGTGGAGCGCAAGTGTTGTAGTTCAATGCAAGCATGTGGGAATGGATACTCAATAATTGACATGTTGTAATATTTCTAATTGCCCTAGTAATTATCATTGATATAGTGTTAATTATCCCATAGTTTGTAACAATATTATTATACTTCGTATAAATTAAGCTTTAATGCATGTTATGAACAAATTTTTCCTTTCGCATTAAATAATCTAAATGTCGTCAAGCTTTGTTTCTTTTGATACTCCTTTTCTTTTGAAAGTTTTGGATTTGTTGTTGTATTTTCTTCATTATGCATATTAAAGCTTAATATGTACAAATCTATTGTGATTCCATCAGATCAACTCTTGAAAAGAAAAAAAACAGAGATGGAGAAAGAGGTCGGGGCAATTGTCTACGATGCACCAATCGAGCCAAAGAACACAATTGGGCTTGGGACTAAGGTTTACCTAAAAAACTTTTCTTATGCATTTGTAGAGCATTGGTAGAATAGTTGTGACTGTTGCAATGTTTTTCTGAATGAATTTTGAAATTATGGTAGATTGGAGTTGGAATTGCTCTCGAGGTCTTCGGCCTTGTTTTTTCTTTGGGAGATTTTTGCTCTTCCTGATGTAATAATGTATTTTATCTAGGACTGGGCTTCTTCTCGTGCTTTAGAAAATTTTGAGCTAGCCTAATCATCTGAGCACAATAAAATCTTTTTCGTATAATAGGCTTTTCTTGGTTCTCTCTCTTTGTAACTTCATTTCCACCCGTCTTAATCATGTTTTACTAGAGAGGAAATATACTTATCTTAAGATGATGCATTCTTTACACTCTTGTGGACTGCTGCTCTTGTGCATGCATACACTCATTTTTTTTATTAGGTGGTCTCGACTCTCGAGATTGAATCTAGACCTCAATTGGCATAAATGCATGATAATTATGCTCTTTTATGTTCTGAATTCTTGGGTGATATACATGTGTTTGTCAAGAGATGTGTATAAATTTGCTTTTAGGGAAAGCATTACAGCTATTTAGTGATCATATGTTTATGCTAGTAATGGAACAACCGTACCTCTTCTAGCTCATCTACTTGAAAATTCTTTTTTTGTGGTGGAGGCAGAGAGTTTAACTTCTTGCACACTATTCTGATCCAAGTGTTTCTTCATGTATGGGAACCACTTTTGCATCTATTGTTACATGATTACACCCTTTCTTTTTGGCCAAATATATTGTTATTTGTTAGTTCTCTACTTCTCTTAATATATAGTGAATTAGTGATGTGTGCATGAGTCTACCATTTTTTATCTTAAAAGTTGCTTCAACGCTAATCAAAGATTTTAATAACAATGTCTTCTGATTCTGATCAAATTAATGGCATTAGGTGCAAAATAGAGCCTTTTATGTTGATAGTTTGTAAAGGTTATCGATGATTTTGAGTCAAAAATGAAAAATGGTAATTCTGAGAGCATATGTCCTGCTTTATAGTTCTGAATTGCCATGTTATTTTGTTTCTTCCTTCCTTCTTCTTGGCCTCCTTGCTGTTTACATGCAGAATCTATGAAAGATCGGTCCTTGGATGATGGGAATTGCTTGTTGTAGCATTAAACTTTTTCCTGTATAAATTAGGGGGCTATAAAAATTGATGCAGGGTTATTTAAGTTGTTCAGTTTTAGGATTTTCCTACTAAAGATACATGCAGTCATTGGTTCTCTTTTCTTATTCTTTGCTTACCTGTGCCATGTCACATGTGTTGGAGGTTTGTCTTCCTTATGTCTTATAGCTATTGCAATTATTCTAATAAGAATGTTTGGGGAGCTCCACGACACAATGAATTGGAATTGTGGTATATTCTTGGCTTGTAAACCAAATTGTGTATGTCATGGCTTCTAGAAACTTAGAAGTCTTGACGTTTAGTCGTTTACAAGTTGCTGTCTCTAGTCCAAGGTTGGCTTTGAGACCTAGTTAATTTGCTCAAGTCAGGTTGAAAGATAAAAGATTCATGATTTCAAATATTAGCTACTGCAAATTTACACATTTTTGGATGTCACCAGCCTAAGGGGTTTGTAGACCCCTGGGGCCAAGGTCAAATCATATGTCCCAGCTCCACAGAGCTACACTTCACCATGCTTGGCTCTATGCTTTACCATTATGTGGCCTGTGCTTATTTTTAATTTTGATTTCAACTCGAATGTCTTGCTTTTTGGCCAAAACCCCTAAAATCTAATAGCTTGAACTTGAATTGCTTATGCTAAAATAGTTGGTTGCTTTCTTGGTAGGAGGGGGTTGAATTGGAAACTGTCTAGACACTTTGGAGATGTAGGGATATAATACTTCTTCAAGTGGTTCATCAGCACACCTTATCTTTTCCCAGTATCCCACTACTATGGTTGGTGTTTTGTATGTTTTTGGGGTATCGAATTTGTCTATGTTGTTTACGGTTGAATTTATTGGTTTGATTGTTTGAATTGATATCGTTTATTATATTTATTTATATTTTTGTTTTCCTAATTTACTTGTTAATTTGTTCTTTGTTTTAGTTAATTGTTTATTGATAGTGGGGTTATGGTTTTACTGAAATCAATTTTAGCTAAGACATGATCAATGCATCAAGGGAAACAACACTATTTTCCAAATATGACAGCTTTGTTCCCTTTGGTATTATGACACTTGAAATTTGGTTGTAAATCATTGAAATTACATATACCTAAGATTTAATTTTAGTTGTTTATATTTACAATATTTTAGAAAAGAGTATTGTTTCCATTGATTCATTGATCATGAATTTCTCAAATCTGTTGTAAACGATGATGCACTGATCATGGATTCCACCTATTTGCATTTCAGTAGCTAATTTGGGTGGGGGTGTTTGACAGGTTTCTTAAGGAGAGATGGTTCAGTTTTAGTTGGGTACTTGGATTCCTGGGTGAACTTCACACAGAGTCCTGAACTCCAGCTCCTTCTGTCGTAGTCGTTCTTTTTGCCTAGGGAATGGTCTTCCCATAATTTATTGCCTTTTGGATGGGTAAATCCTCTCTTCTTTTCTATTTTCCAGTTCATGATGGAGTTTTTTTTTGTTTATTCATCTATTTTTCCTTACTTTTATAAGTTGGTTCAATAATAATTATTATGATATCTTGATTAAATCTTGTTATGAATGCGTTTGATTGTTGTTGTCTGGGATGTTTTCCAGGGTTTAAGATGAGAATTCATTCAAGCATTTCTCGAACTGATGTTCAATTCTAATCTTTCTTTGTAGGAAAAAGGAAGGTAACTAACCAATTTCGCTGCAATGATTGAAATTCATTAATTTATTTTAGTTGTGAATTTATGTTAGGTAGCTCTTAAACTCTTGCTTGAACTTACTAAACTTAATTGACCCTTTTAACTTATTTTGCCTTGTCCGAACTCATCTAGAGAGGTGAGAATATTTTCACTTTGGGAACTGCATTATTTAGCCTTTTCTTCTCCTATTAAATATGATTATACGGTAGTTTGGCATGATAAGCATCTATACTTGATAACGTCCGAACGAACATTAATGATTTTTTCTACTAACAAGTTCATGTTCAATGAACTAAACCGATCTGCAGGAATGATCTCAACACATTAAGAAAGAAATAATAGGAAAAAAAAACTTTCATTAGTTGCAGATAACCTGTAATGTAGAGTCTGCTAAGAGACTGATTTGGATTCAGAAACAAATGACAGAAACCAAAGAAATACTGAGATATGTTAGTAAAGTCTTTTTAAGTAGTAAAGTACAGACTAATCACAGATGCCATTCACATTCGTTGTTTTGTTCTTCTAGGAAAAACCATTATTAAGAAAGAATAACACCAAAGACCTCATCGATCCTGCTCTTGATAACCGCTTCAACTCAAAACAGATAAGTTTATGCTTTTAGCTGCTACCTATAAACCCACTTTCAATAAAATCGATTACCATAAATAGATTTGCGTTTTAATAGATCGATTGATTTACAATTTAACATTGATGAATTTGATCCTTTTTCATTCAATTTTTGGGTTTTTTCTTCCTTGTTTGAATTTGTAACCTATTGCAAATTTTTTGTAATTTATTCATTTATTTTGGGTATGTTGAACTGAGCACATCCAAAGAAGTTTTGCTGTTATTATTGTTTGGTTGGGTGGGTATTCACATCCTTTTAGGTTATCGAATTTGTCTATGTTATTTATGATTGAGTTTATTGGTTTGATTGTTAAACTTGATATTGTTTATAAAGGTTTTATTTATTATTTTTTTTTTTTTTATTTTTTTTTTCTGACTTACTCGTGAATCTGCTCTTTATTTAGTTGAATTTTACTTATTGAAAGTGGGTTATGGTCAGATCCCCCCCCCCCCCACTGTTTGATATCTCGATGCTTTTCGTGGGGAATTGGGAGGAGTTGGATAGGGTTCCTGATTTGTAGTTGTATTTTTTATTAATCAAATATTAATTTGAAATATAAAATTTCAGAGATAAGAAGAACAATAAAGGAAGCTTTTTACTCATAAAAAATGAAATTTGGGGTTTTTATGTGAACTAGATTTATGGTAATGGTTTTGGTGATTTTCATTGCCGGTGAAATGGCTTTGAGATTACGACTAATTGTAATCTTTTATTGTTCATGGTGATTTTCACATAACTCTCTTTTTTTCTCGGGTAAAGATGTTTGAATTCTTTAGTATTACGTGTATTCAATATTAAAAATCATGTAATGTACATTACCTACAAAGTAACATTGTGAATTTGAATGCTTATCAAGGAGCTTTTACACACAATCAAAGTAACTGTTTTTCAATGATTGATTCTTTTCAGAGCATGTTTCGTATAGTATGTGCCTGTGTGGTGGTAATGGATTCATCTTTTTATTTATTTATTTATTTATTTTTTTTCTTTGGGAAATTCTCATTGGTAGCTATGTAAAATTGCACATTCTCAATGGTGACAATTTTTTTTTTTCAAATTCTCTCAAATAGCATTGCTTTCGATAAGTTTCCCTAATATAACAATATATTTGTAATTAACAACTAATTACCTTAATTAAACAATAATTAACAAAAATAAAAACCACCCACCCTACCTCCACCTCCCCCACCCTGCTCCCCACCCCTCCCACCCCGTCCAACCCCCGCCGGAGCCTTACTACCCCTGAAAACGCGAGTTGACGTCAGCAACACCCACATGAACACCGAATCACCCTCCCCTTCCCCTGAACCACCTTTGTTCCTCCATAAACCCCTTTCCCCTCCCCTCGAAAAACACTTCCTCCCACCGCCCGATGACGCTAAAACCCCCTCCCCGGCGCCAACGAACACCATTCGCCCCACCCTCTGCCATCTCCACTCCCTTTCCCTCCGTAAACCACAACTCGAAACCCTTAACCCCCAAATTAAAAATCTAGGGTTTCGAATTGGGTTGATGCGTAAGGGGGAAAGGGGGTGAAAACAGCAAGGGTCAGGGGATTGCTTTTTTTATAATCTCAAAGCCACCATGCTTCTCAAAGACTCCATTAAAGGCTCTCCAACTTCCTTCATCATTGCCGAACAATCGCTGATTGCAGAAACTTCTAGGTCTTGCTTAGTTTATGAAGTGTCGATGACGGTTGGCTGCTGCCATTGTTAATGGGGGCTTTTAGGGTTCCGGCGAGGGCCGAGGGATAAGGTGGATCCGCGGGGTTTAGGCGATGGTGGTGGTGGATTCCGGTGCCTAGCTAGTAACGTGGGGTGGTTGACAAGAGAGGGTCACTATATTTTTTTTTTTTTTTTTTTTTTGTAATTTATCTTTTTTGTTGTTAATTATTGTGTTTAATTAAGCTAATTAGTTACTAATTGTTAAAATATTGTCATGGTAGAGAATCTTATAAAAAATAATGCTATTTAGGAGAATTTGCCAAATATTTTGTTACGATTGAGAATGAGCAAAAGTATATAGCTACCATTAAGAATTTCCCTGTTTTTTTTTCCTTATATAATGTATTTATTCCTAAGGTTGCTAAGGGTAGCCATTACCATCATTCCTGGCTTTTTGTTATGCTTTTCAACCTATGGTAACTAAAATATCACCCTTCTCAATCCATATTTGATACAAGGGTCATATCAAAGTGTCAGCTTGGCTGGCACTTGAATTGAAAATGATCAAGTGCTCAAGTGTAAGGGATTAGGAAGTGTTGATGTATTTGGCTCCTTTGTTTCTACTTCTTTGTTAAGTCTTCATAATTAGTTATTCATGTACTGCAAGGTAGAGATTTGGAAGAGTTGCTTATGTTGACAATATAAGTTTTTTTTTTTTCTTCTTTTGCAGGATCAAGAAAATCAATTGCTAAAAACTTGCTTGTAACATGGAGGGAGTCAACTGGAGATATGGTCAGTAACTACGATTTATGAGTCTGCATTAGAATAAGGTGTCTTCTGATTTGACTACTCATCTGATGATAGAAATGCAGCTTCTCCTAGCCTGTCATTTGTTAATTCTAAAGTCAGAGACACTCAGACACACTTCTAATGAGTGAAAACCTTCCTTTTTATATACCTACATTTGAGTGCACTCTAGGGCAACACGTTGTTCAGCTTCAGATTAAATGTTGTTCTCACTAATGTCTGTAATGTGGGACATGTTTTTTAACTTCTGTTCTATTTGAATAATTGTTATATTTTATCTGAACCCAATAGTGAAACCATGTAGGTGACCTTAAAGAATTGAAGATTTTGTAATTTGTCGTGCCGTCTCTTCTCTCTGTTAGTGCAAATTCTTAACCTGAAATTAATGAACTTAAATTTTGATGAACTTATGCTAATTCTTCCACCTAAAGTTTTAAAATTCCTACTACACCCCCTCTCTGTTCTCTACAAGGTTAGCTATGACTTCACTTTTGTATTCTTTAGTTTGTTTGAATTATTTATGCTCTAATTTTTCAATTCTTTAACTGTTTGTTTTCAAATTTAATTATGGTACTGCAGCTCCCTGTTGGCACATCTTTTTATGGAACTGGAGAAGTAAGTGGATAGCTTGAGAGGTTAGGAAATAGAGTAAAGTTTCAATCCTTGGCATTCTTATCTTATGTGAATTACTTAGTTTTTATACATGGGTCTTCACTTATTCTTTCTGAATCAAGTCTTTACCTGGAATACAGATGCTAAGGCATATGGTTCTGGACTCCTGGTACAACATCCTTATATCAGTAACATCTCTGCTTGCTAATACAACACAACGTTGTGAGGTAAAATCCTCATTTGTTCTTTCTATTTGAAGTCCCTGATTTTTTGATGTATTAATGTTCACAGAAAGTTAATGACTGGTTGCTTTTCTTGCATTTACTCCCTAAATGCTTATTCTAATAATCTTTCATGTGCAGGTTGATCTACGGAAGGAGTCTACCATAAAGTTTGTTGCACCATCATCTTGCCATGTTATCACATTTGGTCCATTTTCTTCCCCAACTCAGGTTTTGGTGTTTTTATCTCACGCAATTAATAATCATTGTTACTTATTTAAGACAATAATTTGAGTTTCATATTCCTTTTTCCCCTAATACTTTTACACAGTTGGATTTTGGCTAGCTTAGAATATGAGATAATTAAAATTTAACCTTGTGTACAGGCTTGTTGCACTTTACAGTTTACACTATGTTTTTAAATGTTAGAAAAGGATTATTGAATGAGTTTAAATTAATGGCATCCAATAATCTTAAGACAATTTGCAGATTGATTTAGAACCTTTTGATATATAAGTTAGGAATATATATTAAATATGTTTTTGTGATAGATAACTTTTGCGCCCCCATTACTTTCTATTTTTGTTTCTCTGATGAAATTTAATATGCTTACACCTTGTCTTTCATTTTTTGTTGGAACAAATAATAGGCAGCTTTGTTTTGTTTAGGCTTGAAGTGTTTTGGGGTTCTAAGCACTGATTTCTAGCTTTGGCTTGAATGCTTGATATGTTAGTTTTTGGTTAGTGGGTGCACAACCCCTATTTTACTTGACTAATATAGTAGTCTTCTCTAGAAAGTAATGCAACTTTTGGGTTGATTTACGCTAATGCACTACAAGAACCTCTTTTGAATAAATGTTGGTCATGAAAGTCTAATATTGGCAATGTGTTTTAAAGTTTCCTTCAACTAAGGTTTGGAAAGTGTAACGCCCTGACTTTTAATCGGCGTCACCGTACTGGACCAGTCATTCGCAGCGGAACTAATTAACCATAGATAAACCATTCTTTACTCATCATACGCAGTGGAATCAATCATTTAGATAATCTCATAAACACCTGTGGGTTATGGACCCCCAAATAAACATACTCTTCATCAAGAATATTCCTTTAAAATAATACAACTTCTAGGCTAAAAAAAAAAAAACTTCCAGAAATAAAAATAATTTATCTCTCAATAAATTGTAATTCCACAATACATAAACTTTGATTTCATAAATCCTCAACATTGTAAACTCCTTTAATCACTTTGCCTCCTGACTATATATCTTCTCATTGATTCTCCCATCCCGGATTCTATTGCACATTGGAGTGGAGAGTGAGTCACATAATCTCTAATGGGGCTTGGAACATTGATAGAATAAGACACATTATTCCTAGTTACTTATATGAGCTAATTGAAAGAGTTCCTCTTCCTCAAGTTGCTATTGTGGAAGATACTCTTTGTGGAATATCAAAAAGTATGGTCAGTCTTCAATAAAAAGTGCCTATAATCTTTGCTCAAACTTCTCCCCGCATTCTTCCTTCCCTTCCATTAAATGGAAGAAAATTTGGCATCTCCCCGTCCCTTATAAATATAAAATGCTTGTGTGGAATATTGGTCACCAAATTCTGTTGGTACGGTGCTTGCTCAAAGAATGGTCAGTTTTCAATAAAAAGTGTCGGAGCCCCATTATTTTTCTTCTCTTTGCGGGCGTTTGTCTTTGTAGATTTCATAATGTCTGACGCTGCTGATAGTCAGAACATGAGTGAGCCTCACGCAGCCACTGGATCGGATTCTCCTTACCGATCTTCTCTTTCAGGTGAGCACCCTGCGCACATTTCCCCTGTTTCTCCTTCTTCTTCCCCCATTCCTATACAAATGGTTATGCCTTTTGACTGTCCCCCCGCTGCGAGCGGGACGGGTACTGCTGCGACTCCTACTGCTGCGTCTGGGTCAGGCAATAGTCGTCCACTATAAGAAAATAACCTTTTCGTAGCGATTATTTTAACCTTTAGTATCGATTGTAATTGCAACAAAAATCTTTCCCAACGAATGGTCATTCGATACAATATCCCTCGTTGCCTTAGCCTTTAATAGTGGTTTTAAATATCGCTGGGGTTGGCTTCAATAATCGATACGAAGAACTACATCCAATCGTGGTGATTATTGTAGCGATTACAATCGCTATAAATGTTGAACTCATTTTCTTCAAAAAAAAAACATGCATATATATGATCTTTACAAGATTCAAACATGCAATCTCAAACTCTTATATTAAATGTTTCCCCAATAAGCTATGACATATTTTATGTATTCTTTGTCAAACAATATTTATATATTTAGTGTAGAAAAGGCTTTTCGTATCGATTTTTGGGATTTAGTGGTGATTGTAAATGATACGATTTCTCAAAATTATATAAATGTGTAAAAATAATGTGGATATGTATTATTATGTTTTCCGTATCGATTTTATATGGGAAAACCATGGCGATTGTAAAATGATGTGACTTCCTTAATTATTTCACAAACATACTTGTATATTGCAGCGAATGTACAATCGCTACAAAATAATCGCTACGAAATGACATTTTTCTTGTAGTGGGTCCCGCTGAGGGTAGTGCCTTTCGCCCTTTTCAGCGCAAGCCCCTTCTGATTTCTTTGACCCTTATTGTGAGCGGGTGCTCATGTCACCCGTTTGAGGATGCGCGCAATGCGCCATAAAAAGTTAGCTGACTTCGTCAAGGCTAATCCCCCTGACGTGTCTCTTGTTAGCCGCATTCCCCATTTTCAGCCTTTAAACAGTTTTGCTTGGCTTGATGATATGGATGATGTGAA
This sequence comes from Chenopodium album, assembly GCF_948465745.1. Taxonomy (NCBI): domain Eukaryota; kingdom Viridiplantae; phylum Streptophyta; class Magnoliopsida; order Caryophyllales; family Amaranthaceae; genus Chenopodium; species Chenopodium album. Next base: position 21,567,639 of record NC_137858.1, on the reverse strand, counting down.
TCGGTTTGACCATTATGTAGTGCAGGGTGGCGGTACTGAGACTCCATCACCATCTTTCCAGCTGTTCAAACGAGCAGGATGACCGAGTCTCCAGGTGATCGTTCTCTTTTTGATTGCCAGCCCATTTATGTTGTGGAGCCTGTGGAGGAGGGAAAGACTGAGTTTTTCTTGGATGACAAGTGCTACGGGCCCAAGAACTGCGTGCTGGACTCTCTCTAGCGCAAGGACGCTGTAGGAAATATTTCAAGCATCATAACCCCAAACTTGAACCCCACTGTGATCATACACTAAAGTATGGTGGCGTCCAAATGGAAAGAAAAGAGAGCAAAAGAGTCGCCAACAAGTTTAAGGAACTTGTAAACCGTTCACGAGGTGAAGGTTACACCCCTTAACGATCCATGAAATTGTCAACTCCATAAGGTCTTGAACCAAATAGGGTTCGGGGATGAAGGTACGAATCCAATCTACAAAAGAAAGGACCCACCCTATAAAATAGGCCTCTACTTTATTCTACTCGTATTCATGTGCGTTTTCTGACTAACATGCAAACATTATATTAATCCTAAACCTGTTTATCTATGTTGGTTGAATATTAATGCACAAATAAATCTATTATTGGCGATCACTTGAATTAAAATCATATTAGCCTAAACCAAATTATTAATTATCTTATTAAGCGTGATTTCAAGTAAAAATTCCCCTTAACAAGCATAAAAGGCGTGATCAAGAAATAACAATAATAATCATTAAATATGTATCAATAATCATAGCATAATCATAATCATGATAAGGCATAATAAAGCTTAATAATAGCAAGATCCTAGGCATGATACTAACAAGATTAATAACAAATCCTAGCATGTCACTAAACAATAAAGGTCAAAGCTTTAAACCTAACATGGTACTAACATGCTATTAGAAAGAATAAAAGGCACCCTAAACATGATTCTAGAAAGCAATAAATAACATCCTAACATGATACTAGGAATTAATAAATCTAAACATGCTTTCTACATTGAAATATAATAGGGAGTAAACTAATAACTTACTTTGAAGCCTCGTACCTCTTTCTAATAACAAAATACACGCGTTCGTAAACTTCAATGAAAATAATAAATCAAAGAATTAAATTAAATAAATGAAAGAAAGAGTTAAAAATTTTAGACTGGATTTGGGACCAAACCCTCAGAAATTATCAACCTTTCACGTCTAGGGCGAAGGAAACTTCAAACTTGGCTAGGTTTTTCAAGAGAGATTTGAGAGAGAATTAAATTGATTGTTGATTAAAAACGGAGGTCGAGGACCCTATTTATAAGAAAAATAGTCCGGAAAATCATAGAATTTGATAAGGAATAAAACTACACGTTGTCGCCAGAAATCCACTCTGTTGCGTGGAGTCTGTCACGAGGCAACAAGGTCTGTCGCGAGGCGACAGACTTGTCGTTTGGCGACAACTTGGGTTTTACGCGCTTTCCACGTGGAATCCGATCTTTAACCAAATTTGATTTACGGAATCCGTACAGAAGCTAAAATCGTATAACTTAAAATAATAATAAAATAATAATATTTTTTCCAAATAAAAATCCATCAAAATATAATTATTAATCCTAACTCTATTAGAATTTAAAAGAACCTTAGGCCCTCCTCTGGATCATTGGGCCGCAGGTAAAGAATAAACCGGGCCTAGTTTAGTATTTTGGCCATAACTTCCTCAATATTCATCGGAATTGGGTTTATAATATATCGTTGGAAAGGTCTTTGCGAGCCCCACTAAACTACACTATTATTGGACCCTTATTACGGACCAAACTAAACTGGATTGGCTATTTTTAATAAAATAAGGTTGTTTTCAAAAACAGAGAGAAGAGAATTTTAATAAAAACTAACCGCAACAATTGACTTTTCACACTTTCACCTCATTCGAATATGGTTCGACGTGAAAGGTATTCATCACTGGGTTTGATTTTGGGGAGACACAAATGGGTGTCTACAGAAGCCCCCATTTTGACTGAGTTTGGAGAAACTTAGGTTTCGAAAACAAAAGTCAAATTAGCGATAGGGACGGAGAATGATTCAGAACGTTCTGCGATCCCGAATCGTTCTTATAACGCCAATACCTGCAAACTAGTGTTAGTTAAAACAGATAAAAGAGTTAAGAAACGCATATCTTGCACCGTTAAGCACACGTTTCTGGAGTAACCGTTTTCATTGCTGTATTTTGTTTTAACGACCTTCCACAAGCTAGAGAACGCCATCCCGCCTGAAGACTGCTACGCTTGTAACTTCCTCCAATTTCCGCTGTGATAATCTTCCGCAAGCCAGGGAACACTATCAAAGATTGCTTCGCTTGAAACGATCTTCTTCCGCTTTGTGACCATCCTCCACATCTTAGGGAACACGATCGAAGATAACTCCGCTTGAAATCACCTTCAGTTGTCGTGATAATATTCCGAAGAAAATTATCTAAGACCAACGCTTTTCGATATTTTAAAGTTCTCTTGAACTTTGCTTTCGCTATGCCTGTACGTCGGCGCTTTTCCTGCTTGTGAACCATTACGTCAGTGCTTTTTCTGTTTATGAACCATTACGCCGGTGCCTTTGTAATGAGCCAATGTTTAGGGGCTTTAAGCGAAGTGAAACGATCTTTTATCAGGTCTATCACTTGATTTAATCGTAATCGAGCCGAACATTAAATCATGTCAAATTGCTTAGAGGGGGTACGAAACTGATGCACGAGGTTCACATAATCATAATATGGAGCCCTGTACTCTGTCGCCGCTCCAGCGCTAGCCGGAACTGCTTGTCGCCGCTATTTCTGCTTGTCGCCAAGCGACGGGCTTTGTCGCCACGCGACAAACTTGTCGTTTAGCGACAGGGTCGGGTTTTTTAAATACCCTCCCTTTGTTCTTCATTTTCCGCTGCTGCTGTTGTTGATGTTCACTCGTCTCTGAACAATGGAGCCTTTTTTGAGGATTGTTTACTCATCTCTAAACAATGGAGCTTTCATGAGGAATGTTCACCCGTCTCTAAACAAAGAGCTTGATTGAGGAATGTTCACTATCTATGAACAATGGAGCTTTCTTGAGGAATGTTCGCTCGTCTCTAAACAAAAGAGCTTGATGATGAGATGTCCACGCGTCTCTAAGAAAAAGAGCTTGATGATATGTCCACGCGTCTCTGAACAATGGAGCTTGATGATATGTCCACGCGTCTCGGAACAAAAGAGCTTGATAATATGTCCACGCGTCTCTGAACAAAAGAGCTTCAAATGGATCCTTGAATGTTTGTTGAGATCGTTCGATTGGCTGCGAACAGGAGCTTTGCTGAATGTTTTTCTTAGGGTTGACCTAAGGCTTGATGTGTTTCTTAGGGTTGACCTAAGGTGATTGACTATCTTGAGGTTGACTTAATGTGTTGACATGTGTGACTCATGACTCGTGTGACTTAATGTGTTTTGACACATGTGTTAGACTCAACTCGATGTGATATGACACGACATGACTCAATGTACATGACTCGTTTACATGACTTGTGGGTGATGTGCGACTCGAAAATGCAAAAAAGCAAAAATTCTCCGTCATTTTTGTGGAGGGTACCGACTTTCTCCCGAAAAAGAAAGACGCGAAAAAGAATCGAAGTGTTTAATGGTGCATGTTGAATGAGCTTAAGCAAATATATGCGTTCGATACTGTCCCTCAAGGTGCAAGGAGTAATTTATCCTAAACTATCTTAGTTTACTTGATTATGAAAGTATTTAGGTAACTTAGGCACGGAGGCTAAGCACTTCATACTTCCTGATAATTATGAGTGATGAGTGATGTTGATATGACAAAGCATGCTTCAACGTTATGTTAAGACTTCATGATAAAGGGTTCTTAAGGGAAGGACTATGTGGTCATGTATCTATGCAGTGTGTGAAAGTAACACTAAAGTTAGGCTGCAAAGGCTAAGTGTATGGCAAAATATTTTGAAAAGAGTCAAATAATGGTGACTCTTAGGCTATGTAGGCTAACAATGTATGGATCAAGCCCCCAAGTCTAGCTCTAAGTAGATAGGGATGAGCATATGAGATCCATTGATATGATCATGGTGTAAGTGTGTGAATGTGAATATGAATGCATAATTATTACGGCCGCACCTCTTTGTGAGGTTGCCTACGTATCCGTTAGGAATCAGGCCGAATGTAGCTCTAGTCGAACCTCGCACAAGTGTGTGTATACCTCAAAAAGGTCTTTTTAAGGGTTGTAACGTGGTTAGGCTAAAGGTTAGAGAAGAAGGGGATAAAGGTTCAAGACCCTAGATAAGCCACCAAGGTGTGAAACCTTGCTTTTGAATCTTTATATTTTTATGCTTGAGGTTTTCTCACTTTTGAGCTCTCTTTCTTTTTTTTGTTTATTTTTGCCCTCTCTCTTTTTTGCTTTTGCATTTTTTTTGAAAATTTTCAATAAGTGTGGACAATCGCGATCATGCGGTCTATCGCTCACTTGGCATTCATGTTTCTCATGCACGGTACAAAGCACTCGATAAGAAACGCAATCTGAGACGTGTTCTTATCAAAGATATTTTCATATCAAAGACATTGGAACACTTTCCCTTTTGTACACTTTTATTATTTTTTATTTTTATTTTATTCTTTTGAAATCACTAAAGCTTTTGTATTTTGAAAATTGCATAAGTTGCACACCATCTCATCCCAAGGTTAGGTAGATGTGGGTTGAAGAAAGAAAGGTCTATCGTTAGACAAGGCTCAAAGTGTTTTATCAAAAAAAGCGATTGTATATTTGAAGGGTGAAAGGTGATATGATATGGTTACAAGGGGTACCTCTAATCATGGGTATACCTTGTGCTTAATTGGGGTTTTTTTTTTTTTTTTTTTTTTTTTTTTTTTTTTTTTTTGACAATGCAATGATCATATGCAAGAAAAGAAATGCTCATTTTATTAAAGGGGGATAAAATAAAAAAACCTATGAAATAAATCTAAGGAAGACGAAGGGTGCCTATGCTAGACTTATGGGGGAAAGGTTTAAAAAAAGAAGAAGAAAGCATGAAATCTTGGTGAGAAGCTTGCCTTGTATTTTGTCTCATCATTACTTTTTTTCTTGTCAATCACATGACTCAAACTCGATTCAACATGCATAGATGGGAAGAGATCGTGAAAGAATGAACGGAATGATATGTGTGGAGAAAGTATATGGAGAGTGATGGAGGTAAATAATCGCGTCGTTAGACGACTACACCTAAATCAAATACAATTTATAACACTCAACTTAACCTAATACGAGTATATGGCAAGAAGAGGCGTCGAACCATAGGGAACGATTAAACACTGCCAAATGCTATCAACAACTAAGCTAGTCCGGGATAAAGGAAGGTAACTAAAGGTCTAAACAAACTAAAACTGGAGATAAAACATTAAGGCAAATGGTCTAGGAGTAGCAATCACTCAAGCATAACAAAGGCATAGAAGTTGAATTAATTATGAACTAAACATGCTCGACTATAGAAGTAAGGTCCAATCTAACCGCCTTCCGGGGTTAATCGGCTTCTCCTAACATAGCCTCTATGTTTCCACACTAGAACCATATATTGGGAGGTACTATTAAATAACAATCGATAATAATGAACCCTAGCTAAGTCAACTTCCGTTCCTTGTTAGCAAAGATTCACCTTTAATCAACCAACAATGTGCACTTGCAAGAAGATTAAAGAATATCAAGCATATAAAGACTTTAATCACAAATAAATCAATTCAAAACCTTAGAACATGCTCAAGATCCAACTACACCACAACCATCCCCTTAATGGGGAAATTACTCACTAATCATGATAATAACAAGATTAATCAACAAATAATCAAGAATCAACATGATCAACAAGCAATACCAACAACAAAAATAATAATCAAAAGAAAGCAATAAAAATAGAGGAGAGAGAGTTAGAGATTCTCATTGATTGAAGATGAAAGTCTATAGAAAAGATGATCAATTTCTTCTTCAAATTCCAAACTCAACAATGGTGAAACCCCACTTTCTCTCTCTAAACTACCCTAATCCTAAGCTAAACCTAGAGAGAGAAGCTCTCCTAAAAACTAATTAAGAGAAAAAAAAAATTGTTAATTGTTCTCTCTTTAATTACCCCAAAAAATGGGTATTTATACTAAGCTAATAAAACTAAGTAAAATAAAAGAAAAAGAGAAAATAAGGAGGAAACAAAAGAAAACAAAAGAGAAAAGAAATAAGAAAAGGAAAAGGAAAAGAAATAAAAATAAAAGAAAAAGAAAAATAAACCCCAAAATCCCCAAAACATCAGACGGTCCAACCCCCATCCCTCTTCGATATTAATTGGCTGCTCTATTCTCCATTGAAGCGAATCACCGCCGCACATCACATCATCAATGGCTATCATCGACAATCATCTTCGATCTGCAATCTCAACAGTTCGAACTCATTAAATATCATGTGCATAGCTCGTGAAATGGTTCGATCGAACCGAGGGTAGGTTCGACCGGACTACGGGGTTGGTTCGGTCGAACAATGGGTGTGTTCGACCACACCTCTTCAAATGAGAAAACTTGGAACGATTCTGACCGTTTTTTGCACTTATATTTCGACCGAACTCTTCAATAGTTGCTCGAACCCAAATGAACTTGCAATATCCTCTGATTTTAAGCGCTTGATTGAAGGGTTGCAATTGGTGCGGATGTGCTGCGGTTTGGGCTGGTGGAGATGCGCCACTGCTCTTTTGGTGGTGAGAGTTGCAGCGGTGGGATGGTGGAAGGCGTGGGAGGCTGGTTGGTGTTCTGTTGCTGTGCTCGCAGGTGGCGATTGGAGGAAGCAGGGGGCTGCGCTGATTGAGAGGCAGCGAAGGGGTTGTTGTTGTGGGTTGCGCCGTGGCCGGATATTGAGGGCTGGTGGTGGCTGTGAATTGGTGCGGTGGTGATTGTGGGTAAAGGAGGCAGCAGCGGGTGTGAGGTTGAGTTATGTGTGGGTTTGGTTGCTGCTGTTGGTGGAGGTATATGTGAAAGGTCGAGGGAGCAGGGGAGTTCTGAATTCTGATTGGTGGTGTTGGTGTTGGTTGATTCGTGAGTGAAGGAGAGGGAGCAGGGGATAATTGGGGTGTTGTGGTGGTTAAGCATAAGGTGAAGTGTGTTGGAGGATAAGCTGGCAGCATGCTTGTGAATTGGACATTTGGTGTTTGACTCAAATTGGAACCCGAACTCACTTGACATAAAACCCGAACCCCTACACACAAAACCGAAGGAAGGAATTGGGAAAAAGAATAAGAATAAAATAAAATGAAAATAAATAAAGGACGAAATAAAACAAAACCAAGACAAATAAAATAAAATAAATAAAATAAAAATAAATAAAATGAAATAGAAAATAAGATACATAAAACTAAACTAATAAAAATAAAACAAAAACTATACAAGCAAATAAAGTAAAATAAAATAACAAAATAAACATAAAGCTAATAAAAACTATGAAAGTAACAAAGAAAAAGAACGAAATAAAATAAATCGAAAGCAAATAAAATACGAAAATAAACTAGAAACCATTTAAATAAAGAAATTAAATTTAAACATACTAAAACTAAGAAATAAACTAGAAACTTTATTAAAAAGAAAACAAGAGAATAAAAGGGAAAAATAAGGGAAAATAAATACAAAAATAACTCTAAAACTAATCCCTAAGAGTGACATAAATTTCACTCATCAGAGAGTGGAAAGATGATGTAGATGGAGAGATATTGCAGAAATAGGAATAGAATGGACCTCCAACTCAAATGACGGAAAGACGACTCATGCATGAACTTAAGATATGGACATGGTGACATATACAAAGTGTGTGCTATAACCAGTGAGTGTAGGTGACATGTTAATACTTGTGTCATGACCATGTGGCTAGACTATGTGACTAGACTCAAGCAAAGACTAAGTTAAGACTTCACGTATGTGCACTAAACTGGACAGGCTGTAATATTTTAGTCATAACTATTAATATGTGACTCTGATTGCAATGAAACCAACTCCAAATTAAAGATAAAACTCAGGGCTACAGATCCATAGGTTATACGACTCGTAGTTCTTCCTAGAACTCCGTCTATGACAAAAACAAGTTGACGCTTGTGCAGTATACGGGAATAAAAATCCGGGTTGACTTAAAGGAACTATGACTCGATTTAAGGCATATTCATTAGTTCAAATTAATTAATTAATTAATTAAATAAAGTCCTTTAGTCATTGGTTAGTTTATTTGACTTAAACACAAGTCAAACAAACGGTTAGCACATATAATTCATGCACAAGCAAAGAATGCACAAGTAGTCAAGTAGTCACAACATGATGCAATGAGTTTGCAACCTAACCATGGCTCTAGTTCTCTAAAGTTCAAGGATATGGGTTAGTCAAAGAGGGTCCATGGTTATGAGTCCGGATGCTTCGCGCGGAAGCCTTACATTAGGAAGGGTTGGCACGTATGGATGGGACCCCGCAAGTTAAAAACTTGCTTCCACGGTTTGGTGGATTCACAAACTCGGATGTACCTGTCGTTGCCAGGAGCGTTCGATCATACACTAAAGTATGGTGGCGTCCAAAGGGAAAGAAAAGAGAGCAAAAGAGTCGCCAACAAGTTTTAGGAACTTGTAAACCGTTCACGAGGTGAAGGTTACACCCCTTAACGATCCATGAGATCGTCAACTCCATAAGGTCTTGAACCAAATAGGGTTTGGGGATGAAGGTACGAATCCAATCTACAAAAGAAAGGATCCACCCTATAAAATATGCCTCTACTTTATTCTACTCGTATTCATATGCGCTTTCTGACTAACATGCAAACATTATATTAATCCTAAACCTGTTTATCTATGTTGGTTGAATATTAATGCACAAATTAATCTATTATTGGCGATCACTTGAATTAAAATCATATTAGCCTAAACCAAATTATTAATTATCTTATTAAGCGTGATTTCAAGTAAAAATTCCCCTTAACAAGCATAAAAGGCGTGATCAAGCAATAACAATAATAATCATTAAATATGTATCAATAATCATAGCATAATCATAATCATGATAAGGCATAATAAAGCTTGATAATAGCAAGATCCTAGGCACGATACTAACAAGATTAATAACAAATCCTAGCATGTCACTAAACAATAAAGATCAAAGCTTTAAACCTAACACGGTACTAACATGCTATTAGAAAGAATAAAAAGCACGCTAAACATGATTCTAGAAAGCAGTAAATAACATCCTAACATGATACTAGCAATTAATAAATCTAAACATGCTTTCTATATTGAAATAAAATAGGGAGTAAACTAATAAATTACTTTGAAGCCTGCTACCTCTTTCTAATAACAAAATACACGCTTTAGTAAACTTCAATGAAAATAATAAATCAAAGAATTAAATTAAATAAATGAAAGAAAGAGTTAAAAAGTTTAGACTGGATTTGTGACCAAACCCTCAGAAATTATAAACCTTTCACGTCTAGGGCGAAGGCAACTTCAAACTTGGCTAGGTGTTTCAAGATCTAATGAGTGCGGTATTGTGTTTATGAAAAACTAGAGAGATGAGAGCTTAGAGAGATTTGAGAGAGAATTAAATTGATTGTTGATTAAAAACGGAGGCCGAGGACCCTATTTTTAAGAAAAATAGTCCGGAAAATCATAGAATTTGATAAGGAATAAAACTACACGTTGTCGCCAGAAATCCACTCTGTCGCGAGGCGACAGACTTGTCGTTTGGCGACAGCCTGGCTTTTACACGCTTTCCACGCGGAATCCGATCTTTAACCAAATTTGATTACGGAATCCGTACAGAAGCTAAAATCGTATAACTTAAAATAATAATATTTTATTTCAAATAAAAATCCATCAAAATATAATTATTAATCCTAACTCTATTAGAATTTAAAAGAACCTTCTAGAGACTTCTAGAAAATTATAATTAATCCTAATAATTTTAGGAAAAACAATTAACATTGGGCCCTCCTCTAGATCATTGGGCTGCAAGTAAAGAATAAACCGGGCCTAGTTTAGTATTTTGGCCATAACTTCCTCAATCTTCATCGGAATTGGGCTTATAATATATCGTTGGAAAGGTCTTTGCGAGCCCATCCAACTACACTATTATTGGACCCTTATTACGGAATAAATTAAACTGGATTGGCTATTTTTCATAAACTAAGGTTGTTTTCAAAAACAGAGAGAAGAGAATTTTAATAAAAACTAACCGCAACACTTGACTTTTCACACTTTCACCTCATTCGATTATGGTTCGACGTGAAAGGTATTCATCATTGGGTTTGGTTTTGGGGAGATACAAATGGGTGTCTACAGACGCCAAAAGGTTGAACCTTGCTTCTGTTGGGCAGAAGTTTTATGGCTTTGGTGAGGGCTATGAGTTGGTCTTGCCCGCTGATGGTGCGAAGCTGTCTGCTCTTCCTGATGGTCACATTGCTGTGTTTGCGTCTCAGCTGCACTTGGGTCTAAGGTTTCCTCTTGACCCTACTCTAGAGAAGGTGTTCCGTGCCTTCAATATTTGTATTTCCCTGCTGCATCCAACTTCTCTCCATACTTTGATTTGCCTTCTATGGTTTATGCGGTTTCGGAGATATCCTGATTCCCTGCACCTGTTCAAGTCTTTAATGAGCCTGAAGAGGTCTGCTTCTGGGACTGTGTCCGAGTGGTATTATGTTGCTCCGAAGGAGGGCAAGGTCTTGTCTTACCCAAAACTTGGCCGCTTCGGGGACTGGACTGGCATGTTTTTCTAGGTAAAGGTGACCTCCACTTTTGCTGCGCCACGCAACTTCAGGGAGATCCGTACTAACATGGCTGGAGTTACTGTCTCCCCCTCCGAGTCTGCCCGCGAGACGGAGGCTTTTGAGGCTCTGTAGGGAGCGGGGACTAGTGACTCCACGTATCCCAAGATCTGGCTGCCCAACTCCATATACATTGTGGGTAACGAGCAGCTCTCTGCTATGCGTTTGTGCCATACGCATCATGAGTCTGGTAAGTTTTCTGGCCTTCTTGTGTTTCCTTTTCCTTTTTCTTCCCTTGTCTTAGTTTTTTACATTGTTTTATTTTCTTGTCTTTCTCCTTTTTAGGTTATGACAAGTTGGACAAGCGTATCCTTGGGTTGGCTGATAATTGAAGGGACCCTTTAACTACTACTCCTGAAAATCCCCCTGAGCTCTTGACACACTGGAGGTGTATGCTGGATCCCTGAAGGATGAAGTGCGTCTAGCCCCCGCTGAGCTGCGGGTTCTTTTTGGTACTGTTACTGCTGGTGACTGTGCAAGGTCCAGTCGTGCTGAAGTTGAGCCTTCATCCTTTACTGTTTGGAGTAGGCGTGAGACTCGACCTGTCCCTGGAAGAGCGGCTTCAGAATCTGAGGCGTTAGTGGCACATGGTGCTTCTCCTGAGAAGCATCTTGTTGCGGCTTCCGGCCGGGTGGCACCTCAGACCTCTGCTGCCAAAAGGCAACGTGATCAAGCTTCTAATGATCCAAAGACTACTGCTGATGATTTTGCTGACAGTGTTCTCCAGTTTCCCTTTGATAGGGCTAAGACTACTGTTGTGGGTGTGAAGCCCACTTCTTCTACTGAGCATGTTGTGCTCTTTTCTTCTGATAATGCTACTGCTGCGATGGACACTGTTGATCCTTCTGTTACAGCTACTGACTTCCAGATCCCTGATGAAACTATCATGGAGCTTCCAAAGTTTCCACCACGTCTTTCTAGAATGAGAGGACAGCTTAGAAGCGCCTCCAGAGGTGGGCACTCTCAAGCAAGGGGTACTCACAAGCAGGATCATCCAATTATTGACTTGGAGGATGATCCTATGACCTCTTCTGGCCCTGATCCATTTGCTTCTAACTCTGCTAACACTGGGATTCCTGGTGGGGGTGCTGACAGGGGGGTAGATACCCAGAACTCTAGTGAACTTAACCGTTGCGTTCACCAGTTCTTGAGTAATGCTTTTGAGAATCCGCTGTCTGCAACCTCGATCTCTGCTGGGGGTAACTTCCGTCCCACTAAGTATATTGAATTCTCTAAGGTCCCCATTGATGGCCACCTTTTTCCTTTGCTGTGCCCCTCTGGGGCTGAGAATGCTCCTTTTCGCCTTGAGATGAATGTTAGGGCTGACGAATCCTTGTTCATGGACGACCCCCAGAATGGTGGTACCTTGGGGTATCGTCTTACCTAGGGAGTTCGTCTTCCGGCTGATTCTACGCGCAGCTCAGTTAGCCTTCCTGCTGCTAAGGCTTGTCATGACTTGTAGAAGGTTAGCGCTTGCTTTTAGTTTTCTCCTTTCTGTTTCTAGTTTTTCTTCTTTGGTTTTTGCTCATTCTTTTGCTAATGCCTTGCTTGTTTTTGTTTTTAATTGATTCCCCTTTTGTCTTGATGTTTTCTTTCCTTGTCTTTCTTGCAGCTTGTCAGGTCTGTTGGAGACTTTTCCAATGCCCTACTCACGGTGGAGAAGGAGTATCAAAATCAGGGTCTGATTCTTTCTCAGAGGAACTTTGATATTCAGCAGGCTCGTTCTTAGAGGGATGCCATGGCCAGTGAGGTGACTCCTCTAAGAGAGAGAGAGCGGACGCCCTTCAGCTCTAGTTGGGAGAATTTCAGCTCACTCAGACCAAGTTGACGAGCTGTCAGGAGCAACTGAAGACCTCTCAGGCCAGGGTACAGACGTTGGAAGCAGAGATTGTGGATCTGCGGGCTAGGCACACAATTGAGCTGGAAGCTGCCAGGAAAGAGGCACTCAAAGCCTTTGCGCTCTCCCCTGCTTTTTCTAAGTTATTGGCTGATCGCCATGATGGTGGATGGGAGGCTGCATCTCGGTGTGTGAGCAGCCTGTATGGTGAAGGTGAGGAGCAGAAAGCTCATTTCAACGCCTTTTGGGCTAAGGTTGAGGCTGCAGGCGAGGCTGGTTTGTTTGATCTCCCTGCTGATCATCCTCGTGTTGTTAGCTGCAAGGTTCCTGACCAAGCTGTGCTGAACTTGGAGGTTCCTCTATGCCCTGACGTCGCTGCAGCTATTGGGGTGGAGTCTTTGGCTGGTGATCAATAAAGGTTATGGCGGCTGTCACCTTCCTACTCCAGTGGTTCTTTTGAATTTCCCTCGCCCAGATATATGGTAACCAAGTAGTTTTTGCTGCTATCTTTGGGGTGTATAGCCGCCAAAGATTATGTTTTCTCGTGTCCTTAACGAATACTTTATCTTTTGTTGCTGGGCTTGTCCAGCTTAACCTGACTTTATATTTTTCCAACTTTCTCGCTGAGTGTTTCCTTGTCCTGGTGGACAGGGCTTAGTGTTGCATATAGTGTAATTGATTTGCTGGATGTTTACTCTGCCTTGGTGGGCACAGGTTCAGCTTTGTAATGTATGTTGTTCCAGGTATGGATCCAAGGGTTCTGCTGGGTGAGCTGGGTCCCGTCAACAACCTACACACGGCAACACGCATAAACTGCCCTCGGGGGTGGCTTGAGGAACCCCCCTCGAAGCTTAAGTTAGAGAGTGTTTAGAGAGAGAAAGTGTACTTAGAGAGATATAGAAAGTATAATAACTTGAGTGTCTAACCTCCTTTCCGTTTTATTTTTCCCTCTATTTATAGGTGTACTATCTCCTACATGAAGGATTCAGCCTGGTCAGCCCTGCAGGCTGACTCCACCGGGCTGGTGAGCCCCTCCTGGCTGTTCTCTCGGAAGTGAGTGCGCTCCCTGGGGGCTGAGCGATAGTTCAGCGGGAGCTATACTATACAAATAGCCCCTCAAGTGGTGGTATGAGGTCACTCATGCCGACTCTTTGTATGCAGGTACAGTCTTCTTAACTGAGCCTAACTGGAAGGAATAGCTCAGTAGGAGCTATCCCCTACAACTAGCCCCTCAAGAGATGGCGTGAGGTTTATTCATGCCAGTTATTATGAGCGTATAGCCTTACCGGCCGTGGCTCAACGAGTCGTCCGACCAAATTAACTTGCACTCTCTTAGCCTCTCAAGTCTCTAAGGTGTTGATGCGACTTGGAGACTTGGGAGGTTAGGCGCTGATCTTGGTGGCTGTGTTGTCGTACTATTTGTATTTTGAAGATAGCTCTGTTTTTGAGAAATGACGAGCTCGCGAAGAGGAATTTCGATCACTCCCGCTGAAGTCTGAGAAATGACGAGCTTGCGGAGAGGAATTTCGATCACGCCCGCTGAAGTCTGTGAAATGACGAGCTTGCAGAGAGGAATTTCGATCACTCCCGCTGAAGTCTGAGAAATGACGAGCTTGCGGAGATGAATTTCGATCACTCCCGCTGAGGTTGAGAAATGACGAGCTTGCGGAGAGGAATTTCGATCACTCCCGCTGAAGTGCGCGTTTCTTTTTCTTCTCTTTTTTTTTGGCGGGAACAGTGTTTGCATGAGTGGGACATGTGTCAATGATCCATGCCGTCAGTTTGATTTTACTGAAGAGATGTGGCGATTTAGCTTTGCTTCGTGCCCAACCGCCCATTTACTCCGTATTAAATTCACTGTCCCCCCTTTTCACTCATTTCTTTTACTTCTCTGATGTTTTCATCTTCCCTTCTCCATTTCTATTATTTCAAAATTTTCGCTCTTCGTTCCTCCCCTTCAAACGCTCGTGTTCCTCCATTATTGTGGTAAGTTCTTGCTTCTTTCGTCTTTGTTTTTGTCTCATTTTTTCACTATTTGTTTTTCCCGTTTTTGCTCTTACGCCTTCACTGATTTGTTTTTCTTTTGCCTTTCTTGATTGCAGTTTTGAACTTTGTCTTGTTCAGGCTCTTGCGTTCACCATTGTTGTTGTATTTTGTTGCTTCTACAACTTTCTCTCCTAAAGGTACTTACTTTGTACCTTTTGTTGTATGTATTTTTCCAATTTCGCTTCTTTTTGCTTTTTTCTTCACAAAATTGTATCTTTTGATTCTTCCCAATTGTCACTATCCAATTTTTTCCCTTTCTTGTTGGTGTAATTACATCCTTTATTGTTTCATTTTATTCCTTCATTGCTCTTGTCTCCTAAACTGATCTTTGATTTTCGGTGCCCCATTGCTTTTTCTTCCCTTTGTGGGCTTGTATTTCTTTGTAGATTATTTCATAATATCTGACGCTTCTGATAGTCAGAACATGAGTGAGCCTCGCTCGGCCACTGGATCGGATTCTCCTTCCCGATCTTCTCTTTCAGGTGAGCGCCCTACGCACACTTCCCCTGTTTCTCCTTCTTCTTCCCCTACTCCTATACAAATGGTTATGCCTTCTGATTGTCCCCCCGCTACGAGCGGGACGGGTACTGCTGCGACTCCTACTGCTGCATCCGGGTCAGGTAGTAGTCGTCCCGCTGAGGGTAGCACCCTGTCCTGATTTCTTTGATCTCACCCGTTTGAGGAAGCGCGCAATGCGCCATAAAATGTTAGCTGATGC
This sequence comes from Chenopodium album, assembly GCF_948465745.1. Taxonomy (NCBI): domain Eukaryota; kingdom Viridiplantae; phylum Streptophyta; class Magnoliopsida; order Caryophyllales; family Amaranthaceae; genus Chenopodium; species Chenopodium album. The sequence continues at coordinate 21,552,209 of NC_137858.1, read as the reverse complement.
TGTCAAGGCTAATCCCCCTAACGTGTCTCTTGTTAGCCCCATTCCCCATGTTCAGCCTTTAAACAGTTTTGCTTGGCTTGATGACATGGCTGACGTGAATCGGTTTGACCATTATGTAGCGCGGGGTGGCAGCACTGAGACTCCATCACCATCTCCGTGTCCAGCTGTCCAATTGAGCAGGATGACCGAGTCTCCGGGTGACCGCTCTCATTATGACTGCCAGCCTATTTATGTTGTGGAGCCCGTAGAGGAGGGTAAAACTGAGTTCTTTCTGGATGACAAGTGTTATGGGCCCAAAAACTGCGTGCTGGACTCTAGTTGGCGCAAGGATGCTAAGAGGCTGGATTTTGCTGTTGTTGGGCAGGAATTTTATGGTTTTGGCGAAGGCTATGAGCTGGTTCTTCCTGCAGATGGTGCGAAGCTATCTGCTCCTCCTGCTGGTCACATTGCTGTGTTTGCCTCATAGCTGGATTTGGGTTTGAGGTTCCCTCTAGACCCTAAGCTACTCTAGAGAAGCTGCTGCGTGCTTTCAATATCTGCATATCTCTGGTGCATCCTGCTTCCCTTCACACTTTGATCTACCTGTTGTGGATTTTAAGATTTTGAAGGTACCTTGAGTCCTTGTAACTGTTCAAATCCTTAATGAGCCTGAAGAGATCTGCTTCTGGGACTGAGTCCGGGCAGTATTACGTTGCTCCCAAGGAGAGCAGGGTCTTGTCCTACCCTAAACTTGGTCGCTTCAGGGACTTGACTTGCAAGTTTTTCTGGGTAAAGGTTCCCTCCACTTTTTCTGCGCCACACAATTTCAGGGAGATCCGCACTAATATGGCTAGAGTTACTGTCTCCCCCTCTGATCCTACTCGTGAGACAAAGGCTTTTGAGGCTCAGCAGGGAGCGGGGACTGGTGACTCCAAGTTTTCCAAGGTCCGGTTGCCTAACTCCATATACATTGTGGGCAACGAGAAGCTCTCTGCCATGCGTTTGTGCCATACACGTGAGTCAGGTAAGCTTCTTGGCTTTCTGTCGTTTCTTTTCCTTTTTTTTATCTTGGTTTTTTACATTATCTTATTTTCTTGCCTTTCTTCCCTTCAAGCTATGACAAGCTTGACAAACATATCCTTGGGCTGGCTGATAACTGGAAGGACCCTTTGACTGCTACTCCTGAAAATCCCTCTGAACTCTTTGACACAATGGAGGTATATGCAGGCTCCCTAAAGGGTGAAGTACGTCAGGCTCTCGCTGAGCTTCGGGTTGTTGTTGGCACTACAGCTACTGCTGACCGTGCTGGGTCTAGCTGTGCTGAAGTTGAGCCTTCATCCTCTACTATTGGGAGTAGGCGTGAGACTCGGCCCGTCTCCAGAAGGGCGGCTTCAGAACCTGAGCCGTTAGTGGCACATGATGCTTCTCCTGAGAAGCAATCTGTTGCAGCTTCCGGCCGGATGGCACCTTAGACTTTTGCTGCCAAAAGACAACGTGATCAAGCTTTTGATGATCCAAAAACTACTGCTGACGATTTTGCTGATAGTGTTCTCCAGTTTCCCTCCGATGGGGCTGAGATTACTGCTGCGGGCGTGAAGCCCACTTCTTCTGCTGAGCATGTTCTGCTCTTTTCTACTGATAATGCTACAATTGTGAAGGACTCTGTTGATCCTTCTGTTAAAGCTGCTGACTTCCAGCGCCCTGATGAAACTATCGTGGAGCTCCCAAGGTTTCCACCGCGTCCCTCTAGACTGAGAGGACGGCTCCGAAGCGCCTCCAGAGGTGGGTTCTCCCGGGCAGGGGGTTCTCACATGCAGGATCATCCAGTTATTGACTTGGAGGATGATCCTATGTCCTCTGCCCCTGCTGGAGATGAGCCTGAAGCGAAAAAGGCTCGCACCACCTCTAGCCGTGATCCTCTGGCCTCTAACTCTACTAACACTTGGCTTCCAGGTTGGAATGCTGACAGGGGGGTGGATACTCAGAATTCCAGTGAACTTAACCGCTGCGTTCACCAGTTCTTGAGTGATGCTTTTGATAACCCGCTGTCTGCGTCCTCGATTTCTGCTGGGGCCAACTTCCGCCCTACTAGGTTTATTGAGTTTTCAGAGGTCCCCATCGATGTCCATCTTCGCCCTACACTTTGCCCTGCTGGAGCTGAGAATGCTCCCTTTCGGCCCTTGATGAATGTGAGGGCTGATGAGTCTTTGTTTGTGGACAGCCCTCAGAAAGGTGGTACTTTGGGGTACCGCCTGACTCAGGGGGTTCGTCTACCTGCTGATTCTATGCGGAACTCAGTTAGCCTCCCTGCTACTACAACTTGCCATGACTTGCAGAAGGTTAGTTTCTACTTTTGATTTTCTTCTTTTTTGCTTTGGCTTTTCTTTTCTTCTCTGCTTACTCTGTTGTTACTGCCTTGTTTTACTTTTATCTCTTTCTCTGCCCTTTTTGCAGCTTGTCATGTCTGTTGGAGATTTATCCAATGCCTTGCTGTCAGTGGAGAAGGAGTACCAGAATCTGGGCATAATTCTCTTCCAGAAGAATTTGGAGGTTCAGCAGGCTCAGGCTGAGAGGAATGCTATGGCCAGCGAGGTGACTCCTTTGAGGGAGAGGGCGGACGCCCTGCAGCTCCATTTAGGAGAATTTCAGCTCACTCAGACCAAATTGAAGAGTTGCGAAGAGCAACTGGAGACCTCCTAGGCCAAGGTGCGGACGTTGGAGGCAGAGATTGCAGATCTGCGAGCTGGACACACAACCGAGCTGCAAGCTGCCAGGAAGGCGGCACTCAAAGCTTTTGCGCTCTCCCCTGCTTTTGCTAAGTTATTGGCTGATCGTCATGATGGTGGATGGGAGGCTGCAGCTCGGTGTGTGAGCAGCTTGTACGGTGAAGGTGAGGAGCAGCAAGCTCATTTCAATGCCTTCTGGGCTAAGGTTGAGGCTGCAGGCGAGGCTGGTTTGTTTGATCTCCCTGCTGATCATCCTCGTGTTGTTAGCTGCAAGGTTCCTAACCAAGCTGTGCTAAACTAGGAGGTTCATCTCTTCCTTGACGTTGCTGCGGCTATTGGAGTGGAGTCTTTGGCTAGTGATCAATAAAGGCTATGGTGGCTGTCACCCTCCACTCTAGTGGTTCTTCTGAGTTTCCCTCACCCAGAGCTGTAGTAACCAAGTAATTCTTGTTGCTATCTTTGGGGTGTATAGCCGCCAAAGATTATATTTTCCTGTGCTTTTGCTGAATACTTTATTTTTTGCTGCTGGTCCCGTCCAGCTTAACTTAACTTTAAATTTCTCCAACTTTACTCGCTGAGTGTTTCCTTATCCTGGTGGATGAGTGCTCAGTGTTGCATATATTGTAATTAACTTGCTGGATGTTTACTCTTCCCTGGTGTGCAGGGGTTCAGCTTTGTATTATATGCACTTTGTGATCTTTTTGTTATTTTGTCTGTTGATTATTTCATAGTCTGCGTGTTTGTCTGGAATTGCTGTTGGGCCAAGGTGTAGCAGTACCTAGACCTTAGCACAACAGTCTCTTTGTTGCATTCAGTGAAGCCTCGTTGGTTGGGCCTCTCTGTTTTCCTGATTTGGTTGTTGAGGGCTCTCTTGCTTTCTTGTTCTTTGCTGTGTTTAGCAGGAACTCCGATGAGTTTTACTCTTCCTGCCCTGTTTGCTTTGGATGCTTGTGCATTGTGTACTCTACTTAAATTTTGTAGAGACTTGCTTGCATGCTGATTAGTTTATTCGATTGTTGCCTGTCAGGGCATTATTCAGTCTGCTTTGCTGAGACTAACTTGTGTCGATCATCTTTTTGACTACTCATTTTGTGTCATTCAACTTGTTTTGCTGCGACTTATTTATATCGTTCAGCTTGTTTATGCTGCGACTTGTCGTTTTGTACCACTTACTTCTCTTCGTAAGGGCTCATTGTATGTCTATCTCCTCCTTTCCTCTCCCCCTCAAAGAGGTGAGCTAAGTGGGACTAAGAGAGCCTTAGTGTTGCCCAATGTAGGGAATATTTCAAGCATTATGATCCCAAGCTTGAACCCCACTGTGATCATACACTAAAGTATGGTGGCGTCCAAAGGGAAAGAAAGGAGAGCAAAAGAGTCGCCAACAAGTTTTAGGAACTTGTAAACCAATCACGAGATGAAGGTTACACCCCTTAAACGATCCATGAGATCGTCAACTCCATAAGGTCTTGAACCAAATAGGGTTCGGGGATGAGGGTACGAATCCAATCTACAAAAGAAAGGGCTCGCCCTATAAAATAGGCCTCTACTTTATTCTACTCGTATTCATGTGCGCTTTTTGACTAACATGCAAACATTAGGTTAATCCTAAACCTGCTTAATCTATGTTGGTTGAATATTAATGCACTAATAAAACTATTATCGGCGATCACTTGAGTTAAAATCACATTAGCCTAAACCAAATTATTAATTATCTTATTAGGCGTGATTTTAAATACAAATTCCCTTTAACAAGCATAAAAGGCGTGATCAAGCAATAACAATAAAATATCAAGCAACATAATAATCATAATAATCATCATAAATAATAATAATATCAATATCATAATAAGGCATAATAAAGCTTAAATATAATAGCAAGATCCTAGGCATGATACTAACAAGATTAATAACAAATCCTAGCATGTCACTAAACATCAAAGATCAAAGCTTTAAACCTAACATGGTACTAACATGCTAACATGATATTACTAGAAATAAATAAAAGGCACCCTAAACATGATTCCTAGAAAGCATAAATAATATCCTAACATGATACTAGGAATTAAACATTAATAAACATGCTTTCGACATTTAAAGAAATAGGGAGTAAGCTAATTACTTACTTTGAAGCCTCTTACCTCTTTCTAATAACAAAATACACGCGTTAGTAACTTCAATGAAAATAATAAATCAAAGAATTAAATTAAATAAATTGAAGGAAAGAGTTAAAAAGTTTAGACTGGATTTGGAACAAACCCTCAGAAATTATAAACCTTTCACGTCTAGGGGGAAGGCAACTTCGAACTTGGCTAGGTGTTTCTAGATCTTGTGAATGTGGTATTGTGTTTGCAAAAGGGTTGGTTTAGAAAGAGAGAGAAAAGAAAGCATATATTGCTCAAGAGAGAAAATAGAGAGAATTGATGAGAGTTGTGAATTGTGAATTGATTGTTGATGAATGAAAAAAACGGAGGTTCAGGACCCTATTTATAAGGAAAATAGTCCGAAAAAGCATAGAATTTGATAAGGAATAAAACTACACGTTGTCGCCAGAAATACACTCTGTCGCGAGGCGACAAGGTCTGTCGCCAAGCGACAGACTTGTCGTTTGGCGACAGTCTGGCTTGCACGCGCTATCCACGCGGAATCTGATCTTTAACCAAATTGATCTACGGAATCCGTACAGAAGATAAAACGTATCCTTAAAAATAATAATATAATAAATAAAATAATAATATTTTATTCCAAATAAAAATCCATCTTAAAATAATTATTAAATCTAACTCTATTAGAATTTAAAAGAACCTTCTAGAGAATTCTAGAAGATTATAATTAATCCTAATAATTTTAGGAATAATAATTAACATTGGGCCCTCCTCTAGATTATTGGGCCGCATGTAAATAATAAACCGGGCCCAGTTTAATATTTTGGCCATAATTTCCTCAATATTCATCGGAATTGGGCTTATAATATATCGTTGGAAAGGTCTTTTTGAGCCCCATCCAATTACACTATTATTGGACCCTTATTATGGACCAAACTAAACTGAATTAGTTATTTTTAATAAACAGATTTGTTTTCAAAAACAAAGAGAAGAGAATTTTAAATAAAACTAAACCGGAACACTTGACTTTTCCACACTTTCACCTCATTCGATTATGGTTCGACGTGAAAGGTATTCATCACTGGGTTTGGTGTTGGGGAGACACAAATGGGTGTCTACAGAAGCCCCCACTTTGACTTAGTTTGGAGAAACTTAGGTTTCGAAAACAAAAGTCAAAGTAGCGATAGGGACGGAGAATGATTCAGAACGTTCTGCGATCCCTAATCATTCTTGTAACGCCAATACCTGCAAACCAACATTAGTAAAACAGATAAAAGAGTTAAGAAACGCGTATCTTGCACCGTCGAGCACACGTCTCTAGAGTAACCAATTTGTCATTGTATTTTTGTTTGTGACAACCTCCATAGTATCTCGTGAACGCCATAATTGAAGGTAACATTACGTCGCTATCTTCAATTTTTGGTGACAATCCTCCACAGTATCTTGGGAACATTGTCGAAAATGACCGTACGTCGTCATTCTCAAGGTTGTGGCAGCACGTCGCCACGGAAGTACGTCGCCATTATAGACAATCTCTTCTTTATCTCGAGGGATCGTTGAAGGTGACCATATTTCGCCATCTTCAGAATTTGTGACATTATCTCGTCACGGCAGTATCTCGCCATTTTAGACAATTTCCTATCTACGTTGGGACACGTCGAAGATCACTTTACGTATTGATCTTTAACATTGCTCTTGATGTTTGGGTGATGACAACCCCCTTTTCTTCAGGAACATTTGACAACACATCTTTTGTATAACGTATGACAATCCGATTTAGGGAGAGTTGTCTATGCTTCGTAACAATCTATCCTTGGAAATGTTGCCACGATGAAGCGACAATCTGTATCTCGCAAAATTTGTCAAAATCCAATTTTTGGGAAAAGTTGCCAATGTTTCGTAACAATCTGTCATAAGAACCTTGCTACGATCGACAATCCATATCTTAGAACATAACTCTCGAAAGCAATCCACCTTGGAAACATGCCAATGCTATGCGACAATCCTCTTAGGAAAATATTGCCACTATTGACAATCCGCGTCTTAGAACATTTGCAAAGAAGAGCCGACCGACAATCCACTTCGGGAAAATTTGCCACCTACTGAAATGAATGACAATCCCTGTTGAGGAACCTTTGCCGGAATTTATGATGAAGAGAGGCCTACGACAATCTTTTAGGAATTTTTCCATAGGGAACTAGATATATGACAATCCACTCTCGGAAAAATTGCCAAGGTTTTGATGAATATATGACAATCCGAACTTGGAAAAATTTGCCAAACAAAGGAGGAGCACGAAAATCCATACTTAGAAACTTTGCCTGAGGTGACAATCCAATCTTGGAACAATTGTCGTTGAAGAAAATACACAACAATCCACATTTGGAAATATTGTCAGTTGGGGATGACAATCCAATCTTGGAACATTTGTCGTATAAGAGATGCGCTTTCTTTTGAACCAATGCTTTGGGATTTGTCGTATAAGAGATGCGCTTTCTTTTGAACCAATGCTTTGGTGCTTGTGATGAGCCAATAATTAGGCGCTTTAAGCTAAGTGAGACGATCTTTAATTTTGTCAGGTCAATCACTTATTGCGATTGTAATTGCTTATAGGGGCTAACTGGCGTACCAAGGAACTCGAAATTGCTGTATGAGGTCCGCATAATTTAATATGGGGGCCACGTATCTCGTCGCTGCACTGGTGCACGTCAGATCATATTGTCGCCGCAATACTGCTTTGTCGCCAAGCGACAGATTTTGTCGCCAAACGACAGCCTTGTTGTCTGGCGCTAGAATTCTTACTTGCTGGAATGTACCTGCCTTTATATTTTGGACTATAGGACTTTGCTCATCTTATATTATCTTAGGGTTGACCTAAGACCTAATATGTTGCTCGACTCGTTGCATTGCTATGACTCGACTCAAAGCGTTTGACACATGTGTTAGACTCCACTCGATGTGATATGACGTGACATGACGCAATGTACATGACTCGTGTGTGATGTGCGACTCGAAAATGCAAAAAAGCAAAAATTTTCCGTCATTTTTGTGGAGGGTACCGACTTTCTCCCGAAAAAGAAAGACGCAATAAAAAAAGAATCGAAGTGTTTAATGGTGCATGTCGAATGAGCTTAGGCAAATATATGCATTTGATACTATCCCTTAAGGTGCAAGGAGTAATTGACTCGATTATGAAAGTCTTTAGGTAACTTAGGCACGGAGGCTAAGCACTTCATACTTTGTGATGCAATGATGATGATTATGATTGACGAGTGATGTTGATATGACAAAGCATGCTTCAACGTTATGTTAAGACTTCATGACAAAGGGTTCCTAATGGAAGGACTATTTGGTCATGTATCTGTAATGTGTGTGAAAGTGACACTAAGGTTAATCTGGAAAGGCTAAGTGTATGGAAAAATATTATTTGATAAGAGTCAAATAATGATGACTCTCAGGCTAGGTAGGCTAATGATGTAAGGATCAAGCCCCCAAGTCTAGCTCTAAGTGAATAGGGATGAGCATAGGAGATCCCTTGATATGATCATAGTGTAAATGTGTGAATGTGAATATGAACGCATTTTTATTACGGCCGCACCCCAATGTGAGGTTGCCTACGTATCCGTCAGGAATCAGGCCAAACGTAGCTCTAGCCGAACCTCGCACAAGTGTGTGTATACCTCAAAAAGGTCTTTTTAAGGGTTGTAACGTGGTTAGGCTAAAGGTTGAAGAAGAAGGGGATAAAGGCTCAAGACCCTAGATAAACCCCCAAGGTGTGCAACCATGCTTTTGAATCTTTGTATTTTCATGCTTGAGGTTTCTCACTTTTGAGCTTTCTTTCTTTTTTTTTTTTGTTTATTTTTGCTCTTCTTTTTCTTTTGCATTTTTTTTTTGAAAATTTTTTTCTAAGTGTGGGCAATCTCGATCATGCGGTCTATCACTCACTTAGCATTCATGTTTCTCAGGCACGGTACCGAGCACTCGATGAGAAACGCAATCTGAGACGTGTTCTTATCAAAGACATTGGAACACATGCCCTTTTGTACACTTTTATTTTTTTTTTTTATTTTATTCTTTTGAGATCACTCAAGCTTTTGTTCTTTGAACTTGCATAAGTTGCACACCATCCCATCCCAAGGTTAGGTAGATGTGGGTTGAAGAAAGAAAGGCTTATCGTTAGACGAGGCTCAAAGTGTTTTATTAAAAAAGGGATTATATATTTAAAGGGTAAGAGATATGATATGGCTACAAGGGGTGCCTCTTATCATGGGTATACCTTGTGCTTAATTCGGCGATTTTTTTATTTTTATTTTTATTTTATTTTTTTTTTTTTTTTTTTTGGCAATGCAATTCAATGATCATATGCAAGGAAATAAATGCTCATTTTATTAAAAGGAAAAACCTATGGAATAAATCTAAGAAAGACAAAGGGTGCCTATGCTAGACTTATGGGGGAAAGGTTTGAAAGAAAAAGAAGAAAGCATGAAATCTTGGTGAGAAGCTTGCCTTGTATTTTGTCTTATCATTACTTTTTTTCTTGTCAATCACATGACTCAAACTCGATTCAACATGCATAGATGGGAAGAGATCATGAAAGAATGAAGGGAATAATATGTATGGAGAAAGTATGTGGAGAGTGGGAAGATGATGTAGATGGAGAAATATGGAGGAAATTAGAAATAGAATGAACCCCCAACTCAAATGACGGAAAAACGACTCATACATGAACCTAAGACATGGTCATGGTGACATGTGCAATAGTGTGTGCTAAGACTAGTAACCCCTAGATCTAGAGAGAGAAGCTCTCAACTAAGCTAAGAATAAGATCTAATTCTATTATGAAACTTGCTTACAAAAATTGGGTTCCAAAAGGTATATGAAGAGAGGGAAAATCGTCAAAATCCGATCGGTAAAAGACCCACGCCGGTGCGGCCGCACAGCAGGAGATGTGCGCCCGCACCACCATGATGTGCGCCCGCACCACCATGGTGTGCGGCCGCACATCCTTCGTGTGTGGCCGCACCATCCGCGCGTGCGGCCGCACCCAGCTGGGTTTCTTCGATTCTTCAACTCTTCAAGCACAAGGGGTGCACACATGATTTATGATGGTGATGAGCACTAGGAGTGGCAGTAGCTAAGGCTTAATATTGGAGGGCACACACTCCCTTTGAAGGGAGCACCGCAAGCGAGCAGAAGAGAAGAGCCAAGAATTGGAACTTCCACTTCTTTGCATCTTGAGCTTCCCGAATGCCATGAACTTGATCCAAAAGCTTCCTCCACCATAGTGGATCACCAAAATCAAGTCTAGAACCTCGCTCAATACCTACAACCATGAAAATAGAGCAAATAAAGAAGAAAAGGCTAGAAAACCAACGAAATGCACAAAAGCTACAAAATAAGAGAGGAAAGGTAAAACTAAGCAACAAAGCATAAAACTAAGCACTTATTAAGCATGAAAGCTATGAAAAGAGGATAGAAAGGACCTAAATGCTCGTCAAATATGTGCCATTTATGACACACATCAAAATAACCATTTAAATTTAATCCTGTCACGAGTCATTTTCCAAAATTAAATTTTCCAAAATAATTAAACTTTCCAAGAGTAGTGATGAGTGACATTTATGGCACTCATTTGATCTCTTTTTGGATGAATTTCATTTCATTTTATAACTCTTTTCTTTAGTTTTCTTTATTTTTATTCTTAATTTCTTCATTTTATGCTTTTCATAGTTAGTTTCTCTATTTTGTGCATTTTCTAGTTTATTTGTTGTTTTCCCCTTTTATTTGCTTTTTCTCTTTTATTTATAGGTTATGATTGATTGTCCAAGAATTCCCGAGCTTCCTTTCCATGGTTTTTATCGCTTTTGATGCCTTAAGCTAGTGCAAAGAGCTCCAAGTCAAGAGGGACCCGAAGAGCAAGCTTCAAGACCTTGGTTGGGCACTTCTCATGCCTTGTGTTTATCTAAAATTCCAAGAAAAGTTGCTGCCTACCTTGTCCCCCATCACCATCATCAAGGGTGTGTGTACCACATGAGCTAGGACGAAGAGAAGAGAGGAAGCTTACCCAGGCAGGTGCGGGCGCACATGGGGGGTGTGCGGCCGCACATGTGTCGAGTGCGACCGCACATCAGGCGCGTGTGGGGGCACCTGTGTGGGTGTTTTCCGTGCGCGCCTTTCTCTCTCCTACGAGCGGCCGCACCGGCGTGGTTCTATTTTTGGACGTCAAATCTAACTTCCCCTTTGTATATATAGTTATTTCCTTCCATGTTTAGGGGGAGAATTAGATCTTCATTAGTTAGAATTAGACTAGATTAGATTTTAGAGAGAGAAAAACACTTGTTCTTAGCTTTTTAGAGAGAGAAAATGTGGGTTTGATGATTGATGATTGAAGATTGCTACATTTGATTTGATTTCTATCAAGTTTGTAAGGATTCTTTACTCTTTAATGCAATTTCATGTTTGATTTCATTAGTATTGTTGAATTTGGGTATGATGATTGGTTTAGCTTTGATCTTGATGTTTTTCATGGATTGTGAGTAGTTTGATTGCTAGTGTAGTGGTGAAGCATGTATTAATGATGAATTGAGATTAATTTGGGGAAATTGATTGAGTTGATAATATGATTCAATTGGTTGATTGATTTTGTGCATGTGTGTGCTTGATTAGGCTTAATCACCCTTGTTATTCACACTAGATTGCATTGTGAGTTCACATTGATACGGACCATTGATTTTTGGCTTACATTTACTCGATTGAGATATCTTGTGACGTTTCCTAGTTAGTGTTTGATGGAGTTGGCGCTAATTAGACCTCTAGGAGAATAGCATGATGTGCTCTTTTGGTTGCAATTTCGATTTTCCCTCACGTTGCTTGACTTGATTGATTGACCTCCCAAATTGATTGATTCTCATTGTTGATGCATGTGGATCCATTCCCCTAGTGCCTTTACATTTGATTTAGTAAAAATTCATTGCATTGATTAGCTTAGTCTTAGTTCTTACCATAAACCCCGCACTTGACTTCGGAGTAACTTAACATTAGACAATAGGCATTCAATTTCCATTCCCTTGGGTTCGACCTCGACTTACTACTATACTCTTATAGGGGTTTGTTGAGTTATAAATATTGTTTGATTGGGTGGGGAGGTAGCCCAACGACCTACCATTTCCGCGCCCATCAAAATGGCACCGTTGCCGGGGAATGGTGTCTTGAGTGTATATTGTTGTTGAGTCTATTCCACTTTATTTGCAAAATACAAAAAGATTTTACTCTTTAGGCTACACTTGTAGCCGTGCTACTAATATTTTCTTTGTGTTTTGTATGCATAGTCATGGGAGAAAATCCGAGAGTTGCCTTGAAGGAGCTAGGAGTGCCCGGTGCATATAGGTTTGAGAGCGGCATATCTCCACCTACAACACCGGCAAAGGACTTTGAATTTCGGCCGGCTATGATCACCTTAATTGAGAGGAGACAATATAGTGGGGCTAAGAATGAGAGCCCATTGAACCATCTTATGGAGTTTGAAAAATATTGCAACACGATCAAAGTCAATGGAGTTTCTCAAGAGTTTATCCGCCTTAAGTTGTTCCCCTTCTCTCTCATAGGAAGATCTTTGGTATGGCTAGACAGAGAAGTGAAGCCCAATTCCTTGAGAACATGGGATGAAGTCACAAAAGCTTTCTTGTCCCGTTTCTACCCACCAAAGAAAACAACGGAGGCTAGAGCCTTAATCCAAAGTTTCAAGCAATTGCCTAGAGAGAATCTCTATGAAGCATGGGAGAGGTTCAAGGAATACCAAAGGGAATGTCCTCACCACAGAATTCCAACATACCAAGTGATCCAAATCTTCTATAGTGGTTTGAGCTTTCAAGGTAGATCGAGCCTAGATGCCGGAGCCGGAGGGCCGATTATGAACAAAACGGAAGAAGAGGTTGTGGATGTAATAGATGATGTGGTAAGAAATTACATGGATTGGCATGATGTAGAGAAGGAATCGGCAAGCACAAGTTGCTCAACCGATCAATCTTATGCCATCAACGATTTGTCCACATTGGTCTCGGAGTTAGGAAAGGAGGTGAATTCTCTCAAGAACAAGCTCGAGAGTCCTTCACAAGCTTCTAGTCTTCCCTCCCAATTTAAGGGGAGAGGTACATCTTCCTACTCTAACCCTCTTTTTGCTTCTTGTTGCATGATTAGAGAATGCTTGGTTTGTGATATGTGTGGAAAGAATGATCATGATGCTTCTAATTGCCCCAATGTTCCTTGTGATAGATATGATGGATATGAGAATGTGCATGTGAATTGTGATGATAATAATGATTTTGGACCTAGATTTAATGCTCAAAAGATTGTTGGGAATAGGAATTATCACAATCATGGGAGCTATGATAATTACAACCAAAAGAGAGGTTATGGTAACCGTGTGACCCAAGAATTTTGTGGTAACCATAATAACTTTTGTTGTAATGATCAAAGCCATGGCCAATAATATGGGGATCATAACCAAGGTTATGGTAACCATAATCAAAATTCCGGCCAAAATCATGGTAAGGGTAATTGGAGTAATCAAGGTAGGGGAGATTTTCAAAATGATGTTCAAAGAGATACCCCACCCCAAATTACTCCAAAGACTCAAAGCCAAGGTGATGATTTCTTTACTCAACAATCCCAATTGAATAGGCTAGAAAATTTCATGATGGATCAATCTAAGATGTTGAATGAATTCACATTGTCTTGTAATAAAATGTTTGAGGTCCTATTTACTCATGGAAAGATGCTTGAGAACCAAATTGTTCAACTAGCCAACCCTTTGAAAGATTGTGCTAGTCCATCTTCTTTACCTTCACAAGAAGTTGATTCTAGGGAACCGATGTGTGCTATGACCACTAGGAGTGGTAAGGTCCTTAAAGAAAGTGTTCCTAGGAAGAGTAAGGAGAGTGAAAAGGAGAATGATTCGAGTGAAGGGAATAAGAACCGATGTTGTAGAACAAATTCCAAACTATGCTAAGTTTCTTAAGGAAATTTTGAGCGGTAAGAGAGATTGCAATACGGTGGAACCGGTGAATTTAGGGGAGTGTTTTAGGTCCTTTATTGAAAATGACCTACCCCAAAAATTAAAGCAAGGATCCCGGAAATTTCTCCGTACCTTGCAAAATCAAAGGAAAATTGTTCCAAAATGCTCTTTGAGATCTTGGTGCTAGTGTTAGTATCATGCCTTATTCCGTTTTTAAGAAACTTAAGCTAGGTGAACTCCTTCCATCCAAAGGGGAGAGTTGAGGATGTTCCTCTCAAGATAGGAGAGTTCACCATCCCCGTTGATTTCATTGTGCTTGAGATTGCAGAATATGACCATATCCCTATCATCTTAGGAAGACCTTTCTTAGCCACCTCGGGAGCCTTGACAGATGTTAAGGGAGGTCGTATTACCTTGAGAATTGGTAAGAATGAGGAAAGTTTTGATTTGAAACCAACACATGAGTCTTTGTGTGTTAATTCCCCTCGCCTTATTGATGATGTATGCATTATTGATTCTTCAAATAACGATTTTCTTGAGAATTATGATGATGTGCTTTTGAGTTGTGATTGCAAGAAGGTTAGTGAAGATAAAGTGATGATTCCCAAGCTTATGGACGAGGAGGAAGTTGACATTCCTCATTGGTTTGAACTCTATCCTCAAGATGAAGGTGATGTTTCTATGAGTTTAGATGGTGAGGAACCATTTACAAAGAAAAACAAGGCAAAGAAAAGAGCACGAGCTTCTAGGAAAAAGAGAATGAGAAAGAAGTTGTGGAAAGAAAAGCTTGCATTTGAAAAGTCTTTGTATGAAATCTCATCAAGCAACAATGAGAGGTTGCTTAAGAATGAAGAGGATTTTGCTCTTTCCACTACCTTGAAGAAGGTGGTGTTCTTTGACCCTCCATGATTTGGAGGAAGGGTCGAGCTTAGGACCTTGCGCTTCCCGAGAGGCAACCCGGAGATTCTAACCTTTCTTTTGGTTTTTGAGTTTTCTTGTTTTTGGTTTCTTTTATTACCTTTTCTTTTCTTTCACTTTTCTACTTGTTTGGATTTTTAGGATGAACTTTGTTGGATTGGATTTCTTCAAGATAGCATGGTGAATGGAAGGTGTTTGTGGCACATATCATGGATGTGTTCGATTCCGATCGAAATTTGAGGTAAAAGGGGTAAGAATTTTAGAGAGGTAAGATAGGAAATTCATGTTTTGAAAGTTGGGGATAGTTGATGCTTAGTGAGTTCTTGTGGTGAGCACATGAATTTTTATCTTTGAGAACACTAAAAATATTTTTAGCTACTGCCTATGTTGTTGCTCATCACCATCATGATTCATGTGCGCACCCAAGTAATCAGTAAGTATTAAAGAAAAGAAAAAAAAAAAGAGAACAAAGAAGCACAGCAAGGTGCGGCCGCACACGCACACAGTGCGGGCGCACACCTTGCGTGTGCGGGCGCACAGGCAACAGGTGCGGCCGCACGCCCCCTGTAGCCGTGCCCTTTTATTTACTCTTCCTTCTTCTTTCTTTCATTCCCCTTATTTCTTCATCTCCTACCTCACGGCATTCTCCCTCAAACCCTCACTTGTGCGCAACCCAAACACTCTCCATTCTCCATCAAATTTCAAGAAATCTTCACAAAAATCACTCCATTTTCATCTAAATTCACTCACAAACCTTCCTACTCATCAAATTCCTCACATTTTGACCCAAATATCCCTTATTCTCTCTCCTTCATTGTTGAATGAAATTTGGGGCTTTTGTGTGTGATTGAAATTGAAGGCTCAAACTTGGTTAATCTTGCATCTTGTATGGTATAATCACTTATCCTTGCTTTAATTTTTTCAATTATATCATAATTTTGCTAAGATTGAATTTTTGTATGAGCATGAATAGTGTAGTATGGGTTTTGTGATTTTTGATGATCGATTTTGATATTGGATGTGATTTTGTGATGTTTGTTGATTAAAATTGTATAACATTGTGTTGTTTGTTGGTTTTGTAGCAATTTTCATCATTATTGGTTAATAATTTGTGAGATTGAATTTTGGAAATTGGGTAGTAAGTGTTGGTTGTTGGTATTGGTTATTTGGTTGTTCTTGGATTGATTGAAGGAAGTTGTTCTTGGATAATTGGTGTATTTGGTTTGATTGGAATTGATTTTGGTGGAAGAAAGTGTGAAGTTGTGAATTGGATAATTTGGTAGTAAGGTGTGATTTTTGTGTGGTGTTCTTTGGTTCATTGGAATTGCTCTTTGATTGTTGTTGGTGATTTTCCCTAAACCTCAAACATGTCTAAAATCCTCAAGAAATTCACCAAAAAGAGAAAGACCGATGTTTCCATTCAGGAACCTCGCCCAAGTACTTCTTCTAGGCCTAGCACTTCTTCTAGGCCAAGCACATCAAACCCTTCCTCTCAAACACGACCACCCACCTCTCTTCCCAAAAAGAAAAACTTCACAAACGAACAAAAAACCTTTTACCAACAATTAAAGGAAGAAAGAACCCTTAAATCGACCCGCCACTATCTCCAACATGATATGGTTAGTTTGGGGATAGATGATGATGTGAGGTCCTTGCTCTTGAATTTGCGAATAGGGTCTTTCATCAACTCAGCCTACCGTTCCTACAAGGAGCCAACGTTGGAGTTTTTGGCTACCTTGGAGCTTGTGCCCTTGGGAGGGCAATATAGGGTGCGTTTCCAAATTTTCAACCATTATTTCGATCATTCTTTGGAAGAGTTTAACGCGGCTTTGGACTTTGACCCTCATGGGGATATCTTGAATGTTGAGCCGTACATCTTCCCGGAGTACGATCATAACTCTTGGTGGGAATATATTTCGGGTGGGAATGAATTCATCACCAACAATGCCAAGATCTCTTCGGTGTACCAACCTTTCCTTAGGGTTGTACATCGCCTTTTGGGGTATGTTGTGTTCCCCAAGCAAGAGTTGGGGAAGACGAGCAAGCTTGAGCTCAAGGTGCTATGGTTGTCTACTCGCCCGGAGTATGTGGGCCGATTGAACTTGGGGTACATTTTCGCCCAATATTGTGTTGATCTTAGAGGCCGGAGCACGGGAGAGATTCCATGCGGGGGCATGGTGACTAGGCTTTTAACTCGCCTCCACCTTGACCACTATCTTCCCTTTTGCAAGGAGGTTGGAGACAACACCACCCAATATCTTGACTTGAGACAATTGGGTCAAATTCAATTCATCTCCAAGAATTATGATGATGGGAGATATGAGTGGTTAAGGAACAATGAGCATTGTTGCTTTTTGCCTAACCCCGGATTGACTTCATTGGGCCGGATCAACACCGACAACATTTGGCATAACCCTAGGTCTTTTCGGCGTCCCAACTTTTACTCCGATGAGGATGATGAGGATGATGATGAGGAGCTCCAAAGAGTCCAACAACAACAACAACGACGACAACAATAACGTCAACAACAACAACAAATTCTACAACAACATGTTCCTCAAGAACAACAACAAGAAGGGCAACATACTTATGAGAATGCCGACATGAGGGCTCTTAGTGAGAAAATGAGTGGATTGCAAATCCATTTGGACGGCATGTATGATCAAGATTTTAGGGCCATCTACGATCAATTGAGAGGTATCCAAGAAATGCAACAAGGTATGTTTGCACAACAACAACAAATCTATGATGCGGAAGTTGACCGCGGGAACATTGTTCCCCTGGTTAACTATCCGTACTTCCCGCCCCAACAAGGTCCTATACCTTCATACCGGCATCCATATTGGTCGGGTCCTTCCGACCCCGATACCGAGCGTCGCTTCTACCTGGATGAGCAAGGTAACTACGATTACAAGGCTCCCGGTGGATGTGACTATAGGGGCGATCCTAACTACCCCCATGTCCATGACAACCACCCTTACGAACTACGCTTGCCCGATAACTTCACCCCTCTTGCTCCTTGGAAACAAGATCTTTTCAAGGGGCATTATGGGTGGCCTGAGGGTTTCACCGGAGGATGGGAGCCTTATCCTCATCCCTTCGATGACCCTGTGGGCAACATTGACCCCAATGGGGCCGGGCCTAGCGGTAGTGGTAGTGGTGGTGGTGATGGTAGTAGTCATTAGTTCCCTTATGCTTTTTGTGCTTTTTGCCTCCATCCCTTATATTTTTTATGCTTGTTTTGCATTGTTTGGGATGTTGAGATGTATTTTTATCTAGCTTGGGGGAACTAATGCTATGCTCGGTGACTAATATTTGTTGTTGTGTACGTACCTTAGTTGTTTGCATGTTTATTTTTGCTCCTCTTATTTGGTTTCCTCTTTTTCTTGATCTCTATGCTACTTTCCTTGTAGCTTGTATGTTTGCCCGTTTTGCTTGGTTACTTGTTGTTTGTGATGATGCTTTGCTTATGACGTTGTTGTTGTGGTTGCTCACTTATATCCAAATCCCTTTAATCCAAAACCCTTTGATCCAAATCCCTAAATTCCAAATCTTGTAGTTTAGCTTAGTTCTTTAGTTAGTTTGGTCACTTTCTTGCTTTCTTAGTTTCCTTTCTTTTATTCTTTTTATTCTTTGATAGTTTAGCCTTTATTTTCCCTTAGTTGTATATACTTTTTGCTTAGTTTAGTTTCCTTTTATTTGTTGTTTTCTTTCTTTTGTTTTGAAGTTACTAACCATTTTCTTTGTTTATAGTTTCTTTTATTTTTCCTTTTCTCACTTGGTTTCTTGAAGAAGCTTTTGGTCCTGGAATGCAACGAGGTGGTTTCTACTTGCTTCGTTTACTTTTGCTAAGCTTGGAGCCCGGTGAGATATTTCTTATTTTTCTCTTTATTTTTCTTGGTTGCATAGAATAGGATTAGTTTAGGGGAAGTTGAATGGTTCGAGGATGGATGCTTGTTAACATGTAATGTGTTTGGAATCGATGACGATGATGTCGATCGATCACTTGTTTGTCGATTGGGATTCTTATGTGTTTAACTTGCTTCCTAGTCCATTTCATATTATTTCTCCTATTTTCCTTTCTCAATGTCTCCATTTCTTTTCCTTTATTTTCTTTTATTTTCCTTTTCTTTTATTTTCTTTTATTTTTCCTTTCCTATTTGTGGTATGATTTTGAGACTTTATTTTTCATATTTTATTTCTTTTGAATTGGACTTCTTACATTAGACTTTGTCTTTTGCTTGATTTTCTTCCTAGGTAGTAAAGGTATGCACGGTTTGAGACTATGTTCGGTTGACTCTAGGATAGGTGTATGCTAGGGTAGTTGGTTTGAACTAGGAGGATCATGAAGCCGGATTCTAATTGTTTGTGGCATGCTTGGTAGTTGCTCCCTATAGTCAATTTGACACCATTAGTGAGTTTTTGCTACATCCATGTGAGGTTCATTGTTTTTCAAGCCTTCAACATTCTTTGTATGAGCGGCGTGGATCCTTGACTATGCGAACCTAATCTAATAAAGCTTGATGTATGATTCTTAAACCCGAGACCGAACTATCTAGGAAGGACAAAGGCACATTTTTCGGATGGTATTTTTCATTTTTGATATAGTTTGTTATTTTCTTTATTTTTGGGTTTACATTTGCCTTCTTGCAACCATTTGAGCCTTATACCTTCTTTTCAAGCCACATCTTTAGTACTTTGACCTTTTGTTTCATTTTCTTTCTATTCTTGGTTTTTGTGAAGCAAATTGATCATTTGTTATGGAGTTTGTGGTGGATGAGTTGGAGTTTTGGTTTTTATGAATTCAAGTTCGTGATATCATTTTCTTTGTGAATGATGGCAAATGTTTAAGAAAAAGCCGTCCTACTTCATAAAAGGCATGGACTAATAAGTTGCATAATAGAAAAAGCCGTCCGAATTTAGTAAAAGGCAAGGACATTGCAAATTCTAATTAAGAAAAACAAAAAAAAAAAAAAAAAAAAAAAAAAAAAAAAAAATTGAAAAAAGTGAAAATTCGAAAATATTTTGATGTATTCTTTTCTCCTTCTAAGCATTGAGGACAATGCTTCATTTTAGCTTGGGGGAGAAGCGTGTACGCTTTTTGTATATATTTCTTTGTGAGTATAGCTTCAAGTAAGCTTGGGGGTGTTGTTTTTGTTTGGTAATTTCTTGATTGTGGTGTTAAGGATTGATCACCCTTTTGCTTCACTTTTTAGGAAAATCACCAAATTTTAAATTTTAGCCTACCTTCACCCTTTATGCCTTACGTTACAACCTTGGGGAAAGACCTTTCGACCTAGATAGTTGAGTCACTATTCAAGGGAGGGCATCATGGGTCATTGCCTACGGAAAGGGGATGCATAGTCAAGATTGTCGAGTAGCCTAAATAAATCTCTTTTTTCGGTTCCTTCGAGGAATCATTGGGATACTCACTGAGGGGAGATTTGAGACTAGTGGGGAGAACGCGGTAAGATTGTTTGGGATGAATGTGGATTGTGATGTCTAGTTCCTATGCCTAGCATACCCTATGTTTCAATCAACCTTAGGTATCTTGAAAAGTTCATACCTTAACTACTTGAGAAAGATTGTCATTCATTTTCATTATAGTCTTTATGTTAGTTCATTTCTCAAAGGTTTGTTTTCATTTTATTTTCCTTCCTTTTTATGGTTTGCCTCATTGATGTTTGGTGGAGAGTTATGGGTCAAACTCTTAGGATACCCTTACGAGACCTCACTCGTCCTCATAGGCGACTTTGGGGTTTAAAGGGCTTGTTGTAGCTAAAAGCAACCGTGATTCCTACGACAGTGAGTCTTAGTGTATATTCTTATCTTGAGTCTTTCTTTTTCATTTTCAATAAATTAGGGGTATTACAGTCTACCCCCCTTAAAAGAAGTTTCGTCCCGAAACTTAAAATTATTTAATAACTCGAATTAATACTCCAAATTAGTTAAAAGTTAGTAAGTTCATGCACAACCTAAGGACTTGACTCAAAAGACTCACTTAATAAAGACAAAAATAAGGAAAGCGCGAAACTCTATTGCATTCTACCCCCCTTAAAAGGAAGTTACGTCCCCGTAACTTAACCACTCACCATGAATAGGTTTGGATACTTTTTACGCATTTCTGCCTCAGCTTCCCAAGTAGCTTCCTCAACCTTATGGTTCGACCATAGAACCTTCACAACCTTCACATCCTTGTTTCTGGTGCTTCTAACTTTACTATCTAGAATTCTCACCGGTCTTTCATCAGAGGTCCAGCTCTCATCAAGCTCAATTGTCTCTGGTTCTAGCACATGTGCAACATCAGGAACATACTTGCGGATCTGACTCACATAAAAGACATTGTGCACCCTTTCCAACTCGTTGGGTAAGTCCAACTTATATGCTACTTTTCCAACTTTCCGAAGAATCTCGTATGGCCCAATGTACTTTGGGCTCAACTTCCCCCTCTTCCCAAATCTCATTACCCCCTTCATAGGAGATATCTTTAGCAACACCTCTCCTACTTGGAATTCTACGTCTCTACGCTTCTCATCAGCATAACTTTTCTGTCTATCTTGGGCTGCTTTGATTTTCTCCTGGATTAACTTCACTTGCTTAACAGTTTTCTCAATCATTTCAGGCCCAAGTACCACGGTCTCACTTATGTCACTCCAACAAACAGGGCTTCTACATTTCCTTCCATACAAGGCCTCAAATGGGGCCATTCCAATGCTTGCATGATGGCTATTATTATATGAAAACTCAATCAAGTCTAGGTGATCTTCCAATGAACCTTGATACTCCAATACACATGCTCTCAACATATCCTCCAAGGTCTGTATGGTCCTTTCAGTCTGACCATCAGTTGCAGGGTGAAAAGCTGTACTCATCAGTAACTTTGTTCCCATGGCCTTTTGCAAACTTTTCCAAAAGTTGGAAAAGAACCTCGAATCACGATCTGAAATGATATCTGTAGGCACTCCATGATACTTCACCACAAACTTCACATATGCCCATCCCAACTGATCCATAGACCAAGTGTTTTTCATAAGTATAAAGGTTGCAGACTTAGTCAATCTATCCACAATGACCCAAATCGTGTCATTCCCTGCCCTGGTCCTTGGTAATGCCCCCACAAAATCCATGGCTATCGAATCCCACTTCCACTTTGGTACTTCCAAGGATTGAACCATTGCTTGTGGCCTTCGATGCTCTATCTTCACTTTCTAGCATGTTAAGCATTTTGCCACAAACTCTGCTACTTCTCTCTTCATGTTTGGCCACCAAAAGACCTTTTTCATATCCTTATACAACTTATCCCCTCCAAGATGAATTGAATAAGGAGAGTTATGGGCCTCCTCCATCAGTCTCTGCTTAATGTCCCCACGATGTTGTGGGATAAACCATCTCCCTTTAAATCGAATACTTCCATCATCAGCAATAGTAAAGTCCAAAACCTGCCCTCCCTCAATCTTCTCTTTTATTGCCTTTAACTTCAAGTCCCCCAACTGACTTTCTCTAATCTCATCATAAATAGAAGGTTTCACTGCCAAGGCATTTAACATCTTACTGTCCTCTCCATGCTCCACCACCTCCAAATTCATCTTCTGAAATTCTACACACAACTGCTCTGGTAAAATCATTAAATTCATCAAATGACTGGTTTTCCTACTTAAAGCATCAGCTACCATATTAGCTTTCCCCTCATGATATTGGATATTTACACTATAATCTTTCATAAATTCCAACCATCGACTCTGTCTCGAGTTCAAATATTGCTGAGTGTAAATGTATTTTAAACTTTGATGATCTGTGAACATTTTACAAGTTGCACCATAAAGATAATGTCTCCAAATTCTCAAAGCAAACACAATTGCAGCTAACTCCAGATCATAGTTCACCTCATGTTGTTTCAACTGTCTCGAAGCATACGCAATGACCCTCCGATTTTGCATTAAAACACAACCCAATCCAAACTTCGATGCATCACTATACACCTCATAGTGTCCACTTTCATCTGGCAAAGCCAACATTGGTGCCAAGGTTAACTTGTCTTTCAAGGTCTGGAATGCTTGTTCACACTCCTAGGTCCAAACAAACTTACATTCCTTCTTCATTAAATTCGTCATGGGCCTCGCAATCTTCGAAAAATCCTTCACAAATCTTCGGTAATAACCTGCGAATCCCAAGAAACTTCGGACATTTGACACATTCTTTGGTGTTGGCCATTCACTCACTGTATTGATTTTCGAGGGATCTACTGAAATTCCTTCCTTAGAAATCACGTGACCCAAAAAGGCTACCTTTTCTAACCAAAACTCACACTTCGACAACTTAGCATACAACTGGTGCTCCCTCAGGATCGACAATACTTTCCTCAAATAATCTTCATGTTCCTCCCTATTTATGCAGTAGATCAAAATATCATTAATGAAAACCACCACAAACTTATCCAAATATGGCCTAAAGATTTGGTTCATTAAATCCATGAATACTGCAGGTGCATTAGTTAACCCAAATGGCATAATTGTGAACTCATAATGACCATAACGTGTCCTGAAAGCACTCTTAGGAATGTCTTGCGCAGCAATTCTCAACTGATGGTACCCTGACCTCAAATCTATCTTGGAAAATATTCCAGCCCCTTTTAACTGATCAAACAAATCATCAATTATACGCAAAGGATACTTATTCTTGACTGTCACATTATTCAACTCACGATAGTCTATGCACAACCTCAAACTTCCATCCTTCTTTTTCACAAACAACACTGAAGCACCCCATGGAGAAGAACTAGGTCGAATGTATCCCTTATCCAACAAGTCATCTAACTGAGTTTTCAATTCCCTCATCTCAGCTGGATATGGAGTCTTCGAGATAGATCCAGTTCCTGGTACCAATTCAATGGTGAACTCAACATCCCTCACTGGTGGCATACCTGGTATCACATCAGGAAAGACATCTGGAAATTCCTCAACTACTGGAATACACTCTTTCTTCTCATCCTCTTTTCCCACAACCTAAACACTGCACATGTAAATAGGATAACCCTTCCTGACACAATTTCGAAATTGCAAGGCAGAAATGATTTTGATCCCTAAACTCTTCCCTTCCTTCCTATAAGTCACTGTCACTTTACCCGGACCCAACAATTTCACTTTCTGAGCAGCACAATCTATGTGAGCCTTATACTTTCCTAGCCCGTCCATCTCTAATATCACATCTAGGTCTTGCAACTCAAACTCAATCAAATCTGAAGGAAGTTCTACTCCAGCTATGGTGATAGGTACCCCTTTATGTAATTTAGAACAATTTCTCACCTCCCCAGTTGGAATAGAAACTTCTAGAGACACTAATATTGGACTCTCTAACTTTAATCTCTGGACTAGAGATTTTGAAACAAAAGAATGAGACGCACCCGAATCAAACATTACTCTAGCATTCAAAGAACAGACAAGGAAAGTGCCAATTACCACATCATTAGAAGCCTCAGCCCCACGACGATTCATCACGAACACACGACCCTTAGGGGCCCCTCCTGCACCGCTACTGGTTCCATTCCTCTAAGCTGATCCATTGGTCTAGGGTGGTTTAGGTGGGTTATTGGTCTCCTGGACTTTCCCCATCTTAACATCCTTTTCCTTAGTGTAGCACTCATACTCCCAATGCACCAGTTTCTGACAGTAACGACAAGTCACAGGGTTTCCCTCATAGTCCTTCCCTAGGTGGTTTTTCTCACATCTCTTACA
Source organism: Chenopodium album (assembly GCF_948465745.1). NCBI lineage: Eukaryota > Viridiplantae > Streptophyta > Magnoliopsida > Caryophyllales > Amaranthaceae > Chenopodium > Chenopodium album. The sequence goes on along the minus strand of NC_137858.1, from coordinate 21,527,740 downwards.
AAAATAACTTCTCTTAGGCCTGGTGTTATTTCCATTCCCATGATTGTTATTTTCCTGTCTAATAGCTCCCTTCCCAAGGTTTCCCCTATTGTCCCTCCTGTTCAATTGCCCATTTCCCCCAGAACTCTCCCCAATCCTAGGCCTCTTATCAATCCATGTGAACCCCCATCACTCTTCCTTTTCTCTCCAGCTAAGTTCTCGAACTATCTTCCTCGGATCCCATATAGGTGGGCAGCTCTCCCATAGACCTCATCTAGTGTTTCAAAGGTTACCCCTCCCAACTTCCCCTGAAGGCTTAGGGTCAAACCTTGCTCGAACCTTTAGGCTTTCAACTCCTCAGTGGGTACTACCTCTGGTGCAAACCTCATCAACTCAATAAATTTATTATAATATTCATTAATAGTCATATTCCCCATCCTCAGGTTGGTAAATTCCATGCATTTCTGCTTCTTCAGATACGCAGGGTAAAACTTATCTCTTATTGCCTTCTTCAGTTCTTTCCATCCAAAGTTGGGGGTTTCCAAAAGCCTAGCCCTATTCTGACTCCACCACAGATCAGCTTCTTCCCTAAAGTAATACACAACATTATTAACCTTTAATTCTTCAGGACAGTTAATAGCATCAAACAGCTTGTCAAATTCCCTTATCCAATTCTCTAAACTAGCATGATCCTCCTTCCCAAGGTAAGTGGGTGGCTTTGTAGCTGCCACCCTCTTAAAAACTTCCCCAAACTGATCCAAGTCACTGCTACGGTTCCCTTGACTCACCAGTTGGCTCATGTTCTCAGCAATGGTAGTTAGCCTCCTAGGAGTAGCACTCATTTTGGAACCAGTGCGTCTACTACTTCCGGCTCTCAAAGACATCCTGAATAACTTAGAATAACAAATACACATTTTATTATATATAAAAAAATTTCATAGATTTCTTATTAATAATTGAAACTTCATACTTAGCCACATAGGCTTATTAAAACAATAATCTTGTCACTAAGAATTCATAAGGGCCACTATTTGGCTTACAAAACAAAACATCTTGCTACTAATAGAAGAAATCAGTCAATTATTATTCTAAAGTTCTACTCTTGGTCTTAGCTTGCTGGATCATCTTTTCTAGCCACGTCACCTGTTTTTCGTGTGGAAAGTTGAGGGGAATCAGGATCTAAAAGTCTAGCCATGTGGGTTGGATTTTGATTAGGTTCAAGCAAAAAGGTGGGATTATATTCACTGTAAGTTGGACTACGACAAGATCCATAGCTAGAATTACGGTTTGGGCTAACATAGGGGTTAAGTTTACAGTTTGTGCTGTGGTTTGGACTAGATACTTGACTTCTTGGGATAGGGGGTTCAAATTCATTTGGGTGAGGGATTTCTGAGTCAACTGATGATGTATAGTCGAGGTGCAAATGTGGAGGTGGTAAGGGTGGCATATTATGGTTTAGATTATTCAATTTTTGTATTTCTCGAGGTGTAAGTTGAAGCGGAATTTCAGCAACTAATGGTCTTGGGGGTTGGCTCCAGTCAACTTCAGTAAAATATAAGTCTGCCTTAAAAATGGTTAAGGTTCCTAGCCACTTTCCTTCATGCATATAGGCATCTATGTTCCACAACCCATTAGGTTTAATTAAATTCTTATACTTTTTTATTAATATATCATATTTAGGTGTTGGGTAAGTGAACTAAGGCCAGTAGGATGATCCATGGTTCCTCAATCATAAATTTCATATTCCTGTGTCTTTTATATCGTAGCACGCCAAACAATGTCTGTTATAAAGTCACGCACAGAGATAGCATCCGATTTTACTAGCCTTTGATCAAAGAAATGTCTTCTAACAGTTTCCATCATCTGTGACAACACAAACTATTTAAATAAGCAAATCAAATTTCCTCAAGGATAAATCCAAAATGAATACCAATGGAACTAAAATTCCATGAACACACAAATAACTAGACGACCCTATTTATACTTAGACTAATGCACATTATAGCTGTTTCCAAAATCAAATAATTTCAATTCATTTTATTTTCGAAAATAATAATGTACTCGATTCTTGATATTGGACGGTCAAGCCCGCGTCTCCCAGGCTAGTTACCTACAGCGTCGAGGAGAGCCTTTTCTAGACAGAGAATCGTACCCATTATAGGCCTCCAAAGAGAACCCGAGCATCCTTTTTTTCAATAATCTTTCCAAATAAGAAAATAGTTTTTATAGAAAATAATTTTACTTTCGAAGAATGCGAAACTCTATCTATCCTATATACCACTTTGTAACACCCATAAGTTTTATTTCTCAATTTTAATCGAGCTTAGACCCGGAAATCTGATACCACTTTGTAACATCGTACCTCCAAATCTCCCTCTACGTAATTACTAAACTTATACGTATACAAATACCGTAGAGATAGACTTGGGCGTATTACCGCCATGTGAAAACGTAAGGCTTTATAAAATTACTCAAATTGCAGCGGAAAAATAACTAACTTTTATTTATAATATGAATAACCATAATAACTGTTTCAAAATAAACCAATAAAAACTTGTCCATACATAAAATTAATTCCTAACTATGTGATCCCAATCCCGACTCCAGTATGCGCGCGAACAACTTCACACCTGAAATCAAGACTGCTTACCAAAATGGTAAACAGCGCGAACCAAAACAAAAAGGAAAACAGATTAGAAAAAACGCTAAGTACGAATAAGTGCAGGGCATGTAAATACTTTTATTAGGAAAACATGCTTTTGAAATAAACATTTAAATTTAATCTTGTCACGAGTCATTTTCCAAAATTAAATTTTCCAAAATCATTAAACTTTCCAAGGGTAGTAATATCCATCAATAAAAGCTTTCCAAACCAATAGATTTCCAATTTATAAACTTCTCAATTCTTGATATATTTCTAAACCAATTTTCCTCACCTAAGTGTGCACACCCCCCAAGCAAGTTAAACTATACTCGAGGAAAGACCAGATCATACAAAGCTCATGGTCTTACTTAACCAGTCCCGGGTAGAGGGACAATTAAAATACCAACTACTCAGGCCCATAATGAGCTGCAAATTAATTAAATTAAGTAATTTTTAAATCAACAACTTTTATTAAATCGATCAACACTTTTAAAGATTAAACTGTTAAGTCGTAAAATTATATATCTCAACTTATCATGAAAATCGTTAACTTAAATACTCATACATTTATTCAAACAATCATTCAAACAAACATTAACCAAAACACGCATTGTATCAAGGACCTAGCCACCTATACGTACCTTGATCACGAGAACAATTAAGGTACGATCACTAAACTTGACCACGATCAAGGGACTCCTCCTACACAATTAAAATAACCTAAATTAATATAAGTTTAAAAAAATTAACACAAAACTATAAATAATACTTCACTAGTGCATGAACTACCAAACTATTAACTTATAAACCAATCCTTTATAATGATGATTCTTAGTACGTATAATTTGTATATTAAAACTATAATATCAATAAAAGTATAATAGTATTAGCTTTAGGGTAGTAGTAAAAATAAATAATAGTAGTATTATGGATACATAAAAAGAATCAAGTTACAATAAGTAGAAGGGTGCGTAGCACCTTAGCTTGCGGCAACGATATTAATATGGGTCGACACAAGTTGACGAGAGAAGGGTAGTGTATGGTCGGCAGAAATGGTGGTTCGGTTGAGCACAAGAAAGGAATAGAGGAGGGCTTGAGATTGAGAGTAGAGAAAAGAGTTTTCTTATTTTTGGTGTGAGGAATTGGTGAAGTGTTGAGGGTCTATTTATAGTGTTTAAGGGGTAGTAAGATAGAGTTAAAGGAGGGTTGAGATTAGCATGGGAACATGATAAATGTAAGTTTGTTAAATGAATATGAGTGAAATTTAATCTAGGTTAATTCATGTGGGAAAATACAATGGAAAGGATTAGGGATGGAAGTAAGATAGATGCTAATTTGTTTAAGAAAGATAAATTAAGAAATCAAATGGTTAAGGTTAAATAGGATAAAGCTTAAACAACCATGGAATAAGTAAGCAACTTTAGCCTATTAAAACTCACGGCCAAACATTTGTTTATTTATTTTTTTTTTAAAACGTAAATCATACTTAAATAAATAAAATAATTAGATTTGATAATTAAATCAAGTTAAAATATATAGATAATATCAAAACTAAGATTTGTTGTCATTCATGAGATAATAATTAAGCTAAAGTTGTTAAGTATTATTAAGATAAAATCCGGAAAATAAAATTGAAAACGGCATATAACGTTAATTAATAAAGAATGGACTGACCAAGATCAAAATTTAGAAATATTTAATTATTTCAATTAATTAAAGAAATTACTAATTAAGAAAATATTTCCAAAAATTAGGGGTATTACATCAGGCATTCAGTTTAGGCAGGGGTGCAGGACAGCAAGCAGCAGGGGAGCAGGACAGCAAGTAGCAAGAGAGCAGGCAGACAAGCGGTATAAATGGATTCAGTTCTGAAATCAATTCTGGATTAAGTTCTGAATTTAGTTCTGAATCAAACTTCCAAAAAATTAGGTCTAAATTCAGTTCTGAATTCAATTCTGGATTCAGTTCTGAATTCGGTTCTGGATTTCAGCTTTGATTTCGGTTATAAAGAAAAATGTGACTTTGTTACCTGATGTTTTGCCTTTCCTAAGAATTCGGATGCTTTTTTAGAAGACCCGGAGATGCATTTCCTTGACGAACTGGACCTACAATATGAGAAAATTGTCTTGAAAGGAATGGTGTCCTTCGAACAAGTGTATTATTCTGATAACGGGTTCAGAATTATTAGAAAGCTAATATATTCAGTAAGGTCAAGTGATCGGAATGCCTGGGTGGAGGCCGCTTCCGATCAGTAATATTAATATAATTAATATTACAGCTTAATCTTGACTGAACCCTTCGGGTCACACCCAAGCAAATATATGCGAACCAACTCGACGAATTAATTCGGAAGAAATTAATTCGTCGCCCGAGTGTTAAATATTTAGACGTCGGTAATTCGAGCTTAGAGCGTCAAAACCGATCGTCGGAAGTCGAGTCAAAATGATAAAAGACGAGACGCGCAAAATAATAATAAATCGACCATATTCCCAAAAATACCCCTAGCATCGGAGTGCCCCGAGCATCCGAATTCTAGGGGCAAAATGTCCTAGCAAAGGTGGCTAGCAAGCACCAAGCCGAGCCATGGCTGGCTGGTGCGAGCTAGCGCACCGTTCTAGCAGCCACGGCTAGGCATAGAAGTAGCCGCGCCGCACCCCAGCAGCAGCCGCACCGCGCCACAGCAGTAGCTGGGTGCGGGCTAGGTGCGGCTGGGCTCGGGCCGGGCTCGTGGCTTGGCTCGTGCCATAGGGCCGTGGGTTAAGGGGAAGTGTGGAAAATGGGAGTAAGTGAGTGAGGACATGTGGCACAAGGAGAGTATTGAGTGGGGAGCAAGTATGGTCCCCTACTCTCCATGTGGTCCTCACCAACCCATCTCACATGGTAATGCCACTTGTAGATTTATTATTAGTTTGCAATTTTAATTTAATTTATCTTTAAATTAATTTGAGGAATTTTATGATCCCACATTGATGGGATAGAAATTCTCACTCATACTTTCCTCTATAAATACCAACCTTGGGATTTGGAGTAAAGTGCTTGAGTGGGAGTTAAAAAAGCATTCCATAATTTTTGGGAAAACTCTTAAACTCACATAACACTCGGGTTTTGGTCGGACCTTGCTAACCCCAAGGTAGTAGACCTTAAAGTTGTGTTCGCCTTTTTGTGGGTGGATACCGTCGGAGGCGCGGCGCTTGACGTGCTCGTAGCTTTCAAGTAAGAGCCCCGGGTTTTGGGCGAAGCTCGCTTCGAGGGTAAGATTCGTTATCTTTTCTTTGTGATTATTTATGCTTTATGATTTTAATTATTGCGAGTGGTTCCTCGGGTGGGGTTGTTTCCGTGGTGAGTCGGACTCACCAAACCCCAACATGTCTAACAAGTGCTTCAAGGAGAAGATTGTTGTGTCCGACCAATCATTGTTGTCCTAGGAATACTGACAACATCATCGCGAATCAAAAACAACAGCAACAACATTGCGCAACAACAGTAGCAAGGTCGACAACAGTGTGGTCAACGTTCTGTAACAAGAACAGCATCCATCATTTCAACTCATGAAAGAAATTGAATTAGTAATATATATGAATACCAATTATAATGATTCAAAAAGAAACCACACCTGTGACTTTAAAGCAATAACTAGAAACCACAACCCAAAATTAATAAAAGTTCACAATAATAATGGACCAAGCAAGCACTCCAAATCAAAATCAATTATTACTCAATTATTACTGAAAGAATTGGAGTACAAAATCAATTGAAACAATAATAATGTAACACTTACCCAAAATCCTAGGATACCTTGATCCCAAAAAAGGTATACCTTGATTCCTGCACTATCAAAGCAACCTTGCTAAAAAACTCAGTCATGCAATCTAGCGTCAGATTTCTCTCTCCATTACCCTTTTCTTTGTCTTCACAATTAACAAGTCACTTAAAAAATTCGGCAAATACCACAATGAAAGGCTCAGCAACAACTATTCTTCAAAATCCCAAAATACTTAGATGCCCAGGCTCAAAATCTGTCTTCAGCAAGTAATGCTATATTGCTATATAACTCTCATAGCTATGAATATGGATTTGCAGTTCTGTATTTATTCCATAATGACAGGATCCTGTTACATAATAACTTGAACAGTAATTACCCCCACATAAAATAACAGCTTGATCAGGGCTCCACTTTTAGAGTTTTAGGCTCATGCAGCAAGACTTTTCACAGCTGCTAGTTTTTAAGTATATTTGAACACTAAATCACCCTTCTATCTACATGAAACTTTAAAGAATGTTGCAGTTCCTCTGAGTGGTACATTATCTCTTTGTAAGATACAATAAAGCTCATGGAATTATTCAAAGAGACAGTTTTCCATACAATCATCAGGATTCTATAACTTTATTAATTAAGGTTTTTTTTTTTTTTTTTTTTTTTTTTTTTTTTTTTTGGTAAAGTGAGCAGAGAGCTAGAGGGTACAAATAATACACCAAATTACTAACTCGTAATTTTATGCTACAATTTAGTTGAAGAAAAATATATTACAATTCAGTTAAAGAGAGTCGATTTTAACTGATGTTCATCTTTTGCTAACTCATAATTTCAGAGTATAATTTCTATAATTAAATTATTTTTCTCTTATATATAAGATATTCAAACATGGACAAAACTTTACCAAAAAAAGGATAAATATGTATACAAAAACCTAGCACATAAAATGGCTCTTTCACCTATAAATAAGTATGAAAAAGTTCTTAAATAAATAAATATATCTCCATACAAGCTTGTGAATATCATTCTCTGTAGTTTTTGAAGCATTTGCCGACCTCCTTGGAAAAAAATGTAAGCTTAGATTTATTAATCTTGAGTCCTAGAGTCTTATAGGTAAGTTATTAGTACACAAATAGTATTTCTTTTATTGATTTCAGTCAAAGTACATAACAAGATGGGACTACCCACAGGCAAGTGAGGTTGGGCCATAGGTGAGCTTAGCTTTGTCAAAGTAGAATCCTGGTAGTTTTATAAGCTCACAAAAATGATTTCTTTTATTGATTTAAGTTGATAAGAGACTTTTATGTCACTTTTAGGGCGTTTATTGAGTCGTATTCCGACTTATTTTTCAATAAATTCACCCTTTTATTCTTTATTTCTATTATTTTATTATTCTCGGCCTTTATCTTTATCTTGTGTATTTTTGCCCTTTTTATTAGTTTTTAGTTTATTTTTGTAGTTTTAGTTAATAATTTCTCGCTTCTCTCGTTTTATTTATTTTTCTTTTAGTTTCTAGTTTGTTTTGTTTTATTTTATTTTATTTCTTTTAATTTTATTATTTCTTTAGTTTAGCATTTTATTTTATTTTATTTTACTTTATTTATCTTATTTTTATTCTACTTTATTTTTCTTATTTTATTTTATTTTATTTTGTCTTTTGATAATCCCCTCGTGTTGTTTTTGGTTGTAGGTGTTTTCGGGTCCTTGGTCGATCGAGTTCAAGGTCCGAAAATTAAGTCAAGCTGCTGCCCCTAACCCACTTGTTGCTGCCACTCTTAACCTTCACTCCACCATCACCTAAACCTACACCACACCATCTTCACATCACTTCCCCTGCTCACGCAAACCACCTCACACTCCCCTGCTCCACACCCGAATTCAACAACAACAACAATAACAGCCCAAACCAGCCACGCAACTCCCCTATTTCTACCACAACCACCAGCCGCAGCCCTGAACCACCATTAACGCACCAATTCACAGCAACATCAACAACAACCACCAATTTGTACCTCCCTCAATGCACCTGCTACGCCTCCCAATTCACCACCCACGCAGCTGCCGCAAATTAAAAGCACCAGCCACCACCAAACCACCTTCAATCGCACCGACACCACCCAACATCACCAGCAGCAACCACGCACCACCTCAACCTCCATCTCTCACCCATCAGCCCCGTAATTCCCCTGCTCCAGCCACCGCAACTCAGAGCATCACCAAACCGCAATCAATTGGCCCGAATTCAAAATCGCAGCAACCCAGACCTCCGCGGCCGCGCAGCCCTGTCAGAAGGCGCACACAATTAGAGTCCAAATTAAGAGTCGAGGCAGTAAGTTTGTGCGACCTCTGTGCGATGTCTGTGTGGGCGCGTAATTGTGGGTCAATCACGAGCTTCTCACGCGAGTTTTAATGAAAATTGAACGGCTTGGATTGATTGCTGGTTGATGAAGATGTCGGTGATGATGGTGTTTTGATTTAAGCCGTTGATGATGCGTGATAGTGATGAATGTTCAGAGGAGCCACGAAGAGAAGAAAATTGGGTCTGATGAATCGTGGTTTTGGACGGGATTGGCGATTTTTAGTTTTCTTTTCTTTTTTTTTTTTTAGTTTTGTTATTTTAATTTATTTTATTTAGTTTTATTTATTTTATTTTCTTTTATTTATTTTTATTTAACTTGTATTATAAATACCCTTTTGGGGTTATTTCCTCTTAACTTTCAATCAAAATTTTTATTTTACCCTAGATTAGATTAGAGTAGCCTCTTTTATTTTTCTCTCTCTTAGGGTTAGATTAGGAGTTTCTCTCTCTAGTTTAGGAGTAGTTTAGAGAGAGAAAGCTTGGATTTTTCATGGAGTTTTTGGGTTTTTGAAGAAGCAAATTTGTGGATTTTTCCTCTCATAAATTCAATGAGTGTTCCTAACTTTCTCTCACCTTTATTGCTTTCATTTATTATTGTTTTTGCTTATTTATTTGTTGTTTTGAGTAGATTAATTAGTTTAGTTATTTGATTCTTGCTTTTATTATTATTTTACCTTGTTTTCCATGTTTTTGTTCACCATGTTAGCTTAGGTTTTGTTCTAGGGAAATGGATGAAGGTTATGTTAATAAATTGAATGATTGATCGTGATTAGTATGAAATTGTTTCTTGATTATTGTGTATGGATGATGCTTTTATGGATTATAATCTTTCTAGCTAATTTATTCTATGTTCTTAATTTTGTTGTCAATCAATTGCGCGAGGAGTGAGTTGGTTGAGAGCCCTAAAATCTTCCATACCTTTGCTAGGCTAATTGCACGACAGTGAATTAGTTTAGTAGGATAATTAACATGCTTAATTGCGCGAGAGTGAGTTAATTGTGTTGATTGTTCCTAATCGAGGTCATTTTCATCTAATTGTATGATGTTGTTGAATGCATTGATGTAATTGGATTCCACTTTCCCTAGTTTTAGTTATTTGCTCTTAGTAGTGTTTAGATGAACCTCTCTTTACCTCACAAGCTTTCCTAGTAAGCTGGCATAGATTGATACACTTAGTCCTTTTGGGTTCGACCCTTTACTTACCCCTATACTCGTATTAGGGTGGTTTAGGTTATAAATAATTAATTTGATTAGGGTTAATAGTGACCAACGACCTATCTAACCCCAGATCAAATTTTAGCGTCGTTGCCGGGGACTAAGGCGTTCATTAGTTTTTGTTGAATATATTAGCTAGGTTCTTGTATATTATTTTATTTTTGTTTGCTTTTCTTTGTTTTTTGTATAAAAATGGTATGCTTATCTTTTCCTCAATTTGATGATGAACCCTTTTATGCATACTTTGATAGATTAGATGGTTTCCTTAGTTTCCATGGGTGTTCTCTTAGTGATGCTTGTGGTATAGCTTATTGGGGCATGAATGAGTATACTAGGGGAATGGTTGAGGATATGCATAATGGTAGATTCCGTCATTTGTCTATGCATGATGCTTGGAATTTCTTCACATGGCTTGCTAGAGATTCTTATGACAGAGAATGTTATGTTTCTTGTTTTGATTCTCAATATCAAGATTCTTCTAATTTTTGCATGAATTCTCTTGATGCTTCTAATGTGCCTTGTGATGATCCTACTATGCATATTGACCCCCTCCATTCTTATGCTCATTGTGATGAGGTTTGTGCTAATTTTGATAATATGCAATTTGATTTTGATCATGAACCTCAACCCGATAATATTGATGCCCAAATTCTTTCTCAAATGCAATATCTCACCCAACAACTCCAAGAGCTTCAAGAGGAACAAAAATTGAGAGAAGTGAGGCTTGCCCAAGTGATGAGTGCTATGGTTGATGTAAGTGGACGTGAGGCACCTCATTTGGAGTGTGAGAGTGTTTTTAAGGATGATGTGGGCCAAGGGTGTGAAGGTAAGGAGAGATTTTCTTGTGATGAGAGGATTTTTGAGGATTTTGATCCTTTTCATTCCCCATTTGAGCTTGAGTGTCATCCTTCCCCTTATTCACCCCCTTTGACAGCTTCCCTTGGTGAGGATGTGAGTGAGCCATTTTCATGTTTGAATGAGGGAGTTCATGAGGATGATGATGGTGAGTTTGAGCTACCAAGAGAGATTGAGAGTCCCTTGAGTGGTGGTGGAAGAGTTGAGAATGAAGAAAATGTCGATTTTAAGGATTCCAACCCCCTTCCCCATCTTGATGAGCCTACCTTGCATGTTTGTGACCCTTCTATCCATGAGTCTTTGGACTCTTTTGAGGCTATTTCTAGTATATTTTTTGAAGGAGTAACAAAGCATTATAACCTTTTGAGAGAGTTCATTGGCAATGCTTCATGGGAAAGGGATGAGTTTGAGAGAAACCTATATCCTTTCATGCATCGTTTAGAGACTCTAGGCTTTGAGGATCATGAGGGAGTTGTTGTTCATCGTTGTGATAGGGAGGAGGATGAGGTTGTTTCTATTGGAAAGTTTTTGTTTCAGGGAGATGTGAGTCATGAGTGTTCTTTTGAGGATTCTATGATTGATTTTCATGCCCTCATTGGTTATGTGAGGCTTTGTGAGACCATTGCTTCTCCTTCCCTTCCTCATGTCCCTTTCTCAAGGAAATTCGACCATATTCCCTACTATCCTATGTTCCTCCCCTCTTTTGTCTTAAAGCCTATTGAGGACCCTCTCTTTTTTAATGAGACTCTTCTTTCTCATCCTCCTATTATTGAGGAAATGGGTGATTGTGCCACCCAAAAAGATTTTGAGGAGGTTTTGCCTTTTTATTCTTTTCCTTATTTTTCTTCTTCTTCCTCTTCTTATTTTCTTGTTTTTTCTTTTGATTTTTCTTCTTTCTTTTGGCATCTTCCTCCTCACTTACGTGCAATAATCTTGTTGCACGTCCTCCTTCCTTCATTTGCTTACTTGTTATCATATGAAATGTGTAGTAGTGCATTTGATAAGCTCTTGCGTTCGTTGCAATATTATTTACTAGAGCGGTCTCGCTTGGACGTTAAACAAGCCTTTCTCGGGAAAGTAACCCGAGGTTTTTATTGCTTTCATTTTCTTTCCTTTTTAGATTAGATTTTCTCTCATGGAAATGTTTGTGTGCCTTTTGCTAGGTACATGACTTGATATACACTTATGTATTGGTTTGGATCAAGAATCAAGGAAGTTTGATGCCTATTTTTGCTTGCATATGGAAATCGAGATTCAATTCAAGAGGAAATCGGCTTTGAAAGGTTATATTGGTTCATTTGCGGGTATTTACACCCACCAATATCCGGTAATTTCTTTCCTAGCTCTTTCTCTAATGGTTGGTGACTCGTTGGACATGTGTTCGTTTGTTGGATTGATTTCTTTCTTTTCCCCTCCCATGGATTATTTGGTTTATGTTTGAGTATATTGTCTCATTCAAGCTTGCAGGATGGTATTCTATCATGATTTGGTGAGATGTTGATTCATTTATGCCATGCAATTGAGTATATGCATTTCCATGTCTTTTCTTTTATTTTGATAAGTCCAAAAAGATTTTTGTTTACTTTCAAGGTAATTTTGGAAAAATGTGTATTGTTTGTTCTTATTTTGGACATTTTGTTTTGGAACTTGAATCCTTGAATGTTTTTCTTCCTAAGTGGTAAATGTATGCACGGTTTAAGAGTGTCATTGGTTGACTCTAGGATACTACATGCTAAGGTAGTCGGGTTAAGAACTTTTAGGGGTCCATGAAGCCTTAGTTCACGGGAATGTGGTAAGATGGAGTTGCTCTCTATAGAGGGTTTGAAACCCTTGGTTGGTATTTGTTTGGTTATAATCCCTTGTGAGCTTCATTTGTTCTAGCCTTCATCACCTTGTTGAGCGGCAATTTAGGATCCTTGACTATGCATGTCTTAATCCTAGTTTTGACCTCTAGCTCTCAAGATCGTGACCGAGCCACTCTTGGGGAGGAAAAGGGCACATATTCTCATTTTTCTTTATCTTCTTTTTATTTTGTTACAAATTTGATTTTCTAATTTGCATCAACCTACTTATTAACCAATTTGAGCCTAATGTTTCCTGCTCTTGTTTAAACCGCATTACAAACCTAATGGCCTATATTTACCAACCCTTTTAGTTAGTGAAGCATTGGCATGTGAGGTTTGATGTATATCATGAGCAAGAAAACTTTGTGAATTGGTTGAAGTAAGGTCATGAAAGTTGAGCTTGAAAAGAATATGCAAAAAAGTTTGAGAAGAAAGATGCAATTCAAGAAAAATCAAATGAAGTTTCAAGAAAAAGCCGTCCATGGTTAAAAAAAAGGCAAGGACATCACATAAAAAAAAAAAAACACATAAATATATTTTAGTTGGTTTCGTTTTCTACCCTAGTTTAAGCATTGAGGACAATGCTTCGTTCAAGCTTGGGGGGGAGCGTTCCTCATTTTTTGTATATATTGTGTGTTAGTGTTGAGTAAGCTTGGGGGAGATGGCATTATTGGTATTTTTGTTTGATATTTTGTGACTTCTTGAGTTTTTTTTTAGAGTAGGCCACTCTTTTGCTTCACTTAGGAAATAGCACCAAAATTTTCAAATTTTCAAATTTTTACCCCACCTTAACCCTTAACCTTACGTTTCAACCCAATAAAAGACCCTTAGACTTTAGTGGGGTTAGGTCAAAGAACGGTGGAGGAAGATAGACTTCAAACCTATGGAGAGAGTATGCATAGTTGAGATGTCGGGATTACCTTCTCAAAAAAATTTCATTTGTTTATCTTTTTCCGGTTCCTTCGTGGAATCATGAGAAGCTAGCTTAAGGGTTGATTTGAAGCTAGTGGAGAGAACGCGACCCGATTGGTTGGGGCTAAGGTGGATTGAGTCCTCATTAGTTCTCTATGCTTAGCATATGTTATGTTTCAATCAACCATTGACATATTGGAACGTGCATACATTTGTCTATTTAGAAAGGTTTGCATTCATTGGTGTTTGTTCCTATCTTTTATCCATATATGAATTTGTGTATTTCTTTCTCTTTTTATGTTTCGTTTTCTCTTCTTTTTATTGCCTTGCCTTGGTTTTTGTCTAGAGTTGTGGGTTAAACTCTTAGGACACCCTCACGAGAGCACACTCGTCCTCTAGGGCGATCTAGGGGTTTAAACGGCTTGTCATTAATTAGTTGCTAAAATTGACCGTGATTCCTACGAAAGTGAGTTAGTGTGCATTCTTGTCTCCTTTAGTGTTCTAGCTTTGCTTGAATAAATCATTCTCCTTCTCCCGTGTTTCATGTTAATTTGCTCGAGGACGAGCAAAAGGTAAGCTTGGGGGAGTTTGATAAGTAACTTTTATGTCACTTTTAGGGTGTTTATTAAGTCGTATTCCGGCTTATTGTCCAATAAATTCACCCTCTTATCCTTTATTTCTATTATTTTATTATTCTGGTCTTTTATCTTTATTTTGTGTATTTTTGCAATTTTTATTAGTTTTTAGTTTATTTTTGTAGTTTTAGTTAATAATTTCCCGCTTCTCTCGTTTTATTTATTTTTCTTTTAGTTTCTAGTTTGTTTTGTTTTGTTTTATTTTATTTTATTTCTTTTAATTTTATTAATTCTTTAGTTTTAGCATTTTATTTTATTTTATTTTACTTTATTTATCTTATTTTTATTCTACTTTATTTATTTTATTTTATTTTATCTTTTGATAATCCCCTCGTGTTGTTTTTGGTTGTAGGTGTTTTCGGGTCCTTGGTCGATCGAGTTCAAGGTCCGAGAATTAAGTCAAGCTGCTGCCCCTAACCAACCTGTTGCTGCCACTCTTAACCTTCACTCCACCATCACCTAAACCTACACCACACCCTCTTCACATCACTTCCCATGCTCACGCAAACCACCTCACACTCCCCTGCCCCACACCCCAATTCAACAACAACAACAATAACAGCCCAAACCAGCCACGCAACTCCCCTATTTCTACCACAACCACCAGCCGCAGCCCTGAACCACCATTAACGCACCAATTCACAGCAACATCAACAACAACCACCAATTTGTACCTCCCTCAATGTACCTGCTACGCCTCCCAATTCACCACCCACGCAGCTGCCACAAATCAGCAGCACCTTATAGGCGCTGAAACGGTAGGTCGTTGGGCTACCTCCCCACCCAATCAAACAATATTTATAACTCAACAAACCCCTATGGAAGTGTAGTGGTAAGTCGAGGTCGAACCCAAAGGAATGGAAATTGAATGTATATTGCCTAATGTCAAGCTACTCCGAAGTCAAATGCGGGGTTTATGGTAAGAACTAGAACTAGGGCTAATCGATGCAATGAACTTGTATAAAATCAATATAAAAGACACTAGGGGAATGGATCCACATGTAATTGCAATGGAGAATGGTAATTTGGGAGGTCAAACCAACTAAGTCAAGTAATATGAAGGAAGATCAAACATGTGTCCAAAAGAGCATACCAAGATATTTCTCCTAGAGGTCTAACTAGCGCCAACTACGCTAAACACTAACTAGGAAACGTCACAAGATACCTCAATCGAGAAATTGCAAGTTACTAATCAATGGTCCGTATCATAGCAAGCTTACAACGCAATCTAGTGCAACAATTAAAGATGGCCAAGCTTCAATCAATTACACACATGCACATGAATTATCAACCAAGTTTAATCATATCATCAACTCCCTTAATTATCACCAAATTACTCTAATCCATCACTCATACATGCTTCACCATTACCCTAGCTGATAAACTACTCACTAGCCATGGAAATTAAGATCAAAACTACACTAATCATCAATTTCATCATCAACATATTAGAAATCAAAGATCAAATCAACAATCAATCAACAATCAATCAAACTCCAATCAAACATCAAACAAACTTCAATCAATCAACAATAATATGAATAACAAATGAACTCAACTAAAAACAAACTTATATTGAAATCAAAGATGAAAGATCCTTACAAACTTTGATCAAAAGATCAATTACAATGAAGAATTCTTGAACAATCAACCAAAAACCATGAGTTTCTCTCTCTAAAATTCTAATCAAAATCTAACAAAATGAAATCTAATGTAAAACTTCTTTAAAAATAGAAGGAAAATAACTATATATATAAAGAGGAGGTCGGTTTTGACGCCCAAAAATAGACCCACGCCGGTGCGGTCGCACGTAGGAGAGAGAGTGGCGCGCACGGGAAACACACCCAGCTAGGTGCGCCCGCACGCACCAGATGTGCGGCCGCACTCGACATATGTGCGGCCGCACACCCCCCGTGTGCGCCCGCACCAAACTGGGTAGAGTTCCTCTCTTCTCTTCGTCCTAGCTCATGTGGTGCACACATCCTAGATGATGGTGATGGAGGACAAGGTAGGCAGCAACTTCCTTGGAATTCTTGAAGAAGATAAGCCATGAAAAGAGCATAACCAAGGTCTTGAAGCTTGCCCCACGGATCCCCCTTGACTTGAAACTTTTTGCACAAGCATAAGGCATGAAAAGCAATGAAAAACCATGGAGAGGAAGCTCGGGAATTCTTGGACAATCAATCACAACCTACAAACAAAGGAAAAAAAGCAAATAAAAGGGAAAAATAACAAGTAAACTAGAAAATGCACAAAATAGAGAAACTAACTAAGAAAAGCATAAAATGAAGAAATTAAGAATAAAACTAAGGAAAACTAAAGAAAAGAGTAATAAAATGAAATGAAATTCATCCAAAAAGAGATCAAATGAGTGCCATAAATGTCACTCATCAGCACCAGCCACCACCAAACCACCTCCAATCGCACCATCACCACCCAACATCACCAGCAGCAACCATGCACCACCTCAACCTCCATCTCTCACCCATCAGCCCCGCAATTCCCCTGCTCCAGCCACCGCAACTCAGAGCATCACCAAACCGCAATCAATTGGCCCGAATTCAAAAGCGCAGCAACCCAGACCTCCGCGGCCGCGCAGCCCTGTCAGAAGGCGCACACAATTAGAGTCCAAATTAAGAGTCGAGGCAGTAAGTTTGTGCGACCTCTGTGCGATGTCTGTGTGGGCGCGTAATTGTGGGTCAATCACGAGCTTCTCACGCGAGTTTTAATGAAAATTGAACGGCTTGGATTGATTGCTGGTTGATGAAGATGTCGGTGATGATGGTGTTTTGATTTAAGCCGTTGATGATGCGTGATAGTGATGAATGTTCAGAGGAGCCACGAAGAGAAGAAAATTGGGTCTGATGAATCGTGGTTTTGGACGGGATTGGCGATTTTTAGTTTTCTTTTCTTTTTTTTTTTAGTTTTGTTATTTTAATTTATTTTATTTAGTTTTATTTATTTTATTTTCTTTTATTTATTTTTATTTAACTTGTATTATAAATACCCTTTTGGGGTTATTTCCTCTTAACTTTCAATCAAAATTTTTATTTTACCCTAGATTAGATTAGAGTAGCCTCTTTTATTTTTCTCTCTCTTAGGGTTAGATTAGGAGTTTCTCTCTCTAGTTTAGGAGTAGTTTAGAGAGAGAAAGCTTGGATTTTTCATGGAGTTTTTGGGATTTTGAAGAAGCAAATTTGTGGATTTTTCCTCTCATAAATTCAATGAGTGTTCCTAACTTTCTCTCACCTTTATTGCTTTCATTTATTATTGTTTTTGCTTATTTATTTGTTGTTTTGAGTAGATTAATTAGTTTAGTTATTTGATTCTTGCTTTTATTATTATTTTACCTTGTTTTCCATGTTTTTGTTCACCATGTTAGCTTAGGTTTTGTTCTAGGGAAATGGATGAAGGTTATGTTAATAAATTGAATGATTGATCGTGATTAGTATGAAATTGTTTCTTGATTATTGTGTATGGATGATGGTTTTTTGGATTAGAATCTTTCTAGCTAATTGATTCTATGTTCTTAATTTTGTTGTCAATCAATTGCGCGAGAGTGAGTTGGTTGAGAGCCCTAAAATCTTCCATACCTTTGCTAGGCTAGTTGCACGAGAGCGAATTAGTTTAGTAGGATAATTAACATGCTTAATTGCGCGAGAGTGAGTTAATTGTGTTGATTGTTCCTAATCGAGGTCATTTTCATCTAATTGTATGTTGTTGTTGAATGCATTGATGTAATTGGATTCCACTTTCCCTGGTTTTAGTTATTTGCTCTTAGTAGTGTTTAGTTGAACCTCTCTTTACCTCACAAGCTTTCCTAGTAATCTAGTTGGCATAGATTGATACACTTAGTCCTTTTGGGTTCGACCCTTTACTTACCCCTATAAATAATTAATTTGATTAGGGTTAGCAGTGACCAACGACCTATCTAACCCCCGATCATTAGTCTAAATAACAAAAGATAGGATACAATCACAACAACGAACACACACACACACACACACACAAGATAGGACATAAACACATCCGATCCATGAAGATAGCTGGGGCAACATCTCAGTCAACAAAGGAAGGCAGTTGTGAGTTTACAACAACACCTCAATGCGTGCAGCAGCAGCATCAAACAATAACAGCAGCAACATCAAACAAGACCAAAAACAGAACAACAATTAATAATAAAAGCAACAACATATAGGTACCTGCAACACCCAACCTGTTGCCGAGCAACCAGCCATGACACTGCCAATGTGGCTGCTATATTATGTCAGCAAGACAAGAGCATCAGGGAGATCAAGTGAAGAATAAACTTCTTCAAAACCTCTTAATCACAGTCCCTAGTACGCCTTTAAAAAAAAGAATGGAAGAAAGCAAACCAAAAGAACTTTAACACTATATTTGATGCATAGATCTACATGAGGAATTAATTATTAAATTGTAAAATCATATTAAAACCGACAAAATTACACTAGGTAAAAGCAACAACCAAACATGAATTCAATTTCATTAAAACTAACTAAAAAAAAAATCTATCAAACATCTAATTAAAAGGAACAAGAAAGTGTCATTCCGGTTTGGTTCTCTTTGCTTCATTACTTACTACTTCTCAAAATCAAACTTTTCTTTAGGAATTTACTTCAAAATCTCCAATTCAATCGATTGTATATAAACGTCTTTTAAATTCGCACATGAAATCTACAATTCAATCGATTGAATTTAAACTTCTTTTAAATCGCAAGCATATATTCAAAAATCAAACAACATCCGATCATAATTTTGTGATAGTATTGAAAAAAAAAAGTTGCTAAAAACAATTTAATAGACTTCAATCAAAAGAGAAATTCGAATTCGTTCTAAAATGAAAGATGTCCTTATAATCAATGGCAGCATAGAGAGTGAATAAATCGATCACAATTCAAAGTGAGTAGAGAAATTTCACCAAGCATAAGTTGGGAATTGCAAGAAGATCTAGATTTAGATCGAATTCATGAATCTCGTGAAGGAGGGAGGAATAATTAGGGTTAAGAACTGAGTAGTCTGTTTTTTCATTTCTTTTTTTTTTTGGGTTTATTTTCCTCTCAAAAAAATGTGGGCTGAGTTGTGAGGTACTAACAATTCACGTGCGTGACATGCGCTTGTCTTTGACGCTTTTCAGCGATAAAAATTGCTTTCGTCACCTAAAAGCGTCGAAAAAACGCGGATACTAAATTTACCCACTGACATCCCTTACCCAGCGTCGAGGCAACAGCGTCAAAAAAATACGAATTTTGTAGTAGTGATTCTTGCCTTCAATTTATATCCTTTTGCCTCTTATAACTCCCAAACCCATTATATTTGCTGCCCTCATTACGAAAATAATCATCAATTTACATTCCCATTGACCGTGGGAATCAATCCTCAAAAGTATTTGCACTCTTCCTTCTTTCACCTCCATATTACATCTTCTTCTTCCTCAATTCTTGTAAGATTGTTGGTGGGTTTCATCATATTTTCCCTCTTAATTTGGCTCTGAAAATAAGTAAGTTTAATGGGTTTAACCCTTCCCTTTTTTTCCTCCTCTTGTAAGGTTTGTTATACATACATCTTCTTATTTCAATCTTGTTTTGTATAGGTTTTCAAGTTCATCAAGAGGACTAGTTTGTATTGAGTTCTTCTGGTTTCTTGGGTTTTATCGAAAGTGTATCGAGGTAACTAGCATTATTCCATTACTCTAGAAATCATGGTTGGGTTAAGACAAGAATAGATCCGTCTAGGATTAGTTGTTTGAGTTTTCGTTTGCGGTTTCGAATAAACTTTTGCTGTGTTTTTATGCTGTGATTTACGTGACATATAGCAATGTTAGATCATGTATTTCCTTCATTATCATGTCTATATATGTATTGTTGTTTTGATCCTGTTCATTTGCAAAAGAAATTTGGTTGAAAGCATGTTTTGTTCCCGTTTACATTTGATTGAGCATGGATATTGTGTGAGCTTTTGTGTGAATACATGTTGCTCTCTTACTCTGTTCATGCGTGAGTACTAGACAATTATTAAGGGTATTTTATGGCCTTGTGGATTTGATAGAATCCCAAGAAAGAAAGTCTTGTATTAACCCAAAAAAATTGTTGCTGTAGAGTTCTCTAAATGCGTCCAAGTCACATGTTTGATTTGCTCTAAAGCCATAATATTATTGTTGCTCTAAGTTCATATAGTCTATCATGATCATGTGTAAATTTTTGATTGAGCAAAAATAATGATGGTTTTGCATGATTGGTGTTAGGCACATATTATTGGTACTACTCTAAGCTGTTTAAAGAAATGTTCATGCTTGTTTTCAAAAAAAAAATAAAATAAAAAGAAATGTTCATGCTTAGTGATCAATTGCGAAATGGTAGGTCGTTGGATTACCCTCCCCAACCGGTCAAACAAAATTTATAACACTCAACCAACCCCTGTACAAGTATAGTAGTAAGTCAAGGGTCGAACCCAAAGGAATAGTGAGTGATGGTCTATTGTCTTTGGCTAAGCTATCCCGAAATCAAAGGTAGGGTTGTAAATGCTAATGCTAAGACTAGAACTAACACAACCATAAAACTTGTAGAAATCAAATATGATAAACACTAGGGCTAGGATCCACATGCATTCATAATGGAATTGGCTAATTGGGAGGTCAAATTGGCGAAGTCAAACAATGTGAGGGAAAATCAATCATGCAACAAAAAGAGCATATCAAGCTATTCTCCTAGAGGTCGAACTAGCGTCATCTGCGATAAACTCTAGCGAGGAAACATCATAAGACACCTCAATCGTGTAAATGCAAGCCAAAAATCAATGGTCCGTATCAATGTGAACTTACAATGCAATCTAGTGCAACAATCAAAGTTGACCAATCTTCAATTAATCACACACATGATTCATCAACCAAATTTAATCACACTATCAACTCCATCAATTATCCCCAATTAACACTAATCCATTACTCATACATGCTTCACCATTTCCCTAGCAAGTAAGCTACTCACTAATCATGGTAATTAAGATTAAAACATGACTAATCAACACATTCATCATGATCATATTAAGAAATCTAAAATCAATACAAAAATCAATATAACTTCAATCAAACATCAAACAATCAACAAGCATATGAAAAACAAATGAAATCAACTAAAATCAAACTATATATTGAATCAAAGATGAGTAAACCTTACAAACTTGATCAAAGATCAATTGGAATGAAGAAATCTCGAATCATCAATAATTCACCATGAATTTCTCTCTCTACAAAACTAGAGTCTCTCTATACAAATATGATCAAAAGTTCTCATTTTCTCTCTTATTACTTCTCTAATTATCCTCTAATGATTCTCTCTCTAAAAATAGAAGGAGAATACTATATATACAAGAAAAAGTCGATTAGATCGTCCAAAAATAGACCCATGGAGATGCGGCTGCACGAGGGAGAAGAGAGGGCGCACGGAGGAGGGTACGGGCAAAGACCCAGATGGGTGCGCCCGCACCACCTAGGTGCGCGGCCGCACCTGCCCTGGGTGCGCCCGCACCATGGTGGGTTTTCCTCCCCTTTTTCGACCTTGATCAACCTTGTGCGCATGACTTGGTGATGGTGATGAACATTAAAGTATGCAGTCTTGAAATGAGTGTTTTGGTGGGTTTGTGGCAAAGATGATGCCCCCATCGCATACGTGCACCGGTCTCTAGACTTGCCCCTTGAGTTCCTTCCAACTTAAAGCTCCAAATGCTTACACAAGGCATCCATCATGATGAGAAATGTAGGAGGGAAGCTCGGAAATCTTTGGAAATTCGATCACAACCTAAAAACAAACGAAAACAAACAAATAATAGAGAAAAACAACGAATAAACAAAGAAATGCACAAAATAAAGAAACTAACTACGAAAAGCACAAACTAACGAAATAAAGAGCAAAACTAAGAAAAACTAAGGAAAAGAGCTACAAAATGAAATGAAAATCATCTTAAAAGAGATCAAATGAGTGCCATAAATGTCACTCATCAAATTCCCCCAAGCTAAACTTTTGCTCGTCCTCGAGCAAAACAAAGCAACAAAGAATAAGGATGAAAAATTTATTAAAAAGGAAAAAGAAAAACTCAAGATGGGAATGTACACTAAGACACCCTATCGTAGGAATCTCGCTTGTTTTTAGCTACAACAAGCCCTTTAAACCCCAAAGTTGCCTATGAGGACGAGTAAGGTCTCGTAAGGGTGTCCTAAGAGTTTACCGACAACTCTCCACCAACATCAAAGAGGCAAAACCATAAATAGAAAAGAAAAGGAAAAATGAAGACAAAACCTTTGCAAAATGGATTCACAAAGAGACTATAATGCAAATGAATGAAAATCTTTCTCAAGTAATCAAGGTATGCACTTTTCAAGATATCTAAGATTGATTGAAACATAGGGTATGTTAGGCATAGGAACTAGACATCACAATCCACGTTCATCCCAAACGATCTTACCGCGTGTTCCCCACTAGTCTCTAATCTCCCCTTAGTGAGCATCCCAATGATTCCTCGAACGAACCAGAAAAAGAGATTTATTTAGGCTACTCGACAATCTTGACTATGCATCCCCTTTCCTTAGGCAATGACCCATGATTCCCTCCCCCGAATAGTGACTCAACTTTCTAGGTCGAAAGGTCTTTCCCTAAGGTTGTAACGTAAGGCATAAAGGGAAAATTTGGCGGTTTTCCTAAAAAGTGAAGCAAAAGGGTGATCAATCCTTAACAACACGATCAAGAAATCTCCAAACAAAAACAACATCCCCAAGCTTATTTAAAGCTATAATCACAAGAAATATATACAAAAAGCGTAAACGCTTCTCCCCCAAGCTAAAATGAAGCATTATCCTCAATGCTTAGAAGGATAAAAGAATACATCAAATTTTTTTTGAATTTTCACTTTTCAATTTTTTTCTTTTTTTTATACTTAAACTTGCAGTGTCCTTGCCTTTTGCCAAATTCGGACAGCTTTTTTAATAATGCAATTTATTTGTCCATGCCTTTTATTAGTTTGGACGGCTGTAGACACCCATTTGTGTCTCCCCAAAACCAAACCCAGTGATTAATACCTTTTACGTCAAACCATAATCGAATGAGGTGAAAGTGTGGAAAAGTCTTGTGTTGCGGTTAATTTTTATTAAAATTCTTTTCTTTCTATTTTTGAAAACCAACTCTATTTATTAAAACGTCTAATTCAGTTTAGTTTGGTCCATGATAAGGGTCCAATAATGGTGTAGTTGGATGGGGCTTGAAAAGACCTTTCCAACGATATATTATAAGCCCAATTCCGATGAATAATGAGGAAGTTATGGCCAAAATACTAAACTGGGCCCAAACCGGATTTTACCTACGACCCAATGATCATGTGGAGGGTCCAAAGGTTTAATCCTATTCCTAAACTAATTAGGATTGATTAGAATCTTCTATAAGTTTCTAAAATATCTTAATTATCCTTTTTTGAAAAGATAAGATCATAGAATTTGATTTGAATATAAACTTTCCTTTTTTAAAGTCCTAATTCTATTCGAATTTAAAGATGTTCAAAGATAGTCACATTTTATTGTCGTGCCTCATATTTTTTATCCAAATTTTATATGGTTGGATAGATCTTGAAATTATCTTTCCAATTATATATTATAATATTAAATCCGAGCTATAACGAAAAAGATATGAAAGATATACGAAACTCTATCCAAAACTGACACCCTTTCACTATTTCGGCCATATCTTTTTATATACAAACTATTTTAATATTATTCTAATTGCATTAGAAAGTAGACTTCAAGAGCTTTCCAACGACATATTATATAACTTATTTGGACTTCTATATCAAAAGATATGATAAAAACAAAATTCGCAAAAACTGTTTCTGTCGCCAAACGACAGGTTTGTCGCCTCGCGACAGACCCTGTCACCTGGCGACAAGGTAAATTTCTGGCGACAGGTCTAGTTTTCTGGCGACAGAGTGGAGTTTTATTGCTTAGTGACATGCTAGGATTTGTTATTAATCTTGTTAGTATCATGCCTAGGATCTTGCTATTATATTTAAGCTTTATTATTAACATGATGATTATTATTATTATGTTGATTATTATTATGTTGCTTGATATATTTTATTGTTATTGGTTGATCACACCTTTTATGCTTGTTTAAAGGGAATTTGTATTTGAAATCACGCTTAATAAGATAATTATTAGTTTTGGTTTAGGCTAATGTGATTTTAATTCAAGTGATCGCCAATAATAGTCTTATTTGTGCATTAATATTCAACCAACATAGATAAACATAGTAGGGTTAACCTAACGTTTGTATGTTATTCGAAAAGCGCACATGAATACGAGCAGAACAAAGTAGAGGCCTATTTTATAGGGTGGGTCCTTTCTTTTGTAGATTGGATTCGTACCCTCATCCCCGAACCCTATTTGGTTCAAGACCTTATGGAGTTGATGGTCCTTTTGGATTGTCTTTTGGGTTTACAAGTTCCTAAAACTTGTTGGCGACTCTTTTGCTCTCTTTTTCTTCCCTTTGGAACGCCACCATACTTAAGTGTATGATCACAGTGGGGTTCAAGTTTGGGATCATAATGCTTGAAATATTCCCTACAACGGCTTTTACTCAAACACTTGCCATTATTCACAAAGAAAACTTAACACGATCTTGCACTCATAAAAACCAAACATTCCAACTTTTCCACCACAAACTCCATCAAATATGATCAATTTGCTTCAAAAAAAACAAGAAAAGAAACAAAAGGCCAAAGAACTAAAGATGTGGCTTGAAAAGAAGGTATAAGGCTTAAATGGTTGCAATAAGGCAAATGTAAACCCAAAATAAAAATGAAAAGAACTAATCCTAAAAATGAAAAATACCACCCCGAAAAATGTGCCTTTGTCCTCCTTAGATAGCTCGGTCTCAGGTTTAAGAATCATACATCAAGCTTTATAGATTAGGTTTCCATAGTCAAGGATTCACGCCGCTCATACAAAATAGGTTGAAGGCTTGAAAAACGATGAACCTCACATGGATGTAGCAAAAACTTACTAGTGGTGTCAAATTGACTATAGGGAGCAACTACCAAGCATGCCACAAACAAATAGAATCCGGCTTCATGATCCTCCTAGTTCAAACCAACTACCCTAGCATACACCTATCCTAGAGTCAACCGAACATAGTCTCAAACCGTGCATACCTTTACCACCTAGGAAGAAAATCATGCAAAAGACAAAGTCCAATGTACAAAGTCCAACTCATAAAGAAACAAAAATGAAAAATAAGCCTCAAAATCAATCCACAAACAAGAAAGAAAATAAAAGAAAATAAAGGAAAAGAAAAATAAAAGAAAAGAAAAGAAAAGGAAACATATACAAAGGAGAATAGGAAAAAAGGAGAAAAGGACTAGAAATTAAAGCAAGTTAAACACATATATCCCAATCGACAAACAAGTGATCGAATGACAACATCGTCATTGATCTCAAACACATTACGTGTTAACAAGCATTCATCCTCAAACCATTCAACTTCCCCTAAACTAATCCTAATCTATGCAACCAAAGAAAAATAAAGAGAAAAATTAAAAAGGTATCACCGGGCTATCCATGCTTAGCAAGATAAACGAGGGCTATAGAAACCACCTTCATTGCGTTCCAAGACCATAAGAATCTTCAAAAAGCCATGTGAGAAAAGGAAAAATAAAAGAAGTTATAAACAAAGAAAATGGTTAGTAACTTCAAAACAAATAAAAGAAACTACAAAATAAAGGGAAACAATGCTAATCAAAAACTATAAACAATTAGCCAAAACTTGAACTAAACTATCAAAGAATAAAAGAAAGAAAAGAAAGAAAAGCTAAGAAAGCAAGTAACCAACTATCTAACTAAAGAAACTAAACTAAACTACAAGATTTGGATTAAAGGGTTTGGATCAAAGGGATTTGAATATAGGGGAGCGAAAGCACAACAACATCATCATAATCAAATCATCACAACAACAATGTCAAATCAAGCACATCGGGCAAGCAATCAAGCATCAAGAGGACAAGAGATCAAGAAAATAAAACTAACCAAACAAGAAGTGCATAAAGATCATACAAGCAAACAAAGTATGTACACAACAACAAGTATTGGCCACCGAGTCATGAAATTAGTTCCCCCAAGCTAAACAATGATACATCTCAACATCCCAACAATACGAAGCAAGCACATAAACATAAGGGATGGAGGCAAAAAGCACAAAAAGCTAGGGATCTAATGACCACTACCACCACTACCACTCGGCCCGGCCCCATTGGGGTCATTCTTGCCCATGTGGTCATCGAAGGTTGGGGGTGGGTAAGGCTCCCAACCTCCGGTGAAACCATCGAGCCACCCATAATGCCCCTTGAAATTATCTTGTTGCCAAGGGGCAAGAGGAGTGAAGTTCTCGGGCAAAGCAAGCTCGAGTGGGTGGTTAGGGTGTACATAGGGGTAGTTAGGATCACCCCTATAGTCACACCCTCCGGAGCCTTGTAATCGTAATTTCCTTGCTCATCCGGGTAGAAACAACGCTCGGTACCGGGCTCAAGAGGCCCCGGCCAATACGGGTACCCATATGAAGGTATAGGACCTTGCAGGGGAGGAAAGTAAGGATAGTTAACCGGGGGAACAATGTTCCCGCGGTTAACTTCCGCATCATATAATTGTTGTTGTTGTATGAACATACCTTGTTGCATCTCATAAATACTTCTCATTTGGTTGTAGATAGCTTCAAAGTCTTGATCATACATCCCCTCTAAGCGGATTTGCAAACCGCTCATTTGGTTGCTTAGTGCCTCCAAATCGGCACCAGAAAAGGTGGATGGTTGCCCTTGTTGTTGTTGTTGTTGTGGAAATTGTTGTTGTTGTTGACGTTGTTGATGTTGTTGTTGTTGATTTTGTTCTTCATCTTCTTCTTCTTCTTCCTCCTCATCATCATCATCATCGGAGTCAAAGTTGGGGCGCCGGTAGAACTTAAGAACGTGCCACACATTCTCGGTGTCAATCCGGTGCAAAGAAGTCAATGCGGGGTTAGGTAGTAAGCACCAATGCTTGTTGTCCCTTAACCATTCATAATTCCCTGCCTCATAGTGCTTGGAGATGAATTGCACTTGCCCCAATTGTTTTAAATCAAGAAAGAGAGTAGTGCCATCCCCGATTTCCTTGCAATAGAGCAAGTAATGATCAAGGTGAAGGTGAGTCAAGAGCCTCGTCACCATTCCCCCACAAGGAATCTCACCGGTGCTCCGGTTCCGCAATGCTATGCAATAAGTGGTAAAAACGTAACCTAAGTTTAACCGGCCACGATACTCTCCACGGGTGACCAGCCATAAGATCTTGACACTACTACAAAATTGGGCTAAGTAACCACTCATAAGATACCATTTGCATTAGTTGAATGGTTTCTTAAATAAAGAAACCATTTATTTAAGAAATGTGGTTTCTTAGGAAAAAATAAGAAACCACTTATTAGGATGGTATGGTATCTTAGAAAAAAATTGTATAAGATTAGTCTAAATAAAAGTCAAAGATACCATAAGAAGTGAGGGTTTCTTGGCAAACTTACCCACCTATAACGTTCTCTCTCTGTCATAAAACTTTATAAGCCTTTTTTACTCTTCTCCTTTTTCATCTGAGTTCATCATACTCTCTCAAGAACCCTAATTCTCTCTCTTTAGATCAACAATAATTCTTGATTTTTTTTACTTAAATTTAAGAGAATATTGTTCAAAGTAGGCCAATCTATCAAAACCCTCAATTAATTTTTAAAAATTTGTGGGTTCTCTCTCCTCAACTACTTTCTCTATCGTCAAATTCGTTTAGAACTGGTTCAAATTGGGCGTTATTTGAGTGTTATGAGCACGGTAATGGTATTCTACCACTAAAACTTTTGTTAATTTTCATTCCATTGATGATTATTTGGTTTTGTTGATTTGATATTATTATTAATTTATATATTGTGAACTTAAGATTTTCTAGTTCGTTTGCAGTGGATTTGTTCAACAAGCAGTTATTGAGGTATTGATTTTCGTGTTCAGTTTAAGCAATATTGGAGTTGATTTTTTTTTTGTTTATTTTTTTTTGGTGTATAAATTACCCTCTAACAATTCAATTTCTTTTGTTCATTGTTGTTTTTTCTCCATCAGTCAGAGAACGAAGCAAATTACAGAAAAGTTTGATCCTAGATATAACTCGTCTGATGAAAACATGGAGGTTTCAGCATCAAGGGTGAGAGAATCAGATTCATGTAAGAGGCTTTGGAGGATGTTGATTGTGGAAGCAGGCCGAGTCGATCTAACGGACATCGTAGAGGTGATAAATTGGGTGTTGGATTCGACGGCGTTAGTTGAGGCCTACGGAGGAGAGGGGTCTCGTTTATACTTCGTATTAGCAATTTGTAATTAGTACAAGTATATTCTCTATGTTGTTTAAAAAATTAAAAGTAGTGCATGTACGAGTATTTTATACTTCGTATTTAGCATTTTGTAATTAGTTTATACTTCTTGTATATATTATATTTTTAATAAAAAATTTATTCAATTTTTTGAACACACATATTATTATTATTAGTATTTTATAATTATTACTATTAATTAATATTATTAAAAAAATTTATATGAAAAAAGTTAAGTCTAAGAAACCAAAGTTGTAACAAGTATGGTCTCTTACACATGATCTAAGAAACCATATTTCAGGAAAATCTAGTTTCTTATCCCTTTATTTTGTGTACCAAAATACAGACCTAAGAAACCAGTTTTCTTACAAGTGTAGTTCCTTTGTTTGATCTAAGAAACCAAGCAAAAAGTATGGTTTCTTATTCTAAGAGACCATTGAGATACAAACAATACTTTTAATGGTATCTTAGGCCCATTTGGAATGGTTTCTTAGCCATTTTTTTGTAGTAGTGTGAGCTCTAGCTTGCTTATCTCTTGCTTGGGGAACACCACGTATCCCAAAAGCCGGTGTACCACCCGAAGACAAGGTTGGTACACAATAGAAATCTTGGCATCCTTAGTGATGAACTCACCGACCCCCGAGATATCTTCCCACCATGCATTTTGATCATACTCCGGGATGATATACGGCTCAAGATCCAAGATATCACCATGCGGATCAAAATCTAAAGCCTCATTGAACTCTTCTAAGGAGTGGTCAAAGAATTCGTTGAATAGTTGAAATTGCACCCGATATTGCCCCTCCACGGGCACAAGCTCAAGGGTAGCCAAGAACTCCAATGTAGGCTCCTTGTAGGTGTGGTAGACATTGGCAAGAAAGGAACCCATTCTCAAGTTCAAAAGCAACTCCGTCACATATTCATCTATCCCTAAACTAGTCATGTCACGTTGGAGATAGTGGCGAGTGGGTTTAAGGGTTCTTTCATCCTTGAGTTTTTGGTATTTGGAATTTTGTTTGGGGTCAAGGATTTGTCGTCTTGGAAGTGGAGTAGGAGGTCATTTTTGAGGAGTGGAGGTGCTAGGAGTGGGTTCATCAATGGAAATATTGGTTTTGCGCTTTTTGGTAAACTTTTTGAGAAGGTTAGACATGGTTGAAGCTAGTTTGGTTCACCAAAAATAATCAACACAATACCAACACCAAAATTCCAAGAATCACCAATCCAACAAAAAACACTTCCACCAATATTCATGCTCAATCCAAACAACCAAATATCACTAATCAACCAAGAAAATCCTTCACAACAATCCAATACACAAGAAATCCAACCAATACCAAATTGTGCTTCTTACTACCAATACTACAAAAATTCAACTTCAACAAATTCCAACCAAATTGTTCACAAATGCTACAAAATCAAAAAACAACATAATGTAAGGCAAACTTAATCAACAAACAACTCAAATTATCATCCAAAATCAATATCAATCAACAAAACCCATACTACTACTATTCATGCTCATAGAAAAATTCAATACATACATATATATGACATAATTTAACAAATTGAAGCTCGAGAAGATGATTATACCATATATGGAGCAAGATTGAACAACTTAGAGCTACCAATTTTGATCGCACACAAAAGCCCCAAATTTTACCCAACCTTGGAGGAGAGAGATTATGGGTTCATTTTGGTGAATTTGTATGGTTTTTGATGAGTGGAATGGAAATGTAGTTGATTTTAATGGTTTTGGAGTGAAAATTTGAAGAAATTTGATGAGATTTGATGGAGTTTTGAAGGTTGGAGCTGCGGTTTAGAGAGATGAGGGTGATGGGGTTTCGAATGAGAGGAAGGAGATAGGGGAAATGAAGGAAAAGGAAGGAAAGAAAGAAGAAATAAGGGGGGTTGGCCCCGCGCTGTGGTGCGCCCACACCCTCTAGGTGCGCGGCCGCACCAAGCCCGTGCGCGCCTGCACCAGTCAAGCCCCCTTCTTTTTTTTTCATCGATTCTTAATGTGTTCTTGGGTGCATACATGAATCATGATGGTGATAAACACCAACATAGGCAGTAGCAAAATACAATTTTAGTGAGCTCAAAGCTAGAGATTCATGAACCCACCACAAGAACTCACCAAGCACCAATTTCCTTCAACCTTAAAAGCATAAATTTCCTAACTTACCTCACTAAAATTCTTACCCCTTTACCTCAAATTTCGATCAAAATCGAACATAATCATGACAAATACCGCAAAACACCTCCTCATTCTTCATTCTCGCTTGGTGAAATCCAATCTCGAAAGATACATCCTATAAATCCAAACAAGTAGAAAAGTGAAAGAAAAGAAAAGGAAATAAAAGAGGGAAAATAAGAAAAATTCAAAAATCAAAAGGAAAGGTTAGAAACACCGGGTTGCCTCCTAAGCTTGCTTAAGTTCCTAAGCTCGACCCTTCCTCTAAATCATGGAGGGTCAAAGAACACCACCTTTTTTATGGTAGTGGATAGAGCGAAATCTTTTTCATTCTTTGGCAACCTTCCTTCCCTGGTTGTTGAAACTTCCATGAAACACTTCTCAAATTCACATTTTTCTTTTCTCAACTTCTTCCTCTTTCTCAACTTCTTGGAATCACGAGCCTTCTTCTTTGGCTTGTTGTTCAATGTAGATGGAACTTCAACATCCACAACCATAGAGACCTCCCCTTCATTTTGAGGAATAAGCTCAAACCAACTAGGAATCTCAACTTCCTCCTCGTCTACGAGCTTGGGAATCATCATATTCTCTTCACTAACCTTCATGCTATCAAAACTTGAAAGAACATCATCAAAATTCTCAAGAGCATCGTTAGTAGAAGTGTTAATCATACAAACATTGTTAATAGAACGAGAGGAACTTGTACACATCATTTCTTGCACAAGAGACAAAGACTCATGCATTGGTTTCAAATTACAACTTTCCTCCTTCTTACCACATCTCAAAGTAATGCGGCCCCCTTTCATATCTATCAAAGCTCCCGAGGTGGCTAAGAAAGGTCTCCCTAAGATGATAGGAATGTGTTGATCTTCCTCAATTTCTAACACCACAAAATCAACGGGAAAAACAAACTCTTCTATCTTGAGAGGGACATCCTCAACCCTCCCCTTAGGAATCTTGATAGATCTATCGGCCAATTGAAGGGTTATATTAGATGGTAGAAGCTCACCTAGATTGAGTCTTTTGAAAACCGAGTAAGGCATGATTCTCACACTAGCACCTAAGTCACAGAGAGCATTCTCAAACATCAACTTCTTGATTGTGTAAGGGATAGAAAAATTCCCTGAATCTTCCAACTTTTCCGGTAATTCCCTATGGATTAGAGCACTAAAGCAATTTCCCACTTCCACCAAACCAACTTCATTGCAATCTCTCTTCCCATCTAGAATTTCTTTGAGGAATTTAGAATATCTAGGCTTTTGTGCGATAGCTTCGGTGTAAGGGATAGTAACATGAACCTCCTTAAGTATCTCAAGAAATTTGCCAAATTGCTCATCCATCTTCTGCCTCAAAAACTTTTGAGGATAGGGTAGATCGGGAATTCATATCTCCTCACACTTTTTCTCATCATCCTTCTTTTTCTCTTGCTCTTCCTCATCTTCCTCAATGGACCTAGAAACTCCCTCATTAAGAACTCTTCCACTGCTAGTGGTGACGGAATAAACGGGTTTCTTAGGTTCCACACCTTGAGAAGGAAAAGAGGAAGGATTAGCATAATCCTTAAGAGTGTTTGCAAGTTGGGTTATTTGTGTCTCAAGCATTTTGTTATGAGTCATCATCTCATTAAACTTCTTATCACTAACCGCCATATAGGTGTTAATGATCTTGGTTTGATTATCAATCAACTCTTCCAAATTTGACTTAAATGATGATGGTTGGGAATAAGAATTTTCACCATTGGCTTGGGGCTTTGGAGGAAAACCTTGAGATTGGCCTTGATTACCATACCCATGGCTTGAGTTTTGCTTATTATAGCCTTGGTTGTTATAGTTCCCTCGGAAACCTTGGTTTCCTTGGTTCCTATATCCTCCATTGTTATAATTATCGAAACCACCTTGAGGGTGAGAATTCCTATTACCAAAGTTCTTAGGTCCTTCAAAGCATTGACCACCATTAGCATTAGACACAAAGTTCACATGTTCACATTCATTATTTTCAACATCATCACATCCATCAACAAAAGCTTGTGAACAGATGGAAGAATCATGATCATAAGAACCAAATGAATAAAAAAATAGACAACCACTTGGCATGTTATTAGAAGTAGATGGAGAAGAGTTAGAGATTGTACCTCTCCGTTTGGGTTGGGAGGGAAGACTCAAAGAATTCGTGGACACACTCTCAAGCTTCGCTTTGATTGATGTCATCTCCTTCCTTAGATTTGAAATTTGGGATGATAAGTTGTTGATTGCATTGAGATGATCCACGGAATAGACCGTTGAGCCACTCTTGCTAGTAGACTCTCTCTCTCCTTCTTGCCAATATCTATAGTATCTCACAAAATCCTCAATTATGTCAACTACCTGTTCTTCCGTCCTATTCATTATAGGACCACCGACTCCTCCATGTAGGCATGACTTGCTTTGAGCACTCGAACCTCCATATAAAATTTGGATCACTTGATAAGTAAGAATCCCATTATGTGGACATTCTCTTTGGTACTCCTTGTACCTCTCCCATGCTTCATAGAGATTCTCATTGGGTCTTTGCTTGAATCCTTGGATTAATACCCTAGCCTCCGTCGTCTTCTTTTGTGCGTAAAAGCGAGACAAGAAGGCTTTAGTAACATCATCCCATGTTCTAAGCGAATTGGGCTTAACCTCTTTATCCAACAACTCTATGGCACGACCAATGAGAAATGTCGTTCACCTTAATGGTATTGCAATACTTCTCAAATTCCTTTAGGTGATTCAACGGAGTCTCACTCTTGGATCCACTAAATTGCCTTCATTCTATCAAAGTAATCATGGCCGGTCTTATCTCGAAATCGTTCGCCGGTGTTGTAGGTGGAGCAATGCCACTCTCAAACCTATAAGTACCGGCAATGCCCAACTCCTTCAAAGCTACCCTTGGATGCTCTCCCATTCCTCCTTCTTGCATCTCTTCCTCAAACTCCTCTTCACTTGAAGAACTATACTCCAAAGATCGATTGGATATTCTTCTCCTTGAGAGTGTCCTTTCGATTTCCGGTTCAAAAGGCACAATAGATCGATCACGAGCGCTATGCATGCAAAATCTCAAAAGAAATTGTTAGTAACTACGCTACAAGTGTAGCCTAAAATAAAGAAATAAAATCTTTTTGTGTTTTTTCAATTTGATGGAATAGACTCAACAACAATACATAATCACGACACCATTCCCCTGCAACGGCGCCATTTTGATCGACGGCGAAATGGTAGGTCGTTGGACTACCCTCCCCAACCGGTCAAACAAAATTTATAACAATCAACCAACCCCTATAGAAGTATAATAGTAAGTCAAGGGTCAAACCCAAAGGAATAGTGAGTGATGGTCTATTGTCTTTCGCTAAGTTATCCCGAAATCAAAGGTAGGGTTGTAAATGCTAATGGTAAGACTAGAACTTACACAACAATAACACTTGTAGAAATCAAATATGATAAACACTAGTACTAGGATCTACATGCATTTATAATGTAATTGGCTAATTGGGAGGTCAAATTGGCTAAGTCAAACAATGTGAGGGAAAATCAATCATTCAACCAAAAGAACATATCAAGCTATTCTCCTAGAGGTCTAACTAGTGTCAACTACGATAAACTCTAGCTAGGAAACATCACAAGACACCTCAATCGTGTAAATGCAAGCCACAAATCAATGGTCCGTATCAATGTGAACTTACAATGCAATCTAGTGCAACAATCAAAGTTGGCCAATCTTCAATTAATCACACACATGCACATGATTCATCAACAAAATTTAATCACACTATCAACTCCATCAATTATCCCTAATTAGCACTAATCCATTAATCATACATGCTTCACCATTTCCGTAGCAAGTAAACTACTCACTAATCAAGGTAATTAGGATCAAAACACATCTAATCAACACATTCATCATGATCGTATTAAGAAATCTAAAATCAATACAAAAATCAATGAAACTTCGATTAAACATCAAACAATCAACAGGCATATGAAAAACAAATGAATTCAATAAAAATCAAACTATATATTGAATCAAAGTGAGTAAACCTTACAAACTTGATCAAAGATCAATTGGAATGAAGAAATCTTGAATAATCAACAATTCACCATGAATTTCTCTCTCTTCAAAACTAGAGTTTCTCTCTCTACAAATATGATCAAAAGTTCTCATTCTCTCTCTAATTACTTCTCTAATTATCCTCTAATGATTCTGTCTCTAAAATTAGAAGGAAAATACTATATATACAAGGAAAAGTCGGTTAGATCGTCTAAAAATAGGCCCATGGAGATGCGGCCGCACAATGGAGAAGAGAAGGCGCACGGAGGAGGGTACAGGTAGAGACCCAGGTGGGTGTGCCCGCACCACCTAGGTGCGCGGCCGCACCTGCCCTGGGTGCGCCCGCACCATGGTGGGTCTTCCTCCTCCCCTTTTTCGACCTTGATCAACCTTGTGCGCATGACTTGGTGATGGTGATGAACATCAAAGTATGCAGTCTTGAAATGAGTGTTTTGGTGGGTTTGTGGCAAAGATGATGCCCCCACCGCATACGTGCACCGGTCTCTAGACTTTCCTCTTGAGTTCCTTCCAACTTAAAGCTCCAAATGCTAACACATGGCATCATCATGATGAGAAATGTAGGAGGGAAGCTCGGAAATCTTTGGAAATTCGATCATAACCTAAAATCCAACGAAAACAAACAAATAATAGAGAAAAACAACGAATAAACAAAGAAATGCACAAAATAAAGAAACTAACTACGAAAAGCACAAACTAACGAAATGAAGAGAAAAACTAAGAAAAACTAAGGAAAAAAGCTACAAAATGAAATGAAAATCATCCTAAAGAGATCAAATGAGTGCCATAAATGTCACTCATCACTTAGTTAATTGAGTGAGGTGTTTAAACTGTACCTTGAGTATTTAATTTAAATAAGTTTTGTCTATTATTGATAAAGTTGGGGTAATTTCTATCTATGTTCATGAATTAGTACAATGATACTATAAACAAGTAGCTAATGTTAATTTAAATTGTAAGTGTTATAGAGTTTTAAAAAAAATGGTTGTAAAGTGTCAAATAAGTTGTCGACGTTGTTGTGCTTTAAAGTAGAATTCCACTGTTTTTACCACCGCTTCGTTAAGGGTTGTGTACAGAGTTTATTGTTATATTTTGTTATAATTAGTTTCGTACCCAAATCCAGACAATAAGAGTGACACCTTTGTATGATATATGGGTTATTTTATATTTTGAAGAATTTTGAAGTTAAACTCTTTTGAAGGATTTTTGTTGAATTTTGGTCTTAGAAGTTAAGACCTGCAGTATTTTAAATTGGGGTTGATGATCCCTAAGTGTGTTTAATGATTTTTTTTTTAAAAGTATGTTTATAAATTTTTATATTTTTGTGAGTGTAAGAAAACCATTGGACGGGAATTCAATGGTTTGATTATGCCAACATCTTGGGCTGCGGAATTCGAGGTGTAATTTTCTAGGTTAATTGTTGTTGTCCGGAACTACTCGGGTTGCGGAATTCGAGTAGGAAAACTGGGAGTTCGACCATTCTCAGACGCAGACGGCTGCGGAATCGTCTGTAGGTTCGCCCTAACAAACCTTTCATGGTGGGCTGCGGACTCACCGACGTTCATATTTTATATGCTTGCATCACTATAAATCTAATTTTCAAAAGGGTTAAAATTTAAATGGAGTGAGGTGTTTAAACTGTAAAAAACATAGCAACTCAAAACAAATGGTAACCCATATAGACGATTATTAACACTTATAAAGTTTCCTGCTCAAAATCAATAGTATCTTTAAAATAAATAGATTTTAACCCTTTTTGAAAATAAGATTTAAAGTGATGCAAGCATATAAAATATGAACGCCGGTGAGTCCGCAACCCACCATCAAAGGTTTGTCAGGGAGTCTGCGTTTGAGAATGGCCAAACTCCCAGTTTTCCTACTCGAATTCCGCAGCCCGAGTAGTTCCGGACGACAACAATTAACCTAGAAAATTTAATTGAGTTATGTGGGTAGGAAGAAACCAAGGGTATATTTTTTTCTTCTTCTTATGTGTTCAGTCTTGATGTGTTTTATGAGCTCACCTGCTTGTTCTTTTTGTAGAATGCCTCCACGAATGAGTCCTAAGAAGATTGCTGCCCGACGCAGGCGAAAGGCAATTGAGGATGCCATTTTAGCATTGGCAAGCCGAACTGTTGCACCTCCTCCTAATCAAGGGCAATCAGTCTTTGATCGTTATGACCGTCATAGACCACCTACCTATGAAGGAACTGCTGACCTAATGGTTCTAGAAAGTTGGCTCAGAGAGATGGAGAAGTTGTTCACTGCAACTAATTTTCCTCCGCAAGAGAGGGTGCCAATCGGTTCCTATTATTTGAAAATGGAAGCCGACAACTGGTGGAGTACTGTTCGTGAAGAGTGCATGGCAGTGACTAGTTTTGGGTGGGCACAATTTGCTACCAAGCTAAAGGAAAGATTTTATCCTGATGAGCTTCGTTGGCAAAAGCAAGAAGAATTTTTGTCTTTGTCTCAGGGGTCTATGTCGACCCAGGAGTACACAGACAAGTTCACTGAGTTGTCCTGTTTTTCCACCTCTATTGTGCCTTCAGAATCTGAGAGGGTAAAACAATACATCAAGAAGATGGATCTTAAGGTTAGGACCCATGTCCTAAGTTCTGGTGCAAGTTCTTTTCAGGATGCCTACGAGATTGCACTTAGCATTCATGCCTCTATCCAAGAAAAGGAAACTGCAAGGAGCGTGAGTGTGAAGAAGCCGGTTATTACTTTCTCTCAATCCTCGGCTAAGAAGCCAAAGATTGACTCTGGAAATCGAGGTAACTATCAGCAGGGATCTGGTTCTAGTTTGAGTTTCAGGTCGGGTTCTCACTCTAAGTGTCGTACCTGTGGAAAAGACTATCATCCAGGAAAGAATTGTGACGGATCTACGATTGTATGTTATCACTGTAAGGAGGTGGGTCATAAGTCCTTCAAGTCTCCTAAGAACCCGAATGTTGCTTACCCTCCTGCTGTTAAATCTGTTGATCCTACCGCTCTTGTCAAAAACCGCATTTATGTGATGACACAAGCTGAAGCAGACGTGCAACCGGATGTAATCTCTAGTACATTCTTTAGTAATTTTGTACCTCCTTATGTGTTGTTTGATACCGGAGCTACTGTGTCTTTCATTGCTAGTCACTTTGTTGTTAAAGCTAATTTGACTAGTAGATCACCTGTAAAGTCTTTGATATCTCTCCTTTCAGGAGAGAATTTTCTGTGTCATGATAAGTTTAAAGATGAGCCTATCGATATCTTGGAGACTAAGCTTTTTGCTGATATGAAAGAGTTTCCAATGATCGAGTTTGATGTGATTTTCGGGGTGGATTGGTTATCGAAATATCATGCAACCATCCATCGTCGCGATCAGAAGGTGATGCTTCGTGGCCCTAAAGGAAACCGAATCTCCTATTCAGGTGTCATGGTGAAGAAAGGCGGGAAGGTTGTTTCTGCTCTAAAAATGAGAAAGATGCGACAAAAGGGTGATGAGGTCTTCCTTTGTGTATGACGTAGGTCGAAGCTAGGTCGTTGGGGCTAACCCCTACCCAAGGTCAAACAGTATTTATAAACACTCAACACACCCCTATATAGGTATAACAGTAAGTCGAGGGTCGAACCCAAAGGAATGGTGAGTCAAAGTCTATTGTCTATAGTCAAGCTATCCCGAAGTCTATAGATAGGGTGTGAAATATATACTAAGGCAAACACGGCAAATAAACGAGAAGAAATCAAATGTAATAAGTACTAGGGCTAGCATCCACATGTAGTCATATTGGAATCAACTAATTGGGAGATTAAATTGGCTAAGTCAAGCAATGTGAGGGAAGATCAATCATGCAACTAATAAAGCATATCAAGCTATTCTCCTAGAGTTCTAACTAGCGTCAACTACGATAAACTCTAGCTAGGAAACATCACAAGACACCTTAATCGTGTAAATGCAAGCCACAAATCAATGGTTCGTATCAATGTGAACTTACAATGCAATCTAGTGAAATAATCAAAGTTAGCTACTCTTTAATTAATCACACACATGCACATGATCATCAACCAAATTTAATCACATCATCAACTCCATCAGTTTTCCCCATTTAGCAGCAATCCATTACTCATACATGCTTCACCATTACCCTAGCAATCTAACTACTCATAATCCATAGAAATCAAGATCAAAACAAAGCTAAACAACAAATTCATCATGATCAAATTGAACAAACTATAATCACTCACAAATCAATCAAACATCAATCAAAATTGAACATTCAACAAAACAATTGAAATCATACTAAAGATTAAACTAAAGATTGAATTAAAGAAAAGGAAATCTTACAATCTTGAACAAAGATCAAAGGAATTAAAGAAAGCTTCAATCATCAACAATCCACCATGAAATTCTCTCCCTAAAACCTAGAGTTTCTCTCTCTATAAACCTCTCTAATTTGATCAAAAACTTATTCTAATTCTATTCTAATTCTTCCTAAAATGATTCTCTCTCTAAAAATAGAAGGAAAGACTATATATAGGAGGGAGAAGTCGGTTATGATATCCAAAAATAGACCCACGCGGGTGCGGCCGCGCATAAGTAGAAGAGGAGGCGCACGGACACAAACCCAGGGGGGTGTGCCCGCACGCGCCTCCTGTGCGGCCGCACGCGCCACTTGTGCGGCCGCACACACCCCCTGTGCGCCCGCACCAAGGAGGGTCTCTTCCTTCCCCTTCTTCGACCTTGAGCATCCTTGTGCACACAACTTGGTGATGGTGATTAACATCAAAGTAGGCAGCAAGTAAATGAGCATTTTAGTGGGTTTGTGGCATAGATGATGCCCCCACCGCATGTGTGCACCGGTCTTGAGACTTGCCCTTCGAGTTCCTCCAAGCTTCAAGATAAAAAAACTAGCACAAGGCATCCAATGCGATGATAAATGTTGAAGGGAAGCTCAGAAATCTTCGGATGATCGATCATAACCTAAAAACAAATGAAAACAAACAAATAATAGAGAAAAACAACGAATAGACAAGGAAATGCACAAAATAAAGAAACTAACTATGAAAAGCACAAAGTAAAGAAATAAAGAGCAAAACTAAGGAAAACTAAGGAAAAGAGCTACAAAATGAAATGAAATTAATCCAAAAAGAGATCAAATGAGTGCCATAAATGTCACTCATCAAATTCCCCCAAGCTAAACTTTTGCTCGTCCTCGAGCAAAACAAAGCAAGAAAGAATAAGGATGAAAAATTTATTAAAAAGGAAAAAGAAAGACTCGAGATGGGAATGTACACTAAGTCTCACTGTCGTAGGAATCACGGTTGTTTTTAGCTACAACAAGCCCTTTAAACCCCAAAGTCGCCTATGAGGACGAGTGAGATCTCGTAAGGGTGTCCTAAGAGTTTACCCACAACTCTCCACCAACATCAAAGAGGTAAATCCATAAAAGGGAAAGAAAAGAAAAATGAAAACAAAACCTTTGCGAAATGGACTTACAAAGAGACTATAATGCAAATGAATGAAAGTCTTTCTCAAGTAATCAAGGTATGCACTTTTCAAGATATCTAAGGTTGATTGAAACATAGGGTATGCTAGGCATAGGAACTAGACATCACGATCCACGTTCATCCCAAACGATCTTACCGCGTTCTCCCAACTAGTCTCAAATCTTCCCTTAGTGAGCATCCCAATGATTCCTCAAAGGAACCGGAAAAAGAGATTTATTTAGGCTACTCGACAATCTTGACTATGCATCCCCTTTCCTTAGGCAATGACCCATGATTCCCTCCCCCGAATAGTGACTCTACTTTCTAGGTCGAAAGGTCTTTACCCAAGGTTGTAACGTAAGGCATAAAAGGGTGAAGGTAGGCTAAAATTTGAAATTTGGTGGTTTTGCTAATAGTGAAGCAAAGAACGGGCCCTTTCTTAGAATCACAATCAGGTTATCACCAATCCAAACAAAAATACGTACACCCCCAAGCTTATTTGAAGCTATACTCACAAGAAATATATGCAAAAAGTGTAAACGCTTATCCCCCAAGCTTAAATGAAGCATTGTCCTCAATGCTTAGAAGGAGAAAAGAATACATCAAAATATTTTTGAATTTTTCATTTTTTCAATTTATTCTTTATTTTTTTCGATATGCTTTGTCCTTGCCTCTTACTAAATTCGGACGGCTTTTTCAATAATGCAATTTATTCGTCCATGCCTTTAATAATGAAGGACAGCTTTTACTCATAAGCATTTGCCATTAATCACAAAGAAGATATTATCACAAGCTTGCATCAATGGAACCACATATCTCAACTTTTTCACCACAAACTCCATCAAGAATGATCAATTGCTTCACAAAAACAAGAAGAGGAAGAAAATGAAACAAAAGGCCAAAGATTTAAAGATGTGTCTTGAAAAGAATGGAATAGGCTCAAATGGTTACAAGAAGGAAAATGTAAACCCAAAAATAAAGATGAAACAAACTAACCTAAAAATGAAAAATACCAACCCGAAAATTGTGCCTTTGTCCTCCCTAGATAGCTCGGTCTCGGGTTTAAGAATCATACATCAAGCTTTATATATTAGGTTTGCAAAGTCAAGGATCCACGCCGCTCATACAAAATAGGTTGAAGGCTTGAAAAACGATGACCTCACATGTTTGTAGCAAAAACTCACTAGTGGTGTCGAATCGAATATAGGGAGCAATAACCAAGCATGCCACAAACAAATAGAATCCGGCTTCATGGTCCTCCTAGTTCAAACCAACTACCCTAGCATACACCTATCCTAGAGTCAACCGAACATAGTCTCAAACCGTGCATACCTTTACCACCTAGGAAGAAAATCATGCAAAAGACAAAGTCCAATGTACAAAGTCCAAATCATAAAGAAAATAAAAATGGTGAAAAAATAAGACTCAAAATCAAACCACAAACCAAAACAAGAACAAAGTAAAAATAAAGGAAAAGAAGAGAAAAGAAAATAGAATAGGAGAAATGGAGAAAAGAACTAGAAAGCAAGTTAAACACATATATCCTAATCAACAAACAAGTGATCGAATGACAACATCGTCATCGATCCCAAACAAATAACGTGTTAACAAGAAATCATCCTCGAACCGTTCAACTTCCCCTAAACTAATCCTAATCTATGTATCCAAAGAAAATAAAGAGAAAAATAAGAAATGTCTCACCGGGCTATCCACGCTTAGCATAATAAACAAAAGCGATAAAAAGAACCACCTTCGTTGCGTTCCAAGAACGTGAGCATTATCAAAAAGCCATGTGAGAACAAGAAAAATAAAAGAAACTACAAACAAAGGAAAAAGGTTAATAACTTCAAAACAAAAGAAAAGAAAAGGAAACTACAAAGGAACACTAAACTAAGATAACAAAGAGTTAAAAAGAAAGAAAAGAAAACCAAGTAACTAATTAAACTACAAGCTAACTAAAAGACACTTAGGCTTTGGATATTCGATGAGTTATGGAAAAAGGTTGGTGCAATTTTAAGGGTATGAGGGTGATGGGGGACGAAGGTAGAAGAAGGAAATAAGGGGAAACGAAAGAAGAAAGAAGGAAGGGGAAGATAAGGGGCATGGCAGTGGGCGCAGCCATTGGTGGGTACAAAAATAATGATGATGATAAACACCAACATAGGCAGTAGCAAAATCCCCATTTTAGTGGGTTCAAAATCCCAAAATAATGGCAGCACCACATGAACCCACAAAAAATAAACCTCCTCCAACTTTTAAAGCACAAAATTCCCTATCTTACCTCACTACAAGTCTTCCCCTTTTACCTCAAATTTTGATGATATCGAGTATAACACATCAAAAACCGCAAAACACTTTCTCATTCCTCATGCTCATTTGATAAAATCCAATCCCAAGAATCCACCCTACAAATCCAAACAAGTAATGAAGTGAAAGAAAAGAAACTAAAAGAAGGGAAAATAAGAAAATTAAAAATCAGAAAGAAAAGTTTAGAGATCTCCGGGTTGCCTCCCGGGAAGCGCTTGCTTATAGTCCTAAGCTCGTCCCTTCCTCCAAATCATGGAGGGTCAAAGAACACCACCTTCTTCAACATGGCGGAAAGAGAAAATTTCTCTTCAACTTCCAGCAACTATTCGTTGTTGCTTGATGAGATTTCATACAAAGACTTTTCAAATGCAAGCTTTTCTTTCCACAACTTCTTTCTCTCTCTCTTTTTCCTAGAAGCTCGTGCTCTTTTCTTTGCCTTGTTCTTCTTTGTAAATGGTTCTTTTCCATCTAAAATCATGGAAACATCACCTTCATCTTTAGGATAGAGTTCAAACCAATGAGGAATGTCGACTTCCTCCTCGTCCATAAGCTTGGGAATCATCATTTTATCTTCACTAACCTTCTTGCAATCACAACTCAAAAGCACATCATCATAATTCTCAAGAAAATCGTTAGTTGAAGAATCAATCATGCATACATTATCAATGGAGCAAAGGGAATTAACACACATTATTCCTTTCACAAGAGACAAAGACTCATGCATTGGTTTCAAATCAAAACTTTCATCATTCTTACCAACTCTCAAGGTAATACGACCTCCCTTAACATCTATCAAGGCTCCCGAGGTGGCTAAGAAAGGTCTTCCTAAGATGATAGGGATATGGTCATCTTCCGCAATCTCAAGCACAATGAAATCAACGGGAATGGTGAACTCTCCTATCTTGAGAGGAACTCAACTTTCCCTTTGGAAACTTAATAGACCGATCAGCCAATTGAAGGGTCATGTTGGATGGAAGGAGCTCACCTAGCTTAAGTTTCTTAAAAACGGAATAAGGCATGAAGCTAACACTAGCACCAAGATCACAAAGAGCATTATGGAACAATTTTCCTTTGATTTTGCAAGGTACGGAGAAATTTCCGGGATCTATCAACTTTTGGGGTAAGTCGTTTTGAATAAAAGCACTAAAACACTCCCCTAAATTCACCGATTCCACCATATTTCAATCTCTCTTACCGCTCAAAATATCCTTAAGAAACTTAGCATAGTTTAGCATTTGTTCTACAACATCGGTAAAAGGAAGAATAAGATGAAGTTGGTTAAGCATCTCGATGAATTTCCCAAATTGCTCATCCAATTTGTGCCTATTGTGCTTTTGGGGGTAACGAAGTCTAGGTTTGTAAGCCTCATCTTGCTTCCTCTCTTTCTCCTTAGGCTTATCATTGGAATCCTCACTCATCTTGCTAGGTTCTTCATGCTTATTCCCTTCACTCGGATCGCTCTCCTTTTCACTCTCCTTACTCTTCCTAGGAACACTCTCTTTAAGGACATTACCACTCCTAGTGGTCATAGCACACATCGGTTCCCTAGAGTCGACTTCTTGTGAGGGTAAGGAAGGAGGCCTAGCACAATCTCTCAAAGGGATGGCTAGTTCATTGATTTGGTTCTCAAGCATCTTTCCATGAGTAAATAGGACCTTAAACATTTTGTTACAAGACAATGTGAATTCATTCAACATCTCGGATTAAGCCATCATGAAATTCTCTAGCCTATTCAATTGGGATTGTTGAGCATAGAAATCATCACCTTGGATTTTAGTCTTTGGAGTAATTTGAGATGGGGTATCTCTTTAAACATCATTTTGAAAATCTCCCCTACCTTGATTACCCCAATTACCCCTACCATGATTTTGGCCGGAATTTTGATTATGGTTACCATAACCTTGGTTATGATCCCCATATTCTTGGCCATGGCTTTGATCATTACAACAATAGTTATTATGATTACCACAAAATTCTTGGGTCACATGATTACCATAACCACTATTTTGGTTATAATTATCATAGCTCCCATGATTGTGATAATTCCTATTCCCAACATTCTTTTGAGCATTAAATCTAGGTCCAAGATCATTATTATCATCACAATTCCCATGCACATTCTCATATCCATCATATCTATCACAAGGAACATTAGGGCAA
The DNA here is from genome assembly GCF_948465745.1 of Chenopodium album. Lineage (NCBI taxonomy): Eukaryota > Viridiplantae > Streptophyta > Magnoliopsida > Caryophyllales > Amaranthaceae > Chenopodium > Chenopodium album. Next base: position 21,482,916 of record NC_137858.1, on the reverse strand, counting down.
TTAGAAGCATTATGATCATTCTTTCCACACATATCACAAACCAAGCATTCTCTTATCATGCAACAAGAAGCAAAAAGGGGGTTGGAGTAGGAAGATGTACCTCTCCCCTTAAATTGGGAGGAAAGACTAGAAGCTTGTGAAGGACTCTCGAGCTTGTTCATGAGAGAATTCACCTCCTTTCCTAACTCCAAGATCAATGTGGACAAATCGTTGACGACATAAGATTGATCGATTGAGCCACTTGTGCTTGCCGATTCCCTCTCTACATCATGCCAATCCATGTATTTCCTTGCCACATCATCTATTATATCCACAACCTCTTCTTCCGTTTTGTTCATAATCGGCCCTCCGGCTCCGGTATCAAGGCTCGATCCACCTTAAAATCTCAAACCACCATAAAAAATTTGTATGACTTGATAGATTGGAATTCTGTGGTGAGGGAATTCCCTTTGGTAATCCTTGTACCTCTCCCATGCTTCATAGAGATTCTCTCTAGGCAATTGCTTGAAACTTTGGATTAAGGCTCTAGCCTCCGCCGTCTTCTTTGGTGGGTAGAAACGGGACAAGAAAGCTTTTGTGACTTCATCCCACGTCCTAAGGGACCTTGGCTTTACTTCCTTGTCCAACCACTCTAAAGCTGTTCCAATGAGAGAGAAGGGAAACAACTTGTGCCTTATGTATTCTTGAGAAACTCCGGCTACTATAATTGTATTACAATACTTCTCAAAATCCTTGAGATGGTTGAGAGGATTTTCACTTTTTGTGCCTCCATATTGTTTCCTCTCAATCAAGGTGATCGTAGCCGGTTTGATTTCAAAATCACCATCCGGGATCAATAACGGAGCAATCCCGCTCTCATACTTGTAAGCACCCGGTGTGCCTAACTCCTTCAACGTCACTCTATGAGCTTCTCCCATGTTCACTTGCACACAATCTCAAACGAAATTATTAGTAGCACGACTACAAGTGTAGCCTAAAGGAAAATCTTTTTGTATTTTTCAAATAGAAGGAATAGACTCAACAACAATACACAATCACGACACCATTCCCCGGCAACGGCGCCATTTTGACGTAGGTCGAAGCTAGGTCGCTGGGGCTAACCCCTACCCAAGGTCAAACAATATTTATAAACACTCAACACACCCCTATATAGGTATAACGGTAAGTCGAGGGTCAAACTCAAAGGAATGGTGAGTCAAAGTCTATTGTCTATAGTCAAGCTATCACGAAGTCTAGAGATAGGGTGTGAAATCTACACTAAGGCAAACACGGCAAATAAACGAGAAGAAATCAAATGTAATAAGTACTAGGGCTAGGATCCACATGTAGCCATATTGGAATCAACTAATTGGGAGGTTAAATTGGCTAAGTCAAGCAATGTGAGGGAAGATCAATCACGCAACCGATAGAGCATATCAAGCTACTCTCCTAGAGTTCTAACTAGCGTCAACTACGATAAACTCTAGCTAGAAAACATCACAAGACACCTCAATCGTGTAAATGCAAGCCACAAATCAATGGTCCGTATCAATGTGAACTTACAATGCAATCTATTGCAACAATCAAAGTTGGCTACTCTTTAATTAATCACACACATGCACATGATCATCAACCAAATTTAATCACATCATCAACTCCATTAATTTTCCCCAATTAGCATCAATCCATTACTCATACATGCTTCACCATTACCCTAGCAATCTAAATACTCATAATCCATAGAAATCAAGATCAAAACAAAGCTAAACAACCAATTCATCATGATCAAATTGAACAAACTATAATTAACTCACAATCAGTCAAACTTCAATCAAACTTGAACATTCAACAAAACAATTGAAATCAAACTAAAGATTAAACTAAAGATTGAATTAAAGAAAAGGAAATCTTACAATCTTGATCAAAGATCAAAGGAATTAAAGAAAGCTTCAATCATCAACAATCCACTATGAAATTCTCTCTCTAAAACCTAGAGTTTCTCTCTCTAAAAACCTCTCTAATTTGATAAAAAACTAATTCTAATTCTATTCTAATTCTTCCTAAAATGATTCTCTCTCTAAAAATAAAAGGAAAGACTATATATAGGAGGGAGAAGTCGGTTATGACGTCCAAAAATAGACCTACGCAGGTGCGGTCGCACATAGGGGAGAAGAGGAGGCGCACGGACACAAACCCAGGGGGGTGCGCCCGCACGCGCCTCCTGTGCGGCCGCACGCGCCACCTGTGCGGCCGCACAGACCCCCTGTGCGCCCTCACCAAGGAGGGTCTCTTCCTTCCCCTTCTTCGACCTTGATCATCCTTGTGCACACAACTTGGTGATGTGATGAACATCAAAGTAGGCAGCAAGTAAATGATCATTTTTGTGGGTTTGTGGCATAGATGATGCCCCCACCGCATTCGTGCACCGGTTTTGAGACTTGCCCTTTGACTTCCTCCAAGCTTGAAGCTCAAAATACTAGCACAAGGCATCCAATGCGATGATAAATGTTAAAGGGAAGCTCGGAAATCTTTGGATGATCGATCATAACTTAAAAACAAATGAAAACAAACAAATAAAGAGAAAAACAACGAATAAACAAGGAAATGCATAAAATAAAGAAACTAATTACGAAAAGCACAAAGTAAAGAAATAAAGAGAAAAACTAAGGAAAACTAAGGAAAAAAGCTACAAATGAAATGAAATTCATCCAAAAAGAGATCAAATGAGTGCCATAAATGTCACTCATCAGTGTAGTGAAGGACCTATCTTTGGAAGAAAAGCTTGAGAGTATTCCAATTGTTCGGGAGTATCCGGATGTGTTTCCTAAGGAATCACCTGATATTCCTCCAGAAAGAGACGTCGAGTTCAGTATCGATTTAGTTCCTAGTACTGCCCCAATATCAAAGGCTCCATATAGAATGGCGCCTCCTCAATTGCAAGAATTGAAAACTCAGTTGCAACAGTTGATTGATAAGGGCTTTATTAGGTTGAGTGTCTCTCCTTTGGGTGCTCCGATCTTGTTTGTCAAGAAGAAAGATGGTAGTGTGAGGCTATGTATAGACTACCGTGAATTGAATAAGGTGACAATCAAGAACAAGTATCCTATGTTGAGAATTGAAAACTTGTTCAACCAGTTGAAAGGCGCATGGGTTTTCTCATAGATCGATTTGAGGTCTGGATATCATCAAATTCCCGTGAAAAAGGAGGATATCCCAAAGACTGCTATTCATACACGGTATGGTCACTATGAGTTTGAAGTGATGCCTTTTGTTCTCACAAATGCTCCTGCAATCTTCATGGATCAAATGAATAGATCATTTCATTCGTACCTTGACTAGTGTGTCGTGACCTTCATAGATGACATACTTGTCTACTTTAAGAATGAGAGAGATCTTGAAGGGCATTTGAGGTTGATTCTAGATGTTCTTTGGAAACAAAAGTGGTTCGCCAAGCTCTATGAGTGTGAGTTCTGGTTAAAAGAGGTTACTTTCCTTGGCCACGTCATTAGTAAGGACGGGGTTGAGGTGGATCCTTCTAACACCAAAGAGGTTGTTGAGTGGGAAAGTCTGAAGAATGTGTCGGAGGTTCGGAGTTTTCTAGGCCTTGCTGGCTACTATAGGAGGTTCGTACAGGATTTCTCTAGAATTGCTCAGCCATTGACAAAGCTAATGAGAAAGGACTCAAAGTTCTTGTGGTCCGAAGTTTGCGAGAATGCATTCTAAGAGCTATAAAAGAGGTTGACATCTGCACCTGTACTAACATTGCCTACCGAAGGGATTGAGTTTGAGGTATATAGTGATGCTTCAAAGAATAGGTTAGGTTGTATTCTGATGCAAGTAGGTAAGGTTGTCGCTTATGCGTCAAGACAATTGAAAGTTTATGATAAGAATTGTCCAACTCATGATCTCGAACTTGCGGCAGTTGTGCTCGCGCTAATGATGTGGCGACACTACTTTTATGGGTTTCCAGGTAAGGTGTATACTGATTATAAGAGTTTGAAGTATATCTTTACTCAACGGGATCTTAATACGAGGCAAAGAAGGTGGTTAGAGGCAATTGTAGACTACAAGGTGACTCTAAACTATTGTGAAGGAAAGACAACAAAGTAGCAGATGCTTTGAGTCGTAAGAATAAACCTTCTTTAAACCCCGCTATGGTCGTGTCTATGGTCGTATCGAAGTTGTACCAAAAGGGTTCGTCTCTTCATTCTTGGATTCCATGAATACTGAGCCATAATTGTTCCAAGAATTAAGGGCTAAGCAGGTAGATGATCCGGTGTTAGGTAAGATTCGTGAGGCTAAAGCATAGGGTCAAGCTGAGAATTTTAAGATTGGTGCCAATGGTAGTTTTAAATTTACGGGTCGATGGTGTGTCCCGAATGATGTTAGTCTTAAGAAGAAGATCCTTGAAGAGGCTCATAACACTTCGTATTCTATTCATCCGGGAGGTGGAAAGTTATACAAGGACCTCAAGGTGAGCTTTTAGTGGCCTGGTATGAAGAAGGAAATAGCTGAGTTTGTGGCTCGTTGTTTAGTTTGCCAAAAGGTAAAGATTGAACATCAAAGGCCCGGTGGTTTGTTGCAACCTTTGCCGATTCCCGCTTGGAAGTTCGACTCAATTTTAATGGACTTTGTAATGGGTCTTCCCGAAGCTGTTGGTGGGAAAAATGTCGTGTGTGTTATTGTGGATAGGTTGACTAAGGTGGCTCATTTTATTCCTATGAGACACACTTGGTAAATGGAGAAGTTAGCAGAAGCCTATGCTAATGAGAGCATTCGTTTTCATGGTCTCCCGAAAGACATTGTGTCGCATCGTGATCCACGATTCTTGTCACATTTTTGGGGTGCTTTGCAAGAGGCCTTTGGTACAAAGCTGAAGCTGAGCACGGCTTTCCATGCTGTTACTGATGGTCAGACAGAGATAACTATTCAGACGTTGGAAGATATGCTTGGTGCTTGTGCTCTTGAGTTTCAGCAATCATGGGTCAAATCGTTGAGTCTGGTAGAATTTTTCTACAATAATAGTTATCATGCGAGTATTCAGATGGCTCCATATGAGGCTTTGTATGGTAGGAAGTGTCGTAGTCCTACTTGCTGGAGCGACATAAGTGATTCTCTAGTTTTGGGCCCAGATCTGATTCAGGAAACCGTAGAGCATGTAAGAGTGATCAGTTCCAAAATGAAGGCTGCTCAAGATAGGCAAAACTCTTATGCGGATCTGCGTCGCAAGCCAATTTCTTATGAGGTTGGGGACAAGGTTCTGTTGAAGGTATGTTCAATGAAGGGGGTGATGCGTTTTCGGCAAAAGGGCAAGCTCAGTCCGAAATATGTTGGTCCTTACAAGGTTTTGGAAAGAATTGGTGAAGTGGCTTATCGATTTGCAATGCCGCCGAATCTCTCAAAAGTTCACGATGTTTTGCACGTGTCGCAATTACAGAGGTATCATAGTGATCCTTCTCATATGATTTCAGTTGAGTCGGTTATAATTGAGCCGAATATGACTTTTGAGGAGCAGCCAGTTAAAATTCTCGATTGTCAAGACCGCACTTTTCGAAGGAAAGTGGTCCCTTTAGTAAAAGTACTTTGGAGAAGCCAAAAGTATGAAGAGGCTACTTGGGAGACCGAGGAGTCGATGAAGCTCAAGTATCCAGAGTTATTTAACCAAGATAAAGAGCTTTAGCTTAAAACACCACTTTCTATTATTACTTGTTTGTATTTGTAGTTGATGTGTTGTGTCTTAAAGTTTCGAGGACGAAACTTTTATAAGGAGGGGTGGTTGTAACACCCCATATTTTTGAACTAATAATTTTTGAATTATTATGTGTATAATATTGTTTTTCTATTCAAATCATAATACTTTTAATCTATGATTGATAATAGTGTAAAACTAATTTGAAATAGTACTGTTAATTATTTATTTACAGTCATTGGTTGAGGTGGGTTATACATAGGTTACTTTTATGGACCGCACCAAATAGGTGTTGGGGCTAAAACTTAGGAGGTGTTTGGGCTGATTTGGGCGTGGGATTGGAGTAGTGTGATAGTATGTGAGTTGGTTTTGAAAGTTAGATATAGGATTCTTTCATTGACTCTTTAGTTGCCAAGTTAATGCTCCCCTTAATTTTTGCCTTCAATTTATATTCTCTTACCTCTTATAACTCCCAAACCCATTATATTTGCTGCCCACATTAAGAAAATAATCATCAATTTCCTTTCCCATTAACCATGAGAATCAAGCCTCAAAAGTATTTGCACTCTTCCTTCTTTCACCTCGATGTTACATCTCCTTGTTCCTCAATTGTTGTGAGATTGTTGCTGGGTTTCATTGTTGCAAGGATCATCATACTTTCCCTCTTAATTTGGCTGTGAAAATAAGTAAGTTTAATGGGTTTAACCCTTCCCTTTTCGTCCCCCTCCTGTTTGTTGTTATACATACATCTTCTTATTTCAATCTTTTTTTGTATAGGTTTTCAAGTTCATCAAGAGGACTAGTTTGTATTGAGTTCTTCTGGTTTCTTAGGTTTTATCGGAAGTGTATCGAGGTAACTAGCATTATTCCATTACTTTAGAAAACATGGTGGGGTTAAGACAAGAATAGATGCGTCTAGGATTAGTCGTTTGAGTTTTCTTTTGCGGTTTCGAATAAACTTGTGCTGTGTTTTTATGCTGTGATTTGCGTGAGATATAGCAATGTTAGATCATGTATTTCCTTCATTATCAAGTCTATATATGTATTGTTGTTTTGATCCTGTTCATTTGCAAAAGAAATTTGGTTGAAAGCATGTTTTGTTCCCGTTTACATTCAGTTGAGCATATATGGATATTGTGTGAGCTTTTGTGTGAATGCATGCTGCTCTCTTACTTTGTTCATGCGTGAGTACTAGACAATTATTAGGGTATTGTATGGCCTTGTTGACTTGATGGAATCCCAACAAAGCAAGTCTTGTATTAACCAAAAAAAATTGTTGCTATAAAGTTCTCTAAATGTTTCCAAGTCACATGTTTGATTTTCTCTCAAGCCATAATATTATTGTTGCTGTAAGTTCATATAATCTATCATGATCATGTGCCTAGTTTTCATGATTGGTGTTGGTCACATATTATTGTTACTACTCTAAGTTGTTTAAAGAAATGTTCATGCTTAGTTAATTGAGTGTGGTGTTTAAATTGTACCTTGAGTAGTTTAATTTAAATTAGTTTTAAATATTATTGATAAAGTTGGGGTAATTTCTATCTATTTTCATGAATTAGTACAGTGATACTATGAACATGTAGCAAGTGTTAATTTATATTGTGTGTTATAGAGTATTAAAAAAAATGGTTGTAAAGTGTCAAATAAGTTGTCGACGTCGTTGTGCTTTAAAGTAGAATAACACTGTTTTTAGCACCGCTTCGCCAAGGGTTGTGTACGGAGTGTATTGTGATATTTCGTTATAATTAGCTTCGTACCCAAATCCAGACAATAAGAGTGACACCTTAGTATGATATATGGGTTATTTTTATTTTGAAGAATTTTGAAATTAAACACTTTTGAAGGATTTTGTTAAATTTTGGTCTTAGAAGTAAAGATCTGCAGTATTTTAAATTGGGGTTGATGATCCCTAAGTGTGTTTAATGATTTTTTTTTAAGAAGTATGTTTATAAATTTTATATATTTTTGTGAGTGTAAGACAACCATTGGGCTGCGGAATTCAATGGTTGGAACATGCCAACATCTTGGGCCGCAGAATTCAAGGTGTAATTTTCTAGGTTAATTGTTGTCATCCGAAAGTAGTCGGGCTGCGGAATTCGAATAGGAAAACTGGGAGTTTGGCCATTCTCATACGCAGACGGCTGCGGAATTGTCTGTAGGTTCGCCAAGAAAAATCTTTGATGGTGGGCTGCGGATTTCACCGGCGTTCATATTTTATATGCTTGCCTCACTATAAATCTTATTTTCAAAAAGGGTTAAAATTTATTTATTTTAAAGATACTATTGATTTTGCCCAGGAAACTTTATAAGTGTTAATAATCGTCTATATGAGTTACCATTTGTTTTGAGTCGCTATATTTTTTATTCTGAATTCTTGTGGTAATATTTTACGTTGGTATATTTACATGCTTGATCCGTATTATAATCATGATTCCATGTTTTAATTTTTTTCCCCAGGTTTAACTGGTAATTATTATTTGAGTTGATTTTCCCACATGTTGTTAAGTTTTGGGCTTGTGTCTAAGCTTTTCTGTACTTAGCTTTGTATTTCTACAAGGACTGGGAAAACTGCTAGTTACTCCCACTGATTGTGGAACCTTAATGTTATTTGCAGGTGAAGAGTAGTTCCGGATGAGTCTAGGCTGAGAGCAGAGTGTTTATTTTTATTTCTTAGTAGTTTTATAAACTTGCTTTAGTTATCTTTGGACCTTCTCTTTTGGGATTATCAGATTTGAGGATTGTATTCTCTCGTTTGAAGTGTTTATTGTTCATTTGGGATTTCTTTCACTTTACTTTATTTATCTCATATATTTTAATCATTTTCTTTTTTTTTCGGTAACCTTTAGAGTGACATTTTCGTCTCGACATTATTTCCGCTAACGTCATGCCTTATGTTTTAGACGGGGTGTTACATGTTGTAATGACCTCCACAGTGCCTCGTGAACGTCATCTTGCTGTTGTTGATGTTGCTTGTGGTTGTGCTTTGCCGCCGTTGATGTTCACTCGTCTCTAAACAAAAGAACTTCTTTTTGAGGAATGTTCACTCGTCTCTGAACATTGGAGTTTTTGGAGGGATGTTCACTCGTCTCTGAACAATAGAACTTTTTTTAGGATTGTTCACTCGTCTTTGAACAAAAGAGCTTGATGATGACATGTTCACGCGTCTTTGAACAAAGAGCTTTTGAGTGATATGCCTATACATCTCTAAGCAAAAGAGCTTTGATGGTATGTCCACGCGTCTCTGAACAAAAAAGCTTGATAGGATGCCCACGCGTCTCTGGGCAAAAGAGCTTGATGATATGTCCACGCGTCTCTGAACCAAGGAGGTTTTATAGGTTGCCCACGTGTCTCTAAGCAAAAGAGCTTTATGATATGTCCACGCGTCTCTGAACAAAAGAGCTTTGATAGGATGCCCACGCGTCTCTAAGCGATAGAGCTTGATGATATGTCAACGCGTCTCTGAACAAAAGAGCTTTGATAGGATGCTCACGCGTCTCTAAACAAAAGAGCTTTAAAATAAATACTTGAATGTTTGTTGAGATCGTTCGGTTGGCTGCGAACAGGAGCTTTGCTGAATGGTTGAATCCTGTAAAATCAAAAGATTGCCAAAAGACTTTGCTGGTGTTTTACTTAGGGTTGACCTAAGGCTTGATGTTTTTCTTAGGGTTGACCTAAGGTGATTAACTGACTTGAGGTTAAGTCAAGGTGAATTGACACGTGTGACTCATGTGTGCATTGTAAGATGATCGTGTGACTCGAAAAAAAAAAAATTCCGTCATTTTTGTGGAGGGTACCGACTTTCTCCCAAAAAAGAAAGACGAGAAAAAGAATCGAAGTGTTTAATGGTGCATGTTGAATTAGCTTAATGCGTTAACGTTGTCTCTCATAGTACAAGTATTGTAACATCTTAGACTATCCTAGTTGACTCGATAATGAAAGTATTTAGGTAACTTAGGCGCGGAGGAAAAGTACTTCATACTTTGTGACGAAACGATGATTATGATTTTGATGTGTCAAGGCATGCTTCAACGTTGTGTTAAGATTTCATGACAAAGGTTTCCTAATGGGAAGGACTATTTGGTCATGTATCTGTGATGTGTGTGAAAGTGACACTAATGCTAAGCTGCAAAGCCTATGTGTATGGAGAAATATTTTGAAAATAGCCAAATAATGGTGACTCTTAAGCTAGGTAGGCTAATGATGTAGGGATCAAGCCCCCAAATCTAGCTCTAAATATATAGGGATGAGCATCGGATATCCCTTGATATGATCATGGTGTAAGTGTGTGAACGTGAATATGAATGCATTTTTTACGGCCGCACCCCAATGTGAGGTTGCCTACGTATCCGTTAGGAATCAAGCCGAATGTAACTCTAGCCGAACCTCGCACAAGTGTGTGTATACCTCAAAAAGGTCTTTTTAAGGGTTGTAACGTGGTTAGGCTAAAGGTTGAAGAAGAAGGGGATAAAGGCTCAAGACCCTAGATAAGCCCCCAAGGTGTGCAACCTTGCTTTTGAATCTATAGTATTTGTATGCTTGAGGTTTTTTCACTTTTGAACTCTCTTTTGTTTATATTTTTGTTCTCTCTATTTTGCTTTTGCAATTTTTCATATTCGAATTCTTTTTATAAGTGTGGGCAATCCCGATCATACAGTCTATCACTCACTTGGCATTCATGTTTCTCAGGCACGGTACCGAGCGCTCGATAAGAAACGCAATCCGAGACGTGTTCTTATCAAAGATATTTTTATATCAAAGACATTGAAACACTTGCCCTTTTGCACACTTTTTTATTTGCTTCTATTTTTTGCTATTTTGAGCTTTTGAATCACACAAGCTTTTATTCTTTGAAAATTGCATAAGTTGCACACTATCCCATCCCAAGGTTAGGTAGATGTGGGTTTAAGAAAGAAAGGTCTATCGTTAGACGAGGGTGAAAGTTGTTTATCAAGAAAGGGATTATATATTTGAAGGGTGAGAGGTATGATATGGCTACAAGGGGTGCCTCAAATAACTAGTATACCTTGTGCTTAGTTCGGCGATTTTTTTTTTATTTTTTTTAATGTAGTGCAATGATCATATGAAAGAAAATAAATGCTCATTTTATTAAAAGGAAAAAGTTAATGAAAGTCCTACAAAACAAATCTAAAAGAAAATGAAAGGTGCCTATGCTAGAATTATTGGGGGAAGGAATTAAAAAAGAAATAGAAAAAGAGGTCACGAAATCTTGTCGTTGAAGCTCACCTCTTGTCTTGTGCCTTATCATTACTCGGTCTTCTTGCCGACTGGAGGTATAGGAAGCTTGTTATTGTCAATCAAATATTGGATTGCCTCCTTTAGCTTTCAAAAGCTCTCAGTAGTATGACCCTTACCTTGATGGTACTTAAAATGTGCATCTGAATTCCGACTGGGCAATCTCTTTTTAGGTGCGGGATCTTGAATAGGTCCAATGGGAGTAATGAGTCCCTTAGTATGGAGTCAATCGAAGGCAGCATCATAGCTCATCCCAATGAGGGTGAAGTCTTTCCTTAGTGTCTTCTTAGATTCTTGGTTATCCATGGCTAAGACATCACTAAGATCAAAGGTACTAACATTGTTACTAGAGTGGGCGTTTTCGGAAAAAGAAGGATTGTCGTTCTTTTTTCCTTTCCAGCCACTATGGTTGCTATTGTTAGTAGCTTTTTGCTTTGCAAGGTCATCTTTGATTTAAATACCTATGTCATAGACAGCCTTGAAAGTATTCAAATTATGTTGATATTTTAGATGCTTTGAATACTTTTCTTGGAGGTTCTTGATGAACGTGTAGGAGTTTATTAGGTACTACGCAGCGGAAATAACATGAATCATATTCATAAAGCACCTAAACCAAGAATCGCATAAATAACACACAAGACAAATAATCATACCTTTGATGTGTGAATTCCACGAAGCTATTCGACGGGCAAATCAGGGAGAGAATAGAGCCCCAACTGTTGCTCCTCTACTTAGTCCAAGAGATTCGATTGAGCTGTCCACCAATACTAGATTGGTCGAGTGATTGAGGAAAACCGCGATCACCACCTTTTCAGACAAACGACCACCATACGAACCACCACAACCACGAGACACCACCGGCGCCGAGGAAAAGGAGAGAACCGTGTGAGAGAGGACTCTGAGAGGGGTTGGGTTTCGTGTTTGCTAATTCGGGTTTGATCAAAAGATCAGTTTACTGCATACTTGCAAACCTAGGCACCTAGTCTATTTATAATCTCATTATAATTAGACTAGGGCATGAAGCCCAAAACCCTCCTTATTCCTCCACATGGCCGGCCACCTAGAGTGATGAGCCCCATGATGGGCGTCGTCCTTTAAGCCCCTTTGTGTGACCTTATAGGATCTGTCCAGTTAGGCTTTGGCCTATTTTACTAGTCCAAAGATCGTAAGTACCTCTAGCTATGGCAAAACTACGACCTAAATGTCCGGACATAATTATCTCCATAATTTGATCCAATTATATATCTAGTAATTGCACACGACAAAGACATAACTCCTTCAATCTCGCACTTGTCTAAGACAAGGGTGCAATATTCAAATTCCTTAAGTCAATGTATGTGTCGATTTGATAATATGATTGCATCAAATGTCGAGATCATATTAGTCTACAAATCATTTCTTGAAAACTGAGTTAGAATTACAAAACCAAATGATTACTGTGTAATGCATTTGAACGCGGCCACGTATTTTCTGAATTCGCCTCTTCAAGCGGCCATGACACATTTCCTAATAAATATGTAGACTTTATCCAATCTTGTGGAAACAAGCCTCCCACTCAACTTCTGAAATAACCAGGAAACACCCTTTATAATCTCCAGTTACAGGTAGACGTTTGAGTGCACCACAGCCATAACATCCATTGAATGAAATCATGTCCCACTCATGTTAAGGGAATCCACTAATATATACGGAAGCTCTATACTTGAACTTCAAAGTAGGTCAATAGTTCGATCATGCATCATTCATGCATATCCAAGTGATTGACCGAGCATCACTATGCCCCTATATCCCATGAAACTGCGCTATCCATTCAATCTTACATGCTAGTCCATTTATTAAAATCATTTATTTCCACTTCAATGATCTCAAACTAGGAAGTTAAATAATATATGAATTTTTTTCACCTGTGGGGTTTCAATTCACCAGGTCATCAACCTGATAAGCCCATCAATTCATAATTATTTTGGACATTTTATTTAATTTCCAAAACCATAACTAAATAAGAGAAAAAATAATTTCTGTTTGTAAACATAATTCTGTAAATTAATACATTTCTCATGTAATATGTTTTCTTAAAACATAAACAACATAAATTACATAATTTGCTTCAATCCAAAGCTTTAGTATGACTCTCATATACCTTAGTCTATGGAAGGGGTTTACTGATATCTCGCTCATAATAAACTTTGCAGAACATGACCTCCCGCTGGTCAATGATCTCATAACTAAGGCTATATCTCTTATCCATTTGTTTGGATTTATGATGTGACCCTAGCTCCTTTGTTCTTGGGCAAAGGTGACCCTTTAGTCATATGACATTCTAATCCGAACTTCCTCTCTAACTATCTGACTATAGCTTAATACACATATTTTGACATTGAGTATGCAACAGTGCTCTGTTTTAAACTCTTCAAGCTGACTGTCCAGACACAAATATGCATTTAAATCAACATCTAGAATCATCTTGCCTGTTTGCATTCGTGTAATCTTTTGACAACTTGCTTAAATTACTTTTTAACACAATAGCTAGAATAATTCCTTTAGTGCTTCTTAAGTACTGAAGGATTTGTTCTTGGAAACTTTCCATATGCTTATTTTGTATTTGCTTGAAACTTGCTACATATGCACAAGTCATATGTAACAACTTGCTTTGTACATTTCATGGCACATGTAATGGACCCTTTTGCAGAAGCATAAGGTATACTACCTTTACAACTCAACTCTACTAGCTTTTGAAGGCACTGAGTTTTACTAAGTGTAAGACCATAAGACATGGGAAGAAATCCTCTCTTAGATTCTTGCATCTTGAACTTGTCAAGAACCTTATCACCATAAGTCTCTTGATTATGTCCAATCATTTTTCAAGATTCACTTTGTGGATTTTGATTCCCATTATAGTACTCAACATCTCCTAAGTCTCTCATATAGAAACAATATTTCTAACAACTGCTTGACTCATTCAAGCATTGATATATCATTTCATATGAACTATATGTCAACTACATACTAGACTACGAAGACCAATTGCTCCCACTAAACTTCTTGTCTCTACAATATTCCTTTCGTTCTTTAAAGGTAATCAAACTGTTTGATTGCCTATCGAATGTTCCAACTCCCTAATGCTTACTTCAATCCGTAAATGAATTTCTAAAGTTTGCAAAACTTTTTAGGGATTTCTGGATTTCAAAACTCTTAGGTTGTATCATATACATGTCATCCATCAAGAAGATTTCATGAAGGTGATTTTGATCTCCACAACTAGAAATAATCCAAATAGGCCTACATTGCTTAATAGGTTTGAACCCATTTGTTTGACTATTATGGACTAACACATCTTTACAGACATGGAGTCCATCTTGGATTTCATGGCTTTAAGCCACTTCCTGAGTTGGCAGTTGTCCAATGCTTGCTTGTAGGTATGGGTTCCAACCATTCCAATAGAAAAATTTTAGAATCCACCTTTTACTAGAATTTCTACAAACTGTTTTGCGGTTTTGGGATTTGTGCTCTCCCTGGTTAGAACCCCTAAGAGGTTGTTTCGATCCTAAGTAACCTACGATAGGTATGAGGGACAATAGAATTATTCTCTTCAACTCTTTGAAGCCTTCATTCTAGTTGGACGATGGAAGCCTCGCTAGTTGAATTAGCTTGCTTCGACACATGTTTTATCAAATTAGCTGATTTCATGAGCCTTCGTCTCCGATGTAGTGTTATCCACATCCATCTATTGCTCGTCTTGAATCTCATCGAGATCTAACTTTACTCCCACTTGGCTTTGTAGGAAGACATTTCTTTCTATAAAGACACTATCGCGAGCAACAAACATTTTGTTTCTACGCGATTGTAGGAATAATAACTCTTATTTAGGGTCTATTATGTCATCCCTCAATCCTATTTATAAAAGATAACTTTGGAACATTTCCATACACTTATGACATCTTTTCTATGCTTTGGTTAAGTTTCTATTTAATATATTAGCAATTGTTGTTATTCCAATGCATATCCTCAACGATATTTGTAAATCATTCAAATCTTTGATCGAACCATGGCAAGCAAAGTTTGATTCCTACTTTCAAACATACATTTTAGTTGTAGTGTTTCTGGATTGTGAATTAATTCAACAATTCCTTTAGATGATCATTCCTTTTGAGTTAAGCATATATCACAACAATCATATTGTGGTGTTAATTATTCATCTCAAACTGATTTTACATTTCATTTTGGAATTTTGAACATTTCAATTATTCCAGCCTTTACTTCATTATGTAATTATCGACATATTTACTTAAATCGTTGATAAAAGCAATGAATTGGTTAAATCTCTTTGCTAGTTTTGAGCTTAAAAGTCCACATACATCATATGTATGAGTTCCATAAGGTCATTTTAGCTCCTTTACCCTTTCAACTAAAAGGAAACTTGGTCATCTTAACTTATCAAGCATGATTACTAACTATCAAGTGATTCATAATCATATAAGAATAAGAGTCCATCCATTACTTTGGATGTGCAAATGGTCTATGTGACCTAAACTTACTTTGTTATAAGTAAGTTTACTTTGAATCATCTAAATTTTCTTTTGTGATCTACTTATATCAATGCCATAAAACCAAAATTAATTCATATCAAGAAAAATGAAAACAATTTATTACCTTGATCATGGATCAACACTTGTCCAAGCCAAGTAAACCAAATCAGTATTCAAACAAAACTGAAATATTGTCTCATCAAAACTGGAAATTGTTCTAAAGTCATGATAAACTAATCAGAAAATAAAACTATAAAGCTATTTCTGGCCACTCAAACACTTCTAGTGCACCTTCAAGCTCCATTTCCTTGCTAGCCTCACTTGTTTCCATTTCTTGCATAACATTCATAATGTTAAGCACTGCAACTTGGTATCACATACCTAAGTGAAAGTTAAAATGTTTAGAACAAGGGTATTAGGTAACTCTTATCTGTCACCTTATCAAAGTGGGGACATCCTTGTTCAAGCATTGGCTTATTCTCCTTTCAGGTAATCCTCTGCATGATTCTTGAGTAAATCAATAAGTTTGACCGCAAAATCCTCATCATGTTGACAAAGTTTCTCGAGGTCAAAACCATCATGTAGAGAATGCAGAATTATGTCATGAACCTGATCATCTGTTTGTGGTCTCCCTAACATACTCATGCGGTCATATAGATGAACCATCATATCCACTTGAATCTGTACACACTGGCCTAGCAAGAGTTTTCTTGAAATTATCTTGCCATTAAGCCTGTAGGTTTCAAACCTAATACTTCCAGTCTAGGAGTCGTCATTCTTGGGAACCATATTAATGATTTCCATGACGTTTCCATCCATTTCTCCATCAACATGTGAATTCAGAATTCCATAGCAAACATTACGTAAGCGCTTGAATAAGAGATAAGATTCATAGTCCACGAATCTTTAATCCCAATCCTCTGGTATAGAAGACAACATCACATGTGCGACTCTCTCAGAATTTGAATCATTTCTCAAATGCTTCCCAAGAGTCATGGCTGGACTAAATCTGCCCTCAATTGGTAAATCTAAACGAAATTCGATATTTTCATTCCTTAGAACACTTCATTGTTCGCTTTCCCAATCGTTGAAGTTGAGAAAGTTAAGCCTTGTTTTCATTGTTGGAGGTAAAGAATTACTGTCATCATTGTTATTACGGCGACCCATTTATGTCAAAAATAAGGCAAATTTTAATAATTATGTTTAAAATTTAAAGTACCACAAAACGCATTCATTAGGTAACTTTAAAACACTTTATTCAATAGTTAAATCTGCCCTCGATTGGTAAATCTAAACGAAATTCGAGATTTTCGTTCCTTAGGACACTTCTATGTTCGCTTTCCTAAATGTTGAAGTTGAGAAAGTTAAGCCTTGTTTTCATTGTTGGAGGTAAAGAATTACTGTCATCATTGTTATTACGGCTACCCATCTATGTCAAAAATAAGGCAAAGTTTAATAATTATGTTTAAAATTTAAAGTACTACAAAACGCATTTATTAGGTAACTTTAAAACACTTTATTCAATAGTTAAATGAACCCAATTGAAATTTAAGTGATTCCAAGATCCTTTAATTGTGCAATAATTGACCAGACTTTGGCCTTATACCATTAACCAATACATTTTCAAGGTGAGTAAACTCTTTACTGATTGCAACTCTTGTAACTCTTGGTTGAATAATTAATCATCACATGTTTAATTATTACCCTTAGCTTCAAGGTTCTAAACTCTTTAGATAACCTTGTTGAGTATAACCAATCAAAATAGTAAAATTTGTTTTACCCTCACTCCCCAAGGATAAATATGACACCCAGCTTTGGCATGCATGACCCATCATAAATGTCAAAGGTTTCGTTCGGGTTTTCAATTGAAAAAGCTACCTCAATATTACTGGGACCTAGATGTATTATATTGTTATTATTTAGTGAACTCTAACGCATCATCAATCAACATGAATAAAATCTAACATGCATAATCTACTAATGCAATAAAAGCATGACATAGTATGACCCCCTAGTCCTAAGAAAAGCTAGAAATGAAAAATGCTCCCACTTGAATCATCTTGGATCTCCATCCACCTTGCTCCTCCGGGCCTTCACTTCATGGGCTTCTTTGAACCAACACTATTTAAATAACTATTCTATTTATATTAAATAAAATTTACAAAAATACTTAGCGGTACGCAGATCGTATTTAGATTACAAAAATACATTATGATGCGCAGATCGTATTTAAGAATCTATGGGCCACACTAGTCTATATATGACAACATAATATCATATATTATAAAATTGCCACATAACAAATCACTCAACATGCTTGTCTAAACTACAACATTGAATGTTCATAATAAAGTCAACGCATTTCCTAAAATATTTTATATTTTAATTAAAATTAGATAATATCATATATTATTCATGACCGTTTATAAAAATATTATATATTCAATTTAGTCATGAGATAGAATCAAATCATATTTTAATCTAGAAAAATAAGTAATATTTAATCCTCTATGATTATCCTAACTAATTTAGGAGATTCTATCCTAATTACTAGCAAATCAAATAATTTTAAAATTAATTATATCCTAATCCAATTATGGATAATCACATTATATAAATCAATTATTATCCTTTTGGAATATGCTCAGAATATCCAAATCAATTTTATCTAAAATTAACCACTTTAATTTAGGATAATTATCAATTTAACTTTAAAAATAGATAATATCAAATTTTACAACTTTTAAAAAATTTGATTTTATCCTAAATAAAAAGATTTTATTCCAAAATAATTCATAATTATCTTGAAATAATTTTTCAAAACAGATTTTTTTTTTTGAAAAATACGTACCACACACGCCGGCCACCGTGGTTTACTAGCCGAAGCTAGCCACGGTGGCTGGCTGCTTTTTCCAGCAGCCACTGCCGTAAGGCAGCAGCGTGCAGTAGCTTCTGCTGGGCTGCAGGCCACCGTGGTTGGCTAGCATTGGCTAGCCACGGTGGCTGGCTACCTAACGGCAGCCATTGTCGCATAAGCAGCAGCAATAGCAGCTGCGGCAGCAGCTGTGCAACGCTTACACGCTGCTCCCCACAGCAACCTCGTACCTCTTTCCTTCCCACCCTCCCTCTCGGACTGCCACCTGGTCGCCAACCGGCGTGGCTGCGCCACCCAGCCGCGGTTGCCGACCTTAAATAATTTTTTTTTGTGTTGTTAATTTAATTAAAATAACATTTATCATAATTAAATCAAATCAATTTATAAGATTAAAACTAAATCACATTTAACTTTAACATTAGGGTTTATCATAAAATTAATCCCAATTTAATTCTAACTCTTAAAATTAAATCTGTGATCATACATAAAATATTTTTATGCATAAATCAATCAAATTAAAATTATGAAACAAATTTAAAACGTAATCAACTAACATAAGCATCAAAATCATATTTTAAGGGTAATATGGTCCGAAATTTTTTCAGTAAATTAGGGTTAGGGCTCGAAAATTTCTTACACTTTAGGGCTAAAAATCGGTCCTCTTCATGGCTATTTGAGCATAATTAAATCATGTTTAATCGATTCTAGAAGTTTAATCACATTAAAATAATAATTAAACCATAATTAAATTAATATCTCCCTCTTAATTAATTATAAAATTAATGTGGACATCAAATAATCGTATTATTATGATCTAGCGCATTCATGCAAGAGGCTAACTGATACCACTGTAGGAGTTTATTAGGTACTACGCAGCAGAAATAACATGAATCATATTCATAAAGCACCCTAACCAAGAATCGCATGCATAACACACAAGACACATAATCATACCTTTGATGCGTGAATTCTACGAAGCTATTAGACAGGCAAATCATGGAGAGAATAGAGCCCCAAGTGTTGCTCCTCTACTTAGTCCACGAGATTCGAACGAGCCGTCCACCAATACTAGATTGGTCGAGTGATTGAGGAAAACCGCGATCACCACCTTTTCGGACAACCGACCACCGCACCAACCACCACCACCACGAGACACCACCGGCGCCGAGGAGGAGGAGAGAGTTGTGTGAGAGAGGACTTTGAGAGGGGTTGGGTTTCATGTTTGCTAATTAGGGTTTGATCAAAAGATCAGTATACTGCATACTTGCAAACCTAGGCACCTAGTCTATCTATAATCTCATTATAATTAGACTAGGGCACGAATCCCCAAACCCTCCTTATTCCTCTATATAGCTGGCCACCTAGAGTGATGAGGCCCATGATGGGCCTCGTCCTCTAATGTTCGATCTAGCCCCTTTGTGTGACCTTATAGGATCCATCTAATTAGGCTTTGGCCTATTTTACTACTCCAAAGATCGTAAGTGCCTCTAGCTATGGAAAAACGACGACCCAAATCTCTGGACTTAATTATCTCCATAATTTGATCCAATTATATATCTAGTAATTGCACACGACGAAGACATAACTCCTTCAGAACATCCTTACAGACTCTATTTCAATAGGGACTTCAATCATATTAGCGGATGTTTCCCTCCATTTGTTGAAGAAAGAAGTAAACCCTTCGTTTTCTTTTTGCTTTAGCATCTCAAGTTGTCTATGGTCGGTCTCAATTTGAATATTACACTTATATCTATCAATGAAAGCATTTTTAATTCCATCCCACGTAGAGATCTTCTCGTTATCAAGGGAGATGAACCAATGTTGACAAACGGTTTCTAAAGATAGTGAAAATAGAGAGTGGAAAGCATTCTTATCAATCCCCTTAATTTTCATTACAGTTTCAAAGGCCTTTAAGTGAAAATAGGGATTGTCCGTTGGCTTGAACTTAGGGATATCATTGGCCTTGAACTTTTGCGGAAGAAGTTCCTTGTCCACTGAGACCCCTTGTGAGCTAATGCCTTGGAATCTATAGTCATTGGATATTTTGCTCAAGCTCTCTTGCAGGAGCTCCATTTGTTGTTGTTTCACAGGGTCATTCATTTGAAAACATAAATTTTTCAACACCTCAACCATGTTAGCCGCTTCCTTCCTAAGTTCGTTGACTTCTTCTTGAGTTGCCATTATCTTCTTAGCTTTTCTTTTCCGATTAACTGGTTTTTATCAAATTTAGTACTTGAAAAAAGGTGTTGTCCTTGATTAATCGCCCCTCTCTCCTTGACCAAGTGCTGTGGAAAGGGAAATTAGGGATAACTTTTTATAATAATTATTTTGACTCAAGCTCTATTCAACAAGCAATGGATGGGAAGAGAACATGGAAGGGAATAGAAATGGAATGAACCCTCAACTCAAATGACAGAAAAACGACTCATGCACGGACCCAAGACATGGTCATAGTGACATATACACGAAGTGTATGCTAAGACTAGTGAGTGCAAGTGACATGCTTTGACTCTTGTGTTTGACCATGGGACTAGACTATATGACGAGACTCGAGCAAAGACTAAGTTAAGACCACACCTATATGCATTAAACTAGACAGGTTGTAGTATATTAGTCATAACTTTTTATCTGTGACTCTGATTGGGACAAAACCAACACCAACTTAAAGATAAAATTTAGGGCTACAGATCCATATAATATACGACTTGTAACTCTTCTTAGAACTCTGGCTATGACCAAAACAAGTTGACACTTATGTAGTATACGGGAATAAAAATCCGGGTTTACTTTAAGAAACTATGACTCGATTTAAGGCATATTTATTAGTTCAAATTAATAAATTAATCAATTAAAAAAAGGTCCTTTAGTCATTGGTTAGTTTATTAAGACAAGTCAAACCAAACGGTTAGTTTAGTCACATATAAGCAATGCAGAAGTAGTCAAGTAGTCACAATATGATACTATGAGTTTGCAACCTAACCATGGCTCTAGTTCTCTAAAGTTCAAGGATATGGATTAGTCAAAGAGGGTCCACGGTTATGAGTCCAAATGCATCGCGCGGAAGCCTTACCTTTGGATGGGTTGACGCATATAGATGGGACCCCGCAAGTTAAAAACTTGCTTCAACGGTTTGGTGGATTCACAACTCGGATGTACCCGTCGTTGCTAGGAGTGTTAGATTGGGTAGATGGAGCGTGAACCCCCAGAGGGTTATGTCCATATATAGAGCACATATGGGTTTCAGAAAAGAGAGAAAAACCCAATCAGGAAATAGAATCGAGCCAATAGTGCTAGAACCTGTCAAAACAAGAAGGTAGAGTTCTGGCTCGGTATTGGAAAAACTTGGCGCCAGACGACAGAAGCACTTTACAGGCGACAAGCCTTGTTTTCTGACGCTAGTTCCTACATGCCTCAGCGGGTATCTGTGTTCTTAGAATTTTCCAGTTTTCGCAGTATTATTTCGATTCGAGTTGTGAAAGATATTTCTCAAATTTCCTACGTGTAAAAATTCTATGTTTTTTCCTCATTTCAGATAGTCTATCAAATGAGGACCTATTTTATGCATATGACAATAATGTTAATTAAAATTACGCACATGAAATACTTAGAACTTTTCGAGTCTCATCCGCTCATTCTAAATCATTGCCAAATTAAATTTTAGGAATTAAAACAGATATCCTCCCCAATGGAGTCGCCAAAAACTGTAGGGAATATTTCAAGCATTACCCCAAACTTGAACTCCACTATGATCATACACTTAAGCATGGTGGCGTCCAAAGGGAATACAAAAAAGAGAGCAAAAGAGTCGCCAACAAGTTTTAGGAACTTGTAAACCGTTCAACTCTAAACGGTAGACCCCTTTATGATCCATGAGATCGTCAACTCTAAAAGGTCTTGAACCAAATAAGGTTTGGGGATGAGGGTACGAATCCAATCTACAAAAGAAAGGACCCGCCCTATAAAATAGGCCTCTACTTTATTCTACTCGTATTCATGTGCGCTTTCTGACAAACATGCAAACATTAGATTAACCCTAAACCTGTTTATCTATGTTGATTGAATATTAATGCACAAATAAAACTATTATTGGCAATCACTTGAGTTAAAATCATATTAACCTAAACCAAATTATTAATTATCTTATTAAGCGTGATTTCGAGGACAAATTCCCTTTAAACCTGTATAAAAGGCGTGATCAAGCAATAACAACAATATATAACAAGCAACATAATAATAATCATGATAATAACAATAATAATAATAATAATAATTTTCATATCAATGCTAAAGCATAAAAATAATAGGAAGATCCTAGGCATGATACCAACAAGATTAATAACAAACCCTAGCATGTCACTAAACAATAATAAAGATCAAAGCTTTAGACCGATACTAACATGATATTAGAAAGCATAAAAGGCACCCTAAACATGATACTAGAAATCAATAAATAACATCCTTACATGATACTAGGAATTAATCAAATCTAAGCATGCTTTCTACATTGAAATAAATAGGGAGTAATCAAATTACTTACTTTGAAGCCTCGTACCTCTTTCTAATAACAAAATACACAAGTTAGTAAACTTCAATAAAATATTAATCAAAGAATTGAAAGAAAGAGTTTAAAAGTTTAGACTGGATTTGGGACCAAACCCTCAGAAATTATCAACCTTTTACGTCTAGGGCGAAGGCAACTTCGAACTTGGCTAGGTGTTTCAAGATCTTGTGAATGCGGAATTGTGTTTAGTAAAAGCTAATTTAGAAAGAGAGAGAGAGAATATCAAGTAATCCTTGATGAGAGTTGATGATTATCGATGATTGAAAACGGAGGTCTAGGGACCCTATTTATAGAAAAATAGTCCGGAAATAGGTAGAATTTGATAAGGAATAAAACTCCACGTTGTCGCCGCAAAACTAACTTGTAGCATGGCGACAAGCCTGTCGTTTGGCAACAGCTTGGATTTTGACGCGCTTTGAACACAAAGTCCATCTGGTGATCAAAATTGATCCGTAGAGTCCGTACGAAGGCTAAAATCGTCATTTTACATAAAACAATATTTTGTTCCAAGTAAAACCCATGAAAACACCATTATCAATCCTAATTCCATCAGGATTTAAGAGAACCTTCTAGAGAGTTGTAGAAGACTATAATCAATCGTAATAGCTTTAGGATTGATAATGGACATTTGGCCCTCCTCTAGATCATTGGGCCGCATGTAAGGATCAAACCGGGCCCAGTTTAGTATTTTGGCCATAACTTCCTCAATATTCATCGGAATTGGGCTTATAATATATCGTTGGAAAGCTCTTTGCGAGCCCCATCCAACTACACTATTATTGGAGCCTTATCATTACTGGATTGGCTATTTTCATAAAATAGAGTTGGTTTTCGAAAACAGAAAGAAAGATTTAATAAAAACTAACCGCAACACTTGACTTTTCACACTTTTACTTTGTTCTATTATGGTTCGACGCGAAAGGTATTCATCACTAGGTTTTGTTTTATGGAGACATAAATGGGTGTCTACACCATCCAACAACTTTTTTACTTCTGTTGCGGCCGCCTGAATCCTCTCTTCACCTTGATTCCTCTTCTCTTTGCCGAACATGCTTGATTGTTGGGTTCACCGCCAACTTATGAACAACCATATCTAGGCTGATGCCTAGCATTTTATGGACATCAATGATGAGTGACATTTATGGCACTCATTTGGTCCCTTTTTGGATGAATTCTATTTCATTTTATCTCTCTTTTCTTTAGTTTTCCTTAGTTTTATTCTAGTTTTCTTCATTTCATGCTTTTTGTAGTTAGTTTCTCTATTTTATGCATTTTCTAGTTTACTTGCTATTTTTCCCTTTTTACTTGCTTCTTTTTATCCTTTGATTGTAGGTTGTGATTGATTGTCCAAGGATTCCCGAGCTTCCTCTCCATGGTCTTCCATTGATTTTCATGCCTAAAGCTTGTGCAAGAAGTTTCAAGTCAAAGGGAGGTCCAAGGGGCATGCTTCAAGGCTTTGTATATGCCTTTCTCATGGCTTATACTCTTCAAGAAATTCAAGAAAGTTTCTGCCTACCTTGTCCTCCATCATCATCATCTAGGATGTGTGCACCACTTGAGCTAGGACAAAGAGAAGAAGGGGGAAAACCCAGCTAGGTGCGGGCGCACCCAGGGAGTGTGCGGCCGCACATTGGTCGGGTGCGGCCGCACACCTGGTGCGTGCGGGCGCACCAATCTGGGTATGTTCCCGTGCGCGCCACTCTCTCTCCTCCAAGCGCCCGCACTGGCGTGGGTCTATTTTTGGACGTCAATCCCAACTTCATCTTTGTATTGATAGTTATTTCTTTCCTTTTATGGAGAGAATTAGATATTCATTAGAGAGAATTAGATTAGATTAGAATTTTAGAGAGAGAAACTCAAGGATTGAAGATAGAGAAACTCATGGTTTTTGGTGATTGTTCAAGAATTCTTCATTGTAATTGATCTTTAGATCAAAGTTTTGTAAGGATCTTCTTCTTGATTTTAATACAAGTTTGATTCTAGTTGATTTCATTTGTTTTCCATGTTATTGTTTGATGATTGATTGAAGTTTTATTGATTTTTTTATTGATGTTGATTTGATCTTTGATTTCAACTATGTTGATGATGAAATTGATGATTAGTGTAGTTTTGATCTTGATTTCCATGGCTAGTGAGTAGTTTTCTAGCTAGGATAATTGATAGAGTTGATGATATGATTAAATTTGGTTGATAATTCATGTGCATGTGTGTGATTGATTGGAGTTTGGCCATCTTTGATTATTGCACTAGATTGCATTGTGAGCTTGCTATGATATGGACCATTGATTAGTAACTTGCAATTTCACGATTGAGGTGCTTTGTGACGTTCCCTAGGTAGTGTTTAGCGTAGTTGACGCTAGTTAGACCTCTAGGTGAACTAACTTGGTATGCTCTTTTGGATACATGATTGATCTTCCTTCCTATCACTTGACTTAGTCGGTTTGACCTCCCAAATTACCATTTTCCATAACAATTACATGTGGATCCATTGCCCTAGTGTCTTTTAGATTGATTTCATACAAATTCTTGCATCATTTAGCTCTAGCTCTAGTTTCCTTCATAAACCCCTTTACTTGACTTCGGAATAGCTTGACTTAGGCATTGTGCATTCGACCTCCATTCCCTTGGGTTCGACCTTGACTTACCACTACACTTAATAGGGGTTTGTTAAGTTACAAATTTTGTTTGATTGGGTGGGGTGGTAGCCCAACGACCTACCGTTCTTCATCCCATCAAAATAGCGCCGTTGCCGGGGAATGGTGCTTTGAGTGCATGTTGTTGTTGAGTCTATTTCACTTTATTTGCAAAATACAAAAAGATTTTACACTTTAGGCTACACTTGTAGCCGTGCTACTTATATTTTCTTTGAGTTTTGTATGCATAGGTCCCGAGATCGTTCTTTTGTTCCCTTTGATCCGGAGATTGAAAGAACTCTCTCAAGGAGGAGAGTAGCTAAACAAGACATTGGATTATAGTTCCTCAAGCGAAGAAGAGATTGAACAAGAGCAAGTCATGGGAGAACAACCAAGAGTTGCCTTGAAAGAATTGGGAGTGCCCGGTGCATATAGGTTCGAGAGCGGCATAGCTCCACCTACAACACCGGCAAATGATTTTGAAATTAGGCCGGCAATGATCACCCTAATTGAGAGGAGACAATATAGTGGGGCAAAGAACGAGAGCCCATTGAACCATCTTAAGGAGTTTGAAAAATATTGTAACACAATCAAGGTTAATGGAGTGTCTCAAGAATTTATCCGCCTTAAGTTGTTCCCTTTCTCTCTCATAGGAAGATCTTTGGAATGGCTAGACAAAGAGGTGAAGCCCAATTCATTGAGAACGTGGGATGATGTCACTAAAGCTTTCTTGTCCCGTTTCTATCCTCAAAATAAAACGGCGGAGGCAAGGGCTTTAATTCAAGGGTTCAAGCAAAAGCCAAATGAGAGTCTTTATGAAGCATGGGAAAGATTCAAGGAGTACCAAAGAGAATGTCCTCACCACGGAATTCCAACATATCAATTGATCCAAATCTTCTATGGTGGTTTGAGTCCTCAAGGCAAGGCATGTCTTGAAGGAGGGGCCGGTGGTCCAATCATGAACAAAACCGAAGAAGAAGTTGTGGACATAATAGAGGATGAGGTGACTTACTATAGATATTGGCAAGATGGGGAAAGAGATTCTTCAAGCAAGCAATCTTCGTTGTACTCGGTGGACCATCTCAATGCCATCAACAATCTTTCCTCTCAAATGACAAACTTGGGAAAGGAGATGATGGCAATCAAGGCCAAGTTGGAAAGTGTTTCTTCCTCTTCTCAAGCTTCAAATCTTCCCTCCCAAATTAAGGGTAGAGGTACTTCTTCTAACTCTCAAACTCCTTCTACTTCACATAATATGCCTATGGGATGTTTGTTTTGTGATGTATGTGGATCATATGACCATGATTCTAGCAATTGCAATAATGAATGTGTTGATGAATTTGACAACAATGAGTGTGAGCATGTAAATTTTGTGTCAAACAACAATGTCCAAAGGTTTGATAATCCAAGAGGCCAATGGAATAGGAATTACCAAAACCAAGGCAATTTTGACAACTATAATCATTGTGGTGGTTATAGGAACCAAGGGAATCAAGGTTCTCGTGGTAACCATAACCAAGGTTATAGTGGCCAAAATCAAAGCCAAAATTATGGTAATCAAAACCAAGGTTATGGAAATCATAACCAAGGTAATGGTAACCATAATCAAGGTGGTGGTAACCATAATCAAGGTTATGGTCAAAATCAAAATAGGGGTAATTGGAACAATCAAGGAAGGGGAAATTTTCAAAACAATGCTCAAAGAGGTCCCCCTCCCGGATTTGTTTCAAAGACTCAAGGTGAAAATTCCTATTCACAACCTTCTTCTCCTAGGACCACTTTGGAGGAATTGATTGATAAGCAAACCAAGATCATTAACACCTATATGGCGGTTAGTGATAAGAAATTCAATGAGATGATGACTCACAATAAGATGCTTAAGACTCAAATAACCCAATTAGGAAGCACTATTAAGGATTATGCTAGTCCTTCATCTTTGCCTTCCCAAGGTGTTGAACCAAAGAAACCTGTGTATTCTATTGCCACTAGTGGAGGAAATGACTTTAGTGAGGGAGTTTCTTGTTCAAAAGAGGGAGAAGATGAGAGTGGTGCTATAGAGAATGAAGATGAGAGGGTTGAGTCTAAGGAAATTTATTGTGAGGTTGAGGAAAAAGAAGAAAGTGTTGTTGAAAAGATGAGTGAGGTAGAGAGATTTCCCGATCTACCATACCCCCAAAAATACTTGAGATTCAAAATGGATGAGCAATTTGGGAAGTTCCTTGAAGTTCTTACGGAAGTCCATGATTCCACACCCTTTACCGAGCAAATTCCCGATATGCCTAAGTACTCCAAGTTTCTTAAGGAGATACTAGAGGAGAAGGAAAATTTTGATGAGGGTAGTTCAATGGAAGGAGGGAAGTGTTTTAGTGCTCTTGTCCATGGTGAGCTTCCGGAGAAAATGGAAGATCCGGGGAATTTTTCAATCCCTTGCCAAATCAAAAAGATGGTTTTTGAGAGTGCTTTGTGTGACCTAGGGGCTAGTGTGAGTATTATGCCCTTTTCGGTTTTCAAGAGGCTTGATCTAGGTGAGCTTCAACCATCTAATATAACACTTCAATTGGTCGAACGCTCTATTAAGTTTCCTAAGGGGAGAATTGATGATGTCCCTCTAAAGATTGGAGAGTTTGTCTTTCCCGTGGATTTTGTTGTTTTGAAGATTGAGAAAGATGAGCATATTCCAATCATTCTAGGGAGACCTTTCTTAGCCACCTCGGGAGCCTTGATAGATGTGAAGGGAGGCCGAATCACTTTGAGATGTGGAAAATTAGAAGAAAGTTTTAAGTTGAAGCAAATGCATGAGTCCTTATCTTGTGTGCAAGATATAGCATGTGCTAGTCTTTCTCGTTCCATTGATGATGTGTGCATGGTTGATTCTTCTACTAACAATACTTTTAAGGTTGTTAATGATGTTTGTGCAAGTTTTGATGATGTTAGTGAAGAAGAAATTGTAATTCCAAAGCTACGGGATGAGAAAGAAATTGAGATTCCAAATTGGTTCAAGCTTTAAGATGAAGAGACAGCTTCCATGGTTAAGGATGTTGGAGTCAAGCCGAAGAAAAAGGCCCGTGACTCGAAGAAATTAAGAAAAATAAAGAAATTGAGAAAAGAGAAGGAAGAATTTGAAAAGAATTTTGTGAAGGTTTCATTAAGCAACGATGAGAAGTTGCTCAAAATTGAAGAAGATTTTGCTCCATCAACTACCTTGAAGAAGGTGGTGTTCTTTGACCCTCCATGATTTTGAGGAAGGGTCGAGCTTAGGACCTTAAGCAAGCGCTTCCCGGGAGGCAACCCGGAGTTTCTAACTTTTCCTTTTGATTTTTGAATTTTCTTATTTTTGGTTTCTTTTATCACTTTGTCTTTTCTTTCACTTTTCTACTTGATTGGATTTTTAGGATGACTTTTGCGGGATTGGAATTCTACAAGAATGCATGGTGAATGAGAATGGAAGGTGTTCGTGGCACAAACTATATTTTGTTCGATTCTAATCGAAATTTGAGGTAAAAAGGGTAAGAATTTTAGAGAGGTAAGATAGGAAATCCATGTTTTAAAAGTTGGAGGAATTTGATACTTAGTGAGTTTTTGTGGTGAGCACCTGAATTTTCAACTTTGAGGTCTTTGAAAATGATTTTAGCTACTGCCTATGTTGTTCCTCATCACCATCATGATTCATGTGCGCACCCAAATAGGCAGTAAGTATCAAAAATATGAGAAAAAGGAAGATTTGGAGACGCACAGGGGTGTGCGGCCGCACACAAGGCTTGTGCGGGCGCACAGCCTGCGTGTGCGGGCGCACAGTCTGCGTGTGCGGGCGCACACCAGTTTTGTGCGGCCGCACATAGCTGGACGTGCAATATATCTTCTTCCTCCTCCTTCTTCCCTTCATTTCATCACTTCCCCTTATCTTCCTCACACATAACCCTCCTCCAAACCCTTGTGCGCACCTCTAACCCCCTTATTCACCATCAAAAATCTCTCAAATCCTCACTAAAGTCACTCCATTTTCACTTAAAATCACTCACAAACCTTCCTACACTCAAAATTCCTCACAAATTGACCCAAATTTCACTCACTCTCTCTCCTACTCTTGTTGGCCGAAAATTGGGGCTTTTGTAAGGAGTCGAAATTTCTTGCTCTAAGTTGGTTAATCTTGCTTCTTTTATGGTATAATCACTAATCCTTGCTTTAATTTTGCCAATTATATCATAATTTTGCATAGATTGAAAAATTGTATGAGCATGAATAGTGTAGTATTGGTTTTATGATTTTTGATGCTTGATCTTGATATTGGTTGTGATTTGGTGATGTTTATTGATTGATTTTTCATAACATTGTATTGTTTGTTGATTTTGTAGTGATTCTCATCATTTTTGGTTGATATCTTGTGAGTTGGATTTTTGGAATATGGGTAGTATGTTGTGATTGTTGGTATTGGTCTTGTGGTTGTTCTTGAATTGTTGAAAGGAGTTTTTCTTGGATTATTGGTGTTGTTGATTGGTTTGGAATTGGTTTTGATTGAAAGGAAGTGTGAAATTGGAGTTTGGTGATTTTGGTAGTAAGTGGTGAATTTGGGTGTGGTATTCTTGGTTCATTGGTTTTGCTCATTGTTCATTGTTGGTGACCTTTCTCAAACTCTCAAACATGTCTAAATACATAAAGAAACTCACCAAGAAAAGAAAAACCGATGTTATCATCAATGAGCCTCGCCCAAGTACCTCCTCAAGGCCGAGTACATCTTCTAGGCCGAGTACTTCCAACCCCTCTTCCTCTCAAACACGACCTCCAACCTCTCTACCCAAAAAGAAAAATTTCACCGACAAACAAAAGACCTTCTACCAACAGTTGAAGGAAGAGAGAACCCTCAAACAAACCCGCCATTATTTCCAACCCGACATGGTAAAATTGGGGATTGATGATGATGTGCGGTCGTTGCTCTTAAACCTTCGGTTGGGTTCTTTCATCACCGATGCCTATCGCACCTACAAGGAGCCTACATTGGAATTCTTGGCTACCTTGGAGCTTGTACCCGTAGGAGGGGTATATCGGGTGCGATTCCAATTGTTCAACCATATCTTCGATCATTCCTTGGAAAATTTCAACGCGGCATTGGACTTTGATCCTCATGGGGATATTTTGAACGTTGAACCCTATATCTTCCCGGAGTACGATCACAACTCATGGTGGGAAGACATCTCGGGTGGTAACGAGATTATCACCAACAGGGCTAAGATTTCATCGGTGTACCAACCTTGCCTTAGGGTTGTGCATCGTCTTTTGGGCTATGTGGTGTTCCCTAAACAAGAGTTGGGGAAATTGAGCAAGATGGAGCTCAAGGTCTTGTGGTTGTCTACCCGCCCGGAGTATGTGGGCCGGTTGAACTTGGGGTATATCTTTGCCCAATATTGTGTGGACCTTCGTGGCCGGAGTTCGGGAGAGATCCCATGCGGGGGCATGGGACTAGGCTCTTGACTCACCTTCGCCTTGATGCATATCTCCCATTTTGTAAGGAGATTGGGGATAGCACCTCCCTCTACCTTGACATGCAACAATTGGGTCAAATCCAATTCATCTCCAAGGGCTATAGTGAAGGGAGATATGAATGGCTAAGGGGCAATGAGCATTGGTGCTATTTGCCTAACCCCGGCTTGACTTCTTTGGCCCGGATCGCCAACAATGTGTGGCATGTCCCCAAGTCCTTTCGACGTCCTAACTTCGACTCCGATGAGGATGAGGAAGATGATGAAGAAGAGCAACAACAACAACAACAACAACAACAACAATTTCCACAACAACAAGTTCCTCAAGAACAAGAACAAGGGCAACATGCTTATGCCAATGCCGATTTGAGGGCTCTTAGTGAGCAATTGAGTGGATTAAAAATCCACGTAGATGGCATGTATGATCAAGACTTTGGGGCTTTCTCTGAACAACTAAGAGGTATTCAAGAAATGCAACAAGGTATGTTTGCTCAACAACAACAAATTTATGATGCGGACTTCGAACTCACTTTGCCAGATAACTTCACCCCTCTTGCTTCTTGGCAACAAGATCTTTTCAAGGGGCATTATGGGTGGCCCGAGGGGTACACCGGAGGATGGGAGCCTTACCCTCATCCCTTCGATGACCTCGAGCGCAACAAGGACCCCAATGGGGCCGGGCCGAGTGGTAGTGGTGGTGGTGATGGTAGTATTTATTAGTTCCCTTTTGCTTTTCGTGCTTTTTTCCTCCATCCCTTATATTTTTGATGCATGTTTTGTTTTGTTTGGGATGTTGAGATGTATTTTTGTCTAGCTTGGGGGAACTAATAATTTGCTCGGTGACCAATTTTGTTGTTGTGTACATACCTTAGTTGTTTGCATGCTTATTTTTATTCCTCTTGTTTGATTTCCTCATTTTCTTGATCTCTAAGCTACCTTCCTTGTAGCTAGCTTGCTTGCCCTATTTGTTTGGATGCTTTTTGTTTGTGATGATGCTTTGCTTGTGATGTTGTTGTTGTTGATCCCTAATATCCAAATCCCTTCAATCCAAAACCCTTTGATCCAAATCCCTTGAATCCACATCTTGTAGTTTAGTGTAGTTCTTTAGTTAGTTTAGACTTTCTTGCTTTCTTAGTTTCATTTCTTTTATTCTTTCTATTCTTTGATTAGTTTAGCTTTTATTTCCTTTGGTTGTATATACTTTTTGTTTAGATTAGTTTCCTTTAATTTGTTGTTTTCTTTTCTTTGTTTTGAAGTTACTAACCATTTTCTTTGTTCATAGTTTCTTTTATTTCTTTTTCTCACTTGGTTCCTTGAAGAGCTTTTGGATATGGAATGCAACGAGGTGGTTTCTACTTGCTTCGTTTATTTTTGCTAAGCTTGGAAGCCCGGTGAGACCTTTCTTATTTTTCTTTTTATTTTCCTTGGTTGCATAGAATAGGATTAGTTTAGGGGAAGTTGAATGGTTCGAGGATGAATGCTTGTTAACACGTAATGTGTTTGGGATTGATGACGTTGATGTCGATCAATCACTTGTTTGTCGATTGGGATTTTTATGTGTTTCATTTGCTTTCTAGTCCATTGCATGCTATTTCTCCTATATTTCCTTTTCTATGTCTCCCTTTTCTTTTACTTTGTTTTCTTTTATTTTCCTTTTCTTTTACTTTCCTTTATTTTTCTTTTTATTTTTGATGTGATTTTGAGGCTTTATTTTTCATTTTACTTATGAAATGAACTTTGTACATTGGTCTGGTCTTGTCTTTTGCATGATTTTCTTCCTAGGTTGTAAAGGTATGCACGGTTTGAGACTATGTCGGTTGACTCTAGGATAGGTGTATGCTAGGGTAGTTGGTTTGAACTAGGAGGATCATGAAGCCGGATTCTACTTGTTTGTGGCATGTTGGTAGTTGCTCCCTATAGTCAATTTGACACCATTAGCGAGTTTTTGCCACATCCTTGTGAGATTACTTGTTTTTCAACCCTTCAACATTTCTTGTATGAGCGGTGTGGATCCTCAAACCCGAGACCGAATTATCAGGAAGGACAAAGGCACATTTTTCGGGGTGGTGTTTTTCATTTTTGATATATTTTGTTATTTTCTTTATTTTTGGGTTTACATTTGCCTTCTTGCATCTATTTGAGCCTTATCCCTTCTTTTCAAGCCACATCTTTAGTTATTCGACCTTTTGTTTCATTTTCTTCTAATCTTGGTTTTTGTGAAGCAAATTGATCAATTGTGGTAGACTTTGTGGTGAATGAAGTTGGACTTTTGGTTTTTATGAATGAAAGTTTGTGATATCATTTTCTTTGTGCACAATGGCAAATATTTGTGAAAAAGCCGTCCTACTTCATAAAAGGCATGGACCAATAAGTTGCATATAGAAAAAGCCGTCCGAATTAAGTAAAAGGAAAGGACATTGCAAATTCATAAAATAAAAAAAAAACAAAAAAATTGAAAAAATGATGAATTCAAAACTATTTTGATGTATTCTTTTCTCCTTCTAAGCATTGAGGACAATGCTTCATTTTAGCTTGGGGGAGAAGCGTGTACGCTTTTTGTATATATTTTTGTGAGTATAGCTTCAAGTAAGCTTGGGGGTGTTGTTTTTGTTTGGTAATTTCTTGATTGTGGTGTTAAGGATTGATCACCCTTTTGCTTCACTTTTTAGGAAAATCACCAAATTTTAAATTTTAGCCTACCTTCACCCTTTATGCCTTACGTTACAACCTTTGGGAAAGACCTTTCGACCTAGATAGTTGAGTCACTATTCGGGGGAGGGTATCATGGGTCATTTCCTAAGGAAAGGGGATGCATAGTCAAGATTGTCGAGTAGCCTAAAAATAATTCTTTTTCCGGTTCCTTCGAGGAATCATTGGGACACTCACTAAGGGGAGATTTGAGACTAGTGGGGAGAACGCGGTAAGATTGTTTGGGATGAACGTGGATTGTGATGACTAGTTCCTATGCCTAGCATACCCTATGTTTCAATCAACCTTAGATATCTTGAAAAGTGCATACCTTAACTACTTGAGAAATATTGTCATTCATTTGCATTATAGTCTTTATGTTAGTTCATTTCGCAAAGGTTTGTTTTCATTTTATTTTCCTTCCTTTTTATGGTTTGCCTCATTGATGTTTGGTGTAGAGTTATGGGTCAAACTCTTAGGATACCCTTACGAGACCTCACTCGTCCTCATAGGCGACTTTGGGGTTTAAAGGGCTTGTTGTAGCTAAAAGCAACCGTGATTCCTACGACAGTGAGTCTTAGTGTATATTCTTATCTTGAGTCTTTTTCTTTTTCTTTTTCAAATAAAATTTTCATCCTTTATCTTTCTTGCTTTGTTTTGCTCGAGGATGAGCAAAAGTTTAGCTTGGGGGAATTTGATGAGTGACATTTATGGCACTCATTTGGTCCCTTTTTGGATGAATTCTATTTCATTTTATCTCTCTTTTCTTTAGTTTTCCTTAGTTTTATTCTAGTTTTCTTCATTTCATGCTTTTTGTAGTTAGTTTCTCTATTTTATGCATTTTCTAGTTTACTTGCTATTTTTCCCTTTTTACTTCTTCTTTTTATCCTTTGATTGTAGGTTGTGATTGATTGTCCAAGGATTCCCGAGCTTCCTCTCCATGGTCTTCCATTGATTTTCATGCCTAAAGCTTGTGCAAGAAGTTTCAAGTCAAAGGGAGGTCTAAGGGGCATGCTTCAAGGCCTTGTATATGCCTTTCTCATGGCTTATACTCTTCAAGAAATTCAAGAAAGTTTCTGCCTACCTTGTCCTCCATCATCATCATCTAGGATGTGTGCACCACTTGAGCTAGGACAAAGAGAAGAAGGGGGAAAACCCAGCTAGGTGCGGGCGCACCCAGGGAGTGTGCGGCCGCACATTGGTCGGGTGCGGCCGCACACCTGGTGCGTGCGGGCGCACCAATCTGGGTATGTTCCCGTGCGCGCCACTCTCTCTCCTCCAAGCGCCCGCACCGGCGTGGGTCTATTTTTGGACGTCAATCCCAACTTCCTCTTTGTATTGATAGTTATTTCTTTCCTTTTATGGAGAGAGAATTAGATATTCATTAGAGAGAATTAGATTAGATTAGAATTTTAGAGAGAGAAACTCAAGGATTTAAGAGAGAGAAACTCATGGTTTTTGGTGATTGTTCAAGAATTCTTCATTGTAATTGATCTTTAGATCAAAGTTTTGTAAGGATCTTCTTCTTGATTTTAATACAAGTTTGATTCTAGTTGATTTCATTTGTTTTCCATGTTATTGTTTGATGATTGATTGAAGTTTTATTGATTTTTTGATTGATGTTGATTTGATCTTTGATTTCAACTATGTTGATGATGAAATTGATGATTAGTGTAGTTTTGATCTTGATTTCCATGGCTAGTGAGTAGTTTTCTAGCTAGGGAAATGGTGAAGCATGTTTGAGTGATGGATTAGAGTAATTTGGGGATAATTGATGGAGTTGATGATATGATTAAATTTGGTTGATAATTCATGTGCATGTGTGTGATTGATTGAAGTTTGACCATCTTTGATTATTGCACTAAATTGCATTGTGAGCTTGCTATGATACGGACCATTGATTAGTAACTTGCAATTTCACGATTGAGGTGCTTTGTGACGTTCCCTAGGTAGTGTTTAGCGTAGTTGACGCTAGTTAGACCTCTAGGTGAACTAACTTGGTATGCTCTTTTGGATACATGATTGATCTTCCTTCCTATCACTTGACTTAGTCGGTTTGACCTCCCAAATTACCATTTTCCATAACAATTACATGTGGATCCATTGCCCTAGTGTCTTTTAGATTGATTTCATACAAATTCTTGCATCATTTATCTCTAGCTCTAGTTTCCTTCATAAACCCCTTTACTTGACTTCGGAATAGCTTGACTTAGGCATTGTGCATTCGACCTCCATTCCCTTGGGTTCGACCTTGACTTACCACTACACTTAATAGGGGTTTGTTGAGTTACAAATTTTGTTTGATTGGGTGGGGTGGTAGCCCAACGACCTACCGTTCTTCATCCCATCAATCAAACACAAATAAATCTTTGAATTCTCTCTCTAATTTACTAAGCCATCTCCAAGCAAACCCATAGTTGTGGTTCCCACCTTGATCGTCTGATCAGGTTGGTCGGGGTCAAGCACTATGTCTCTATGATTCTCGGCTGGCTGTACCTTTAAATCTTCTAGTCGGCCTACGGTCATTAACTGGTATGCATGGTGTCTTTTGATCGACTTTAGTTTTTGGCCGACCTGGTATGCTTGGAATGACCCTTCATTTGAGTTTTCCTCGGACGATTTTCCTTGTCCACGAGCGGTTGGCTTCATGGCTAGCTGATTACACTTCTTTGCTATCTTTTGGTTACCATGAATGGAACCAATCTTTCCATCTGTATCAAATGGGGGACGATTACTGCCTTAGCTATAGTTATTTAGAGCAATCGAGGATAACAATATAGCCTATGAGCTCTTTGACTACCAGGAAGTGGACGACCATGTCCTTTCCCTCTCCCTTCTTCCCAAATCGGATAGACAAGTCAATTCGTCCAACCGAGTGGATGAATACTCCCACCAAAATCCAATAAGTGGATGGGAAATATCCTGGAGGGCATCTTCTAGAAACTTCAGGTTCTTCAAAGATCCTAGACTGATTATGTTAGACGAGCTTCCAGAATCTACCAGCACTCGGCCGACTTTCAAGTTGGCAACCTTCATGATGAATACCATAGGGTCATTGTGGGGGGCTTTAATTTTGCCTTGGTCTAACTCAAAGACCGTCACCTCTGGGAAAGGTTCGTCCTTTACCCCTTCTGTGTGCATCACCTTCATAAACTTCCAAACATCTTGCTTAAATCCTTTCATATTTGGGCCGCCTGTAGCGAAGCTGCCTGATATAACGGCAACGAACCCTGAATCAGTAATGTCTCCATCATCTTTTTCCTTATCATTCTTGTTCTTCTCGGATTTTTTGTCTTTCGGAGTATAGGTGAACTTAGACTTCATGTTTTACGGATTGAGCATGCCCTTCTCAGCCAGCTTGTCTAGAAACCTTTTCAAATTGTTGTATTTGTTCGTGTTGTGCTCCACATCCTTGTGGTAGTGACAGTACTTGTTCTCGTTTTCGTACTAGATCGAGCCCATCAACGGTTGAGGCTTCTAAACTCGAATTTGTCCTTGATTTCCATCAAAATTGAATAACAATCCTTGTTTAATTCAGACTAGGTTTTGTACGTCTTGGGTTTCTTTTACTAGGTCTCTTGGCAGTCGGCCACCCAGACTTAGCTTCTATTATTTTTTTTCATTCTTTCTTTTTCCCGGTCGAGTCTTGTTGAGTAGATTGTTTCTTCTCAGCCCCCTTAGCCATTACTTCTGCTTTTGTAAGCCAACAGATATCAACTGCCTTAATATAGGCTTTGGCTTCTCGTAGCACACCATCATATGTACGGACCTTTTTCTGACCAAGTCAAACTTGAAACCATTATGCCTTAACCACCGGAGAAATTCCAAATAGGCCATTTTGTCCAGCAGATTATAAATGATAGAACCTCTGAACGTGTGAGCACAACCCTTCGTTCTTTCCTTCGACGATTGTTGCCAAGTTAAGATCGGTCTTTAGAAGGAGGATATTGTTAGAGAAGTTTCCAACAAACAATAGAGTGAGAGTTGTAAAACAATTAATGCACCCACCCGGTAGGCTATTAAACCAATCTTGCACCACGCCCTTAAGGGTGGCTGGGAGCATCTGCACCATGTGGCGTCGTCCACACTTTTTAAATACATCAAATTTCTGTATGAAGTTATATGTTCTTCTAGGTTTCTCGTACCACCATAGCCACCCAAAAGTACACTCTTTACCTTTGTTGGTTGAGGAGAGTTGAGAATTTCTTGAGAAAACGGAGGCAGCTTGTCACCAAGATTTAACAAGCGCATTTTCCAATCAATGGGCTAAGGTTGTGGGGCTGGTCCAGCTAGATATGCTGCCTAGCCATAATGCCTGTACTGTTCGAAGATAGAGGGATTAGGCGGTAGAATTGCATTGAAATTTTGGGAAACTTAATATAGAAGCAGTTGAACAACCGGGATTGGAGTTTGAGTGCAGTGAGCTTAACTTCTGCTGGTCCTGGCCAAGCTGGTATGCTTGGAGAGGGTGTGGTTAAAGAAATCACCCGGCATAGTTGGGGTGGAGGCGGTGTTTGAATAGGCTATTCGTTCACGCTACTTATACCGAATGTACTCCCTTGCATCCTTCCAATGTCGAGACAGCTCAGTTATCTCCTACTAAGGTTGTTTTGTCTACCCCCTAACCAACTCCGTTTTCTTGAGGAGCCTAGGCATATCCGTCCGTGGCACTCTCGGTGAACGTTCATGTTGACACAATGGGATAATCCCAGCATCTACATACGGCCTTGCTCTGAGCTTTCTTTTGAGTGCCCTATCCTCCTCTCTAAGGCGGTGGCCTAGAAGAAGAAGGCATCTTACTCTCAAGCTCTCTTTGGATCTTGCTCAAGGCGAGCTGGAGATCACCAGAGGATCCTCGACCTCATAGAATGAGGCAGTCTGCCATAACAGACGAGTATCTCCACAAACGCCGCCAAATGTTTCGAGGATTTTTGTGATTTCCTCAAGCTACTAGTCACGTTCTAAGACAGACGGGCTAGGGTACCAGCAAAGCAACGAATATTCCGTTTATTCGTCTCGGACGATCAAGACAATAATCGGAAACAAAAAAACTAGAGAGAGAAAGTAGAGAGAAGTTGGAACTCTTAATGCTCTTTTGTGTTATGTCACAATCCACCCCTCTCATCATAAATGATTGGGGTATTTATAGGTGTGGGAAATTGTGCCTCTTAGGGTTAGTGCCCTTAAATTCCGTGCTCTGATTGGCTGCGCAATCAGGGAGGGGCACGTGTCCTGGGGGCGCCGTTTTGCAGCTTTTTCGGGATTTAGGCTCTTGATGCAAGGAATCCCATTACTTTCTTTTCAGATGCTCCTTTTAGAGTTTATATCTGTCGTCTTCCTATAGGGACACGTGCTGCCTTTTAATTTGGGCCACGTGTCTCTATTGGATTGGACCACGTATTTTGGGTATTTACCTTAGATAGTTTGATTGATAATTTATGTTGAAATGGTGGTAGTGATACTTCCTAGTCTACCTTGACAAAGTACTCCCTCTGTTCCTGAAAGAACGACCCATTTGGGTTGATTACGGGTATACAGAAAGTTAAGTAAAATTATATTGGAAAGATAAATTTGCATGGGGTTTGTAAAAAAAAAAAAGTGAGAAAGTAATACAATAACATGGAAAATCAAATTTTTATATGGGGAAGCTAATTTTGCACAAATATTGTTGCAAATTGGTGGGTGCTTTAATGCAAATGGGTCAATCTTTTTGGGACTAAAATTAGGCCAAAAGGGTCGTTCTTTCAGGGACGGAGGTAGTACTAAAATTGTGAAAATTCAGAACTTTATAGTTAAATGAACATGTTTAATTCCCGTCAAAAAAAAAAAACAAAAACAAAAAACAAAAACAAAAACAAAAACAAAACAAAAAAAACGATCATGTTAATAAATTTACATGAATTTAATTCTCACTAAATTTAATATCATTAAATTTAAACTTTATGGAAATTTGTACGTTAATTTTTTTTGTCAACCAGATACTTAATTATGAAACTCAAAATAGTGCGACAATCAAAAGGATATAATAAGCTGAGGAAGTAATTATATATAGGTAATGCTATATGTAGCCCTAAGGGCTATATATAAGCATTGAATATACTCTTGAAAATTGTATAAAATTAGAAATTTATGACAAACACACGCGTAGATTAGTGTAATTAGTGTTTATATTTTGATGATTTCTTAACTTTTTACGATTTTTAGGTGTAAATTCAATGCTTATATGTAGCTTTAAGGGCTATGTATAGCATTTTCCATTATATATTGGTGCCCTCTTTAAATTGTGTTGCATTACTCCTTACAAATTTCACTCATAATAAACAACTTTTGTAGACTAGTACACTACAACGTGTTGGCCATTCTAATAATCCGAGGGGATAACAACAAATGTGGTATACCTAATCTCTACGACCCACAAAATATGTGTAACACTAATAAGTACTCCCTATCAAATCATAATTAGCAAAAAAAAAAAGTGCATTTTATTTCAATATTCAAAGATAACAATATAATGAACACAGTGTATGAATATTTTCCACAAAAGGTAGCAAAATATTATGTTTTGTGATCGTATTCGTTCAAGTATCAAAACAATAAACCTCGCAGATTAAGTTTAATCCGGGAGGTTTACAAAAAAAAATTATAGGATGTAAAAAAAAAAAAAAAAAAAAAAAAAAAAAAAAAAAAAAAAAATCTAAGAGTGAAGAAACCTAACCAAGGAAAAAAAAAAAAAGTCACCTGAACAAGAGTGTCAATATTACAGTAAAAATTAGCAAACAAAAGATGTTGGACACTAATGGCCAGCACCTCCTCTGCTTGGTCCAGAGGCCAATCTTACACCCAACTTTCTGAGCATATGATTAATATTGTGATCCCATGAACCCAAAGAGGAGACCTTCTCAAGACTTATGTGAACGCTGCTAATAATGCTACTACCGTTGTCGTTGCCGCTGTCGCCACGGTCGCTGTCGGCTGTCCGAAGAATTCTGCTGCAGCTTGTAATGTTAATGTTTGTTGAGCATAGTAGCATGAAAATAGCCATTGCTACCAAGAAACTCTTGTTGATGGTTAACATGTCTAAATGTTTTAGTTTTTGTTTTGTTGACGTAGTTATGATTTTGAGTAGCTAACTTCGATAAATGATATAAAGTGGGGTCCACTTAAATTTTGAGTTGGGGATTTATTTTTGGCTTGGCATATCTTTTCTCCGCCCAAAGCCCACGTATGTGAACATAGATTTGGATTTTATGAATTGTGGGGTTGCAAAAAGGGTTGCAAAATAGGTGTAGCCGTGTTGCATCTTTTCACTTTTTTTTTAATAATGAAAAAAAAAAAAAAAAAAACCTTGCTTTGCCTAGAGGCATCGACAGACCAATAGACCATAATCCGGAAATCTGGTCACTCTAAAAGAACTAAGAAGCATTTCATGATACGTAGTGCAGGTGCTATTACCACTAATCAAGCAATTCTTTTGTGGTGTAGGTGCTATTATTAGTATTATGTACTATGTATAAGTTTTTTTGTTTTTTTTTTTTTTTTTTGACAGATTATTTGAATATGATAATGATAATATAAAATACTCTTTTTGTCCCAAAATATCTAAAATGTTAGATTTCTTTAACTTTTATGTATTAGTTTTGACCATAAATATTTATTAACATAATAAAAAAACATATATTTTACCCACAAATATAATGGTAAACTAGATTAGCCCCGTGCGATGCATGTGCGATGCACGAATTTCTTTGAAATATAGAGTACATATTTTATATATTATTACGTATCAGAAAAATTATTGAGACATAACCATTAGTTGTAAATGCTAATTTTATAAAATTAATTTTGAAGAAGAACAAACCAAATATGAAAAATTAAGCATATACATAAAAGTTAGATTTTTAATATACGATTTTAATTAAGCAAAAAAAAATGATTTTAAACTTGTAATATATACAGAAACATAGAAAAAAAAATATATATACATGAAAGTATTTTTTTCGATGAAGCATAAGGATAAGATGTATTAGATACCAATAATTGGTGATAGAAGAAAAATAAATAAATTAAAGAGTATAGATAAATTGAGAGTAGGAGAAATTAAGTTTGAAATTTAAAACCAAAGAAAATATATGTCAGCGGTTGTTCCTTTAGTTTATTTATAGATAGATAGATATTAATATAAAGTTTAATAATAAAATCTTTAAAATAATTTTTATTAATATTTAATCATATAAAAATAAAGTCAAACTAATGCATTGACATGTATGCAAAGTTGACCGAGTCAGATATGGGATAGAGGGAGTATTTATTACATATACTACCTCCTTTTTGTAATAATTTCAACATTTTGAATTTGTAATATTCATATGCTTAATTTGACTTTAATTATTTTTTATAAATTTAATGGTCTAAGTTATACATTGGCATAAATATCAGTTAAAGTGTTACAATTATTATTAAATAAAGAGAATAAATACTAGTAGTTTAAGGTGGGATGGGTTTATTTGCATCCGTCACATATTGCACACAAGCCCTTAATAAACATAAGTACATGTATGTTTCTTCGTATTTTTTAAGTGCCTTAGTTTGACTACTTTTCTGTTATAAAATAAGAAGAAATATGAGAGGGATTGAGAGAGAATTAATCTGTGTATTTCATTCCATATGATAAGGTATATATATATACATACAATATAGTTAGGGC
Source organism: Chenopodium album (assembly GCF_948465745.1). Taxonomy (NCBI): domain Eukaryota; kingdom Viridiplantae; phylum Streptophyta; class Magnoliopsida; order Caryophyllales; family Amaranthaceae; genus Chenopodium; species Chenopodium album. The sequence goes on along the minus strand of NC_137858.1, from coordinate 21,440,531 downwards.
TTGATTGGATAAGAATATAAACCCTATCTAGATTGTTCCGGAATGATACAAAGGAGGATAATGGTCATCCACACGATATTTCATAGCACTCCCCCTTGGATGTCCATTATCGAAGACTGTGCCTTGTTAAAACCTTATTAGGAAAAACCCTGTGCAATAAAAACCTAATGAAGGAAAAAGAGTACAACATTCTTCGTAATACGCTCGATATGCCGCCTCATTAAAAACCTTACCAGGAAAACCCAATATGGGACAAAACCATGGTCAAGGGAAAAAGAGTGCAGCGCGTATTTTCTCCCCCTGATGAATACATAACTTGAGATCTTCTAGTGCCGCAACAATGTATCCAATATGTTTGCATATTTTCTCATATGTAGTAAGTAAAATATCGTTAGTTGATCTTCAATTCTCTTAAGCTAAAGTTGCAACTTCAATTCTTCAAGTCTTCTCGTGAACATGTGAAGTGTCTTCATTTCACCATACATGTGTTTAGCTCTAATATCATTATTTCAAATCTCGATCTGTTTAGTAGTTGATTTAAAAATTAAACTAATACGATTATGACTTCTTCTGGAAGTCGTTAATGATAGAAATAGATGATCATTATTTGATCAAACTTCATTAATAATGATTTGATGACAAAACTTGATATCATTAATGTCATTCTTCAATTTCATATGAATTAATATAACACATGTAATTATATACATTTATCATAGTTCTTCTAGACCATAATAAAATAGTTTCACACATAAGTATCTCGTTGATATTATTTAGAATATTCATAATTGACATGACAGTTCTTTTGCAAATACAAATAGTAATTCTCACTAACTTTCATATGCTCAATCTTCAGGTTTAGATTTCAGTAGTCACATTGACTTATCAAGAGTTTGATAATAATTGAATTGCAATATTCAAGATATAAACTTTGCAGGGCTGAATATTTAAATACGTCGTACATAAGTTCTTCAGGAACTCTTCCTACATGATTCATAACATGCTATTCAATCGACGTCATCAATATTTTCATCACAAGTATAAGCCCATTAGAACATAAGTATTTCTTTCTAATATTCCATCAGAGTTGTAAATATGTCTTACTTTACTTTGAATGAACATTGACATACACCACAATTATTATATAGAAATTAGGAAAAATACACTTTAATAATCCCAACTATGGGCGATTTACTTCTAACAATCCCAACTACAGTTCATTTTTTTAACAATCCCAACTATGGGGTCAGTTTTCCTCCAACAGTCCCTACCGGTCAACGACGAGTCAATAACCTGTTATAACAAGTGACCATGACACGTGTCAACACGTGATTGGTCCAAAATATTGAAAAAAATGAACCCATCAAAAAATAAAAAATAAAAAAATTCAGCCACCCTCTCCTCACCCTCTACCAGTCACCTGCTCCACCGTTCACATCTTTGCAGTCCACCGCCTAGCTCCTCCCTGCTCACCACACACACTTCTCGCCACCAAACAACACCAGCATTCCTCCTCCTTCACGACACCTATTCACACCACCAGGCACCAGCCATCTCCACCTATCGTCACCATTTCACACAACACCAGCCACCAATTCATGCAACCCTAGCCACCGATTCGTGCAACCAGCCATCTCCACCTCTCCCCACGAATTCACGCACTCCAGCCACGAATTCTCACAACTTTCGCCACAAATTCTCGCAACCTCGCCATACGAATTCCCGTAACCAGCCATCTCCGATCCACCGACTTCTCATCACAGCAACAACAAACCAACGACAGCCGCAAATCAGTTTGCAACTCCAGCCGCAAGCCACCATCTTGCCCTGTTATAACTACTTTTCTCATCACCTCGCGAAAACCTTCAATCAGACCCTAATTTCGATCTAATCTCTTCACGGGCTCAATAAGGTTAAGGGGGTTTTCAAGGTGGTTTTGGGGGTCGAGGAGGGCTGGTTGGGTGGTTATGGGGGTCGGAGATAGATAGTAGAGGCCGACCGCTGATTTCAGTGGTGAAGGAGTGTTGGACGGCCGATTTCCGGGGAGGTTAGGGGATGGGGTTAGGGTTCCGGCGAGGTTAGGGGGTGGAGAAATTAAGGGTGGCCGAAACTTTGGTTAATTTTTTTTATTTTTTATTTTTAGTTATTTTGTTTTGAATTTTTTTAAATTCTAATTTCTGACCATTCATGTGTTGACATGTGGCGATTAAAAAAAAGTTTTAAAAAAAAACTTGTTTAGCAGGTCACCGGTAATTGGGACTGTTGAAGGAAAACTGACCCCATAGTTGGGATTGTTAAAAAATAAACTGTAGTTGGGATTGTTAGAAGTAAATCGCCCATAGTTGGGATTATTAAAGTGTATTTTTCCTAGAAATTAATTAAAGCATGCAATATGAGATATAAAAATATGATAACATAATTAACAAATTATACAATGAGTAATGCATTTACAACTTCGAACATATGTAATGAATAATTCAATAACCTAAGACTCACATATGCATATAAATATAAATAAGACTCGAAATAATGCAAGACATTGTACAGTGTGGATTTTAAAAATCCATATTTCTTTAGACTTCTGGTCCATGATAAACTTTTATTATTATCATTATGTCGACATTAAAATGGACATATATTCCAGATCCCTTATGCATTATTTATCGGTTCCATCATATACCGGTATCATCATATAATTCCTCAAGGTACAATTTTAATTTGCGTGCTATTTTGACAATGATATCTGAATACATTTCTCATTGGTACCATCAGAATTTTTCTTACATCATAGGCCATCTATTATAATAATTTAGATATCTATACCACTTTTAGGGTATTTCATTCACTATGGTATTTATATACTATTACACTATTAGCGTTAACTGCACTATCTTGCCAAATATCATATCTATTAAACATATCTTTATTTTGAAACCGATCATATACAACCTACACTTCAGGTGTAGTGATTCAAGTACAATTGGCAAGATTTTATCTCAATGTATACACATAATAAGACCAAAATGTATCTTCAACGCTATGTAACATGAGTCATAACTGAATACAAATCAAATCATAAATGTGCAACATATCTATAGTAATATATAAAGAGAAAGGGGGTTTTGGGTGATAAATTAGTGTTTTCCCAAAATGCCCTTCTCAATTTCCTAATTTATTTTTAAGAAATTAACTTTTAAAAAAAAAAAAAAAAAAAAAAACACAATCCACTAAAAAAAAAAAATCTTCACAGCATATTATTTTAACTTTTTTTACAAAAAAAAATCACAATATATTGTTTTTTTTATCTTTTTGGTAAAACAAATAAATGGATAATTATAATAGTCAATTATTTTTTTAAAAAAAGGAAAACAGTTAAACAGCTTAAATCATCTAAAGTTTTTTTTGTTAAAAAAAAATAAAATTAATAAAACCACAACTCACAGTAAAACACATTTAAGTTGGTTACTTAAAAAAAATTATTTTTTTTAAATATTGATCCAGTATAACCATGTTGTAGTTGGTTACTTAAAAAAAATTAATAAATTGGATTTTTTTAAGTTATCCGCGTTTTACTTCATTGACAGTTGTAAAAAAAAAAATTGTTGTGATAATAAAGTCCCACGTAGTCTATTGCTCCCAGTTCATCTTCATAAAGTTTGAATGAATTCATACTCCACTTACAAAAAAAGTTAAGTCTATTGCTCAATCTTTTATGGTTAAAACTCAACGATTATATTTTTGAGGTTTACTTACAATATGTCTACACCATATGCACCTTTTATATATTTACATCCATATTCTCGAAAGTGGAATGTGAAAGCCCGGCTTATCAGATCGTTTGACATTCAAAATACGAGACATGGTCGAAAAATATGGAAAATGATTTTAATTGACGCTACGGTAAGCCATTATTTCTCTATACTTTTTGTGTTAACTCATACTTTTATTACTGACAAAACTTACTAACTCCTATAATTTTTTTTTATTTTTTTTTGTTTCATGTTGTTAGGGAGAGCCAATTCAATGTGTCATATTCTCAAATGTCGATCAGTTTGTTGGAAAATTACAAGAGGGATTGGTATATTCGTTTGAAGGTGCACATGTAATTGATGCCGATGATTGGTTAAGGTTAATACCAAATCAATATCAATTGAATATAACTCGAGAAACAAAGGCGTCAGTTATTGATACAAATGATGACGAATTCCCAAAAAGTTTCTACAATTTAGTTTCCCTACATGGTGTAAATTCCTTCAAAAATTTTGCAAAAAATTTGATAGGTATTTTATTCTTCTTATAATACTATTAAAATTTGATTTTTTAAGTAGTCTATTGATTATACTATAGATTCTTTTTCTTAAATTCATTTATTACTTTAACTCTACAATTTTTTGTTTGTTTATAATGTAGATGTCATGGGAATTATCATTTATTCAACTGGAACTATCCCGATTGACAATGGAGAGAGTATTAAACAAGACATTGTTATACTAGACCAAAGGTAATTATAGATTTTTATTTTAATCTATCCAAGTATTATATATTTTCATTACTAACATAATAAATTTTATTGTAGCAGTTGCTTTGCTATGAGATTGACCTTATGGAATGATTTTGTGAATGAAATCGGCAAACACATTTTGGAAAACATTCACCAAAATAACATCTTGCTAGGGTGTGGGCTACAAATTAAATACTTTAATGGTAATTTATTTGTTTTATATTTTCTTTGTGTTATCTACTGTATCATTATTAAATTTTACCTTAATTTCATTATATTTTTCAGGGTCATTATTTTTAACAACGGGCAAATACACAAGGTTGTATATAAACCACAATGATCTTACTTCTTCTAGCTTGATGCAGTGGTGAGTATTTTTTTCTTTACTCTTAAAAACTGCCGTTTCTTTGATGAGCATTTTCTTTAGCGTGTGAGTGTGTGACTCTTAAATTTTTTTTTTCTTTTTTTGACAGAAAAATTTGTTGTTTATTAATATTACTATAGGTAATTATAATGTAGTCCAATAATTTTCTATTGCCTCTCCATTATAAATTATTTACGTTTGTTCATGTGATTAAGATTATTAATGTAATAGTTAATTTTCCTTTTTCTTTTTCTATTTTATCAAACAATTTTTTAAAACCACAATCACCCCAAAAACGTGTAGATAATTATATACTTTAATTATTTGATATATATATGTTATCACCTACAAAACTATTTGACATTAAAAAGGATAAGAATTGGAATATCACCATAACAACTAGATACTCTTGATAGGCTTAAAACGATGACACCCATTACATTACATAATATAAAAAGAAACGTAATGTAAGTGATACTATCTTTAATTTTTTTTTCCCACTCACTACTGTATCATATGTATTTATCTCAGGTTTCACAATGATCATTTTGCACAATTAAAAGTCAAGTGGATACAAGCAAGTGATCTTTCATTGGATAAGGCACTTACAACATCAAATGCACGACGTACAACAATATCTCAATTTCCATCAATGCCAAAAGTAATTTCATCTCAATTTTACATACATTTTTATCATGATTTTCACCTTGCATTACTAGATCACTTAGCTATTTTTAAATGTCTATTAAATATTTTTTTATACGTGTCATTTATTTCAGGGGAAAATTTACAGAATACTTGGAATGTTGATTGATATAAATGAAAAAAATTTCAATTGGTATGACGCGTGCTCTATTTGCAACAATAAGGTGTACTACAATGTTGGTCAAGTAATATGTTATAAGTGTCACAAAAATGATGTTCAAATTATTCAAGGGTGAGTTATTTATTTAATTTTATTTAAAGTTTTTGCAACATTATATTTTTTTAGTCGTAGCTTTCTTATTCATTTATATTTTGTTAGGGTTGCTCTTACAATTACTATCAGAGATTCAAGTGGATCAATGCGTCTAATATTGTTCAACAAACAAATTGAGTTTCTTTTTCGTTCTACAATTTCTGAAGTTAAGGAATGGATTGAACCGGTATAATAATACATTTACATGAATATTTACAATATTTATTATTGATTTCAACTATTTTAATTTATATATTTAATTTCATTCATTTTTTAACTGTTGTCCCACTATATTGTTATAGGTAAATGAGGGATCAAAACTTAAGGAGAAGTGTCAATTGTGTTTGTACAATGCATATGTCTTCACAATAATATCTCCAAGTATGCATTCTCCTCTACTACCCTACAAAGTCAACTTTGTGACATCCGTTAGTTGGGAAGAAGAATGTGCACATTTACTCCAAAGGTTTGTACTACCTTTATCATTTAATTATTAATAATTTTTACATTGTAGAATACATAATAATTTTTTTCCCTAAATGCCACTACCTCTAATTCAATCTTCTACATTGCAGGATACATAATGATATCAACAACTCAGTGGAAAAATCATAAGATGGGCGAAAATCTATCTTCAACTATTTCTTAGGAATTATTATGTGTATATGTGTTTGCTTACTTAGATTGTACATATTTAAGATAATCTCGATACCTTTTCTATTAGTACTTAGTACTCTTTTAAGTACTTTAGTTGATAAGTTCCTTTATGTAAATTAGTAGATGAGTTCCTTTATGTAAATATTATATTCTATAGATCTTAATATAGATTTTATTAGATATATATATATGTATAGTACTTTATTAGATGAATTTTAAATACTTTATTTATTTTATTTTTAAATTAGATGGCAAAAAACAAAGATTGAACAAAATCCATAAAAAAAAATATATAAAAAAAAAAAACATGACAGCAAATCTCTTTGCTCCACGGTTTAAAAAAAAAATTAAATTAATAAGTATATGAATGTGAGTTTTAGAGTATGCAACTATAATACGACGTATATTGTTCTTAATAGTTTAAGCATAATAATTTGGACTATCTTACACTATAAGAAGATTAAGTTAATACTATACAAATAAAGGATTAAGTTAATAATATATACGGAGTATGAAAAAAAATTCTAGCTTGGCAAAAAGTTATCTTAATTCTATTGACGTGACTAATAGATGATTATCGATCAGACTATATGTAAATTAACTTTCTATACTCAAATAGATTTTAATTCTTTCTCCCTTAATTCATCTCATTAGTCATTACCCCCTTAACAGAAATAGATAAGAGGACAGAAAATGAAATATGATTAACTTAGTGCATTTAATCGAAGTGGAACAACTAACCAAAAAAATAAATAAATAAAAATTATAAACCACTTCCTTATTTCATGGAACAACTAACAAAAACATGATAATAAGATACTTTGACTAAGCAAAACTCCAATAAAACAAAAGTGTGTGTATCGTGGTTTATGTGGAATTATTTTTAAAGTAAAAATAAATAATTTAATCTCTTTAATTTTTTTAATGTATTATTTACTATAATTTTATCCTTTTTAAAGGCTATTTAAAATCTACTGTAAAACATTAAAAAATCGTTCAGTTATCTTTTTTCAAAACAAAGTCTGCAAGGGTAATAGAGTAAAGTTAAATAAACATTAAAAAAAAAATTGAAAAAAGGATACTAAACTAACATCTAAGCAGTTACGTTTAAGATTTGATCATCTAACTTGATGGTTACATTTTTTTTTTTTTCAACCTCTTTCTTTTATATCTCATTATCTATTCTCAAAAGAAACCATAGTTAATTTATTGCATTGATAAACTTATAGAAAAAGTTGATTGACATTAATATTAGTATATTACCAACAAAAACATACTATCACAATGCTTAAAATGGACCACTACAAGGCTTGATTGGTGTTGAAAGCAAACAAAAGTGGGCAAACTCGGCTAGCGGCCTGTACGACAGTACTACGAGCATACCTTGGGGTTGTGATTTTTTAGGTCCCGCTCGATCGACTGCATCAATTTATTTGCAGGTGCTTTCTTTCTTTCTTCTTTTTTACTTTTTATTTAACTATTGTTAATCATCTAATAAGAGCCATTAGTAACTAATTATCATCTTTCATACCTTAATTGGGGTATTAGTGAATTGCAATTACTAAGTTGTATGATATGATATTGTAGAGTTGTCAAAATAGTACTCCGTATATCTTTCATACAAGTCTGTTAATCCTAAGTCTTTTTCATATGGCATTGAATGGCTAATATATAAGTTTTGATGTTTGGATTTCTCCATGTTTAAGGTCCCATTACTCGAATTAGTCTTCCTTTAAGTGAGCAAAAAATTAAATGTCCAAGTACCTTTTACTACAAACCGTGGGTTAACAAAAGAAACTGAGTTATTCTTGCACATGCTAATATGCTATAGATAAGATACATGTGAATTATTAATACCAGAGTAATAATTCGTATTATTGTTGTCTCAATTTTAAGAATGTGGATTATTGCCAAATATTTTTAATAAAAGTGAATAAGATATTGTAGTATGTATGTTCCACATTATGTACATAGCAGTGCTAATGAATTGTAAAAATTTGAAAATAAATTTTCAATGCAACACTCAGCTTAATGCCAAAAACTCAAGCATTAAAAAGTTGTTAATCTAGATAGGATATAGATAGACACAAAGCATCTACAGTTTGACAATTTCGGATATTTAAATTGTAATATTGGCAATCAAAATTTATCAAATCTTTATGAAATACTTTATACTTTATTTCTTGATCAAGTGTATAAAATTTTTTCCCTTAAATGAATGGGTTGTAGGTACCAATATATGGAAAATCAAAGGCCAAGTTCATCAAATTACCGGAGATTAAGGCGAGAAAGAATGACTCCTGAACAGCTTACGCAAGAGGCTAATACAAGAAATGCTCAAAGGCGCATGTCATATAATTCAAGGAGGAATTCTCGACAAAATGCTACGGCAAGTTCTCTAAGAGACATTACCAATCAAATTAACTCCAATGCTAGAGACAATCTTGCAGACCCCATCTCAAGACTTACGTGTGAGTTAATCACTTAGTTTGATATAGTCTCACTTTTAAGACTTTTAAAATGTTCACATTACTTAATGATGACAATGTTATACACAAGCTTATTGATTAATTACTTCTTTATTTATCTATCTTTGTACGACACCAACCGAATAATATAATAAAATTAAGATTACTATTTATTTATTATCATAACCACATATCATCATGTACAAAAATTAATTGTTGCATTATTTCATGCAATACAACTGATTTGCTTGCATTTTTAGTAAAAGTAATAGTAATTTTAATTAACAAAAAGAAAAAAAAAATTGCAAAGATTTAATTTGTTAAACTATAACAAATACTAATTAAAAAAACACACATAGCTCGCATTCATCATCATCAATATCATTATTTCACACCCATCTTTTAGAAAGTTTGAATGTGCCTATGTTTACAGTAAGATCTAAGATAAGATTTTAAAAATGCTCACATTTTATTATAAAATTGAATTTTCATATAGCAATGGGCAACTGTCAAAATAGTGTTCGAGAAATTGGCGAAAGTAGTGGAACTTCGAACACGAACCATCATAATGTCATGCATGCAAACAATGTTGATGTACGAATAGTTAGGCAAAGAGTGAATCCTCGATCTGCAATAAATTTTCAAGAGCAAAGAGGAGTCCCAAATGTCCAACTTTGTCCTCCAAGACTATGTTCACATTGTCAAGCTCGACTTTTTCATAAAGAATCTTCACAGATTTGTTGTCTGTCCGGAAAGATAATCTTGCTAACTATACCAGTTCCTGCAGAATTGTTATCATTATACACTGATCAAACACCTATTGGAGTGGATTTTAGGCTTAATCTTAGAAAACTAAATCACATACATGCCTTCACTTCCATGGGTGTTCACATAGATGAGAGTTTAGCAAATGCCCAACAAGGAGTATACCTTTCGAGCTCAAGGTTCCATATATCATAAGATAGGTGGTTTACTCCCTAATGGGTCAGATTGCCGGCCACGATTCCTTCAGTTGTACATATACGACACTGAACATGAGATTGAGAATCAATTAGCAGAGAATAGCACGTTGCGACGAGACATTATACAAAGAATCAAGGCTATTCTGGATCAATGCAATCCATTTGACCATACTCTTCGATCTCTAGCACAGCGTGAAGACATACAACAATGTGCACTTCACATTCGTGAACAACCTTCAAATCGGCCACAATATTGTTTACCATCTGCTTCCCAAGTTGCTGCAGTGATTGTCGGTGGAGAAGAAGTTGCAAACTTGAATCCGAGAGATATTTTAGTCCAGTCAAATTCTGGTGAATTAATGACTATTATGGACACGGCAGGATATTATGATCCCCTACAATATCCATTACTTTTTTCGTATGGTTCTTATGGATGGTCGATTAATAGTGTTGACAATAATGGAAGAACAATTCCGTGCCGAGCTTTCTACGCCTATTACTTCCAAGTAATGTTACTACACTCACATATATGTGTTAATAAATTGATTTTCGTAATAATTTCTAATCCATGTAGATGCTTTTTATTGCAGATACGTCCACATTCTATTTCAATCATTTTGCTTGCACAACGACTGTTCCAACAATTTGTTGTTGACAATTTTGTCAAAATTGAGGCTAATAAGCTAAGATGGATCCGAGACCATCAACATACCATAAGAGCTGAACTATACCAAGGCTTACAAGATTGTTTGGCTGCTGGAGAACTAAATCCAGGTATTTTTTTTAGAAAAGTTACATATATATAATTTAAAACATTATGGTTACTACAAATTTCTTTATTAGTTTGCTAAAATATACTTACCCTAAATCACTAACAGTAAATGTTGGGAAAACAACCGTCTTACCTTCTTCATTTGTTGGAAGTCCAAGAGACTTGAATGAAAGATATCAAGATGCAATGGCATCAATTCTAAATTATGGAAAGCCGGACCTTTTCATCACTATGACATGCAACCCATCATGGAAAGAAATTGTGGAAGAGTTATTACCCGGTCAAACAGCACAAGACCGACCTGATTTAATCACTAGGATATTTCATGCAAAATTTGAAGAGTTCAAGAGTGATGTTGTTGATAAAGGCGTCCTTGGGAATGTTGTGGCGTATGTCTATGTCGTTGAGTTTCAAAAAAGAGGTTTGCCACATGTTCACATGTTACTCATTTTGGATGAAAACGACAAACCAAGATCGACCGAACAATATGACAAAATCGTGAAAGCTGAAATACCAGATAGAGATGAGGAGCCACGATTGTATAGTGATGTTCTCAAACACATGATCCATAACCCATGCGGTGTTGGACACCGAAATTCATCTTGCATGGAAAATGGAGTTTGTAAGCGAAAATTCCCAAAACCATTTTCTGCAAGCACTATTCAAGGTGATAACTCCTACCCTGTTTACCGTCGTCGCGGTGATCGTGCTGCTGTGCCTTTGCATGAGAATAGCTCAACCTATGTTGATAATAGTTGGGTTGTTCCCTATAATCCATGGTTACTACTAAAGTATGATTGTCATATAAATGTTGAGATTTGTAGCAGCATCAAGAGTGTCAAATATCTGTACAAATATGTGCACAAGGGTGTTGACCGTGTTTCCATGGAAGTACGAGCAGGAGCAGATAACGATGAGATTCAACAATTTGTGGATGCTAAGTGGGTTTGTGCACCCGAGGCCTTATGGAGAATTTATCAGTTTCCAATCACTCGAATGTATCCTTCTGTGGAACGATTACAACTCCATCTTCCAGATAGACACCAGGTACGATTTAATACAAATCAATCTATCGAAGATATCCTTCAAATGCTAGAAAATTCCCAAACCATGCTCATAGAATTCTTTAAGATGAATGCCATTGATCCTGAGGCAAGATCTTATCTCTATAAAGACTTTCCTCGGCGTTACCTATGGATGACATCAACAAAAAGATGGAGGAATAACCTGAAAGTGATTGGAAGAATATACACAGCATCACCAATGGAAGGAGAGAGATTTTTCTTGTGACAGGTACTTAATCATATCAAAGGCCCTGAATCATTCCAGCATCTACGAACCGTCAATGGAGTTACCTTTCCCACTTTTAGAGAAGCAGCTGAAAAATTAGGTATTATGGAGAATGATGCGAGCATTCATGATTGTTTACAAGAAGCATCAAACTCTAAAATGCCATCTTCCTTGAGAAGATTATTTGCCACGATATTGGTTTATTGCCAACCAAGTGGTGTTCGTGCTTTATGGGATGAATTCTTCCATTTTATGGCTGAAGATTATACCTTTTCCAATCCTCCAAGCACATCATTTGTTCGTGACTCCGTTCTTTACGACATAGATCGCATGTTGAAGCAGTTGGGCAGCACTATTAGTGACTTCGACCTCCCAGACATAAGCATGCAACTAGATGGCAACATACAATTAGCCAGGGCTATACATGAACAAATCTCTGCTCCCATTCCACCAGAAGATGTGCATTGTGCTGAGCATCTTAAGGATGACCAACGCCATTCATTTAATGTCATAATGGAAGCTATAGATGGAGATAAAAATTAGATTTTCTTCGTAGATGGTCCAGGTGGTACAGGTAAGACCTTCTTATATCGTGCCATTCTTGCAACTGTTAAGCTTATAGGGAAATTTGGTCTTGCTGTAGCTAGCTCAGGTATTGCTGCCACGTTATTACATCGAGGTAAAACAGCTCATAAAACTTTGGGGATTCCAGTAACATTGCATGCTTCATCAACGTGGAAATTTAGCAAACAAGATGTTGAAGCACAATTGGTAAAGCATGCGGCTGTTATTATATGGGATGAAGCTACTATGACTCACCGACATACATATGAGGCTGTAGATCGCAGCTTGAGAGATCTAATGGAGGTTGACTTTCCGTTTGGTGGCAAGGTTGTAGTATTTGGTGGAGATTTTAGGCAAATTCTTCCAGTTGTGACTAAAGGAACAAAAGCTCAAACCATTGATGCATGTTTAGTTAAATCAACACTTTGGAGGCATGTTCAGCAACTTCACCTCACTCAAAATATGAGATCCAGACATGATGAAGAATTTGCAGCATTTCTTTTAAGAGTTGGCGATGAAAGGGAGCCTGTAGTTAATGAAGACATGATTAAATTACCATCTTCATTATGCATCCCAAATGGAAACCAGAACTCGATTGATAACTTAATCCATCAGGTATTCCCAAACTTACCTGAACATGAAGGGGATGTGACATATATGGTAGAGAGGGCTATAATAACTCCGACAAATGATGAGGTTGATATGCTAAATGAGAAGATACTAAATGATTTTGCCGGAGATGAAAAAATATATTATTCCTTTGACTCCGTGCCAGAAGACCGTCAAAATCTTTACCAACAAGAGTTCTTAAATTCATTGTCATTTGGTGGTTTGCCACCACATCTTTTGAGGTTGAAAGTTGGATCACCCATAATGCTTTTGCGAAATATTGATACAAGTAGCGGCCTATGCAACGGGACAAGGTTAATATGTTGTCAATTAATGAATCATGTTATAGAGGCTGAAATCATGACTGGACATTGCAAAGGTACACGGGTATTCATTCCACGCATTCCTTTAAAAACAGCTGAAGATGCGAAGTTACCATTTGAAATGATTCGAAAACAATTTCCAGTGAAATTGTGCTTTGCCTTGACCATTAACAAATCTCAAGGTCAAACCATTCCTCATGTTGGCATTTATCTTCCCAAACATGTTTTTAGTCATGGCCAGTTGTATGTTGCACTATCAAGAGGGACTTCCCAGCAAACGACTAAGATCTTGGTTACCAACGGCAGCATTCAAGGAAAAGATGGTGTGTTCACTAAAAACGTTGTTTATAAAGAAGTTCTTCTGCCTCATTTTACTTAGCATTTTAGAAACACGGTAATTAATATTATGCTTCACACTATTTTTTTTCCAAGTATAATCTTTTGCAATTGTTATTGAAAGGAATGGTGTCCTTCGAACAAGTGTACTATTCCGTTAGCAGGTTCAGAATTATTAGAAAGCTAATATTTTCAGTAAGGTCAAGTGATCGGAATGCCTGGGTGGAGGCCGCTTCCGATCAGTAATATTAATGGATAATTAATGTTACAGCTTAATCTTGACTGAACCCTTCGGGTCACACCCAAGCATTCAACAAACCGACACGACGAATTAATTCGGAAGGAATTAATGAGTCGACCGAGTAATATTTATTTAGACGTCGGAAATTCGAGCTTAGAGCGTCGAAACCGAGCGTCGGAAGTCGAGTCGAAAAATAGTGAAAGACGAGACGAGAAATAGTAATAAATCAACAAAAGACCAAAATACCCCTAGCATCGGAATGCCCAAGCAAACCGAGTGCTAAGGGCGTATAGCCTAGCATGGTGGCTAGCATGCGCACCAAGCCGAGCCTAGGCTGGCTGGTGCGTGCTAGCGCACTCATTCTAGCATCGCAAGGCTAGGCGCTGCCTAGTGCGTGCTAGCATGCTAGGCGCAGCCTTGTGCGCGCAATGGCTAGCAAGCCATGCCGCAACAAGCTGCTGGAGCTAGCACGCTAGGCGCGCCAGCTCGCCACAGCTAGCAGCAGCATGGCTAGGCCATTGCTTGCTGCCTAGCAGCGCTGGCCAAGGCACAAGGCCAGCAGCAGCAGCCCGCACAAGCATGCTGGGCGTGCTGGCCAGCAGCAGTAGCAGCCCGCATGCGAGTGCTGGGCTTGCTGGGCGTGGCTGCCACGGACAGCAGCACATGGCAGCCCACCTTAGCTGCCTTGGTGCCCAAGGGTGGGTGCCATGTGGCTTGTGGTCCTTGAGTGTGTGGGGAGTGAGGTGGCCGGTTATGTGAGAGGGAGTGGGGAGCAAGTTTGGTCCCCCCCTTCTCCAAGTGGTCCTCACCTAACCACTCACATGAGCTTGCCACTTGTTGATTTATTACTAGCTTGATTATTGATTTTATTTTAGCTTTAAAATAAAATGGAAAAATCATACTATCCCACATTGATGGGAGAGTAAATGATACTCCCATCATTTCCTATAAATACCCAAGTATGGGCATTGGGAAAGATGCTTGAGTAAGAGTTTGAAAAGGCATCACAATTAGTGAAAACCTTTGAACTCAATATAATTACTCGGGTTTTGTTGGTCGGGTCTTGCTAACCCCAAGACATTGGACCTAGTCGGTTTTGTTGGTGCGGGTGGACTTCGTTGGAGGTCTCCGTGCGAGCGGGACTTGAAGCTTTCAAGTAAGAGCTCATTTGGAGCGAAGCACGCGTCAAGGGTAATTAGCTTATCTTAATCTTGTGATTAATTTAATTATGTTTATGGTTTTATTTATTGCGAGTGCGGTCTTGGTTTTGGGTTTGTTTCCGCGGTGAGTCGGACTCACCAAACCCCAACAGCGGTATCGGAGCCTCGCTCGTTTATTTTAAAATCATAATATTTTCAAGGTGTCATTATGGCTTATTTTTCTGGTTTTAAGTTGCTAATTAGATTAGTAACTCGTTTTTCAAATTTTACCTCGTATTAGAGCTATCTTCAGCTCCCAAACCCAGATTTCGACCCAAAAATAGTGAATTTTGGGTGGAAAAGGTGTTCTGGAAATGGTTTTACCCTTTTAGGACTCGGTTTTTAGCCAGAAAACGACCAGAAATGCATTTTTCGAGGGATTTTTCGTTTTGACGAAAAATTTTAAGTCTTTCTAACCTTGAAAATTGATTGCATATTTATGGTGGTTATGTAAATGGTTCTTTCCTTATTTTATATGCATTTTTTAGACCACTTTAAGCATGCTTACTTGGTAGTAATTGGTGCTTGAAAGTTTGGTTTTATTTTTCACATAATTGCAAATTAATTGCATTAAGTGTGAAATAGTTGTTCTTTGTTGCTTCCAAGTATTAAAGATTCAATCTTTACTTATAATAAGTGATTGAAACTTTGAGTTACTAAATTCCATATATTTTGGTTAAACTTTGTTGATTTAATCATTTTTTAGTTGATTGGAATCATAAAGTTTAAAACTTGTGATGGAAATTGGTTTATCTTCATATTGGAAGGTATAATTTTTCATGGAGTCACAAGTATTAAAGTTGGAGTCTTTATTGAACTTATGTTCATTTTTCCAACTCCCTTTTATTTTGTCAAAATCTCAAGATTAATTTGAAGTGATTAAATTAATAGTGAGAAATGCCCTAATTTATTTTGCTACACCAAGTTAAACCAATTTTATTAAAGAATGATTCTTGGAAATAAATTTGGTTAATTGCTTTGGATGAATTATTTAAGTTGGACTTGTTATTTTTCATTTTTCCTCAAAATTGATTCTAAAATTAATTTAGAATTGATTTATAATGTCACACACAAAATTCGATAATTTTCGAAGCATTAGCACGCAACACGAGGCCTAAGAGCCCCGAGCTAGCTCTCGGCCAGCTGGGCTGCTCACGCAACCCATATGTGGCTGCCGAGGCTGCTGGGTGCTTCGTTCTTAGGTGCGTGGTGATGTGCGTCTGTGTGTGCGAGGAAGGGCGTGGGCTGCTGCTCGCTGCCAGCAACATAGCGCACCAGCCAGCAGCAAGCAGCAGCATGGCGCAGCAGCAGCATAGTGTTGTGCGCGCTGTGCGTGCTGCTACGCTTGGCTTGGCTGGGCGTGGCGTGTGCGAGCACAAGCAGCCCATGGGCATGCTTGGTGTTGCGGGGTGCGAATGGGTATGTTACGAGCTTGTTGTACGGTACGTACGATCCCATAATTGGCACAATAACCCCGGGTTATTAAGGCGATGCTATTTTAAAGTTAATTTTAGCGTTGCTTAATATGTAAATAAGGGTAATTTTGGGTTCCAAGTCTTAGTGCTAGGCACTTAGACATTAAGGAATACGTAATTTTGCTTACATTGTCGTTTTAATTATTTTAATTATTTTGTTTATTTAATTAAAATTTTGGAGGCTAGGCCTCGGGTTTTTGAGCGACATTTGCAAAATTAATTTTGACAAATATTTGGGTTCACCGACTTAATTAATTGGATTAGTTAAGATTGGATGCGGAATTTAGTGGGAGCGTCTCTTAGTTATTACCATAACCGGTTAAAACAACTTTGACTAGTTTAATTAGGCGTGTTAATTGGATTAACCACCTAGATTAATTACTGGTTCTCGCGCGGTTTTATGCATTGTTACTTGTTTGATCATTGTAAAATGCATGGGCCATTCACAGATAGTGAATGGATGAATGGAATGTAAAATTCTCTCACAGGTTTTATGAAATGGCAACTAGTGGGGCCCGATTAGGATAGAAAATACGGACTGTGATCCGTGATGTATTTTTGTAAATCTAAATACGGTCTGCGAACCGTTGAGTATTTTTGTACCTTAATATTTAGATTAGTCCTTATCGTAGATACTAGCAATTATATTATTTGGTCAAGTCTTGAAGACGGGGTTCTTAGAAGACGAAGCCATGAAGTTGAAAATGAAGACCTTTTGAAGACTTGAAGATCTCAAGGGGTCATGCTAGTTGCCAAATGCATCTCTATTTATGTTTTCGATATATATTTATGTTTATATATATGAATTATATGTCAGATGCGTGGTTAGGATTTCGAATGTTGAGATGATTAATTAAGTTCACTTAAATCAACCAACATAGAAACCCTAGGTCCCTTAAAATTGAGTAAAACTTGCCATTCCAAAACACACTTACCAACCGAACGAGGGTAGTGGTGGGCTACGCCAAAGCGAGGCATCAATACTTCTCCAAGGAACGTAAGGCATACTAGGTATGCAAGTGGTTTTGGTTATACTCAACGATATGAGTGATGGAGTCCTAACATGTCGTGGCAAAGTGAATAAATTGTTTAGAGAGCATTGGATGCGACGATTTATTCAACCAAGAATGGCTTGGAGTCATTAGCAAAGCGTTGCTTACCTTAGGAGATTGAGTGTTAAGACAAGCCAAAGCATTCTTAACCATTCTTTGTTTCTTTGGATCTTGGAATCGACTTATTCTCACCAAAATTGGGGACAATCTTTAATGTGTGAATAAGACGTTTTTAAATAAGTTTGATTAAAAAGCATGATTTCAATCTTATTTAAGTATAATGAATGGCTTTTCATTACAAATTTTTCAATTGTAGAATCATGTCTTCAACTAATGACAACGACCTTATGCTCCCGGAATTGCCCAAAAAGTTGCCAATTTCTCTGAACTTGGTAAACTTTAAGGAATGGGAAGAGGAACTCCGAAAGACCCTCCGAAATTGCTACCTAGAGCACATTCTGGGCACTCAAATCCCGAGTTTCTACTCAAAGGGGATTATGAGTGATGAGGCACATGAGGAATGGAGTGAGGATTGCAAAAGAGTTTCCAGACTCATGGCAAACTCCATCCCGGTACAATGGAAGGGGAAGTTCTCCAACTATTTTCCGGACATGATGCTCAAAGCTCTAGAAGACGTAGTCAATTTGAGAGTCACCAAGAGTACCAGAGGCAACTATGATGGACTTGTGGAAGATGTGACTAGGTCACTCTCGAACATGAGGATCAAGCCACCGCAAGATGGATGTCTCACCAAAGAGAGACAAGAAGTATGGGCTAAGGTCTATAAGGCAAGACTTAGACCCGGAATGCCACTTCAAGCTCATGTGCTCAACATGACAAGGCTATTCACCCATCTGGAGCTAATTGGCAAACCAGTGGACGATGAGCAAGCAGCTCTCATGCTACTAAGCTCACTCCATTCGGGGTATGTTGCATTAAAGATGCGACTTACGGCCAAGCGGAACAAACTTTCCTTGATGGAAGTTGTTCAAGAGCTCCAGAAAACCAATTCTTGCAAGAAGGCTAAGGTTGCCCTGAGACCAAAGAAGAAGGAGTTCAAGAACAAAGCTAAGATGCGCTGCTTCTATTGTAGTAGACCCGGACACTACAAAAGATAATGTAGCATGTATCTAGAAGATGAGGCGAAAGGAAAAGTAACCTTGATCTCAGGTATCATCTTTACACTTGAACATAAGCAATTTATGAGGTATTAGATACCGGAAAATTGGCTCACTATATGCTCCTATTTCAGGAACAAAGTGAGCGGTGCTTTTCAAGTGGATATGAGTACAAGTGGAAGAAGAAGATAATCTTTCAAAGAAAGCTTGTAATCTCATATTTTGTCTAGATTTAAAACTTGTTTAGTTTTATCTACCATATTTTGATCTTGTGGCGTTGGACGTCATTGTAAACTTGATCACAAGACATATCATCTTGTTTATATTTATGGAATGACACGTTTGTGTCTTTGGACAAATTGTTTATAATGATACCAAAAGAGCTAAGACCATGGAATCAAATCAGACTTACTTGTGGCATTGTCGTCTTGGCCACATTAACATCAAACGCATCAAGAAACTTCTACAAGAAGGTGTTCTTGACTCTTTCGATTTAGAATCGTTTGAGAATTGCGAAGGATGTCTATTAGGCAAGATGATTAAACAAGCCATTCTCCAAGTTGGGAGAAAGGGCAAGTGACTTATTGGGTCTTATACATACCGATGTATGTGGACCAATGAGCTCAACCACAAGAAATGGACATCGATATTTCATCACTTTCACAGACGACTACAGTAGATATGGCTATGTCTACCTCATGTCCCACAAATCTGAATCATTTGAAAAGTTCAAAGAATTTCAGAGTGAAGTTGAAAATCAGCTTGGCAAGAAAATCAAAGCCCTTCGATCGGATCGAGGTGGTGAATACTTGAGCCAAGAATTCGATGACCATCTGAAAGAAAAGGGTATACTTTCAGAATTGACACCTCCAGGAACTCCACAATGGAACGGAGTATCCGAAAGGAGAAATCGAACCTTGTTAGACATGGTACGATCAACAATGGGTCTTAGTGATCTTCCTATCTCTTTCTGGGGACACACACTTCTAACTGCGGCACTAACACTGAACCGTGCTCCATCAAAAGCTGTAGAAAAGACTCCATATGAATTATGGACGAAGAAACCTCCTAGGTTATCTTTTCTAAAGATATGGGGATGTGAAGCATATGTCAAGAAATTGATCTCTGACAAACTTCATCCCAAATCTGACAAGGTTTACTTTGTGGGCTACCCAAAAGAAACCAAAGGGTATTACTTCTACAACAAATCGGAGAACAAAGTGTTTGTTGCTCGCGATGGTGTCTTTTTGGAGAAGGAGCACCTTTCCAAAATGACAAGTGGGAGGAAAATCGAACTCGACGAAGTTCGTGAGGATGAGCAACAAAATCATAATGACAGTCAAAGTGCTCAAACAGCATCTGTTGACGCAGGTCAAAATGATCAAAATGTGCAAAGTCGAACCGACAATGCAAATGCTCAATCCATTACCCTACGTAGGTCTCTGAGGCCGAGATCTCAACCTGATAGATATCTTGGTTTAGTATTAACCGAGGATCAGGACATCCTGATTATGGATGGAGATGAACCAGCAACCTACAAGCAAGCGATGGCAAGCACCGACTCTGCTAAATGGCAAGAGGCCATGAGATCTGAAATGGATTCCATGTTTGAAAATCAAGTCTGGGACTTGGTTGACTTACCTGAAGGTTATACACCGATCGGATGTAAGTGGATTTTCAAGTTGAAAACCGACAAAGATGGAAATGTATTCATTTACAAAGCTAGATTGGTGGCGAAAGGTTACAGACAAGTTCATGGTATTGATTACGATGAAACCTTTTCACCAGTCGCAATGCTTAAATCCGTTCGGATCCTCCTAGTGATTGCTGCATATTACGACTATGAAATATGGCAGATGGACGTCAAAACCGCCTTCCTTAATGGTTATTTGGAAGAAACTGTGTATATGACACAGCCTGAAGGTTTTGTCGACCAAAACAATGCTAGGAAAGTTTGTAAGCTTAAGAAGTCCATTTATGGATTAAAGCAAGCAAGCAGAAGTTGGAATCTGCGTTTCGATGAAGCCATCAGTAAGTTTGGTTTTATCAAGAATCCAGATGAATCTTGTATTTACAAGAAGGTCAGTGGGAGTGACATCGCCTTCCTAGTCTTATATGTCGATGACATATTGCTCATTGGAAACAGCATTCCGTTGTTAGAGTCTGTAAAGGCCTGGCTTGGAAAGTGCTTCTCAATGAAAGACTTGGGAGAGGCTCAGTACATACTAGGCATCAAGATCTATAGGGATAGATCGAAAAGGATGATTGGATTGAGTCAAAGTACTTATATAGATAAGGTACTTGCTCGATTTGGCATGGAGGAGGCCAAAAGAGGTCACCTGCCAATGTCACATGGCATAACCCTAAGCAAGAAGCAGTGTCCACAGACACCTGATGAGCGGGTAAGAATGAATCAGATTCCATATGCTTCGCTTATTGGATCTATCATGTATGCCATGATATGTACTAGGCCAGATGTATCGTATGCCTTGAGTGCTACGAGCCGTTACCAATCAGACCCAGGAGAGGCGCATTGGACTGCGGCCAAAAATATCCTAAAGTACCTGAAAAGGAACAAGGATAAATTCCTGGTGTATGGTGGTGCAATGGATTTAGTTGTGGAAGGTTATACCGACGCAAGCTTCCAGACAGACAGAGACGATTTCAAATCGCAATCTGGATATGTGTTCTGTCTAAATGGAGGGGCGTTTAGTTGGAAGAGCGCAAAGCAGAGTACAACTGCAGATTCTACAACTGAAGCCGAATACTTGGCAGCTGCTGAAGCAGCTAAGGAGGCTGTTTGGATTCGTAAGTTCGTTGGCGAACTTGATGTTGTACCCTCTATAAAGGGTCCAATAGCCCTCTATTGTGACAACAATGGATCTATTGCTCAGGCCAGAGAGCCTAGGGAACATCAGAAGGTCAAACATGTCAAGCGGCGATTTCACATGATTCGAGAATGGAAATCAGAGGGTGAAATCAGAATTTGCAAAGTTGGAACGGATGACAATGTAGCCGATCCACTTACTAAACCTTTGCCTCAAGTGAAGCACAACAAACACGTTGAGGCAATGGGAATCAAGCATGTAGGAGACTGGCTTTGATTTCCTTGTTTAGTGTTTTAGTTAATTTTGAGAAAAGTTAATGTAAGACACTAAAGAAAAAAAACCATTCATGTTTTGGAGTAATATAAAATTTCATGCAACATTTTATTACTCCGTTATGCTATTTAATTGTGGTTTAGGATTAAATAATGAGTCCATTCGATTCTGAGAATATTCAAAATAGGGTATCAAGACCAGTCTTGGTAAGGAAACACCTATTAAGTGAACATTGAATATTATAATCGAAAATTATCCCTAATCAAGGTCATTTAAACGATGGACGATTAATGACCAATTGAGATTAGTGTGTAGTCTGATTTATAGCACCGTTTCATGTGCTACGAGGACATGATTGTCATAAATCATTTGCACAGGTATTGGTTTAGAACCATACTGGATCGACCTATGAGAATACTTTAAGAAATTAAAAAATTTGTCATAAGTATACTTCTCATTATGGCTATCGGAACCTATTTCCTCGACCATGAGTATTGTGAGTTCTCTTGTTTGAGTACTAGTTTGCTTTAATGTTGTCAAACGTCTGCCGTAATAGGGGATTATAACGGCAACACTCGGGTGGCTAGGTCCTCTCAGTAAGAGGAGCTACATTACAAGACTGGGAATGTCCCCCTAGTAAAATAGGGAAGATGTCTTTGTTGTATACAAGGCCTCTCGTAGAGCGAGACTGTAAAATGCATGGCCGTGCTCGGATGGATTTTAGAAATCATCTGTTTATTGACAGTCGGACTCGGAATCGGGAAACACTTCTGGACGTAATAAGGATGACAAAATAAATCTTACCTTATAGTTCATGAAGAGACATTAAGAGACATAGGAAAAGGCTGTACACAAAATGAGCACTTGTCCGGAAGGACAAGTGGGAGATTGAAAGGAATGGTGTCCTTCGAACAAGTGTACTATTCCGTTAGCGGGTTCAGAATTATTAGAAAGCTAATATTTTCAGTAAGGCCAAGTGATCGGAATGCCTAGGTGGAGGCCGCTTCCGATCAGTAATATTAATGGATAATTAATGTTACAGCTTAATCTTGACTGAACCCTTCGGGTCACACCCAAGCATTCAACAAACCGACACGACGAATTAATTCGGAAGGAATTAATGAGTCGACCGAGTAATATTTATTTAGACGTCGGAAATTCGAGCTTAGAGCGTCGAAACCGAGCGTCGGAAGTCGAGTCGAAAAATAGTGAAAGACGAGACGAGAAATAGTAATAAATCAACAAAAGACCAAAATACCCCTAGCATCGGAATGCCCAAGCAAACCGAGTGCTAAGGGCGTATAGCCTAGCATGGTGGCTAGCATGCGCACCAAGCCGAGCCTAGGCTGGCTGGTGCGTGCTAGCGCACTCATTCTAGCATCGCAAGGCTAGGCGTTGCCTAGTGCGTGCTAGCATGCTAGGCGCAGCCTTGTGCGCGCAATGGCTAGCAAGCCATGCCGCAACAAGCTGCTGGAGCTAGCACGCTAGGCGCGCCAGCTCGCCACAGCTAGCAGCAGCATGGCTAGGCCATTGCTTGCTGCCTAGCAGCGCTGGCCAAGGCACAAGGCCAGCAGCAGCAGCCCGCACAAGCATGCTGGGCGTGCTGGCCAGCAGCAGTAGCAGCCCGCATGCGAGTGCTGGGCTTGCTGGGCTTGCTGGGCGTGGCTGCCACGGACAGCAGCACATGGCAGCCCACCTTGGCTGCCTTGGTGCCCAAGGGTGGGTGCCATGTGGCTTGTGGTCCTTGAGTGTGTGGGGAGTGAGGTGGCCGGTTATGTGAGAGGGAGTGGGGAGCAAGTTTGGTCCCCCCCTTCTCCAAGTGGTCCTCACCTAACCACTCACATGAGCTTGCCACTTGTTGATTTATTACTAGCTTGATTATTGATTTTATTTTAGCTTTAAAATAAAATGGAAAAATCATACTATCCCACATTGATGGGAGAGTAAATGATACTCCCATCATTTCCTATAAATACCCAAGTATGGGCATTGGGAAAGATGCTTGAGTAAGAGTTTGAAAAGGCATCACAATTAGTGAAAACCTTTGAACTCAATATAATTACTCGGGTTTTGTTGGTCGGGTCTTGCTAACCCCAAGACATTGGACCTAGTCGGTTTTGTTGGTGCGGGTGGACTTCGTTGGAGGTCTCCGTGCGAGCGGGACTTGAAGCTTTCAAGTAAGAGCTCATTTGGAGCGAAGCACGCGTCAAGGGTAATTAACTTATCTTAATCTTGTGATTAATTTAATTATGTTTATGGTTTTATTTATTGCGAGTGCGGTCTTGGTTTTGGGTTTGTTTCCGCGGTGAGTCGGACTCACCAAACCCCAACAGTTATACACATCTTATAACTAGATTCTAATATATATATCTTTTTAACATGGTGCAGGATAGACGAATTGTGACAAGCATATTGTATGAACAAAATTATTGCGCCCGGTGTTTCTAATGACTAATGTTTGTAAAGTTAATTTCATCTAGTAATTTCTGTTTTTTCCAATCATGTATATATTGCTACTACTAATTGTAATAATTTCAACCTATTATTTTATAACTTTCACTACTATTATATTACATACATATTTCTTATATTGTGCACGCATGGCGTGCACTATCTTAGCTTGTCTTGATAATATATATACAAAAGCTGGTATATAATTTTTCAAACTACCATTATAGGGATCATAAATATTCTTTATTTATTTAATTTTTCCAACTTTTGCTAATTCGTTCTTCTCCCCCTAAGTTGGTAAAATATCTCATTTATAGGGGTGTCTTATTATATACCAACTTAGTAGATAAATTTGCATTAATAAAATTCACTTCATTAGGAAAATCACAATCAAAATTTATTTCTCAGAAGATTTGTATTAAACAAGCTTTTATCTCTTCTACATAGCAATTTTTAAAGCATTTCTTCATTAACTATACATTGCATAACACATATGTATTTATTTATAAATCTTTCATAATTTGAGATTAATAATTCAACATCAATGGGGAAACATATGTTGTGCAGTTGAATTTCCTTCTTTTCTATTTCTTATGTGCTGACATAGCCCCCAATCAATAGAATTGTTATACAAGCATATATCACTTGCTTGTAATTTTACTAGGTGGTGATCTTTTGGATCTTTAAAGACTTAAATAGTGTATTTGATGAACTTCTGGTCACACAATAGTTGACAATAATATATAAGTTATTTTGGTAAACTTCTGGTCACCCATTACTCTTTTATATAAGAAATCAAAACTTATCGACCCCCAATTCTCATATATACAAATTATTATGAATCACAATCCAAATATAGCTCAATCTCAATGTTATGTCTTACCATTCAATTCATTTCATATATTTAACATTGAGAGAGCGTCAGCACATTATCAAATGAAACTTCAGGTTTCCATAACGGGTAATTATTCAACCCGGATGGCTTAGTTTAATTATCACATCCAATCTTTTCTCTAAATTAAACTCTGGTCAGTTTTCCAACACTAGTGATCACTTTATTATTAATCTTACGTTATGCATGGCCATGAATTTGATGTGATATTTGAACATCAACATGTGTTTCTTTATACAATTGGCAAGACGATCGACAAATATTTTATCCAATAATTTACTCATACTCTGCTGGAGTTTTGACTATAATCTTGATACATGTTAATCTTTTTGGATATTTCATACTCTTCTGGAGTCTATTAATTATATAATCATGACACATATAAATCTTACTAAAAGTGATTTCTTCTAGAAATGTAATGAGATTTATCATTTCCTCAAATTTGTCATTGTCACTAGTTGCTCCATTCCTTTTCCGAAGGTTGTTATATTTTAACTCTATTGGACTACAACGCTTCAGACGAACTTTAGGTTCATTAGTAATCGATGTTGTCCTTCTAGGACAATAATTTTAATTCGAGCATTTATAATTAGTATATGATCAATGACATTTATATCCATCTTCAAGATGATATCATTTCAAAATATTTAAATAACATGTGGCCACTTCTATTAAATAAATCGTTAATATTTAAGTTAAAAATGTACCAAACTGACCATCAATATATTTTATTTTATGTGCAAGGATAAAATAATGGAATAATTAATACAGTCTCCCCCTGATCCTTGAACGTAGGACATGAAATGAATCCAACAACATTTAAATCTCATCCACAAGGCATAAATTCTTTTAGCAATACATGTATCAAGCATAATAAAGTTATCCGTACAAACTTAATTGTTCTTACTCGTAACTCTTGCCCAATTATATTAATCTATAACCCTTAATAAAAGTGGGAAGTTAGTAACAGTGTTTTTTGGGTTATTACAGTTACACCCCCGAATTTAATGGATTGCCGAAATTACCCTTTGCTCCCTTTTGATGCTTCATGCTTGACAGCTTGAGTGATTTATCACCGACTTCCCTTAGCTCTCTTTCTTCTCATCTCAGAAAGAAGCTCAGGCTTTTTATGGAAACAAGGAGAATATGTTTCCTTCAACAACAATGGCGATGAGCTCAAAATTACCATTGGAGCAGTTTCTGAGGTTAGTTTTTTTCTTTGAATTAGTTGATCAATTACCACTCCTCTCTTGTGAATTCGATTCCTCCAGTTTCAGCCCGTCGTCTCCGAGGTTCCCGTTCAGTATGAGATTGTGTTTTAATTTCCTCTATTGAAGCAGTAATAATTTTTAGGGCGGCGGCTTAACTATCAGAAGAATGGGGAGATATTCAGCTTCGACCTTTTCGTGATATGCCTACCACCACCGATTTCCCCTCCGTCACAGCTTTTCGGTAACAAAAAAAAATGATTATTGTTTTGTTCATTTGATGGTTAATTACCCAACATTTGATTTATTTTTGTTGATTGTGAAATGGGGTAATGTGATTTTTTGTGGGTTTTTGAAAATTTGAGGTTTTTGTGGTTTAATTTAATTTTGTAATTGAATTTTTCTAGATATCCTTTCTTTAATTTAATTTTGTAATTGAATTGAGGAAATTTTAATCGGAAATAATCTGAGTAATCCATGAATGAAGGAGTGTTGATGAAATTCTAAGAATTTTCGCCCTTTTGATTCAGGTTTTCTTTTTTGTCGAACAAGAAAAAGAGGAGACATATTGTGATGAACGGCGGCAGGGGTGCTGGTGATGGCAAAGTTTCCGGCATCAGACTGCCGCTATCTCAGGACTGCAACCACTTAAAATATAGAAGAAACTCATAAACTTGTAATGTATTTTCTTTCCCTTTCAATTTGTTGTGGTTGAATACAAAGATAGAAAAATTGCTCATTTCTGAAATATTAGGCTTCAATTTTTATAAACAATACTTCTAAATAGCAACTTCTTAATTCAGGCACTCTTTTTTGTCATTGAACTATAAGTTTTGAGTTTTCTTCTCATTTTGGTTATAATATTCATGGGTGTAAACATTTCTACTTTACTTGAGCTTTGTCATTCATTTGGGTATCACTTTCCCTTTCATCAATCCTACGCCACCCACCATCTCACACCACCGTGCACGGTGGTTCTGGTGCACGGCCTGGTGGTTTAAATAAAAATGGGTCAGGGGATGAGTTGTGCGTCTCCTAATAACCATGAAAATGGGATTTTTAAAGCAGCTCAAATGGGTGATTTAGATACTTTAAAAACAGAATTAGAAGATGACCCTTCTCTTTTATATGAATTTTCTCTCTATGATCGTAACTCTTTGCTTCATGTTGCTGCTTCTTATGGTCAGATCGAGGTGGGTTTATGAAAAATTGATTTCTGGGTTTTTTTAAAGGTTTGATTTTGGAATGTGGGTTTGTTTAAAGATGGATTTTTGGACATTTTTTAGGTTGTTACTTGGCTTTTGGAACGATCTGTTAATCTTGATGCCTTAAATCGTCATAAACAGGTAGAGTTATATTTAGTTTTTTCGGGGTTTTAATTTGTTGTAATAAAAAAAAAGTAAAATTAAAATTAATGAATTGACTCATTTGTTGATTAATGGCTGAATGATTCAACAGACACCTCTTATGATGGGCTGCTATTGTGTGTGGAGAAGCTCCTTCATGCAGGAGCCAATGTAAGTCAATGTTCATTTTATCCATAACTTTCTCATTTTTAGCTATTTTTTGGGAAAATGGGAAAAATCTGTCTGAAAATTAAAAAAATAAGTTGCAATATTGAAGTAATTTTCATGTAATTTCTAGCAAAAAGATTTGAAGTTTGATGATAATTTAGCAAAAAGATATGAACTTTGATGATATTTCGGGTTGAATTTGATTTGGGTTTTTAAAGTTTTGGTAGCTGAGAAGTTAAATTAGTGTGATACTAATATGATTATTTGTGGAATGTTTTCAGATTTTAATGTTTGATTCTTTGCGAGGAAGAACTTGCTTATAATATGCTGCCTATTATGGGGATTCAGATTGTCTAAAACTCATTATTTCTACCGCCCGTACATCGCATGTTGCCATTTCTTGGTATGTCTCTTATATTAATACCAACCTAATTTCATTATTTGAGTATCTTGTCAAAATTAGATTGTATTATTGGTTGAAATGGGGGTAATAATTGAGGTGGATTTTCAGGGGATTTGCTCGATTTGTGAATATTAGAGATGGAAAAGGCGCTACCCCATTACACTTGGTAGCCCGTCAAAGACGGCCCGAGTGTGTTCATATTTTGCTTGATTGTGGGGCTTTAGTTTGTGCTTCTACTGGAGGATATGGGTGAGTAATGGATGGTTGTAAAGATATACCAAATTTGTTGAATTTGGCACTATTGAGATTTCATTTGTCTAAATTGGTTTGGAATTTTTGTGTGTAGCTATCCTGGGAGCACTCCACTACATTTGGCTGCACGGGGCGGATCCCTTGATTGCATCCGTGAATTGCTTGCATGGGGCGCGGACCGGCTGCAAAGAGATGAACCTGGGTATGGATTTTTTCCATACTTCTCTTTATTGATTGTTGTTGTTATTAAAGAACTCTGTTGTATGATTCACTAGATATCGAAATTCTGTGTAATTGGTAGTTCTACCTCCGTTTCATATTGCTCTTCCTACCTTGAACAAATCTATCTCACAAAAAGATCCTTGTATCATGTTTTTGAGTTAAGTTGATTGCTTCTGCTGACTGTTGTTGGACCTGTTATTACAGGAGAATACCATACCTGGTGGCTTTAAAGCATAAGCACGGGGCATGTGCCGCCTTGTTAAATCCGTCATCAGCAGAGCCTCTTGTTTGGCCTTCACCATTAAAGTTCATTAGTGATCTTAATCCAGAGGCCAAAGTGTTACTCGAACGGGCTCTAATGGAGGCCAATCGGGAAAGGGAGAAGACCATCTTAAAAGGAACTGATTACTCATTTTCTTCTCCATCACATTCAGATGGGTGGGGAAATTGATGATAGTTTGTCAGAGGTATATTGCTTCTTCAACTTCTTTTTGAACTTGGTAACATTGTGTTTTGCTTTAAATTTACTATTGTTGAGTTGCTCATATTAAAAGATACAAAGTGGAAACTTAGGGTCGAGCTATGCCTGCGCAAACTTATGTGATGAACTAATTATAGGAAGGATGAATTATCAGTTTTATCAAATTATATGTCAGATCCTGCTATGATAATCGATCTGATGCTATGTAAATGCGGTATAGGAAGAGAATGATGGTTGTTCTAACTTCTAAATGCACAAACAATAAGGGATGTTTGTTTATTAAAAGAATGTGAAGATTTTTCATGTCGTAGGCAGTCAAGTCCCTTAAATACGAAGTATATGCATGCTGTATGCAATCAAGATTATTATTGTCTAGATAGATTTAAGGTCATTTAACTTCGTGTAGGATAAAGATATTAAAGGGTGCTTCAATGCCCGTAATGAATGACTACTCTACAGTGATGTGTAATTTCTTTAATTACTCACTTAACACGTACATAAATCTTACAAGTATATTGAAGGGAAATAATATAAAATTACACATAGTTTGGTGGATATATCTTTTATAAACAATCTATCATCTCTACGATATTTTATTTTAGATCATTAAATGTTTTTTCTCCATTTTCATCATAAAAATATCAAAAGTTAAAGAAAATTAACAATATGATGTTCGAATCCTTATCCTTTATTTATTTGTATTTATTTAAAATGAATGTTTATATATTCTTTATATATATATATACAAATGTTAGTATAGTTTTGTATGATGATTAAAAAATTAAAATAAACTCGAATAAAGAATGTAACATCTAAAATAAAGTAGACAAAGTTTAAGTAGCTTACGATGTTTTAAAGAATAACTACAAGAACTTGTACTTCATATGATATGATATGCATAGCCTTTTTTTTGTTTTTTTTTGAAACCTGATATGCATAGCCTAACTTCTAACGACTAATTAATTACATCGGGAGTGTCATTATTATCCATTAAAAAAAAGACAAATATTTTGCATATATGTTTTATCAATTTTTAAAATTTTTTTTTTAAAAAAAAAACTATGGACACACCAGAAGATGACACGTGTCATTGCTGGTGTGTCTTTTAGTATATAGTTATTGATTGATTGATGGGTACAACATAAGCTTGCACAATTCTCACGGAAAACATATATGTTGTAGAGGTGATCAATTATGACTGAAAACCCGCAAATCTAATCTGATCTGAAAAAGGGCGGATTTGGCAAATTCAATAACATTTATTTAATTAAAAAGCCAAACTCGGCTTAAGAAAAGCTCGAATTTGGATATGAGATATGAATGCTTGACTCGACTAGCCCAAATTTTTTGATCACCCGGGGTCAAGGTGGGGTGTCGCCAGTGCCACACGCTCAGTTTCAGGAGTAGTACGGCGCCGATGACGGGGGTGGTCGGGGTGAGGAGCAGGATGGCTGGTGTTCGAGGTGAAATTCAAAGTTCATTCGGGGTTTGAGGTATGTTTTCGTTTTTATATTTTTTTTCTTGTTTGATATTTTCGAATTTGGTTTGATTTTTTTTTTTTTTCGAATTTTCATATTCGAATGTTTGATAATTTTTTTTATTTATGTTCGTTTTAGGTTTACTTTTTGTTTTGCTTTTTTGTTAATTTTTGGGTTTTGTTTTTGTTAAATTTCAGTTTTTTTTTTTTTTGTTAAATTTCAGTTTTATTTTCGTTTTGATTTTTGCTAATTATGATTTTGGGTTTGATTTTTGTGGTTTGTTTTTGTTGTTTGTTTTTGGTGGGTAATTTTGTAGGGTTTTTATTGTTAATTTTGATTTAAATTTTGTATTTTGGTTTAGTTTCTGGTTGTTTGGGTTACGATTGGCGGTGGTGGTGCGTAGGTAGAGGTGGTTTTGGGTTGGATGTTGGCAGTGGTGGTGCGTGGTTAGAGGTGGTTTTGGAAGGTTGGCAGTGGTGGTGCGTGGGTACGGTGTTAATGCAGGCTGGGTTGCATTTGTTTATGTTTTTTTTAATTTTTTTATAATTAATTAGCGACCGCCTTTAGCCGTCGCAAATACAATCTTGTTTCTCTCTTGATTTAGTTTCAAATTTTTGGGTTTGATTGTTTGATTGTCGTGGATTTTTGCATATATGTTCTTGTTGTTTTCGATATGTTCAATGTGTATTCGAATTTTTTGGGTTGAATCTTTGTGGGTGTATTTGTGCGAAATTGCTTCATTTTTATTGAAGTTTATTTGGTCGATTTGTTTTCGATTTTTGGGCTTTATTTGGTCGATTGGTTTTCGATTATTATGGGGTTTATTTGATCGATTTGTTTTTGATTTTTTGTCTTTATTTGTTCGATTGGTTTTCGATTATTTTGGGGTTTATTTGATCGATTTGTTTCTGTTTTTTGGCTTTCGTTTTTTGGGCTGAACTTGGGATGAATTGTCTGATTCGTGGTTGAATTGTTGATCTCTAGGTACAATTCTCTCTCTCCTTTCTCTTCTAAGCTTTCTCCAACCCTCCACTGAAGCAACTCCTGGACTTTCCTCTCCATTGAAGAAGCTTGAGAGGTTATTTGATGATTCTCTGATCTCCAGGTTTGATTCTCTCTTCTTTCACTCTCGTGTTCTAATTGTTTGAATGTTCAGCTCTTTAATTAAATATTTCCTTTTAATTGAATGTTGACTGATTTAGCTTCCTTTCCTGCGAAAAAATTGGAGTACGTTGTATGTTTTTGTAATAAAATGTGGGAAAGTTTTGAATTTTATTTGTTTTTAGTATAAATATGTCAAGTAATCGCATAAATTAAATAGATTTTTGTGGTTTATATTAAATTGTGGTGATAAATTTGTGTTCTATGTAACAAATTGTTTGGATTATGGCTTACACATGTAATTTTAATGATGCATTGGTTTGGGATGTGTAATCAGCAATTGATATGAAATGGAGGAGCTGATTTGGTTTTAGTGTTTTCAGATGCTTAATTATAGGCTATATGATTTGAGTAATTGGCTTTGGTTTTAATGGATGATTGATTGGTACTTTATGAATTTGTGTTGTGATGTACTGCTGTCTTTGTGAGAGCTATCTTGAATCGTATATTGAGTTAATAATTGCATGAGAGGCATTTGACTTTGGATAGTAGAGGTTGGTAAAGAATTGAGACCTAATAAAGTTTCTTGTAGTGACCAAACAAACAAGTACATCCAGTACCAAAATATTTTAATTGCTTAGGTTTCTATGCTAAAATATTCAATTTTAGTTCTTTTTTGTTTCCGGATGATTTTGTGTTGGGAAAGAAATTGGGAGAAAAGGCTCTTATAGTTGTTTATAGGGTTTCTTAGTTAATAACAAGATGCCCTCTGTGAAGGTATCTTTTTTGATGGATTGTCCATGATGAATTTATAATTTTATCTATTCTGATTTTCATTTGGCATAAAGATTTTGTACTGATTGATTGATGGTGTTTGATGCATGCAACTGCAAGTGTTTGTTGTTTAGAATACGTTTTTTGAGTTCATCACTTCAAAATAAGTGGTAGGTCAAATACAAGTGACTGATTTACTGTATAAGATGGCAAACATTGAAATGATGATTTTTTTTTTAAAAAAAAATTTAACATTATTGTGCTTTGGTGGAATTAATCTAACTTCTACTTTAACTGAAATCTCTTTACAGGATTAATGATAATTTTTCTGGCCTAGAAGCAGCCAAAACCACTTATTTAAGTCTGCGTGGATTCTTTGAAGATGTCCGTACTTTATTTTTATTTTTTTTGGAGGTGTCTGTACTTGGAAATTTGAATAGTGCAATATGGTTTCTTAAAAATTCTTAGTGAGAGAACACATTTTAGGGTTTTTTTTGTTTATCTTATTTTCACTTATTTCAGGTTAATAAGTTTTGATAAGGGTTATTCAAGTACAAACTACAACTAAAATAAGGTCTAATAAGTTCATGTAAGTTCAAAAAAAGTTAAGATCATTGAAAATCAGGTTCATCAGTAAGTGTTGTTTGTTTTGTTTTATTTTGTTTGTACAATCGTAGTAATAGCTAGCTTTAAAAAGAGATTGAGGATGGAGGGACAAAAGGGGAAAGGGAGAGGGGGGAGAGAGAGTGAGCGGAAGAAAAAGGGAGAGGGAGAGGATGATAGGGGAAGGGAGGAAGGGAGAGAAAAAGTTTTGGGAAAAAGAGAGATTGAGAGAGAGTGTGTATGTGAGAGAGAAGGAGCCGAGAAAAAGAAGGGTCGAGGCTCTCGTGAGAGAGAAGGCAAGCCGAAAAAGAGTCTGCTAGGAAAGTCTTCTTTCATGTCAATAAGCATACACAAATTCAGCTTTGCTATGGCAGTGCCACATGATGTGAGACGCTCATGTTGAAACGCTGTATTTTGACAATGGCAATGTTTATTGCAAAATAACAAATGAATTTCTACAAGTACTTGCAGATGCAGAAGTATAAGTTGGAAAAAATGGTATCATATTTCTTAAGAGTGAATGTCCTATTATCTTATAACTAGCCTTACATCCATCCTAAGTTGTCTTATATGTATTGTTTAGGTCAAATTATGAGTTAGTTGTTCATTAAGATTTTACTGAACTTCAAGTACTTGTAGATGCAGGAACATAAGTTGGAAAATTTGGTATAATATTTCTTAAGAGTGAACGTCCTATTATCTTATAACTAGCCTTACATCCATCCTAAGTTGTCTTATATGTACTGTTTAGGCCAAATTATGAGTTAGTTATTCATTACGCTTTTACCAAACTTCAATATTGTGTAATATAATGTAATCTTACGAGTATGTCCATATCTCATGATAGTTACATGAATGGAACTGATAAATAAAATCAATGTTATACATGTTTACTAATGTTAATATTTACCTTTGCACCTATAATGGTTTTCATATATGTAACATTGTTTTATTTTCCGTGTTCATCTCACACTTTGATTCTTTTTATTTTTGACGGGTACACTTTGATTCATTTGCTACAAGATTGCTTATAAATCAATATGATTTTTAGTTTTTTACATCACATATGCTTCACTAACAACTTGCCTTGATACAAAAACCTAATATAAATCAATAATCTACATTATGTATACCTACATAATTAAAGCATACAATATAGTATACTATTATGCAATTCATCCTACATCTTAACGATTCTCAAGATAACAACACGAAAACACGCACCAATATCCATATCATGATGTTTGGGGGGGGGGGGGGGCGCACTCCATATCATGTATAATAAACATGTATCAAAAACGCTTTTATTACTTAATACATGTATAATTGCACCGATTAATACCCATTCCCCACAATTTTAATGAATTCGATTCACAAATACTTTTTTTTTTTTTGGACAAAGATTCACATATACTAAACAACCATACAATTTTAAAAATCTTACTGGGACAATTGACAAGAATAAAGTCACAAATTTATGACTACAAAATTCAGTGGGAGAGACTCGAGAAAGAAGAGAAAGAGAGATAGAGAGGAAGAAATAGGAAGAGAGGGAGACAAAAAAAAGAGGGGGGATGGAAAAGAAAGAGAAGGGTCAAGAGAAAAAGACAGAAAGAGCCAAGAATGAAAAGAGCTAGAAGAGAGAAAGAAGGGTTGGGAGAGAAAAAGAGGCCAGGAGAAAGAGAATGAATGGATAGATATATATAGATAAATAGAAAAGGCAATGCCGAGAGAAAGAGAGAGAGAGAGAGGGGGGGGGGGGTGATCGAGAGGGCCGGTTGAGAGATGAAGGTGCTAGGAAAGAGAAAGAAGGCAAGGTCGCGAGGGAAGAGGGGGTGAGAGAGAAAGGTGCTATGAAATAGAGAAAAGGTACTTCAAAGAAGAAAGAGAAAAGGCAGGCCATAAGCTAAGAGTAAAGGGCATGCCGAGGGATAGATAAAGAAGGGCCAGGAGAGAGGAGCCAAGAGACGGGAAAAAGGATCTGGGAGAAGAGAGAAAATGAGAAAGAGGGGCTGGGAAAAATAAAGTGAGATAGAGAGAGAACGAGGGCCAAGAGAGATAGAGGAGGTCGAAAGATCGAATAAAGCTAGAGCGCTGAATAGAGATAGGGGGATGGGAGAGAGAGAGAGAGAGAGAGAGAGAGAGAGGGAGAGAGAGAGAGAGAGAGAGAGGGCTCAAGGGAAAGCAAAAGAAAGATAGATGTTGGGGGGAGGAGAGCAACAAAATACAACCTATGGTTTTAAAAGCCTTTTTTTAAAAATGGAACAAGGACAAGAAGGATTAGGATTTAGAACAGAAGAAAGAGAGAGAGATATATAAGAAATAGTTTGAGCTAATAAACAAAAGATGAGTGAAATGTGAGCAAGTAAACGTATGATTTCAAAGCTATTGAAAAAAGGAATGGGGAGATAAAGTCAAAGGAGATAAATGGAGAGAGAGAGAGAGATAGAGAGAGAGAGAGAGAGAGAGAGAGAGAGAGAGATTATTAATTAGTACACTTAAAAGCCATTAAGTAGTTATATAAATTATGAGAAAGAAAACGCTTTATCATGTGTTCCATATTTACCCATACACAATAGCACTCTTAAAAATACATATTTAATCAACAAACCAAATTAGAATTCAACTTTTCTATTGTTTAAAGCCCTTAGCGCTCTTTCCTAAAACAACACAAGAACATCCTATTTATAGAATAAGATGCTCGATTGCTAAAAACACTACAATCGTTCAAATGTAACTAATTAGCATAAACCAAACTTATGTGCATTTATATAATCTTAGAGATAAAAACACATAATTAACATTACATATATTGCACCGATTAGTCCTTAAATTAGGGCTAAGCAAAACTATTTGAAAATTTAAATATTTGTTGATCCGATCCGGATCCGATCCAAGAAATTTGGATATTTGATTCGAAAAAATTGGATATCGGATATTCAAGATAATCACACACAATAATAACATTAATGATTCAACAAGCTCTTTTTACAATTCATTAAATTATGCTCCCTTAATCAGCATGTTAATAACACCTCAAACTACGAAACACAATCACATCCACGAATCTTACATATCTTATTTTCGAGGGGGCACGCGCGTAGTGTAGGTTGCTGGGCAATTCATAATCTCAAACTACGAAACACGATCACATCTATGAAACACGTGTGTTGACTACGATTTAATTTTTTTTCTAGATTGTTTTTTTTATACCAATTGTTTTTTTAAAATACACCACGTATGGATCGCACTATGTTTCTTACTTTATATTATGTATACACCGCACTATTTTTACAACACAATTAGCCATTTTTAAAAATAAAACACATTGCACTTGAACTAATATTTTACACACATTTCAATCATTACACTTCTAATAGACAATTTTTAAAATATACTCTATATCAAATTTTCACTGTTTGTATTACAAAGCCGGAACATAATAACAAATACTACACGGACCATAAAAATTCGCGAATATTACTTATCTTGCCGGGGGGGGGGGGGGGGGGGGCACGCGCGTAGCGCGTGCACCAACGACTAGTTTCTTATAAGTATGGGGATAATAAATACTTTTGTACAAGTAAGTTTTCCACAAAGTCATCTATCTCTTGTTCAAATAAATATTGTGCAATCATGTTTAATTTACTTTCAATGATCCAACTTCAAGTAGGTATATTCGTACATAATACTATCATGGAATTTAATCACACATCAATCAACATATTCATACTAAAATTGTGATAGTTGTTCAAATTATATGATAATGTCAATTAGTGTATTAGTACTTTGGTAGTACACCACTTAATATTTCATAAAAAAACATTAGTATTTCACATCTAATTACACACAATAAATAATTGCTATCAAATTTATCTTCAAACAAGTGCTAGCTAGCATGAATTAAGGTCGAATAAACATTCATGTGGCCAAAAAAATGACATCATGTATATATAAATAATCACAATCATAAAAGTATAATTAACTTTAAAAGCTTCAAAGAATTACAAGTAGATCATTCTTCAAAATAGATTAGGCTCCAAACTTTAATTCCCTTAAACATATGGTCATAGTATCGACCGCTATCTCATACTACGTCTGAAATATTTTCATTGGTAGTATTATTTTCAAGCACTGATACATCTAAGTGTATTTCAACACACAGCATCTAAGACAAATAATATTTCCCGATGATATCAACACTGATAAATTCTACTTTTGCAAGATTGGACATAACTTATTATATAAAAGAAAATATTACAAATTTAAAAAAAAATACTTAGAGGTAGGTAACATAACATTCTATTAGTGTAAAGATTATTAGGAATTTAATAATTTATACATGACCACTCATACCAAACAAAAGTATTAGTATACATACTCTTCACGTGTTACTCAAGCTGTCAAATATTAGCTGTACGTTTCATGACAGCATGTTATAAAAATAAATTAAGTTGTAGCTTATGTCCAATAACAACTAGACATCAATAAAAACTAAATTATATCAAGCAGGATGGAAGTATAAATTTGCTAATCAAAGTTACTTAAAGTGCTCCAGTTCGTTATATCAGCTAGCAATTGCTGTATTATTAATTATAGTCCATAGACTATACATAAAATATAAGAAAATTGCCACAGAGATATACCATCCAACTAAAGTATACATATAATTAAACATAATTAGTCAATACTTGACGAAATACATATGAATTACGCACAAGTTTATATAGCGTGAAATTCACAACAAAATTGAATTAACAATCACTGTTTAGTAATGCGAAATTTCGGTAAAACCCGGTTCTAAATCGTCCTATTCAACAATAGTGGTGATAATTGAATTCCGAAAAGTCGATATGAATCTATAATCAACATTATCAAATATTTAATTCAAAATAAACATACTATGATAATATGATCATCTAATCAAAGAATGCAATGGAAATTGATAATGAAAGTACGATCGTCTAATCAAACTGATTTCATTCATCAAAGGTATACATATTCAAATAGGATAAATTAGCCAAAAAGAATTGAATAGCATATTTAATTTCCATAGTAAAACATCATATTCAGGTTATCAATCGAATAACAAGTGTAATACCCCATAATTAATGGTGTTAAAGTAAAACAATAGCAGACTTGATATAATAAAGTTTGTGATGTGCAAGAGAATAGGAATGTAGGGTTACCTTTTTAGCAGAAAAGAGTATTGTTGTTGGTTGATTTCGTGAGATCTTCTTTCGTCTTCTTAGTCAGGTTGATTTCGTCAAATTGCTCAATTGGTTAGATTTTGGTGCTGATAACGTGTTATAAAATAAGAAGAAATATGAGAGAGATTGAGAGAGAATTAATCTGTG
The DNA here is from genome assembly GCF_948465745.1 of Chenopodium album. NCBI lineage: Eukaryota > Viridiplantae > Streptophyta > Magnoliopsida > Caryophyllales > Amaranthaceae > Chenopodium > Chenopodium album. The sequence goes on along the minus strand of NC_137858.1, from coordinate 21,401,805 downwards.
TATTTCATTCCATATGATGAGGTATATATATATACATACAATATAGTTAGGGCTTGATTGGATAAGAATATAAACCCTATCTAGATTGTTCCGGAATGATACAAAGGAGGATAATGGTCATCCACACGATATTTCATAACATTTTCATTATTCTTGTACTCCCTCAATTTTATTTAAGAGTTATATTTTCACAGCCACATACTTTTAGGCAACTTAATTTACTTTAGAGGTATTTGAGAAAATTGCGGTATTAAAAAATTATAAAATATGATATATAGTGGAGTTAATATTTTATTTAAAAATATGAGATGTGAAAGGAAATTGTATAATAAAAAATTATAGGCATCAATTTACCGTAATTTCCTATTTAGTCCATCTCTTTAAGTGAACCTCATACCATAGATAGTTACGATGGTAGGGCACCGTACTATCTAAACCCTTTTATCAAAAAAAAAAATCCAGACACATTTGTGAAAGAATGTTCATAATATCAAGATTCAAAATTACTTGGCAATCTTATTCGTCAAACCTTTATTATTTAAAAAATACATCAAATGTTACCCCTATTCAAGACTTTAACCAATAACCTCGTATTTTTTTTAGATCTTTTATAATAGGTTTGGAATCACTAGATAGATTTTTCGTATCAAATAGGATGATCCAAAATACTAATTATAAGGATTTATATAAGTAATAATTCAAGTATTCGCATACATGTAAAAATAAATATTAAAATAATACTTCTAGTTTTCAAGTTTTGAAAGCATATCATTATATCATCAATTTCTTTATCTTAAGTAAAAAGTAATCTTGCCCAATGTGATCAAACTATTATGTTGGTAAGTTTTTGTGTTATTTGGGAAATTGGATGAATAGAACATTAAGAGAAAAGAAAAGAAAAGAAAAGAAAAGAAAAGAAAAAAAGAGGGAAAAAAAATAAAGAATGTTGGGCTAGAGGCTAGAACCCATGACCTTTGGTTGAGAAGGCAATGCTCTAACCACTAGGCTACTGTAGAGTTTCCTTATTTTTCCCTTTTCATCACTTAGGTTTTAAGTTTGTAATCTCTCTCTAGAAATAGAGAGCTTCTCACTCTAGAAATAGATTTTTACCCTCTCTAGGGGTTTAGTGGTTGAGGTCCACCAATTTAGGCTGCTAGGATTATTTAGCTCTCATCATTTGGGTTGTCTGGGTTCAAGAATCACCCATGGTAATTAATTTTCTTTGCTACTCCCTGTGCTGACAAGTGTCTAACTTGGTTGGCACCTTTCAGAAAGGCCAATAGCTTTCCCCCCTTCAATCATTACCTTAGTAACGTTAACTTCCCAATTCCCCCCTTCCGTTAAGTTCCATATTTCTTTCTCTAGCAAAGTTTCGAATTTTAACGGAATGTCTAACCTTGAAGTTCAGTGTGCTTCTACTCAAGGTTAAACCTTTCTTGGTTAACTAAATCAACCAATTAATTACAGTAGTAATTCCGATTACCAAAGGTTATCTGCATGGCTCTTTTTCGCAGCACCGAGGCAAGAAGTTGAAACGCCTCCCTGCTGTGGTGGTAGTATAAAACACTACTATTATAACAACTGCTTTCACCTATCTCAACTCTCTTTCTCCCTGTTTTCTTCTTAAAACAACCTCTAATCATGAATAACACCCCGTATGCTTATAAAAAAATTAACAGAGCTGCAGCTTTTGCAGAAATCGAACCAAGCAGAGTACATGGAAGCAGGGCTTTCTAGAATCTGTGTGTTTATGGTTATCTAATGGATTACCGCACACTAAGCCCGTCCTCAATTAGGAACTTTGTTAATTCCAGGTGGAGAAAAAGAGGGTACATAGATGTTTTTAAAATGAATGACCTTTATGTCTTCAAGTGCTCTTTCGAAGAAGACAAAAGGGAGATGCTGGAGATGACAAAAGTGAACTTCGATGGAGCTTTAATGGTTTTTGCTCCGTGGGTGCCAAACCAAGTACCTCACACTATTAGATTCAGAAAAGCCAAGTTTTGGGTCAGAATTTGTGGGCTCCCCTGTGAATATTTAAATTCGCACATGGCGGAAACAATTGGGGAAATGCTTAGTATGCGTTTTGAAATTGATTTTGAGCCGCATTTCGTACCAAGGAATGACTACTTGTGCATCCAAGTCAAGCTTACGCTGGGAGAACCGCTTATTCCAGGTTTTTTCCTCAAACTTGATGATGATTCTGTAATTTGGATTCAATTACGATATGAGAATTTGTTCAAATATTGTGTACGTTGTGGTCGAATTGGTCATAAATACAATAGATGCACTAGACATGAGGATCTTATTAAACAAGACATTGACCATAGAATGATGTACTACTTGTCTCGGGGAATCCCCACTCTCAAAATAGAGAAGGGGTTTTCCATGTTTAACTTAGATATGAGGGCTACGCCTACGTCTGAACGAACTATTACAACTAGAGCTAGGCTAGTCGAAACTGATCAACCGCCTTCATTTAATTTTAGAGCATTTGACATCATGGTTGATTTTGATCTGGGTATATAAAATGGGGGCAGAACAGTACTCCCAGGGGCCAGATTCAATAGCAGGGGTGCTCCGTTCAGGGGACCGGTGATTGGTAGTGTTGGGACTTCTATGCAGGTTAATTCACAACCTGCAACAGCGGACATGGAGGTCGAATCTGAAGGAGGGGTCCATATTAATCCCGCGGTTACAGGGGCTGAACAGGTTGGTGGCGGATTAAATAAGAATTCTCAGGGAGGGGGACTGGGTGAAGATCCGTATGCTGCTGCAGCGGCGGCTGACCCAGGTCAGAATAATACTGCTGGGAATCTGGAATCGGATATGGTACCTAGGTATGGGCCGGAAATTGAGAATCTCCGGTTTGATTTGCTCATGAACTCAGCAATTCAATCTAGGGTGGAAATTAACAAAGAAATTACGGGGAGGAGAGTGGATAATGCAGGATATAATCAGAGTTTTTTTTTTTATTGAATTTGATAGTCAAAGCTACCCCAGGGCTGTCGAAATTAGAGAACCTGACTCTCCGATTGGCGATCCAATGGACTACCAGGGAGAAGAGGAAGAAGATGCATTTCCGGTGGGGAAAATTCCGGAGGAACCGATTCGTCCTTGGGTCAGTGAACAACAAACTACCATAAATGAAGAGGATCAATTGGAACAGAGAAGCGTCGAAACACAACCTGAGGTTCAAGCGCCTTCTCAGCCTAGAATCGAGCAGCTTGAAGTTGATATTTCTGGAAGTCGAATGCTCCAAACTCCATCTCCAAATGAAACCATGTCTGATGGTGCAAGTATTTTCACAAAGTGAGGGGAAAGGGATAGGAGAGGGCGACTAGTACGAAGCAGGAGGTTCAAAAAGACCAAAGAAAAAAGGCGTTTTAAGCAGGAAAATTGCCCATTGAAGAGAAAGGCTATTTCTGAATTGGATCTTGTTTCCATTCAATTTATAGAGGATGTAGAAGATGATGCTGACTCCATGATGGCAAGAAAAAAGAAAAAGGGGAAGAGTATTATACACTCTTCACATAATGGGGCAGGGTCGTCCAATGCAAACTTTGGGCCTAGGTCTTCAAGGAAGTTCGTGTTTGAAGCTAACATTGTTTTGCAATTTGCAGGTGATGGGCTTGCGGTGGTTGACCCAAATCAACCACCTCCATCTCAGTGATTGGCCTCTTGTGGAATTGTCGCGGAATTAAATGCCCAACAACCCCGATAATCCCTAAAATTAAACGACTTGTTGGGTCTTTTGATCCGGAGTTTATTTTCCTTTCAGAAACAAAAAGTAGTCCGGATTTAGTTTTTAATCGACTTAGGTCCCTAGGTTTTAATTTCTTTAAGGGTGTTAACCCGAAAGGCTTAAGTGGTGGTCTTTGGTTAGGTTGGAAGACTAAAAACTTGTTAGATGTTATTTTTGCTTGTATCAATTTCCTTGTTGTGGATGTAAACGATAATATGAATGGGAAATGGAGATTGATTTTGGTCTACGGGGAACCTTGCAACTCCCTAAGAAAAGACGTTTGGGATTGTCTTACTCAATGGACAAGTCCAAGCCTTAATGTGCCAATCACTATTGTTGGCGATTTTAATCAAGTTGATTCGTTTTTAGACAACACAGGCGCTAATTCCACCAACATTAGGGGATATCAAGTTTTTAATGAATGGAAGGAATCTAATGATCTTCATGATAAAGTCTATGAGGGAACTAGATTTACTTGGTCGAATGGTAGGGAGGGGGAAGACTTAGTCCTTGAACGCTTAGATAAAGGCTATGTTAACACTCCATGGCTTACGAAATTTTCTCATGCTTTTATCACGCATCAACCAATTCAAATCTCCGATCATGCACCAATATTGTTTCACACGACTAATACCATCAAGAAGAAGAGGAGTATCTATAAAATTGAGCAATGGAGCCCAAGTTATAAAGATTGCATCCAAGCAGCCCAAGACACTTGGAATGCCCACCAGAATGGCTCTCCTATGTTTAGACTTGTTAAAAAAACAAAAAAGGCTAAATATGAGATTAAGAGGTGGTCACTTGATAAAAGAGAGGAGTGGAATGGAGAATGGGATAAGTTTGAGAAGGATATCTTGGAAGCTCAAATTTTGCTAGAAGAGGAAGGCAAGGAGGAGGAGTTCATGCGCGTAAGTAAGAAGCTAGAGGAGTACTCTAAGAATATAGCGATCTACTGGAGGCAAAGAGCTAAAATAAATTGGGACTACGCAGGTGACACATGCTCAAGGTATTTTTTTAATTTTGTCAAAGGTAGGAAGTCTCGTAACAAATTAGAAGCAATAAAGGATGAGCAGGGAGTTTGGGTCACAGAAGAAGAAAACATAGCCAATATTGTTGTTAACTACTTTAAGGATCTATATGGGTGCAATCTCCCATGCTCTTCGCATCACACACAGCAAAGGGATGAGGGAATTGATGGGGTTCTCAACGGCATCACGAAAGCACTAACCAAGGATCAAAAAGATTTACTGTCCAAACCTTATACCAGAAGAGAAGTGAGAAATGCACTCTTTGCCATGAAGCCTTGGAAAGCTCCGGGGCCGGATGGTGTTCCGGCTGGTTTTTACCCGAAAAATTGGCATTGGATGCAAGAAGACATCATGGAGGCTGTCTTGTCTAGCCTCAAATCAGGTAATATTCTTCGGGAAATAAATTGCACAAACATTGCCTTGGTGCCTAAATGTGAGAACCCTGAGACCATGGAAAAATTACGGCCAATTGGGCTTTGCAATGTTGTCTATAAGATAATCTCTAAGTGTCTCACTAAAAGACTTAGGAAAGTAATTAGTGGGCTAGTGAGTCAATTTCAAAATGCCTTCATTCCGAAGAGGGCTATCTCGGATAATATACTGTTAGCTCATGAATTATTAGAAAATATCAGGACAACGAAAAAAGGTAGGAAGAGTAAATTAGCAATCAAGACCGACATGAGTAAAGCGTATGATCGGATTAACTGGGATTTTCTTGAACGTGTGCTCCTTAAGTTTAATTTGCTAGAAATCATGATCAAGACGATCATGAATTGTGTTAGGACAGTTTCTTTCTCTGTAATCATCAATGTTCACCCCATGAGAAGTTCAAACCGAGATATGGTCTTTGACAGGGGGACCCTCTCTCCCCGTACCTCTTTATTTTGTGTATGGAATGCTTATCAGGGATGATTAGAGCAGAAGAAGCACGAGGTAATATCACTGGGATTAGTATTGCTAGAAAAGCTCCTCACATTAGTCACCTTTTCTTTGCGGATGACTCAGCTTTTTTTCTTCAAGGAGAGGAAAATAATGTTTTAATTCTAAAGAAAATCCTAGATAGTTATTGCAAGGCTTCTGGTCAGATTATTAACAAGGATAAGTCCGTACTTTTAGCTAGCTCCAACTCAAATGAAGAGGATATAAACAGGTTCAGTGAGATTCTTGGAATTGCTAGAAGTAGCAGTTTTGGTGTTTACTTAGGAATACCTTCAGATTTTGGGGTCTCAAAACAGCAAATTTTCTGTAAAATAGTGGATAAGGTGAAAGAGAGACTCACGGCTTAGAATTCAATGTTCCTCTCTCATGCTGGCAGATTAACCTTGATCAAATCAGTCCTCTCCAACTTAGGAACCTATGTTCTTTCAGTTTTCAAGTGCCCTGTCAATGTTTTGAAAAGAATCAATAGTATTGTAGCTAGGTTTTGGTGGCTTGGCAATAGGAATGGCAAGGGAGTGTACTGGAAGAATTGGTCTCACCTCACTCAAACAAAGGAGAATGGTGGTTTAGGAATTTTAGATGCTCGGTTTTTCAACCAAGCCTTGCTTGCCAAACATGGTTGGCGCATTTTACAGGACAAGGATTCACTCTTCAGCAAAGTTTACAGTGCTAAATATGGCATCAACAAGCTTACTCTCTTCGAGGACTCTGAATATGGCATCGTGGGGTTGGAATGGCATTAAATGGGGGCTGCAGATACTAAAAATAGGATGTGCTTGGTCCATAGGTGATGGGTGCTGCACTAAAATTCACCATCCCTGGGTCTATGGTGCTCCTCCAACTTGGAGATATCAAGGCTGCTCAAACAATGATTGTGTTGCTTAACTTAGGAAGCTGAATGGTGATTGGGATTTAGAGGCCTACAAAGCTTGGTTCAGTGATGACTCAGTTAAGAAGATATCTACAATCAGGGCTATGGATAAAGGCTATGATGACTTGATTATATGGAAGAAAGACAGAGGTGGGATGTATTCAGTTAGAATTGGCTATAAGATGCTCCTTTTGGGCAATCAAAAACAAGCTATAAAGCAGGGTTTTGATGTGAAACAAAACATTGACTGGAAGAAATTCTGAAAAAGAAAGGGCACCCCAAAACAGAAAATTTTTTTATGGAAAATTCTTAAGGGAGCTCTCTCAGTTGGTAGTGAAAGGAAGAAAAGAGGATTGGGTGTGCAGCATCACTGCAAGCTATGCCTCATGGATAATAGTCCTAGTAGTTCTCACCTGGAAACACTAGAACATATATTTAGGGATTGTAATTTTGCTACCCATATTTGGAAAGGCTGCAGATTGGGAATCAATGTGAGCAATCAGGCTCACAATCCTATAGCAGAATGGATTTGCAACTGGTTAAGAATTCTGGATGATAAGGGTAGGGATTTGGGTGAGAGTTATCAAATTTTCTTAGCAGGTTTGGATTGCATTTGGGAAGCAAGAAATAACAAGATTTTCAAAAACCTAAACGCAAACCCAGGTTATGTCATTATCAGCATGGATCGAAGAGTGAACAGCAACCAACAGAGGCTAGAAGATACATATAGGGCTATGAAGCAGAGCTTGGATGACAGGCAGCTTGAACCACCAGGTTTTGAGAAACTCCTAGTGACTGTCACAGACCAGGAACAACAACAGCTAAAGATTTCAGAATTAGTTGCAGGGCAAGGAAGTTGCAACAAGGCAACTCTAGTAATTTACCACAGCAAGAGTAGAGGCAGAGTTCTCAAGTGGCATTGGCTTGTGAAGCAGGCTGGTAGTACTCTTGAACAAGGGGTGTTGCAGCAGGCTACAGAGAATAGAGAAGCTAACTTCCTTCACACTGCTTGGGATGGACTGCGAGGAGCTCTAAGACTGAAGATGTGGCATCTGCAAATCGAATCTAATGACAAAAACAGCATAGCATGGATGCAGGATGATCACATCAGCCTTAAAGGGGATAGAATGATAAAAGGAAAAATCAATAATCTACTACCTTATTTTCATTGTGTTTCTGTAACTTACAAAAACTCTAGGAATTAACTCCCTTTTCTGCTGCTGCAAAAAAAAAAAAAAAAAAAAAAAAAAAAAAAAAAAAAAAAAAAAAAAAAAAAAAAACTAAGCTACTAGTAAGCAAAAACATAATATTACACTTTGTATTTTATTTAAATGCTGACTAACTTCTTTTTTTTTTTCTAAACCTGGCAAGGCATGTGCCCTACCAGGACACAATGTGGCTCCGCCACTGGATTGTTATATAGGCCCACTATAATTTACTCTATCATCTGTGATTTTGAGTCATTTAAATTAACAAATTTATTATTGATTATTTATTAGCGGTGTTTAATATGTTAGAGCAACTTCAATAGTAAGTTAATTATTAAATTAGCTTGTCATGCCACATATGATTTCAATCTAACTTTCTTTATAGCTAGTTTGTGCCCAATGGTTAGCTACTAGCTTGTTAATTAAATAAGCTTGACTTTTTCAATTAGCTCTAGAAATTTAATTAATTTAATATACCTCTACTACTGTCTAAAAATTTTGGAAACTTTTTTTGTCAAGCTAATCTGCTTGGCCAAGCTAATTATATCTTTATAGCTCCAATGGTCAAGCTATTAGCTAGAGATTTTTGAAAATTGCAAGCAAAGTCTCTAGCTACGACCTTTGGAGTTGCTCTTACACACAAACCTCAAAGATACCTGGTAACTTTTCAAAAATAAAAGGGTACCTCGTGTAGATGGTTAAACCTCAAGGCCAGGGTACATTGTGAAAAATTCGGATATTATATGCTAAACTTTTGCATTGTACATGTACCATAGTACAATTAGGGAACTTAATTACTATCTAGACAACTAATATGAAAAAAGTAAGGCTCCGTTCAGTTCACCTTATTTTTACTTAATGGAATTTTTTTTTATTGATACTAGGTTAGGTCCCGTGCCATGCACAGTAATTTTCAATAACTGGTTTTTAAAACATGACAAAATAAAAAAATGACAAAAAAATTATTTGTTGATTTAATATTCACATTTCATTATTTAAGCCGGTTAGTCAAGAAAATAATGTATAATCTTTTTGTAATAAACGTATGCACTACATAATATGTCTTTCTTAAAAATAGTCCACATGTCACAAATTATGTTAAGATTCTTAGGAATATTTTTTTTTATTTTTTTTTGCTTAGCTTAATAGTTGACAATATATTTTTTTAGAAAGCTAAATTAAATCTTCTATTATATTTCATAAGTAATTATATATTATTTGTATGTAGAAAGATTTCTTCCTAAAATATAATTTTTTTATTCAAAAAAAAAAAAAAAAAAACTAAGGACACACCAGAAGATGACACGTGTCATTGCTGGTATGTCTTGTAGTATATAGTTATTCATTAAATTAATTTTGTTGAACTTATATTATTATTTTTACTGAACATAAATTAATTTTACTTAAATTAATTTTGCTGAATTGAAATCATTTTTACTGATTATTATAATTCTTCTTTAAAGATACTGAATTTTATTCAAATGAACTTATTTTTGCTGAACTGAAGTTATTTTTACAGAACTTAACTCATTTTTACTTGGAGTTGTCAAAAACTTAACCGACCGAAATGTAATACCCCGTTTAAATGCATTGGAGAACTGGTTCAATATTTCCCCATGGTTAACACTAAAAACCTTATTTTTTGTAAATCCTGACAAAAAAAAAACCTTATTTTCACCAGTGTTAACCATGGTTAAATGCATTGGAGAACTGGTTCAATATTTCCCCAACACCTTGGGAAGTTGAAGAGCCTGAGCAACCTGGGGAAACTCAGCCCATAGAACCTCAATACATACCCCCAGAAAATCAAATTATTCAAAACACATAGCTTGAGCAACCTTCCCAACGCATTGTACCCCCTATTCAGAATGTAGGAGGATTTGGTGCTAATAACAACAATGAATCTTCTAAGTCATCTAGGGTCTCAACCTATTTCCAGAGGAGGGTGCCTAGAACTAGTGCTAGAAGAAAAGGTATTGTGATTAGCAGTAGCACAAGTGGTGGTGAGAGTGATGTGAACACTGTGCAACCAAGTGAGAATTTGGGAGCTGCTGCAAGTTTGGGTGAAGACACTACTGACACAACCTTGACAGTGTATGAAGATGCTGATGATGATGGTGAATACCAGGAAAAGGATGATGAGCAGTCTGAGGATGTTGGGGATGGTGAGGACAGTGAGAGTTTTACTGATGATGAGGAGCAGGGAGATGATGAATATGGACCTATGGTAGAGGATTCTTTTGATCCATTTGAAGAAGCAGATTTTGTATGTGATGATGACCAGGATGATTACTTGAGTAAACTGTATAACAATGGGGAAGTTTACAAAGATGAGGGGTTTGGTAAAATAGTTCTTAAGGAGTGGCAGCTTTTTGTTGATAAGCAACACCTTAGAGATGTTGTTAGGGATTATTGTATACAATGTGGGTTTGCTGTTGTTGTAGATTATGCTAGCACCAAAAGATATGCAGCTAGATGCTCTGACATTAACTGTAACTGGAGGGTGCATGCATCAATTTTGCCAGATAACACCACATGGGCAATAAAAAAGCTTAGTAATCCAGAGCATACTTGCCAAGGACTAGAGTCTAGGAATCCAATGGTTAATGTGAGGTGGGCTACTAGAGTGTTGTTGGATGATATTAGGGCTAACAATGATATCCCAGCTAAGTCCTTGAATGAGTTATTGTGGAAGAGATATGGTGTTGACATGGCACAGAGCACACTATACAGAGTTAGGTCACAAGCTTTAATGGAAATTCATGGTGGACATGATGAGTCATACAAGCACTTGCCAATGTACTGTGATATCATTAGGGAGCTCAACCCAAATTCAATTGCTCATGTTGTTTGGACTAGACCTGAACTTGAGAGGCCTTTACAGTTCAGCAGCATCTTCATTGCCTTTCAAGCTGCATTGGATGGGTTAAAAGCAGGGTGCAGAAGCTTGATTGGAGTAGATGGGGCACACCTCAAGGGCAATTATGGTGGAGTGTTACTCTCTGCAGTAGCCATGGATCGAAATAATGAGATTTTCCAGTTGCATGGGCAATTGTGGGAGTTGAAAATGCTGACAGCTGGAAATTCTTCCTTTGGCATCTGAAAAATGCTTTACAAGATTCTGGAAGAGGAGATCAATGGTGCATACTTTCTGACAGGCAAAAGGTAAAAAAGCTACATTTATGTATTGATTTGTGAATGTGATCATCATCCTAATATCATTGCTTGTGTTGTTTTTGTAGGGTATTGATCCAGCTCTAACTGAAATTTGGCCTAAAGTGGGGAGGAGATACTGTTGCAAGCATTTAGTGAAGAATTTCAAAGGCCAGTTTCCTGGCTTGCTTATGTTTCAGCTATTTTGGAAAGCTGCTGGGGCATACAACCCTTTTACTTTCAAGAAGGCAATGACAGCATTACAGAAGGCAAATCCACTAGCCTTGGTTTGGCTTGCAGAAATAGGCCCACAGTCAACATGGACAAAGCATGCATTCAATCCAGCCATCAAGAATGACATCAACAAATCAAACTTTGTAGAAAGCTTCAATTCTACTCTGGGGGTGGATAGATGCAGACCTGTATTGACCTTGCTTGAAGGTAACATTATTGATTAAAAATGGTATATTTTGAAACTATAACTTAGGCTAATATGTATACTCTACCTTGTATGTAGGTATAAGGAGGTTAACTATGGTAAGAATGGCAACTAGGAGGGAAGCTTGTGAAACATGGGTTGATGATTTCTGCCCAAACATAATGAAAAGAATTCAGGTTATCAGGCTTGAGTCTAGATCATGTAAATGCTTGAAATCTGGTGATGGATTGTTTGAAACACCTTAGAGTATGGTCTAGAGGTCCAAATTTTTGAGTTATTGCCCATGGTTGGGTAATCTTGAGTATGCTTGGTTTATCATTGAGTTATGAATTTCTTAATGCAAATGGAATTTATGAGTTGAGTTACTTATGTGAAATACCATAGAATTGATAATTTATATGTGTAAACAAGATAAAAATGGTTGATAATATGAGAAAGGAATTCTTTGATTTTTATTGTTTGAAAGGTGATGGGACGTTCGAAAATTATGGTGTTTTGATGCTCATAGTTGAGTCATCTTAAGTTATACTTGTTGATTTATACGTATTACTTCATATACGAGGAATTCATTGAGTTTTGATTTGAATAGCTTATGTGGAATAACTTTAATGCGTTTATTGAATTAAATTATTTATATGTTTAAATAGATGCTGGATGAAGTAAAGAAGTATATTCTTTAATATTTATTACTGGAAAGGTGAAGGGATTAATACACGTTAATTAACCACCCTTGTTCTACCTCTTATTGAGAAATTTGACCTTGAAGTGTTACTCAACCACCATGGCTAGTTCTATTATTTCTAACCCATTTACCTAGAGCTAAAAAGTATAAACCTTTCTTTGAAAATGAGAAGCACTATCATGAGGAAAAGTGGCTAGCAACCTTGACTCAATTCAAAAGTGATTTGTACTACCTTAAGCATGACTATATATGAACCTAAGAGGAGAGTTGTGGAACCACCAAAGTTAGGGAGAACCAAACCTTGAAAGAATTTGACCAACTTCATTACTTGAACTTCCAACTACTCTTTTGTTTATCCAAGACTTCAAAAAGAGCTTGTTTTCTCTATTGATGAATCCATACCACCTTCTAAAAAGCATAAGAATTATCCTTATCTTTCCCTTACTCCAAGTTATGAGACTCCTACCCCATGTAGGCGTCCAAGCCCAAAAGCCAATTTTCACATTGAAAAAGCCTAAAGTTGATATTCATATATAAAGATTACCAAGTCTAAAGTATCACCCACCTTCTCCAAAGGTCCAATGTTGTTTCTTCTAAGCCAATTTGTGGATGTGCTAGCCCACACTATAGCCCAATTCATAACCCAAATCAAAGCTCAAGCCATACTCCAAATTACAGTGATTACAACCCAATTTACCCAACTACAAATCCTACTACCATACACTTGGCCCAGTTATTAAAGATTATTGAGTTAATGGTAAGGTAAACTATGATGATCAAGATTATGATCTTTCCAATAAAGACTTTGATTATGAGAATTCAGATTAAGTGGTTGAATTAATTTATATGCTTTTAATAAATGTTTCAAGTGAAGTGATTCTTGTTTCAATTTTTTTTTCTATGTTTTGGAATGAAATAAGTGTTTTCATGGTGTAATCCTTTTAATTTTTAAGAATGCTGTGAATAACCAAGAATTATGTCTTCAAGAATGGGAAATAAGTTCCATTAACTATGTGATAGGTGGTAAGTATTTGGATCATACGAGTTTTACATATGGTCAATATGGTTGAGTCGTTGTTGGTGATTACCATGGGATAAATGATGAGTTATTTTGGATAGTTATCATGAATATTTGGAGGATTTGTGCTATCAAGTCTTTACTAATTTTTGGAATATGATTTATGTTGAGAAAAGAAATATTATTCGTAGTAATGATGAGTTGAATTAGTTCTATATAAGTGTTGGAGTAAGGTGTTTATTTTTGGGAGATACACATTGGATATATATTAGCATTAATTTATGATCGTTTGTATCTAAAGGTGGAGAGTATCCATATTGTGTGAGGATAAGTATTGTGGTGATTATTTAAAGCAAAATTATTGATGGTTAAATCTTTGAAGAAACTTAACACAAAAGTTAGAGGATTTTGAGTCAATTCAAGTGACAGGGTGTATTTGAGATAAAGGAATTTGTTTTAAATCGAAGTTTATTTTGAAGAGATAATACCTTGTGAAGGGATTTATTGAAGTTAGTTAAAGGAATGATTGTTTGGATGGTTACTTAAAGGATTTTACTCTAAGGGTTGGTGACAAAGTTAATTGATATAGAGAAGTTATTAATGGTGGAATAATCAATGATAGCATTGAGTTATAAATGAATTACCTTAAAGATGAGTTATGGATTATAACAAGCAGATTGAGGAATTTGAAGTTATGAGAAAAGGTCATTGAATTTTTGATGAATGTTTGAAACTTTATGGTTTTCCTTACTTGGTTTGATGATTGTTGATGAATTGAGAATATAGTTGATTTATTAAGGTGTTGGTAGAGTTACGGGGGCGTAACTCCTTTTAAGGGGGGTAGAGGGCGATAGAGTTTCGCGCGTCTACTTTTCGAGTCATTTTTGAGTGATTTTTAGTCTTATTTGAACTGAGTTGGAGTCTTGAGTCAAGCTAGGATGTGCATGAACCAATAATTTCTAAATGATTTTCATCTTTTTTGATCAAGTTTCGGGTCGAAACTTATTTTAAGGAGGGTAGATTGTAATACCCCGTATTTTCATACGTATTTTCCTAATTAATTAATTAGGAATTATTTTATAAAAAGGGTATTTTAGTAAATTTATTATTTGGAGCCAAAATAACATTTGAATTTTGGCGCCTAAAGTATTTTGAAATTTAATTATTATTTTGGATAAGATTTACTATCCATTTATCTTATTTTAAAAATCGGATTATTTACATATTTCGGATATTTTAATTAAGGAAAAATAATATTTTAATTATTATGGCCGAAAATTTCCAATAAAGAGCTAAGGAATTTCGGACTTTCCATGTATGGAAAATCTGATTTTTCTTGATTATTTATTGGTAAATAATTGGTATTTAATTAATTAATTATTTAATTATTTATTCTATATTATTGTACAATTATTTTTATTCCTTAAACCGAGCAAAATCTTCCTAAATACTAGTAAGGGAATCTCCTATTTTCCTTAATTCTAATTCTCCATCTTTTTAGTATCCAATCATCATATTCTCTTGCCTTTTGTTCCTCTTGATTATTCCCCAAGTAATTCTAATTTCCTTATTATTTTTTCATGACATACATACATTCCATATTCAAGTATATACAATCACCTTAATATCCAAACTTTCCTTAATTCTTTATTCACTTCTCCAAGTAATCTCTTAAACCCTAATTACCATAATTCTTCTTACATTTTCCTACCATAATTCATGCTCATACTAGCCTATAAATACCCCTTCATACCTCTCACATTCTTCACACCAATTCACTTCTTTTCTTCTCCTCAATTTTACACAAAACATCCCGTTTATCTTTGAAGCCAATTTTCGGGTACTTCTGGTCAGTTTTTGGGGTATTGACGTTTCACAGAAGATTGTTCCTCTTGAAAACTCCTTGAGGTTAGGCTCAAGAATCACCCAATTTGGAGTTATATCGAAGGAGTTATAGCCTCTGCAAGTTCTGCCTATTATTTCCTACGCAAATCCAATTCTTCTCTTTTCCTTGGTTTCTTATCTTTTCTTCTTCTCTTCTCTTATTCAATTATTATTATTATTATTATTATTATTATTATTATTATTATTATTATTATTATTATTATTATTATTATTATTATTATTATTATTATGGGACATTAATATAAAATTATTATGAGTAGTTTTAATTATATAAAATCATATATTTAATGAAGTGTATAAGAAAATAATTTAAAAGGTTCATGTACATATAGTTGGAGGTTTTTAATTATTTGTTAAACTTATATTGATTAAGGTTATATTCATTTGTAGGGTGTGTTCAACCAAGATTCTTGAGGTTCTTTTGGTATGTATAGCTAAGCAAGGATCAAGGTACGTTAGGTGGCTGGATACCTTTAATTTAAAAGTGATTGGTTTGAATAACATGTTTTATATGATTTGATTGGTGATTGAATTAAATTGATTTGAATTATGATTTTGAAATAAATTATGTTTGAAGGTATTGATTTTAATAAAAGTATTTTGAATGATTGATTTTTAAATCATGTTTTGAATTGTTTGAATTTCTTATCTTGTTTAAATAAAGGATTTGATAAAAGGTTTCTCAAGGAAGAGTTATTGATTTTGAAATTATTATTATGAGATTTTATTCTCAAGTATTTATTTAAAAGGTTTTGATTTTGAAAGTATGTGGAAGGAGTTTGAATTATATATTTGAATTATTGGATATTAAAAGGATTTATTATTGAACCATTGAAATATTATTATTATTAATGCTTTATAAGCATGTTGGTAATCCCACTATGCGGATTTGGTTTATTGATAAGACTATGGCCTTTGTATGACCTAGTCTTTCTTCAAGAATAGCCTTTTAATATAAGGAGACTAGCTTGGGGGGTGTGCACACTTGGGTGAGGAATTGGATTTAAAGAAATTGGTTCAAAAAGGAATTGGATTTTTAAAGGAATTGGTTTATCAATTATTTTGAATGTTGAATCATTGGAATTGGTTTTGAATCATGAGTTTTGGAATTATTGGATTATTTAATGGAATTGGTTTTAAAGCATGTTTGCGAATAAATTGAGTTTACATTGTCTTGCACTTATCGTACTTAGCATATTTTGCTAATCCGTATTTCCTATTTGTTTTGGTTCGCCCTGTTACTATATGGTAAGCAGTGTTGACTATTTTCAGGTGGAGTCATGAATGAGCATATGGGAGTCCCGGGATTTGCTTCACCTAGTTTAGGAATGTTGATCTTGTGTTTATTTTGAGTACTCATAACAATGTTACTATTTTCATAAGTATTAATAAAAGAAAGTTGAGTTTCCGCTGCAAAGTATTGGTTTTATTTAGTAAGTTTGAGTAGCCTTGCGTAATCACGCGGCGGTAATACGCCCAAGTCTATCTCTACGGTTTAATTATACGTATTATACTGGTATTTCCGTAGAGGGAGATTTGGGGGTGTTACACGAAGAACCCCACCTAAACCGGCAATGAGCTGAACTTGACCAGTACTTGAGCACTGGGGTAAAACTAGCGATCGGTAACTCGATATGATGTTAAGCGACAACCAATTTGATAGTAATTTTAACCCGAAGCTGCACTCAACCTGATAATAGCCTGAAAGGAATGGTGTCCTTAAAAAAAGTGTATTATTCCGATAGAGGTTTGAAATTATTAGAATGCTAATTATTCAGTGAGGTCAAGTGATCGGAATGCCTAGCTGGAGGTCGCTTCAGATTAATAATATTAATGCATAATTAATATTACAACTTAATCTTGACTAAACCCTTCGGGTCACACCCAGTCGAGTACTAAAATGACAAGGGTTGAAGACTAGGTCGTTGAACTAACCTTTCCCTAGACCAAACAAAATTTATAATTACTCAACACACCCTTATACAAGTATATGAGTAAGTCGAGGGTCGAACCACTAAGGAATGGGGGGCGGTCTCTATTGCTAAAGTCAAGCTATTCCAAAATGGTGAAATAGAGGGGTGTGTATGCTAAAATGACTAAACAAACTAGATTGAATCAAATATATCAGGTACTAGGGTTTAGTATCAACATATACTTGCAACGGATTCAACTAATCGGGAATAGAATCGACTAAGTCTAGTGATGCAAGGGAAAACCAATCATGCAATCAAAAGATTATGTCAAGCTAATCTCCTAGAGGTCAAACTAGCGTCAACTACTACGAGAGACTCTAGCTAGGAACATCACAAAACAACTCAATCAACAAATGCAAGCCACAAATCAATTGTTCGTATCAATGTGAACCTACAATGCAATCTAGTGTGAGTAACTAGGTTGATTACTCCTAAATCAAACACACACATGCACATAATCAATCAACCAATTTAATCACAACATCAACTCCATCAATTTCCACCAATTAGCATCAATCCATTACTCATATATGCATCATCATCACCCTAGCAAGTAAACTATCACAATCCATGGAAATTAAGATAAAAACAAAGCTAAATAACAAATTCATCATCATCATAAAAATCAAACTAAAATCAATCACAAATTAATCAAACTTGAACAATCAACAAAACAATTGAATTCAAAATCTAAAGATTGCATTAAAGTAAAAGAAATTCTTACAAACTTGATCAAAATCAAAGGAAATGTAGCAATCTTTAATTATCAACCATCAATCTTCAAGTTTCTCTCTCTAAAAACCTAAGAACTAGAGTTTCTCTCTCTAAGAAAATCAAATCTAATTCTAATTCTAATTTATTCTCTCTCTAAAAATGAAGGAAAAACTATAAATAGTAAAACTAACAAGAGAAGTTAGTTAGATCGTCCTAAAGAAACCCGCACAGGCGCGACCACAAACAAAGTAATGTGCGGCCGCGGAGAAATGGGTACGGAACAGGGGGCATAGGAGGCGCGGCCGCGCACGGTACGGAACAGGGGGCACAGGAGGCGCGGCCGCGCAATAGTCGCCCGCGCCCGCGCCTGGGAACAGGACAGCTTCCTTCACTCTCAACTTTGCTCTTTCTCGTGCGCTCCACTTGATGTGCTTGATGAACACAGAATATGGCAAATCCAAAGAGGCTTCCATAGTGGGTTCAACACCACAATTGGTGCTCCCCACGGCTTGAATGCACGCCTTACAGAAACTTTGAACTTTTACACCTCCATAATTAAGCTTCAGATGGAAATTAAAACACTAAGCATCCTAATCAATGCAAAATCCGGGAAGGAGCCTCAGGAATCCTTGGACAGCGATCTTAACTTGAAAAACAAGCAAAATAAAAGAGAAAATAACAAAATAAACCAAGTAATGCTCAAAAATAGAAAACCAACAAAAGAAAGTGAAAACTAAAGAAATAAGAGGAAAAACTAAAGGAAACTAAAGAAAAGTGCTATGAAATAGCTTGAATATCAACCTAAAAACAACTAAATGAGTGCCAATGGAACTCATCAAATTTCCCCAAGCTAAACTTTTGCTCGTCCTCGAGCAAAACCTAGCAAGCGAGAATGAGGATGAAAGACTTATTCAAAAACAAAAAGAAAGATATAAGATGAGAATATATACTAATATTCACTAACGTAGGAATCACGGTTTTTTATAGCTACAACAAGCCCTTAAAACCCAAAAGTCGCTTACGAGGACGAGTGAGGTCTCGTAAAGGTTTCCTAAGAGTTTAACCTATAACTCTCCACTAAACATAAATGAGGGAAACCAAGAAAAGAAAATAAGAGAAAAAGGAAAGCAAAACCTTTACAAATCGGACTTACAAAATGACTACACTACGAATGAATAAACATCTTTCTCAAGCAAACAAAGGTATGCACGTTCCAAGATATCCAAGGTTAATTGAAGACAACTAGTAATCACAATCCACTTTCATCTCGTTCTATCTTACCGCGTTCTCCCTACTAGTCTCAAATCTTCCCTTACTGAGCATCTCAAAAGTTCCGCGAAGGAACCGGAAAAGAAATTGTTTTAGGCTACTCGACATCTTGACTATGCATCCTCTCTCCTTAGGCCATGACCCATAATTCCCTCCCCTGATTAGTGACTCAACCTCTAGGTCAAAAGGACTTTCAAAGGTTGTAATATAAGGTTGTGAAGGGTGTGGGTAGGCTAAAAATTTTAAACTTGGTGGTTTTCCTAATTAATGAAGCAAAGAATGGCCATTTCTTACAATCACAATCAAGTAGTCACCAATCTAAACAAAAATACGTAAACCCCTAAGCTTATTCGAAGCAACATCTACAAGTATATAAACAAAAAGCAGGAACGCTTTCCCCCCAAGCTAAAATTGTCCTCAATTCTTAAAGAGGGAGAAAAACAATCACATCAAAATATTTATGAAGTTTTCATTTTCCACTTTGCAAATCAATTGTCCTTGCCTCTTTTAACTATGGACGGCTCTTACAACTTGCATTTATTATGTCCTTGCCTTTTTTAACTTTGGACGGCTTTTTTTTATCATTAGCCATTATTCAGGAAATGTTTACAACACAAACTTGCTTTCAAGAGAACCAATTATCCAAACTTATATTCCACAATCTCCAATAATAGTGACCATTTGCTTACAAAAACCAAGAACGGAAACGAAAATGAAACAAAAGGCTCAAGATCTAAAGACGTAGCTTGAAAATAAGTTAAAAGGCTCAAATGGGTAGCAAGTAGGCAAATGGAAACCCTAAAATCAAAAATGAAACAAACTATCCTAGAAAAGAAAATTACCACCCCGAAAAGATGCCTTTGTCCTCCCTAGATGGTACAGTCTCGGGCTTGAGAACCATAAGTCAAGCTTCTAGATTAGGTCCGCAATAGTCAAGGATCCATGTCGCTCATGCAAATATATGTTCAAGGCTTGAAAAACAATGAACCTCACATGGATGTAGCAAATACGCACTAGTGGTGTCAAATCAATAATAGGGAGCAACAACCAACATGCCACAAACAAGTAGATACCGGCTTCATGATCCTCCTAGTTCTTACCAACTACCTAAATACACCTATCCTAGAGTCAACCGAGCATACTCTCAAACCGTGCATACCATTACCATTTAGGAAGATGTTTATTCAAAAGCAAAAGTGGGATGTATATAGTCCAATTCAAAAGAAAATAAAAAGTGAAAAACAAAGCCCCAAAACATACCACAAACCAAAATAAAAAGAAAGAAAAATAAAAGAAAAGAAGATTAAAGAAAACCGGTAAGGAAAGCCATAGATAAAGGAAGAGTAGGAGAAGAAAGAAAGGAACAAAGATGCAATTATAACACATAATTCCCAATCAACATACAAGTGATCAATTGACAACATCGCCAATGATCCCAAACACTCTAGGTGTTACAAGCATCCATCCTCGAACTGTTCAACTTCCCCTAAAACTAATCCTAATCTATGCATCCAAGAGAAGTAAAGAGAAAATTAGAAAGGTCTCACCGGGCTGTCCATGCTGAACTAATAGCAAGAAGTGGAGAATATTACCGTCAGATGAAGCTCAAAAAGCGTAAGCAAGAATAAGAGAACCGGATGAAAACAAATGTAGAAGAGAAAGCTATAGACAAAAGAAAATTGTTAGTAACTTCAAAACAAAACCAAAATAAAAGAAAAGAAATCATAGAAAATAATCTCTAAGAGTAGAGAGAGCGAAAAATCATCATCAGTAAGAAACAGTCATCAGCGAGAGAGACAGACAGCAAACTGCATCAGCAGAGTAACAATAGAGAATCATCAGAAAACATCATCATAGAAACATTACATTAAAAATATCATCAGAAAAGAAATTTGAATAAATAGCCACAGAGAACCAACAAAGCAAGGGGGAAACGCATGAAGCACAACCAATCACAATAAAATACCCCCAAGCTTGAAATGAGATACCCTCCAAGCTAAACCTAGCAACAAGGCATAAAAAGCAAGAAAAGTGTAAAACAAGTAATAAGGGAGGGCAACCAAGATGGTATCACTCGGCACTATGGTAAGGGGTAGAATGGGAACTCCCCTCACCAACATCAAAAATCACACGGCTCACAACATCATCAACAACTATGGGCGCCTTGCCCCTCAACCTACTCTCCTTCCTTAACAAGTCCAAGGCAAAGAAATG
This sequence comes from Chenopodium album, assembly GCF_948465745.1. NCBI lineage: Eukaryota > Viridiplantae > Streptophyta > Magnoliopsida > Caryophyllales > Amaranthaceae > Chenopodium > Chenopodium album. Next base: position 21,380,647 of record NC_137858.1, on the reverse strand, counting down.
GGATCAATCATCTATGACGGGCGGACCCGAAAGCCCCCACCTACCACTAATCTCAGGATTAGGGAAAGGGTTAGGGTTGGCCGGGTCATAGGCAAAGTCCCATCCTCCAGGTCTCTTGTAATCATAATCGCCCGGAGAAGTCCCACGAATAGCATTTGGAGCCACGTTAGGCCCCTCCCAATACGGGTAACACAAACGAGGTACAAGGGATTTGTCAAAAGGTTCCCACTGAGGTACGGGTCCTTGTTGGACCGGGAGCTACGGGTAGTTTAAGTAAGGCTCAATCTCTCCTCTACTCACATGAAAATTGTAGACTCGTCTAAAATGATAATCATAATTCATAACAAAATCATGTCCAAAAGATGGAGTAGACAATGCATGAAAATGGAATCAAGCTTAGCATGCAAACTAGACAGATCATGATAAGAAGTAGAAGAAGAAGAAGAAGAAGAAGAAGAAGAAGAAGAAGAAGAAGAAGAAGAAGAAGAAGAAGAAGAAGAATTAGAAGTACCTCCCCAAGACCTCGGTGGTAAAGGGAGAGCAAGTGAGTGATCCGGAGCATGAGGATTGGGATGGAGATTAGGCAATTGAAACCTTTTGAGAGATATGTCAATCGGCCACTTGTTCTGGCACCAACGAAGCTTGGAATCCAAACAACGAGGGGTAGCGTCCGGATGGGGAATGGGGCACCAATCGGTCGTCCTAGAAACCTTCCAAATATACAAGTCCTCTTTAGTTGTACCCTCCAAAAATCGTTGGTTGATCAAAGAATAAATATTAAGGAGGTAGGAAGGAGTCCTTTCTTTTCTATCACGAACCAGCTCAAGAGAATCAAGCATTGCACCATACTTCTTGTGTAGGGGATAGAATCAAAATGGTGATCATTCCTCCTAGTTGGATGCTTTTGAAGAGGAAAACACCGTCTCGAATGTCGATGATCAATCAAGAAAATGCGAGGTAAAGTCAATAACCTCAACTTCATCTTCACGCAGCTTATCCGCCAACCACAACCAACTCAACTCCTCTATCGAGATAGCACCAAGGGATTAAGCATCTTGTGACATGAGAGACAACTCTAGAGGTCTCTGAGTATTAATGAGCAAATAAAACATATTACTTAATGAGATCATACTTGTTTAATTATGATTTAGCTTAACATTTTATTTAACTCTTACACTGTGGTCAATGCCAAAGAAAAAGCATGATGGATCTTCTTTCAATCGAGATTCATTCATAAGAAATGACCAACATTGAACTATATTAGATTTTATCATTTGAGTAGGGGCAGTTGGAGCTAGGGATGTTGTGTCATCTGTTTTTATCATGAGAGGACCTTCAAATTTCACAATCTCTTCACTATGCAAATTTAAATATTTATAGTAAATAAAATATTATTTAAAGTTAACTAAATGTTATCTAAAGTAGATAGAATTTGTTTGAAATTAAATAATACATTACTTACTGTTTGAATAGGCTGTGCTTCACAAAGTAGTATTCAGCCACTACTTGATAGAGCTCTGGCATTTCATGCATTGTTGATTTGTTGCCTTTCATTGTCTTTGAAACAAAATCAATTTCAACATTTTTTTCTCCACAATCTAAATTGATTTTAACTTTTGAAACTATCTCCTAGTGAATGTCCAGCTCAATGGTTGTTTCCGTCTGAAGTTGTTTTTCAGCTCCACCTGAAATAAAATAGCAAATATAGTTTCAAAACAATCATACACTATTCACTATGGATTGATTAATATTTACTTAAGTTAACAACTTACTTTCAATTGTTTTTTGTGCTGCTTTCTTTGTAAGTGTTGGCTAATTTAGGATACTCTCAGTGACTGAGTGTACTACACTACTAATATCAGCACCAACTGCCTGGTTATCAGCCTCCTTATCTTCTTTCTCTTCATTCTTCTGTTCTTTCTTTTCAGTCCTCTCTTTTGGCTTCTCATTTTCCTTTTTCTCTTGTTCCTTCTCTGGTTCATTCACTTCTTCCTCCTCTTTGTTGTCTTCTTCCTTGTTTTCCTTATTTTCCTCATCCTCCTTTTCTTTGTTGTCATCCTCCTCCTTTTTCTCCTTTTCTTCCTCCTCCTTCTTTTTCTTTTTTTTCTTCCTCCTCCTCCTTTTTTTCTCCTCCTTCTCTTTGTTGTCATCCTCTTCTTTGTCATCCTTGTCTTTTTTGTCATCCTCCTTTTTTTTTTTTTTTTTTTTTTTTTTTTTTATCATTTTCCTCTTTGTCAGAATCTTTACTTTCATCATCCAGATCCTCTCTTTTCAAATCTTCATTACCATCATCCAAATTGATAGTTTTATGATGAATATCATTTATGGCACTCATAGGGTAGTCTTTTAGGATGATTTCATTCCTTTTTCATGTTTTCTTCTCTTATTTTTAGTCCTTTTTCCTTTAGTTCCTCTTTCTCCTTCTTTCTTTGTGTTTTTCTTGTTTTCTTTGTATTTTCCTTTTATTTGGCTCTTTTTCCCTTTTATTTCCTTTCTTTGTTTGCTTTTGTAGGTACTTAGGGAGTTTCCTTTGCAAAGGAATCAAGATGAGCCATAATGACTAACCAAGGAGGAAGCATTCTGCTTGGAGAGGTCTCAGAGAGGTCATCGAGCTTTTTCCAGAAGCCACTGGCGCGGGTCCTAAAGGCGGTGGCTGCGGGTATGATGCACTAAATCTGCAAATTTCAGGCAGTAGCTCCCTACGGTCTTCCCGCGGCCGCGGGTAGATTGGAGAGGGCTCTTTATTTTGGAGAGACCGCAGCCCCCTGATTACTCTTGGGAGCAGGGCATTTGCCGCGATCTAAGCCACGGGCGTGGGATTCCTTGCCGCGAGCGCGGGCCAGAAGAACCGCGGGTGCAGGTTTTGCCCAGATAAACCGCAGAGGTTATTATGGGTTTCGTACACATTTTTCCGCGGCCGCGGGATTTTCGGGAGAGGCTGCGGGCGATTTGATTTTCTTCTTTGCTTATAAATACTCTTGTAATTCCTTTTGAAGGCTAACTTTTTGATACTATTTTCATTAGCTTAGTTTTAAAGAGAGAAGTTAGAGAGACGTTCTTGGATTTGGATTTGTATTTCAACATTGGTTCAACCAAGTTTGGATTTCTTCATCTTCAATCATTAATATTAGTGAGAATCTCTTCTTTTAGTTCATCTCTTTAATTGTTATTAGATTCATATTTGTTTCTTGATTTCTTTGGATTTGAGTTTGATATTGCTGATGATATTGATTTCTCTTTGATTTTGATTTAGAATGATGATCAATGCAATTTCTAGTGATTTGTTCTTGAGTTTCACCATGATTAGTGAGTAGATTAGTTGCTAGGGAGAAGGGGAAGCATGCTTGATTGATGAATTTGCTAGTTGATGTTCTTTGATTGATTGAATTGTTGCAATTAAATTGGTTGACATAGTTTTGCATGTGATTAATTAGACTAGGAGTGATCAACCTATAAGATTAATCTAGATTGCATAACAATTCTTAATGACATGAACAATTAATTTGAGAATTGCTTTAATTGATTGAGTTTGATTGTGATTTTCCTTGATTAGCCATTCATAGTGACCCCTAGCTTGGCTTATAGGAGATAGCTTTTGGATTCTTTTGATTGCTACTATTGTTTGTCCTTTGCAATGCTTGAATCAATTGATTGAAATATCAATTAGCATTATCATTGAACTTGCATGTGGAACCTATATCCCTAGTGTTTAGAACCTTGAATTACTCGATTAATCTAGATTTAGTCACCATAGTACCAACCATTTTCTCACTTCAATCTTCAAGGCAGCTTGACTTAGACTATAGTTTGTACCTACTCATTCCTTTGGGTTCGACCCTTGACTTACCATATACTAGTATAGGGTTGGTTGAGTGTTTACAAATTTAGTTTCGCTTTTGGGAAGGGTAGAGAACGACCTACATTTTCCTCTTGTCATTTTAGGGTCACCTTCATCTTCTTGATTAGTTTCTAGATCAGTTTCAGAATTTTTATGTTGCTCCTTACAAGTTGACAGAAACACATTAGATACATCTCTCAAATCATCATTAAGCTTCACTATTTCATCCTTAGCCCTTTGTACTTTAGGGTCTTCCATCAGCCTTTGTGTTTCAGAAACCTGTTGAGAATTTGATATAGACACATTCATTGTTGCTGTTTCATCTTCTCTATTAGGGAAGTTATACGCTCAGCATGTATCAATGCAAAGAGTCTTGAATCTCTAGTCAACAATAGCAGTTCTTCTTCAATTTCCTTCAAAATAAATAACAACAATTTATTAATACATTATTTTTGAACACAAATACAATTTACTTTTTATGTTAATTTGTTAACTTTTAAGTCTACATTATTTACTTTATGTTTATCATTTACTATACATTATTAGTACTAATAGAAGCAGAGCAATTCAATATAATAAAACTAAAAAAATAAGATATAAAAGTAAAGCCATTTCATTTTATAGTAAATACAAGAAATAATTGTAACTTATAAAAAATTACTCACATCTTTTGCAGCATTATGTATTTCACTATATGTCATTACACCTTCTGGTAGGTTAAATGACACCAATCTTCTCCCTCTATCAGAAAAATTTCTATGAGCATTCTCAATTACATCTCCCAAGAATGCTTGCTTTCCTAATCTTCTACAAACTGGATAGTCATCTTTTTGGAGTTCTCCTTGACCAAAAGATGCCTTTGCTTAATTTGCAATTCTATCTTTGACTTTCTCATCTGACCAATGCTGGATCTATGGCAATGTTGTAGGTTTAGGCTGTCCTGTGAATGCCAGATGATGAAAGTAGAAAAGTTGAAGAATCAAGTAACATTCACTAATTCCTAATCTTGATTTCTTGTTTTTGTTGTTCTTGAAGCTCCCCACTGCTTTGCACAGGTTATTCATCACATAACCAAACTAATAATCCAGGTTATGTATCTCTTTTACATTGTCTGCATAGTTGATTATCTTGTAATTAATCACTCTGTTTGCAACAGGGGCCAAGAATGTGCTGCAAACATACATCACAAAGAATCTTTTAAAATCCTCCTCTCCTTCCTTCAGAGTCTTTAATTTGTTCTCCAAATTATTCACAATTATCTCATAATCTTTTAGAATTCCTAGCTTCTTCTTCCATTCTTTTTGAATCAACAAGTTTGATAGAGGTTGCTTCCTTAACTGAAAACTGACCTTGTTCTCAATTACATGTGGAAAAAAGAATATATCTTCAACATCATATTCAGCATGTCAATCTTGAACATGCAGCTGCTTTCATTGAAATGGTGACAAAGCCATGGAAGCATCTTTGTTGAAATTCTTGTTAACTTTAGTTCAAGCAGCCCTCCAAAACCAATACATATGATATATTTTTTTTGCTCCTTACTAAAATCCTTGATCAAATCAACAACTGCATTGGGTCTGCAGTGTGTTTTCTTGATTTCCAGATTACCATCATCATCATCACATCCTTCTTGAACATCAATAACTTCATGTACATCAAACTCGGACTTATCAAGCTTTATTTTTTTCTTTAAATGAGCTTTTCCCTTTTTTTTTTTGTTTTCTTCTAATGATCCATCACAATCCTTATTCTGATCTTCTTCAAGTTCATAATTGCTATCTTTCACTTCAAATTTTATCCTTTTCTTTGTTCCTATAATTTGTTAAAACATGTTAAATAACTTTGAAAACATTTATATTTACTTTATAAACATTTTTATTAACTTTATTAAACATGTCAATAGACATCATAGACATATAATAGTAAATAGTTTACTTTATAACAGTTTACTTTGTAACAGTTTCTATTTACTTTATAACAATTTCTATTTAATTTATAACTGTTTCTATTAACTTTATAACAGTGTCTATTAACTTTATAACAGTGTCTATTTACTTTATAACAAATTACTACCTTGGAGAAATGGATTCATTTACTATATAAATTTAATACATAATATGAATCTAACTTTAGATTCTAATTTAATAAACTTTTAATAACCTTTTGATCCTTCTAGTTCCTAAATCCTTATCCTTTTTAGTATTTGCTTTTTTGAAATCCTTTGAAGCTTAGCACCTAATACATTTAGTTTGCACAATCAGTTCATAAGTATACACATGTCAAAGAACTTTTAAAACATATATATTTACTTTATAAGCTTTTCAATTTACTTTACTAAACCAACCATTTACTTTTATATTCAATTATGTAATATTATGCATCTTTAAATATGTATGACGTGGGGCGAACTAGGTCGTTGGACTAATCCTCCCTAAGGCAAACAAAATTTATAAACACTCAACAAACCTAAATACAAGTATAGAGGTAAGTCAAGGGTCGAACCCAAAGGAACGGTAATGTCTAAATGCTTTCAATTATGTGCCTAAGCTAGGTCGAAGTCTAAGAAAAGAAGGTGACACTAAAAACTACTTAAACGAAGAAACCGAACAAAATAAAGTGCTAGGGATTAGGATCCGCAAATAATCGCAATGAAGATAGCAAATTGGGATAGGAAAGTCGACTAAGTCAAGCAATGTGAGGGAAGATCAATCATGCAACCAAAAGAGCATATCAAGCTATTCTCCCGGAGGTTTAACTAGCGTCAACTACGATAAACTCTAGCTAGGAAACATCACAAGACACCTTAATCGTGTAAATGCAAGCCACAAATCAATGGTCAGTATCAATGTGAACTTACAATGCAATCTAGTGCAGTAATCAAAGTTAGCTACTCTTTAATTAATCACACACATGCACATGATCAATCAACCAATTTAATCACATCATCAACTCCGTCAATTATCCCCAATTTACATCAATCCATTACATCATATAAGCTTCACCGTATCCCTAACCAAACAACTACTCTAACAACATCATCAAATCAACAAACAACTAAAGAAATCAACAATCAACAATCTAAGAAGAACAATTACACTAATCAAAGATCAAATATCAATATCAAACCAAACAAACCCGAATTAACTAAACAAAGTAATAAAATGAGATTGAGTTAGAAATCCTCATTAATTGATTTGATGATCTTCAATACAATTGTCACCTAGAATCTTCAATCACTCAAATCACCATTGAAATTCCTCACTTTCTCTCTCTAAAATCTACTCCTAAAACTAACCCTAAAACTAGAGAGAGAAGCTCTCAATTAAGCTAAGAAAATATGATCTAAAATTCTACTTCTAATTCTAATTGTTTTTCTCTCTACCCAAAAATGGGTATTTATAAATACAAGAGTAAAATAAAAATAAAATAGAAAAGAAAATAAAAAGAAAAGAAAAAGAAAAGAAAAATAAACAAAAATAAATAACAAAAGAAAAAGAAAGTAAAAAGAAAAAATAGAAAAATAGAAAAATAAAAGGAAAATAAAATAAAGCAAAATCCCCAAAGAGAAATCAGGGGCTACGAAATTGCTCTTCAATGGGAATTATCCTTGCTACTCAATTCCAAAGACCCAGAATCGCACGGCCGCGCTTGTTGAGGTGTGAGTTGAAGTGCTTGCTAGCGTGAGGTGTTAAATGGCTGTGGCAGGAGCAGCGCGTTGCAAGGGTGGCTGCAGCAGCGGTGTTCGATTGGAATAGCACGGCTGGTGGTTGCGGGAGGAATCGGTGGTTGTGGCTGGAGATTTGGTGCGAAGGTGGCTGGTTGTGGGTGGAATAAGGTGGAGCTGCTGCTGTTGGTTAATTGGGGGAGGAAAGGTGGTGATTGCGGCAGCTAACTGGTTGTTACAGGGGGCTGGTGTTGTTGGTGTTTGCGTGGTGGTTTGCTGGAGGAGTTGCGTGAGGTAGTGGCTGGTTGGTGTTGTGGAATTGGAGTGCGAAGGTGGCTGGTTTGGTGATTTTTGCGGGAGCAGGGGAGATGGAAGGTAGTGCGGATGGAGGTGGTAATTGTGGCTGACTTGTGTGGCTTGATGCTGGGGATGTTGTTGCGGTGCTGCTTGGTGTGGGTGGCAGTTGCGGAGGTGAGGATTGCATTGGTGGCAGATTGGTGTTGTGAGAAGGTGTTGTTGGAGTTGTTGCTGCTGTTTTGTTGGAGTTGGGGAACAGGGGAAGCAAGGGAATAGGTGGGTGGTGAGGTTGATGGTGGGCACGAGCATCACCCTCGTAGCAATACCTTATGAACAATAAAGCATGTAGTATCAAAACACCTTTTTTGGTGGGTTCAAGGTTATCCGGCTTGTGAGCATAACTTGAGAGCGCAAGGACTTAAACTTGGAACAAGCACCTACAAAACACACATAAAACCGAGGAATAAAACCAAGTAAAATAAAACTAAAACCAACAAATAAAAGTAAAAGAAATAAAATGAAAATGAAAATAATAAAAGAAAGAAAATATGATAAAATGAAAAGAAAATAAAGGAAAGAAAATGAAATGAAAATGAAATAAAATAAACTAAAATAAAATAAAACTAAATCTATAAAATTTAAAATAAAGAGAAAGCAACTAAAATAAAGAAAATAGAACAAATAAAGGAGAAAATACTAGAAAAGCCATAGAAATGCATAAAAGCCACAAAATAAGAGAAGAAAGGTAAAATAGAGAGAGAGAGAGAAAGCATAAAACTAATCATTTATTGAGCAAGAAAGCTATGAAAAGAGGATAAAAACGACCTAAATGCTCATCAAATGGGTGCCACTTATGACACCCATCAAATGCCACCAAGCTTATCTTTTGCTCGTCCTCGAGCAAAACGTAACCAAAGGAGTGAAAATGATGAGCTTATTCAAAGAAACTAAAGAAGAAACGAGATGAGAATATACACTAACTCACTTTCGTAGGAATCACGGTCAATTTTAGCAACTAATGAAAAGCCATTTAAACCCCTAGATCACCCTAGAGGACGAGTGATGCTCTCGTAAGGGTATCCTAAGAGTTTAACCCATAACTCTCATAATAATACAAATAAGGCAACGCATGAAAAGAAATCAAGAGAAAAGCAAAACAAACACATATTCATGAAAGGACTTTTCCTAATGTACAAGCACAAATGAATGCAAATCTTTCTAAACAAGTAAGGGAGTGCACGTTCCAAGATGCCCAAGGTTGATTGAAACATAAATATGCTAAGCATAGGAACTAGCTGACGTGGGGAAAACTAGGTCGCTTAACTAATCCTCCCTACGATTAAACAAATTTATAATCACTGAACAAACCTAAATACAAGTATAGAGGTAAGTCAAGGGTCGAACCACTAGGAATGGTTATGTTCAAGTATTTCTAATTATTGCGCCTAAGCTAGGTCGAAAACGAAGGTAAGAGAGAATACTAACAACTAACAAAACAAGTAACCAAGGAAATAAAACACTAGGAACGGGGATCAACAAGTAATCATGTCAATTGCAACAACTTGGTAGAGTACGCCAATCAAAGGTTATGAGGACTAATGAAAAGAGCAATCAATTGGAATCAAAGAGCTATCTCCTAATTGTTAAGCTAGGGTTCATTATGAATAATAAATCAAGAGAATCACAATCAAAACCAATCGACAATTGCAATCCCTAAATCAATTGTTCGTGTCATTAGCAATTACAATGCAATCTAGCATAATTCTCAAGGCCTAATTGAGTTACACACATGCAAACCTTCATTAATCACTTTAATCCCAACAATTAATCAACACAATTCCAAAATTAATCACAATTAATCAATCATACAAGTTTCACCCAATTCCTAGCCAATAACTACTCAAACAACATCATCAAATCAACTATCAACTATAGAGAACAAGAATCAACAAAATATCAAGAACAATTACTCTAATCAAACCAAACAAACATCAAATTAAACAAAGCAATTAAATGAGATAGAGTTTAGAAATGCTCATTGATAATAGAGAAGATCTCCAACACAATTGTCACCATTGAATCTTCAATCTCTCAATCACCATTGAAATTCTTCACTTTCTCTCTCTAAAGCTATTCCTAAACTAGCCTAATCTAGAGAGATAAGCTCTCAATCTAAGGGAGAGAAAACTATTCTAAAACTAAAGAATTACATGAATGAAGAAAAATAAAAACCAAAAACTATATAAACAAAAGGAGAAAAGAAGCTTAAAATCGTAAAAGACCCAGAATCCCGCGCCCGCGAAGGTGAGCAGAACTGCCCGAGGCCGCGCCCGCGGCCAAAACCCATGCCCGCGGGGTTAGGGGCCGCGCCCGCGGGGAAACCTTGAGACAACCGCGGGTGCTTACTGCCCAAATTTGGCAGATTTGAAGGTGCAGCAACCCCGCGCCCGCGGGTACTGTAGCCCGCTCCCGCGGCAGAATTTCAGGGCTAACTTCGGATGGCTGTAACTCTCAATCTCTGAATGGTATGAAGGCGTGCAACCTATCATTGGAAATCTCTTTAAGTCTAGTTTCCAACCCAACTTGAATCACATCAATCCGATCTGTAGAACTTGAGATATAGCTGAAACAATGCACGAAGGTCCTATTTGATACTTTGCAATCCTTGGTTTTCCTTTGTTTCAAACTCAAATTCAATTCCGAAAAGTGCATATTGATGCTAGTGGGTGCTATTTTCAATTTCCATGCATATAGCCCGCGACGTAACTACAAAACAACACAAAGAAATGGAGAAGCGAGAGAAATAGCCGAGAAATGAATAAAATGATAAGAAAACCATTAAAAGCATGAATTTCTCTAAACTAACACAAATTCACACAAATCGAGCATTATTCTGTAAAAACACGACATAAACGACTAAAAACGGCATAGAAATATAAAGAAAACATAGCCTAAAGGTGCCATAAATGGCACGGATCACTAGCTTTCACAATCCATTTTCATCCCAAACGATCTTACCACGTTCTTCCTAATAGCTTCAAATCAACCTCGAGTGAGCATCCCAATGATTCCACGAAGGAACCGGAAAAAGAGAATTTTTAGGCTACTTGACATGTTGACTATGCATCCCTTCTCCTTAGGCTAAAACTCACACTTCTCTCCACCGATAAATGACTCAACCACTTAGGTCAAAAGGTCTTTCCCCAAGGTTGTAACGTTAAGGCAAAAGGGTGAAGGTAGGCTAAAATTTTAAATTTGGTGGTTTTCCTTATAGTGAAGCAAAGAAGGCGCCTTTCTTAAAATCACAGTCAAGTAGGCATCAAACAAAAACAATAACACAACACCCCTAAGCTTATTCAAAGCTATAAATCACAAACATATACACAAAAAGCGTGAGAACGCTTCCCCCCAAGCTTAAATGGAGCAGTGTCCTCAATGCTCAAAAAGGGAGAAAATTCACATCAAAATATTTTTGAATTTTTCATATTTCGTTTTTTTTTCGTTTTCATTTTAATAGTACTTTTGTCCTCGCCTCTTTTAACTTTGGACGGCTTTTTCAACTTTGCACTTATTTGTCCATGCCTTTTTTACTTTGGCCGGCTTTTACTCTAACACACTTGCCATTATTCACAAAGAAAACATAACACAATCTTGCTTTCATAAGAACCAACCATTCCTACTTCTCCACCACAAACTCAATCAAGAATGATCAACTGCTTCACAAAAACCAAGAAAAGAAAGAAAATGACACAAAAGGCCAAAGATCTAAAGATGTGGCTTGAAAAGAAGGTATAAGGCTCAAATGGTTGCAAGAAGGCAAATGTAAATCTAAAAATAAAGATGAAACAAACTATCCTAAAAAAGAAAAATACCACCCCGAAAATATGCCTTTGTCCTCCCTAAATGGTTCGGTCTCGGTTTTAAGAAATATGAGTCAAGATTCTAGATTAGGTTTGCAATAGTCAAGGATCCATGCCGCTCATGCAAATATATATGACGAAGGCTTGAAAAACGATGAACCTCACACGGATGTAGCAAAAACTCACTATTGGTGTCAAATCGACTATAGGAAGCAACTACCAAACATGCCACAAACAAGTAGAATTCGAGTTCATGTTCCCACTAGTTCTAACCAACTACCTTAGCATGCTTTATCCTAGAATCAACCAAGCATACTCTCAAACCATGCACACCATTACCATTTAGGAAGAAAAGCATTCAATCATACAAAACACATTGCTAATTTTCCTTGATAGAAACAAAAATCTGTTTGGAGTTTTTCAAAGTATAAGAAACATGGAAAAGCATATACAAGGGTGCATAGCATATATGAATCAAAATCCCACCAAACATGATAGAATACCCTCCCCCAAGCTTGAATGAGACAATACACTCAAATCATAAAGCATAGAAACTCTGGGAGGGGAAAACAAGGAGATCAATCCAAAAAACCAATTTTTGTCCAACAAGTTATCATCCACTAGAGAAAGAGCAAGGAAGGATATTACCGGATATTAGGTGGGTGTAAATACCTGCAAATGTCCCAATTTAACCTTTCAAAGCTAATTTCTTAAGAATTGAACCTTGTTTCCATATGTTAGAAAAAAAAGAATCAACCTTCCTTGATTCTTGATCCAAATCGAAGCACAGAAGTATATCAAGTCATGTACCTAGAAAAAGGCACACAAACATTTCCATGAGAGAAAATCTATTCTAAAAACAAAGGAAAATCTAATCTGAAACACGAGTTACTTCCCGAGAAAGGCTTGCTTAAAGTCCAAGATTGACCGCTCTAGTAAAATAACAATTGAACGCATGCAAGAGCTTGTCAAATGCACTACTACACATTTCATAAGAAAGTAAGTGTGCACATGACAAAAATAAGGCATGAAACAAGCATAGTTGACAAGGGAATAATCGCGTCGTTGAACGACTACACCTAAATCAAATGAATTTATAACGCTCTACCAACCTAATACGAGTATAGGGTAAATAGAGGGGTCGAACCACCGGGAGGTGTGCATAAACACCGCATTCATTACTTAAGGCTTAAGCTATCTCGGGACAAAAAGTGCGAATAACTAAGAGATCAAACTAAGAGTGAAAAGGACTAAAGATCAATATGACTAAACACCAAGGGGAATGGGTAGATGAAGATGCTATTTGAGCATGCAATAACATGAAAGAAAATTGAGAGTGAACTAAGCATACATGAATATCGAAACTAAATCCAATCCAATCTCCTTCCGGAGTTAATCGGCTTCTCCCAACATAGCCTCTATGTTTCCACACTAGAACCATATCATTAATTGAAGTTGAATATCTACAAAGGTTGATCAAGTTCCTTCTTCAAAATCCAAGCTCATCAATGGAGAAATCCACACTTTCTCTCTCTACCCAAAGTCAACTAAGAGTGTTTCTCTCTCTACAAATGGGGAAAAATAAGTCTAGTACAAAGAAAAATGTCACACCCTTTAAAAGGAAAAGAAAAGGGGTTTAAATAACAAAATAAAACAAAGAGGGACGGAGGAAGTGGTGCGTGCGTGCAGCAGCTCCCGTGCGCGCGCACAGAGGGGTCTGCACGCACGCACAGGAGGGTGTGCACGCACGCACCCCTATAGTGCTGTTGCAAGAAATCCCTCGAGCCAAAGGGGCAAGGCTACTGGTGCTCTCGAGTTCGCTCACATGCATCATGCTCGTACGATGGTGATGAACATGGCAGCCCAAAATCCTTCACTCTTGCGCTCTCAACACTATGGCAGGTGATGATGGTGATGCACGAGAGCGCTAGCCATGAGTGGAAGCTTGCTCCTTGCCTTGAACTCTAGCCCACCGAACGACATGAGGCCGCTTCTCGAGCATCCAAAACACTTGGAGGTCCTTCCAAACAAGGGCCCGAGCCTCGAACTATAACTACGATAAGAGAGGGAAAAGCAAGTAAAGTGGAAAAGACGAAAATACCCCTAAAAAGAAAGAAAACATAAAATGGACTACAAACTTTAAATGCGAGAAAATAAGAGATTAAAAGGGAAAAACATGAGAAAGAAAGCGTAAAAAGGACTCTAAAATACTCCCTAAGAGTGACATAAATGTCACTCATCAAATTCCCCCAAGCTAAACCTTTGCTCGTCCTCGAGCAAAGCTTAGGCAAAAGAGAACAAGATGGAATTATTGAAAGCAAAAGAGACTAAAAAGAAACAAAGGGAAAGAATGTACACTAACTCACTGTCGTAGGAATCACGGTCAATTTTAGCAACTAAAGACAAGCCATTTAAACCCCTAGATCGCCCTAGAGGACGAGTGATGCTCTCGTGAGGGTTTCCTAAGAGCTTACCCCACAACTCTCGACAAAAACCAAGGCAAGACAACAAAAGGAAAAGAAAAAGAAACATGAAAAGAGAAATCAAAACACAAGCTCGTGTATGGACAAGAGATAGGGACAAGTACTGATGAATGCAAACCTTTCTAAATGGACAAATGTATGCACGTTCCAAGATGTCAATGGTTGATTAAAACATAACACATGCTAAGCATAGAGAACTACTTAGGACTCAATCCACCCTAGCCCCAACCAAACGGGCCACGTTCTCTCCACTAGCTTCGAATCAACCCTTAAGCTAGCTTCTTAAGATTCCACGAAGGAATCGGAAAAAGATAAAGAAATGAAAAACTTTGAGAAGGTAATCCCGACATCTCAACTATGCACACTCTTTCCATAGGTTTGAAATCTATCTCCCTCCACCGTTCTTTTAACCTAACCCACTAGAGTCTAAGGGTCTTTTCATTGGTTGTAACGTAAGGCTAAGGGTTAAGGCGGGGTAAAAATTTGAAATTAGGTGATATTTCCTAAGTGAAGCAAAAAGTGCGGCCAACACTAAAAAAAAAAAACAACTCAAGAAGTCACTAAATATCAAACAAAAATACCAATAATGCCACTCCCCCAAGCTTATTCAAGACCAACACACAATATATACAAAAGTAAAGGAATGATCCCCCCCCCCCAAGCTTAAACAAAGCATTGTCCTCAATGCGTAAACTAGGGAAGAAAACGAAACCATCAAAATTTATTTTTGGTTTTTTTTTTAACTTTATTCATTGTCCTTGCCTTTTTTCAATTTTGGACGGCTTTTTCTTGAAACTTCATTTGATTTTCATGAATTGCGTTATTCATCACAAGCTCAACTCTAACAAAATCATGAAGTGCTTCTTGTTTATGATCAACATTCTCAAAATTCAAACCTCACATGCCAATGCTTCACTAACTATAAGGGTTGGTTAACATAGGCCACTAGGTTTGCAATGCGGTTTAAACAAGAGCGGGAAATATAAGGCTCAAATTGGTTAGCAAGTAGGTTTATGCAAAATAGAAAATCAAGTTTGTAACAAAACAAAAAGAAAATAAAGAAAAATGAGAAAGAAATGCCCTTTTCCTCCCCTAGAGTGCTTCGGTCACGATCTTGGGAGCTATAAGTCAAAACAAGGATCAAGACATGCATAGCTAAGGATCCAAATGTGCCACACAACAAAGTGATGGAGGCTAGAACAATGTTATCTCACAAGGGATTATAACTAAGAAAATACCAACCAAGGGTGCCAAATCCACTATAGAGAGCAACACCATCTTACCACATACCCGTGAACTAGGGCTTCATGGCGCCCTTAAAGTTCTTAACCCGGCTACCTGAGCATGTAATATCCTAGAGTCAACCGATGACACTCTCAAACCGTGCACACATTAACCACTTAGGAAGAAAGGCATTCAAGAGTAAGCAAATCCACGAGATATAATGTCCAACCAAGTTAAAACAAAGACACAACACCTATTTACCTTGATTAAAACGAAAATCTTTTTGTATTTGTCAAAAAAAAACAAAGGAAACGCATATACCCAAAGACATTGCAAATTGAACTAATAGACCAATCAACATGAAATAAACGATCCTCCCCCCAAGCATGATAAGGCAATACATCTAATCAAGCATAAAGAATCCAAGGGAAAGGGGAAGGCGAAGTTCAATCCAAATATACCAAAAATAAGTCCAATAAGGCATTGCTAGGAGGGAAAGCAAGAAAAGATATTACCGGAAGGTTGATGCAAGACCCACAAAAGAGCCAATATAACCTTTCAAACAAATACAATCCCTACAAGCAATGTTGTATAGCCAAATGCGAGCTAAAGTGGATCAAAACTTCGTGAATCAAATGCCTTGGGACACACGCTCCGAAGAAAAGGCCTAGCAAGTAAATAAAAAGAAGAAGAGGGAAAAAGGGAAAACTATACACAAAAGAAGGTTAGTAACTTCAAAGAAAAATAAAGAAAAGAAAAAGAAAGAAATGAAAATAAAGAAAGAGAAACTATTCTAGGGAATGAAAATAACGGGAATCATGTAGCATGAGTGAATCGGAATCATAGAATCATCAGAATGCAATAGAGCAATGATCAAGAGAAACAACCAGCGAGACAAAGCATCAACAGACAATCATCAACAAGGAGCCGACATCAACGGCGCAGACTAACAAAGAAGCATGAAACAACAACCATCAACACTGATAAAGAAAAGAGACCAAGAGTGAACCATAGAAGCAAAGGGGGCAAGTAAACCGCACAACACCTAAAAGTTAAACCCCTAAGCCTCAAAAGAACTACCCCCACTCAAAACTAAACATGAAATGCATAAAAACAACTCCAAAGAAACAACCAAGAGGGGGGGTAGCCAAGATAGGATCACTCGGCACTATGGTAAGGGGTAGAATGGGTACTCCCCTCACCGGTCTCCAAAATGGCATGATTAGAGCTAACTAAATCGCCCACCTCTACGGGAGCCTTACCCTTCAACCTACCCAACCTCCTTGCCTTATCCACCGCAAAAAAAAATGAGACCAATCATCTAAGATTGGTGGACCCGATAAACCCCACCTACCAAATGTCTCGGGGTTAGTAAAAGGTAAAGGGTTCGCAGGGTCATAGGTGTAATCACAACAGCCGGGCTTCCTATAGTCATAAGTGGCCGGGGAAGTTCCCACAATAGCACTAGGGGGGACATGGGGGCCTTCCCAATAAGGGTAGCAAGGCCGAGGACCGACAGAAGGGTCAAAGAGTTCCCATTGAGGGATAGGTCCTTGTAGGACCGGGAGATAAGGATAGTTGAGGTATGGTTCAATCTCTCCCCTCCTAACATGCAAATCATACACTTGGCGAGCATTGTAGTCATAGCCAAGAACAAAGTCTTCCCCCAAATGCATATGAGATAGGTGACTCACAGGCATACAAGACAAAACATTGACAATAGAATCCAACTTAGCATGCAAAGTAGCTAACTCAATTGAAGAAGAAGAAGAAGTAGAGGAAGGGATAGATGTACCTCCCCGACTAATCGGGGGCAAAGCTTGGAAATTCGACAAAGGGGCATCATCGGAGTTGGCACGCGGTCGATTAGTCCTCCGCCGAAGAGAAGGATCAATGCTACACTTCGGGGGCCACCAAATAATAGTATTGTTCTTCTTCTTTGTCCTTAGGGTGGTCTCCTTACTTGGAATTAAGCACCAATCCGCAACCCGATTGACCTTCCAAATGAAAAGATCGGGCCTCGTTGTTCGCTCAAGAAACTTTTGATTGACAAGTGCATAGATGTTAAGGGAGTGCGAGGGATACTTTTCCTTTGGGTCCATAATAGGTGAAAGATTACTAATCAATGTCTTGTAAGAATCCTCTAGGCCCATGGCAAGAATTGAGATCATGCCCTCGATTTGAATGCTTCCCGAGAGCGTAATACCATTTCTAATATCAAGAAAACGGTTTGTCAAATGTTGAGTGAAGTCTACCAATTCAAGCTCTCCTTGGTCATGGCTAGCCATCCATAGCCAACACAACTCTTCACGAGAAATGGCACCCAAAGAGTCCTTGGAACAAAGAGCATAAGTGATGATGCGATTGAAATAGCGCATGGCCGGATGAACAATGGAAGCGGCCTTGGAAGTTTGTGCCTCATAGTAATCTTCCTTGGCGATGCTACACCACCAATTTTGCTCGTCATATTGATAAGAATCGCTCATTTTCACATTTGCGGAGGTAGGAAATTGAAAGAAAGCACCAAGTTGAGATTCCGAAATTCGATGGTCACTATTGAAGAGTTGAAATGTCAAGACCCTCGAACCATCATTATCTTCATCATCTTCCCATACCACCTCGAGAGATGAAAGGAACTCAAAAGTCGAACGAGCATATGTAGGAGCATTAAGGTCCAAGAAGTCCAAAAGGCCCAAATTTCTTGCAAGAAGTCGGACATCTCGGTCAATACCAAGCCACGATGATAAAATCGTGTAGACTTGAGCTTTCTCTTTGATAGTTGAATGAACCTCACCCAATGAAGTTCCTTTGAAAATTCGATTCCGTAAGTCTCAACAACTTCGGGAGAAGGAGGAACCACATGTCGAGATTCAGTAGTGCTTGGCCTAGCTCTTTTCTTACGACGTAAAGGAGCAACCTACAAGAATAAGAGCCAAGTATGAGCAATTTGCCATGAAATTGGCACACAAACAAGTGCACAAAATATGCAAGAAATCACCACCAATTAAAAATGGATAATTGCTAATGAAATTTCAAGCTTAAAATTAAGCACACTAAAGCAATAGCAATTCACCATGAATTTGGTTCACAAACAAGTGCACAAGAAAGACAATAAATCCTCACCAAATAAAAATAGAGAATTGCCAATGAAATTGCAAGCACAAAGATAATCACAACAAAGAAATAGCAATTCACCATGAATTTGGTTCAAATACAAGTGCACAAGAAAGACAAAAAAATCCTCACCAAATAAAAATAGAGAATTGCTAATGAAATTGCAAGCACAAAGGTAATCCCAACATGAATGAAATAAGGTTTTGGTACAAATAACTAGTGCCAAGTTCATAGAAGCAACATAAAAATTTGCAATTGGAATAATGAAGCAACTATTAACAAATTAAAGGCAAAAGTCCGTTGAAATCATACCTTAATGATGCTTGAAAGCACTTGAAATTGGAATGAAAGAATGAAATTAACCAAATAGAACACCAATTTGCAAGCTTCAAGACCAAAATTCAAATCCCCAAATTCGAATTTGAAAACCCCAAAATCGAAATTTTTTTTAGATCGAAAAACTGCAATTTTTTGGAGTAAAATTGCGAAATTTTCTGTTAATTTTGTGCTGTGATTCGCAAGAAAGAAAGAGAAAAGAAAGGAAAAAAAGGAGGAGAAGGTGAAAGGGGAAAGTCGGGGAGAGAGAAGGGATAAACAGGGGAAATAAGTAATGAAAGAGAAAGAAAAAAAAAAGAAGAAAAGGGGGGAGAAACGGTGAAGGCTGTGCGTGCGTGCACACCCTTGTGTGCGCACGCACAGCAGCAGGGGAGCAAGGGTTGGTGAGTGAGGGTGCTGGAAATGCGAGGGTGAGTGAGGTGAGTGAGGGGAGGTGCGAGGGAGTAGGCATGATGGGCTATGCGTGCGTGCACACCCAGCTGTGCGTGCGCACAGCCTAGGCAGGTGAGAGAGAGAGCATGGGCTGAGCAGGGCCTGTGTGGTGGAGGATAATGAAAGGGCGGGGTGTAGGTTAGGAGGGGGCAGCAAGTTTAGCAAAGAACAAAAACAATTACACACATAAAGAAAAAAAATAAAAATAAAATAAAATAACATAAAACAAAACAAAATAAAATAAAAATAGCTTGGCTCGGGAATCCGCCTCGGACCACTAACTCGAACCTACACAAAAACGAACCCGAGGGTGAGATTGAGACAAATAAAATAAAATAAAATGGAAATAAATAAAAATAAAATAGACAAAAGAGAAGTAAAACTAAAACTAACAAAAATAAAACAAAAACCAAACAAGCAAATAAAGTAAAATAAAATAACAAAGAAGAGAGTTAGAAAGCCGGGTTGCCTCCCAGGTAGCGCTTTTGTTTATCGTCGTTAGCTCGACGTTCCTTGAGCAAATCAAGGAGGTTCATATCGATGATGCACATCAAGAAGGGATACTGAAATTGGTTCATCACTCGGGATTCCTTCATATTAGGGCTTGTGACAGTGGCCATTGACTTTGAAAGGAGAGTGGTCGTCCTGGGAAATTTCATAGGCTCCATACGGGAATGCTTCCGTGATAGTGTATGGTCCACTCCACCTTGATCGGAGCTTGCCCGGAAAGAGCTTTAATCTCGAGTTGAAGAGGAGCACCTTTTGCCCCTTGACAAAATCTTTCTTGATGATTTAGGCATCGTGCCACGCTTTTGCTCTTGCCTTATACTAACTTGCATTCTCATAGGCATTCATCCTCAACTCCTCTAGCTCATGCTACTCTAAAAGCCTTCGCTCTCCCGCACTATGGTGATCCAAGTTGACTTGCTTGATCGCCTAATGAGCACCATGCTCCATCTCCACGGGTAAATGGCAATTCTTCCCATATACGAGCTTGTAAGGGGTGGTCCCAATTGGCATCTTGAAGGCGGTCCTATAAGCCCAAAGAGAATCAATGAGTTTGGAGGACCAATCCTTCCTCGTTCTAGCAACCGTCTTCTCCAAGATCACCTTAAGTTCTCTATTGGTGATCTCCGCTTGACCACTCGTTTGAGGGTGGTAAGCAAGCCCTCGCTTGTGAGACACCCCATACTTATCAAGAAGTCAAACGAAGGTGTGGTGCTTGAAATGTGACCCCCCATCACTAATTATTGCCCTTGGAACACCAAATCTCGGGAAGATCACTTTCTTGAAAAGATTGACCACCACCTTAGAGTCATTCGTTGGAGAAGCTACGGCCTCCGCCCATTTGGACACGTAGTCAACGGCAACCAAAATACACTTGTTCCCATGTGAGGAGATAAAAGGGCCCATGAAGTCTATAGCCCACACATCAAAAACTTCAAGCTCAAGGATGGGATTTTGCGGCATTTCATCCCTTCTAGAAATATTCCCCATCCGTTGACATCTATCACAAGTCTTGACAAATATCCAAGCATCCTTGAATAGAGAAGACCAAAAGAGCATAGATTGAAGAACCTTTGAGGCGGTCTTTTGAGCACTCATATGCCCACCAGAAGGAGAAGAGTGCCACATACGGAGAACACCTTGAACCTCATCGTTGGGGACACATCTCCTCAACAAACCATCGACTCCTCTCTTCAACAAAACCAAATCATCCCAAATGTATCTCTTTGCCTCATGCTTGAGCTTTCGGCGTTGTTGTGAAGTGAAATCCAGAGGTATGGCACCACAAGCCAAATAATTCACAATATCCGCATACCATGGCGCCGACTTCACTTCAAGAACATATAGCACATCATCCCTTAGAGCATCCTCTATTGGCAAACCATCATCCTTGAACCTTGCACCACCTAACCTTGAAAGGTGATTCGCCACCAAATTCTCGGCTCCCTTCTTGTCTCTCATTTCATAATCAAAGTCTTGGAGAACTAAAACCCATCTCAACAACCTTGGTTTAGCTTCCTTCTTCCCTATCAAATATATGAGAGCCGAGTGGTCGGTATACACAATTGTCCTAAAACCAATGAAGTAGGTTCTAAACTTCTCAAATGAGTGAATAATCGCTAAGAACTCCTTCTCGGTAGTTGTGTAGTTTCGTTGGGCATCATTGAGAGTTTTGGATAAATAATGTATGACATGAAGTTTTCCATCCTTTCATTGCCCAAGAACCAAACCAATGGCCTCGTCGCTTGCATCGCACATGAGCTCAAATGCAAGAGACCAATCCAGACCTTGGACAATAGGGGCGGTGCAAAGGGCTTCTTTCAACCTACAAAAAGACTCTTGACAAGCATCATCAAATATAAACTCTTTATCTTGTTGCAATAGGGATGTGAGGGGCTTTGCAATCAATGAAAAATCTTTTATAAAACGCCGATAGAACCCGGCATGGCCAAGAAAGGATCTCACTTCCCTCACGTTGGTAGGGGGAGGGAGTTTCTTAATGACTTCTACCTTGGCTCTATCAACCTCAATGCCGACATGAGAAATTTTGTGCCGAAGAACAATCCCACTTTCTACCATAAAATGGCACTTTTCCCAATTCAACACGAGGTTAGCCCTCTCACATCTTTCCAAGCAACGAGATAAATTAGATAGGCAATCTTCATAGGTGGCTCCTCCAAAGGAGAAGTCATCCATAAAGACCTTTATCTCATCCTCAATCATATCACTGAAAATAGACATCATGCAACGTTGGAATGTTGCGGGAGCATTACAAAGCCCGAAAGGCATCCTACGATACGCATAAATACCATAGGGACATGTGAAAGTCGTCTTCTCTTGATCATTGGGGTCAATCGGGATTTGGAAAAATCCCGAGTAACCATCAAGGAAACAATAGAAGGAATGCTTTGTAAGCCTCATCAACATTTGATCAATGAACGGTAATAGAAAATGATCTTTGCATGTACTTGTGTTAAGTTGGCGATAGTCAATGCACATGCGCCAACAGGTGACAAGCCTAGTGGGAACTAGTTGATCATGATCATTTTTCACTACCGTCATTCCCCCTTTCTTAGGCACAACTTGCACGGGAGATACCCAATCACTATGAGCAATTGGGTATATAATTCCCGCAACAAGAATCTTAGCCACTTCCTTCCGCACAACCTCTTACATGGAAGGGTTAAGCTTCCTTCGCCTTTGCTTAACGGGTTTGGCATCTCCCTCTAGATCAATTTTGTGCATGAATAAAGAAGGACTGATACCTTTGATGTCATCAATGGTATAACCCGAAACGTTCTTGTGTTTTCTCAAAACATTGATCAAGAGGGAGGTTTGCTCCTCCGTTAGGTTGGAATTAATAATTACGGGGAAAGACTCATTAGAACCAAGAAATACATACCTCAAGCCCAAAAGTAGAGGTTTCAAGTCTACCTTTGGTGCTCCCTTACCATTGGTGCTCTCTTCTCTTTCTTCAACTTGAAGGATATCATGGATGTGAAAAGCCTCTTCCTCCACGCTCTCATCCATGCACTCGCTCTTGCTTTCCTCAAGCAAATCCTCATAAAATTGTATGTCGTCCTTGTGAACACCTATCTTGGATTCATTCAACAACACACTTTCAAGAGGATCATTAGTAGCAAGCAAGTGGGAGCGAGAATATTCATTAAGCACGGTATCAAGAACATCTATTCTAAAACATTCATCACTTGAGGAGGGTTGTTACATGACATTATTCAAATCAAACTCAATGGAGTCATTGTCAATTTTCAAAGATATCTTACCCTCCTTCACATCAATGATGGGTCTAAAAGTAGCTAGAAATGGCCTACCCAAGATTATAGGAATCCTCTCATCCTCATCCATCTCTAGCACATAAAAATCCACGGGGAATGTGAACTTTCCTACCCTAAGGGAAATGTCCTCAACCTTACCCATGGGGAACTTAATGGAACGGTCCGCTAGTTGGAGAGTAATGTTAGTGGGAGAAAGGGTTCCTACACTAAGCTTTTGGTAGACGGAGTAGGGCATGAGACTCACACTTGCTCCTAAATCACACAAAGCCTTATCAAATTCAATGCCATTAATAGAACAAGGGATGGAAAAACTACTCGGATCCTTCAACTTGGTAGGGAGTTTGTTAAAAAGAATTGCACTACAATTGGCGGTCAAACTCACCGTTTCACACTCCCTTCTCCCACTCAAAAGGTCTTTCAAAAACTTGGAGTATTGGGGCATTTGTTTCATGGAATCAACAAAACGAAGGGAAACATGCAAATTCTTAATCACATCCAAAAACTTCCCAAATTGAGCATCAAGCTTAGCTCTCACAAATCGTTGTGGAAAAGGTAGTCTCTCCTCTCTGGGTTGGAGATTTAGGGGCAAGGGGGTGGTTTCTTTCTCCTTTGGCACCTCAACATCCTTCTCCTTCTCAACATTCAAAGGCTCATTGGTTCTCTCATCCCCCCTCTCTAGCTCTACCTCATCTTGGGGTTCCTCTTCAACCAAGGGGTCACTCCCTATTACCTTCCCACTCCTTGTTGTCACGGCACACAAAGGTTTTGGGTTGACTCCTTGACTAGGGATAGAAGAAGAAGAAGAAGAATTAGAAGCAAGTTGAGCAATTTGGGTTTCAAGCATTTTCATATGAGCATTGGCTCGCTTTTTATCCTCTTCATTTCTCTTCTTTTCCTCTTCATTCATTTTCATGATGGCATCTAGCTTAGCCATCACGGGATCATTTGGAGGGGCCTCAATTTGAAGAGGTTGTTGAGGTAGAGGAAGTTAGGATTGATGGAAACTCGGAGGCCTATTGGTTTGGGCGTAGTTAGAGACATATTGGCCCCTATTGCCTCCGGTGCCTTGGTTGGGAACATTGCTTTGTCGATTGTTACCCATGTTACCTTGATCACCAAAATTTTGATTTTGATGGTCATGGTATCGGGAGTTGGGTTGTTGGTTTTGATAACCATACCCCCTTTGGTTAGAGTAGCCTCTTCCATTGAAATTGGAAGGGCCTCCCCCACCATGGTATTGGTTACCATAACCACCACCACTTTGGTTCTAACCACGGTTTCCACCTTGATTCCAATTCCCCATTTGATTGGAGTTTGGCCTCAAGTTCCCTACATTATCCATTCTAGGAGAAAAATTCATAGAATTAATATCTTCCACATTATCATCATGTTCATTGGGAGAGGGTTAAATTTCACAAGCATACACACAATGGGAGGTATCATAATCATATGTTTCACAATTTGAGCAAAACATGCATCCTTGAGGCATTTTATTATAAGAAAAGGAGGAAGAAGTGGTCATACCATTGCCTCCCTTGGTTGATGGGGAGGTATTACCATGAGGGTTGGACCTTTCTTTCATCAATTCGTCCATTTGCTTGGCTATCTTGGAGATTTGGGTAGAAAGGTTGTTGATTGCGTTGGCTTGCTCCAATGCATAGACACCCTTACTAGAAGTAGCCTCCCTTTCTCCTTCATACCAATCATCATAATGCTTTGCGGCCTCCTCTATGATGCACTCCACTTCATCCTCTCCTTTGTTCATGATTGGACCACCGGCCGCGGCGTCTAGGGTATCCCTTGAGGTATGAGACCTCCATGAAAAGTGTGAATGAGTTGATACTTGGGTATCCCATGGTGTGGGCATTGACGTTGAAGCTCTTTGTATCGGTCCCATGCCACACTTAGAGTCTCACCACTCTTTTGGCGAAAACCTTGAATCAAAGACCGAGCCTCGGCGGTCTTCCTATGGTTGTAAAATCTCCTCAAGAAAGCCGTAGTTACTTGGTCCCAAGTTGTGAGAGAGTTAGGGGGCACCTCCTTCTCTAGCCATTCTAGACCTCTCCCAATTAAAGAAAATGGAAACACCTTGAGGCGGATATACTCTTGAGTCACTCCATTGGCTTTGATTGTGTCACAATATTTCTCAAATTCTTTCAAATGCTCATGAGGGCTGTCAAATTTTCCACCCGAGAATTGTTTCCTCTTTATCAAAGCAATTAAATTGGGCTTGATTTCGAAATTGTTGGCTTGAGTGGTAGGAGTTAGGATCCCACTTTGTGCTCTAAAGGCTTCGGGAGCCCCAAGACGACTCAAAGGTGTATTCTCTCCCATTTTAGAACCTTCTTCACTTTCGGACTTAAAGATTGAAAAGGGGTTGATTCCCGGATTTGATGGTGAGTTAGGGCTATCTAAGTCTTCAGTTGAGGGTGAAGATGGTGGAGTATCTTCCAATTCTCCTACAACTTCTTTTGTTGGGGTGTGAGAATTCCTACTCCTCGCTCTCGCTTCTCTTCAAAGTAAAGACAAAGACCTCTCTAGCTCCGGATCAATGGGAATCAAAGACCTTGAGCGGGTTCGTCCTCTGTTCAAACAACAAAGCTAAGGAGAACGTAAGCACTGACAAGTAACAAATAGTAGCAAATACTAACAAACAAAAGGTGAGATAGTCTCAAATAAAACAATGAAAAAGCAATGGAAGCCGTCTCCCCGGCAACGGCGCCAATTTGACAAGGGAATAATCGCGTCGTTGAATGACTACACCTAAATCAAATGAATTTATAACGCTCTACCAACCTAATACGAGTATAGGGTAAATAGAGGGGTCGAACCACAGGGAGGTGTGCATAAACATCGCATTCATTACTTAAGGCTTAAGATCTCTCGGGACAAAAAGTGCGAATAACTAAGAGATCAAACTAAGAGTGAAAAGGACAAAAGATCAATATGACTAAACACCAAGGGGAATGGGTAGATGAAGATACTATTTGAGCATGCAATAACATGAAAGCAAATTGAGAGTGAACTAAGCATACATGAATATCGAAATTAAATCCAATCCAATCTCCTTCCGGAGTTAATCATCTTCTCCCAACATAGCCTCTATGTTTCCACAACAGAACCATATACTAGGAGGTGTAATTAAAGAACAATCGATAATAATGAACCTAAACTAAGTCAACTTCCGTGTCATGTTAGCAAAGATTCACCTTTAATCAACCAACAATGTGCACTTGCCAGAAGATTAAAGAATATCAACTCTACAAAGGTTTAATCACAAACAACTCAATCCCAATATCATAAGCATGAACAATTAGCAACTACACCATCCCCACACCCTTGGCTAGAAGACTACTCACAAATCATGTTGAACAATATCAATCATCAAATCAATTGGCATCAACATTATTAATAAGCAAAGAAAAAGAATCAAAATAAGCAAGCAAAACAAAATGCAAAAGTAAAGAGAAAGAGTAAGAAATTGCACATTAATCGAAGTTGAAGATCTACAAAGGTTGATCAAGTTCCTTCTTCAAAATTCAAGCTCTTCAATGGAGAAATCCACACTTTCGCTCTCTACCCAAAGTAAACTAAGAGTGTTTCTCTCTCTACAAATGGGGAAAAATAAGTCTAGTACAAAGAAAAACGTCACACCCCTTAAAAGGAAAAGAAAAGGGGTTTAAATAACAAAATAAAACAAAGAGGGACGGAGGAAGTGGTGCGTGCGCGCAGCAGCTCCCGTGCGCGCGCACAGATGGGTCTGCACGCACGCATAGGAGGGTGTGCACGCACGCACCCCTCTAGTGCTGTTGCAAGAAATCCCTCGAGCCAAAGGGGCAAGGCTGCTGGTGCTCTCGAGTGCACTCTCATGCATCATGCTCGTACGATGGTGATGAACATGGCAGACCAAAATCCTTCACTCTTGCCCTCTCATCACTATGGCAGGTGATGATGGTGATGCACGTGAGCGCTAGCCATGAGTGGAAGCTTGCTCCTTGCCTTGAACTGTAGCCCACTGAACGACATGAGGCCGCTTCTCGAGCATCCAAAACACTTGGAGGTCCTTCCAAACAAGACTCCGAGCCTCAAACTATACCTACGATACGAGAGGAAAAAGAAAGTAAAGTGGAAAAGACGAAAATACCCCTAAAAAGCAAGAAAACATAAAATGGACTACAAACTTTAAATGCGAGAAAATAAGAGAATAAAAGGGAAAAACATGAGAAGAAAGCGTAAAAAGGACTCTAAAATACTCTCTAAGAGTGACATAAATGTCACTCATCAATAGTGCACACCTATGAGGAGAGAGATGCCAAGAGAAGGAAGAAGGATCAATAGAAAACTCAACAAAGTAAGAAGAAAAAGAAAAAGAAAAGGAAGAAGAAGAAAAAGATGGCAAACTCTCCTCAAAATATTTTTGGTTGGCAACATTACCCTTTTTCCCAATTGGAGACATATGAGCCACATGCAAATCCTCATAGACAAAAGGGTCCCCAATAGGCTTACCAACAAAGGAAGGGAGAAAAATAAGGAAATAGGGGATGTGGTCAAACTTTTGAGAGAGAGGGGTATGAGAAATCGGCAAAGGGTTCGCGACTCCCTTAACACAAGGTCTCACGTCGCCAATGAGGGCATGAAAATCAATCATAGAGTTCTCAAAAGAAGAACACTCATGATCACCATCTCCCTCTAACATCCAACTCCCAAGAGGAACCACATAATCTCCTCTACTACCTTCACGAACAATAACTCCCTCAAATAGGCAAATTCATTTCAAAATCATCACTCTCCCATGAAGCTTTCACAATGAACTTTCTTATAAGGCTACGGCTATTCCTTTTACCTTCAAAAAACACATTTGAAATACTCATGGATAGAAAAGTCTCATTTATACACTTGAGACTCATCAAGATGGAAAAGGAGGGTTAGGATTTACAAATTCAAAATTCTCTTCATTCTTACCTCCTTCACCATCAAACAAATTCTCATCAATGGTATCCTCACACTCTCTTGGTTGCTCAAAATTGCCATCATCATCCTCAACGCACACATTGGATTTGTAATTTTCACACACAAGCATCAAAGATGACAATTGGCTTTTTAGCTCTTCACCTCTCCTTCTTCCCTTCTCAAGATGCTCCACACTCTTTTTCATCACCTCTTATTGACTTCTCAAAGAATTAAGAATCGACTCCTTTTTAGGCCTAAGATTATCATTAAGCTCAATATGCCTAATTTGAGTTTCCAAAGTAGCAAAAAGAGATTCAAAAGGTGTAGAGGATTGAGGCTCAACAAGAGAAGAAGAAGTATAACCAAGATTGGAAGAATTGGCATCAAGATCACGAGCATATACATCACATTGGGGGGTGGGGGCACAATCAAACATGTGAGATTTTTCAACTTTAACATGCAATTCATTATCATGAACAAAACAGGAAAAAGAGTTGGAAGCATTTGTTCTAGGTTCAACTATGGGATCATGTGACAAATCATGGGAAATCATGCTAGCATTGGAAGAATTAACACATTGCACATCAAAGATTAGAAACATGATTACCCCTATTATATTCACCCCTAGCAAACCGAACATAAAAATCCTAAGCACCATCAATTGACAATGCTCTAAATCTCCTATTATGCATGCATTCATAATGAATGGCTTGAAGTCTTTGGCTTAGGCGGAAAGTTCTTCTTTCCTTTCCCCTTAAAGTCTTTCTTCTTTTTGCCCGCCCTTTTGAATGGCTTGCCCTTCATGATCATTAGCATATTATTCTTTCCCTCATCCTTGAGCGTCTTCTCAGCTTGCTCTAACATCCCATGAAGCTCGGTGAGGGTTTTCTCCCTGTTATGCATATTATAGTTCATCTTGAACTAGTCATAGCCTTTGTGAAGGGAATGGAGAATGATTTCAATAGCCATCTCAGTTGAATACCCCGCATCAAAACTTCCCATGTTCTAAAATAATCTGATCATTTTGAGCACATGTGGGCTGACAGGCTCTCTTTTCTTGAGCTTAGTCTCAACGATTTGCCTGTGGGTTTCAAACCTTTCAGTTCGAGCCTGTTCTTGAAACATATTTTGTAGCTCATAAATGATCTCATAGGCCGATTCCTTCTCGAAGAAGGTTTTCTGAAGTTCAAGAAACATAGTGGCTAGCATTACGCATTTGACATCCCGATCGGCTACTTGCCATCGGTTAAGGGCAGCCTGAGTTACTTCCTCATTGGGAGCCTCGGGCATTTCCTCATCAAGGACATACAATTTATGTTCTTTCATAAGAACAATGCGCAAATTCCTTTGCCAATCTAGGAAATTAGCACCACTTAACTTCTCCTTATTGAGAATTGAGCATAGAGAAAACTGGTTGTTTGAGTTGTTTGAAGACATGATTCTACAATTGAAAGAATTTGAAATGAAAAACCATTAAAAATTACTTTAAATAAGATTAAATTTTATTCATGCAAAGTTTCAATACTTATTTAACTTCTTTTTTACACGTAAAATTATCCCTATTTGTGAAAATAAGGCGATTCCAAGATCCAAAGAAACAAAGAGCTAGTTGTTAAGCATGCTTTGGCTTGTCTTAACAACACTCAATCTTCTAAGGTAAGCATTGCCTTGCTAATGGCTCCAAGCCACTCTTGGTTAGATAATCGTCGCATAATGCATCATGATGATATATCTCTTTTGCCACGGCATGTGAGGACTCCTCACTCACACCAATGAGTTCAACCAAAACCTACATGCACACCTAGTGTGCCTTACCTCCTTGGAGAAGCAATGGTACCTCGCTTTGGCGTAGCCCACCATCACCCTCGTCCGAGTAGTAAGTGTCGTTTTGGAAAGGCAAGTTTTTACTCAATATTATTAGGGACCTAGGATTTCTATGTTAGTTGATTTAAGTAAACTTAACTAATCATCGCAGCATTAAGAAAACCTAAACATGCATATAACATATAATTCACATGTATATAAGCATAAAATATAAAGCGAAATTATGGATGCATATTGGCAACTAGCATGACCCCTTGAATTCTTCAATTCTTTAAAAGATCTTCACTTGCAATTTAAGGCTTCGTCTTCTAAGAAACTCCGTCTTCAAAAATTAACCAAACTATACAAATACTAGTGGCTACGACTAGGATTAATGAAAATATTAAGGTACAAAAATACTCAACGGTGCATCGACCGTATTTAGATTTACAAAAATACATACGGCACGTAGTCCGTATTTTCTATCCTAATCGGGTCCCATTAGTTGCCATTTTATAAAACCTGTGAGAGAATGTACATTCCATTCATCCATTCACTATTCGTGAATGGCCCATGCATTTTACAACAACAAGCAAGTAAAATTGCAACAAACAAAGGCGCGCACTAGTAACTAATCTAGGTGGTTAATCCAATTAACTCGCCTAATTAAAAATAGTCAAAGTTGTTTAACCGATTATGTAATTGATGTCATTAATAATTGAAGCTCCCACTTAATTCCGCATCCAACTTAATTAATCCGATTAATTAAGCCAGTAGACCCAAAATTGTCAAAATAAAATTTTTCCAATGCCGCTCAAAATCGAGGCCTAGCCTCCCAAAATTTTAATTAAAATAAACAAAATTAATTAAAATAAATAAAACGGCAAAATAAGCACACATTAAGCCAACCGTACTTCAAGTGGCTTATGCATTAAGCGTTTTCCAAAGAAACTCGAGTAATGTGGCTTGTGCAAGCCATACACACTACGACCATTTGCCTCACCGCACCAAGCACACACACACACACAAATGCTCCGCACACACGGCCGCGGCAAGCAGCCTTGAACTGCTGCCATTGCCGCACACACACGCACGCACAGCCAAGGGCTGCTGCTGCGTGGCTGTTGTTGCCGTGTGCTGCTGCCGCGCACATGGCCGCACGCAAGGCGGGGCAGCCTCCTCGGCAGCCACATGCGGGCTGCTATGCATCCCGGTCAGCTTAGTGAGGTTTTTGCCTCGTTTTGCGTGCCATGGCCTTAGGATTTTGATCCCATTTTGCGTGACTTTTACAATTAATTTTAGAAATAATTTAATGAGCAAAATGAAAAATTTAAACAAGTCTAACTTAAAATAAAAATTTCAAAGTGCAACTAACAAAAATAATTCCAAGAACCATTCTTAATTAAATTGGTTTGACTTGGTGCAACAAAAAAATTGAGGCAATTTCTCACTTCTAATTTAATCAATTTAAATTAAACTTGAGAATTTGACAAAGTAAGGGGAAGTGGGAAAAATATGAACTTTAATGTTCAAATGAAAAATCCAAAATCTAAATTTTGTGAATTCTTGAAAATTATATCTTCCAATATGAAGATAACCAAATTTCTATCACAAAGTTTGAAACTTTATGTTTCCAATCAACCATAATGATTTAAAACAACAAAGTTCAATACAAATATCATGGAATTTTGTGGTTTTTTAAAGTTTCAATCACGTATCATAAATAAAGATTGAATCTTTAACACTTAGGAAACCTCAAAACAAAAATTTGCATACTAAAAAGCAATTAGTTTGCAATTATGTAAAAATAAATCAACCTTTAAGCATCAAATACTACCAAGTAAGTGTGCTTTAAGGGGACTAAAAAATGCAGAAAATAATGCAAATAAACAACCATATAATCACCATGTTATGCCATTAAATTCAAGGTTAAAAAAAAGACTTAAAATTTTACGTCAAAAACGAAAAATCCCTCGAAAAAGGCACTTTTGGTAAGAATTTGGCTAAAATCGCAAATCCAAAGGGGTAAAACCATTTTCAGAACACCGTTTCCACCCAAAATTCACTATTTTTGGGCGAAAATCTAGGTTCTGGGCCAAATTCGACATTAAAAACGGGATTAAAATTAATAAAACCGAGCTACTAATCTACTTAGGAACTTAAACCAGAAAAATAAGCCAAAATTAACCTTGAAAAACATGATTATAAAAATAAACGAGCGGGGCTCCAATACCGCTGTTAGGGTTTGGTGAGTCCGACTCACCGCGGAAACAACCCCGACCCAAGAACCACTCGCAATTAATAAAACCATAAAGCATCACAAAACATAAAGAAGGGTAAAACCGGAATTTACCTTTGACGCGTGCTTCGCCCTCAAACACGGGCTCTTACTTAAAAGCCTTTAGCTCCGCAAATGCCGAGCCCCCAACGGTATCCACCCACAAAGGACGAACACGACTTTGTAGGTCCGTTACCTTGGAGTTAGCAAGGTCCGACCAAAACCCAAGTGTTAATGGAGTTTAAGAGTTTTTGCCAAAATGAAATGCTCTTTCTGACTCCCACTCAAGCACTTTACTCCCAATCCCAAGGTTGGTATTTATAGAGGAAAGTATGAGTGGAAATTTCTATCCCATCAATGTGGGACCATGAAATTCCACAAATTAATTTAAAGCTAAATTAAATTAAAATTGCAAACTAATAATAAATCTACAAGTGGCACTACCATATGAAAAGGGAGGTGAGGGGACCACATGGAGAGTAGGGGTCCATACTTGCTCCCCACTCAATACTCTCCTTGTGCCACATGTCCCTCACCCCACTTGCTTCCATATTCCCACATGCTTCCCCAAAGTGACCGGCCTTATGGCCCATCCACGAGCCCAGCCCCGCACCAATTTGCGAGCTGCTGCTATTGTTAGAAAGCCTCGCACATTTGGTGCGGGTTGCTGCCATGCGTGCACTATTAGCCACTACTAGCACGCTGCTAGCATGCCTAGCTTGCTGCTGCTAGCTTGTGGCTGCTAGCATTGGTGCGCTAGCACGCACCAACCAGCCATGCTAGGCTGGGCTTGGTGCGCTAGCACGCACCAACCAGCCATGCTAGGTTGGGCTTGGTGCGCTTGCTAGCTACCTTTGCTTGGACATTTTTTCCCCTAGCATTTGGGTGCTCGGGGCACCCCGATGCTAGGGGTATTTTGGGAATATGGTCGATTTATTATTATTTTGCGCGTTTCGTCATTTATTATTTTGACTTGACCTCAGACGCTCGGTTTTGACGCTCCAAGCTCGAATTACTGACCTCTAAATATTTAACACTCGGGCGACGAATTAAATTCTTCCGGATTAATTCGTCTAGTCGTTTTGTATATTTGCTTGGGTGTTACCCGAAGGGTTCAGTCAATGTTAAGCTTTAATATTAATTATATTAATATTACCCAGGCATTCCGATCACTTAACCTTACTGAATATATTACCTTTCTAATAATTCTGAACCCGCTATCAGAATCATACACTTGTTCGAAGGACACCGTTCCTTTCAGATTTTGCTCTTTCTGCTACCTTGAAGAAGGTGGTGTTCTTTGACCCTCCGTGATTTGGAGGAAGGGTCGAGCTTAGGACCTTAAGCAAGCGCTTCCCGGGAGGCAACCCGGAGATTTCTAACTTTTCTTTTTGATTTTTGAATTTTTCTTATTTTTCCTTCTTTTAGTTTCTTTTCTTTTCTTTTACTATTCTACTTTATCGGATTTGTAGGTTGCATTTTTGGGATTGGATTTCATCAAGTGAGCATGAAGAATGAGAAGGTGTTTTGCGGTTTTTGATGTGAATATATTCAATTTCATCTAAATTTGAGGTAAAAGGGGTAAGAATTTTATTGAGGTAAGTTAGGAATTTTTTACTTTAAAATTGAAGGAAGTTTGTTTTTGGTGGGTTCATGTGGTGCTACCAATTGATGATCTTGATCGATAAACCCACCAATGAACGCACCAAAAAAAAACAAAAAGAGGAAATCAGTGGTGGCCTAGGCTAGGTGCGGGCGCACACGCAAGGGATGCGGCCGCGCACCTGGCAGGTGCGGCCGCGCACCAGCTGACCACACCTCCTTTTATTTTCTTTTTCCCTTCTTTCTTTCATTTCTCCTTCCTTCCTCCTTGTCCCCTTCGAGCTTCATCACCATCAGCCCTCAAGAAGACCGCACCTACCCTCTTCTCTACTCATCAAATTTCAACACATTTCACACAAATCATCACTCCAAATTCACCAAAATCATCTACATTTTCATCCAAATCATCAAAAGCATACTTCTTTCACCAAATTAAACCCTCAATCTCTCTACTCCATGCTTGGGTAAAATTTTGGGCTTTTTGATTTGGTGGAAATTGGTGGCTAAAAGTGGTTCAATCCTGCTCCATATATGGTATAATCATCTTCTCTAGCTTAAATTTGTTTAATTACATCATATATTTGCATGTATTGAATTTTTCATGAGCATGAATAGTAGTAGTATGGGTTTTGTTGATTTTGATGATTGATTTTGGTTTTTGGATGATTATTTGAGTTGTTTGTTGCTTGATTTCACCTTACATTGTGTTTTTTGTTGATTATGTAGCAATTGTGAGCAATTTGGTTGAATAATTTGGAATTTGAATTTTGGTAGTTTGGGAAGTAAGGTGTATTTGTGGAATTGGTTGGTGTTCTTGTGATTTGGTTGTGTGAGAAGGAATTATTGATTGTTTGGTGGTTGTGTGGCAATTTGGATTGAGTTTGTGATTTGTGGAAGTTGAAATTCTTGGTTGGTGAATTTTGTGGATTGGTGTTGGAAAATTTGTGATTGGTTTTTGGTGATATTAAGCTTGGAATTCAACATGTCAAACATACTCAAAAAGCTTACCAAGAAACGAAAAACTAACATCTCCATTAAAGAACCTACCCCTAGCACTTCCTCCTCCCAAACACGACAACCCACTCCACTTCCCAAAAGAAAAATCCATGACCAAAAACAAAAGAACCGATACCAAAAGCTCAAAGATCGACGCTCCCTCAAACCCACGAGACACTACTTCCAACATGACATGTCCAAGTTGGGTATTGATGAAGATGTGAGGGAATTGTTGATCAACCTTCGGATGGGTTTATTCATCGCCAACAGCTACCGCACCTATGTTGAGCCTACCTTGGAGTTCTTTGCTACGGTTGAGCTTGTTCCCGTAGAGGGTCAATATAGGGTTCAATTCCAAATCTTCAACAACTTGTTCCACTACTCTTTAGAGCAATTCAATGCCCCTCTAGATTTTGATCCTCATGGCGATATTTTGGATCTAGAGCCTTACATTTTTTAGGAGTATGATCAAGATTCTTGGCGGGATGATATCTCCGGTGGTGGTGAGTTTGTCACCAAGGAAGCCAAGATAAGCAGTGTGTACCAACCTTGTCTTTGGGTGGTGCAATGTCTTTTGGGTTACTCGGTCTTCCCCAAGCAAGAGTCGGGAAAAATGAGCAAATTGGAGCTCAAAATTCTTTTGTTGACCACTAGAGGAGAATATCGTGGCCGGTTGAACTTGGGGTACGTCTTTGCTACCTATTGTGTCGCCTTGCAAGACCGGTGCACCGAAGAGATACCTCTGAGGCGTTCTATATTCCAATTTTTGTGGTAGTGAAAGGGATGGAAGATATGATATGTGCTTCTAATTTCTTGAAGAAACACAAGGAAGTAATGGATAACATGAGTTTGAATTGTCACCTAGTGATTGACTACTTAGCAATCAATGATGATGAAAACTTTCCAAACAAGAGGTATGTTTTATACTTGTTAAAAAAAAAATACTCATATTTCATTATGTATAAAATTGTTTGGCATGCATAAGTATAACTTTAATTGTAATTCAACATTAGAGCGAAGTAGTTGGCTGGTTTATAGATTCAATTGAAATAGTAAGGCAATATTGTAACGCTTTGCTCAATGAATGGAAAGTTTCAAGTAATTTGATCACTGCTTGGTCAAACCACCTCAATAACATTGAAATGCAAAAAGACAGATCTGAAAATGACTTGGTCAGATTCTTCTTTGGATTTGACTTCATGGTAAGTTTTTCAGATTTACTTTTATAATCTAAAATTATGCACTAAATAAATATTAGAAATAATCTTTGAATCTCTTATTTTTTCCAGGATGCTTTCACATTGTGTTTGAATGCTCATGGGAAAAAGGGAGTAACAAGTCTGCAAAAACTATGGATTCATTGGAACAGTTCACAATCATTGGACTTGGATGCAGCTCAATGTGTAAGAAAGAATAATTATTTAAAGTAGAACAATATATGTTTAAAGTAATTAAAAACAGCTTTAAAGTAAATATGTGTAGAACAAATTTATGTGCAGGTATTTATACCTTTGAAAAAGGAAAATCATTATTTTCTTGCTGTCATAAACTTCAAAGATGAAACAATTGGTCATCTGGGCTGCACTTTGTATGAGACCAATGAAGAATATGAGCCTGTACAGAGTTTTATCTTAGAAATGGTAAATGATCAATAGATTAAAAAATTGTCTTAAATTCATTTTTCAATGTCTCATATTATATTAACATTCATTGCTTTGCAGGTGATACAGGTACAGAAGTTGTTTAAAAAAAGAAAGCATCCACAGACAAATGATATGATGTCCTACAAGCTAAGAATAATTGAACTTCCATTCCAAAAAGAACAAGAAGATAATTTCTCAGCAAGCTATCTACTGCTGCATATGAAGGTTTATGATGGTGCAAATGGGATAGGATTGGGAACAATAAAAGAGGTAAGTTACCATACTTATTTTTGATATCCTTAAACTCTATAACTTATCTGGATTACTTAGAGTATGATAAATTTAAACTAAGGTTAATCTTTTATTTTTTTACAGGAATATCCAAGACTGAATCACCATCATATAAGAACAGTGCTTGACCTACTTCTCAATGATAATATTCAAATGAAACAGAAACTGCTAATAAATGTTGAGGATTAGGAAGAAAAGAAAGCATCTGAACAATTGTAAATGATATCAGTAGATTTTAATATATCATAGATATTATAATACTTTAACTTGTGTAGTATTATTGCAAAACATTTGTTTGAAGTTTTAAGTGGTATGTTTGTATGAAGAATACATATTATATCTCTAAGTTGAATTAGTAGAATTGTTCTGTGTCAAAATGGTGCTAGATATAAAAGTAGAAGAAATCAATTAAAAAGTAAATGAAAATAGTGTTAAAGTAAATAACACTATGTTTAAAGTAAAAGAAAAAAAGTTTTTAAAAAAATCTTTCTGAAATATGATGTTCGATTTTAAAGTAAAGAAAAATACTGTTAAAGTAATAGAAAATGGATATAAAGTAGAGGTGGAGATGGGAAAAAGTACTTAAGTCTAAACATGAGAAAAAAAATTCAAGTAAAATATATGTTATTCGATTATAAGTAAAGGGAATTAGTGTTAAAGTAAAAAGAAAGAAATTAAAAGTAAATGAAACATTTAAAAATAAAGTCTTTGTGAGATGATTTTGGATGTGGAGGTAGGAATATCAATAGGGCGGGGCAGGGCGGATGCTGGCCTTCCAATCCCCATCCTCACGACGGGTACAATATTTTAATTCACGTTATTATTTTATTAAGTAGTATAAAAGTATCTAAATTTTTCTTTTAAAGATATATATATGTGGGTATGAGTTGGGGCAGGGATGGGGCGGGTACAACTTGAAATCCACCCCCGCCCCATCACCCATGGCGGGTATGGTTTTCATTCCCATCCCCGCCCCACCACCCGCCAAACCGAGACCCATCCCTGCCAAACTGGGGATAGGTTGGGTCTCCTACTTGACCTGCCCCACTAACATCCCTAGGTGGAGGTGGTTGTGGAGGTGATATTTAAATGCTTTGTCACAATAAAAAAAATACAAATTTTTAAAATATTGTTTGTTGGATGGTCATGCACCACACTAATTCGGTAAGAACGAGTAGGGTTTGGGTCGAGTACGAATGGGTCGGGTCTATTTGATTAAGGTTAACAGGAATTAATATCGTAACCTATATTTGTTAAATACGGATTGGGTCATGTTTGAGTCGAATTACAACCGGCTTTACATCTTATTAGGTTTGGTCATGTTTAACTGAGTTTAATAGCAGGTCAGGTACATTCTGGTCAAGTTAACAATTAGCGGGTTAGAGAATTAAGTCATTCTAGAGTTTTAATCGAATTTGGTTCAAGTCAATAATTTTACGAGTTATAATCAAGTTGAAGTCACCAAGTCAATAATTTATGGGTTACATTTAGGTCGGGTCATCTACACGTCAATTCATGTTTAAGATCGAGTCTCAAAAACTCTTGTCAACTCGGGTTCCATGGAAAATGTGACAAGTATTTTAGAACAAAAATGGAAATGGTAACAAGTATTCTAGGACAAAGGGAGTAATACAAGATATTATCTTTAATTTTGTAAATAAGGACATTATAAAAATCAAACAATTCATATGATATAAAATATCATAAAAGTAAATAAATTATTTCATAAAGTTAATGTATAATAGCTAAAAGTAAATAAACTGAACTTAAGTTCTGTAGTACAAATACTTAGACTAAATGTAAAAATATTACAATAATGATATAATAATATTTGTTCATTAAATCTTCATCTTGATCTTCCAAAACATCTTCTAATTTCCAAGTATTATAATAACTGCACAAAAATAAACATCAGTTTTTTGTGACAAATAAAAGTAAATAAATTAGAATGTAAAATAAATAAATTACAACTTAAAGTAAATAGGAAAAGTAAAAAGGTAAAATACCAAATAACAAAAGTACCAAGTACAATAATACCTGCACAAAATAATAAGTAAATGAAGTTACCGTTAAAGTAAAATAGATAGAAGTTTAAAGTAAATGGAACACATTTAAAAGTAAAATACCTGAAAAACTATTTGTTTGGACAATTTCTATTGTCATGGGAAACACCAGATTGCCCACAAGCTCTACAGGTTCGGCCCTTTTTTGGATTTTTGTTCAGTAGCTATTTCTTTTGCACTCTTCAACCACTTTGAATTTCTGGCAGAACCTTTATTAAGACACCGATTTGGAGGCAAGATGTTTACATCTACTTCATTTGACCCTACCAAAACCTAAATATCAGCATCTTTCACCTCTTTTGAACTACGTGCATTTTCAGGATTACTCTTTGATATCATCTGCTCCTCAAATGAAGATAATGTCCTAATAAGCTCCCATAAATCATCCTCAGATTGGTCAGTTAAACTCACACAACTGAAAATCTTGGATCATACATCACTGACCAATTACTTCTTCTTATCGTACTTAAAAGCATCATCTAGAGCAACATTTATGGCAGAAGCTTTCTTCAGAACATCTTTTCTCTAAAGATTCAAGATATAAGGATCGGGAATCTCACGTATACACTTGCCTTTCATAACAAACAGAATGTGTCTACATAAAACGCCTTTACTCTCAAACATTCTACAAGTACAACTTGACTCATATGTGGCCAAGTCAAAAGTTACATCAAAATTCTTCCTTTTCTCATGATCAACAATAACAAAAAACTCCACACCATCTCCATACAGAGAACTACAACTTTCAACACCACATGAAAAACAGGCTTCCTGGCATTCTTCTTGAAAATCATAAAATATGGCACGAGTATAAACAACAGCAGCGTGCTTTTCCAAGTGTAAATGAGTAACCAATTGAGGCTTAAGTTTATTAAGCCTGTTCAACTCATCATGTTCATGCCTTTGAGCATCAAGACCAGTTTCATAACAGACAAAGAATTCAACACATGTCACATGAGGGTTTGTAAATTACAAAAGAAACTTTTTTCACCTTCAGACCTAGAAGTAAAACGCAGTAACCCTTCCATAAATAAGTCCCTAAAATCTCCAGGAATCCAAAGATGTTTAATCTTGAACATGTATGCAAACCACTCATGATTGACAAGGTCAAACTCCTCCATAACACTGTTCCAGCCATCAACAAATACATGAGGATCAATTTCTCTATCCCAAACTATTGCACTTTGCTTTTTCAGGAACTTAGTTTCATTACAAAACTTTGTTCCAACCTTTTCAGGTACCTTCCTCATTATGTGCCACATACATAGCATATGTTTAGTCTTGGTAAAAACCTTTTCTATGGCAATACCCATTGCATGATCTTGATCAGTGATAATACAAGAGAGTTCTCTTACCATACACTTAAAAAAAGTTTGAAATAGCCACACAAAAGAATCTATGTCTTCTATAGATAATAGAGCAGCACAAAATGTAACACATATCTTGTGATTATCAACACCAGTAAAAGGACAGAAAACCAATGAATATTTATTTGTATCATAGGTAGAATAAAAAGATTAAGAGTCCTCAAATAATTGATAATCTCTTCTACCAATACCATCAGCCCAAAAGACACGGGTCAAATGCCTTCTTTCATCAACAAAGTAATCAAAATAATAACCCCCTTTACTAGTTTTCACTTTTTGTTCAAGGTTTTAAACAAACATCGCACCATCAGCATTAGTGATAAAAACTTTCATGTCCCTAGAAAAATTTTTGTAATCATTTTTACTCCCCCTGACATTTTGAAACCCACCACAAAGTTCTTTCATGATCCTATAAGTCATAATTAACAACCCTTATATTTAACTTTGAGTTGTCGAAAATAAACTTCTTATGAGCAAAATTTAAACCAACTTCATGTTTAGTAACCTACCTAGTAATAGGTGTAGAAAAAGGATGAGAATGAGATTCATAAAAACAATAAACCATATACTTTCCACCAGTACAAAACCTAAATTTTATCTTAGCAGCACCTTCAACTTGTTCACCAGATTTCTTGTTATTTGTCACATACCCTTCTTTGCTACATAATAAATATTTAATTACAATAACTCCTTTACTAGTAGGGTCATACTTATTCATTTGTGCTTTAGTATTACTAGAACGGACTTTAAATCCACACTCATTAGCATATTTGTAATAAAAGGTAATACCATCTTGAAGAGTATCAAATATCATTCCAACAAAAGGTTTGTTTTCCAAAGAACAACCTGGCATATACACTTTATCACCTCCAGAATTATAATATATTTTAGGAAGTAAAGGCTGAGTGGGTGTTTTGAAAAGTCTTACATTGTTATCTTCATTAGTGACAGAAGAAGAACAATGCTCTACACTTTCAGACATTTTCCTAAAAAGTAAATGAATCGAAGTCAAAAGTAAATAAACAATAACAAAAAGTAAACAAATTTTAAAAAGTATACTAATAAAAACTATTAGAAGTGTACAAAAAAGTAAATGACTCTCAGCAAAAAGTAACAACAAAACTGAAATAAGTAAACAAACTTTAAAACATGGAATTATAAGAATTAAGTAAAATTAATAATGAAAAAGTAATGACTCAATGAAAAAACTAAATTCAAAACAACAAGAAGTTGTATTACTTGATTAACAAAAGGTAGACATATAGCAACAATATACATAACCACTACTATGAATTGTATAAGTGTAAAACCCTAAATTGAGAATAAAAAACTTAAATCGTAAAAAAAAAGGACTAAATCAAACACTAAATTATATAGAATAAAGCAGAGAACAACTAACAACTTAAAATTAATAAAAAAAATTACAGTAAAAAACCCTAAATGGGAAAAACGTAAGGAGATAAACAATAATATAAAAACAAAAGAACGAAAATACAAATATAATCAACAACACAAGAAAATTACCTCAATGAATGGAAAAAATCGTAGAATACGATGTAATTGAAGATCAAAATCAAAACATTTGGGCAAAAAAATTCGCACAATCGAAGAACTGAGATCGCGCGGCGGAAAACTCAATGTTAGAGAGAGAAAATGACGACGCGAAGAGAGCGGTGGAAATATTACCAAAATGCCATTAATGAAATGAAAAAGGCGGGTGCGATGTAGGCCGTTGGATTGAGGGCGATTAACGCTCCAGAT
The DNA here is from genome assembly GCF_948465745.1 of Chenopodium album. Classification (NCBI taxonomy): domain Eukaryota; kingdom Viridiplantae; phylum Streptophyta; class Magnoliopsida; order Caryophyllales; family Amaranthaceae; genus Chenopodium; species Chenopodium album. The sequence continues at coordinate 21,338,842 of NC_137858.1, read as the reverse complement.
TAGTTCCTATTTCCTATTTTAGACATAGGTTCTCACACGATATGTATATATATATATATATATATATATATATATATATATATATATATATATATATATATATATAGGGGAAGGATCCGGTGAGAACACCTATATATATGAGAACACTATACTTATGGGAGAACACTTTAAAATTTAGAACATTAGAAGAACTTTTTAGAACATATGCAACATCTTTTAGAACATCATACTTAACTTTATGTAGCATAGCTTTTAAAACAAAATTCCTAGAAATTTAAAACCTAGACTCAATGATTCTTAACACATATGTAGTTCTTAGAAGAATAAACTTAGCTTTTTCGAATATAGTTTTAATTGGAACATGATACTTAAATTTTAAGTCATTGAACTCAAAAAACAAATTTGAACATATGCAATTTTTTTTAGAACATGTGCAACATATTTCTAAACATATGTAACGTTATTTAGAACATACTTAAATTTTCTTCGAACATAATCCGTTAGTATAGAACACGAATTGAAAATCGATTTTTACAACGAATTGATTCGAAATAAGTTTATTCTTGATTTTCAATGTAGCATAAAACAACTGAATTTTTGTTTTCTAATTCAATTAAAATTTATTGAAATTTCAAAGACTATATAATTTGCCCAATTTGATTGATTTCACATACAAAGTTGTCAATTAAGCTTTGGTTTACCTTTGATTAAGCTTCACAACTTGAAGTCTTGATTATAATTGTTCAAAAGTTGATACAAAACACACGAAATTCTTGAGCATGTGGTGAAGGTGGTCATCGTGCGAGAGGAGAGAGAGTGGTGGACATGATGGCAGGGAGAAGAGAAAGAATGCTGGCTGGTGGTGGAGGTGGCGGCGTAAAAGTTATGTGTTCTCATATATAAAGTGTTCTCACATAAGAGAGGTGTTCTAACATGAGCCTCTGCCTATATATATACATATATACATATATATATATATATATACATATATATATATATACATACATACATATATATACATACATATATATATATACATACATATATATATATATATATATATATATATATATATATATATATATACATACATATATATACATACATATATATATGTATGTATATATATATATATATATATATATATATATGTATATGTATATATATATATATATGTATATATACATATATATATACATATATGTATACATATACATAAAGGGGAGGCAACGACCTACACTAATAAGGAAAAATGTTCAATCAAATAAAGGTGTAACATGCACCGTTGAAGGAGCTAATTTTAGGGCAAATACGGAGGCAAATGGCTAGTCATTTATAACCAACTATTTATGATCGTAACCCCCCAATTAATAGCATTGTCAACAACTTAATTCAAACGAATAGACCTTGGATATTGTAATAGAAACAATATTTCAATAACAATAAACCGACAAAGCATAACGGGTACCAAAAGATAAGATGCCCATAACCCACTTACTGCTTCTCAAACAAGTAGTATAAAACTACTCAAAAGAATAAACGACATAAAGCTTTGGTAAATTATCAAAGTTAGAATCTCTCTTTCATTTTCTCACACATTTCTTTGTGTTTCACTGTAGAACATGATAAGTGTCATTGATGACTCATTTTAGGGCGTTTTTCTCCCTTTGTTATAAGTTTATTTTGGCTTTCTCGGTTATTTCTTGCCCTTTTATTCGCGTTTTAGTTAAATGTTTTTAGGCCTTAGTTTAAAATAATAGATTTTTGCTCTGTTTTGTGTGATTTTGTATGTGATCTTTCACTCTTCCTCTGTTGGTTTATTTGTCTAGGTACTTGGCACATTCCTCGTTGTTTATGAGCCAAGAGAAAGCCGAAAATTGAAGGAGGAAATCCTTGAAGCAAAGAAAGCTAAGAAGCATCACCGAGCAAGCAACGAGCATAATCACCACAACCAGCTCGAGTGTCAAGCAGCATGAAGACCGCAACAGCAAGATGTGCGCACCATCGCGAGCAGCCAGTAGCCAGAGCAGCACAAGCACCGTAGCAACGCAACCGCGGGCGCGGAGTAGCCACTTCACAAGCATAATATGGCTGGGAGATGCCAGCCCGCTGGCGCGGCTCTATAGCCACCGCGGGCGCGGCCTTGGCCCGCGGACGCGGTTTTCTTGGTCTTCTTCGATCCTTATTTTTGGATTTTCTTTCCTTCTTAGGGGGAAGATATTAGGCGGTTTTTCTTAGACTTTAATGATCCATTTTATTGAAGTTTTTACATTTAGATTAGAGTATTTTTAGAGGGAGAAAGTTGCTTAATCTTCAAGTTTCATCGTTGTAATCAAGATTTGTCGAAGTTTTCTTCAATCTAATGCTAGAGTTTCAAGTTTACATCTTCAATCAAGCTCTTTAATATTGTTCTCTTTACTCTTTACTTGTTGTTTGATTTATTTGCATTGATAGTGTTTGTTTTCCGTCATCCTCTTTGTTTTTGCTGTATTGATTGCTTTTCCTTGATTGTGAATCATGTTTAGTTTAGAAATGATTCTATCCTTGTTTAGTTTAGTTATCATGGTTAGTTTCTCTTTTATAGGCTAAGTTTTTAGCTAGGGGAAGAGGATGAAAGGTATGGATTAATATTGATGATTGATTGAACTCATGCTATGAATTGATGAATGTATGATATTTGATCGTTCGAGATTATTTGTAGCACATTAATTGATGTTCCTAATTTAGATGCACGGAAGTGATTTGAATTAGGATAAGATCACTTTTACTTGAATGATTGTATGGAAATGAATTGTTTAAGTAAATTTTTATGACTTGAACTCTTAATCCCTCGATTTAATTAGTGTCTAATTGGATGCGTGGAAGTTATTTCGATTAGGCCAAGACCTCATTCATTTATTTGCTTAGACAATTGCATGAGAGTGAATTATTTAGGTTGAATTTTGTAATCTATGGCATAATCTTCATGATAATCATTATTGTCTGTCTTTGTGGGTTCATTATTGAATCTGCCACTTTCTGTGGGTTCAAGAGCCCAATTGATGATCTTGATCGATAAACCCACCAATGAACGCACCAAAAAAAAACAAAAAGAGGAAATCAGTAGTGGCCTAGGCTAGGTGCGGGCGCGCACGCAAGGGATGCGGCCGCGCACCTGGCAAGTGCGGCCGCGCACCTAGCAGGCGCGGCCGCGCACCAGCTGACCACACCCTTTTATTTTCTTTATCCCTTCTTTCTTTCATTTCTCCTTCCTTCCTCCTTATCCCCTTCGAGCTTCATCACCATCAGCCCTCAAGAAGACCGCACCTACCCTCTTCTCTGCTCATCAAATTTCAACACATTTCTCACAAATCATCACTCCAAATTCACCAAAATCATCTACATTTTCATCCAAATCATCAAAAGCATACTTCTTTCACCAAATTAAACCCTCAATCTCTCTCCTCCATGCTTGGGTAAAATTTGGGGCTTTTTGATTTGGTGGAAATTGGTGGCTAAAAGTGGTTCAATCCTGCTCCATATATGGTATAATCATCTTCTCTAGCTTAAATTTGTTTAATTACATCATATATTTGCATGTATTGAATTTTTCATGAGCATGAATAGTAGTAGTATGGGTTTTGTTGATTTTGATGATTGATTTTGGTTTTTGGATGATTATTTGAGTTGTTTGTTGCTTGATTTCACCTTACATTGTGTTTTTTGTTGATTATGTAGCAATTGTGAGCAATTTGGTTGAATAATTTGGAATTTGAATTTTGGTAGTTTGGGAAGTAAGGTGTATTTGTGGAATTGGTTGGTGTTCTTGTGATTTGGTTGTGTGAGAAGGAATTATTGATTGTTTGGTGGTTGTGTGGCAATTTGGATTGAGTTTGTGATTTGTGGAAGTTGAAATTCTTGGTTGGTGAATTTTGTGGATTGGTGTTGGAAAATTTGTGATTGGTTTTTGGTGATATTAAGCTTGGAATTCAACATGTCAAACATACTCAAAAAGCTTACCAAGAAACGAAAAACTAACATCTCCATTAAAGAACCTACACCTAGCACTTCCTCCTCCCAAACACGACAACCCACTCCACTTCCCAAAAGAAAAATCCATGACCAAAAACAAAAGAACCGATACCAAAAGCTCAAAGACCGACGCTCCCTCAAACCCACGAGACACTACTTCCAACATGACATGTCCTAGTTGGGTATTGATGAAGATGTGAGGGAATTGTTGATCAACCTTCGGATGGGTTTATTCATCGCCAACAGCTACCGCACCTATGTTGAGCCTACCTTGGAGTTCTTTGCTACGGTTGAGCTTGTTCCCGTAGAGGGTCAATATAGGGTTCAATTCCAAATCTTCAACAACTTCTTCCACTACTCCTTAGAGCAATTCAATGCCCCTCTAGATTTTGATCCTCATGGCGATATTTTGGATCTAGAGCCTTACATTTTTGAGGAGTATGATCAAGATTCTTGGAGGGATGATATCTCCGGTGGTGGTGAGTTTGTCGCCAAGGAAGCAAAGATAAGCAGTGTGTACCAACCTTGTCTTTGGGTGGTGCACTGTCTTTTGGGTTACTCGGTCTTCCCCAAGCAAAAGTCGGGAAAAATGAGCAAATTGGAGCTCAAAATTCTTTTGTTGGCCACTAGAGGAGAATATCGTGGCCGGTTGAACTTGGGGTACGTCTTTGCTACCTATTGTGTCGCCTTGCAAGACCGGTGCACCGAAGAGATACCTTGTGGGGGAATGGTCACTCGGCTCTTCACAACCTCCAACTTGATCACTATTTGCCTTATTGCAAGCCGGTTGGAGATGCCACCTATATCTACCTCGACATGAAACAATTGGGGCAAATTCAATTCATCTCCAAACATTATGAAGAGGGGCATTATGAGTGGCTTCGGGATAACAAGGATTGGTGCTACCTTCCCAACCCTTCCTTGACATCTCTTCACCGGTTGTACACCGTAAATGTGTGGCATGTCCCTAAGAGCTACCGAAGACCCTACTTTGACTCCGATGAGGAGGAAGAAGAAGAAGAAGAAGAAGAAGAAGAAGAAGAAGAAGAAGAAGAAGAAGAAGAAGAAGAAGGAGGAGAAGAACATCAACAATAACATCAACGTCGACAACAACAACAACAACAACATGGAAGCCCTTAGCACGACATAGAAGCCCTTAGCAATCAAATGAGCGGGATGCAAATCCACTTGGAGAGCATGTATGACCAAGATTTTGAACCCCTCTACACCCAAATGCGAGGTATTTCCGAAATGCAATAAGGTATGTTCAGTCAACAACAACATCTATATGATGCGGTGGTTAACCGCGGGAACATCGTTCCCTCGGTTAACTATCCTTACTTTCCGCCCCAGCAAGGTCCTATACCTTCACATGGGCATCCTTATCGGCAAGGGCCTCTAGAGCCCGGTACCGAGCCTCGTTTCTACCCAGACGAGCACGGTAACACATATATCCCAATCGACATACAAGTGATCGAATGACAACATCGTCAACGATCCCAAACACATTATGTGTTAACAAGCAATCATCCTCGAACCGTTCAACTTCCCCTAAACTAAACCTAATCTATGCATCCAAAGAAAATAAAGAGAAAAATTAGAAAGGTCTCACCGGGCTATCCATGCTTAGCATAATAAAGAGAGGCGATAAAAAGAACCACCTCCGTTGCAGTCCAAAATCGTAAGCATCATCAAAAAGCCATGAGATAAAAAGAAAAGTAAAAGAAGCTATAAACAAAGAAAAATGGTTAGTAACTTCAAAACAAAAGAAGGAAACTAATAAGGATATTATTGTTATTATTATTATTATTATTATTATTTATAAATAATAATAAATATAATAATAAAAATAATAATAATAATTTTTTTAATTAAAAAAGTGAGGAATAAAGAACGTCTATCTATGATAGGCATTCTGTTTTTATAAAGTTATAGAGCGCCTATGCTAAGATGACAGCTCCCTTTTCCTTGTTTCTTATTTACCTATGCTAAGCTATTGAGCGCCTATCTATCTTTGATATGCGATGTGTAGTGTATTAGATATAGAACGCCTTGTTGAGGCGTTCTATAGACCTTATAAGGCACCCCAGCAGAAGAACGCCTCTGAGGCGTTCTATATTGCTTGTTTTAGGCGTTCTATATTCCAATTTTTGTGGTAGTGGAAGGGGTGGAAGATATGATATGTGTTTCTAATTTCTTGAAGAAACACAAGGAAGTAATGGATAACATGAGTTTGAATTGTCACCAAGTGATTGACTACTTAGCAATCAATGATGATGAAAACTTTCCAAACAAGAGGTATGTTTTATACTTGTTAAAAAAAAAATACTCATATTGCATGTATAAAATTGTTTGGCATGCATAACTATAACTTTAATTGTAATTCAACATTTGAGAGAAGTAGTTGGCTGGTTTATAGATTCAATTGAAATAGTAAGGCAATATTGTAACGCTTTGCTCAATGAATGGAAAGTTTCAAGTAATTTGATCACTGCTTGGTCAAACCACCTCAATAACATTGAAATGCAAAAAGAAAGATCTGAAAATGACTTGGTCAGATTCTTCTTTGGATTTTTCTTCATGGTAAGTTTTTCAGATTTACTTTTAATCTAAAATTATGCACTAAATAAATATTAGAAATAATCTTTGAATCTCTTTTTTTTTCCAGGATGCTTTCACATTGTGTTTGAATGCTCATGGGAAAAAGGGAGTAACAAGTCTGCAAAAACTATGGATTGATTGGAACAGTTCACAATCATTGGACTTGGATGCAGCTCAATGTGTAAGAAAGAATAATTATTTAAAGTAGAACAATATATGTGTAAAGTAATTAAAAACAGCTTTAAAGTAAATATGTGTAGAACAAATTTATGTGCAGGTATTTATACCTTTGAAAAAGGAAAATCATTATTTTCTTGCTGTCATAAACTTCAAAGATGAAACAATTGATCATCTGGGCTGCACTTTGTATGAGACCAATGAAGAATATGAGCCTGTACAGAGTTTTATCTTAGAAATGGTAAATGATCAATAGATTAAAAAATTGTCTTAAATTCATTTTTCAATGTCTCACATTATATTAATATTCATTGCATTGCAGGTGATACAGGTACAGAAGTTGTTTAAAAAAAGAAAGCATCCACAGGAAAATGATATGATGTCCTACAAGCTAAGAATAATTGAACTTCCATTCCAAAAAGAACAAGAAGATAATTTCTCAGCAAGCTATCTACTGCTGCATATGAAGGTTTATGATGGTGCAAATGGGATAGGATTGGGAACAATAAAAGAGGTAAGTTACCATACTTATTTTTGATATCCTTAAACTCTATAACTTATCTGGATTACTTAGAGTATGATAAATTTAAACTAAGGTTAATCTTTTATTTTTTTTACAGGAATATCCAAGACTGAATCACCATCATATAAGAACAGTGCTTGACCTACTTCTCAATGATAATATTCAAATGAAACAGAAACTGCTAATAAATGTTGAGGATTAGGAAGAAAAGAAAGCATCTGAACAATTGTAAATGATATCAGTAGATTTTAATATATCATAGATATTATAATACTTTAACTTGTGTAGTATTATTGCAAAACATTTGTTTGAAGTTTTAAGTGGTATGTTTGTATGAAGAATACATATTATATCTCTAAGTTGAATTAGTAGAATTGTTCTGTGTCAAAATGGTGCTAGATATAAAAGTAGAAGAAATCAATTAAAAAGTAAATGAAAATAGTGTTAAAGTAAATAACACTATGTTTAAAGTAAAAGAAAAAAAGTTTTTAAAAAAATCTTTCTGAAATATGATGTTCGATTTTAAAGTAAAGAAAAATACTGTTAAAGTAATAGAAAATGGATATAAAGTAGAGGTGGAGATGGGAAAAAGTACTTAAGTCTAAACATGAGAAAAAAAAATTCAAGTAAAATACATGTTATTCGATTATAAGTAAAGGGAATTAGTGTTAAAGTAAAAAGAAAGAAATTAAAAGTAACTGAAACATTTAAAAATAAAGTCTTTGTGAGATGATTTTGGATGTGGAGGTAGGAATATCAATAGGGCGAGGCAGGGCGGATGTTGGCCTTCCAATCCCCATCCTCACGACGGGTACAATATTTTAATTCACGTAATTATTTTATTAAGTAGTATAAAAGTATCTAAATTTTTCTTTTAAAGATATATATATGTGGGTATGAGTTGGGGCAGGGATGGGGCGGGTACAACTTGAAATCCACCCCCGCCCCATCACCCATGGCGGGTATGGTTTCCATTCCAATCCCCGCCCCACCACCCGCCAAACCGAGACCCATCCCTGCCAAACTGGGGATAGGTTGGGTCTCCTACTTGACCTGCCCCACTAACATCCCTAGGTGGAGGTGATTGTGAAGGTGGTTGTGGAGGTGATATTTAAATGCTTTGTCACAATAAAAAAAAAATACAAATTTTTAAAATATTGTTTGTTGGATGGTCATGCACCACACTAATTCGGTAAGAACGAGTAGGGTTTGGGTCGAGTACGAATGGGTCGGGTCTATTTGATTAAGGTTAACAGGAATTAATATCGTAACCTATATTTGTTAAATACGGATTGGGTCATGTTTGAGTCGAATTACAACCGGCTTTACATCTTATTTGGTTTGGTCATGTTTAGCTGAGTTTAATAGCAGGTCAGGTACATTCTGGTCAAGTTAACAATTAGCGGGTTAGAGAATTAAGTCATTCTAGAGTTTTAATCGAATTTGGTTCAAGTCAATAATTTTACGAGTTATAATCAAGTTGAAGTCACCAAGTCAATAATTTATGGGTTACATTTAGGTCGGGTCATCTACACGTCAATTCATGTTTAAGATCGAGTCTCAAAAACTCTTGTCAACTCGGGTTCCATGGAAAATGTGACAAGTATTTTAGAACAAAAATGGAAATGGTAACAAGTATTCTAGGACAAAGGGAGTAATACAAGATATTATCTTTAATTTTGTAAATAAGGACATTATAAAAATCAAACAATTCATATGATATAAAATATCATAAAAGTAAATAAATTATTTCATAAAGTTAATGTATAATAGCTAAAAGTAAATAAACTGAACTTAAGTTCTGTAGTACAAATACTTAGACTAAATGTAAAAATATTACAATAATGATATAATAAAAAATATTTGTTCATTAAATCTTCATCTTGATCTTCCAAAACATCTTCTAATTTCCAAGTATTATAATAACTGCACAAAAATAAACATCAGTTTTTTGTGACAAATTAAAGTAAATAAATTAGAATGTAAAAATAAATAAATTACAACTTAAAGTAAATAGGAAAAGTAAAAAGGTAAAATACCAAATAACAAAAGTACCAAGTACAATAATACCTGCACAAAATAATAAGTAAATGAAGTTACCGTTAAAGTAAAATAGATAGAAGTTTAAAGTAAATGGAACACATTTAAAAGTAAAATACTTGAAAAACTATTTGTTTGGACAATTTCTATTGTCATGGGAAACACCAGATTGCCCACAAGCTCTACAGGTTCGGCCCTTTTTTGGATTTTTGTTCAGTAGCTATTTCTTTTGCACTCTTCAACCACTTTGAATTTCTGGCAGAACCTTTATTAAGACACCGATTTGGAGGCAAGATGTTTACATCTACTTCATTTGACCCTACCGAAACCTAAATATTAGCATCTTTCACCTCTTTTGAACTACGTGCATTTTCAGGATTACTCTTTGATATCATCTGCTCCTCAAATGAAGATAATGTCCTAATAAGCTCCCATAAATCATCCTCAGATTGGTCAGTTAAACTCACACAACTGAAAATCTTGGATCATACATCACTGACCAATTACTTCTTCTTATCGTACTTAAAAGCATCATCTAGAGCAACATTTATGGCAGAAGCTTTCTTCAGAACATCTTTTCTCTAAAGATTCAAGATATAAGGATCGGGAATCTCACGTATACACTTGCCTTTCATAACAAACAGAATGTGTCTACATAAAACGCCTTTACTCTCAAACATTCTACAAGTACAACTTGACTCATATGTGGCCAAGTCAAAAGTTACATCAAAATTCTTCCTTTTCTCATGATCAACAATAACAAAAAACTCCACACCATCTCCATACAGAGAACTACAACTTTCAACACCACATGAAAAACAGGCTTCCTGGCATTCTTCTTGAAAATCATAAAATATGGCACGAGTATAAACAACAGCAGCGTGCTTTTCCAAGTGTAAATGAGTAACCAATTGAGGCTCAAGTTTATTAAGCCTGTTCAACTCATCATGTTCATGCCTTTGAGCATCAAGAGCAGTTTCATAACAGACAAAGAATTCAACACATGTCACATGAGGGTTTGTAAATTACAAAAGAAACTTTTTTCACCTTCAGACCTAGAAGTAAAACGCAGTAACCCACCCATAAATAAGTCCCTAAAATCTCCAGGAATCCAAAGATGTTTAATCTTGAACATGTATGCAAACCACTCATGATTGACAAGGTCAAACTCCTCCATAACACTGTTCCAGCCATCAACAAATACATGAGGATCAATTTCTCTATCCCAAACTATTGCACTTTGCTTTTTCAGGAACTTAGTTTCATTACAAAACTTTGTTCCAACCTTTTCAGGTACCTTCCTCATTATGTGCCACATACATAGCATATGTTTAGTCTTGGTAAAAACCTTTTCTATGGCAATACCCATTGCATGATCTTGATCAGTGATAATACAAGAGAGTTCTCTTACCATACACTTAAAAAAAGTTTGAAATAGCCACACAAAAGAATCTATGTCTTCTATAGATAATAGAGCAGCACAAAATGTAACACATATCTTGTGATTATCAACACCAGTAAAAGGACAGAAAACCAATGAATATTTATTTGTATCATAGGTAGAATAAAAAGATTAAGAGTCCTCAAATAATTGATAATCTCTTCTACCAATACCATCAGCCCAAAAGACACGGGTCAAATGCCTTCTTTCATCAACAAAGTAATCAAAATAATAACCCCCTTTACTAGTTTTCACTTTTTGTTCAAGGTTTTGAACAAACATCGCACCATCAGCATTAGTGATAAAAACTTTCATGTCCCTAGAAAAATTTTTGTAATCATTTTTACTCCCCCTGACATTTTGAAACCCACCACAAAGTTTTTTCATGATCCTATAAGACATAATTAACAACCCCTATATTTAACTTTGAGTTGTCGAAAATAAACTTCTTATGAGCAAAATTTAAACCAACTTCATGTTTAGTAACCTAGCTAGTAATAGGTGTAGAAAAAGGATGAGAATGAGATTCATAAAAACAATAAACCATATACTTTCCACCAGTACAAAACCTAAATTTTATCTTAGCAGCACCTTCAACTTGTTCACCAGATTTCTTGTTATTTGTCACATACCCTTCTTTGCTACATAATAAATATTTAATTACAATAACTCCTTTACTAGTAGGGTCATACTTATTCATTTGTGCTTTAGTATTACTAGAACGGACTTTAAATCCACACTCATTAGCATATTTGTAATAAAAGGTAATACCATCTTGAAGAGTATCAAATATCATTCCAACAAAAGGTTTGTTTTCCAAAGAACAACCTGGCATATACACTTTATCACCTCCAGAATTATAATATATTTTAGGAAGTAAAGGCTGAGTGGGTGTTTTGAAAAGTCTTACATTGTTATCTTCATTAGTGACAGAAGAAGAACAATGCTCTACACTTTCAGACATTTTCCTAAAAAGTAAATGAATCGAAGTCAAAAGTAAATAAACAATAACAAAAAGTAAACAAATTTTAAAAAGTATACTAATAAAAACTATTAGAAGTGTACAAAAAAGTAAATGACTCTCAGCAAAAAGTAACAACAAAACTGAAATAAGTAAACAAACTTTAAAACATGGAATTATAAGAATTAAGTAAAATTAATAATGAAAAAGTAATTACTCAATGAAAAAACTAAATTCAAAACAACAAGAAGTTGTATTACTTGATTAACAAAAGGTAGACATATAGCAACAATATACATAACCACTACTATGAATTGTATAAGTGTAAAACCCTAAATTGAGAATAAAAAACTTAAATCGTAAAAAAAAAGGACTAAATCAAACACTAAATTGTATAGAATAAAGCAGAGAACAACTAACAACTTAAAATTGATAAAAAAAAATTACAGTAAAAAACCCTAAATGGGAAAAACGTAAGGAGATAAACAATAATATAAAAACAAAAGAACGAAAATACAAATATAATCAACAACACAAGAAAATTACCTCAATGAATGGAAAAAATCGTAGAATACGATGTAATTGAAGATCAAAATCAAAACATTTGGGCAAAAAAATTTGCACAATCGAAGAACTGAGATCGCGCGGCAGAAAACTCAATGTTAGAGAGAGAAAATGACGACGCGAAGAGAGCGGTGGAAAAATTACCAAAATGCCATTAATGAAATGAAAAAGGCGGGTGCGATGTAGGCCGTTGGATTGAGGGCGATTAACGCTCCAGATTAGTTCCTATTTCCTATTTTAGACATAGGTTCTCACACGATATGTATATATATATATATATATATAGGGGAAGGATCCGGTGAGAACACCTATATATATGAGAACACTATACTTATGGGAGAACACTTTAAAATTTAGAACATTAGAAGAACTTTTTAGAACATATGCAACATCTTTTAGAACATCATACTTAACTTTATGTAGCATAGCTTTTAAAACAAAATTCCTAGAAATTTAAAACCTAGACTCAATGATTCTTAACACATATGTAGTTCTTAGAAGAATAAACTTAGCTTTTTCGAATATAGTTTTAATTGGAACATGATACTTAAATTTTAAGTCATTGAACTCAAAAAACAAATTTGAACATATGCAATTTTTTTTAGAACATATGCAACATATTTCTAAACATATGTAACGTTATTTAGAACATAGTTAAATTTTCTTCGAACATAATCCGTTAGTATAGAACACGAATTGAAAATCGATTTTTACAACGAATTGATTCGAAATAAGTTTATTCTTGATTTTCAATGTAGCATAAAACAATTGAATTTTTGTTTTCTAATTCAATTAAAATTTCTTGAAATTTCAAAGACTATATAATTTGCCCAATTTGATTGATTTCACATACAAAGTTGTCAATTAAGCTTTGGTTTACCTTTGATTCAGCTTCACAACTTGAAGTCTTGATTATAATTGTTCAAAAGTTGATACAAAAAACACGAAATTATTGAGCATGTGGTGAAGGTGGTCATCGTGCGAGAGGAGAGAGAGTGGTGGACATGATGGCAGGGAGAAGAGAAAGAATGCTGAATGGTGGTGGAGGTGGCGGCGTAAAAGTTATGGAACATGTGGTAGTAGTGATGGAGGAGCTATAGATTAGATAGTGTTGTGGGGAGAGGAGAGAGAATGTTGAGGTGGAAAATGATGGATTTAGTTTATTTTCTAAACATTTACCTTAGCATATTAGAAATTTAGAACATAGATGTGTTCTCATATATAAAGTGTTCTGACATAAGAGAGGTGTTCTCACATGAGCCTCTCCCTATATATACACATATATACATATATACATATATATATATATATATATATATATATATATATATATATATATATATATATATATATACATATGTATATATATATACATATATACATATGTATATATATATACATATATACATATGTATATATATATACATATATACATATGTATATATATATACATATGTATATATATATACATATGTATATATATTATATATATATACATATGTATATATATATATATATGTATATATACATATGTATATATATACATATCTATATATATACATATGTATATATACATATGTATATATATGTATATATATACATATGTATATATATACATATGTATATATATATGTATATATATACATATGTAACATGCACCGTTGAAGGAGCTAATTTTAGGGCAAATATGGAGGCAAATGGCTAGTCATTTATAACCAACTATTTATGATTGTAACCCCCCAATTAATAGCATTGTCAACAATTTAATTCAAACGAATAGACCTTGGATATTGTAATAGAAACAATATTTCAATAACAATAAACCGACAAAGCATAACGGGTACCAAAAGATAAGATGCCCATAACCCACTTACTGCTTCTCAAACAAGTAGTATAAAACTACTCAAAAGAATAAACGACATAAAGCTTTGGTAAATTATCAAAGTTAGAATCTCTCTTTCATTTTCTCACACATTTCTTTGTGTTTCACTGTAGAACATGATAAGTGTCATTGATGACTCATTTTAGGGCGTTTTTCTCCCTTTGTTATAAGTTTATTTTGGCTTTCTCGGTTATTTCTTGCCCTTTTATTCGCGTTTTAGTTAAATGTTTTTAGGCCTTAGTTTAAAATAATAGATTTTTGCTCTGTTTTGTGTGATTTTGTATGTGATCTTTCACTCTTCCTCTGTTGGTGTATTTGTCTAGGTACTTGGCACATTCCTCGTTGTTTATGAGCCAAGAGAAAGCCGAAAATTGAAGGAGGAAATCCTTGAAGCAAAGAAAGCTAAGAAGCATCACCGAGCAAGCAACGAGCATAATCACCACAACCAGCTCGAGTGTCAAGCAGCATGAAGACCGCAACAGCAAGATGTGCGCACCATCGCGAGCAGCCAGTAGCCAGAGCAGCACAAGCACCGTAGCAACGCAACCGCGGGCGCGGAGTAGCCACTTCACAAGCATAATATGGCTGGGAGATGCCAGCCCGCTGGCGCGGCTCTATAGCCACCGCGGGCGCGGCCTTGGCCCGCGGACGCGGTTTTCTTGGTCTTCTTCGATCCTTATTTTTGGATTTTCTTTCCTTCTTAGGGGGAAGATATTAGGCGGTTTTTCTTAGACTTTAATGATCCATTTTATTGAAGTTTTTACATTTAGATTAGAGTATTTTTAGAGGGAGAAAGTTGCTTAATCTTCAAGTTTCATCGTTGTAATCAAGATTTGTCGAAGTTTTCTTCAATCTAATGCTAGAGTTTCAAGTTTACATCTTCAATCAAGCTCTTTAATATTGTTCTCTTTACTCTTTACTTGTTGTTTGATTTATTTGCATTGATAGTGTTTGTTTTCCGTCATCCTCTTTGTTTTTGCTGTATTGATTGCTTTTCCTTGATTGTGAATCATGTTTAGTTTAGAAATTATTCTATCCTTGTTTAGTTTAGTTATCATGGTTAGTTTCTCTTTTATAGGCTAAGTTTTTAGCTAGGGGAAGAGGATGAAAGGTATGGATTAATATTGATGATTGATTGAACTCATGCTATGAATTGATGAATGTATGATATTTGATCGTTCGAGATTATTTGTAGCACATTAATTGATGTTCCTAATTTAGATGCACGGAAGTGATTTGAATTAGGATAAGATCACTTTTACTTGAATGATTGTATGGAAATGAATTGTTTAAGTAAATTTTTCTTAATCCCTCGATTTAATTAGTGTCTAATTGGATGCGTGGAAGTTATTTCGATTAGGCCAAGACCTCATTCATTTATTTGCTTAGACAATTGCATGAGAGTGAATTATTTAGGTAGAATTTTGTAATCTATGGCATAATCTTCATGATAATCATTATTGTCTATCCTTGTTAATCGTGTTTGACACCCCCGTACCCCCTTGCGTTGTTTCCCTTATTCTAGTACTTCTAGCTATTGCTTTCTAATTTTGCTTGTTTTCATTCCTTTGAAGTAGTAATTTTGACTATTGAAAAGCACAAAAATACATTCAATATACTCCTTTGCAATAGATTCATTATGCACCTTGATTGAGCAAAACTCCATTTCTTCATGGATCAATCCTTTGTTTGCCCCTATACTCGTAGTAGGGTAGTAAAGTGTTTATAAATATTGTTTGATTCAGATGAGGTAGTAACGACCTATTTCCCTACCTATTATCAGAACTTTCAACACTAAATAAAGTCAATGATAATTTGAAATTGTATTGCCACCATTTTTCTTATAAGTGCATTATTTTTCATTTCTGATCATTTTTTAATTAGTGCTCCATCTCTATTTTCAAAAAGGTATAACAGTATTTTAATACTCCCTCCATTTTCAAATACTTGATTCACTTTTTATTCTCGTCCATTTTTAAATGCTTGTTTCATTTCCTTATTTGTAAAGTTTTTACAATATTTAATTCATTTCTTTCAATTAGTAGACCCAACACAAATAATATTTTTCTCCTCCAATTATCTCAATAACTTTTGCTTTTTACTATTTTCAATCTTTTACCTACCCCACTACCTCCATTTTTATTATTTTCTCAAAGTTCTCCTTAAAGTCCGCACATAGAGAAATGAAGAAAGTATTTAAAAACAGAGGGAGAACGTTCTACCTATTAATGGTCTCTCAATTTTATATTTTAATATCTTTCACTTTCTTTCTCCTCCCTACATTAACCCAAGAAATTTTTTTTTATTATTTTTTTTTATTCTTCAGCATAACCTCCTAATTTAATTTAGTACTTTATTCTTTTTTTTTCTTCTTTAATTAAATAAAGGAAAATTTGCGAGTAAGGTCATTTTAAGTGCTCGACCTTGTGACAAAGGTCCTTTTATGAAATAGGTGGCACAAAAGGTTCTTATATGAATATTGGGTTGTGAGGAGGATCCGTGCTAATGACCCCCCCCCCTCTTTTTTTCTTTTTTTCCCTTTCCCTCTTCTTCCTCGATTTTACCTTTTTCCACCATTTTTCTCTACCTTATTCCCCATTCAACTCTTTTGATGTGACTAGTAGCTACCTCATTAATGGGGAAACAATGTAGAAGGAATTAATTGCGATAATCAGTGTGACAGACTATTAACCTCACAATTTCTTTATTAGGTAAGGCTTTCACTCTCTTCCTCTTCTGTCTCTTTCAAAGTATTAAAAAGTTTCAATATTTTACCAAAAGTAGCTATTTGGTCTGTAAAAATGGTGAAGAGATATCCACAACGTAAAACCAATCCACAATAGGAAGACCGCAATTACACCTCTTCATCGATTTGCGCAACTACAATTTACAACAACAAAAATTAATTTCAATTTGCGAAAGTAAACTTGAAATTGAAGTGGTGCGAAAGTAAACTTGAAATTGAAGTGGGATTGTGACCTTACCCTAGTTCGACTCGCGTTGGAATGCCTTCAATTGGCCTTCAATTGTAATTTTCTTGTCGGATAAGAATTGAAGTTTGGGAATATTGTTGTTCTCATATTAGGGTTCAATAAGGTATGGAAAAATGGGGGAAAAGGGCAAAATCGAGGATGAAGAGGGATAGGGATAAAAAAAAAAGGGGTATTTAAAGTGGTCACGTGCTGTGCACGTGACTTTTTTTTGCCGGATGATTTTGGTTATTGCCGGAGTTCGGTTAACGGACCCTCCTCACAACTTAATGTTCATATAAGGACCTTTTGTGCCTACTTTTCCTAAAAGGATTTTCCTCACTATTCAAAGGTCGACCACTTAAAAAGACCTTGCTCTCAAATTTTCATTAAATTAAAGTCAAAGTGAGACATCCGTTAAAAAACGAATGCAGTAGCGCATAAATTAGCTATGTTCTTTATTTTTTTGGTTAATTTTTTAAAGAGGAGGGTAAGATAATCCCCCTACTCGCAAACAAATGTTGACAAGGCTCTAACTTGTTGTGATCTGAAAGTCATAAGGCGAGTTTCTCACCAACTCCACCAAAATATTCAATTTCTATATAAATTTACAAGGGCCTTGCTTCAAAAAATAAACATAATGAATAAATAATTACAAGGGCCTAAAAATAGTGATTTGCTTCTGTCATCTATTAATTGTATAAATCTGTACTACAATTTTTGTGTAAATATACCCTTGTTCTGAACATATTAACAATAAAGGATATAAATCAGAAAAAATAATATTTTGAAATTACGAAATCTATGTCCCTTAAATTTTGCAATTACATGTTTTGATCATCTCGCAACATGACAATGTATAGATACAAATATCTAAACATATACTCCTGTTAATGGCCAGGGCCTCTTCTGCTAGGACCAGAATATAACACCGATCTCAAGTTGTTTTTGACAGAAGCCATTCCCACACTACTGGAATTCTCCGACGTGCCAGCAAATTTTACCGTCATTCCAGTGTTCGACGGCTGTTCAATTGCGTCACCTTGCTCGCAGTTATAGCTTACCGGTAATCGAATCGTCCTGCATTGCACCTGCCTCGTCATCGGTAGAGCAAACAAAAGCATCACCACCATTACCATCATCTGTCTATTGTTCTTCATGCTTGCTGTAATCTTCTCGATTAATCTTTAAGCTTGATGCAAATCTACGCAACTTATGAGTAAAATCAAAGAATCTTATATTTATTTATCGATTGATTGATTGGTTTGCTTTAACTGTATGGTTTTTCGCGGCCTATTTATATAAGATTATTAGCACCAATGGCGCGTTTAGAACTTTAGACATGGTATGAACGCTGTTGTTCCATCTAATAAGTCAGAATTTTCGCTTACTTTCTCTACTCTTTTACTTTAAAGCTGATATAATTAAAATATTCTTGTTGACTACACTGTTAGATATGCAGAGTTTAAAACAGCGATGCAAATGCTGACAACGATTCGAAATGTCAAGAAAGTTTCACATCTTTGATTAATTAAAACTTTTTCTTTTTCTTTCAGCAAAAACTAGAGTGGTTTCCCTTAATATTGTCGGAAAGATTTATAGTTCCATAAATACAGCTACTCTTTTTACAATTTCCAATTTACTATCCACGTCAGCAATTTAAATAAATAATTTTTTTATCTTTTTTTATTTTTCCTAAAAAAACGGCTACTTGAAGTAGCGGTTTCGATAAGAAAACCGCTACTTGAAGTAGCGGTTTCCACTCAATATCAAAATAAAAGAAAAAACCTTGCATTATGACTTTTTCTCCGACTTTCTCTCTCTCTCTTGAATGCAGCTCCCACCTACCACCTACCAACAACTTCTCCTCAAGTAAACTGACCATTTAACTAAGCTCGCCGGCGGCCATCTCTGGCCTGCGGTCGCCGAAGAGCGTACTTTGAGACCTCCCGGAGCTTTCCCCCCTATCTCAAGCGGTATTATCGGAGATAATTTAGCAGTTTTCTGTTTTCTTTTCCTTGTTCTTTCTTTTAGTGTTTAGTTCCTTTTGGGGTTCTTGCTCTTTGGGGATTAGCTTGTTTCTTGTCTAGGGTGTAATGGATCCTGCTAGTGTTCAAACTGCACGTGTCATGTTCCATTTAGAAGAGGGTAGGGATGAAGAGGAGATAAATGATGTGATGAATATATTTATGCATTTTGAGGGGCCTGAAGACATCTTTCCAATGTGTGTGAAGTTAAAGGAGGAGGGTAACCAGTTGTTTAAGAAGAGATTGTTTGATAAGGCTTTGAATTATTATGTTAGAGCCACCAAAATGTTATGTTTTGCTGAGCTTAGTAGTAAGAAGGATGAAACTATTTACTGTGAACTTGCTACTTCCTTGAATCTCAACCTTGCTCATTGTTTCATTAACATTAATTTATTTTCTCCTGCAAAGGATATATGTTCTCTTGTTTTAGAATTCGATCCAAATAATGTGAAAGCGCTATATAGAAGAGCTCTTAGTTGGAAGGGGATAAATAGATTAGAGGAGGCCATGAAAGATCTAAGTTGTGCAACAAGGGGCGATCCCAAAAACCCCGATATTTTAAGGGAGATTGACTCCATGAAAGAGTCAGTAAGAATCAAGCCAAATGGAAAGGTAATGCAAGAGAGCAATGTGGATTGATGAACCCCAGGGGAAAGAGAGCCAAAGCTTATTCTCAGGAGAGCTATTCTTCTGCTCATGGTTTGTTGAGTGCTGGCACTAGTTCTCCAGTTGGATTGGGAGTGGGATTACCTCCCATAAAAAGGCGCGCGGAGGATCTTAGGGGTAATGATGTAGTCGATGGTGTCAGGGAAATTGGGCAAGGTTATCTGAGTAGTAAGCAAGAGCAATGTACTACAAATGCTACTGACTTGGTTATGGAAGTTAGTAAACCAGAGGAATCTGGTATTTCTAGTTGTGACAGGCTCTTACATAGTGGTAAAGGTGGTGAGGCCTTTAATTGATGAACCAGCCAGTTCAAATTCGGTCTTTGAAAAAGGCACGAGAAGCCAAGAAGAGGAGCATGAGGTTACAGATGTGACAAATGAGAGGTGTTCTACAACAACCTCCCCAAACAATAATCCAAGTGATGTTGAGCGCAAAGAAGAGGTCCACTGTTCTACAGAAATCACTAATGTCTCATCTAGTTTATCTTCAGCATCCTCCATCAGTTTCAACTTCATCTGCAAATCCAAGGTTAATTCACGGAGGCAAAGTCGAGGTTCAATTACAAGGAAGGCTTTTCGACAATGGAACCTAGGGAAGAGAAGAAGGATGATGCCGAGTAGTGCTGCCTTTAACACTTCTACTAACATGTTTTCTAGTTGCAGGTCCCAGATTGGAAAGAAGAGAAAGATTGTCAATTCCCCCATTTCTGATCCTCCTCACTACCAGAAGAAGTTCGCTTTGAACTCTAGCTATTATACTTGTAGTTCTAATTTCACGTTTGTTAGTCAGGGTCATGAACTTTCGGGTCAGTCCTATAAGTCTTCTAGTGTTGTATCCATACCCATGAACTGGAAGTATACCAGTGGGAATGGGTAGGTTTTTGTTTGGCTTTGAAGCTTTATAGCCACTGTCTAAGAAAAAAAACAAAAAAAAAAATGACTTTCTCTCCATGTCGTTAAAACCAATGGCTTCCCACTCAAACTACTCTCATATTCAATCTACAAATTTCATTCTCCATTTCACCATCTTCAAATTAAATCCATTTGGGCATGGGATTTTGGCATTTTTGGGGGCATGGATAATTGAAACTTCGTGGGATTTTCCTAAAATTTCCTATCTCAATTTTTTCAGTCAATTTTAAAACTCAGCACCACCGCATCTTCCGCCTTCGCCACTGCCGATCTTCCACCTTCACCACCGTCGTCTACCGCGACCTTTGGCGCCTTCACCACCAATGTCCAAGAGTTTATATTGTGTTGAAACCTATTGTATCCCACTTATGAGTGTCCCGCATTGGAGAAAGAGGAGAGATGGTTTCACTTTATAAAGTAGAGGAGTACCTTCTACTATTGCCAATTGGTTTTAGTATGGAAGCTCCAAAGCCTTGTTTGTGGCCCAAACTCTCCTCCTCCTTGTTCGGGTTGCCCAGGCCCATTTCATATTGTTTCGAAATTTAACATGGTATCAGAGCCCAGGTTTGTTGGGTCGTTTATAACTGGGTATTTGTCAAGCCACTGGTTAAGGGGCCTCTATTGGATGTTCATTCCCAAAGAGGATTTATATTGTACCTTCTGGTGTGCTCTAGTTCTAAGGACACTCATAAATAAGGGGGAGTGTTGAAACCCATTGTAGCCCACTTATGAGTGTCCCACATTGGAGAAAGAGGAGAGATGGTTTCACTTTATAAAGTAAAAGGAGTACCTTCTACTATTGACAATTGATTTTAGTATGGAAGCTCCAAAGCCTTGTTTGTGGCCCAACTCTCCTCCTCCTTGTTCGGGTTGCCCAGACCCATTTCATATTGTATCGAAATTTAACATATTGTATATATCCCTCATTGTTCTTCCCCTTTTCTCTTTAAAATCAGATTACTCTGATTTTTCCCTAACAAAAATTTTATTTTGTTTTTTATTTTTTGTTGTTTGAATTGGAGGAGTATAATTAATTTTGCATCTGATTCATCCCTCTGAATAGTTGTACTCAATTTTATTTTTCAACAACAACTCAAGTGACGGTTTTCCCCAAATTGAAAACCGCTAACTCACAAAAATTTAACTTTGTTTTTTATTTTTTTGTTACTTGGGTTCGTTTTATGCATTTATGGTGACGTGGACAATAGATTGGGAAATTGTAAATTATAGTTGTATCTATGGAATTGATAAAAGTTAGAGTATTATTATGGGAAAGCATCCCAAAAACTACGTGTTTAAGAAAGTTTCACATCTGTGATTAATTTTAATTTTTGCTTTAATACTTGTATTTCTAAAATTGTAATAATTCATCCGTTGTTTTTTTTATTGCACCATGAAGGATTTCACGTTACCAATGCATTAATTTGGATATTAATATCTTTAATTATACTTTTGTAAAATTATAAGAAAATTAACATGAAGTAGATTTCAGGACGAATCTAACTAGATGCCACGTGACTATGTTTTTTCTAATGGATAAATCACAGAAGATGGCTATGATGAAATTAAAGAAAAACGGAGAAAGTATAATGGATCTATTTGAATAATTACATCAGACATAAGTCAAAACTATTTGAATATTTGAATATTGTGTTGGTTCTACGTGTTCTTTTTTTGCCCTGTCAAAGAAGGTTCTTTTTGTGTTTTTTTTGTACTGTCTCATGTGCTTACTACTTATAAACTAATAACATGAAAGTGGCGGTCGAGGTGATACTACTCTAAAAGTGGGATTATTAAATTATACTCGTAATCAATAGGTAGGATTATCATCCATGAACCGCTACTTAAAAGTAGGTTTATTAGAATCAATTTTTCCATAAATAAGTTAATACTGTTTTTGTATTAATATTTGGGTTTTCGACTTCTGTTCATCTAAACTTAAATTACTTGAATTGTTGAACAATAAATAAAAGGAGCCTTGATACCGGGCTGTGACTAGAAAATATGTACTGCTCTTAACATAATGGCTAATATCATTTGATTGATAACTTGATGAGTAATTGCACAATCACACACATACAACCAAAACCACAAGGTATATAGACTGCTCGAGCTTTCAACAGTCCAGGTACCAACACAGTGTCAAGTTCAAAAGATGTAGTTCCAAAAGTTATGAAATATGATCAGATTCTCTAAAAGCTAATAAGAGGCGATCCGCTGCACTGAATGTTAGAAACATCAGAAAGCCTTTGCCTCTGAGGCTGTTTGCCGTTTGTAGGAGTATCGATATCAATGCTTTTCCGCTTCTGATTTTCAACCATTGTACTCTCTTCTGAGACCTCAACTATCGGACTTAAATGCTTTATATGCTGTGATACTATCGCTTGTGCTTCAGCCACCACAGATGTTTCATCATCCGTAGCATATAATATGTTCTGCATTGCTGCCACAATCTAAGAAACGAAAACATAATAGAAAATCTCAGATTGCAGTCCTTATAACCAAAAAAAAAAAAAAAAAAAAAAAAAAAAACATGTACAATTGGGTTTATAAGGCATACATACAGGTGAGTTCTCGATTTCTGGTGTTTGACATAAAATTTCAATGTCTCTCAACTTTGAGAAATAAAAATCACGCTCTTTCTCAAGACTATCAACTGATAACTTCAGCTCTGTGATCTGGTTCATCAGTCTCAAATTAGATTCTTGAACTATATTAAGTCAAAGTGCACAATCTCAATACCATAATGGCTTAATTACCTGTTCTTCATATACAGATACAGCAGTAGTAGAGCTGGGTTTGGCAGCTCTAACAGACTGGTTATTATTGTTAGTAGAGCACATATCTGCTCTCCTGTTGCTGTGAGATGAATGAGATTTGTTGCTAGAAGTGTTCGGTTTCGCAGAAACTTGAAGGTTTGCTGATTTCCTGACCACTTCTTTCCCACCTTTCCTGCCTTCTCTCCTTTCCACAGGATTGTAACTATCATTCACAAAGAGAATCAACATTTTTGCATTCAACTATCATTCACTAGAATTTTTTTCAGTCTTCTAGAATGTAGAAAAGAAACAGAAAATGTCCAAATCTATATAGCATGCATCCTTTAAAAATAGGCCACATTTGAAATTTTTTGAATTGCGATCATACTAAAATTAATCATTGTATCTTCTTTTTGGTGATTAATTCTATAAAATGACTTTAACGTGATCACAACCTACAAAAATGTCTCATATCATTCTGTATAATTTTTAATTTTAATTATTACAGATCTTTTGTTTCTAAAAAGTACTCCTAATAATTCCTAATTCCATGAAATTTTAATTTTTGGACTGAATTATTTAACTCAATTTTCAACCAATATCAGTAAATTGAACACAAAACTTTTCCCACCTACCACAAATATGACATTTGAACCTAAGATTGACCTTACACATTTAGAAGAGTATTATGAACATCAATAGCATGTTTCTCCAACATAAACAAAACTTAAGATAAATGAATTACCTATGGAAAAGTCCACCGTTAACAGAATCAAAATATTTCTTCATCCACTGCATAAACTCAAGATTATCCAACGGCCTCCCTTTAATGAGTTTGTTAACTTCTATATGCTGAATTCCCACGTCACCAAAAGAAACAACAAAAAAATTATAAACCAGAAATTTTAAAATCAAAACAAAAATTTGGAGACTAAAGAAAACAAAATCAATAAAAGAGTTGTACCTTATTAATCTTGAGCTTATTGAAGACATCTTGAAGAACCTTGTAGTTTTGAATCATGTCGTACTCATTTTTCGCCTCGAAATTGACCTTATGCATCGGTACAATCCCCGGATGCGCAGCGTCCATTAATTGACACTGCACTGCCCCTGAAGCCGCCTGTAATTTATCGGCTTTGTTAATATTACATTTTTTTTGTATTATTTTACAATCCGCCATTAATCGAAAAAGTTATCAAAAAAAAAAAAATTGAAGGAAAAAAAAAGGAGAGAGGAGAACCGTACCTCTTCGACTTTGGAGAGATTGAGATGCAATGTAGAATTAATCCATGAAAGAATTTCAGATCTGCCTACGAAATACGCTGAATCCATGTTTCCTATGTTGCTCGCCATTTTTTAAACACTGATGTTTTCACTCGGCTTCAGAGAGGAAATTGGGTTTTGTTAGTATCCGTTGAAGAAGTGCGTCTGAGAAAAATGCCGTTGTTATTTTTTTTTAATCGCTGGGCGCCGATCCCTTTTTATCGTTCTTTTTGTTATTTTTTTAATAAAATAAATTCCTTGTGAAAAAAAAAAAAAAAAAAAGTTTGAAAATTCAAATATTTGGTTCTGTGATTTCTAGCCGTTATGACCTTTATTAGTGCTAAAGTTCGATTCTTGAATGTTCAATTATTGTTGGGCCTGGGCCGCCTGGCCTCCATCATAAAATGCTTCAAGCATTCGTCCACCTCTTTTAATAAATAATATTTCCTCCGTTTTTTTTTACTTGCAACACAACCTTGTGGCACGTGTTTTGAGGTCGGATTTATGTAATGTAAACGGATAAATTATTCATTATAATTTTTACAAATGATACTTAACCATATTCTAATCTCCGTGTTAAAATTATATTGATAAAATTGCTCGTTTACCCTCACTAATTATCTCCTAAACCTGCGTGCCTAAAAGGTGTGTTGCAAGTAAAAGAAAACGGAGGAAGTAGTTTTTAGGTACTGACTATGCCCTGAATTATTACATTTAACTTTCATTAATATATGTTGTAATTTATAGATCAAATTTCTTGTAATTAAATTTATTATTATTTTTGTAAAAGGTAAAAAGGATTAACGGCATTCGTTGCAATGTAATTCTTACGTGATTAGTGCTTGTAAATTAAAATAAATAACTTAGTTTCAGGTATCACGTTGCGTAAATTGTTTGGTGATGAAATTGTGAAAAAGGAAGAGCTAGTAAAAGTCGCACTAGAACTCGAATAGCGATTCGTCCTTAAAAGGAACGTTATTTTAGTACCTATGTTCCCGAACTCATCTCTGGTATACGTAGACCAATTTGGACATAAGTAAACTTATGATTCATGCTAAATATCCCTTGAACCCTACTTGGGAGAAAGGTATGAACAAGTTTTATGAGTTTTCCTAAAACTCATTAGTCGCGACTCCTTAATAGTTTCTTACAAAAAGCATAATTATAGGATCAACTCTAATTCAAGATCCCCCAAACAGTAACGAATTCAACTCCTAATACACCCTAACAAGTGTAAACTCTTAGACTTTTAAAGGGCCATGGGCATAAAGGAGAAGGATCCCCTACGATGGGCGCACCCTCCTTACAGTGGCGACTCCACTAGGGACTTAGAGGTTACAAGATTTGTTCTTAGTTATTGGTCGGGTTGAGTATCTAATCTTTGGAGTGCTTAAATCCATGTTATGTCCAATATATTTCATAAACCAATCCAATTTCTAGCTCATTTCCCTAAACCATAATCTATTTTCCACTTTTTGTATCCACTTCACAAAACCAAGCTGAACTGTTTTTATGGCGATATAATTTTGATCCAATTATTATTTGGTTGGATAGTGTAAGGAGGGTGTTCCCATCGTAGGGGATCCTTCTCCTTAGATGCCCATGGCCCTTTAAAGCCTAGGAATTTATACTTGTTAGGGTGTATTGAGATTTGAATTCCTGACTGTTTGGGGGACCTTGAATTAAAATTAATTCTACCATACACGCTTTTTTGTAAAAAACAAGTAGAAGTCGCCAATGAGTTTTAGGAAAACCCATAAACCTCATCCATGCCTTTCTCTCAAGTATAGTTCAAGGGATATTTAGCATGAATCATAAGTTTACCCATGCCCAAATTGGTCTTTAAACCATAAATGAGTTCGGGAGCGAGGGTACCAAGATAACGTTCTCTTTAGAGGGGAATTGCAATCCTAGCCCTAATGCGGCCTCTACTAGCTCTTCCTTTTGCACAATTTCATCACCAAACAATATATGCAACGCGATACCTAAAACAATGTTAGTTGATTTTATTTACACACACTAATTCACGTAGGAATTACATCGTGATGTTGTTATTCTTCATTTAATTCAATTCGTGAAAAAGACAAGAAAATAAACAATATTCGCCTTGGCTTAGGTGATCAACCAACAATTATTTAATTCAATTCTAATCTTTATTTAACGCAAGATACTATGTTGAATTGATTAATTAATTATTTTAAAGGTGATCAAACAACACTAATTGATTAATTAAGGTTCTTTTAAACAAGAAAATAAATGTGATTTAACTAAGTGCTCGGGAATTTACCACTTCTCTTTGCTAGATCTCCGTTTAGAACACTTATGGACTCCTTCTTATTGGGGAATCTCCCCCGTAGTAACAAAATAATGAAAGGGTGAGTGTTTAGGACAAGAGGGGCTAGGTTGCACAAGTTCACAAGTATTCTACCAGAGTTTTAGGTTATTTTCTGTGTGTTTAAGCCTCGGATTAAGGTCTTATTTATAGGGAATGATTAGGTTTAGGGTTACGAGCATTCTGTCGCAGCAGGTGTCGCGCGCAACTGGATGAGTTGCGCACGGCTGTCGCGCACAAGTGAATAGGTCGTGCGCGGATGTCGCGCACAACTATTTGTCTTGCGCACAGGTCTATGGTAAGATTCGATTTTCCAAATTTTCGAAATTCTGAACCTTTCGTGAGCGCATCTCTGCAAAATGCGCAGAGTGTCGCGCGCGAATGCCCAGTGCGACTCTATGAGATGCGCGCGACTTTTCCCGTGGTAGCTTTAATTTTAACCTAGGCGCTCCTAAATCTGTCATTATTGGGTTTTAAGCACGAGCTTGAGCCTAACTATGATTGGGTTTAGTTGATTGGACCTTGTATTGGCCTTGTTCATTGTTTGGCTAGTCTTTTGTGTTTTGTGGCTTAACCAGTTATCTATAAGTATTTTTCACTTTTATCCAACACGAAGATGGCTTTATTTATCATCATTGCACTTCCTGTCGAGACAGGAGGCCAAGAGTAGATGTCTACAGTTAGCCCCCACTTGATCAAGTCTAGAATAGACGATGATCAAATTAGTCAAGGAAATAAATCCAAGACTTATTCTGCGAAGTTCTCTAAAGATAGAGAATCTTTCAGAAATGTTTAAGGATGTCGAAACAATCCTTGGTTCGCTAAGTGTTTTGAAACAAGTAGTTATTAAGGCTAGGAAAAGTTTTTTTCCTTAGTCTTAACGCGCTAAAGAATCTAGATTGATCCTTTGAAATTGTAGAACGCTTTTACAAGTAAAGGTGTTCGAAGTGATGTCAAGTCATGAGAAGAGATCGGTTTTAAAAAAAGAATTAAAGGGGATGATTTCCTCTCAATCATGTCATCGTTGGTCTAAAGCCCCTCGATATGTCATCGAAACTTTAGCCTGACGTTAACAAAGTAAAAAGATGAAAAGGGCTTTCGGTATTCGAGCGGGGTCCGGTATTCGAACCGGATGTCCACAAGATAGAATTACATGTCTCAGGACTGGAGGCATATATCCAAATCCAGTGAGAGGGAAGAAAGCCAGCGACTCTCTTAGCAGTTTTGTCCACAAGATGAGTACACGTGTCTCAGGACTGGAGGCACGTGACTACATAGGCGCGACATTGTCTCGTCGCTTCTTTATACAGGGGATTTATTCGACACCCTAACTGTCAGGTAAGTTAGTAAGCTCACTAACTACCGTATTTGCTTCCATTCAAGAAGTGCCTGTTCCTGATGGTTCGGCGCGCATGTCGACTCGTGAGCTAACGCGTATAGTAATTCTCTACCTTTTAGTTCCGAGAGGTAGATCTCGCAAAGCTTGGGCTGAAGTGACATTTTACGCAACACCTACGCCGTACAATTTTGCGCCGTACGATATGCCATTTGCATTTTTATGCTGCATGACAACGCCTTCCTTTTTGCTTCGGACGTGAAAAAAGAAGAAAACTCGGACATTTGTAACGTCATTATAGTAAAATGACAAACTTGTCTATGGGTGCTTTTATGTAAAGCACCACCACGGAACGTCTTAAGGCACGCTTACGAAAAACGTTCAAAACGTATGCTTGGGGAAGGCACAAAGCACGGTGTGCATGCAATATGATGCAAAAAACTATCAAAAAAGAAAATAAACTACAAATACAAAGCAATTAAAAAGGATATTGATAATTTGCGCTCCATTACGTCTAATAACGAGCAAAAACCATTGAAAAAATGATCAAACGGATTAAAACTCGAATACCAGTCATTTTAGTGACTAGTATCCGCCCGCAACTCACTAGGTTGCGCAGGCCAGGCGCGTGCATCGTTCTGATTTGCGCTGGTATGTCACGCGCAACTTCTTTAGTTGCGCGCGACACTCAGTTCAGCAAAAAGAAAATCGCAAACGCGATTTTTCATTTCACTCTCTCTCTGCTTCCTTCATCCATTTTCGCCTCTTTCTCTCTCTAAAGAACTTGGTTTTTTGTGATTTTCGAGGCTAAAGGAAGCAAAATTTGTCCTTAATTCATTTTTGCTATAATCCAATGTAAGTCTTTTGCTAAAATTTGTTCTTTTTGGCTGAATTAAGACGATTTTCGAATCGTTAAGCCCCAAATTTCGAATTTGGGGGTTTTCGATTCAGTCCATTATTCTTGAAATTGTTTGTTCTATGTTGTTATGCTATGTTTAAGGAGTGTTTTGCAACAAATTTCATGAAATATGGTTAAGTATTGAACTTTGTATGAGCATTTCTTCATTTGAGTACGTTGATGGCAATTCTACTCGAATTTGGATTGATTTCTGTTGCTTTGTTTGCTCATTTTGGTTATACATGTCAATTATGAAGTATTTGCAGTACTAGAACTAGCTTTACTTTCAGAACTATATTTTTGAAAATTTTGAATCCGAAAGAATTGGCGCGAAGTGTCTACTTAGCCTATTTTTGCCATATTCGAACTTCAAGATTGTTTGGTAGACGATAATTGTGTTAATACTATCATTATTCTCTTGAGAATAGTTGATTCTTTAAGATTTTGAAACATAATCCCCTTGAATGCCTAGTTAAAACTGGTATAGGATGGCTTTTGTGGGTGTTAAAAGCCCCCATTTACTGAGTTTGGCTGCAGGTATCGTAACGACCAAGTATGGGTGGCATTCAATTTTTCTGCTTTGTCCTATCGGCAGCCGTTATGCTGCCGAAATGGATCTAGAACACGTTTATTAGCTTAGATTAGAAAGAAAAATAAACTAATAGAGAAATCTCATCTATCATAGCATGGACTCGCCTCCATTCGTCGACGTTGAGGAGATTCTAGTAGGTCCTGACGAGGTAGCTCGCCCTCGGAAGAGGGTGACTCGTCCTCGTGAGGAAGTTAGAGAGCGACGCGTCGCATCCAATCGATGTCACTAGGAGGATGTAGTTTGGGAGGCTCATCCCAACTGGGACACTAGGTTCCTTAAGTGGGACCCGAACCATCATGTCTTAATCCGAGGGTGGCGTGTCATCGTGAGTTTCTTACGCCTTCACTTTTTTTTTACTCTCTCTCTCTTTTTTTCAAACCATAACCGTTTTTTTTTGTTAATTTTTTTTATTATTTTGATCTTTTCTTAGAGTGAGTCTAGCATGCGTCTATACGGCTCTAGTGACCTGCGGACTCGTTTTTAGAGTTTACCAGAGGTGGTAAAGAAGATCGTGGAGCTTTCAGGGATTGGCCGTGCGTTGGCAGCTATTCGGGATTTATCGAGTCAGTCTGCTTAGTCGGCTTTCCTCCGTGGATTGGTGGAGTTTTGGTGGGATTCCACCAATACTTTTCACTTTCCATGCGGAGAGATGATGAGTGGCATTTATGCCACGATTGAGAGCTCATTTTAAGGGTTTTTTCCCTTACTTGTAGCTTATTTGTCCCTTTTTTCTTACCTTTTGTTCTTCTTTATTTTGTATGCCTTCCTCCCTGGTTTTCTTTTTTTCGTATTTTAGGAATCCCGGTGTTGAAAGGAGGACACTTTGCTTCCATGCCCTGTGAGAACCCGCACATCACTGTGAGAACCAACGCAGCAAAGTCCAAGGAGCAGAACCAATATGGAGAGATTTGCGCGCCCTGTGCGCGACATGTGCGCGGTCGCGCGCCTATGAACTCTGCGGTTGCGCAGCCATGTGAGAACCCGCACGGAAAAGCTCAAGGGGCAGAGCCAAACCAGAGAGATTTGCGCGCCCTATGCACGACATGTGTGCGGGCGCGCTCTCATCATGTGCGAGCGTGTAGAAGCTGAAAGAAGGCGTGCATCCATGGTTTCATTTCTCCGTACCCACAAATCTGCGGGCGCGCAGAAGCTCTGAGAAGGCGTGCGTGACATCTACGCGAGCGCACGGTATTCCTGTGCGGGCACGCACCGTTGGGTTTCAGTTTTTATTCGAGTCTTTGTTTCTTTTTTAGGGGACCTATATATATGTCGTACTCTTCTTTTAGAATGGAGATTAGCTTATCTTTGATTTTATCAACATTGTTAGCCCTAATCTAGAGAGAGAAACACCATTAGTAGAGAGAGAAAGTGTGTATTTCTTCATTGATGAACTTGGATTTTGAAGAAGAAGCTTGTTTGATCCTTTGTAAATCTTCAACTTCAATTAATGAGCAATCTCTTACTCTCTTTCTTTACTTTTGCATTTAGTTTTGTTTGCTTACTTTGATTTTCCTTCTTTGCTTATTGATCATGTTGATGCTTATTGATTTGATAATTGATATTGTCTTCAATATGATTTGTGAGTAGTCACTTAGCCAAGGGTGTGGGGATGGTGTAGTTGCTAATTGCTCATGCTTATAATTTTGGGATTGAGTTTCTTGTGATTAAACCTTTGCATGCTTGATATTCTTTAATCTTCTTGCATGTGCACATTGTTGGTTGATTAAAGGTGAATCTTTGCTAACATGAAACGGAAGTTGACTTAGTTTGGGTTCATTATTATCGATTGTTCCTTGATTGCACCTCCTAATATATGTTTCTAGTGTGGAAACATATAGGCTATGTTAGGAGAAGCCGATTAACTCCGGAAGGAGATTAGATTGGATTTAATTTTGATATTCATGTATGCTTAGTTTACTCTCAATTTTCTTTCATGTTATTGCATGTTCAAATAGCATCCTCATCTACCCACTCCCCTTGGTGCCTAGTTATATTGATTTTAACCTATTTCGTTCTTTGTTTGATCTCTTAGTTATTCACATTTCTTGTTTCGAGAGATAGCTTAGATTCTAAGTAATGAATGCGGTGTTTATGTACTTCTCCCTGTGCTTCGACCCCTCTACTTTCCCTATACTTGTAATAGGTTGAGTTGAGTGTTATAAATTGTATTTGACTTAGGTGTAGTTGTTTAACGACGCAATTATATCCTCTGTCAAATTGGTGTCGTTGCCGGGGAGACGGCTTCCATTGCTATTTCATTGCTTTATTTGAGACAATCTCACTTCTTATTTGTTAGTATTTGCTACTTTTTGTTACTTGTCAGTGCTTACGTTCTCCTTAGCTTTGTTGTATGAACAGAGGACAAACCCGCTCAAGGTCTTTGATTCCCATCGATCCGGAGCTAGAGAGGTCTTTGTCCCTAATTCGAAGAGAAGCGAGAGCAAGGAGTAAAAATTCTCACACCCCGACGAAAGAAGGAGTAAGAGAATTGGAAGATACTCCACCCTCTTCACCCTCAAGTGAAGAGTTAGATAATCCTAATTCACCATCAAGCCCGGGAATCAACCCCTTTTCAACCTATAAGTCTGAAAGTGAAGAAGGTTCTAAAATGGGAGAGAATACACCTTTGAGTCGTCTTGGGGCTCCCGAAGCCTTTAGAGCACAAAGTGGGATCCTAACTCCTACCACTCAAGCCAACAATTTCGAAATCAAGCCCAATTTAATTGCTTTGATAGAGAGGAAACAATTCTCGGATGGAAAGTTTGAGAGTCCTCATGAACATTTGAAAGAGTTTGAGAAGTATTGTGACACAATAAAAGCCAATGGAGTGACTCAAGAATATATTCGCCTCAAGATGTTTCCATTTTCTTTAATTGGAAGAGGTCTGGAATGGCTAGAGAAGGAGGTGCCCCCTAACTCTCTCATAACATGGGACCAAGTAACTACGGCTTTCTTGAGGAGATTTTACAACCATAGGAAGATCGCCGAGGCTCGGTCTTTGATCCAAGGTTTTCGCCAAAAGAGTGGTGAGACTCTAAATGTGGCATGGGACAGATACAAAGAGCTTCAACGTCAATGCCCACACTACGGGATACCCAAGTATCAACTCATTCACACTTTTCTATGGAGGCCTCATACCTCAAGGGAGAACAAGCCTAGACTTCGCGGCCGGCGGTCTGATCATGAACAAAGGAGAGGATGAAGTGGAGTGTATTATAGAGGAGGTCGCAAAGCATTATGACGATTGGTATGAAGGAGAAAGGGATTCTACTTCTAGTAAGGGTGTTTATGCATTGGAGCAAGCCAACACAATCAACAACCTCTTTACCCAAATCTCCAAAATGACCAAGAAAATGGACGAGTTGATGAAAGAAAGGTTCAATCCCCATGGTAATACCTCCCCTTCAACCAAGGGAGGCAATGGTATGAACACTTCTTTCCCCTCTTCTTATAATAAAATGCCTCAAGGATGCATGTTTTGCTCTAATTGGGAAACCTATGATCATGATACCTACCATTGTGTGTATGCTTGTGAAGTTCAACCCCCTCCCCATGAACATGATGATAATGTGGAAGATGTCAATGCTATGAATTTTGCTCCTAGAATGGGGAATGTAGGGAACTTGAGGCCGAACTCCAATCAAATGGGGTATTGGAATTAAGGTGGAAACCGTGGTTGGAACCAAAGTGGTGGTGGCTATGATAACCAAAACCATGGTGGGGGAGGCCCTTCCAATTTCAATGGAAGAGGCTACTTTAACCAAAGAGGGTATGGTTATCAAAACCAACAACCCAATTCTCGATACAATGACCATCAAAATCAAAATTGTGGTGATCAAGGTAACATGGGAAACAATCAACAAAGCAATGTTCCTAACCAAGGCACCGGAGGCAATAGGGGTCAATATGTTTCTAACTATTCCCAAACCAATAGACCTTTGGGTTTCCATCAACCCCAACTTCCTCCACCTCAACAACCTCTTCAACTTGAAGCCCCTCCAAATGATCCCATGATGGCTAAGCTACAGGCCATAATGAAAATAAATGAAGAGGATAAGAGGAGGAATGAAGAGGATAGGAGGAGATATGAGGAGGATAAAAAGCAAACCAATGCTCATATGAAAATGCTTGAAACCCAAATTGCTCAACTTGCTTCTAATTCATCATCTTATTCTTTTACCATCCCAAGTCAAGGAGTCAACCCAAAACCTTTGTATGCCGTGACAACTAGTAGTGGGAAGGTAGTAGGGAGTGACCCTTTGGTTGAGAAGGAACCCCAGGAAGAGGTAGAGTTAGAGAGGGAGGGTGAGAGAACCAATGAGCCTTTGAATGTTGAGAAGGAGAAAGATGTTGAGGTGTCAAAGGAAAAAGAAGCCACCCCCTTTCCCCTAAATCTCCAACCTAGAGAGGAGAGACTACCTTTTCCTCAAGGATTTGCAAGAGCTAAGCTTGATGCTCAATTTGGGATGTTTTTGGATGTCATCAAGAATTTGCATGTTTCCCTTCCTTTTGTTGATGCTATGAAACAAATTCCCCATTACTCCAAGTTTTTGAAAGACCTCTTGAGTGGGAGAAGTGAGTGTGAAACGGTGAGCTTGACCGCCAATTGTAGTGCAATTCTTTCCAACAAACTCCCTACCAAATTGAAGGATCCGGGTAGTTTTTCCATCCCTTGTTCTATTAATGGCATTGAATTTGATAAGGCTTTATGTGATTTAGGAGCAGGTGTGAGTCTCATGCCCTATTTCGTCTACCAAAAGCTTAGTGTAGGAACCCTTTCCCCCCACTAATATTACTCTCCAACTAGCGGACCGTTCCATTAAGTTCCCCATGGTTAAGGTTGAGGACATTACCCTTATGGTAGGAAAGTTCACATTCCCCGTCGATTTCTATGTGCTAGAGATGGATGAGGATGAGAGGATTCCTATAATTTTGGGTAAACCATTTCTAGCTACTTCTAGAGCTATCATCAATGTGAAGGAGGGTAAGATATCCTTGAAAATTGACAATGATTCCGTTGAATTTGATTTGAACAATGTCATGCAACAACCCTCCTCAAGTGATGAATGTTTTAGAGTAGATGTTCTTGATACCGTGCTTAATGAATTTTCTCGCTCCCACTTGCATGCTAATAATGATTTTCTTGAAAGTGTGTTGTAGAATGAATCCAAGATAGATACTCACAAGGAAGACATACAATTTTATGAGGATTTTCTTGAGGAAAGCAAGAGTGAGTGCAAGGATGCGAGCATGGAGGAAGAGGCTTTTTACATCCATGATCTATTTCAAGTTGAAGAAAGAGAAGAAAGCCCCAATGGTAAGGGAGCACCAAAGGTAGACTTGGAACCTCTACCTTTGGACTTGAGGTATGCATTTCTTGGTTCCGATGAATCTTTCCCCGTGATTGTCAATTCTAACCTAACGGTGGAGCAAACCTCCCTCTTGATCAATGTTTTGAGAGAACACAAGAAAGCTATGGGTTATACCATTGATGATATCAAAGGTATAAGCCCTTCTTTATGCATGCACAAAATTGATCTAGAGGCAGATGCCAAACCCGTTAGACAAAGGCAAAGGAAGCTTAACCTTTCCATGCAAGAGGTTGTGCGGAAGGAAGTGGCTAAGTTTCTTGATGCGGGAATTATCTACCCAATTGCTCATAGTGATTGGGTATCTCCCGCACAAGTTGTGCCTAAAAAAGGGGGAATGACGGTAGTGAAAAATGATCATGATCAACTAGTTCCCACTAGGCTTGTTACCGGTTGGCGCATGTGTATTGACTATCGCCAACTTAACACAAGTACATGCAAAGATCATTTTCCACTACAGTTCATCGATCAAATGTTGGAAAGGCTTACAAAGCATTCCTTCTATTTTTCCTTGATGGTTACTCGGGATTTTTCCAAATCCCGATTGACCCCAAGGATCAAGAGAAGATAACTTTCACATGCCCCTACGGTACTTATACGTATCGTAGGATGCCTTTTGGGCTTTGTAATGCCCCCGCAACATTTCAACGTTGCATACCGTCCATATTTAGTAATATGATTGAGGGTGAGATAGAGGTCTTCATGGATGACTTTTCCGTTGGAGGAGCCACCTATGAAGATTGTCTATCTAATTTATCTCGTTGCTTAGAAAGATGTGAGAGGTATAACCTAGTGTTGAATTGGGAAAAGTGCCATTTTATGGTAGAAAGTGGGATTATTCTTGGGCACAAAATTTCCCATGCCGACATTGAGGTAGATAGAGCCAAGGTAGAGGTCATTGAGAAACTCCCTCCCCCCACCAACGTGAGGGAAGTGAGATCCTTTCTTGGCCATGCCGGGTTCTATCGACATTTTATAAAAGATTTTTCATTGATTGCTAAGCCTCTCACATCACTATTGCAACAAGATAAAGAGTTTGTGTTTGATGATGCTTGTCAAGAGTCTTTTTGTAGGTTGAAGAAGCGGCCTTTGCACCGCCCTTATTGTCCAAGGTTCGGATTGGTCTCTTCCATTTGAGCTCATGTGCGATGCAAGCGACGAGGTTGTTGGTTCGGTTCTTGGGCAACGAAAGGATGGGAAACTTCATGTCATACATTATTTGTCTAAAACTCTCAATGATGCCCAACGAAATTACACAACTACCGAGAAGGAGTTTCTAGCGGTTATTCACTCATTTGAGAAGTTTAGAACCTACCTCATCGGCTCTAAGACAATTGTGTATACCGACCACTCGGCTCTCAAATATTTGATAGGAAAGAAGGAAGCTAAACCGAGGATGGGTTTTAGTTCTCCAAGACTTTGACTATGACATGAGAGACAAGAAGGGAGCCGAGAATGTGGTGGCGGATCACCTTTCAAGGTTGGGTGGTGCAAGGTTCAAGGACGATGGTTTGCCAATAGAGGATGCTCTAAGGGATGATGTGCTATACGTTCTTGAAGTGAAGTCGGCGCCATGTTATGCGGATATTGTGAATTGTTTGGCTTGTGGTGCCATACCTGCGTATTTCACTTCGCAATAACGTCGAAAGCTCAAGCATGAGGCAAAGAGATACATTTGGGATGATCCGATTTTGTTGAAGAGAGGAGTCGATGGTTTGTTGAGGAGCGAGATGCGTCCCCAACGATGAGGTTCAAAGTGTTCTCCATATGTGCCACTCTTCTCCTTGTGGTGGACATATGAGTGCTCAAAAGACCGCCTCAAAGGTTCTTCAATCTATGCTCTTTTAGCCTTCTCTATTCAAGGATGCTTGGATATTTGTCAAGACTTGTGATAGATGTTAACGGATGGGGAATATTTTAAGGAGGGATGAAATGCCGCAAAACCCCATCCTTGAGCTTGAAGTTTTTGATGTGTGGGCTACAGACTTCATGGGCCCTTTTATTTCTTCACATGGGAACAAGTATATTTTGGTCGCCGTTGATTATGTGTCTAAGTGGGCGGAGGCCGTAGCTTCTCCAACGAATGATTCTCAGGTGGTGGTCAACCTTTTCAAGAAAGTGATCTTCCCAAGGTTTGGTGTCCCAAGAGCCATGATTAGTGATGGGGGGGTCACATTTCAAGCACCACACCTTCGTTCGATTACTTGATAAGTATGGGGTGTCTCACAAGCTAGGGCTCGCTTACCACCCTCAAACGAGTGGTCAAGCGGAGATCACCTATAGAGAGCTTAAGGTGATTTTGGAGAAGACGGTTGCTAAGACGAGGAAGGATTGGTCCTCCAAACTCATTGATTCTCTATGGGCTTATAGGAACGCCTTCAAGACTCCGATAGGGACCACCCCATACAAGCTCGTCTATGGAAAGAATTGTCATTTGCCCGTGGAAATGGAGCATCGTGCACATTAGGCAATCAAGAAAGTCAACTTGGATCTCCATAGTGCGGGAGAGCGAAGGCTTTTAGAGTTGCACGAGTTAGAGGAGTTGAGGATGAATGCCTACGAGAGTGCGAGTATCTATAAGGCAAGAGCCAAAGCATGGCACGATGCCCAAATCGTCAAAAAGTATTTTGCCAAGCGGCAAAAGGTGCTCCTCTTCAACTCGCGATTGAAACTCTTCCCGGGCAAACTCCGATCAAGGTGGAGTGGGCCGTACATTATCACAGAAGTGTTCCCATATGGAGCCTACGAAATCTCCCAAGACAGCCACTCTCCTTTCAAAGTCAACAGTCACTGTCTCAAGCCCTATTATGAAGGATTCCCAAGTGATGAATCGATTTCTGTGACTCTACTTGATGTGCATCGTCAATTTGGCCCTCCTTGATCAACTCAAGGAAGGTTGAGCTAACGACGTTAACCTAAAGCACTTCCGGGAGGCAACCCGGATTCTACACTCTTTTCTTCTCTATTTTTCTTATTTTTGGTAGTTTTGGTTGTTTCGCCTTTTGTCTTATGGCTTTTGTTTTTCTATATTTTTATAGGCACTTGCCTCTATGGCGCATGTTTGGTTGGGAATTGGAGGCCATATGGAGGTGTTTATTGAGCTTAGTTTAGGTTAGGAGATTCGAAAATGAGAAAAGAATATTTGGAATTAAAACCCTCTTGAAGACCCTGTGCGCGGGCGCACAACCCTGGGAGAACCCGCGCACAGGGGTAGCTCAAAAGGAAGGCCGAGGCAGAAGGTTATGCGCGCCTTCTGCGCAGCTTGTGCGTGGGCGCACAAGAAGAAAGCTGTGCGGGCACGCAGCACTATGAGAACCTGCGCAGAATTGATGATCAAAAGCAGATTGAGGCAGAGAGATTTGCGCGCATCGTGCGCGACATGTGTGCGGGCGTGCAGAGCACTTGCGCGGGTGCGCATAATTCTTGCGCGGGCGCGCTGATCTGGGTAAGTCGGGGGATTTAGCTTCTCCTTTCCCCGAGTTTTTCCCATTTCTCACTTGCAACTCTCAATTCCCCTTCTCTTTCCTCACAAACTCAAACCCTAACTCATCAAGTTCACTCATAACTCACATCCTACCTTGATTTTCCATCAAATCCCTCATATTTCTTCACTTCCCTCACAAAATTCATCACTTTCTCTCTCCAAAACACCCAAATTTCACCATTTTCGTGGCTACTTGGTTTTGGTCGAAGGAGTGGTCCGTGGATGTTCTTGGTGGTGTTCAAGCTCTTCTTTGGTGGTATAATTCTAAACTATGTTACCTTGTTACTTAATTTTACTAGATTATGCAAAGTTTTAGAGTTGTTAAGCATGGTTTAGCTTAGATGAATTTTGTGTGAATTGGGATAATATTGCTAGTGATTGTGGAATTTGGTGTGATTTTCTTTGTGATTATTGAGTATTGTTGTTAGAATTGTTGTGTTAATGCGGTTTTTATAGAATATGCTTGAGTAATTTGACATATGTTAATGCGATTTATTGTTGTGTGAATTGCTAGTAATTTGACATGCTTGAGTAATCTTCTAGATAAATTGCATGATATTGTGAATTGTTGTTGATACTTGTTGTTCTTTTTGAGCTATTTTCTTGTGGTTGGTTGTTGCTACTAACCCCTTTTTAGATCATTAAGTTGAAGCTCAATTTGTTGTTGCTGTGGGTCAAGTTTGGTTGTTCTTAAGTGTTGGATCACCTCTTTGGTTTCGATAGTTGGCGTATTATTTGAGAAATTTGTGTTGGTAAAGATGAATAGAAGGAGTCGGAAGGAACCCCGGATGACAAATGGGGTACCCCAAACCTCCTCTTAAAATCAAACAAACCTTCCCAACTTGAAATTCTTCAACATAAACCACTCACCCATCCACCAAACCCTTAGTAAGTGCAAGCTAAACCCGGCTAGGCACTATTATCAACGTTTCATGCGCGATTTTGGAATAGATGAGGACCTCCGGTCTCTTCTAGAAAACCTTGGGATGAGTGAGTTTATCAACCACCACTATCCAACCTAAAGAGAGCCCACCTTTGAGTTCCTCGCCTCATTTGAGAAGGAACCCCTTGGGAACAATGATTTCCAAATTTCCTTCCAACTTTTCATCCCCCGACATGAAATTTCCCTAAAGGCGTCTCAATGAACTTTTGGACTTCCATCCCGATGCGGATCTCCTTGCCCCATCCACAGAGCTTTTTCCCGAATACGATGCATTTTGTTGGTGGCAAACAATTACCGGGATCGTTGAGTTCAGTACTCGGTACTCGGTGGCAAGCCAAATCATCCACCTAGTTCTCCGCATTCTTCACCGCCTCTTGGGGTTTGCGGTGTTTAGTAAGCAAGACTTGAGCAAGCTCTCGCACGAAGAGCTCTTTACCCTTTACGTCGCCACTAAGGAGGAGTTGAGAGGGCGGCTCAACATGGGATATTGGTTTGTCTTGTGTTGTGAAGCGATCAAGTTGGGTAACAAGATGGGTGAAATCGCTCTTGGTGGAATGATAACAAGGGTAGCTTCTAAGCTTGGGTATGAGCGTTTCTTCCTCTTTTGTACTCAAGTCGGAAGGGATAGGGATCTCTTTGTGGACATCGGGTATATTAGAAAGTCTGTCTTCATTCAACCAACCGACGATGTCAACAACTTTCATGATTAGTGTGTCGAGCGTGAGCACCATTGCATTTTGCCTAACCTAGCCGTACATCTTTGGGGCGGAATGCTAGGAATGTGTGGAAGGTTCCACAAGATAATGGTGTGTGGCCCAATGCTCTAGGAGGCGAGCGGAATATGATTGTTCAACAACAACAACAACAACAACAACAACATCACCAACAACAACAAGGATTTCATCATCAACAGTTTGAGCATCAATCCTTCCACTATGGGGAAGGTTCTCAATCGATGCACATCCCCTCCTTTAGCGAGGGAGGTATGGCTTCTTCTTCTTCCTCTTTTAACATAGAAAGAGCCTTTCAAAACTTGAGTATGCAAGTAAATCGGTTGACGGAAGTTGCCGATGGTCACTCGGTTTACAATGCCAACATCTATGATTGGAATGTACACCAAAGGCATTTCGACCCTCCGGTGAACTATCTGTACTTTCCGTCCCAACAAGGCATGTTCCTTGTCACAAGGAAGCGCATGCAGACGGGACTCCCCGTCAACCGGTTTGGCCCTATAGGCCCGGGCCTTCATCTCAAGGTGCCCCCCGCGTGAACTACCCCACCTCTTAGGGGTATGACTACAAGGAACCGGGGGGATGTGATTACCTTGGGGATCCTAACTACCCCATGTACACATCGGAGCCCCTTGAGATGCCCCCTCCCTTTGACCCTCTTCCGGACTATCAACAAGCTTTGTACCGGAACCGTGGTTTTTCACCGGGCTACACCGGTGGATGGGACCTTCATGGCCCTCCAATCGACGTCGATTATGAATGGCGTCCATATGGAGAGGGTTCTAGTTCCCACATGGAGGACTAGGGCCCTCGGGCCGAGGTTTAGCCCTTCCTCCCACCCCATTTTCCATTTTTGCTCAAACCGAGGACGCTTTTCCATTCTAGTGTGGGGGGGTGCTTATTCGTTATTTTATTCAAAGGGCTTTGT
Organism: Chenopodium album; assembly: GCF_948465745.1. Lineage (NCBI taxonomy): Eukaryota > Viridiplantae > Streptophyta > Magnoliopsida > Caryophyllales > Amaranthaceae > Chenopodium > Chenopodium album. The sequence continues at coordinate 21,297,434 of NC_137858.1, read as the reverse complement.
TCTTATGGGGCACATTCATGGCCAATAGGTGTCTTTTGAAAGCTTTCTTTCAATGTTGGTTGATGCTCATTTTCCCTCTTCTCAAAAAAAAAAAAATGATGATGTTTTTGATGATAACCTTGTGTTGTTTTGGCTCCCAATCTTAAAAATCCAAATTCCTTCTTAATCCAAACCATTTTTCTTTTCTTTGTTCCTTTCTTTAGTAGTTTCTTATTTTGTTTTGTTTTCTTGTTATTTCTTTGTATATATTTCCCTGGCTACTAACTAAATATTTTCCGAGTTGTTTTGGATTTTGACATTTTTGTAGGGCTTATTGGTGCACTTTCCAAGTTTTTCCGAGCAATGGAGCTTCATGATTGTGGACTTGCGAATTTTAAGCACCATTGGGTGACAAATACTTTAAATATTTTGATTGGTTTCATAGTTTAGGCTAGACTAGGAAGAAGTTGAATGGTTCGAGGTTGTTTAATTTGGTTCTAAGGAACCTGGGATCGCTGATGTTGTTATCAACGATCACTTGTATGACGATTGGATTTATTTGATTTACATGCCTCGATTATGAACCTTTTTAATTTCTTCCTTTTTCTTTTGTGTCGCTTTTCTTTTTCTTTTGTGTAACAAGCATGACCATGACAAGTTGAAAACTTTTGATGTGGATTTGCTCATTCATTTGGATACGTGGATTTGTTTGCTTTCTTGAGGACATGTCTTCGAATGCTTACCTTCCTAGTTGATGAGGGTTTACATGGTTTTAGAGTGCTTAGGGTTGAATTAGACACATTGTAAGCTAAGGTAGCCCGGTTTAGAACTTTTGAGGACGTTTGAACCCCTAGTTTGCGGGAAAGTGGTAAGATGGTGTTGTTCTCTACGGTGGATAGGATACCGTTGGTTGGTATTTGCTTATCTCTTGTCCCGAGTGAGCGTCATTTATTCTAGCCTTCATCATTCTTATGAGCGGCGTTTTGTATCCGTAACTATGCATGTTTTAATCTTTGTGTTGGTATTTAGCTCCCAAGATCATGACCATATAACTCTAGAGGAGGAAGAGGGCATTTCTTCTCATTTTCCTTTGTTTTCTTTGTGTTTTATTATAAATTTGGTTTTTATTTTACATTCACCCACTTGCTAACCAATTTGAGCCTTATTTCCCCTTTCTTGACTTAGCCATATTACAAATTTAGCGGCCTATGTTCTACCAACCCTTGTAGTTAGTGAAGCATCGGCTTGTGAGGTTCGAGTTTGATAATGTTGAATTTGAGCCAGAAAGTTGTGTAATTTGGTTCAAATGAGGTTTTCAAAGATTATTCATGAAAAAAGTATGAAAAAAGGCTTGGCAAGGAAGTTGAAACTCATGAAAACCATGAAAAAAAGAAAAAAAAAAAGAAAAAAAAATAGAAGAGAAAAAAATGGATGAAAATGAAAATGATGAGATGAATGAAAGATATTAAAAGAGATGAAGTAATGTTGTGAATTTTGTATTGAAGGTTGTAATTTGAGATTAGGTTCAATTCCTAGGTTGTTCTTGAGAGATGGCCACTCTTATGCTTCACTTAGGAGTTTCCGCCAAAATTTTCAAATTGATTCCCAACCTTAACCCCTAGCCATGACATTACAACCCTAGTTAAGACCCTTGGACTTTAGAGGGGCGTGGTCAAAGAACAGTGGAGGGAGATAGATTTCAACCCTATGGAGAGAGTATGCATAGTTGAGATGTCGGGATAACCTCATTATGCCACATAGAAATAACTTTTTCCGGTTCCCTCGAGGAATCATGAGGAGCCAATTAGGGGATGAATTGAAACTAGTGGAGAGAACGTGGACCGTCTTGGATGGGGCTAGGGCGGAGGATGAAATCATTAGTTCTCTATGCTTAGCTTAGGTTTGTCTCCTTCAACCATTAGCATCTTAGAACGTGTTTTCCCTCTTTAAATGAGAAAGGTAAGTATTCTTTGATGGATGTCCCTATGTTTGAGTCCAAATGGAGCATTTCCCACCGTGAAACTTGATTGATTCTCTTAAACCTTGTCATGTTGCGTTTGTTGCGTTGAGTTGTCTTTTTATCTTAGTTTTCTTTTCATGAGGACAAGCAAGAGGAAAGTGTGGGGGAATTCGATGACTGGCATTTATGCCACGATTGAGAGCTCATTCTAAGGGTTTTTTACCTTACTTGTAGCATGTTTGTCCTCTTTTTCTTACCTTTTGTTCTTCATTCTTTGTATGCCTTCCTCCTTGGTTTTCTTGTTTTCATTTTATAGGAATCCCGACATTGAAAGGAGGACACTTTGCTTCCATAACCTGTGAACCCGCGCGACAAATTCCAAGGAGCAGAACCAATACTGAGAGATTTGCGCGCCCTGTGCGCGACATGTGCGCGGGCGCGCGCCTATGACCTGTGCGGGCGCCCTTGCAATACAACCTTCGGGAAAGACCTTTTGACCTAAGTGGTTGATTCATTCATCGGAGGAGAGGAATGTGAGTTTTAGGAATAGGGAGAGGGGCTGCAAAAGTCAAGATGTCAAGTAGCCTAAAATTTTTTCCTTTTTCCGGTTCCTTCGAGGAATCATTGGGACGCTCACTAGAGGTTGATTTGAAGCTAGTAGGGAAAACGCGGTAAGAACGAATGGGATGAAAGTGGAGTGTGATACTTAGTTCTCTATGCTTAGCATGTGTTATTCTTTTATCAACCTTATCTTGAAATGTGCGCACCTCTATTTGTTTGAGAAAGTTTGTTATTCATTTGAATTGTAGTCATAGTGAAATGTCCAACTCGTAGAATTTAAAATTCTTCCCTTTACCTTTGTTTTGACTTTGTCTTTTGATTTGCCTCGTGTTTTCTTTATGAGAGTTATGGGTCAAACTCTTAGGACACCCTTACGAGACCTCACTCGTCCTCATAGGCGACTTTGGGGTTTAAAAGGCTTGTTGTAGCTAAAAGCAACCGTGATTCCTACGACAGTGAATCTTAGTGTACATTCCCATCTTGAGTCTTTCTTTTTCCTCTTTTAATAAGTTTTTCATCCTTATTCTTTCTTGCTTTGTTTAGCTAGAGGAAGAGCAAAAGTTTAGCTTGGGGAAATTTGATGAGTGTCATTTATGGCACTCATTTGTTCCCTTTTAGAATGATTTTCATTCCATTTTATAACTCTTTTTCTCTAGTTTTCTTTAGTTTTATCCTTTATTCCGTTAGTTTATGCTTTTCGTAGTTAGTATCTTTGTTTTGTGCATTTCTTTGTTTATTCGTTCTTTTTCCCTTTTATTTGTTTTTTTTGTTTGTCTCTAGGTTATGATCGAGTTTCCAAGAGATTCCCGAGCCTTCCTCTTACACCTCTCATCAAGATGGATGCCTTGTGTTAGCTTTTGGAGCTTCAAGTTTGGAGGAACTCATGAAGCAAGTCAAGAGATCGGTGCACGTATGTGGTAGAGGGTGTCACCTTTACCTCTAACCCACCAAAATACTCATTTCAAGACTGCATACTTTGATGTTCATCACCATCACATAGACGAGCGCACGAGGATGAGCATGGACGAAGAAGGGGAAGGCCACTGCAGCTAGGTGCGGGCGCGCCCAGGGTAGGTGCGGCCGCGCACCTAGGTGGTGCAGGCGCACCAGGTGCGGGTGCGGGCGCACCCACCTGGGTCTCTGTCCCGTACCCTTTTTCCTGCGGCCTCTCTTCTCCCTTGTGCGGCCGCACCTTCATGGGTCTCTTTTTGGACGATCTAACTAACTTCTCTCTAGTTAGTTTTACTATATATAGATTTTTCTTCTATTTTTAGAGAAGAAGAATGAAAATAGATTAGAATTAGTTTTAGATTGAATTTTTGTGTAGAGAGAGAAACACTTGTTCTTAGATTTTTAGAGAGAGAAACTTTGGGTTTGATGATTGATGATTTAAGTTTGCTACATTTGGTTTAATTTCTATCAAGTTTGTAAGAATTCTTTACTCTTTAATTCAATCTTTTGTTTGATTTCAATTGTTTTTTTGATTGATTAAGTTTGTTCATAGTTTGATTAATTTAGTTTGATTTCAATTGATGAATGTGAATTTGTTGGTTAGATTAGCTTTGATTTTGATGTTCTTAATGGATTGTGAGTAGTTTGATTGCTAGGGTAATGGTGAAGCATGTATTAGTATTGGATTTAAGTTAATTTGGGAAAATTGATTGAGTTGATGATGTGATTAAATTGGTTAATCAATTTGTGCATGTGTGTGTTTGATTTAGGCTTGATCACCCTAGTTATTCGCACTAGATTGCATTGCAAGTTTGCATTGATACGGACAATTGATTTGTGGCTTGCATTTACACGATTGAGGTGTCTTCTGATGTTTCCTAGCTAGAGTTTATCGTAGTTAACACTAGTTAGACCTCTAGGAGAATAGATTGATATGCTCTATTGGTTGCAAATTTGATTTTCCCTCACATTGCTTGACTTAATTGATTGACTTCCCAAATTGATTGATTTCATTATGAATACATGTGGATCCCAAACCTTAGCACCTTATACCTTTGATTTTTACTAGTTTAATAGTTGAGTTTGCCCTAGTTTAGAATCAACAACCCTACTTATAGACTTCGGGATAGCTTAACCATAGACAATAGACCATTTCTCACCATTCCTTTGGGTTTGACCCTTGACTTACCATTATACTTGTATAGGGTTGGTTAAGTGTTATAATTTTTGTTTGACCGTTGGGAAGGGTAGATATCGACCTACCATTTCACCATCGATCAATAACAAATCTCACAAGCCTCCCAAAGACTACAACAATTATAATCAAGAAATCCCTCTAGTCTATTGAAATATTCACAAAAAGGCTCATTGTCAAATTGAGGAAATGAGAAACATGCCATTTTTTACGAAACAAACAAAAATCAAATAAAAGAAAAGTATAAACAAAGACCTAGACTCAAGAAATCAAAAACACTCAAACATAGACACAGTTCCCCGGCAATGGCGCCATTTTGGAGTGGGGAAAACTAGGTCGTTGAACAAATCCTCCCTACTGTCAAACAAATTTATAATCACTCAACTAACTTAAATACAAATATAGAGGTAAGTCAAGGGTCGAACCACTAGGAACGGTTATGTTAAAGTATTTCTAATTAAAGACTAAGCTAGGTTGAAGTCTAAGGTGAAAGGTATCACTATTCTACTTCCTAAACCAAGAACCAAACAAACAAATGAAACACTAGGGAATGGGAATCAACATGCATTCATGATAACCAAGCTAATTAGGGAGTCAAGCAATCCAAGCAATGTAAAGACAAATATTAGGAGCAATTAGGAGCATTCAACTAATCATCCTTATACTTTCTCACATAAATTTCTCTAGTGCTAAACAATAGGAAGAAACATAATTAAATACTCAACCAATTATGATCAAATCGATATCAAGTGGTCATTTCAATCAATTCAATCATGCAATCAATGCTAGCATTCAAGGTTAACTACTCCAATCAAACTAATCAACTTGCAGACCTCTATTAATCACTTTAATCACAACACAAGAACTACTCAAATTCCCAAATCTATTTCAATTCATCAATCACACATGTCTACCCAAACCCTAGTAAGTAAACTGCTCAAGAAACATAATTTAATCAACTAAAGGAAATCAATAATCAACAAAATATCAAGAACAATTACTCTAATCAAACATCAAATATCAAAATCAAACCAAAAAAAATCAAATTAAACAAAGCAATTAAATGAGATAGAGTTTAGAAATGCTCATTGATAATAAAGAAGATCTCCAACATAATTGTCACCATTGAATCTTCAATCTCTCAATCACCATTGAAATTCCTCACTTTCTCTCTATGAAACTACTCCTAAACTAGCCTAATCTAGAGAGTGAAGCTCTCAACCTAGGAGAGAGAAAACTATTCTAAAACTAAGAATTACATACATGAAGAATAAAGGAAAACCAAACCATATAAAAACAAAAGGAGAAAAGAAACTTAAAATCGTAAAAGACCTAAAAACCCGCGCCGCCAAGAAATAAGTCGCGCCCGCAGAGGGGAATAGGACACCCCGGAAGCCGCGCCCGCGGGGTGCCTGCGGCCAGCCCTCGGGAGCAAATTGCCCTAATTTGGTAGTTTTGAGCTGCAGCAACCCGCACCCGCGCCTGCTGATGCGTGGCTGCTGCGCTGTGCTGCGATGCGTGGCTGCTATAGTGCGGCAGGGCTGCTGCCTTAAGGCTGTTATGCGAGGCTGCTCGGGTGTGCTGCTGCGCGTGGCAGCTTGGGCAGCGTGGCTAGGTGCTCGGGCTCGCTGCCTTGTTGCTCGGAATCGCTGCCTTGGTACTCATGCTTGCGGAGCTTTCTTGGTTGCTTGACTTGCATGCTTGGCTTCCCTCACTTGGCTCCGTCGACTTCCTTGAATGCAGTTGAGCTTCCTCCTCGAAAATTAAATCCCGGGAAGCTCGACACACCTATAAAACAAGTCAAAGAAACGGAGAAGTGAGAGAAACAGCCGAGAAATGAACAAAATAATAAGAAAACCATTAAAAGCACGCATTTCTCTAAACTAACACACAAACACGCAAATCACGCATTATTCCCTTAAATAACGACATAAAAGACCAAACACGAGCATAAAAATATGAAGAAAACCTACTCTAAGAGTGCCAAAAATGGCACGCATCAAAGTTTAACTTAAATAAAATTTATCAAGGTAGATTCAACCAAAATAATTCCCAAGAACCATTCTTTAATTAAATTGTTTTTACTTGGTGCAACAAAATAAATAAGGCAGTTTCTCATATTAGTATAATCAATTTAAATTAATCTTGAGATTTTAACAAAGTACTCGGAGTTGGAAAAATATGAACTTCAATGTTCAAATGAAAAATCCAACTTCTAACACTTATGAATCCTTGAAAACTTATCTTCCAATATGAAGATAAACAAATTTCTATCAGAAGTTTGAAACTTTATGTTTCCAATCAATCCAAAATGATTAAAACAATGAAGTTCAACATAAAATTCATGGAATTTAGTAACTTTAAAGTTTCAATCACTTAACATAATTAAAGATTGAATCTTTAGCACTTTAGAAGCCTCAAAAACATATTTGCAATTAGGTGAAAATTCATCAATCTTTTAAACACTAAATACTACCAAGTAAATATGCTTTAGAGAGATTAATATTGCAGAAAAAAATGCAAATAAATCAATACATAATCACAATCTTATGCCATCAAATTCAAGGTAAGAAAGACTTAACAAAATTTCGTCAAAATAAAAACTGATGAGTGACATTTATGGCACTCATTTGATCTCTTTTTGGATGAATTTTATTTCATTTTATTACTCTTTTCTTTAGTTTTCCTTAGTTTTATTCTCAATTTCTTCATTTTATGCTTTTCATAGCTAGTTTCTCTATTTTGTGCATTTTATAGTTTACTTGTTGTTTTTCCCTTTTATTTGCTTTTTCTCCTTTTTTTGTAGGTTGTGATTGATTGTCCAAGAATTCCCGAGCTTCCTTTCCATGGGTTTTCATTGCTTTTCATGCCTTATGCTTGTGCAAAGAGTTTCAAGTCAAGGGGGATCCGAGGAGCAAGCTTCAAGACCTTGGTTGTGCACTTTTCATGGCTTATGTTCTTCAAGAATACTAAGGAAAGTTGCTGCCTACCTTGTCCTCCATCACCATCATCTAGGGTGTGCGCACCTCATGAGCTAGGACGAAGAGAAGAGAGGGAGCTTACCCAGGCAGGTGCGGGCGCACACGAGGGGTGTGCGGCCGCACATGTGTCGAGTGCGGCCGCACATCAGGTGCGTGCGAGCGCACCTGTGTGGGTGTTTCCCGTGCGCGCTTTTCTCTCTCCTACAAGCGGCCGCACCGGCGTGGGTTTATTTTTGGGCGTCAAAACCGACCTCCTATTTGTATATATAGTATTTCCTTCTATTTTTGGCTAAGTTTTTTCATTAAGAATTCATTAAGCAAATTAGATCTTAGTTTTTGATTAGAATTTTAGAGAGAGAAACTCAAGAATTGAAGAGAGAGAAACTCATGGTTTTTGGTAGATTGTTCAAGAAGTCTCCATTGTAATTGATCTTTTGATCAAGTTTGTAAGGATCTTTCATCTTTGATTTCAATATAAGTTTGTTTTTAGTTGATTTCATTTGTTTTTCATATTATTGTTGATTGATTGAAGTTTGTTTGATGTTTGATTGGAGTTTGATTGAAGTTTGATTGATGTTTCATTTCCATTCCTTTGGGTTCGACCTCGACTTACCACTACACTTCCATAGGGGTTTTTTGAGTTATAAATATTGTTTGATTGGGTGGGGAGGTAGCCCAACGACCTACCGTTTCCGCGCCCATCAAAATGGCGCCGTTGCCGGGGAATGGTTTCTTGAGTGCATATTATTGTTGAGTCAATTCCACTTTATTTGCAAAATACAAAAATATTTTACTCTTTAGGCTATACTTGTAGCCGTGCTACTAATATTTTCTTTGAGTTTTGTATGCATAGGTCCCGAGATCGTTCAATTATTCCCTTTGATCCGGATATTAAGAGAACTCTCTCAAGGAGGAGAGTAGCAAACAAGTCATTTGATTATAGTTCTTCAAGCGAAGAAGAGATTGAACAAGAGCAAGTCATGGGAGAAAATTCGAGAGTTGCCTTGAAGGAGCTAGGAGTGCCCGGTGCATATAGGTTTGAGAGCTGCATAGCTCCACCTACAACACCGGCAAACGACTTTGAAATTCGGCCGGCAATGATCACCTTAATTGAGAGGAGACAATATAGTGGGGCTAAGAATGAGAGCCTATTGAACCATCTTAAGGAGTTTGAAAAATATTTCAACACAATCAAAGTGAATGGAGTGTCTCAAGAGTTTATCCGCCTTAAGTTGTTCCCTTTCTCTCTCATAGGAAGATCTTTGGAATGGCTAGACAAAGAGGTGAAGCCCAATTCATTGAGAACATGGGATGATGTCACAAAAGCTGTCTTGTCCCGTTTCTATCCTCAAAAGAAGACAGCGGAGGCAAGGGCTTTAATTCAAGAGTTCAAGCAAAAGCCAAATGAAAGTCTCTATGAAGCATGGGAAAGATTCAAGGAGTATCAAAGAGAATGTCCTCACCACGGAATTCCAACATACCAAGTGATCCAAATCTTCTATGGTGGTTTGAGTCCTCAAGGCAAGTCATGCCTTGATGGAGGGGCCGGTGGTCCTATCATGAACAGGACCGAAGAAGAAGTTGTGGACATTATTGAGTATGTGGTGACCTATTATAGAGATTGGAAAGATGGGGAAAGAGATTCTTCAAGCAAGCAATCTTCGTTGTATTCAGTGGATCATCTAAATGCGATCAACAATCTTTCCTCTCAAATGACAAACTTGGGAAAGGAGGTGACCGCAATCAAAGCCAAGTTGGAGAGTGTTTCTTCCTCTTCACAAGCTTCGAATCTTCCCTCCCAATTTAAGGGGAGAGGTACTTCTTCTAACTCTCAAACTCCTCCCACTTCACATAATATGTCTATGGGTTGTTTGTTTTGTGATGCATGTGGATCATATGATCATGACTCTAGCAATTGCAATAATGAATGTGTTGATGAGTTTGATAACAATGAATGTGAGCATGTGAATTATGTGTCAAACAACAATGTTCAAAGGTTTTATAATCAAAGAGGTCAATGGAATAGGAATTATCAAAACCAAGGCAATTTTGACAATTATAATCATGGTGGTGGTTATAGGAACCAAGGGAATCAAGGTTCTCGTGGTAACCATAATAACCAAGGTTATAGTGGCCAAAATCAAAGCCAAAATTATGGTAATCAAAACCAAGGCTATGGAAATCAAAACCAAGGTTATGGAAATCATAACTAAGGTAATGGTAACCATAATCAAGGTGGTGGTAACCATAATCAAGGTTATGGTCAAAATCAAAATAGGGGTACTTGGAACAATCAAGGAAGGGGCAATTTTCAAAACAATTCTCAAAGAGGTCCCCAACCCGGATTTGTTCCAAAGACTCAAGGTGAAAATTCCTATTCACAACCTTCTTCTCCTAGGACTAATTTGGAAGAATTGATTGATAATCAAACCAAGATCATTAACACCTACATGGCGGTTAGTGATAAGAAGTTCAATGAAATGATGACTCACAATAAGATGCTTGAGACTCAAATAACCCAACTAGCAAACACTCTCAAGGATTATGCTAGTCCTTCTTCTTTACCTTCCCAAGGCGTTGAACCGAAGAAACCCGTGTATTCTATTACCACTAGTTGTGGAAGTGACCTTAGTGAGGGAGAAGATGAGAGGAGTGCTTTGGAGAATGAAGTTGAGAGGGTTGAGTCCAAGGAAGTCTATTGTGAGGATGAGGAAAAAGAAGAGAATGTTGTTGAAAAGATGTGTAAGGAAGAGAGATTTCCCGATCTACCATACCCCTAAAAATTCCTAAGGTTTAAAATGGATGAGCAATTTGGGAAGTTCCTTGAAGTTCTTAAGGAAGTTCATGTTTCCACACCCTCTACCGAGCCAATTCTTGAAATGCCTAAGTACTCCAAGTTTCTTAGGGAGATACTAGAGGAGAAGGATGATTGTAATGAGGGCAATTCGGTGGAAGGAGGGAAATGTTTTAGTGCTCTTGTCCATGGTGAGCTTCCGGAGAAAATGGAGGATCTGGGAAACTTTTCAATTCCTTGCAAGATCAAGAAAATGATGTTTGAGAATGCTCTATGTGATCTAGGGGCTAGTGTGAGTATCATGCCTTATTCGGTTTTCAAAAGACTTGATCTAGGTGAGCTTCAACCATCAAATATAACCCTTCAATTAGCCAATCGATCTATCAAAATTCCTAAGGGGAGAGTTGATGATGTCCCTCTTAAAATTGGAGAATTTGTTTTTCCCGTAGATTTTGTGGTTTTGGAGATAGAGGACGATGAACATATTCCAATTATCTTAGGGAGAGCTTTTTTAGCTACCTCGGGAGCTTTGATAGATGTGAAAGGAGGCCGCATTACTTTGAGATGTGGTAAGCAAGAAGAGAGTTTTCAGTTGAAACCAATGCATGAGTATCTATCTTTTGTGCAAGATATAGCATGTGCTAGTCTTTCTCGTTCTATTGACAATGTATGCATGGTTGATTCTTCTACTAACAATGCTCTTGAGAATTTTGATGATGTTTTTGCAAGTTTTGATAGCATGACGATTAGTGAAGATGAAATTATGATTCCCAAGCGAAAGGATGAGGAGGAAGTTGAGATTCCAAGCTGGTTTGAGCTTATTTCTCAAGAAGAAGAGAAAGTTTCTATGGTTGTGGATGTTGAAATTCCATCTACATTGAACAAAAGACCGAAGAAGAAGGCTCGTGATTCAAAGAAGTTGAGAAAAAGAAAGAAGTTGAGAAAATAAAAATGTGAATTTGAGAAGAATTCTATGGAGATTTCATCAAGCAACAATGAGAAGTTGCTTAAGAATGAAGAGGATTTTGCTCTTTCAACTACCTTGAAGAAGGTGGTGTTCTTTGACCCTCCATGATTTGGAGGAAGGGTCGAGCTTAGGACCTTAAGCAAGCGCTTCCCAGGAGGCAACCCGAAGATTCTAACTTTTCTTTTTTATTTTTGAGTTTTCTTGTTTTTGTTTCTTTTATTACTTTTTCTTTTCTTTCACTTTTCTACTTGTTTGGATTTTTAGGATGAACTTTGCGGGATTGGATTTCTTCAAGAATGCATGGTGAATGGAAGGTGTTTGCGGCACTTATCATGGATGTGTTCGATTTAGATCAAAATTTGAGGTAAAAGGGGTAAGAATTTTAGAGAGGTAAGATGGGAAATTCATGTTTTAAAGGTTGGAGGAAATTGATACTTAGTGAGTTTTTGTGGTGAGCACATGAATCTTTATCTTTGAGCTCTTTAAAAATGTTTTTAGCTACTGCCTATGGTGTTCCTCATCACCATCATGATTCATGTGCGCACCCAATTAGGCAGTAAGTATCAAAGAAAAGAAAAAAAAAAGAGGAAGAATAGGAAGCTGCAGTGTGCGGCCGCACACCCATCAGGTGCGGGCGCACACGCTTCGTGTGCGGGCGCACACCTGCAATGTGCGGCCGCAGCTGCTGGGCCGTGCTTCCTATATTTTTCCTCCTTCTTCTTCTTCTTCTTTTCATTTCCTCATTTCACCTTATCCTTCTTCACGACATTACCTCCCTCAAACCCTCACTTGTGCGCACGCCATACTCATCATTCACCATCAAAAATCCTTCAAATCCCCACAAAAATCACTCCATTTTCATCTAAATTCACTCACAAACCTTCCTACACATAAAATTCCTCACATTTTGACCCAAATTTCACTCATTCTCTCTCCTACATTGGTGAACGAAAATTTGGGGCTTTTGTTTGGGATTGAAATTGGTGGCTCAAACTTGGTTAATCTTGCATCTTGTATGGTATAATCACTTATCCTTACTTTAATTTTGTCAATTATATCATAATTTTGCTAAGATTGAAATTTTGTATGAGCATGAATAGTGTAGTATGGGTTTTTTGATTTTTGATGATTGATTTTGATATTGGATGTGATTTTGTGATGTTTGTTGATTGATTTTGCATAACATTGTGTTGTTTGTTGGTTTTGTAGCAATTTTCATCATCCTTGATTGATAATTTGTGAGTTTGATTTTTGGAAATTGGGTAGTAAGTGTTGATTGTTGGTATTGGTTTTTGGTTGTTCTTGGATTGATTGAAAGAAGTCATTCTTGGATAATTGGTGTATTTGATTGGATTGGAATTGATTTTGGTGGAAAAAAGTGTGAAGTTGTGAATTGGAGAATTTGGTAGTAAGTTGTGACTTTGGTGTGGTGTTCTTTGATTATTGGTATTGCTCTTTGATTGTTGTTGGTGATTTTCCCTAAACCTCAAACATGTCTAAAATCCTAAAGAAACTCACCAAAAAGAGAAAGACCGATGTTACCATTGAGGAACCTCGCCCAAGTACTTCTTCTAGGCCTAGCACTTCTTCTAGGCCAAGTACATCAAACCCCTCTTCCTCTCAAACATGACCACCTACCTCACTTCCCAAAACGAAAAACTTCACAAACGAATAAAAAACCTTCTACCAACAATTGAAGGAAGAAAGAACCCTTAAACAGACCCGCCACTATTTCCAACGTGATATGGTTAAATTGGGGATAGATGATGATGTGAGGTCCTTGCTCTTGAATCTGCGAATGGGGTCTTTCATCAACAATGCCTATCGCACCTACAAGGAGCCAACGTTGGATTTTTTGGCTACCTTGGAGCTTGTGCCCTTGGGTGGGCAATATAGGGTGCGTTTCCAAATATTCAACCACTACTTTGATCATTCTTTGGAAGAGTTCAACGCGGCTTTAGATTTTGACCCCCATGGGGATATCTTGAATGTTCAACATTACATCTTCCCGGAGTACGACCATAACTCTTGGTGGGAAGATATTTCGGGTGGGAATGAAATCATCACCAACAAAGCCAAGATCTCTTCAGTGTACCAACCTTGCCTTAGGGTTGTACACCGCCTTTTGGAATATGTGGTATTCCCCAAGCAAGAGTTGGGGAAGATGAGCAAGCTTGAGCTCAAGGTGCTATGGTTGTCTACTCGCCCGAAGTATGTGGGCCGATTAAACTAGGGGTACATTTTCGCCCAGTATTGTGTTGATCTTCGAGGCTGGAGCACGGGAGAGATTCCATGCGGGGGCATGGTGACTATGCTTTTGACTCGCCTCCGCCTTGACCAATATCTTCCCTTTTGCAAGGAGATTGGAGACAACACCACCCTATACCTCGACTTGAGGCAATTGGGTCAAATTCAATTTATCTCCAAGACTATGCAAACCTAATCTAATAAAGCTTGATGTATGGTTCTTAAACCCGAGACCGAACTATCTAGGAAGGACAAAGGCACATTTTTCGGGGTGGTATTTTTCATTTTTGTTATATTTTGATATTTTCTTTATTTTTGGGTTTACATTTGCCTTCTTGCAACCATTTGAGCCTTATACCTTCTTTTCAAGCCACATCTTTAGTACTTTGACCTTTTGTTTCATTTTCTTTCTATTTTTGGTTTTTGTGAAGCAAAATGATCATTTATGATGGAGTTTGTGGTGTATGAGATGGAGTTTTGGTTTTTATGAATGCAAGTTTGTGATATCATTTTCTTTGTGAATAATGGCAAATATTTGAGAAAAAGCCGTCATACTTTGTAAAAGGCATGGACTAATAAGTTGCATTATAGAAAAAGCCGTCCGAATTTAGTAAAAGGCAAGGACATTGCAAATTCAAATAAAAAAAAACAAACAAAAAAATTTAAAAAGTGAAAAAATTCAAAAATATTTTGATGTATTCTTTTCTCCTTCTAAGCATTGAGGACAATGCTTCATTTTAGCTTGGGGGAGAAGCGTGTACGCTTTTTGTATATATTTCTTTGTGAGTATAGCTTCAAGTAAGCTTGGGGGTGTTGTTTTTGTTTGGTAATTTCTTGATTGTGGTGTTAAGGATTGATCACCATTTTGCTTCACTTTTTAGGAAAATCATCAAATTTTAAATTTTAGCCTACCTTCACCCTTTATGCCTTACATTACAACCTTGGGGAAAGACCTTTCGACCTAGATAGTTGAGTCACTATTCGGGGGAGGCCATCATGGGTCATTGCCTAAGGAAAGGGGATGCATAGTCGAGATTGTCGAGTAGCCTAAATAAAATTGTTTTCCGGTTCCTTCGAGGAATCATTGGGATACTCACTAAGGGGAGATTTGAGACTAGTGGGGAGAACGCGGTAAGATTGTTTGGGATGAATGTGGATTGTGATGTCTAGTTCCTATGCCTAGCATACCCTATGTTTCAATCAACCTTAGATATCTTGAAAAGTGCATACCTTAACTACTTGAGAAAGATTTTCATTCATTTGCATTATAGTCTTTATGTGAGTTCATTTCGCAAAGGTTTGTTTTCATTTTCTTTTCTTTTATTTTTATGGTTTGCCTCATTGATGTTTGGTGGAGAGTTATGGGTCAAACTCTTAGGATACCCTTACGAGACCTCACTCGTCCTCATAGGCGACTTTGGGGTTTAAAGGGCTTGTTGTAGCTAAAAGCAACCGTGATTCCTACGACATTGAGTCTTAGTGTATATTCTTATCTTGAGTCTTTCTTTTCATTTTCAATAAATTTTTCATCCTTGACCTTTCTTGCTTTGTTTTGCACGAGGACGAGCAAAAGTTTAGCTTGGGGGAATTTGATGAGTGACATTTATGGAACTCATTTGATCTCTTTTTGGATGAATTTCATTTCATTTTATTACTCTTTTCTTTAGTTTTCCTTAGTTTTATTCTCAATTTCTTCATTTTAGGCTTTTCATAGCTAGTTTCTCTATTTTGTGCATTTTATAGTTTACTTGTTGTTTTTCCCTTTTATTTGCTTTTTCTCCTTTGTTTGTAGGTTGTGATTTATTGTCCAAGAATTCCCGAGCTTCCTTTCCATGGTTTTTCATTGCTTTTCATGCCTTATGCTTGTGCAAAGAGTTTCAAGTCAAGGGGGATCCGAGGAGCAAGCTTCAAGACCTTGGTTGTGCACTTTTTATGGCTTATGTTCTTCAAGAATACTAAGGAAAGTTGCTGCCTACCTTGTCCTCCATCACCATCATCTAGGGTGTGCGCACCTCATGAGCTAGGACGAAGAGAAGAGAGGGAGCTTACCCAGGCAGGTGCGGGCGCACACGAGGGGTGTGCGGCCGCACATGTGTCGAGTGCGGCTGCACATCAGGTGCGTGCGGGCGCACCTGTGTGGATGTTTCCCGTGCGCGCTTTTCTCTCTCCTACAAGCGGCCGCACCGGCGTGGGTCTATTTTTGGGCGTCAAAACCGACCTCCTCTTTGTATATATAGTTATTTCCTTCTATTTTTGGCTAAGTTTTTTCATTAAGAATTCATTAAGCAAATTAGATCTTAGTTTTTGATTTGAATTTTAGAGAGAGAAACTCAAGAATTGAAGAGAGAGAAACTCATGGTTTTTGGTAGATTGTTCAAGAATTCTCCATTGTAATTGACCTTTTGAACAAGTTTGTAAGGATCTTTCATCTTTGATTTTAATATAAGTTTGTTTTTAGTTGATTTCATTTGTTTTTCATATTATTGTTGATTGATTGAAGTTTGTTTGATGTTTGATTGGAGTTTGATTGAAGTTTGATTGATTGTTGATTTGATCTTTGATTTCTAATATGTTGATGATGAAATTTATGATTAGTGTAGTTTTGATCTTAATTTCCATGGCTAGTGAGTAGTTTACTAGCTAGGGTAATGGTGAAGCATGTATGAGTGATGGATTATAGTAATTTGGGCATAATTAATGGAGTTGATGATATGATTAAACTTGGTTGATAATTCATGTGCATGTGTGTAATTGATTGAAGCTTGGCCATCTTTAATTGTTGCACTAGATTGCATTGTAAGCTTGCTATGATACGGACCATTGATTAGTGACTTGCAATTTCTTGATTGAGGTATCTTGTGACGTTTCCTAGTTAGTGTTTAGCGTAATTGGCGCTAGTTAGACCTCTAGGAGAAATATCTTGGTATGCTCTTTTGGATACATGACAAGGGAATAAACGCGTCGTCAATTGTCTATCCCTAGATCAAATACAATTTATACAACCTAAACAAACCTAATACGAGTATAAGGCAAGCATAGGGGTCGAACCACAAGGAGACATGCATAAACACCGCATTCACTACTTAAGACTTAAGCTATCTCGGGACAAGAAGTGTGAATAACTAAGAGATTAAACTAAAGATTAAGAATGATTAAAGATCAATATAACTAAACACCAAGGGAAGTGGGTATATGTAGATGTCACTTGATCATGCAATAACACGGACGCAAAGCAATGGTAAACTAAACATGCAAGAATATCGAAATAAAGCTCGATCTAACCGCCTTCCGGGGTTAATCGATTTCTCCTAACATAGCCTCTATGTTTCCACACTAGAACCATATATTAGAAGGTGCAATCAATGAACGATCGATAGCAATGAACCTTAACTAAGTCAACTTCCGTTTCTTGTTAGCAAAGATAACCTTTAATCAACCAACAATGTGTACTTGCAAGAAGATTAAAGAATATCAAACATGCAAAGACTTTAATCACCATTAACATAACCCCAACATCATAAGCATGAATCAATTAACAACTACACCATCCCCACACCCTTGGCTAGGTGACTACTCACAAATCATATTGAAGACAATATCAATCATCAAATCAATAAGCATCAACATGATCAATAAGCAAAGAAGGAAAATCAAAATAAGCAAACAAAACTAAATACAAAAGTAAAGAAAGAGAGTAAGAGATTGCTCATTAATTGAAGATGAAGATTTACAAAGATTCAATCAAGCTCCTTCTTCAATATCCAAGTTCATCAATGAAAATCCACACTTTCTCTCTCTACTAATGAAGTTTCTCTCTCTAGATTAGGGTTTAATTATTTCTAAGATAAGGCTAGATGATGCATTAATCTACCCTACGACCTATATATATAGGTCCCTTAAAAGATACAAAAATACGAAATAAAAAAAACTAAAACTCAGCGGTGCGCGCCCGCGCATATACACTGCGCGCCCGCGCAGATGTTGTGCGTGCGCCCTCGCAGATCTTGTGCGCCCGCAGATCTGTGGGTACGGGGAATTAGACCCATGGATGCGCGCCTTCTCTCAGCATTCTGCGCTCTCGCGCTTGAAGAGTGTGCGCCCGCACACAAAGCGCGCACAAGGCGCACACAACTCCCTGTTTTGGCTCTGCTTCTGCTGCTGTCTTGTGCGGGTTCTCCCAGGGCTGTGCGCCCGCACACAAAGCGCTCACAAGGCGCACAAAACCTTCTGTTTGTGTTCTGTTCTTGAAGCATTCCTGCGCGGGTTCTCACAGTGCTGCGCGCCCGCACACAGGGGATTTTGGGGTTGAATTACTCTTCTTCCAATGCCTTGATTCCTACAAAACAAAAACAAAGAAAACAAGGAGAAAGGCAAACAAAGAAAAGAAGAACAAAAAGGAGAGAAAAAGGGGGAAAACAAGCTAGAAATGGGAGGGAAAACCCGTAAAAAGAGCACTAAATTGTGGCATAAATGCCACTCATCGAATTCCCCCACACTTGCTTCTTGCTTGTCCTCAAGCAAAGGAAACCAAGGCAAAAGACAACATACATAACAAACACAACATGAAAAGGTTCAAGAAAATCAATCAAGTACCATGGTGAGAAATGCTCAATTCGGACTCAAATATAATGACATTGATCAAAGAATACTTGCCTTTCTCAATTCAAGAGGGAAAACACGTTATAAGATGCTCAAGGTTGAAAGAGACAAACCTAAGCTAAGCATAGAGAACTAATGATTTCATCCTCCGCCCTAGCCCCATCCAAGACGGTCCACGTTCTCTTCGCTAGCTTCAATTCATCCCCTAGTTGGCTCCTCATGATTCCGCGTGGGAACCGAAAAAAAAAAATTAATTCTATGTGGAACAATGAGGCTATCCCGACATCTCAACTATGTATACTCTCTCCATAAGGTTGAAATCTATCTCCCTCTACCGTTTCCTTGACCACGCCCCTCTAAAGTACAAGGGTCTTAGTTAAGGTTGTAATGTCATGGCCAAAGGTTAAGGTTGGGAATTAATTTGAAAACTTTGGTGGAAACTCCTAAGTGAAGCATAAGAGTGGCCATCTCTCAATAACAACATAGGAATCTAACCTAAATTTCAAATCACAACCTTCAATACAAATTACATGACAATACTACTCTTTTTTGCAAGATTTTCATTCAACTCAATTTTTCCTTCTCTTTTTCCTTTCTTTCTTTCCTCATCATATTTTTTTTTTTTTTTGTTTTTTTGAATGGTGTTTGGTTTTCATAAATTACAACTTCCTTGCCAAACCTTTTGCACACTTTTTCATGAATAGACTTTCAAGACCTCACTCGAACCAAATTGCACAACTTCCTTGCTTAAAATCAAGACTCTCAAACTCGAACCTCACAAGCCGATGCTTCACTAACTACAAGGGTTGGTAGAACATAGGCCGCTAGGTTTGTAATGTGGTTTAACCAAGAAAGGGGAAATAAGGCTCAACATGGCTAGCAAGAAGGTATATGTAAAATAAAAACCAAATTTGTAACAAAACACAAGGAAAACAAAGAAAAATGAGAAGAAATTCCCTCTTCCTCCTCTAGAGTTATATGATCACGATCTTGGGAGCTAGATACCAACACAAGGATTAAGACACGCATAGTTAAGGATCCAAAATACCGCTCAACAAAAGTAATGGAGGCTTGAACAATAAACGCTCACATGGGATATGAAAATAAGCGAATACCAACCAAGGGAATCCTATTCACTACGGAGAGCAACACCATCCTACCACTTTCCCGTGAACTAGGGGTTCAAACGTCCTCAAGAGTTCTAAACCGGGCTACCTTAGCTTAAAATGTGTCTAATTCAACCCTAAGCACTCTCAAACCGTGAAGACCCTCTTCAACTAGGAAGGTAAGCATTCAAAAATATGTCATAACAAAAGCATATAGGTCCACATGTCCAAATGAACGAGCAAATTCTCAATTTTCAAAAAAAATTTCTCTTGTCATGATTATGAATGTCACATAAAAGAAAGAAGAAAAGAAACACACAAAGGAAAAGGAAGAAATCAAAAAGGTTCATAAATGAGGCATGTAAATCATATACATCCCAATCGACATACAATGATCGTTGAATACAACATCAACGATCCCAGGTTCCTTAGAACCAAATCAAACAACCTCGAACCATTCAACTCCTTCGTACACTAACCTAAGCTATGCAACCAATAAAATATTTAAAAAGTTGAGAAGGAGAATTTGTCACCCAATTACGCTTAGCAAACGCAAATCCACAATCGTTGAAACTCCATTGCTCGGAAAAATTTGGGGAATGCGCCAATAAGCCCTACGAAATGTCAAAGTCCAAAACAACTCGGCAAATATTTGGTTAGTAGGAAGAGAAATATATACAAAGAAATAAAGAGAAAACAAAATAGAGAAAAGAAGCTACTAAAGAAAAAGAACAAAGAAAAAAAAGGAAAAAGTTTGGATTAAAGGGGAATTTGGATTTTCGAAAAAAAAAGGGAGCCAAAACAACACAAGGTTTCATTAAAAGCATCATCATCATCATTTTTTTGAAAAGAGGGGAAGGAACCTTCCAAAAAGACACCTATTGGCCCAAAATTGCGCCCCATAAGAACAAAGCCCTTGAATGAAACACTAAATAAGCACCCCCCCACACTTGAACGGAAAACCGTCCTCGGTTTGAATAAAGTGGAAAATGGGGTGGGAGGAAGGGCTAAACTCGGCCCGAGGGCCCTAGTCCTCCATGTGAGAACTAGAGCCCTCTCCATATGGACGCCACTCGTAGTCGACGTCGATAGGAGGGCCATGGGGGTCCCAACCACCGGTGTAACCCGGTGGAAAACCACGGTTCCGGTACAACTCTTGTTGGTAGTCCGGAAGAGGGTCAAAGGGAGGGGGCATCTCAAGAGGCTCGGATGTGTACATGAGGTAGTTGGGGTCCCCACGGTAATCACACCCCCCCGGTGCCTTGTAATCGTACCCCTCAGAGGTGGGGTAGTTCACACGGGGGGCCCCTTGAGATGAAGGCCCGGACCAATAGGGCCAAACCGGTTGACGGGGAGTGCCGTCAACATGCGGTTCCTCGTGAGAAGGAACCGGCCCCTGTTGGGGCGGAAAATACGGATAGTTCACCGGTGGGTCAAAGTGCCCTTGGTTTACATGCCAATCATAAATGTTGGCATTGTAAACCGAGTACCCATCGGCGGCCTCCGTCAACCGGTTAACTTGCATAGAAAGGTTTTGGAAAGCACGCTCAAGGTTAAAAGAAGAAGAGGAAGAGGCCATACCTCCCTCGCTAGAGGAGGGGACGCGCAAACCTTGGGATCCTTCCCCATATTGAAAACCTTGTAGTTGAAACCCTTGTTGTTGTTGTTGTTGATGAAATTGTTGTTGTTGAAATTGCTGTTGTTGTTGGAATTGTTGTTGTTGCCGCTCGCGGACAATCATGTTTCGATCACCTCCAAGAGCGTTGGGAAGGACACCATTGTCCCTAGGAATCTTCCACACATTCCTTGTGTTCCGCTCCAAGGAAGTGCGGCTCGGGAATGGAAGAATGCAATGGTGCTCCCGCTCAACGCACCAATCGTGGAAGTTGTTCACATCGTCGGTCGGTTGGATGAAGACCGACTTCCGCATGTATGAGATGTCCATGAACATATCCTTTTCTTTCCCCACCCTTGTGCAAAAAGGGAAAAGAACCTCACCCCCTAGCTTCGAGGCGATCCTTGTAATCATCCCTCCTAAGGCAATCTCTCCCGTCTTGTTCCCATTCTTGATTGCCTCACAGCAGAGCACAAACCAGTACCCCATGTTGAGCCGCCCACTCAACTCCTCCTTTGTGGCGACCCAAAGAGTGAAGAGCTCTTCATGAGAGAGCTTGCTCAAGTCCTGTTTGCTAAACACCGCAAACCCCAAGATGCGGTGTAGGATGCGGAGTACTGGATGGATAATTTGGCTAGCCACCGAGTACCGAGTACTAAACTCATCCATGTCGGTAATTGTCCGCCACCAACGGAAAGTGTCGTACTCGGGGAAGAGCTCGGTGGATGGGGCAAGAAGATCGGCGTCGGGGTTAAAGTCTAGGAGTTCATTTAGACGCCGAAGAGAGATGACATGGCGGGCATTGAAGAGTTGGAAGGAGATTTGGAACTCGTTGTTTCCAACGGGTTCCTTCTCAAAGGAAGCTAGGAACTCGTAGGTGGGTTCCTTGAAGTTTGGGTATTGGTGTTGGATGAAGTCACTCATCCCAAGGTTATCAAGAAGGGACCGAAGGTCCTCATCTATCCCCAAGTCACGCATTGAGCGTTGATAGTAGTGTCGGGTGGGGTTTAGCTTGCGTTTGAGGAGTGTTTGATGGATGGGAGCATGGTGTCGGTTCACAAATTTTAAGGTGGGAAGAGAGGATTGTGCTTGGTTTAGATTTTGAGAGGAGGGTTGGGGTTCATCAGCTGATATTCTAGGCTCCTTCCTGCTCCTCCTATCACTCATCTTCACCAACTTTACTCAACAACCCAAAAAGATACCGAGAACACCAAGGAGTGATTCCAACACTCAAAAATACCAAATCCTTCCCACAACAACAACAACAATTGAAACCTTTGATCTTGTTATCTGAAAAGGGGTTAGGAGCAACAACTTTCCAAGATACAAATAACACCAGAGAAAACAACTATGACCAACAATATTCAACGCCAAAATTTGCAATACTCAATCACTAAAGAGACAATCACTAAGCAAATTTCAATATCAAGCATAAAAAACTCTCAATCAACATACATTTTCAATCTCACATGCATTAACAATTTTCAATGCTCGAAATCAAGCTAGTGATCACTCACACAATTCTCAATATCCAAGTCAAGTAATTGCTAGGCAAATTGCATGCAAACAACAATATTCACCAACAATACTCACAAATCACAAAGAAATTCACAGCAAAATCCACAATTATAAGCAAAACTATCTCAAAATCACACAAAATTCATACAAGCTCAATTTTTGCTTAACAATCCTAAAACATGATATTATCTAATGAATTAAAGCCACAAAGTACTCAAGGATTAGGATTATACCACAATTGAAGAGTTTGAAGACCTCCAAGAGCTCTCACGCACCACCACCTCGACCACCAAAGAGCCACCACGAATTTGGTGAAAAATGGGTGATTTTGAGAGGGGAAAGTGATGAATTTGTGAGAAAACTGAGGGAATGTAAGGGATTTGATGAAATTTCAAGGAAATAAGTGAGATTAGAGGGGATTTGGGAGGTTAGGGTTTGAGTTCTTGAGGAGAGAGAGTGAGAATCGTGAGGGATGGTGAGAAAGTGATGAAAGAAACAGGGAAAATGAGAACTTAAGCCCCGATAAACCCAAATCTGCGTGCTCGCGCAGGGATACTGCGCGCCCGCGCAGGGATACTGCGCGCCCGCGCAGGGATACTGCGCGCCCGCGCAAGTGAACTGCGCGCCTGCGCAGATGTCGCACACACGTCGCGCAAAACCTTCTGCCAGAATCTGGAATTTTTGCCTTAAATCTGCGCGGGTTCTCCCAGGCCTGCGCGCCCGCACACCCCTCTTCTGCGCGCCCGCGCAAATGTTGCGCACAAGGCGCGCAAATGTTTCTGCCAGCTTCTATTTTCTGAGCTTCCCTGTGCGCGGGTTCTCCCAGGCTTGCGCGCCCGCGCACAGGGTCTTCATCAAAGTTTTCTCTTTAAATGCTCCTCATTCACTTCCAAGTCTCCAAACCCCAACTTAGCACCATATATAACACCAAACGGCCTCCAAATTCCCTGCAAACACGCACCAAAGACACAAATACAATCCAAACTCACAAATCCCAACAATCCAAAGTTGTAGATAGAAAAATGAAAGCAACATGAAGAGAAGAAAGTAGAAGAGGGTTAGAAACTCGGGTTGCCTCCCGGAAGCGCTTTTGGTTAGCGTTGTTAGCTCGACGTTCTTCGAGATGATTAAGGAGGGTGGAATTGACGATGCACATCAATTAGAGTAACTGAAATTGGTTCATCACTTGGGGATCCTTCAAAATAAGGCTTGAGGCGGTGGCCGTTGACTTTGAAAGGGGGGTGGTCATCTTGGAAAATTTCATATGCACCATACGGGAACACCTCCGTAACAATGTATGGCCCACTCCATCTTGATCGGAGCTTGCCCGGGAAGAGCTTCAACCTCGAGTTGAAGAGGAGCACCTTTTGCCCTTTGACAAAATTTTTCTTGATGATTTGAGCGTCGTGCCACGCTTTTGATCTTGCCTTATACATACTTGCATTCTCATAGGCACTCAACCACAACTCCTCTAGCTCATGCAACTCTAAAAGCCTTTGCTCCACCGCACTATGGAGATCCAAGTTGATTTGCTTGATCGCCCAATGAGCACGATGCTCCATCTCCAAGGGCAAATGACAATTCTTCCCATATACAAGCTTGTAAGGAGTGGTCCCAATTGGCGTCTTGAAGGCGGTCCTATAAGCCCATAGAGAATCAATGAGTTTAGAAGACCAATCCTTCCTCGTCCTAGCAACCGTCTTTTCCAAGATCACTTTGAGCTCTCTATTGGTGACCTCCGCTTGACCACTTGTTTGGGGGTGGTAAGCAAGCCCTCGCTTGTGAGTTACCCCATATTTATCAAGTAGTCGAACGAAAGTGTGGTGCTTGAAATGTGACCCCCCCATCACTAATAATTGCGCTTGGAACACCAAATCTTGGGAAGATCACTTTCTTGAAAAGGTTGACCACCACCTTTGAGTCATTTGTTGGAGAAGCTACGGCCTCCGCCCATTTGGACACGTAGTCAACGGCAACCAAAATATACTTGTTCCCTGGCCCTTGAAGTCTATAGCTCACACATCGAAAACTTCAAGCTCATGGATGGGGTTTTGCGGCATTTCATCCCTTCTCGAAATATTCCCCACACGTTGACATCTATCGCAGGTCTTGACAAACATCCAAGAATCCTTGAATAAAGAAGGCCAAAAGAGCATTGATTGAAGAACTTTTGAGGCGGTCTTTTGAGCACTCATATGCCCACCACAAGGAGAAGAGTGGCACATATGGAGAACACTTTGAACCTCGTCGTTGGGGACGCATCTCCTTAACAACCCATCAACCCCTCTCTTCAACAAAATCGGTTCATCCCAAATATATCTCTTTGCCTCGTGCTTGAGCTTTCGACGTTGTTGTGAAGTGAAATCCGGAGGTATGGCACCACAAGCCAAGTAATTCACAATATCCGCATACCATGGCGCTGACTTCACCTCAAGAACATATAGCACATCATCCCTTAGAGCATCCTCTATTGGCAAACCATCATCCTTGAACCTTGCACCGCCCAACCTTGAAAGGTGATCCGCCACCACATTCTCGGCTCCCTTCTTGTCTCTCATTTCATAATCAAAGTCTTGGAGAACTAAAACCCATCTCAAAAACCTTGGTTTAGCTTCCTTCTTCCCTATCAAATATTTGAGAGCCGAGTGGTCGGTATACACAATTGTCCTAGAACCAATGAGGTAGGTTCTAAACTTCTCAAATGAGTGAATAACCGCTAAGAACTCCTTCTCGGTGGTTGTGTAGTTTCGTTGGGCATCATTGAGAGTTTTGGAAAAATAATGTATGACATGAAGCTTCCCATCCTTTCGTTGCCCAAGAACCGAACCAATAGCCTCGTCGCTTGCATCGCACATGAGCTCAAATGGAAGAGACCAATCCGGACCTTGGACAATAGGGGCGGTGCAAAGGGCCTCTTTCAACCTACAAAAAGATTCTTGACAAGCATCATCAAATATAAACTCTTTATCTTGTTGCAATAGGGATGTGAGAGGCTTTGCAATCAAAGAAAAGTCTTTTATAAAACGCCGATAGAATTCGGTATGGCCAAGAAAAGATCTCACTTCCCTCACGTTGGTGGGGGGAAGAAGTTTCTCAATAACCTCTACCTTGGCTCTATCAACCTCAATGCCGGCATGGGAAATTTTGTGCCCAAGAACAATCCCACTTTCTACCATAAAATGGCACTTTTCCCTATTCAACACGAGGTTTGCCCTCTCACATCTTTCCAAGCAACGAGATAAATTAGATAGACAATCTTCATAGGTGGCTCCTCCAACGGAAAAGTCATCCATACAGACCTCTATCTCATCCTCAATCATATCACTGAAAATAGACATCATACAACGTTGGAATGTTGCGGGAGCATTACAAAGCCCGAAAGGCATCGTACGATACGCAAAAGTACCGTAGGGACATGTGAAAGTCGTCTTCTCTTGATCCTTGGGGTCAATCGGGATTTGGAAAAATCCCGAATACCCATCAAGGAAACAATAGAAGGAATGCTTTGTAAGCCTCTCCAACATTTGATCAATGAACGGTAATGGAAAATGATCTTTGCATGTACTTGTGTTAAGTTGGCGATAGTCAATGCACATGCGCCAACCGGTTACAAGCCTAGTGGGAACTAGTTGATCATGATCATTTTTCACTACCGTCATTTCCCCTTTCTTAGGAACAACTTGCACGGGAGATACCCAATCACTATGAGCAATTGGGTATATAATTCCCGCATCAAGAAGCTTAGCCACTTCCTTCCGCACAACCTCTTGCATGGAAGGGTTAAGCTTCCTTTACCTTTGCCTAACGGGTTTGGCATCTCCCTCTAGATCAATTTTGTGCATGCATAAAGAAGGAATTATACCTTTGATGTCATCAATGGTATAACCTAAAGCTTTCTTGTGTTTTTTCAAAACATTGATCAAGAGGGAGGTTTGCTCCTCCGTTAGGTTGGAATTAACAATTACGGGGAAAGACTCATTAGAACCAAGAAATACATACCTCAAGCCCAAAGGTAGAGGTTTCAAGTCTACCTTTGGTGCTCCCTTACCATTGGTGCTCTTCTCTCTTTCCTCAACTTGAAAGAGATCATGGGTGCGAAAAGCCTCTTCCTCCATGCTCTCATCCATGCACTCGCTCTTGCTCTCCTCTAGCAAATCCTCATAGAATTGAATGTCGTCCTCGTGAGCACCTAGCTTGGAATCATTCAACAATATGCTTTCTAGGGGATCGTTAGTAGCATGCAAATGGGAACGAGAAAATTCACTAAGCATGGTATCTAGAACATCTATTCTAAAGCATTCATCACTTGAGGAGGGTTGTTGCATGACATTATTCAAATCAAACTCAATTTAATCATTGTCAATTTTCAAAGATATTTTACCCTCCTTCACATCAATGATGGCCCTAGAAGTAGCTAGAAACGGCCTACCCAAGATAATAGGAATCCTCTCATCCTCATCCATCTCTAGCACATAAAAATCCACGGGGAATGTGAACTTTCCTACCCTAAGGGGAATGTCCTCAACCTTACCCATGGGAAACTTAATGGACCGATCCGCTAGTTGGAGAGTAATGTTAGTGGGGGGAAGGGTTCCTACACTAAGCTTTTGGTAGACAGAGTAGGGCATGAGACTCACACTTGCTCCTAAATCACACAAAGCTTTGTCAAATTCAATGCCATTAATAGAACAAGGGATGGAAAAGCTACCCGGATCCTTCAACTTGGCGGGAAGTTTGTTGGAAAGGATTGCACTACAATTGGCGGTCAAGCTCACCGTTTCACACTCAATAGATCTTTCAAAAAGTTAGAGTAATGGGGCATTTGTTTCATGGCATCAACAAAAGGAAGGGAAACATGAAAATTCTTAATCACATCCAAAAACTTCCCAAATTGAGCGTCAAGCTTAGCTCTCACAAATCTTTGGGGAAAAGGTAATCTCTCCTCTCTAGGTTGGAGATTTAGGGGCAAGGGGGTGGTTTCTTTCTCCTTTTGCACCTCAACATCCTTCTCCTTCTCAACATTAGAAGGCTCTTTGGTTCTCTCATCCCCTCTCTCTAACTCTACTTCATTTTGAGGTTCCTCCTCAACTAAGGGGTCACTCCCTACTACCTTTCCACTCCTTGTTGTCACGGCATACAAAGGTTTTGGGTTGACTCCTTGACTAGGGATAGTAGAAGAAGAAGAAGAAGAGGAATTAGAAGCAAGTTGAGCGATTTGGGTTTCAAGCATTTTCATATGAGCATTGGCTCGCTTTTTATCCTCCTCATTTCTCTTCTTTTCCTCCTCATGCATTTTCATAATGGCATCTAGCTTAGCCATCACGGGATCATTTGGAGGGGCCTCAATTTGAAGAGGTTGTTGAGGTGGAGGAAGTTGGGATTGATGGAAACCTGGAGGTCTATTGGTTTGGGCATAGTTAGAAACATTTTGGCCCCTATTTCCTCCGGTGCCTTGGTTGGGAACATTGCTTTGTTGATTGTTTCCCATGTTACCTTGATCACCAAAATTTTGATTTTAATTGTCATGGTATCGGGAGTTGGGTTGTTGGTTTTGATATCCATACCCCCTTTGGTTAGAGTAGCCTCTTCCATTGAAATTGGAAGGGCCTCCCCCACCATGGTATTGGTTACCATAGCCACCACCACTTTGGTTCCAACCACGGTTTCCACCTTGATTCCGATTCCCCATTTGATTGGAGTTTGGCCTCAAGTTCCCTACATTTTCCATTCTAGGGGCAAAATTCATAGCATTGACATCTTCCACATTATCATCATGTTCATAGGGAGGGGATTGAACTTCACAAGCATACACACAATGGGAGGTATCATGATCATAGGTTTCACAATTTGAGCAAAACATGCATCCTTGAGGCATTTTATTATAAGAAGAGGGGGAAGAAGTGGTCATACCATTGCCTCCCTTGGTTGAAGGGGAGGTATTACCATGAGGGTTGGACCTTTGTTTCATCATTTCGTCCATTTGCTTGGCCATCTTGGAGATTTGGGTAGAAAGGTTGTTGATTGCGTTGGCTTGCTCCAATGCATAGACACCCTTGCTAGAGGTAGCCTCCCTTTCTCCTTCATACCAATCATCATAATGCTTTAAGGCCTCCTCTATGATGCATTCCACTTCATCCTCTCCTTTGTTCATGATTGGACCGCCGGCCGCGGCATCTAGGCTTGTTCTCCCTTGAGGTGTGAGACCTCCATAGAAAGTGTGGATGAGTTGATACTTGGGTATCCCATGATGTGGGCATTGACGTTGAAGCTCTTTGTACCGGTCCCATCCCGCACTTAGAGTCTCACCACTCTTTTGGCGAAAACCTTGAATTAAGGATCGAGCCTCGGCGGTCTTCCTATGGTTATAAAATCTCCTCAAGAAAGCCGTAGTTACTTGGTCCCAAGTTGTGAGAGAGTTATGGGGCACCTCCTTCTCTAGCCATTCTAGACCTCTCCCAATTAAAGAAAATGGAAACATCTTGAGGCGGATATACTCTTGAGTCACTCCATTGGCTTTGATCGTGTAACAATACTTCTCAAATTCTTTCAAATGCTCATGAGGGCTCTCAAATTTTCCACCCGAGAATTGTTTCCTCTCTATTAAAGCAATCAAATTGGGCTTGATTTCGAAATTGTTGGCTTGAGTGGTAGGGGTTAGGATCCCACTTTGGGCTCTAAAGGCTTCGGGAGCCCCAAGACGACTCAAAGGTGTATTCTCTCCCATTTTAGAACCTTCTTCACTTTCGGACTTAAAGATTGAAAAGGGGTTGATTCCGGGACTTGATGGTGAATTAGGACTATCTAAGTCTTCACTTGAGGGTGAAGATGGTGGAGTATCTTCCAATTCTCTTACTCCTTCTTTCGTTGGGGTGTGAGAATTTCTACTCCTCGCTCTCGCTTCTCTTCGAAGTAAGGACAAAGATCTCTCTAGCTCCGGATCGATGGGAATCAAAGACCTTGAGCGGGTTCGTCCTCTGTTCATACAACAAAGCTAAGGAGAACGTAAACACTGACAACTAACAAGTAGTAGCAAATACTAACAAACAAGGAATGAGATAGTCTCAAATAAAGTAATGAAAAAGCAATGGAAGCTAATAAACGCGTCGTCAATTGTCTATCCCTAGATCAAATACAATTTATACAACCTAAACAAACCTAATACCAGTATAAGGCAAGCATAGGGGTCGAACCACAAGGAGACATGCATAAACACCGCATTCACTACTTAAGACTTAAGCTATCTCGGGACAAGAAGTGTGAATAACTAAGAGATTAAACTAAAGATTAAGAATGATTAAAGATCAATATAAATAAACACCAAGGGAAGTGGGTAGATGTAGATGTCACTTGATCATGCAATAACACGGAAGCAAAGCAATGGTAAACTAAACATGCAAGAATATCGAAATAAAGCTCGATTTAACCGCCTTCCGGGGTTAATCGATTTCTCCTAACATAGCCTCTATGTTTCCACACTAGAACCATATATTAGAAGGTGCAATCAATGAACTATCGATAGCAATGAACCTTAACTAAGTCAACTTCCGTTTCTTGTTAGCAAAGATTCACCTTTAATCAACCAACAATGTGCACTTGCAAGAAGATTAAAGAATATCAAACATGCAAAGACTTTAATCACCATTAACATAACCCCAACATCATAAGCATGAATCAATTAACAACTACACCATCCCCACACCCTTGGCTAGGTGACTACTCACAAATCATATTGAAGACAATATCAATCATCAAATCAGTAAGCATCAACATGATCAATAAGCAAAGAAGGAAAATCAAAATAAGAAAACAAAACTAAATACAAAAGTAAAGAAAGAGAGTAAGAGATTGCTCATTAATTGAAGATGAAGATTTAAAAAGATTCAATCAAGCTCCTTCTTCAATATCCAAGTTCATCAATGAAAATCCACACTTTCTCTCTCTACTAATGAAGTTTCTCTCTCTAGATTAGGGTTTAATTATTTCTAAGATAAGGCTAGATGATGCATTAATCTACCCTACGACCTATATATATAGGTCCCTTAAAAGATACAAAAATACGAAATAAAAAAAACTGAAACTCAGCGGTGCGCGCCCGCGCATATACACTGCGCGCCTGCGCAAATGTTGTGCGTGCGCCCTCGCAGATCTTGTGCGCCCGCAGATCTGTGGGTACGGGGAATTAGACCCATGGATGCGCGCCTTCTCCCAGCATTCTGCGCGCTCGCGCTTGAAGAGTGTGCGCCCGCACATAAAGCGTGCACAGGGCGCACACAACTCCCTGTTTTGGGTCTACTTCTGCTGCTGTCTTGTGCGGGTTCTCCCAAGGCTGCGGGCCCGCACATATTAAAGGCGCGCGCCCGCACACAAAGCGCGCACAAGGCGCACAAAACCTTTTGTTTGTGTTCTGTTCTTGAAGCATTCCTGCGCGGGTTCTCACAGTGCTGCGCGCCCGCACACAGGGGATTTTGGGGTTGAATTACTCTTCTTCCAATGCCTTGATTCCTACAAAACAAAAACAAAGAAAACAAGGAGAAAGGCAGACAAAGAAAATAAGAACAAAAAGGAGAGAAAAAGGGGGCAAACAAGCTACAAATGGGAGGGAAAAGCCGTAAAAAGAGCACTAAATTGCGGCATAAATGCCACTCATCAATACATGTTTGATCCTCCTTCATATCACTTGACTTAGTTGGTTCGACCTCCCAAATTACCATTCTCCATTGCAATTACATGTGGATCCATTCCCCTAGTGTCTTTTATATTGATTTTATACAAGTTTATTGCATTGATTAGCTCTAGCTCTAGTTCTTACCATAAACCCCGCATTTGACTTCGGAGTAGCTTGACTTTAGGCAATATACATTCAATTTCCATTCCTTTGGGTTCGACCTCGACTTACCACTACACTTCCATAGGGGTTTGTTGAGTTATAAATATTGTTTGATTGGGTGGGGAGGTAGCCCAACGACCTACCGTTTCCGCGCCCATCAAAAAGTCCCTCAAAAAAGGCATTTCTGGTTGGAATTTGGCTAAAATCACAGTCCAAAAGGGGCGAAATCATTTCCAGAACGCTTTTTCCACCCAAAATTTACTATTTTTGGGCGAAAATCTAGGTTCTGGGCCAAAATTCGCATTAAATACGGGATGAAAAATAATAGAACCGAGCCACTAATCTAATTAGCAACTTAAACCAGAAAAATAAGCCATAAATAACCTTGAAAAACATGTTAATAAAAATAAAAGAGCGGGGCTCCGATACCGCTGTTGGGGTTTGGTGAGTCCGACTCACCGCGGAAAAAACCCGAGCCAAGGATCCACTCGCAATAAATAAAATCACAAATGCATAACAAATAAACACGAAGGGCAGAATAGGAAATATACCTTTGGAGCGTGCTTCGCCCGACCGAATGGGCTCTTACATGAAAGCTTAGCCCCAAAAACACGATAGCCTCCAACGGAGATCCACCCGCAAAAACGACTACCGACTTTTAAGTCCGTTACCTCGGGGTTAGCGAGGTCCGACCAAAACCCGAGTATTATATGAGTTTATGGGTTTTTGCAAATGCAATGCCTTATTGAGCTCCTACTCAAGCACCATTCCCAAAAACCCAAGCTGGGTATTTATAGGGAATGGTGAGAGTGGGAATTCTTCTCCCATCAATGTGGGACTGAAAGAATTCCTCATTTTATTTTAAAGCTAAAATAAAATAAGTAAGCAAACTAGTAATAAATCAACAAGTGTCATCAATGTATGTAAAGGGAAGTGAGGACCACTTGGAGAAGGGGGGACCAAACTTGCTCCCCACTCTCTTCCTCTCCTTGTGCCACATGTCCCTCACATTCAAAGCCTTCACCTTAGTCCACGGCCCAACAACCCGGCCTAGCCAAGCCCCGCACCATGCGGGATGCCGCTAGCATGCCTCGCACATAGCGCGGGCTGCTAGCTGCAGCGCGCCAGCACGCCACGCACTAAGTGCGGGCTGCTGGCCGTAGCTTGCTAGCAAGCCTCACACATGGTCCGGGCTGCTAGCTTGGCTAACCCCCTAGCATTTGGTGTTCCAAAGCTAGGGGTATTTTAGTCATTGTTGATTTATTATGATTTTTGTCGTCTCGTCTTTTATTATTTTCGACTCGACTTCCGACGCTCAGTTTCGACGCTCTAAGCTCGAATTTCCGACGTCTAAATATTTATTACTCACGGGACTCATTAATTCCTTCCGAATTAATTCGTCGTGTCGGTTCGTTAATTGCTTGGGTATGACCCAAAGGGTTCAGTCAAGATTAAGGTGTAATATTAATTATACATTAATATTACTGATCGGAAGCGGCCTCCACCCAAGCATTTCGATCACTTAAAGTTACTGAATATATTAGCTTTCTAATAATTCTGAACCCACTACCTGAATAATACACTTGTTCGAAGGACACCATTCGTTTCACTTACAGGTGGGCTGCACGGCCATAAACTTCATTTAGGGTCTCAAAATTCACTCCCCCTAGATTCCCTTGAAGGGTTAAGGTTAGACCTTGCTCAAATCTTTGAGCCTTAGCTTAATGGTTTTAGTAGGGACTACTTCCGGAGCAAACCTCACCAACTCAATGAACTTGTTGTAGTATTCACTGATTGACATGTTCCCCATTCTCAGTTTGGTAAACTCCATGCACTTCTGCTTTCTAAGGTAGGAAGGGTAAAACTTCTCTCTTAGGGTTTCCTTGAACTCATTCCACCCAATGTATGGTCTTTTAAACAGCTCATCTTTTCTTAAGGCCCCCTATAAGTCAGCTTCTTCCCTCAAAGAGTAAACCCCATTGTTCACCCTCAGCTCACTTGGGCAATTGATAGCATCAAACAACTTATCAAACTCCCTGATCTAGGTTTCAAGGCTGGTTGGGTCCTCCTTTCCCAAGTAAATAGGTGGCTTAGATGTAGCTACCCTCTTAAAGACTTCACTATAGGAATCAAGCTTAGGATTTTGGTGTTCCCTTTTCACCACTTTCGTGATGTTCTCAGTGATATGGGTTAACTACTTAAGGACCTTTCCAACTTTGGAGGGCGCTTACTCCTTAATTGATCCTTGATTCTTGGAGACATAATTCCTGGGTATAATTATCACACTTTGGAAATCTAAACAATTTCTACTCATACAAGCATTTAATTCTCTTAATAACATAGAGAAAATTCAAATAAGAATAAATTTCATATTATTAATAATTAATAAAGAGTACAACTTTTGTCATCTAGACAATTATTCAAAAGCAATAACATAGTCATAATTTAATCATTCAAGTCATAATTTAATCATTCAAATAGCACTCTCAGCATAGCCATCTTCACTTGGATCATAATCAGGATCCTTTCGCCTATCACTTGGTTCAGTCATAAAGGTAGGGATGTAACCACTGTAGCTTGGGGTACAGCCTGACGAACTTGACCCAGATTCACTTTGGTTGTTGTCCGGGCCAGGGTTATAGGTTGGACTTTTAGTTGGGCTCACATGAAGTTGGCTTGAAGAAGAAATGTGTTTTTGGGCTTTTGAGCATGTGGCTTTTTCTTTAGCAACTTGGGCACGAGTTCTGGGCCTTTTAGCAATGTGGAAGTGGGCTTTTGGGCTAGAATGTCTTGAAGATTCGAAGCTCAAATATTGTCTAAGAGAACGTTAATGCTTGTTTCTACCAAGAGGTGGTATGGACTCATCACTAGATTCCACACACTCATGTCCCGTGTTTGGGTATGAAAAAGGTACTTGGGCATTTAAGAAGTACATTTGGTCATTAGGTCCAAAGGTGCGGTCTTTTGGGATCGTGGGTTTTTCACAACTTTCCTCCTAGGTTCATACTTGCGCTTCACATAGTGCAAGTCCCTCTTAAGGCTAGACATGGTTGCTAACCACTTCCCTTCATGATGATGCTTCTCATTCCACATCTCATCTTCTTTGAGTACATCTGTAACACCCCGACCCCAAACAAATTAGGGAGGGGCCTATTGTCACTAAATGCGCATCGAGGACCAACAACTCTCCCCACAAACCAACAAAAGTCCTTCCGACGCATTTTGTCCTCACTCATGCGCACCCCAGGAAAACTTCCCAGAAGGTCACCCATCCCAAGACTACTCCCAGCCAAGCACGCTTAACTATGGAGTATTCTTAGCAAATGAGCTTCCTAAAAGGAAGATGCATCTTGTTGATATGAGTAGTATATCAAACTCCTTTAAAGCAATCATGAGGGGTATTACATACACCCCCACTTGAGAACGGCAACGCCCTCGTTGCGCTTGGAAAGCTAGGGACTCCAGTATTACGCCTAATGGCAACTTGGTAGCCAAAGTGTTACATCCAGTCTGGCTATGGCCATATGGCCCCAGAATTCTCCCCCGCTAGACTATTAACATAGGATTAATTATCCATGGTCAGCACGCGGTCGCAGGGTTGCTCTGATACCATTTGTAACACCCCGACCCCAAACAAATTAGGGAGGGGCCTATTGTCACTAAATGCGCATCGAGGACCAACAACTGTCCCCACAAACCAACACAAGTCCTTCTGGCGCATTTTGTCCTCACTCATGCGCACCCCAGGAAAACTTCCCAGAAGGTCACCCATCCCAAGACTACTCCCAGCTAAACACACTTAACTATGGAGTATTCTTAGCAAATGAGCTTCCTAAAAGGAAGATGCATCTTGTTGATATGAGTAGTATATCAAACTCCATTAAAGCAATCATGAGGGGTATTACAACATCCCCATATTTGTCAAAGAGAGGTTGGTATTTCTCAATTCTAGGCAAATGGGCCAAGGCCAAAAGGACCATCCAAGGTTGTTGGATCATGGATTCCTCACCACTCTTCTCATAAAGGGTCAAGGAGGAAGTACAAATTCTAGTCATGAATTCACTAACTGTGACTCCACTATCTTTCAAGTAATGAATGTCAAAATATTGGTGTCTCATTGCATCGATCAATCATTTTCATCTGTTTCACACACACATGCAAAACAATTAATTAAATTTCAAATCACACAAACAATACAATTCAAAATCCATTTGCAATAAGCAATTCATAACTCAATCAACCAATCATAACTCAATATTACCCAACCATGGGTAATGACTCAAAAATTTTGGACCTCTTGACCAAACCCTAAGGTGTTTTAACACCAAATTTAATGCACACATAATCGCATACTCAAGTTTCAAATAATTTTAATTCTTTTTATTTTCAAAAATAACAATTAATTAAATTTCAAATCACACAAACAATACAATTCAAAATCCATTTGCAATAAGCAATTCATAACTCAATCAACCAATCATAACTCAAGATTACCCAACCATGGGTAATGACTCAAAAATTTTGGACCTCTTGACCAAACCCTAAGGTGTTTTAACACCAACTTTAATGCACACATAATCGCATACTCAAGTTTCAAATAATTTTAATTCTTTTTATTTTCAAAAATAATAAATATGTACTTGAATCAAGATTAGAGAACGGTCAAGCCTGCGTCTCCCAGGAAAATTACCTACGACGTTGAGATTAGCCTTTCCTAGACATAGAGACGTAACCATTATAGGCCTCCATAGAGAACTCGAGAATCTTTTTCTCCTTCATCTTTCCACAAATAGGAAAATAGTTTTTAAGTAAACTAAAGCTTTGACTCACATACAAATGCGAAACTCTATCTATCCTATATGCCGTCTTAAGTCTACCCACAATTTTATTACTATTCCAATTTTAATCTTTTTAGGACCTTGAAAACTGATACCACTTTCTAACACCCCTAAATCTGTCTCTACGAAAATACAAGTATGATACGTATAATTATACCATAGAGATAGACTTAGGCGTATCACCACCGCGTGATTATGCAAGGCTTACTCAAACTTACTAAAGTCAACCAATACCTAGCAGCGGAAACTCAAATACTCTTCTTTATTAAAAATAACCATAAATAGTAACCATTGTCATGAGTACTCAAAAATAAAAAAAGGACCAAATATTCCTAATTTACTGAAACCAATCCCGGGACTCTAATGCATCATTTATTGACTCCACCTGTAAATAGGCAACACTACTTATTATTACGGTAAACAAGGCGAACCAAAACAAAACAATAAAAACGGGTTAGCAGAATATGCTAAGTACAACAAGTGCAAGATAATTAAATTCACTTTATTCGCAAACATGCTTTAAAATCAAATTCCAATAAATAATCCAATAATTCCAAACTCATGATTCAAAACCAATTCTTAATATTCCAATACCAATAATCAATAAAACCAATTCCAACTATTTAAAACCAAATCATCATATTAAAAATGATTCCTCATATGAAAACCAATTCCTCTCCCAAATGTGCACACCCCCCAAGCTAGTCTCCTTTTGTTACAAGGATATTCTTGAGGAAAGACCTGATCATGCAAAGTCCAAGGCCTTATCAATAAACCCAACCAGCATAGTGGGGTTACCAACATGCTCATAAAGCATAAATAATAATAATTTAATGATTCAAAAATCCTCTTTTAAATCCAATAATTTAAACCTTTGATAATAATATTTCAAACTCCATTTTAATAAATTCAACATGCTTCCAATATCAACCCTTTTTAAAACATGGATAATAAATCAATTAATCAAAACATGATATAAAATCAATACTTTAATTTATTTATCAAAACCAATTTATTTAAACATACTTTCATTTCGTAAACCATAATTTAATACAATTTAATTCAATTAATCATAAATCATTCAAACATGTCTATTCATATCGTTCACTTTCAAGGTATCTAGCCACCTAACGTACCTTGATCCTGGCTTAGCAAAACACACCAAAAGAAACCTCAAGGATCTTGATCAAAAATACCCTACAAATAAATAAAACCTTAATTAATATAAGGTTAACAAATAATCACAATTAATTAAATTAAAACCTCCCAACTATATGTACATGAACCCTTTTGAACTAAATCAACAAAAACATTATTAAAATCTGATTTTATATAAATAAAACTACTCATAATAATTTTATATTAATCTCCCATAATAATAATAATAGTTTAATAAGAGAAACAGGAGAAGAAGTATAATAAACCAAGGAAGAGAGGAAGGAGGAAGCGTGGCAAGGGCAGCAGCACGACGACAGGTGGCTGCTGCCGATGGTGGCTGGTGGCGGAAGGTGGCGCCGGTGGTGGAAGGTGGCGCACGGTGGTGGTGGTTGGCGCAACAAGAGAAGAAATAGAACAAGAATTAATTAGAGAATTTGAGAGAGAATTATGAGAATTTTGTGTGAGGTTTGATCATGAATTAAAGGGGTATTTATAGGCTAGTATGATCATGAATTATGGTAGGAAAATGTAGGAAGAATTATGGTAATTAGGGTTTAAGAGATTACTTGGAGAAGTGAGTAAAGGAATTTAGTAAAATCTTGATATTAAGGTGATTGTGCATACTTGAATATGGAAGGTATGTATTTCATGATAAATATTAAGGAAATTCGAATTAAGGAGGATATAAGGTAGGAAAATAAGATGGCCAAGTATTTAAGAGTTGTAAAAATAGAATTAAGGAAAAAGAGAGATTTTACGGAGATAATTAAAATACAAATTACCAAATCAATTTTCCCAAAATCCACTAGGGGTGGCCGTAATTTTGAGCTTTCCTAAGCTCATATTTTCGGCCCTCCTCTTTAGTACTTAGGAAATTATTTCGCTAGTTTTAAGGAATTAAAATAATTGAATAAATTATATTTATTGTAATAAATAATTAATTAATAAAATACCAAATATTCACCAAATAATTTAACTAATAAAATCAGATTTGCACACTAGAAAATCCGAAATTGTTAGTCAATTAAATGGGATTTTTGAGCCTTATTAAAATAATAATAAATATAGCTTTTGCCTTAATTAAAATATCCAAAATAATCCGATTTTTAAAATAGGATAAATGGATAATAAATCTTATCCAAAATAATGATTAGTTTTCAAAATACTTTTGGCGCCAAAATTCAAATATTATTTTGGCGCCAAATAATAAATTTACTAAAATACCCTTTTTATAAAGTGATTCCTAATTAATTAAATAGGAAAATGCGTATGAAAATACGGGGTATTACACCATGTCAGCCAAGGAGAACCCCAGCCAACGCAGCAACAGGTTCCCTTATAGGTCAGTCGGTGATAACCCCAACCAACGCACACCGCAGCTAAGGAAAGAACCCAGCCACGGCGCCACCAGCACCTAGCTGTTTTAGTCGGGCGCTTGAACCTTGGTTCAGCCACCTGCGTTTGTTAGCTGCAGCAGGCGGCAGTGGAAAAGTTCCACTACGCTGCTGCCGCTCTGCCACCTGCGCCCTCCCTGCCCTTCTCTTCGACTACTTGGGCAACCACCGTGGTGCACTTGACGCGGTCCGTCCACCCAGCCACGGCTGCCCCCGCTAAAATTTAATATGTCTCCTTTTTTTTAGAGTTTTAATTTAATTATACAACATTTGTACAATTAAATTAGATTGGGTCTATTGAATTAAAGCACAACATTTATGCCTAATTCAACTTTGAAATTAAATTCACAATCCAATTTCAATATTAGGGTTCTTCACAAAATTAATTCAAATTTAATTTAACTCTTAAATTAAAATATTGATTATACAAAAAATCATATTTTATGTATAAAATCAGTTCAATTAAATTTATGAAGCATAAAATTTTAAAAAAACATCAAAATTAAGCACAAAAATAAAAATTTTAGGGCTTTATTTCAATTAAAATTTTCGAAAAAATTAGGGCTTAATTCGGATTTTCCTAGAAAAATTGAGCAATTTAAATCATATTTAAACAATTCCAAAAATAAAATCTCCATTTAATATAAATATTAAACCATAATTAATTATTCTTCTTCCTAATTGAATTAAAATTGTGGACTCTCAAAGAATTGTAGTCAATATGCGTAAATGCAATAGGCTAACTGATACCACTATAGGAGTTTATAGGTACTTATTGCGGAATAAACATGAATCACATTAATACAGCACCTAAACCAAAGATCATTGCATAACACATAAAGAACATATAATTGTACCTTTGAAGCGTGATTCCACGTGCTATCGAGCAAGAACAATGGGAGATAAAGAACCCCAAGCGTGATTCCTCTACTTGGTCCACGGGCACAAGCTAAACCTCCACTAATGCTAGTTAGTCGTGATTGAACGCTTCAATCAACCTTCAACAGAGAAGAGAAACTAACTAACCATGAACCGCCAAGAAAACCACCACGAACCACCACCTATGGGCGCTGGCCGTACGAAGGTGAGGGGAGAGGGAGAGTCGTGAGTGAGGAGAGTGTTTAGGGTTTTGGAACATGGTTGCCTTTATGTCAAATTTACTTTAAGGTAATTATGATTTATTGCAACCCTAGGCATGGATCTTATTTACAGATCATATCTCTAAATAAGTGTCCATGTCAAGCCCAAACACCTTATCCCAAACACACTACTCAAGCCCAACACTCTACATGGTATGTCATAATCTCATGAGGCCCATTAATGGGCCTCTTACTTGTTTAACCCAATACCCTTGTTGTGTGACCTTATAGGATCCATTCAATTGGCGTTTAGACTATTTAACTAGCTCAAAGATCATTTGTCATATCTAGCACCAAACAATGACAACCCAAAAGAATGAACTTATTATCTCTATAATAGTGATCCTTGATATATCTAGCATTTCCACTTATCAAAGACATAACTCCTTCAATTGTCCATTGCAGCCAAAGTGACATTGTTTTGATTGTTTTGCTCTACCGTGTTTACTCTGGTAGTGAGCACTTACATCATGGTAGACAAGCTCTCGATGGACTTATTAATGCTCTCAATATCCTCCTTGGAATCCATTGGTTTAAAGTAACTAGAGATGGACTTTATGGAGATGATTGTGGTGGTTTTCTTGAACGTCTCATAGGTATAAGAGGTTATTTAGGTAGTGACTCAAACTATAACAATCTACCCCTGCTTCTTGACCAAGTGATGTGACATTGAAAC
Organism: Chenopodium album; assembly: GCF_948465745.1. Taxonomy (NCBI): domain Eukaryota; kingdom Viridiplantae; phylum Streptophyta; class Magnoliopsida; order Caryophyllales; family Amaranthaceae; genus Chenopodium; species Chenopodium album. The sequence continues at coordinate 21,256,929 of NC_137858.1, read as the reverse complement.
AAACGCACCTTTAATGACTAGACACAACCTTGACCCATCCGGATAATAAGAAGGAAAAAAAAAGTTTTGAAAAGAAAGAAGCATGTATGGGAGGGTACTATCCGACTTACTCCTAAAAAAGCTGAAAAAACGCTATACATTCCTAATGTACGGTCACGAACAAAATAGTGCATGAATCAAGGAAAAGTGTGTGAACTTGACATGACTTGTGATTTATTAAGTGAGGTTATGGACGCGTGTTATGACCGTATAGCTAGACATGACACCAAACTGGACATATGAACCACATGAGTACGCACAAAAGCCTAAAATAGACTGACAGGACACCTTTCCTGAGCACCGTGTCACGGTTCTTACTATCATGACATGGTGCAGTATACCGTTAAACGGTACAAAGCACCGTGTCACGACAGTACACACCGTGACGCGGCAGAGATGCCGTGACGCGGTGTACAGTTCCAGGGCCAGTATTGTGATTTTTTCCAGATTTAAATCGATTTTAGGTCCGTACTAGTTACTATGTGGAAATAAAAACCCTCGGTCATAGGTTAGTCCAAAAAACAAAATGAACAAACACATGTGGGTTAGCACCAAATAAACCACGTAGCATTTAGTCACAATGATGCAAAAAATGTTCTCAACCTAAGGTCAAGATCTATGTTCGACTATGGTCAAGATTTTTGGTGTCAAAGGGTACCGTAGTTAAGAGTTTGGACGCGTTATAAAGGCAGCCTCCCATGAGGGTGTATGCCAACGGGCTGCTCCGCGAGTTCGTGATGAAATCGAACTCGACTCCATGGTTCAAGTGGATTTAATAACTTAGATGAACCTTTATTACCATGAGAGTTTTGGGGTTGATAGAGATTAAATCCCCCGGAGCTAAGACGTATGTAGAACACACACGTTTTTTCAAAAAAATCGCAGGAAGCCGATTGTGAAAAAGTAAAATAAAGCCACTAGAAAGATTTCAGGACTGTCGTGACACGGCAGAATGTTGCGTGCCACGGTGCTGAACACCGTGTGACGATGTTGTGTGCCATGACATGTCAGGTTCTACCATGGCGCGGTAATCAAGAAATCTGACTGGTGCCTCTTTTTTTTTCGTTCGCAATCAGGTTATCAATTTTTTCCTACGGGACAGATTTAATAGCGACGTTAAAACGTCTTGTGCGAAAATGCCAAATTAATCACTGGAATACGATTCAAGAATCTTTCAAGTCTCATCCACTCATCTTAATTAAATACCGATCACTCAAATCGATAAATAACCAAGAATCCTCCCTAGTGGAGTCGGCAAAGTGTAGGCATCGTTTGAAGTGCGCCTACGTTAAAGCATTTGGTGAATATGCTTGGCACTCATAGGAAGTTGGAATTGACATTACGATTAGGGACAATGATTAGGGAAAAGGAAAGTAGGGAGTCGCCAGCAAGTTTTTGAGAAACTTGTAAACCGTTCACAAATCATTAAAGGAAACCACGATTAAGGGACAACGAAAGACAACAACGATTGACCCGTGAAGTTTACACCCCATTCATAATCCAAGACTTTACTAACTCCATATGGTTCGGAACCACGAAAGGAGGATCGGAGATGATGGTACGAAGTGAGTCGTGGAGTCACATTCGCTCGTATTGCCTTCTACTCGATTCTTATAGTGAAAATAATTCATGTGATCTCAAAGGCATACAAACAAAATATTTAATTTGCTCTAAACTATTGCGATGCTTAAATGGTTCAATTTTAATGCACACGAAATTCTAAAATTTTTATGACCACTTTGATTAAATAACAAGATTAAAGGAACCTAAACTGGTTGTCCAAATTATCTTATTAGTCGTGATTTTCAGTTACATATTCCCTTTAACATGCAATATGTTGATCATAAATAATAATAGAATCAACAATAATATTGGAAGCAATTTAACAATAATCCAACAATATAAGAACCGTTAGAAAAATAATAGAAATAAAAGGAACATGATTTCTTACTTTGATTTTGCTTGTTTGCAACTATATAAACAATAAACACGTTAGTAACTTCAAGGAAAATTAATAAATCAACAATTTCATTAAATTAAATAGAGTTGATTTAGGGCCAAACCCTCAAACAATTCTACCTTTCACGCCGTGGTTTAAGGGCAGAACCTCGGGTAAAGTACGAACTCCTAGGAGTGCTTAAGGACGGTAATTTGAATGAATAAGGTAGGCTAGTGTTTAGGCTAAAGAATAGAAGAGAGAGTGAGAGTATTCATTGATGCCCCGAACATCAGAAATGAGGGGGTATTTAAAGGGAAAATGAGTAGAGGGAACACACGGAACCCTAAAAAGGATAAAAACCCTACAAAGACTGCCACGACACAGCAAATAATGGCGCGACACGGCACAAAATCCCGTGACACGGGAGAAACTTGTATGACACGGGAAATAAATAACCTACGGGAGTTAAAACACGTGAATGGTTTACGCATAGAAGACACGGAGCTGCCCCCTGTCACAGGGTGGGCACCATGGTACGACAATATTCCCTGTGTCGCGGCATAGTTTCCCGTGACACAGGGGAATCCTGCTTCCATTTTTCTGTCCAAATGCATTTTAACCCTAAATAGGTTCAGCATTTTTAAGTGCCGCTTCATAATTTCGGGTTGTTTTAGGTTTATTATTTATTTATTTATTAGGCTAAAATAATAAACAATGTGAAATGAATAAAAAGTTTTGGGCCAAAATAAAAATTGAACTATGCTTTGTCTAATTATTAGTACTGATCCGTTGACTATTTTATGAACTGAATGAATTTTAAACACTCCCGGGATTAAATATTCAACCTGACCAATAATGGCAGTGAAAGATTGTTTATCATCGGGTTTAATTATGGGGAGACATCTTTAGGTGTCTACACTACGTATTACAATCACATAATTAATCTATCGGTATTAAATTGCATCTCTCGAATCTTGACTTAACCATTTATAAATTACCCTACCTATTGAAACTAACCCTAAGCATCAATTCTAATCTCTTGAATCTCAAATCAATATTGCTAAACTCATACAAATTAAATCTGGCCAAATCTAATTGCATAGGATTAAATCAATCAATAGGAAATTAATCAAGCTTTGACGATCAATAATAAATTAACTCCTTCATATTATTCATGGATCCCCACAATCCTAGAATTAAACTACTCGTGCATAATTAAATCTAAACTGTTTAAACCAATTAAATAAAGCATAATAAAAAGCAAGAATTAAGAGAAAGAGAATAATAGTATTAAAGTAATAAGAGAGAAAAGACAGAAAGAAAAAACTAAAAGAAACTAAAACTAATCTAAAAACTAAAACTAAGAAAACCTAAGCTAAGAAATTACCTACCCCAAACTCCTACGTATTCCATCCTTAAATAAGAAAGGAAAAGGAGTTCCACTTAAACTAGGAGTCTTTGACTCCAGAAACAACTCCGTGAAATTGGGCTTTATATTGTTGAGCCCAAACAACGAAATCACGCTGACATTATTATTGTAACATCAAGCGCCCAATCGGGCCACAGTTCGCTCGATCGGGCCCGACTCTCTCTCAGCCTACAAAGTTGATTTTATCTTTGCACTTTTCTTCATTGGGCCCCCTTCACTTGCATGCTTGGCTTGAGAATCTAAGTAGTTGTGGCCTTTTTTTTAGAGTCTCAAACAGTAAGCCTCTTTACTTGAATCGAGCCCTTAATCAGCAAACTAAATTCCTTTAATTCGGTCTTGGGCTTAAAATATTTGGTCATAAAATACGATCCAACTCCAATATCTTTGTAGTGGTTCAATGAGCTTGGGAATTGTCATAATTCTGCAAATTCCTACAAAATAATACCAACTCTACAAAAAAACTAGAAAACGTATATTAGTAATAAAAATAGCTCCAAAGAGCTCAAATAAGCACAAATATGATCGTGGGACGGGGAATAAAATATATAAAAAATAGACTCATCAACTAGGCCGATTCCTGTCAAAATCAGGAGATAAGTACCGATACTTCTTCCAAACTATTAAGAAGAAAGCAATGTTCAAGTGGACCGAGGAGGCCGAGGAAGCCTTTGTACAACTAAAAAGTTATCTGCATACATTGCCTCGGCTCATCAGTCCACTCAAAGATGAAAAGCTGTATATGTATCTTGATATTTCAGATAACTCCTTAAGTGTCGTTAATCTGCTTGAAAGGGACGGCCAACAGATCCCAGTCTATTTCATCAGCCACGCACTGCGAAATGTTGAGCTTAGGTATCCACCCATTGAGAAGTTCGCCCTAGCCTTGTGTAGACACCCATTTGTGTCTCCCCAAAACCAAACCCAGTGATAAATGCCTTTCGCGTCAAACCATAATCGAATGAGGTGAAAGTGTGGAAAAGTCAAGTGTTGCGGTTAGTTTTTTATTAAATTCTTTCTTTCTGTGTTCGAAAACCCACTCTATTTTATAAAAACGTCCAACCCAGTTTAGTTTGGTCCATGATAAGGGTCCAATAATGGTGTAGATGGATGGGGCTTTAAAAGACCTTTTCAACGATATATTATAAGCCCAATTCCGATGAATAATGAGGAAGTTATGGCCAAAATACTAAACTGGGCCCAAACCGGATTTTACCTACGACCCAATGATCATGAGGAGGGTCCAAAGGTTTAATCCTATTCCTAAACTAATTAGGATTGATTATAATCTTCTATAAGTTTCTAAAATATCTTAATTATCCTTTTTGAAAAGATAAGATCATGGAATTTGATTTAAATATAAACTTTCCTTTTTAAAAACTTTCCTAATTCTATTCGGATTTAAACATGTCCAAAGATAGTCAGATATTATTTTCGTGCCTCATATTTTTGATTCAAATTTTATATGGTTGGATAGATATTGAAATTATCTTTCCAATGATATATTATAATATTAAATCCGATTTGTAACGAAAAAGATATGAAAGGAATACGAAACTCTATCCAAAACTAACACCCTTTCACTATTTCGGCCATATCTTTTTAATCTGATTCCAATTGCATTAGAAAGTAAACTTCAAGATCTTTCCAACGACATATTATATGACTTATTTGGACTTCTAGATCAAAAGATATGATAAAAACAAAATCTGCAAAAACTGTCTCTGTCGCCAAACGACAGGCTTGTCGCCTCGCGACAGGATAAATTTCTAGCGACAGGTCTAGTTTTCTGGCGACAGAGTGGATTTTTATTCCTTATCAAATTCTATGATTTTCCGGACTATTTTCCTATAAATAGGGTCCTCGACCTCCGTTTTTATTCATCAACTTTCATCAATTCTTACTATCAATTCTCTCTATTTTTTCTCTCTAAGCAATATAGCTTAATTCTTTTCTCTCTCTCTTTCTAAACTAGCTTTTTGCAAACACAATTCCGCATTCACAAGACTTAGAGTCACTTAGCCAAGTTCGAAGTTGCCTTCGCCCTAGACGTGCAAGGTTCAATATTTTCTGAGGGTTTGGTCCAAAATTAGTCAAAACTTTATTTAATTTGATTTCAATTTCATTCTTTAATTATTCTTTATTATTTTCATTGAAGTTTACTAACTTGTGTATTTTGTTATTAGAAAGAGGTACGAGGCTTCAAAGTAAGTAGATTAGCTTACTCCCTATTTTATTCACAATGTAGAAAGCATGTTTATTATTGTTTTATGATTCCTAGTATCATGTTAGGATGTTTAATATTCCTAGTATCATGTTAGGATGTTATTTTATGCTTTCTAAAATCATGTTTAGGGTGCCCTTTACTCTTTTCTAATATCATGTTATCATGTTAGTACCATGTTAGGATTAAAGCTTTGATCTTTATTGCTTAGTAACATGCTAGGATTTGTTATTAATCTTGTTAGTATCATGCCTAGGATCTTGCTATTATATTTAAGCTTTATTATTAACATGATGATTATTATTATTATGTTTATTATTATTACGTTGCTTGATATTATTTATATTTTATTGTTATTGCTTGATCACACCTTTTATGCTTGTTAAAGGGAATTTATACTTGAAATCACGCTTAATAAGATAATTAATAATTTTGTTTAGGCTAATGTGATTTTAACTTAAGTGATCGCCAATAATAATTTTATTTGTGCATTAATATTCAACCAACATAGATAAACAGGTTAGGTTTAATATAATGTTTGTATGTTATTCGAAAAGCGCACATGAATACGAGCAGAACAAAGTAGAGGCCTATTTTATAGGGCGGGTCCTTTCTTTTGTTGATTGGATTCGTACCCTCATCCCCGAACCCTGTTTGGTTCAAGACCTTATGGAGTTGATGGTCCTTTTGGATTGTCTTTTGGGTTTACAAGTTCCTAAAACTTGTTGGCGACTCTTTTGTTCTCTTTTCTTTTCCTTTGGAACGCCACCATACTTAAGTGTATGATCACAGTGGGGTTCAAGTTTGGGATCATAATGCTTGAAATATTCCCTACACCTTGTTTAATTTATTGCATCAAAGAAGCTACGACCGTATTTTCTAACGCACTCAACCGTGGTCTATACGGACCAACAACTTAAGAAGCCGTTTGCAACGTTGGAGGCCAGTTGCTGGATGCTCAAGTGGGCCCTAGAGCTTAAGGGTTTCGACAATACGTTCGAACCTAAGAAAGCTATTAAGGGGCAAGCCTTTGCTGATTTTTTGGATGAAAGGACTCGGTCAGATTTGCAACCAGTCGGAGACCAGATCTGGACGGTGTGTGTGGACGGAAGTGCGACAGCGACTACATGCGGCGCCTGTATCATTTGTCAACGCCTGAGGGGGATAAGTTTGAGTATGTAATGAGATTCCAAACACAAGTCTCTAACAACGAGGTCGAATATGAAGCCCTGCTTGCCGGCCTTCGAATGTGTAAGGCGGCCGGGGCAACAAAAATTGATGCGAGCTCGGATTATCAACTAATAATCAGCCAAGTCGATGATGACTATGAAGCCAGGGATCCGACCATGATGAAATATCTTCAAATGGTAAGAGAAGAGGCCGAGAGCCTAGAACATTTTCCTTTGCAACAAGTCCCCCGCTCGTCGAATCATCATGCAGACGCGCTCTCTAAATTAGCATCCTCTACATTATGCAACACTCCTAGATCAGTGTTATGGGAAGTAAAAGAAAAGAGGAGTATTGATGCCGAGCCAATACGGATTATTGATGAAAGCTCCACTTGGATGGATGGGATCATTTCCTACCTAAGGCATGGATTATTCCCGGCCGATCCAAAAGAGATCCCGTTGATGAAGAAGAGGATGGCCTGGGTTTGAGAAGAAAGATGGGGAGCTATTTAAAAAAGCTTTTGTTAAACAATATCTGAAGTGTGTAACCCCGGAAAGGGGATATGAAGTGTTGGACGACCTCCATCAAGGACACTGTGGGTCGCATATTGGAGGACGTGTCTTAGCAGAGAAAGTAACCCACCTAGGGTATTACTGGCCGAGCCTGAACGCACACGCCATGCAAATGGTTAGAATGTGTGATAAATGCACGAGATTCGGTACCCTGATTCACTGCCCAGCTAACAGTCTATCGGCCATAAGTAGCCATCTCCCTTTTGCAAAATGGGGCATAGACATCTCCCGTATACACCAACGTTTGGATGAAGGTGGTATGTGTTAGTAGCGGTCGATTACTTCACAAAATGGGTTGAAGACAAGGTCGTCCGAGGGATCAAGTGGACGGACATATCAGCCTTCATATGGAAACATATCATTACTTGTTATTGGGTACCACAGTCTATGGTGTTCGATAATGGACCCTAGTTTGAAACGCGCCAACTCAAGGATGGCTAAGTGACCAGGGCATCACTCATTATTTTGCCTCGGTCGACCATCTACAAGCCAACGACCAAGTAGAGGCCTATAACAAGTTGATCTCAAACGGTATCAATCTTAAGCTTGAAAAGGCAGGCGGCCTATGGGCGGATGAGTTGGTTAACGTGTTATGGTCCATACCAACGACAGCAAAAAGTTCAACAGATTAGACCGCATTCTTTCTGGACTATGGTGCCGAAGCAGTATTCCCAATTGAGATGTACGAGCCCACTCTTCGAGTGACGTTGTATGATGAATCGGCCAATTGGGAGGCCATGAAGACCGCCCTGGACTTCCTTCCAGAAGCCCAAGGCAATGCGGCGCTTAGACATGAAATCTTTCACTTAAGGATGATAAGGGAATACAATCGCGGAGTATCTAAGCGTTCGGTGAAGATGGGGATTTGGTTTAGAAAGATAGAAGAGGTAGGCCGGGCCAATGAAGATGGAAAGCTAACCCCAAATTGGGAAGGGCCCTACCGAATCAGAGAAGAAGTGCGAGACGAAACTTATCGTCTCAAAGCCTTAGACGACCGTCCTATTCCTCGTACGTGGAATACGGACAAAAAAAAATTATGTTTAAAGTTTATCAGCCAGTTTTTGCATCAAAGTCTTAATGTCCAGGTAGTTTAACTAAGCCTTCATGGCCTAATGATGTAATTAAGCTGAACGGCCACCAACAATGTAAAAGTTTTGACAAATATAAATGAAAATTCAAGCATTGTTGTTAAACTCTCTGTTCCTTACTACTTTGCATGTTTATATTGTTAAGCTAAATGCCGAATGAATTCAAAAACATGGTGGATCACAGCAATGCTAGTCGGCCACCACAAAATAGACACAACAACCGCCTGAAAAGAGAAACATGTGTTGCTCCAACATAGCAACTCGGTCTTCTTAAAATGGGGCATGAAGTGTAGGCCAAGTATAAACTCAACGCGAGTCCAACAAAATAGGTTGGCTCGGCCGCACTTGATTGAGCGACGATGTACCCAAGAGAAGGGCAATCTGCATCAGCCGAGTGAAATTCTTAACAAGGGCTTAGTTAACATAGCTACTCGATCATCAATCTCGCTCTGGCCGAGTAAAGTGTTAAGCAAGGGCATCCTTAGCTAAATCACTCGGTCATCAATCTCGCTCTAGTCGAGTAGAGTGTTAAGCAACGGTGCATCCGTAGCTAAATCACTCGGTCATCAATCTCGCTCTAGTCGAGTAGAGTGTTAAGCAAGGACATTCTTTGCTAAGTCACTCGGCCATGAGCTAATTATACAAAAATTTGCCGACTACAAAGTTTAGTAACGACATACTTTGCTCAGCCACTCGCCCAATAAGCCTAAGGGCCAGTCTAACCGTTCGGCCCAACCAGGTCGAACAGTAGACCAAAAAGGGAAGTTAAAAATTTGCCTAAGGCATATATTGCCCATCTAGGGCAAAGATTTCCTAGGCAAACAAGCCCATTAAACGTAAATTGACAAGTTGAGATAATACTTGGAATTTCTTGGGTCGTCCGAGCGATACCTTCAATGGTCAACTCAACCAAAGCCAATGAAAAGGTCGTATACCTAAAGTTGATTCGGCGTTCACCTAGTCCAAGGGCAATCATTTTATATGATTTGATTAACTTACTAATAGTCATACCCTTTAAGGTATAAAACCTACTAAGTTGATCAAACTACTCGTGTATAATTAGAACTAAACTAATCAAAGCGATTGAAGGAAGCATAATAAAAACAATAATATAAAAACTCATGAAAACAGTAAAAATACTTAAGTAAAGCAGTTATAGTGAAAAGCTTAGGGCTTGTTTGGCATCATTTTTCGTTTTCAGTTTCCTGTTTTTTTGAAAACTAAAAACCTAAAACAAGAAACAAGAAAAAGGTGTTTCCACTTTTCTGTTGTCAGTTTTCAAAATTATCATGATTTTAATAAGTCAAAATAATTTTTGATTCATTATGTGACATATATAATGTACTTTTAAAAAACAAAAAACCAAAAAACAGAAAATTATAACGATGCCAAACGAACCCTTAAATTAATAAAAGCAGTAAACATTTTAGCAAATTAATAAGCTTAATTAAAGAAGTAACAAAGATTAAAAGCTTAAAATAATAAACTAACGAAAAAAACAAAGGAAACGAAAAGCTACGAAACAGGCTAAAAACTACCAAACAAAAAACTAAGAGTAAAACTAACTCCTAATCTAAAAGCTACCTATTCCTTTTATAAGAAAGGAAAAGCAAGTTGATTTCCAATCAACTTTTAATCTCCACCGAACAAAAGCTGCGTGAAAACTTGTTGCAAGGGCATTAAAGTCGGTCAGCTGGAGTAGGGCCCAAGTAGATCGAGCCTATCCATTTATCAGGTCTCGTAGGTTTCGACTTGGGCTTTTAGAGTTTATTAGCCCAAGTTTCTTCACTAGCTTAGTTCGTAATAATATCTTGTAAAACTTGGACACTTCTTTACCAATTAAGCCTTTAATTACCGAATTAAATTTATTTAGTACGGCCTTGAGCTTTAAATATTTGGTCATAAAATACGCTCTGACTTTAGTAACTTCGTAGTGGCTCAATAAGCTCGGAAATTATCATAAATCTGCAAATTCCTATTAAATAATATCAACTCTACAAAACACTAGAAAACGTATATTAGTAATAAAAAAAGCTTTGCAGAGCTCAAATAAGCATAAATATGACCGTGGGACGGAGAATAAATATATGTATAAAATAGACTCATCATCTTGGAAGGAAAATAACCTAAGGAGAAGTTGTGGACGAATTGAAGAATTAGCAATGAAAAATAAACAGAAAAAATTGGCTAAGTATTTGCCGAATAGTTGGAAGTCTACCTTAACGCAACTGTTGATCATCGGACCGAGGTGCCCATCATGGATACCTCGGTATTTGTCTTGAGTCTCGTCCGAAATGGCCTTTTGAGTAGCATCCCGGATAGTATTGCGTTCGGCCCCAGTCGGAGAAGACCTAGGGGGACGAACGTCCATATCCTCAAAAGTTTCTACAAAATGAAGACAAGTTAGAATTTAAAAAAAAGAAAAAGTAAGAAGGGAAAAAGACGAACATGTACAAGTACCTTCTGAGAGATTGGGGAAGTGCGGACGCCTCTCAAGAGGAAGCGTCGGTTAAAACTGCTCGTCTGCCTTGTGCGGAGAGGGCAACTCCTCTTCAACTTGGGAACCCGGAGGCCCAATTCTCAAATACTCAACATGCGGAGTTGAGTCTTGGCCGGCCGTGTTGTCCAGGGACGGCTCTCCCTCCCCAACCTTTTGGACGAGCTCGTTTCAGGCCACCTTGGGCGTTGGTAACTCCGAGGGCCTGGAGTCTCCACTAGGTGTGAACTGGGGTTGCTCTCCTTTAGGTTACGCCGATGCAACCCGCGACCTTGCCCTGGCCGCCAGCATCCCTAAGGGGGTCTTGGACGCCGATACTTTGCGAAATTTGGACGAACCCTCGTCCTTTAAAGCAAGCGCCGACCGCTTCCTCGCAGGCTTAGGGGTAGCTGACTAAAAAACAAAAGAAAAAATTCAATTAGAAAACTCCGTTCGAGTAGCATTGAAGGAAGGAACCATGAAAACAAATTTATTCGGCAAAAAGTTTATTATTATCCCTGTCTGAGTAGGATTGTAGGAAGGAACCTATAAATCAAATTTACTCGCCCAGGAGGAAAATATAGGTAACGTCCGACTCAAAATGAAAATCATTCACCCAAAAGCATGGCAGGTCGGACGAAAAAAAAATAAAAAAAATACATATCTCTAAGGCAAAGGGATGAAGGAAGAAAGTGAACGTACCCACTTAGCCGCCTCGTACTGCTCCCTTAGATGCCGGTACATCTCCATGTTGAACTCGTTCATGTCCATCTCTCCCTTTTGTACTGGATCGAGTTGGGCAACGGCTTCTTCTGTTGAAAGCAAAGTCATTGAGAGTTAGAAAAATTTTCAAGTAAAAATAAAAACAACAAGGCATGCCACAAAAATCAACCTAGAGTATGGTTCCGAAGCAAGCCGAACGAGGACATGAATATGGGATCCCTTAGCCAGATTACTAAGGGAATCCACCTCGAAATAATGGGTACTCGGCGACCCCCTCTAAATTGGGGGGCGAGTCGTCCGGTGATCCCCTCCTCCAAGTTGAACAGGGGAGGAGTTGAAATTGTCATCTTTATGTTGAACTCCCTATCCTTCGTCTTGACGAGGTATAACCTCTGCTTCCAATCACGCTACTTAGATGGCTTGCTGACGTGGGGAAAACTAGGTCATTGAACTAATCCTCCCTGAGCCAAACAAAATTTATAATCACTTAACAAACCTAAATACAAGTATAGAGGTAAGTCAAGGGTCGAACCACTAGGAACGGTTATGTTCAAGTGCTCTCGATCAATGCCTAAGCTAGGTCAAAGTCTAAGGATAAAGGTAAACACTAACCAACCACCGAAATGAAGAATCAAACATATTAAGCACTAGGGAATGGAAATCAACGAGTAATCATGATAATTGCAACAACTTGGGACAAATACGCTAATCAAATGTTATGAAGACTAATGATAAGAGCTATCAATTGAAATCAAAGAGCTATATCTTAATCGCTAAGCTAGATGTCTCTACGAATAACAAACTAAGAGAATCACAATCCAAACCAATCGATAATTGCGATTCCCAAATCAATTGGTCGTGTCATTAGCAATTACAATGCAATCTAGCATAATTCTCACGGCCTAATCGAATTACACACATGCAAACTTACATTAATCAATTTAATCTCAACAATTAATCAACACAATCCCCAAATTAAGCACAATCAATCAATCATACAAGTTTCACCCTATCCCTAGCCTAACAACTACTCTAACATCATCATCAAATAAACAAACAACTATAGAAATAAAAAATCAACAGAATATGAAGAACAATTACTCAAATTAAGCATCAAATCATCAAAATCAAACCAAACAAATAAGAAATTGAACAAAGCAATAAAATGAGATAGAGTTAGAAATGCTCATTGATAATAGAGAAGATCTACCACACAATTGTCACTCTTGCATCATCAATCTCTCAATCACCATTGAAATTCTTCACTTTCTCTCTCTAAACTATTCCTAAACTAACCCTAGATCTAGAGAGAGAAGTGCTCCACTTAGTTAAGAAAATGAGATCAAAAAATTGTTCTCCTCCTTTTACCCCAAAATGGGTATTTATATAAGAGAAATAAAACTAAGTAAATAAGGCTAAAAAAGGAAAATAGAAAATAAAAGAAAGGGAAAATAAATAGAAAATAAAGAAAAGAAAAGAAATAAAATGAAATCAAAATAGAAAGGAAAAAATATAAAAGAAGTCAGACTTCTTTTGCTTTCTCGATTATTTTGGCTGCTCTTAATGATGGGGTTTTATCCCGTGTTTTGCTCCATCAAACAAACATCAACCATCACCGTTCGATCGCTAAGATAACTCAAGATCAAGGACCCAATTTGTGCGCATGCATCGAAGGTATTGATCACCATAAACAGGGGAGCTGCTAGAGTAGTGAGCTGGCTGGAACAGGGCATGACGGCCGTGCCCGCGGTGAGCCTACGTCCAGAACGTGACTGCTTACTGCCTGATTTGTGGCAGTTTTGGAGCTACGAGCCCGCGCCCGCGGTTGGAAGACCCACGCCCGCGGCTGGCAGGGCTGCTATGCTGTTGCAATGCGCTGGCTGCTCGGGGCCGCTTGATGGTGAAAAGGTGCAGCAGGCCGTGGCTGGTGGTGATTCAGTGCTGGTGGGTGCTGGCGGATGATTGGTGTTGCTTTGAGGATGATGGCTGATTCGTTTCCTAAATTAAATAATCAAAGTATTGTTTGCTTATTTTACAAATGAGTAACTAATTATTTGCTTATGTTCTTTAAAAAAAATTATTTGCTTATTTGACAGATGTGAAGGAGTTATGTCTTCGATAAGTGCAATTACTAGATATATCAAGGATCGCTATTATGGAGATAATAAGTTCGTTGTTTTGGGACGCCATCCTCTGTTGCTAGACTATGAGAGATGATCTTTGGACTTCTCAAATAGTCCAAAGCCCTCTAGAATGGATCCTATGAGGTCACACACAAAGGTATTGGGTTAAGCAAGTAAGAGGCCCATTAATGGGCCTCATGAGCAATTAACTAATCATGAATTGGATTGGGCTAACATAGTTAGATTAGAATTAGGTTTTGTGCTTTTGACATGGGCTCTTATTTAGAGATGAGATCTATAAATAAGATCCATGCCTAGGGTTTGTAGTTTGCAGTCATAATTCACACACAATGAATTTTGACATCAAGGCAACCAATCCCAAAACCCCAATCCTCTCTCTAACTCACGGCTCCCTCTCCTCCCCTTTGGACTCACGGCCGGCCACCCCTTGGTGCGCGTGTGGTGGTTCATGGTGGTTCTTGGTTAGTATGTCGCTCTTCTCCGTAGAAGGTCAATTGAAGGTTTCAATTGCAACTAACTAGCATTAGTGGAGGTCTTAACTTGTGCCCGTGGACCAAGTAGAGGAATCACGCTTGAGGTTCTTTATCTCTCCATGTTCTTGCTCGATCGCACGTGGAATCACGCTTCAAAGGTACAATTATGTGTTCTTTATGTGTTATGCAATGATCCTTGGTTTAGGTACTTGATTGAATATGATTCATGTTATTTCCGCTGCATAGTACCTATAAACCCCTATAGTGGTATCAGTTAGCCTATTGCATTTACGCATATTGCCAATAATTCTTTGATAATCCACAATTTTAATTCAATTAGGAGGGAGAATAATTTAATTATGGGTCAATTATTATATTAAATGTGATTTAACTCTTGGAATTGATTAAATGTGATTTAATAATGCTCAAAATAGCCATAAAGAACCGATTTTTCACCCTATTAAATTCGAATTTTTCGAAACCCTAACCCTAATTTTTCGAAAATTCTCGAACCTAATTAGCCCTAAAATCTGACTTTTTGTGCTTGATTTTGTTCGATTTCGATTGTTTCATGCTTCATGATTTTAATCTAGTTGATTTCATGTATAAATTATGAATTTTTCATGATCTATGATTTGATTTAAAAGTTAAATTAAATTAGGGATTATTTTCATGAAGAACCACGGTGGCTGGTGCACGGTTTTTCAAAAAAAAAAAAAAATCAGTTTTTGAAAATTTATTTCAAGATAATTATGAATTATTTTGGGATAAAATCAGTTTTATTTTAGATAAGTTAAAATATTTTGAAAATATTATCTTTTATTTTAAAAGATAAAATTGGTTTTATTTGGATAAAATCTTTTATTTTAGGATAAAATCAAATATTCAAAAGTTGTTATATTTGATATTATCCATATTTAAGTTGTTAAATTGGTAATTATCCTAAATTAAAGTGGTTAATTTTGGATAAGATTTGTTAGGATATTCTGAGCATATTCCAAAAGGATAATAATTGATTTAAATAATGTGATTATCCCATAATTAATTTTGGATATAATTGATTTAAAATTTTGTGATTGACCAGTAATTAGGATATAATTTCTTAACTTTGTTAGGATAATCTTTGAGGATAAATATGATTTATCTTTTAAGATAAAATAAGATTTGATTCTATCTCATGACTAATTTAGAATATATGATATTTTATTGATGATCATGAATAATATATGATATTATCTAATTACATTAATTAAAATATGAGATATTTAGATGCCATGTTTCCTTAATTATGATCATTCGATGTTATAGTTTAGGAAAGCATGATGAGTGATTTATTATGTGGTAATTTTATAATATATGATGTTGTTTATTGCTATATAATACTAGTATGGCCCAATAGATTGTTAAATACGATCTGCGCATCGTGATGTATTTTTGTAATCTCAGTACGGTCTACGTACCGATAAAGTATTTTTGTAATTTTATTTATTTATTTTATTTAAGTAGTATATAGAATAGAATAGAATTACAGGTTGCAGATAATCCAAGAAGCCCATGAAGTGAAGGCCCAAAGGAGCAAGGTGGATGAGATCCATGAAGATTCAAGTGGGAGTTTTTTGCTTTATTAGTTTTCTTAGGATTAGGGGCCATGCTATGTCTTATTTATGCATTCAGTATTTTATGCATGTTAGATTTTATTGGTGTTATGTGATGATGCGCTAGAGTTCACTATTTAATCACAACATAATAAATCTAGGTCCCAGTAATATTGAGGCAGCTTTTCCAATTAAAAACCCGATAAACCTTTGACATTTATGATGGGTCATGCCAAAGCTGGGCGTCATATTTTTTCATTGGGGAGTGGGGGTAGGACAAATTCTACACTTTTAATTGGTTATACTCAACAAGGTTACCTAAAGATAAAGTTTAGAACCTTAAAGCTAAGGGTAATAATTAAACATGTGATGGGTAATTATTCAACCAAGAATTACTAAGAGTTGTAATCAGTAAAGAGTTTATTCACCTTGAAAATGTAATGGTTGATGGCAGGGCCAAAGTCCGGTCAATTATTGCACAAATAAAGGATCTTGGAATCATTTTATTCAATAGGGATCAATTTACATTGAATAAATGCTTTAAAGTTACCAATTTAATTTGCTTATGGTACTTTAAATTTTAATAAACATAATTGAATTTTGCGTTTATTATAAGTAACATGTCGTTCTAATTTTATTATTATATATAATCTCCTCGATTGCAAATAAAGTTGAGAAACGTTCTCAAAAAGTTTAAAACATAATCCATAAACCTATATTCCAATTTTGCTAAGATTGTTCTAAAAGGCAAGTTTTAGAAATTCATGTCACATGTCTAAGGTTGGTTTTATTCAAAATGTTTGAGTAAAATACCAACACATCTTCATTTTGAAAAATGTTTCAAGGGATATAATGAGATGAGAGGTACAATCCCTCAAAAGACAAGTGTACAAGTCCAATAAAATCTCTTATCTTCAATATGATTGAATATAAGAAAGTGATTGGAAATCTCTATGATCAAAAGTTTATCAAATAACAGTATTCTTCATTTACTTTATATAGAGTTTAATACTTGATTAAACTCAAATATAAATAATGATAGAATAAACTTAGCAGAATCATGAAAAGTGCTTAAATTAGTTGAGCAAGGTATCATTTTGAACCTAAGAGAAATGTTCTAAGTGGCTCAAACGGGAAAGGTTTAGGAATATATGAGGATTGCATTAAGAAGTTATAGGCCAAGAATTGCAAACAAGTTGCTACTTCTCAAACCTAGAAGTACTTACATTCTAAAAGTTGTTATGAACAACAAATGTTTCAAATTAAATGGACCAATTCCAATTGATTAGATACTACCTCATATAGTTGGAAGGTAAAAGAATGGAAATGTTCTAATTTAAGAATTATATTATAGAAATTGATTTAGCATATTGCTACTTCTTGGACATATGATGTCTTGTTTAGATCACTCATTGCACAATGTGATTGAACTAAAGGAAGAAGTTATTGCTAAAGGAGAAATAAATCTACAATTTTAGAAGCAAATGCTGCTACTTCACAAGTAGAATCTACAAGTTTGGAAGCAAAAGTTGCAACTTTACAAGTAGAACCAGTATTTCACCACTAATAATTGGCTGGAATTAAATAAATGTTATTCATTCTTGCCATTATCAAAACACAATTCAATGTTAGTAATGACTAAGCATCGAAGATTCAAAAACGTGGAATAAATGTTATTCTATGCTTCTTTGAGTCATAATGTGTTTTGAATTGCTAAATAGGTTTAAAGTTCTATATTATAGAAATAATTAAACAATTTCTATATATAAATTGTCTCTAATATGTCAATTAATTCAAATGAAAATGAAAATTACATGCGGAAGATCCAAAGGGATGGACTTTCAATATCATTGGATTATGAATTCATTGATATATGTAATTATCATTCTAATTTGAAATTTTTACTAAGTCACCATTTAGAGAAATGATGATGAGAACTCAAGGTCGAATACATATCGATGTAAAAAAACCAAAGGTTCAAAAGCTAGAGACAGACAATGAAACTTCATTTGTGATACGATCACTACTTGTGCTTAGTTGAAGCATAAGAATGAATATTTTGAAAAGTTCAAAAATTTTCAGTATGAAGTTCAGTATCAACTTGACAAGATAATGATTACACTACAATATGATTGTAATTGTGAAAATTTAAGTCAAGACATGTACTTGGAAACACATTCAAAGTATTGTGATATGATCGTAATAATGAGAATTTAAGCCAAGACATTGATAAACATCTAGAGTTGTGAAATCGTTTTACAACAAACTCCGAAAGAAAACCTTGTGAAGTGTTTATGAAGGGAGCTATCAACCTATATGAGATATACTTTGATAATGGATGTAAATTACCTATCTTCCAACCATTGTTCAAGGGATATACTTTTAAGATAAGCTACAAAACTAAACAAAAATTACATAGGTCAAATCAGAATGTAGCAAAGGCTTCATATGTGATATGGATAAGAAAAGTTCTTATTAAATCTTTCTACAAAACAAGGAACAAAAGTTGTGTTAAAACGTTTAATGCACGTTCGATTCCTATATAGAGCAAGGGGTACTACTACACAAACCATACTTAGCACAAAATGTTTGTTGCTCAAGTAGGTGCCCTTATGGAAATTGTTCCAAAAGGTCAAGTGGGAGTAGTGTAAATCTCAAAAGAGCTTGAGAAAAGCAACAAACAAACATGGCTCAAACCATAGTTGGTTCACCCTATGCAAAATGTGCCTCCTTAAAAGGCAAGTGGGAGTATAAGAATCTTGAAGAAATTCGAGAAGTAATCGAATAATAGCAACAATAAGAGCATGATTCACCTCATGTTACAAATGACAACGCGTGGTCTCATTAAGTGTAATGGGATTAATAACCATGTGTCGAAGGTAGTACATTCCAAGTGCACATCCTCAATTGTCGTTTCTCATTGAAAACTAAACAAAGTTGTTATATGAGTTTCAATTGTTGCATAACACCCACAATGATAACTAGCATATGTAAACTTAGCCAAAGAAATATGATTTTCATATTCACTAAGAGTTCTAAAACATTTATTTTGGAACATGATGATTATGCAAGTAATAAAGATGATTTGACAAGTTATGACTCCAGGTGGTTTTAAAACCATGAAATCTGAAATAGATTCTAAGTCTGTAAGAAAGCGTATGACACTTGAATAATTTGCCTAAATTGGGTGAAACCCATTATAAGCAAAGCAGACAAGAAAGAAAAATGTTTTCTAACTAAAGCAAAGACTTGTTAAAGGATTCAACTAATTCATAGTATGACTATGATTACCGATGAAACCTTTACATGTTGCAAAGATCTATTAAAGATATTTAGTGATTTCTACCTTATAAGATTTGGTAGATGGATTTCAAAACACTTTCTTGAAATTGTTCATGAAATAAGATTTGTATATGATACAATCAAAAGTTTAGAGATCCAATAATCCTAGGGATGCCTAAAAGATCTATAATGGATTGAAGTTAGCATCAGGGAGTTAATGTTCTTAATTTTGTGAGTTAATCAAATCGTTTGATGTTCTCGTAAAATGAAGAAAAGGTCTTATGTGTACAAGACGTTTAGTGGGAGCTATGAAGTCTTCATGGTCTAGTATAAAGAGCAATTATTCATCGCTTGAAGAGTCAAGTGGTGGCTAATGCATTTTGTATGAAAATCTTGAAGAAGAAGATGAGTACATTTGGGATTCAAGATCTATAGAGATAGGTCTCGAAGAATGTTTGAGTTTTGGTTAAGAAGCTTATATTGATAAGATTCTTATAGGGTTCAACATTATATTGAAAGGAGTTTCAATCCCATGTAATATGGCACATTGCTTAATGATTCAATACTTTGAGAAAGGTTGATGAAATTAAGATTTTGAGTGATGATCCTTATGCAATTTGCAAAGGATGCATCATGCATGTCATGGACTATACTCGTCTATTTGACTCACATATTTTTAATAACAAGTGATAATAGATTTCAATCGAAATCCAATATGATGTTGGAATACAAATTAGAAATTCCTAAGTTCCTTGCGAAAGGGCGAAGGAAAATTCTTAGTGTATGGAGATGAAAATGATTATAAAATTTAGAAATTGCAAAGTTCATGTTTATGAGAATGTCTCATGAACTCTACTTACTGAACCCCTTCCATGACCAAGGTATGAGAGTTATACTAAGGTTTTTGGATTGAAGCAAGTTATGTAATTTTAGTTGTGTAGGTTTTGAGAAAGCATATTACAAAAGTAAATACATTAGCTTGCAGAATTATGTTTATCAATTGAAACAAAGTTTCAATCTTATTTAATCGTGGTTACAAGATTAAATAAAATGTCTAAAATAATTATGAATTGATGGGCTCACTAAGTTAATGACCTTTTGAATGAAACCCCACAGGTGAACTAAATTCATATATTATTTAAGTTCCTAGTTCGGAATCATTAAACTGGACATAAATGATTTCATTTAATGGACTAGCATGTAAGATTGATTGGATAGCGCAGTTTCATGGGCTATAGGAGCGTAGTGATGCTCGGTCAATCACATGGATATGCATGAATGATGCATGATCGAACTATAGACTACTTTGAAGTTCAAGTATAGAGCTTCCGGATATATTAGTGGATTCCTTTGACATGAGTGGAACATTGATCTCATTCAATGGATGTTATAACTGTGGTACATTCAAATGTCTTCCCGTAACTGGAGATTATAAAGGGTGTTTCCTGGTTATTTCAGAAGTTGAGTGGGAGCTTTGGTTTCCATAAGATTGGATTGAGTCTACCTATTTAATTAGGAATGTGTCTTGGCCCCTTGAAGAGGGAGAATTCAGAAAATGCATGGCCGTGCTCAAATGTGTTACATAGTAACCATTTGTTTTGTAATTCTAACTCAGATTTCAAGAAAAGATTTGTAGATTAATATGATCACGACATAAGATGCAATCATATTATCAAATAGACACACATTGACTTAAGGAATTTGAATATTGCGCACTTGTCTCAGACAAGTGGGAGATTGAAGGAGTTATGTCTTCGATAAGTGCAATTACTAGATATATCAAGGATCACTATTATGGAGATAATAAGTTCGTTCTTTTGGGGCGTCATCCTCTGTTGCTAGTCTATGAGAGATGATCTTTGGACTACTCAAATAGTCCAAAACCCTCTAGAATGGATCCTATGAGGTCACACACAAGGGTATTGGGTTAAGCAAGTAAGAGGCCCATTAATGGGCCTCATGAGCAATTAACTAATCATGAATTGGATTGGGCTAGCATAGTTAGATTGGAATTAGGTTTTAGGCTTTTGACATGGGCTCTTATTTAGAGATGAGATCTATAAATAAGATCCATGCCTAGGGTTTGTAGTAAGCAGTCATAATTCACACATAGTGAATTTTGACATCAAGGCAACCAATCCCAAAACCCCAATCCTCTCTCTAACTCACGGCTCCCTCTCCTCCCCTTTGGACTCACGGCCGGCCACCCCTTGGTGCGCGTGTGGTGGTTCGTGGTGGTTCTTGGTTAGTATGTCGCTCTTCTCCGTTGAAGGTCAATTGAAGGTTTCAATTGCAACTAACTAGCATTAGTGGAGGTCTTAACTTGTGCCCGTGGACCAAGTAGAGGAATCACGCTTGAGGTTCTTTATCTCCCCATGTTCTTGCTCGATCGCACGTGGAATCACGCTTCAAAGGTACAATTATGTGTTCTTTATGTGTTATGCAATGATCCTTGGTTTAGGTACTTGATTGAATATGATTCATGTTATTTCCGCTGCGTAGTACCTATAAACCCCTACAAGATGAGCAAACAAATGGCTGCTCATGTATTTCACAAATGAGCAAGTAAATGCTTGTTGATTAAAGAAATGTTTGCTCATTTGACAAATGAACAACTAACTATTTGTTCATTTGACAAATGAACAATTAAGGTTTTGCTCATTTATCAACTTAGCAACTAAGTTTTTGCTCATTTACCAAATTAAATGATTAAAGAAGTGTTTGCTTATTTTACAAATGAGTAACTAATAATTTGATTATTTAACAAATGAGCAAAGTAATGGTTTGCTCGTCACAAATGAGCAAATAAATGCTTGTTGATTAATGAAATGTTTTCTCATTTGACAATTGAGCAACTAACTATTTGCGCATTTGTTAAATGAGAAAAAAATTGATTGTTCATTTGACAAACAAAAAATGAGCAAAAAAAAGTTTGTTGATTAAAGAATGTTTTGATTTATTTGCTTATTTGACAAATGAGCAACTAAGTTGTTATTTTTCCTCATTCTTTTTGCTCATGTAATACATAAATCCTAAATTGGGAACACTCAACTCAATTATTCTAGCAAAAATTAGAATGTTACATTTGAATAACAACCAAATTTATAAGCTATCAAATTCATAAATTTAATACTATCTTGGAACACTTTTAGCAAAAAATTGCAATAACTCTGAGTTCATTGATCAGTATTATTGTTAGCAGCACAAGTAATCTGAACTACACAATTCATATAATTGAATATTTATCAGTTTTAATATGCTTTCTTTAGCATTTTTCTGCAGTATGCAGACAACCAGATATTATGACCATATTAGTTTCTTGCTTAATGTACCATCACCATCAATCGAAGGAAGGGAAGAGTTTATTTAATATGTCTCCGAACAATTGAATTGTGGCTGCTTGTATTGGTCTTTGGGATTGGGAGCATTATATTCTACTCTGTTTTCCTCTTCTTCTCTAGATCTTCGGCACCATTGCAATGTTTGCTTGTAGCTGTTTTGAATTTATTAAAATTTGAAAAAGATGATTTGAAATTATAAAAATTACAAATATTAGAATAAGAAGTTTGGGAATTCAATTGAAATCATCAAAATTAAAATCAAATTTTGAGTTTTGAACAAGAGAAATATGAAAATTACTTGTTATAATTATGCAGCAATGAAGAAGAGGAGAGTGAAATCATCAATCTTCAACTTTTAGTCTCCACTGTAATCCCACCTTCAAGCTTTGAAGAGAGAGAAAGAGGAGTATACATATTGTATGTCATTTGGGTTGTGGGGGCTAATGTGTTTTTTTTAAGAATTACATTATTGTATTTACGAGTGGAATAATCTCTGTTGTTGGATTTAATACAATCGAATGACTAAGATTTATCCTCACATAAGGGATGGGTTCTCCCAAATAGGGTGGTTTCACCAGATCCCGACCCTATATATATATATATATATATATATATATATATATATATATATATATATATATATATATATATATATATATATATATATATATATGTATGTGTGGTTTGTGTGTGTGTGTGTGTGTATGTACATATGTATATGTATATGTATCATATATATACATGCATATATTAAATATATCATATATTAAATAATCGTGCATTTATTACACTAGAATTACTGTTGTAATTTACTACGTATTTTTGTAAAATCCGTGCATTGCACGAGAATTTAACTAGTAGAGACATAAAGTTCAAAACTAGCCCATTTCTAGAAAAGTGATCAAGTAAGGATTTTCAATATGCATTTTACATCTAAATTATCACTATTAAAATCTTATATTATTTACTTAGGGGGTGTTTATTTGTAGGGATTGTAGGTGGGATAGGGATTAGTAATCCCATGTATCATATAATCTCTTGTTTGTTTGATGGGAATTGTTCTATCTCATATGAAAGGGATATGGATAAAAAAAAAATAGAGTTATCCCTCTATTTTTGTAACAAGGGGGGCAAGTATAAGGTGTAGGGATTAATATTGAAATGTAAAAGGCAATTTTACCTCTTAATAAAAGGGAAGGAAGAGGGGAGAGGGGAAATGTTAGTAAGGATGGTATGTAATTTTACTACTTATCCTAATTTAATTCCCAAATATTACCAAACAATGGATAACATAATTATCATCCTTATCTCACCTATTAATTCCTTATCCTTATCCTACCTTCTTATCCTCATAATCCCTGTCCCTGTTGCCAAAAGCCCCATTACATTAACGAATTGTTAGCTACGGCATTTCTAAAAGAATCGTAAGGCTTATGGGAAATATCCAAAAAAGAACGAGCCAACATGAGCCCAAGATGAACTTGTGACATAGTTGTAAGGTGCAAATGATCTTCTTTCAATCGTAGTCCCTTTGCATCCACTGTTTTAACATTTGGCAATTTGATACCAAGCTGAGCTTCTCTCACTACCTCCACATATGTACCTTCTCCTGACGCTAATGCTACCTGATAGATATCCCAAGATAAATAATTATAAAAACAAAAAAGGAAATTCTAAAACTACTCCCTCTATTTTTTTCAAATGCATCACTTTGACTTTTACACTATACACAAGTCATGACTTAAATTAATTTGTTTTCTATAATGAAATAAATAAATGTTGTTATATATAATATATCATAAGACTCGTCACAATATCTACTTTCATAAATCATAATATTTTATGAGTGAGTAAAAAGTAGATTTATGTCGATAACATTATGTAATAAAAATATTAAAAACAACCTCATCTTGGAACACCCTAAATAAAATCTATATGGTATATTAAAGTGGAGTTTTTTAAATTTCATATTCATTCCTAAAATCCTCTTTTTTTTTTTTATTTTTTAAAATCATTAATTTGCCTAAGATCTTCATTATGTAATTGTTATTATTACTAGAATAGATACCATACCATGTACGGTAATTTTAAAATATTAATATCAACTTTTCAATATAATTTTGGTTATTTTTAAAAAAATTTAAAAAAATCTATTTAATTAATCTAAAAATTTAATTAATATACAATTATACACAATACTTTTTCCCTAAAAAAAAAAATTATACACAATACTTTGATATAAATTCTAATCAATAAATAAACAACTATTATTATAGGGGAAAAATATGAATACTTTCTTGAATTAAATTAAAAATGTCGCAATTACGTTAATTTTTTCTATTATAATCATTAAAATGTTTGTGTGGAAAGATAAATCAATTTTTTTAATTTACAGTAATTATCTTTGTTATTAACACACACACACACACACACACACTCACACACATAGTAAATTAATTAAAATTTTAGATTAGTTAAACTTTAGATAATTTTCTTTTTTTTTTTTTTTTAAATAACCAATTATATTGAAATTTAATATTATTTTTTAAAAATTACCGTACATGGCATGGTACCTATTCTAGTAATACTTATTTTTTGTTTGTTAAGAAAAAACAACTAAAGACACATCAGGAGATGACACATGTCATTAGTGGCGTGTCATTTAGTATATAGTATGGATGATTATTGATGATTGAATATTGCGTTACAATTATGACTTATCTAGAAACTTTTATAACAAACAATAATTATATACTAAAAGACACACCAGGAATGAAATGTGTCATCTTCTAGTATGTCATTAGTATTTTTTTTAAACAAAAAAAAAATGTAAAAAATTGATAAATAATATTGATGGGTGTCATAAATGGAACCCATTTGATGAGTATTTATGTTGTTTTCTCCTTATTTTTATGGCTTTCATGCTTAATAAATGCTTAGTTTTATTAATTTGGTCTTAGTTTCACCTTTCCTCTCTTATTTTATTGCTTTTGTGCATTTCGTTGGTTTTTCTAGTCTTTTCTCCTTAATTTGCACTATTTTCATGGTTGTAGGTATTGTACAAGGTTCGGCTATTGATATTGGTGATTTACTAAGGTGAAAGAAGCTTTTGGAGCGAGCTCATGGCAATAGGAAAGCTAAAGATGAAAGGAAATGGAATTTCCAAGTCCTAGGTGTTGCGCTCTCAAGCCGTGCTATCATGAAAAAGTGGTGTTGAACCCACTGTCAAGTGCCTTAGAAGCTGCCACTATTAGTGTTCATCCGCGCCCACTCGAAGACTTTATCAAATGCACGAAGCCACGGGAAGATCGAAGAAACACAGAGAGTGCGGGCGTATAGCCACCCAGCTCGGACGCGCTGCCCTGCTGCGCGGGCATGCCTCCGTGGGTACTTGCTGTTTTGGGGTTGGGAGAGTTACGTCACAAAGTCTGGTCCGGCTCGAGCCGCAGCTACAAAAACATGGAGACTCCGGTTGTTGGAGCTGCGCCTCCAACGGTCAAGTTAGTAACTTGAAAAGGAATAAAGAGTGCGGAAATTTAGGTGGGTATCTACTTGGATTTTAAGCTCAAGTGTTCTCTGATGAGAGAGAATATGTGTGTAATAAATGATTGTAGATGTTCCCAAAATGGGGGAATACCTCCCTATTTATAGGATCGTTAGGAAATGTGTCCCTCCCTAGCTCACTTTGACCTAGGTATGATGGGTTGCGCCGCAAAAGTGCGGATTCTTGGGAATTGGGCCCTTGAAGGCCGCAATTCTGATAAGTATCTGAGGTGTCCACGTGTTAGCTGGTGAGTGGTATTGGATGATCTGGCAGCCCTCGAGACGTGGGCTCTCTCATTATTTTCATCATTTGACTTTCTAGAGAGAGAAAGAGGGATTCTTAGAGAGAGATACTCTGGTTCCATCTGCGTCAGTTTTTTTTCAAGACATCCGCGTGCGTACTTTAACAGCACCCGATCACTCGACTTTAGCAGTTTTCATATTTTTTAAGAGCTAAAGTAAGGTAACCACCTGTACCCTCTTTCATTTCCGTTTGTATAAATCATCTTCGAAAATAAAAATGGACTCTCCATCCTCACACTCGGCACTGCCTAGGACATTCAGCCGGTCTCCTGGTATGGCTAAATCTAGAACAGGGGGTGCCTTTTCTGATCAGTCGGAACTGCTTTGCTCATCCCCAAATTCCTCCCTCTATGTGTTTGTGCAAGAAACAATGGCCATAATTGAACAAACGACTGTTAAGCCCAGATGGCGGCGCTTGCAGATGAGGTAATTCGTGTCGAGGACTATGATGGTCCGGATTAGCAAGAAGGTTCATCAGATGGTGCTCCCTCTTCCCATAATAACGTAAGGGAGGCAGACAGTGATGAGGAAGCTGTCTCATCTCAAGGAATGGAAGAGGAGTCAGGTGGTGAGGTGGCCGC
This sequence comes from Chenopodium album, assembly GCF_948465745.1. NCBI lineage: Eukaryota > Viridiplantae > Streptophyta > Magnoliopsida > Caryophyllales > Amaranthaceae > Chenopodium > Chenopodium album. The sequence goes on along the minus strand of NC_137858.1, from coordinate 21,230,010 downwards.
CAAGATATCAGGTTCAGAAGCTTCTGGCTCTAAGCAGGACAACTTTGCTGCTAACTATTAGCAGCCGGCTAAGACATCTTCTCTCCCTGATCCCAAAAAGACAAGGATGCTGCCGGGAGATATTGCTTTACTGAAAAGTGGCTTCAAGGCCTTCAAACAAAAGCATCCCTTTGGAAGGGGATGGGATATCGTTGTCCCGCCTGCTGATGCAGTGATGGCCTGGGATGACAACATCAATAACAGAGACAACTACTTCGTCTGCTACGAGGCGGTAATAGAAGTCGGCCTCCGCTTTCCCCTTTACCCGGGAAAAGAAAGATTCTGAAGGGATATGACGTGGGGATTTAGCAGCTAACCCCAAACTCTTGGGTCAATATTCTGAGTTATATCGCCGCCTACGAGTTTCAAAATATAGAACGCAGCTTCACCGCCTTCGCTTATATGCACTATCTAAGTAAGGCCTTAGGCGGGTATGGGGCGTAGTACACTCTTACCACCCTCCCCGAGTATTTGATGTGCTTGGACAAAGTGTCCTAGTGGTCAGGGTGGAAGGAGAAGTTTTACTTGGTCTCCTCACCTTCTTTGAGACACAACCGGACATTACGCCGGTACAATATGGAGCCGGCTCTCCTGGGAAAATAAATGCGCCCTTCCCACGCTCTCCTCTAGAGCTCGGGAGCAAATAATAAAGCCGAAACAATACCACAACTGAGCCCTTAGGGGATGGGACTCAAATAGCTGTGCCAAAAAACTAGATCCCCCATTTGGATTTTTTCAAGGAAGAGAAATTTATGTCCGCCTGTGGGTTAATCACCATGTTTCCCAAGGGTAGATCCACTTATTCATTCGGCGTTTTGTCGTCTGTATTTATAATTAAATTATTTTAATTGTTTTGACTAACTCTCTGTTTTCCCCTTGCATCCGACGCCTTGACAATGGTGGACCTAGAGAAGACCCCGGCGAAATTCGCTGCGCAACTGCGTAAAGAGCAGCTGCTTGCTAAAAAAGCAGCCGTTGAGGCCAAAGAGGCCAAGAAAGGCAGGTTAAGACCGCCTGCCCTGTCTTATCTTCTTTCAATTTCCCTAAAGGACTTTTGCCGGCTGTTAACTCTTCAGTCTTTCCTTTGCAGGGCGCCCACAAAAATATTCCTCGCTCCGTCTCCAAACTTATCAAAAGACCTGTATACGAGCTGAATAAATCCCCGGCTGCCAAAGCCGCAAAAAAGAACCCTTCCCAGTCAACTTCCTCAGCGAAGAAGGATTGTCCCACAACCGGGGGCAAGTCTCCTTCAATTATGAAGGCTCTGAGTGAAAACTCAGAGCGTTCAAGGGAAGAAAGCGCCGGATACCTCTGGGGCATCACAGAGTGGCGAGCCACTCAATGCTGCAAGCGGTGCTGCAGCGGCTGGGGACGGTGAAACTCCACAGCCTTAGACCCAAGGTAAGACCCGAATTGATCTTCCTTGGCCACTTGACTTCATGAGAGTCAAGACAAAGGTCAACCCTTCTGGGGGCTCAGTAAGCAGCCGGCAAACAATGAATGCCAACTATGCTGCAACTCTCTCACCAAGTACTTCTTATGGTGCAGATGCTACTTCCGGGCCCCCTGATCTGGTGGCCTTTGCTAAGAGGATGGTGAGGACTCTTACCCAGTCGGAGAAGAACTTTGTGCCTGAACGGCAACATGTGGATTTGACCGGATCATGGGTCAGCTGGCTGAGGTAAGTTGATCTCAACTCAACACTTTTGTTTCTTCTTTAATTTGGTTAAAGTACTAAACTTTCCGGCTAACCCTTTTAGGTGATGCTGAGGGTGGATGGGCTGCGTGGCCTCTTCATGCAGAAACAAGAAGAGGTAAATGACGCCAAACAAAGGGCCACTCAAAACCTCAACTTTGCTGAATATGCTATTTATATGTCCGAAATTAAGATTAAAGCAGTAGAGTTGAAATACGAGGAGCTGATCCGGATTGACGATTGTGAATGATGCTGCCACCTACTGGGCTAATAACCTTGAGCTTGAATTGAACAATCCCCAATTTGATCTAAAGGCATTAGAGGAGGATGACCAGGAGAACACAAAGCTTCGGGCGGACGTCACCCGGTTGGGGGTGGAGCTGGTCAACCTGAAGAACCAGCATCGGGACGAAATTGCTAAGAAGCAGCGCCGGCTGGTTGATAAGAACGAGCGGGGCAATGAGGCCCGCCTGAAGATCGCCTGGGGCCTCCTCTACCCAGACAAAGACTTTGAAGTCTATAAACTCCGGTATGACTACGCCACTACGGTGTGTGATGCCTAAACTCTAGGAGATGCAGCTTCGCCTCGCTTCAAGGTCTAGGCTGCTGAGCTGCGATATGAAGTCTCAGATGCTAAGGAGGACGAGGCGGGGAGGCAAAGAGAATCAAGAGAACCAGCCCTAGATGGCTGAGCATCAAGAGGAAGCTCTCCCTTCAGGCCAAGATCAGCATGAGCAGCCACCCCTATAGCAGTGAGTCAACCCCTTATCTTTCATTGGCAGTATGCCATTTTACTTTCTTTCCGGATTGTATGTCGAGTATCTCTGTACTTTACCGATTATGGCGTCGGGTAACATTATTATATGTTTCTGCACCGGATGTTTTTCCAGTTAACAATCTCCTTTGGCCTTCGTGCCAATTTTAATTTAATGAAGTATTCCGACTCAGTCGGTTTTTTATATTTGCGTTTGATATTTTAATTTTGCATATATACTTGATATATAATTGGTATTTTGCCTAACTTATGAAAGCATGCGGCAGGTAATTATCTTGTTGTCCTTGCTCCTGGACGGCTGTGCGGTTGGTTTCATCTTAGATTGATTGATTGGCTTGGAAACGTTTGATACTTTGAAGAGTATGAGATGTTTGTAAGCCAATCAATCACAATGGTGATTGCCCCAAACCATGTGCACAGCCGGTCAATAAATAGGCGTTCCAGCCTCTGACCCAAGCGGTAAATGACCGTCTGAGGTGGGGTGAATAGCCATTACACAAAATGTTTTTGCCCCAACAGGACTTGTGCAATTTTGGAATAAATAATCTAAGCTCTTCGGTCGATAGCCGGTTGATCCTACGACATCCGGCCACTCGAAAACTTTGTCGTTCTTTAGAGTATTCGGGTTAGACGGCTATGAGTTGACCAATTAGAACACTTAATCTTTGCCATCTGGATGCATACGATATAGCAAACAATAGTAAGCTCTTTGCGACGATTGCACCTGGAGTGGTGTCGCCGGATGCCATATTTCAAACTAAAACAGGCGATTTTATAAAATAAGCAACCATTTGGCCACAGGCCTCATGTCTTTAGTAGACTGGTTGTGTAGCCGCTAAGCCTTTTTCTGCTTAGCTTGTATTCTGCAAAGTTTCAAACTTAGCTTCTTAATAAGAGTGATTGGTTCGTCTGGGCATTGCCCAACCGGTGTAAAAATAAACAGTATTGATAATAAAATAAAACTGAAAACAAAAAGCGACTTTTCATTGATAGACTCTTTGTTTACAAAAAATTTACAACTCTCAGAAGTAGTACTTTTTTAAGTTGTCTACATTCCAAGTTCTAGGCAGGCGTCTGCCGTCTGAAGTTTCTAGGCGGTAGGTGCCATCCCTAACTTCTTCTTAGATCCGGTAAGGGCCTTCCCAGTTAGGAGTTAGCTTTCCAAGCTCATTGGCGCTACCGGTTGCCTTCATTTTTCGTAACACAAAGTCACTAACATTCAAAGGGCTCTTGTGTAATTTTTTATTGTAGGCTCTAGTCATCCTCAGACGGTAAATCTCATGACGCAGGGCAGCATTGCCCCTGCGTTCCGGGAGTGAGTCCAATGCCAGCCGCATGGCCTCCCAGTTTGCCTCTTCATCAAAAAGCATGACTCTGAGAGTCGGCTCGTAATGTTCGATGGGCATGACGGTTTCAGCACTGTATACCATGAGAATTGGGGTCTCACCATGTGCCACTTTTGTAGTTGTCCGGATGGCTCATAGGACATGAATTAATTCCTCTGCCCATAGACCTCCGACTCTTTCAATTTTCTTTTTGATGTCGTCTTAGATGAGTTTGTTGAAAGCTTCAACTTGGCCATTTGCTTGGGGTCGACCGACTGATGCAAAATAGTGTGAGATCCCTTGATCCCCTAACCAAGTCTTAAGCTGAAGGGTTTCAAACTGAGGGCCATTATTAAACACCAGACATAGGAACCCCAAACCGGGCTCTGATGTTCTTCCATATGAATGAGATGACATCCTTTGTCTTGATGTTCTTGACCGCCTCTGCCTCCACCCATTTGGTGAACTAATCCACAACCACCAAAATATAGCGCTTTCCGCCTGGGACAGGCGTATAAGGACCTAAAATGTCCATGCCCCATTTAGCAAACGGGACTGGGCTGTGAATTGCCGTCAGGTTAGTAGCCGGGCGGTGAATAAGCTTGCTAAACCTCTGGCATTTGTCGCATTTCTTCACAAGTTCTTTAGCATCTGCCTCAAGGGTAGGCCAAAAATAATGTCGCCTGGCTCTGACGGCTAGGGACCTGCCGCCTATATGGGAGGCGTAGAATCCCGCAGGGAATTCTTTTGAGGACTTCCTTTCCCTTTTCTGGGGTAACGCACTTCAAAAGGGGTTTGAGGAAACCAGCTTTGAAGAGTTTCTTCATGACAGCTGCTTCTTGTGGTGAATTAGGAAGTGTGCCGTCTGTAAGGTATACCCTGATGCCATCCATCCAAGTAGAGCTTCGGTCAAGGATTCCAATGGGCTCTTCATATATACTTTTCTTTTCCAGTACTTCCCAAAAGACTGACCGAGGCGTATCACAGCAAGCGGAAGATGCTAGTTTGGACCATGGGCACCTGACTCTAACGGAATTCCTCAAGTGCCTCGGCCTCTTCTTTGACTACCTGAAGATATTTAATCATAGCTGGATTAGTTGCTTCATATTTACCCTCATACTGACTAACGACCAACTACAAATCAGTATAGGCGTCAACCTTTGTTACCCCTACTGCCTTACACATGTGGATTCCGGCTAGCAGGGCTTCATACTCTGCCTCATTGTTTGAGGCCTGAAACTTGAAACGTAGTGCATATTCAAATTTGTCTCCTTCAGGAGACTCATATTTAATGCTAGCACCACAGCCGTTCTTTGTAGAGCTCCCGTCTAGATACACCTTCCAAACCTGATCAGGATTATTCGGAGAAACCGAACGAGTCATTTCAACTATGAAGTCGGCAAACACCTGACCTTTCACTGTCTTTCTTGGTTCGTAGGAGATTTCAAGACTTTGCATTTCAATAGCCCATTTCAACATTCTGCCAGATGACTCCAAAGTAGACATTAGCTGCTTGAGGGGCTGGTCGGTGTAAATTACAACCGGATATGCCAAAAAGTAACGCTTCAATTTCTTGAATGCCATATACGAAGCAAGGCCAAGTTTTTCAACCATGGGGTATCAGAGTTCAGCATTTTTTAGCATATGGCTAATGAAATATACCGGGAGCTGGATGTCGTCTCTCTTAGCAAGGAGAGCAGCACTAAGGGTATGGTATGAGACAGCTAGGTACATGTATAATGTCTCTTTATGCAGAGGGATAACAAGCCTTGGCAAAGAGTGAAAGTGTTCTTTCAGTTTTTGAAAGGCCGCCTCAGTATCATCCCCCCATTCAAATCTAGTCTGCTTCTGATTGGTTGGAAGAAGTAAAGGCATTTGTCACCTGACCGGCTGAGTAACCTCCCCAATGTCGCCAGGCAACCGGTCAGTCTATGTACTTCCTTGACATTGCGAGGTGACTCATGTCAATCACCGCCTGTATCTTCTCATGGTTAGCCTCTATCCCCCTTTGATCAATCAGGAATCCGAGAAACATCCTAGACTCAACACCAAAGACACATTTCTTAGGGTTTAACATAACCTTATGCCGCCTGAGTGTGCTGAAGGTTTCTCGGAGGTCAACAAGGTGATCCGTCTGCTGCTTGGATTTGACTATCATGTCATCAATGTACGCCTCCACATTCCTCCCAATTTGATTAATGAAGACTGTATTAATCATCTGTTGGAAAGTGGCAGACACATTCTTCATGCCAAACGGCATCACAATGTAACATAATAAACCCAGATCCGTGACGAAGGCCGTCTTCTCTTGATCTTTTTTCCAAAGGGGTATCTGATGGAAGCCGGAATAGGCATCCATGAAACTCAACAAGGCATGACCGGTTGTGGAATCGACTAAGCTGTCAATCTTTGGAAGCGAATAGCTGTCCTTTGGACCTGTCTTGTTGAGGTTTGTGTAATCAACACACATACGCCAGGTACCATTCGGCTTCTTTACAAGCACAACATTCGCCACCCAGTCGGGGAAATTACATGGCCGAATGAACCCTGCATCCAACTGTCGCCTGACTTCTATCCTCGCCGTGATTTCTTTTATTTTGCCGGATGGGCTTCTTCTTTGGGTCCACGGCAAGTTTATGGACAGCGAGGTCCGGGCTGACGCCTGGCATCTCTTCCACTTCAAAGGCAAAAATGTCTTTGAATTCCTTTAGTAATAGGTGTAAGTCTGCACCTAAAGTAGCATAAGCAACCGTGCCAACCTTTATAGTACGCTCTGGACGGCTGTCATCCACAGCGAGATCAAAGTTTTCTCTAGCCGATTGGGGGCGGAGCTCATCTGACCGCTCTCCGATCAGTAATTGCTATTTTTTCTCTTTCTTCAACTCCACCAACAGAGCAGATTTTCTTTTCTTTCTGAATGCTGGTAGGGCTGGGTTGGCACCCTTGACATCTTCAAGGTCTATTGGCTCCTGTCCTTGGCCGTTTGAGGCTACAGTGGGCTTGACAGCCGAGAGGTAGCACTCCCGGGCCGTCTTCTGATCCCTATTTAGGGAACCAACAAAGCCATCATGCTTCTCATACTTGATCAGCATGAGAGATGGGATGATTACTGCCATGGCTTCGTTGAGGGCGGGACGGCCTAAGATGATATTATAGGCGGCCAATTCCTTAACTACCAAGAACTTGACGACCAGATGTCGTCCTTCTCCTTTATCCCCCAGCCGGATAGGTGAGTCAATCCTATCGACTAGGTATAGCATCCCACCCCCAAAACCAACCAAGGGGTGGCTAACCTGGTGATAATATCCGACGAGCTGCCGGTGTCAATAAGGATTCGCCACACCAACTGGTTGGTGACCTTACATTCAATGACGACCGGGTCGTCATGCGGACGGCGGACGCTGCCCCTGTCCCGCTTAGTGATGAGAACATCTGGGAAGGTGGAGCTGGCAGACGTCACCGCATGAGAACCCACCTGCTATGGTGTAGACCGGCTCCTTGTCAGTTTCTGAGCTACTAGTAGGTTGGGGAGTCTTTGTTGAATGCCCCGGGTTCTTATTATTAGTCCCTTCTTTGGACTTGGAGATGTAAAACTTCAACATCCCCTTGTCGGCCAAACGGTCCAATGCCCTCTACAAGCTAAAGCATTCGTTGGTGTCATGGCCAACTTCCTCATGGTATTGGCAGTATTTGTTTTTGTTTTGCGACTGGATATAACTTTTCATCGGATTTGGCTTCTTAAAAGATAGCCAGTCCTTAATCTCCATGAGGATGGAGTTGCAGTCCTTGTTAAACTCGTACTTGGGGACCTATAGTTTAAACTCTTTCTTCTTCTTCTAGGATGGCTAGTCAAAGTCCCTAATCGCCTAGACTTCTTTTCTCGTTTTGCTCTCTTCTTTTTTCTTTGTCGGCTGAGCAGACCGGCTGTCTTTTTGTTTGTTAGACTTCTTAGAGTCCGACTGAGTGCCAGACGAGCAGAGGTCGGTGGCTTGAATATAGCTCTCCGCCTCCCTCAGCGCTGCCTGCAGGGTGACAGCACCCTTCTTGACAAGGTCAAACTTGAAAGTTGACCCGTCCTTCAGACCCTTGAAAAAGTCTGTAAAAGCTAACTCGTCAGACAGTCCTTGTATTTGAATTCTTATCAGATTGGACCACCTGACATAGGAGTGGAGCCCTTCTCTATCTCCCTGCTTTATGGTGCTCAAGTCGAGACTTGTTTTCTTAGTAGGGATGATCATAGAGAAGTTAGAAGCAAACAAGAAGGCAAGCTTCTTGAAGCTATCGATGGAACCGGCTATCAAATTGCTAAACCATTATTGGGCTATGCCGTTCAATGTAGCCGGAAAGCAATGGCACCAGGTGGCATCATCCAATCCCTGTAAATAAATGAGGTTGGTGTATGCCATCAGGTGGTCTTCAGGGTTGGTGGTACCATCATAGGTACCCACCAACACATTCTTAACCTTAGCCGGCTGAGCCGCCTCGGTTATATTTCTGGTGAACGCAGACGGTTGTTCACCAAGTCGAAGCAAACAGAGCTACTAGTCCAGAGGCTGGACATTGTTATATACCGCCTAACCGTAATAGGCCGGCTGCATATATTGGAGGTCATATTGACCATACTGCGCCTGGGGCGCATACGGGGCTTGCCCGATCATATGCTGGCCGTGTTGGACGGACTTGCCGCCTGTTCGGCTTTCATGTAAGGACTGAGTGTTCTTTACAGAAGTCTCTTTGAAGATGTCTGGAAAGCTCGAGGTAGAGGCTGACTAAGACAACTGCTAGCTTCTCCTCCCCTAAATGATGTGCCGAGCATCGGAGGCACCCTTCTTACTTCAACCCGGCTGATCTTGCCAGGTGCCTCTTTGCGGACCCTTCGGTAGAAGGATATTTGTCAGTCAATGATTACAGGTGCCTTCTCCTTGGGATGGGGAGTTGGTCGCCTGTCCTTGATTGGCTTCTTCCTCTCAGCTAGAGGAGTCTTTTTGGCCGGCTGACTCTAGCTAGAGCCAGCCTTGTTTTGGTTGATCAGATCCTTGATCTCACCCTTGAAACTAGTCATGAATTTCATGAGTTCGTCCCGGGTGACTGGAGATGATCCTCTGGTCATCTGGGTTTCCCTTCCTGGCCACCCAAAGGGCCTGCTAGGACCCGCCTCGTCTGTATGACGTTCCAGCTGATCTCTGGAACTGGTGTACCAGGAAATGAATGAGCCATCCTTGGCCACATACGTTTGCACATCGTTATTCTCATCTTCGTGGTCAGTATACCTCCGGCTGAGGGATATTGAAATTACCCGATTGGTTAACCGGTTGAGAGTTGTTTGGATCGCCTGGTTGAATAACCGGTTGTAGATTGATTGGATGAAGAAGTGGTACAGACTCTTAAACCATCTTTTAGGTACTCTGCCTACAGACGGCGCCAAATATTTTGGGTGTTTTTGTCCCTTGGGAGAGTTACGTCACAAAGTTTGGTCCGGCTCGACCTGCACCTGCAAACACATGGAGACTCCGATTGTTAGAGCTCCGCCTCCAACGGTCAAGTTAGTAACTTGAAAAGGAATAAAGAGTGCAAAAAATTTGGTGGGTATCTGTTAGATTCCAACACTAGTACAAAAAATGCTATTTATAACTAACATAAACGGGCTTTTAGTAACCAACATTGGGGGTTACAACTGCTGGGGTTACAAATAGTCCAATTATTTGTAACGGACATTGTTAGCTACAAAAAGTTGCCTATTTGTAACGGACATTTCAATTATTCGTTATAAATAAGTGCCTATTTGTAATGGACAAATTGATATGTCTGTTACAAACATTTGCCTATTTGTATCGGACATATTAATTTGTCAGTTACAAATGCATATTTTAAATATTAAAAAAAATACCTAGCAATAAATGCTAGGTTGAGATTTTACGTTGAACTTGAACCGGAGATGGACAATACTTATGCGAGACCCTGACCCTAACCCTGCCCCTGACTTAAACCCACCCCCACCCCCACCCCCACTGCCCAACCACGACCCACTATCCCACTCCGCCAACTATATTCACTACCACCACGACCCACCAGAACCCAACTCAGTGACAAGCACCATCACCTGTACGGCTGTATCCCTTATCACCCACCCCGAGCGCCACAAGCACCACCCATACACACCAAATGCCACCACCAAATACACATAAAAAACAGATCTACCATACAAAGGAATGCCTATAGCCTTTTAAGTAAGTTCATTGAGAGTGCTTCATGGGAAAGAGATGATTTTGAGATGAATTTGCATCCATTCATGCATGGTTTTGGGACTTTGTGTTTTAAGGAATTGAAGTTGAGGGAGTTGTTTCTCATGACTGTAGTGGAGGAGATTATGTGGTTCCTCTTGGGAGTTGGATGTTTGAGGGAGATAATGATCATGAGTGTTCCTCTTTTATGGATTCAATGATTGATTTCCATGCTCTTATTGGTGATTTGAGGTATGGTGGTAAAAAAGAGTTCATTTGTGAGACCATAGCCCCTATTCCCTCCTCTCATGTCCCTTTCTCAAGGAGTTTCAACCATATCCCCTACATTCCTATATCCCTCCCTTCCTTTGTTGATGAGCCGATTGGAGACCCTTTTGTCTATGATGATTTATATGTGTCTCATTCGCCCCCAATTGAGGAAAAGGGTGATGTTGCCACCAAAAAATATTTTGAGGAGAGTTTGCCTTCCTTTTCTTCTTCTTCTTCTTTATATTTTTCTTCTTATTTTGTTGAGTTTTCTTTTGATTCTTTTTCCTTCTCTTTGCATCTCTCTCCTCATAAGAGTGCACTAAGCTTGTTACATGACTTCTTTTTGTCATGTGCTTACTTACTTTCATACAAAATGTGTAATAGTGCATTTGACAAGCTCTTACGTTCGTTGCAATATTATTTATTAGAGCGGTCAAGCTTAGACCTTAAGCAAGCCTTTCTCGGGAAGTAACCCGTGTTTTAGATTAGATTTTCTTTTCTTTTTAGAATAGATTTTCTCTCATGGAAATATTTGTGTGTCTTTTGCTAGGTACATGACTTGATATACTTTGGTACTCCAATTTGGATCAAGAATCAAGGGAGTTTTCCTTTTCTTTCATTTGTAAAACAAGTACATGGTAATAACTTTTAACATTTAGTTTTTATAAGGTAGTTTCTTACAACAATTTTTTTGTAGGGTAGTTTTTCACAAAACTTGATATACATACATAAGGGAGTTTTTCACAAAAAAAGTCCTAAAATAACCTATGCTACGACTCTTTAAGAATGATTAACCAAATGACCAAGTTTATTAATTACCTGGATTATTAAGAGAGATGGGTCTCCAAGATCCGAGCGCAAATCAGAGATAAAATTCTCCATCCTCCCTCTATAAGCTTTAGCATCCTCAAGCTTGACCGTATCAGCCTCCCCTTGATACCACAACACGGCTCGGGTTCTACCACCGCCTAGCACGGCCGCTTTAGCTCGTGTCACCAATTGATTGTAAAAGTTCGTTCCTCTTTCCCATTGAATGATCTTTGTCCCACCAACAGCACAGGGGACCAGGCCCATGAAACCAAAATTTTTTGATGATCCACCAAGCAATTCGACACCATTTGCGAATGCCATGCCAGGGCCAATACCACAAGTCTTATTTAGGTCAATGTCCACATGAAGTGGTTCATGAGCCGGCACCCAACTCTGTTGCGCATCAAGACGGAGTATATTGCGGCTGGGCTGGCACTCGGGTGGTACAAACCCGTCCCATTTGCCGTTCGTGACTCCACCACGGCCAGCCATGTTGCTTTGGCCCGCTAGGATGAATATATCCTGCGGTAACTCTGCATAGATTGGTGCAATATTGAATAAGAAAAGCATGATAGTTAGCGGGGTTATTGTCATTTTAATCTCTGTATATCAAACTATATTTTGCTAAGAGACAATAACATTGGGTTTGTTATATAGAGTAGCATAAAATATTTATTATTTCGCATCATTTTCATAAGAAATTAATTAGGAAAGAGAATCAATTCGGATTTCCTACATGATGTTGCAATAACTACTACCAACAATTGTTGTTAAGAATTTCCTAATTGCTAGTGTATTTTGTAAAGCTCAATTAGTTTAGGTTTTTGCTTAATATATGAAAATTGATTTGGTTGTTAATGGTTGTAATTTTCTTCCTTTTTGGTAACAAAATTTAATTCTTCCAAAAAAAAATAAAATTCACCACCCTTAAAACATGTCTAAACTTATTGCGAAAATGGTATGATTTTGTACACCAAACTATCGAAGTAAGCCGATCTTTCCAATTCCGTTCTCATGATTTTGAAGTCCAAAAGCTTTATTCATAGGTGGAATCATTATTTTATAGTTTCCATGGTCCCTAATATCTAGGGGTGAGCAAAAATTCAGGGTACCCTGATTTGGAACCGGAACCTTGTTCGGAACCGCAGGTTCTAAACCCGAAACCTATTGATCAGGTTCCGGTTCCGGGTAATAAAATTAGGAACCTGTTGCAACAGGTTCCGGTTCCGGGTAATAAAATTTTGGACCTAGAACCTGTAGGGTATCGTGTTAGTACATGTTTCCTATAGCGTACATGAAATCGGAACCTATATGATATTAAATATTCTAGACAATTAGTGTTGGTTTGTTATATTTGAAGTAGTTTACTAAACTTGTAAGCTTTTATTGTGAACATTCATTTTTAAAAATATAGATTTGTCACAATTTATCAAGTAACTATTAAACTTACTTTGAAAGACAGGGTACCCTGTTTAGGAACCGGAACCTGCAGGTTCCGGTTCCGGTTCCGGTTCCCAATTCTTAGGAACCTGTTGCAACAGGTTCCGGTTCCGGTTCCGGTTCCTATTTTTAGGAACCTGTTGCAACAGGTTCCGATTTCGGGTACCGATATTTTTACAGGGTACCCTGCTACGATCACCCCTACTAATATCACCGAGGACTGAGGCTCACAGAGCCTTGAATGCTGAAAGCATCTTAAAAATTCAATGAAGATCCTTACCGAAAATTTGCTCTTTAATATTTCCATGGATAAAGAATTATGTATATAATATTTAACATCTTTCAGTTAATAGTATCTGTAATTTCCTTATTTAAATGAGTGTAGAAGGTTAGGGATAATTTGAGTACGTCAAATGGACAATTTTATATACCTATTAATTAAGGGTAAAAAAATGGCTTTTCATGTAAACACCAAATCTTACCCTTCTCAAATAGAGATAGATCATGATATTAGGAAGGAGTATGTTCAGGTTTATGAAATTAATAGTACATTAGAAATACAAGAAGTTTTTTGCCCAAAAAAAAAAATAATAATAATAATAATAATAAAACTCTGTATATCAATAACATTTCTTGTATAGAAAATAAAATATTTTAATGTAAAAAAAATGGGAAAAAAAATGATGTTTATGTACTGCTATTGCAGTCTAAGAAAAATCAAGATCAAAGCATTAAGGGTTGTGTATAAGAAATTATTATGTAAAATATTAGCAGCATCATTTTGTACTAAGAAACTGCCAGCATTACTTTGTACATGTCCTGGTAGGAACTGCAAAAAGGTATGGGCCAATTTCTCTCCAAGTTCGACCTGTGCTTGTGTAGTGAGATGAAGATTATCTGGCTCCAAAGGCAACCCTTTGGCATCGACTGTCACGAGATTCATTAGATCAACTCCCATCTGAGCTTGCCTCACTTCTTCTATGAAACGCCCTTCTCCTGATGTTATGGCTACCTGTATGGAACAAATATTGTAAGCTTCGGCCGTGGCAGGAAATCTCTTGAAAGGCTTAAGGCCTCAAGGAGTCAAGGGGAGGCAGAGTTCTACTTGGCAGCAGAACATATGTTCCTCATATCCATGGTACCTCACATGATTTATTTTCAGTGTAAATGTAATAAAAAGTATCATACATATCATTAATAATTAGGGTGATATATATGCCACCACGCCTAAGTGATTCTCGGTGTAGGTAGTATTACAACCGCGTTATTCCATATTAGCCTAAGTCTACTGAATGTGCCTATTCAATTGAAGAGAGCAATCTCAAAATTTACCTCAATTTATTTATTTATTTATTTTTTTGGTATTTAGAAAGCCACAAGGGTGGGTGGTGAGAATCAATCCTAAAATTTCTTAGAACCGAAAGGGAAGCTCTTACCACTTGAGCTATACCTTACTCGATTAACTTAAATTTCACATTAACACTAATGATTACTTCTTTTTTCTGCCTTGATGAAAAAGATTTATCCATTTTGTTTGTATTAAAGTATTTGTCACGATAAGTTTTTGAATTTTCAAACTTGACAATGGACTATGTCGGTATATCCAAAAATTCACCATTCAATAATAATAATAATAATAATAATAATATACAAATAAATAAATAATAAAAAAATGAAAATAAAAAGAACTGTCAGCTATTATTGCAGGAATATACATTGAGCCCCACCATTGATAATAATTTGAGTAATTTTGTCGAGTTATCATAGATAGATTGGCACTATACCATAATTTGTGGGTGCATACCCGATTTAGTAACCTCATGGTCCTCATCTCCCAATATGAGTCCTATACTCCTATTAGCCTTCCCACAAATTAATGCAGTAAAAATATTAGAACTGTGTCGTTGCCTTGTCAAATTAGTAAAATAAAATCAAGGTGCTCTAAGTTCTTGTGCAAATAGATGTTTGGTTGAGATGAAGTAGTTGAAATCTCATGTTTATTCCCATAAATTACGGGAAATGATTTTGGCACACCCCTAATTGATTTTGGCACACTCTTATGTGAGAATACAGTTTTCTATGCTCTTCTCACATAGGGGTGTGCCAAAATCAATAAAGGATGTGCCAAAATCAATTCCCATAAATTACCTATAACTATCGAGCTACTACTCTGTAGTATTTCCTAGAAAGTTTATAAACATAATTATTTCCCAAAAATAACATTTCTCATGTGAAAAAATACCCCATATGAACCAAACGAGCACACTTATAACGCAAGGCTAATTCTGTAATTAGTAATTATTGTCTACTCAAAGCAAATTGTCAAAATTTGAATGTAGGATTATATAAAAAGTCCATAATGAGTAAATACAAATAATTTAATTGACCTGATTCACATCAAAAATAGTACCGCGGTTGTTGAATATTGGTTTACTTACATACCTGGATAATTGGAAGCATAGGTGATTGAAGGTCAGTCCGAAAATCTAAAAAAAACTTCAACAATCTCCTTTTATAAGCATCAGCATCTTGCTTTAAGAGCGTATCACTCTCCCCTTGATACCAAACCAAAGCTTGAATTGTCCCACCATCACGCAACGAACTCTTTGCCCTTCTAACTAACTGATTATACAAATGACCACCACGAGACCAATGACTAATATTAGTCCCACCCACAGCACAAGGCACCAGCCCCACCTCTGCAATGCCAAAAGATTTCCTCACAACTGCGTGTGCCAACGACATCGCTGGCCCAACCCCACAAGTATGATTTGTATCAATGTCACGGTGAAGCGGCTCCGTGGCAATAACCCATTGATGTTTCGCATTGAGGCGAAGGATTGATGAAGTTGGACTGCAGTCATCGGGCACTATACCGTCCCATTGGTCATTGATCACACCACCTCTTCCCGCCATGTTGCTCTGGCCGGCGAGCAGGATAATGGTTTTGTCATTGGATCTGGACTGACAAAGGGTATGGCCAAGATGAGAGGATAATAGGAAGATCAAATAAAGGGCAGATGAGATGCTGTTGGTGTTTAACATTGTGACGGTTTAGGTGGGTGGGCGCCTCGGTGAGGTGGGGTTAGTCCATATTTAGACTAACTTTAAAGGAATGTGAATATGTGAAAAATAAGCAAATATGATGTTAATTGTTAGGCGGATGTTTCTGGGATTAATGAATCTGATGTTTTTCTTTTTTGAGTGGAAACGTAGATCTAGTGGGCACTTTAAAAAGAAATTAGAATTAAAGCATAGTAGAGTTATTTATTTATAAAAATGGTTGGAATATAGGTGGACCGTAGTACATATCATTGATTGTTAGTTGGCATTTTTTATTTTGTATCTTTATATTTATTTTTTTGACAGGGGTTGCCAATTTGCCATAGCTTAAAAACCTTGTCACATTAGTCGACCTTTTTGAAGCATTTTGTAGATTGCATCTCGGTGCATAAAACTAACACTGTCAAAACAGTTTATCAGTTTGGTTTCGTTTTGGTTTGGAACCGATTAGGTTTGAAATAGGTCAGTATGATATTCGTAATTGGCCGATGGGTTAGTTTTGGTTCAGTCAAAATTGTTATCGGTTTGATTTCGTTTCTTTTGTTTTTTATGGGTTATAAATGGGTTAGTTTGAAACGAGTTAGTTTGAAATCAGGTTTACCTGGGTTGAAATGAATCCGGATTCATATCGATTTGGATTGTAAATAGCTTGAATAGTAAACAGTTCGGATCATAATCAGATTGTGGTTGAAATGAGTCAGTTTAGGAGCGGATTTACCAAAGTTAATGCGGGTTCATGTTCAAGTAGGTTTGGATAGTAAACGATTCATCTCACAGTTGAGTTGGTTTGAAATGAGTCAGTTTGTGAATGGGTTTACCTAGGTTTATATCGGTTCAGATTAATTTGGTGGAATTGAAACGATTCATACATAACGGGTCGATTTAGATCAGTGAGATACACTAATAAGTCGCGGTTTAGTTCACTTTCTTTATGTTCCGGTTGAAATTAGGTTCTAAGCTTTCTTTGAGTAACACTTTCAACACTTTCTTTTCTTATATAATTGTTATTATGAAGTAATGATGCATGAACATATTCTAAAATCAGTTAAGTGTAAAATAAATTAATAGTGAACTAAAAATTAACTTAACTGATACTCTAGTAATAATGTACTCCATAGTAAACATGTGTGAATATTTAGGTGATTTTAGTCATCCCTTTATAGTTCATAAATTTAGGTTAAGATGAAAAAATCAATTCTATTGTGGTTACCAATTTATTAAAGTAAGCGGTTCATAAACAGTTCGATTAATAAAAGGTTTGGTTTGTAAACAGTTCAGTGTGAACGAATTGTGTATGGTTTGATACGATTTCAGTTTAAGCAATTTCTAACACAATTCAAATGTTTTCGGGTAAGAAATTGTTCGGGTTAAAACGATTCGGTTCTTTTTCAGTACGGTACCATTTTAGTTTGGTTTAGAACATGTTCGGTTCGTTAACGGTTTTGGCTCTTCTATGGTATATTATTCAGATTGTTTTGATTTTGGATTTACTACTATTCGATTTGGGTCGGTTTTCAATTTCGAATAATTGGTTTTTAATTGGTTTGGTTTTCATTTGGGTTGGTCGATTTTGGGTAGTTAAATAGTCTCGTTTTGAAATTAAACAATACTACATAAAACACATAAGAGGGTAATATAGTAATTTGACATAAAGACATTTTTTTTAGATTACAATGATATTTCTTTATGGATTACTATGCATGTATATTAGTTCATTAGAGTATAAGTTGTCTTGGTAGTACAATTATTAAAATATCTCACAATGGTATAACATTTGATGTATTATTTACATACTTCCTCCGTTATTTTTAGTTGACATTGTTTGACTTTTACATTATTCACAAAATACTCTTTTACTAGCTTTTAAGATTTATAGCTACGGTAAAATATTGTCAAGTGGGATTGACGTAGGGAAAACTAGGTCGTTGACTAATCCTCCCTAGTGTCAAACAAAATTTATAATCACTTAACAAACTTAAATACAAATATAGAGGTAAGTCAAGGGTCGAACCACTAGGAACGGTTATGTTCAAGTATTTCCAATTAATGCTTAAGCTAGGTCGAAGTCAAAGGTGAAAAGGTAACACTAATCAACTACCTAAACAAACAAAACAAACACTAGGGAACGGGGATCAACATGAATTCATGATAATTAAGCTAATTAGGGAATCAAGCAATGTAAAGACAAATATGAGTAATAAGGAGCGTTCAATTAATCATCCTCATACTCTCTAACATAGATTTCTCTAGTGCTAAACAATAAGAAGAAACATAATCAAATACTCAATCAATTATGATCAAATCCATATCAAGTGGTCATGCCAATCAATTCAATCATGCAATCAAGTTTAGCATCATGGTTAGCTACTCCAATCAAACTAGACAAAATGCAAACCTCTATTAATCAATTTAATTACAACACAAGAACTACTCGATTTCCCATATCAATCTCAATCCATTAATCTTATATGTTTACCTAATCCCTAGCAAGCAAATACTCAAGAATCATCCCCTAATCAACAAGAAAGTAAAATCATCAAACATCAACAAATAATGAAGAACAACTACACTAATCAAGGATCAAACATAAAAATCTAACCAAAGAATATAAAATTAACCAAAGCAATAAAAAGGAGATAGAGTGAGAAATGCTCATTGATTGATTATGGAGATCTTCAATATAATACAATTGTCACCTTGAATCTTCGACCTCTCAAACCACCATTAAAATCCCACACTTTCTCTCTCTAAAACTACTCCAAACCTAACCTATTCTAGAGAGAGAAACTCTCAGCCGAAGCTAAAATATGAGAGAGAATTATAAGTTAGTCAAAAAGATATCTTTCCTAAAGGTATTACAAGAGTATATATAAACAAAGAAGAAAAAATAGACGTCCGTGCCCTCTCCTTTAAATCCCATGGGCACGAAAAAATGGGCACGAAGAAATAACGGACAAGTTCCACGTCCGCGGAGTATTGTGGCTGGAACAAGGCAGCATGAGGGCCGCGCCTGTGGGAAATAGCTCGTGCTCGCGGGTATAGGGCCCCGCCCGCGGGGCTTACTGCTACGATTCTGCAATTTTGGTGCTGAAGAGCCCGCACTCGCGGCGCCTGAGCTGTTACGCTGCTGTCGTGGATGTTGCGGGGATGCTTGGGTGAGCTCACTTGCTTGCTTGGCTCCTGAACTTGGCTCCATTGACTTCCTTGGTTGCACTTGAGTTTCCTCCTCGATAATTGAATCCCGGGAAACCTGACTCACCTCTAAAATAATTCAAAGAAACAAAAAAGCCAGAGAATAGCAAAGAAATGCATAAAATAAAAAGAAAACCTTTAAAAGCATGCAATTTTCTAAACACACACACAAGCATGCAAAAAAAGAATTATTAGCTAAAAACAAGACATAAAAGGCTAAAAACAAGCATAAAACTAAGAAGAAATCCTATCCTATGAGTGCCATATGGCACTCATCAAATTACCCTAAGCTAAACTTTTGCTCGTCCTCGAGCAAAACAAAATCAGACCCAAGAGAAAAAGATGAATTTATTCAAAACAAGAAAAGAAGAGGGGAGATGAGAATATACACTAACTCATTTTTGTAGAAATCACGGTCAATTTTAGCAACTAAAGACAAGCCATTTAAACCCCTAGATTTCCCTAGAGGACGAGTGATGCTCTCGTAAGGGTTTCCTAATTAAGAGATTAACCCGTACCTCTCACAAACCAAACAATCAAGGCAAAGAATGAAAAATAAATCAAAATAAAAAAAATGCTTTGTTATGGAATTTTGCAAATGAACAAGCACAAATGGATGCAATTCTTTCTAAGTAAATAATGGAGTGCACGTTTAAAGATATTCAAGGTTGATTGAAACATACAATATGCTAAGCATAGAAAAATAACAAGACACGATTCACCTTCATCCCAAACAATCTTACCGTGTTCTCCCTACTAGTTTCAAATCCACCTCTAGTGAGCATCTCAATGATTCCTCGAAGGAATCGGAAAAAAAGTTATTTTAGGGCTACTCGACTCTTGTCTATGCAAACCACTCCATAGGCTTGACTCATATCTCCCTCCATCGACTTGTAACTCAACCATAAAGGTCAAAAGGGCTGTCTAAGCTAAGGTTGTAACGTAAAGGCGAAGACGGTAATTGTAGGGAATATATCAAGCATTATCCCAAACTTGAACCCCACAGTGATCATACACTTAAGCATGGTGGCGTCCAAAGGGAAGGAAGTTAGAGCAAAAGAGTCACCAGCAAGTTTTAGGAACTTGTAAACCGTTCACAGAGTGAAGGTTACTCCCCTTAACAATCCATGAGATCGTCAACTCCAAAGGGTCTAGAACCAATAAGGGTTCGGGGATGAGGGTACGAATCCAATCTAAAAAAGAAAGGACCCGCCCTGTAAAATAGGCCTCTACTTTATTCTACTCGTATTCATGTGCGCTTTCTGACTAACATGTAATCATTATATAACCCTAAGCCTGTTTAATCTATGTTGGTTGAATATTAATGCACAAATAAAACTATTATTGGCGATCACTTGAGTTAAAATCATATTAGCCTAAACCAAATTATTGGTTATCTTATTAAGCGTGATTTCAAGTACAAATTCCCTTTAAACTAGCATAAAAGGTGTAATCAAGCAATAATAATATATATAATATCAAGTAACATGATAATAGGACAATAATCATGATAATCATCATAATAACAATAATCATAATCATAACAACACTAAAGCATAATAATAGCAAAATCTTAGGCATGATACTAACAAGATTAATAACAAATCCTAGCATGTCACTAAATATCAAAGATCAAAGCTTTAAACCTAACATGGTACAAACATGATCATAACATGATATTAGAAAGTATTAAAAACATCCGAACATGATACTAGGAATTAAACAAATCTAAGAATGTTATCTACATTGAAATAAATAGGGAGTAAGCTAATTACTTACTTTGAAGCCTCGTCCCTCTTCTAATAACAAAATACACGCATTAGTAAACTTCAATAAAATATAAAATCAAAGAATTAAATTATATAATTGAAATAAAGAGTTACAAAGTATAGACTGGATTTGGGACCAAACCCTTAGAAATTATCAACCTTTCACGTCTAGGGCGAAGGCAACTTCGAACTTGGCTAGGTGTGTCTAGATCTTGTGAATGCGGTATTATGTTTGGTAAAAGCTAGTTTAGAAAGGAGAGAGGGAGAAAGAATAAGTTAATGCTTAAAGAGAGAATAGAGAGAGTTGTGATGGTTGTGGATTGTTGATGATTGAAAACGAAAGTCCAGGGACCCTATTTATAGGAAAATAGTCCGGAAACCGATACAAAATAGTCAGAATTTGAAGAGGAATAAAAATCCACTTTGTCGCAAACAAACTGCTTTGCCGCCAGGCGACAAGCCTTGTCGCGAGGCGACAAAATTGTCGTCCAGCGACAGAAGAATGTTTTAGCGGATTTTGTTTTTATTATATCTTTTGATCCAGAAGTCCAAATAAGGCATATAATATGTAGTTGGAAAGCTCTTGAAGTCTACTTTCCAACCCAATTAGAGTCAGATTATCTTTTGTATATAAAAAGATATGGCCGAAATAGTGAAAGGGTATCAGTTTTGGATAGAGTTTCGTATTTCTTTCATATTTTTTTCGTTATAGCTCGGAATTAATATTATAATACTACCTTCGGTCCAATTTACTCGCAATAAAGGGGTATTATTTGTGAGACATAAAATATTTCTTTGTTGCGAGTAAATTGAAGCGTAGGTAATATATCATTGGAAAGATAATTTCAAGATCTATCCAACGATATAAAATTTGGATAAAGATTATGAAGCACGAAAATAATATCTGACTGTCTTTGAACTTCTTCAAATTCGAATAGAATTAGGATTCTCAAAAGAGGAATTTTATTCAATTTAAAACTCTTTGAAACATAATTATCAACCCTAACTCCATTAGGATTTAAGAGAACCTTCTAGAGTATTCTAGAAGACTATAATAAATCCTAATAGCTTTAGGAATGATAATTAATAATAGGCCCTCCTCTAGATAATTGGGCCGCATGCTAGAACCAAATCGGGCCCAGTTTAGTATTTTGGTCATAACTTCCTCATTATTCATGGGAATTGGGCTTATAATATGTCGTTGGAAAGCTCTTTTGGAGCCCTATCCAACTACACTATTATTGGACCCTTATCATGGACCAAACTAAACTATATAGGCTATTTTCATAAAATAGAGTTGGTTTTCGAAAACAGAAAGAAGGATTTGTAAATAAAAACTAACCGCAACACTGGACTTTTCACACTTTCACTTCATTCGATGATGGTTCAACGCGAAAGGTATTCATCAATGGGTTTGGTTTCGGGGAGACACAAATGGGTGTGTACAGAAGCCCCCACTTTGACTAGGTTTGGAGAAACTTATGTTTCGAAAAAAAAAAGTCAAAGTATCGATAGGGACGGAGATTGATTTAGAACGTTCTACGATCCCAAATCATTCTTGTATCGCCGGTGCCTGCAAACTAACGTTAGTTAAACAGATAAAGAGTGTTAAGAAACGCGTATCTTGCACCATCAAGCACGCGTCTCTGTAGGTAACCGATTTGTTGCATTTTGTTTTGACGACCTTCTACTAGCTATGGAACGCCATCCTACCTGAAGACTGCTACTCTTGTAACTGCATCCAAATTTCGCCGTGAAAATCTTCCGCAAGCTAGGGAACAGTATCGAAGATTTCTTCGCTTGAAACGATCCTCTTCCGCTTGATGACCATTCTCTGCAAGCTAGGGAACATGATTGAAGATAACTTCGCTTGAAACTACCTTTATTTGCCGTGATAACATTCCGAAGAAAATTACCAAAGATCAATGCTTGTCAATCCTTTAAATTTTTCTTGAACTTTGCTGTTGATACTTTGGGTGATGACAACCCTCTTTTCTTTGGGAATAGTTGAAAATCCGATTCAGGGAAAGTTGTCAATTCCACGTAACAATCAATCATTTGAAATGTTGCCACGATGAAGCGACAATCCGTATCTCGGAAAATTTGCCAAAATCCAATTTTTTGTGAAAGGTTGCCAATGCTTCGTAATTATCTATTATAAGAACCATGCTACGATCGACAATCCACATCTTGGAATGTGACTCTTGAAAGAAATCCACCTTGGAAATTTGCCAATGCTATGTGACAATCCTTTTTTAGGGAAATATTGCCGCAATTGACAATCCGCGTCTAGGAGCATTTGCAAAAAAGGGTCAATCGACAATCCTCTTTGGGAAAATTTGCCACTTACTGAAATGAATGACAATCCATGTTGAGGAACCTTTGCCGAAATTTATGATGAATAGTGTCCTACGACAATCCTTTGGGAAATTTTGCCATAGGGAACTAGGTTGACGTGGGGAAAACTAGGTCGTTGGGCTAATTCTCCCTAAGCCAAACAAAATTTATAAACACTCAACAAACCTAAATACAAGTATAGAGGTAAGTCAAGGGTCAAACCCAAAGGAATAGTAATGTCTAAGTGCTTTCAATTATGTGCCTAAGCTAGGTCGAAATCTAAGGGTAAAAGAGGACACTAAAAACTACTAAAACGAAGAAACCAAACAAATATAAGAGCTAGGGATTAGGATCCACAAATAATAGCAATGAACTTAGCAAATTGGAATGGAAATTCGACTAAGTCAAGCAATGTGAGGGAAAATCAATCATGCAACCAAAAGAGCATATCAAGCTATTCTCCTAGAGGTCTAACTAGCGTCAACTACGATAAACTCAAGCTAGGAAACATCACAAGACACCTCAATCATGTAAATGCAAGCCACAAATCAATGGTCCGTATCAATGTGAACTTACAATGCAATCTAGTGCAATAATCAAAGTTAGCTACTCTTTAATTAATCACACACATGCACATGATCAATCAACCAAGTTTAATCACATCATCAACTCCATCAATTATCCCCAATTTACATCAATTCATTACATCATAAGCTTCACCAAATCCCTAACCAAACAACTACTCTAACATCATCATCAATCCAACTAACCACTAAGGAAATCAACAATCAACAATCTAAGAAGAACAAATCCACTAATCAAAGATCAAATATCAATATAAAACCAAACAAACATGAATATCAAAGATCAATCATCAAATTCCAATCAAAATCAAACAATCCAAACATGAATATTAAACAAAGAAATAAATGAGATAGAGTTTAGAAATGCTCTTTGATAATAGAGAAGATATCCAATACAATTGTCACCATTGAATCTTCAATCTCTCAATCACCATTGAAATTCCTCACTTTCTCTATCTAAGATCTACTCCTAAAATTAACCCTAAAACTAGAGAGAGAAGCTCTCAACTAAGATAAGAATATGATCTAATTCTAATATGAAACTTGCTGACAAAAATTGGGTTCCAAAAGGTATATAAAGAGAGAGAAAATCGTCAAAATCCGATCGAAAAAGACCCACGCCGGTGCGGCCGCACAACAGGGGATGTGCGCCCGCACCACCATGGTGTGCGGCCGCACACACATGGTGTGCGGCCGCACGACCCTCTTGAGCGGCCGCACCATCCGCGCGTTCGGCCGCACCCAGCTGGGTTTTCTTCGACTCTTCAAATCTTCAAGCACAAGCGATGCACACATGATTTATGATGGTAGTGAACACTAGAAGTGGCAATAGCTAAGGCTTAATATTGGTGGGCACACACTCCCTTTGGTGGGAGCATCGCATGCGAGCGCAAGAGATGAGCCAAGACTTGGAACTTCCACTTCCTTGCATCTTGAGCTTCCGGAATGCCATGAACTTGATCCTAAATCTTCTTCCACCATAGTGGATCACCAAAATCAAGACCCGAACCTCGTTCAATACCTACAATCACGAAAATAGAGCAAATAAAGTAGAAAAGGCTAGAAAACCAACGAAATGCACAAAAGCTACAAAATAAGAGAGAAAAGGTAAAACTAAGCAACAAAGGATAAAACTAAGCACTTATTAAGCATGAAAGCTATAAAAAGAGGATAGAAAGGACCTAAATGCTCATCAAATGTGTGCCATTTATGACACACATCATAGGTGTATGACAATCCAATCTCGGAAAAATTGACAAAGTTTCTATAAATATATGACAATCCAAAATTGGAAAAATTTGCCAAACAAAGAAGGAACACGACAATCCATGCTTGGAAACTTTGCCAGAGGTGACAATCCAATCTTGGAAAAATTGTTGTTGGAGAAGATACGCGACAATTCACTCTTGGAAATATTGTCAGTTTGAGATGACAATCCAATCTTGAAAAATTTGTCGTTGGAGAAGATGCGCGACAATCCATATTTGAAAATATTGTCAGTTGGGGAGGACAATCCAATTTTGGAAAAATTGTCGTACAAGTGATGTGCTTGCTTTTGAAGTGATGCCTTGGTGCTTGTAATAAGCCAATACTTAGGCGCTTTAAGCTAAGTGAGACGATCATCTGTCAGGTCGATCACTTACTACGATTGTAATCAAGCCGACTACTAAGCATGTCAATTTGCTTGTAGGGGCTAACTGGCGTACCAAGGAACCTAAAACTGTTGTATGAGGTCCGCATAATCCAATATGGGGCCATGTATGTATCTCGTCGCTGTACCGGCGCTCGCCAGAACCTTCTGTCGCCGCGATAATGCTCTGTCGCCAAGCGACAGATTTTGTTGCAAGACGACAGCCTTATCGTCTGGCGTTGGAGTCAGATTTATATTCGCGGTTTTTCGAAAAAAATCCGGGAATGTTTTGGAACGTACCTGCATTTATATTTTGGAATATAGGACTTTTCTTTTCTTTCTTTAAGGTTGACTTAAGACTTAGTGCTATTGCCTGACTCGACGTGTAACTTGATTTACTCAAATTGACTTGTGTGCGTAGACTTTACTCAATGTGATAACACGACATGACTATATGTTTACATGACTCGTGTGTGAATTATGTTGTGATTGTGCCATATGACTCGAAAATACAAAAATTTCCGCCATTTTTCGAAATTTTTGTGGAGGGTATCGACTTTTTCCCGAAAAAGAAAGACACAAACAAGAATCAAAGTGAGTGTTTAAGGGTGCATGTTGAATGATCTTAGTCAAGTGTATGCGTTTGATGCTATCTCTCAAGGTGCAAGGATCGATTTATCCTAAACTATCTTAGTTGACTCGATAATGAAAGTATTTAGGTAACTTAGGCACGAAGGCTAAGCAATTCATATACTTCGTGACGCAATGATGATTATGAGTGATGAGTGATGTTGATATGACAAAGCATGCTTCAACGTTATGTTAAGACTTCATGACAAAGGGTTCCTAAGGGAAGGATTATTTAGTCATGTATTTATGATGTGTGTGAAAGTGACACTAAAGTTAGGCCTCAAAGGCTAAATGATGGTGACTCTTAGGCTAGGTAAGCTAATGATGTAGGGATCAAGCCACCAAGTCTAGCTCTAAATGAATAGGGATGAGCATTGGATATCCCTTGATATGATCATGGTATGAGTGTGTGAATATGAATATGAATGCATTTTTATTACGGCTGCACCTCAACGTGAGGTTGCCTACGTATCCGTTAGGAATCAGGCCGAATGTAGCTTCAGCCGAACCTCGCACAAGTGTGGGTATACCTCAAAAAGGTCTTTTTATGGGTTGTAACGTGGTTAGGCTGAAGGTTAGAGAAAGAAGGGGATAAAGGCTCAAGACCCTAGATAAGCCCCCAAGGTGTGCAATCTTTGAATTTTTATGCTTGAGGTTTTCTCACTTTTAAACTCTCTTTTTGTTTATATTTTTGCTCTCTCTATTTTGCTTTTGCATTTTTCTATATTTAATATTTTCGATAAGTGTGGGCAATCCCGATCATGCGGTCTATCACTCACTTGGCATTCATAATTCTCAGGCACGGTACCGAGCACTCGATAAGAAACGCAATCCGAGACGTGTTCTTATCTAAAATATTTTCATATCAAAGATATTAGAACATTTGCCCTTTTGTACACTTTTAGTATTTCTATTTTTTGCTATTTTTAATCTTTTTAAATCACTCAAGCTTTAGTATTTTGATATTGCATAAATTGCACACTATCCAATCTCGAGGTTACGTAGATATGGGTTGAAAAATGATAGGTCAATCATTAGATGAGGCTCAAAGTGGTTAATCAAGAAAGAATTATATATTTTAAGGGTGAAAGTGATATGATATGGATACAAGAGGTGCCTCTAATCATGGGTATACCATGTGCTTAATTCGGCGTTAATTAGTTTTTTGTATCTTTTTTAATAGATGCAAAGATCATATGAAAGGAATAAAATGCTCATTTTATCAAAGGGAAAAAAGAAAAAACGAATAAAATCTAAGGAAGACAAAGGGTGCCTATGCTAGACTTATTGGGGAAGGGTTTGAAAAAAGAAGAAGAAAGCATGAAATCTTGGTGAGAAGCTTGCCTCGTGTTTTTTCCCATCATTACCTTTTTTTTGGTTGTCAATCACATGACTCAAATTCGATTCAACATGCAAATATGCAATAGATGGGAAGAGAACATGGAAGGGAATAGAAATGGAATGGACCTTCAACTCAAATGACGGAAAAACGACTCATGCATGAACCTAAGACATGGTCATGGTGACATATGTGTGCTAAGACTAATGAGTGTAGATGACATGTTATGACTTGTGTCATGACCACGTGGCTAGACTATATGACCAGACTAAAGCAAATACTAAGTTAAGACCTCCCATATATGCATTAAACTGGACAGGCTGCGGTATTTTAGTCATAACTTTTGACCTGTGACTCTGATTGGGAAGAAAACAACGCCTAAGGAAAAGATAAACTCAGGGATACAGATCCATTGGTTGTACGACTCGTAATTCTTCCTAGAACTCCGGCTATGACAAAAACAAGTTGACGCTTGTGCAGTATACGGGAATAAAATCCGGGTGACTCAAAGGAACTATGACTCGATTTAAGGCATATTCATTAGCTCGAATTAATTAATTAATTAATTAAACAAATTCCTTTAATCACTTGTAAGTTTATTAAGACTTATTTACAAACACAAGTCAAACCAAACGGTTAGTTTAGTCACATATAAGCTATGCACAAGCAAGTAATGCACAAGTAGTCAAGTAGTCACAATATGATGCAATGAGTTTGCAACCTAAACATGGCTCTAGTTCTCTAATGTTCAAGGATATAGGTTAGTCAAAGAGGGTCCATGGTTATGAGTCCGGATGGATCGTGCGAAAGCCTTAATTTTGGAAGGGTTAGCGCGTATAGATTGGATCCGCAAGTTAAAAACTTGCTTCCACGGTTTGGTGGATTCACAAACTTGGATGTACCCGTCGTTGCGAGGAGCGTTCGATTAAGTAGATGGAGCGTGAACCCCCAGAGGGTTATGGCCATATATAGAACACATATGGGTTTCAGAAAAAAAAAAAAAAAAAAAAAAAAAACTCAATAGGAAGTAGAATCGAGCCAACAGTGCTAGAACCAGTTAAAGCAAGAAAGCAGAGTTCTAGCTCGGTATTGGAAGAACATGGCGCCAGACTACAGGGACTGTCGCCACAATAGTACCCTTGTCGCTAGGCGACAGAAGCACTTTACAGGCGACAAGCCCTGTTTTCTGACGCTAGTTCCTACATGCCTCAGCATGTATCTACGTTCTTAGAATTTTCCAGATTTTGCAGTAATATTTCGATTCTAGTTGTGAAAGATATTTCTCGAATTTCCTACATGTAAAAATCCTATGTTTTTTACTCATTTCGAATGGTCTATCCAATGAGGACCATTTTAATGCATATGACAATAATGTTAATCAAAATTACTCACATGAAATACTTAGAACTTTTCGAGTCTCATCCGCTCATTCTAAATCATTGCCAAAATAAATTTCAGGAATCAAAATAGAAATCCTCCCCCGTAGAGTCGCCAAAAATTGTAGGGAATATTTCCAGCATAATCCCAAGCTTGAACCCCACAGTGATCATACACTTAAGCATGGTGGCGTCCAAAGGGAAGGAAGCCAGAGCAAAAGAGGCGCCAACAAGTTTTAGGAACTTGTAAACCGTTCATAGGGTGAAGGTTACACCCCTTAACGATCCATGAGATCGTCAACTCCAAAAGGTCTGGAACCAATAAGGGTTCGGGGATGAGGGTACGAATCCAATCTACAAAAGAAAGGACCCGCCTTATAATATAGGCCTCTACTTTGTTCTACTCGTATTCATGTGCGCTTTCTGACTAACATGTAATCATTACATTAACCTTAAACCTCTTTAATCTATGTTGGTTGAATAATAATGCACAAATAAAACTATTTTTGGCGATCACTTGAATTAAAATCATATTAGCCTAAACCAAATTATTGGTTATCTTATTAAGCGTGATTTCAAGTACAAACTCTTTTTAAACAAGCATAAAAGGTGTGATCAAGCAATAACAATATATGTAATATCAAGAAACACGATAATAGGACAATAATCATGATAATCATTATAATAACAGTAATCATTATTCATTGGGCCCTCATCTAGATCATTGGGCTGCATGTAAGAACCAAATCGGGCCCAGTTTAGTATTTTGGCCATAACTTCCGCATTATTCATCGGAATTGGGCTTATAATATATCGTTGGAAAGCTCTTTTCGAGCCCTATCCAACAAAACTATTATTAGACCCTTATCATGGACCAAACCAAACTGGACTGGCTATTTTCATAAAATAGAGTTGGTTTTCGAAAACAGAACGAAGGATTTTTAAATAAAAACTAACAACAACACTAGACTTTTCACACTTTCACTTTACTCGATGATGGTTCAACGCGAAAGGTATTCATCACTGGGTTTGGTTTTGTGGAGACACAAATGGGTGTCTATAATAATGGTAGGCTAAATTTTGAAATTTGGTGGTAAGCCTAATTTGTGAAGGAAAGGGCGATCAATCCTCAAC
The DNA here is from genome assembly GCF_948465745.1 of Chenopodium album. Taxonomy (NCBI): domain Eukaryota; kingdom Viridiplantae; phylum Streptophyta; class Magnoliopsida; order Caryophyllales; family Amaranthaceae; genus Chenopodium; species Chenopodium album. Next base: position 21,200,380 of record NC_137858.1, on the reverse strand, counting down.
ACCATAACCAAGTTATCACCAAACCAAAAACATCAATACCCCCAAGCTTGTTCAAAGAAAAAATCACAAACATATATACAAAAAGCGTCAGAACGCTTTCCCCCAAGCTTATAATGCTCTAAACTAGGGAGATCACACTTACATCTAAACATTTTTGTTGTTTTTGTATTTTGTTGTCTTTTAGTTTTGTTTTTTTTGTTTGTTTTGTTTTCGTTTCGTTTCGTTTTTTTTTTTTACTTTTATTCTTTTTCTTTTTTTTTTCTTTTCAATTTATTGCTTTGTCCTCGCCTCGTTTGACTATGGACGGCTTTTTCAACTTTGCATTTGACTTAATTCTCACAATATACACAACACAAACTTGCTTTCATCATAAGAACCCAAATTTCAAACTTATACACATAATCTCCAACAATATAAGGACCAATTGCTTCATAAAAACCAATAATGGAAACAAAAATGAAATGAATTTCTCAAAAGCTAGTAACATGGCTTGAAAAGAGGGTAAATGGCTCAAATGGTTAGCAAGTAGGCAACTGTAAACCCGAAACCATAAAGATTAATCTATCCTAGAAAGAGAAAAAATTACCACCCTGAAAAGATGCCTTTGTCCTTCCCATATGGCTCGGTCGCAACCTCGGGAGATAAAACTCAAGTTCTAGATAAAGTAAGCCATAGTCCAAGATCCATGCGCCACTTAATCAAGGTTTATATAAGCCTAGAAAAGGTGAAACTGTAGACACCCATTTGTGTCTCCCCAAAACCAAACCAGTGATGAATACCTTTCGCTTCGAACCATAATCGAATGAACTGAAAGTGTGAAAAGTCTAGTGTTGCGGTTAGTTTTTATTAAAATCTTTCTTTCTGTTTTCGAAAACTAACTCTATTTTATGAAAATAGCCAATCTAATTTAGTTTGATCCATGATAAGGGTCCAATGATAGTGTATTTCGATGGGGCTCGAAAAAAGCTTTCCAACGATATATTATAAGCCCAATTTCGATGAATAATGAGGAAGTTATGGCCATAATACTAAACAGGGCCCGGTTTGTTCCTTGCATGCGGCCCAATGATCTAGAGGAGGGCCCATTGTCAATTATCATTCCTAAAGCAATTAGGATTAATTATAGTTTTCTATAACTCTCTAGAAGGTTCTTTTAAATCCTAATGGAATTAGGATTGATAATTGTGTTTTTTTAAAATTACGATTTTAGCCTTCGTATGGACTCTACGGATCAATTTTGATTGACAAGTGGACTCCATGTTGAAAGCGCATGAAAATGCAAGCTGTGGCCAAATGACAAGCTTGTTGTCTCGCGACAATGCTTGTCGCCTGCAACAAGTTAGTTTGTTGGCAACAACGTGGAGTTTTATTCCTTTTCAAATTCTGACTATTTTACTATATATTTTCTTATAAATAATGTCCCTGGACCTCTATTTTCAATCATCAACAATCTTCTAATTCTCTCTAAGCTCTCTCTCTCTAGCTACTAGTTTTCATAAACACAATTCCGCATTTACATGTTCTTGCACACCTAGCCAAGTTCGAAGTTGCCTTCGCCCTAGACGTGAACGGTTGATAATATATGAGGGTTTGGTCCCAAATCCAGTCTAAAATTTTTAACTCTTTCTTTAAATTCTTTGATTTAAATCTTTGATTTATTATTTTATTGAAGTTTACTAACGTGTGTATTTTGTTATTAGAAAGAGGTACGAGGCTTCAAAGTAAGTAATTAGCTTACTCCCTATTTATTTATTATTGCAATGTAGAAAGCATGCTTATATTAGTTTAACTCCTAGTATCATGTTAGGATATTGCTTTCTAGTATCATGTTTAGGGTGCCTTTAATTCTTTCTAATATCATGTTAGTACCATGTTAGGTTTAAAGCTTTGATCTTTAATGTTTAGTGACATGCTAGGATTTGTTATTAGTCTTGTTAGTATCATGCCTAGGTTCTTGCTATTATTATGTTTTAGCGTTGATATGATTATGATTATTATTATTATCATCTTGCTTGATATACATTATTGTTGTTGCTTGATCACGCCTTTTACGCATGTTTAAAGGGGATTTGTACTTGAAATCATGCTTAATAAGATAATTAATAATTTGGTTTAGGCTAATATGATTTTAATTCAAGTGATCGCCAATAATAGTTTTATTTGTGCATTACTATTCAACCAACATAGATAAACAGGTTTACGGTTAATCTACTAATTGCATGTTAGTTAGAAGGCGCACATGAATACGAGTAGAATAAAGTAGAGGCTTATTTTATAGGGCGGGTCCTTTATTTTGTAGATTTGTACGGTCAATACCTTTTGGAGTTGACGATCTCATAGATCGTTAAGGGGTGTAACCTTCACCTCGTGAACGGTTTACAAGTTCCTAAAACTTGTTGGCGACTCTTTTGCTCTCTTTTCTTTCCCTTTGGACGCCACCATGCTTAAGTGTATGATCACTGTGGGGTTCAAGTTTGGGATAATGCATAAAAAAGGTCCTCATTGGATAGACCATCCGAAATGAGTTAAAAAAATAGGATTTTTACACGTAGGAAATGTGAGAAATATCTTTCACAACTAGAACCGAAATAATACTGTGAAATCTGGAAAATTCTAACAATGTAGATACTTGCTGAGGCATGTAGATACTAGCGTCTAAAAACAGGGCTTGTCGCCTGTAAAGTGCTTCTGTCACCTGGCGACAGGGGTACTTTTGAGGCGAAAGTCCCTGTAGTCTGGCGCCAAGTTCTTCTAATATCTAGCTAGAACTTTACCTTCTTGTTTTGACTAGTTCTAGCGCTGTTGGCTCGATTCTACTTCCTGATTGAGTTTTTCTCTCTTTTCTGAAACCCTTATGTGTTATACATATGGACATAACCCTCTGGGGGTTCACGCTCCATCTACTCAATCAAACGCTCCTGGAAACGACGGGTACATCCGAGTTTGTGAATCCACCAAACCGTGGAAGCAAGTTTAACTTGCAGGGTCCCATCCATACGCGCCAACCGGTCCAAAGGTAAGGCTTCCGTGTGATGCATATAGAATCATAACCATGGACCCTTTTGACTAACCTATATCCTTGAACTTTAGAGAACTAGGGCATTGGTTAGGTTGCAAACTCATTGCATCATGTTGTGACTATTTGACTATTTCTACATTCTTTTGCTTGTGCAAAACCTATATGTGCTATCTGTTTGTTTAACTTGTGTTTAAGTCTAAATAAACTAATTAATGACTAAAAGGACTTGGTCTAATTAATTAATTAATTAATTTGACGAACTAAAGGCTAATAAATCAGTCACACTGACTTAGTACAACTTTAGGCATGACCCCTTAGATTAAAAATACTGGAAACATTCCCAGATTAATGTTCCAGCAATGGCGCAGAGAATTGGGCTGTGGCGCCAAGATTTGTTGTTTGTCACACGGCGACAGCTTTATCGTCTGGCGAAAGCTTTCAGATTGCAGCGACAGTTCTGTTGCTCCAGCGATAGTCCAGTTTTTTGCTCGAGTCATCACGACGAGTCTAATTAAACAGCTTGCTAATCAGTTTAATCAGTTTGTTAATGGCTTTAGCCATATTTTGTCCATAATTGAGTCTAAGCACTTAGTCCCATGGTCATACACAAAAGTCAAAGCATGTCACTTGCACTCACTAATAAAGCAGACACTTAACATGTATGTCACACTTTAACCATGTCTAGAGAGTCTTGTATGCGTGTTTTTTTAGTCATTTTTTTAGGGGGTAAGTTAGATATTAATCCTCCAATTAAACCACTTATTTGAACCCATTCCCAAAAATATGTACCCTATTTTTTGATTTTTAACCATAAAATCAAAGTCAATTTGAGTCAAGTCATTAAAACAAAAAAATGGATTAACTTACAGCGCATGGTCAAGAAAGGAAGGGCGTCTAATCAAGGACAACACTTTTGTTCAAGTCTTACATTTTGATAAGACAATCGGTCGAAAAAGGAAAGCTAATAAGATAATGGCAACTCAAGAAGAAGTCAATGACATTAGGAAGGAAATGGCTAATGTAACTGAAGTATAGAAGAATTTAGCTCCTCAAGTCAATGACCCTGTGAAACAACAACAAATGGAGCTCATGCAAGATAGCTTGAGCAAGATATCCAATGACTATAGATTCCAGGGCATTAGTTCACAAGGGGTCTCGGTGGACAAGTATCTTCTTCCGCTGAAGTTCAATGCCAACGACATCCCGAAATTTAAGGCAACGGACAACCTTTACTTCCACTTAAGAGCTTTCGAGACAATAATGAACATTAAGGGGATATATAAGAAAGTCTTTCATTCTCTGTTTTCTTTATCTTTAGAAACTGTTTGTCAATAATGGTTCTTCTCTTGACAAAGAGAAAACCTCTAACTGGGAATCAATTGTAAACGCTTTCATTGATAGGTACAAGTGTAATATTCAAGTTGAACCGATCATAGGGAACTTAAAATAATTCTTAAACAAAAGGAGAATGAAGGTTTTACTTCCTTATTTAATAAGTGGAGGGAATCTTCCGCAAGAATGATTGAGGTGCCTAGTGAGAAAGAATCTGTGAGGATGTTCATTAAGAACCTTCAAGACAAATACTATAAGCATCTCGAGTATCAAAATAACTTGCATACTTTTAAGGTTGTCTATGACATTGGTATTAATATTGAAGACGACCTAGCTAAACAAAAAGCTGCTAATAATAGTAATTCCAACAATGGCTGGAAAGGAAAGAAGAACGACAATCCTTCTTCTTCCAAACCCACTCACTCAAACAATGTTAGCTTCTTTAACCTGAATGAAGTTCTTGCTATGAACAATCAAGGACAAAAGAAACCATTTAGGAAGAACTTTACTCCTATTGGTATGAGTTATGACACCGCATTAACCGTTTACATGCAAAAGGTCTTATAACTCCCATTGGACTGTTTAGGGATCCACCTGTCGAAAAAAGGACGGCTAACTAAAACCCCAATGCACATTGCAAGTATCACCAAGGCAAACTGTTGGAAGCTTAAGAAAGCTATCGAAGATTTGATTGACAATAACAAACTTCCATTGCCCACTGCAATCAAGAAGCCAAGCATCAACAATGCACCTCTATCCGATTCTTTGGCTATTTCTGATGAGGAAAATCAGGTCGACCCCTCGAGTCTCATCAAACCAATCAAAGAAATTCATGCCATTGAAGAAGAGGAGGAAATCTTTTCGATGCCAAGAGTGAATTCCCTATTGGACAACAACTCGCAACTAAGGAAGAAGTATGCATCCTTATACAAGTTATGTTGGAAACAAAGGACTTATTACGCGAGGCCCTCGAAGTAGCAAAGGAACAAATAAAACTACTTAAAAATAGAAACAACAAAGTTCCACCTAAGGAGAAGTCATTTTCGCACAATTAGCCTACTAAACTAATTAACTCTCGTGCAACTAGCCTAGCAAAGTTATGGAAGAATTTAGGGCTCTCACCCAACTCACTCTCGCACAATTGATAGAATGCACAACTAAGAACATAGAATCAATTAGCTAGAAAGATTCTAATTCATAAAAGCATCATCCATACACAATAATCAAGAAACAATTTCATACTAAACATAATCAATCATCCAATTTATTAACATAACCTTCATCCATTTCCCTAGAATAAAATCTAAGCGAACATGATGAACAAAAGTAAGGAAAACAAGGTAAAACAAGAATAAAAGCAACAATCAAAAAACTAAACTAATTAATCCACTCAAATCAACAAATAAATAGAGAAAAACAATAATAATTGAAAGCAATAAAGATGAGAGAAAGTTAGGAAGACTCATTGAATAAATGAGAAGAAAAATCCACAAAATGCTTCTTCAAAATCTCAAAACTCCATGAAAAATCCAAGCTTTCTGTCTCTAAACTACTCCTAAACTAGACAGAGAGAATCCAAATCTAACCCTAAGAGAGAGAAAATAAAAATAGGCTAAACTACTCTAATCTAGGGTAAAAATAAAATGTTAAGTGTTAAGAGAATATTAAACCCCAAAGGGTGTTTATATACAAGCTAAAATAAAAAAGGAAATAAAACTAATCAAATTTATAAAATAAAATAAAAAAGAAAGTAAAAAGGGAAAAGAAATTAAAAAGAAAAAATAAACCCAAAACCCACGAAATACACAAACCAGACCCCCTATTCCCTTCTCTTTCATTTGGCTGTTCTGAACTTTAATCACCACCGCCTCACCATCATCAACGTTCATCATTATCCCAAGTCGAAGATCAACGGTAATCAGCTTCATTAATTGTCACGTGCGAAGCTCGTGAAGTGGTTTAAATTAAACCTAGATATGCGCGCCCACGAAGATATCGCGTAGAGGTCGCGCAATTGCTTCTGCTTACTGATCCGTGCCATTTATGTCACCTTTAGGCTATGTTTTCTTTATATTTCTATGCTCCTTTGTAGTCATTTATGTCGTGTTTTTAGAGAATAATGTTCGATTCGCATGTTTTTGTGTTAGTTTAGAGAAATGCATGCTTTTAATAGTTTTCTTATCATTTTATTCATTTCTCGGCTATTTCTCTTGCTTCTATGTTTCTTTGTGTTGTTTTGTAGGTGCGTCGTGGGCTATATGCATGGAAATTGAAAATAGCACCCACTAGCATCAATATGCACTTTTCGGAATTGAATTTGAGTTTGAAACAAAGGAAAACGAAGGATTGCAAAGTATCAAATAGGACCTTTGTGAATTGTTTCAGCCATATCTCAAGTTCTAGAGATCGGATTGATGTGATTCAAGTTGGGTTGGAAACTAGACTTAAAGAGCTTTCCAATGATAGGTCGCACGCCCTCATACGATTCATAGATTGAGAATTACAGCCTTCCGAAGTTGGCCCTGAAATTTTGCCGTGGGCGCGGGCTACAGTACCCGCGGGCGCGGGGTTGCTGCAGCTCCAAAACTGCCGTTTTTGGGCAGTAAGCACCCGCGGTTGTCCCGAGGGCTCCCTGAGGGCGCGGGCCTTGGCCCCGCAGGCGCGGGCTTGGGCCCCGGGCGCGGGCTATCGGGGTGTCCGTTCCCCTCCGCGGGCGCGGCCGATTTCTCCGCGGGCGTGGGTTTCTGGGTCTTTTACGATTTTAAGCTTCTTTTCTCCTTTTTTTTATATAGTTTTTGGTTTCCTTTATTCTTGATTCATGTAATTCTTTAGTTTTAGAATAGTTTTCTCTCTCTTAGGTTGAGAGCTTCTCTCTCTAGATTAGGAGTAGTTTTAGAGAGAGAAAGTGAAGAATTTCAATGGTGATTGAGAGATTGAAGATGCAAGTGTGACAATTGTGTTGGAGATCATCTTAATTATCAATGAGCATTTCTAAACTCTATCTCATTCAATTGTTTAATTTGATGTTTGTTTGGTTTGATTTTGATATTTGATGTTTGATTAGAGTAATTGTTCTTGATATTTTGTTGATTCTTGTTCTCTATAGTTGATAGTAGATTTGATGATGATGTTTCTTGAGTAGTTTACTTGCTAGGGTGTGGGTAAACATGTGTGGTTGATGGATTGAGGTTGATTTGGGAATTTGAGTAGTTCTTGTGTTGTGATTAAATTGATTCATAGAGGTTTGCAAGTTGCATAAGTTTGATTGGAGTAGCTAACCATGATTTCTAGCATTGATTGCATGATTGAATTGATTGACATGACCACTTGATATCGGTTTGATCATAATTAGTTGAGTATTTGATTATGTTTCTTCATATTGTTTAGCACTAGAGAAATCTATGTTAGAGAGTGTGAGGATGATTAGTTTAATGCCCCTAATTGCTCCTACTATTTGTCTTTGCATTGCTTGGATTGCTTGACTCCCTAATTAGCTTGATTATCATGAATGCATGTTGATCCCCACTCCCTAGTGTTTCATTTGTTTGGTTCTTGATTTAGGAAGTAGAATAATGTTACCTTTCACTTTAAACTTCGACCTAGCTTAGGCGTTAATTAGAAATACTTGAACATAACCGTTCCTAGTGGTTCGACCCTTGACTTACCTCTATACTTGTATTTAGGTAGTTGAGTGATTATAAATTTGTTTGACCGTAGGGAGGATTAGTTCAACGACATAGTTTTCCCCATGTCAAAATGGCGCCGTTGCCGGGGAACGGTGTCTATGTTTGAGTGTTTTTGATTGCTTGAGTCTAGATCTTTGTGTATACTTTTCTTTTATTTCTTTTTGTTTGCATTGGAAAAAAATGGCATGTCTCTCATTTCCTCAATTTGACAATGAGCCTTTTTGTGAATATTTTAATAGACTAGAGGGATTTCTTGATTGTAATTGTTGTAATATTTGGGAGGCTTGTGAGATTTGTTATTTTGGTTTGAATGAGCAAACTAGGGATGAAGTTGAATGCATGCATAATGGTGAATTTAGAGCATTGTCTATTGATGATGCTTGGGATTTTTATGTTTGGTTTGCTAGGAATGTCTATAGTAGGGGTAATCATGATCCTAATATTGATATGCAATGTGTTGATTCTTCTAATATTAGCATGAATTCCCATAATTTGTCACATGATCCTATTGGTGAACCTAGAATACATGATTTCAACTCTATTTCCCCTTTTGTTCATAATGATGAAGTACATGCTCAAGTTGATGCTAATGGTGTGTTTCAATATTCTTCATTATTTACCATGCCTTCTTGTGATGTGCTTCGTTCCCTTGATGATGAATCTCATGTCCTTGATTGTGCCCCCGCTCCCCAATGTGATGTATATGCTCATGATCTTAATGTTGATTCTTCCAATCTTGTTTGTACTTCTTCTTCCCTTGTTGAGCCTCAACCTTCTACATCTTTTGAATCTCTTGTTGATATATTTGAGTCTCAAATTAGGCACATTGAGCTTGATGATGATCTTGGGACTACTAAGGAGATGATTCTTCAATCTATGAGAGGTCAATTAGAGATAATGAAAAAGAATGAGGAGCGTCTTGAGGAGGGAAAGAGAAGAAAAGATGAGTGAGAAAGCCAATTGTCATCCTTGATGCTTATTTGTGAAAAATCCCAATTTAGTGTGTGTGTTGTGGATGATGAAGATCATTTTGAACAACCAAGAGTGTGTGAGGATCCTATTGTTGAGCATAGGAGTGAAGGAAAGGGAGTTGAGAGTGACGATGATTATGATGATTTTGTGAATCTAAACTCCTCTTCCACTAGTAGAAAATTTCAAAAAAACACCGGTCAATGGCCACCGGTTTTTGAAAACCGGTGGCTTAAAAAATGGGCGGGATAGGCTAATTCACATTGCCACCGGTTCAAACCGAACCGGTGGCATAAATGGTAATTGCCACCGGTTTGAACCCGTGGCAATAATCAATTTAAAAAAAAAAAAAATGCCCCCTTTATATTCTCCAAACCCTAGCTTCCTCATTTCCCCACTCCCTCAGCCGTTCTTTCTCTCTCCTGCTCTCCCCTCTCTTCTTCTCTTTCAATTCATCTGATCTCCTTCTCCAAACCCTTCTCTTCTCTTCTCCTTCTCCCTTCGATCTCCTTCTCCCTCTTCTCTTCTCCGATCCCTTCGATCTCCTTCGTCTCCTTCTCCCTCTTCGATCTCCTTCGTCTCTCTTCTCCCTCTTCTCCCTCTTCGATCTCTTCTCTTCTCCCTCTTTGATCTCCTTCTCCCTCTTCTCTTCTCTTTCATTTCCATCATCACCAAGACCACCACGAAGACCACCACAAAGACATGCAGCGGCACGAGCCACGAGGTTTGTGTTAATTGATTTTGTGATTTTTTGTGCTCAATTGATTTTTCGAAATTTATGGATTTAGTTGATTTCGAAAGTTTTGGGCTTAATTGATGTTGCATGTATAATTCATTTTCTGGGTTTGCTGGGTCACCTTGATTTTCTGGGTTTGATGATCTTCGAATGTTTTGGGTTAGGGGTTTTTTGGGTTTTGTTTTGTTAATTAAACGAATTTTCTGGGTTAATTAATTATTCTTGTTTTTTTTTTTTTTTTTTTTGTCGAGTAATTTTTTTTTTTGTCAAGTAATTTTTTTCTTGTTTTGATGATCTTTGAAGGATTCTGGGTTTTTTGGGTTTTGTTTTGTTAATTAAACGAATTTTCTGGGTTAATTAATTATTCTTGTTTTTTTTTTTTTTTTTTTTTTTGTCGAGTAATTTTTTTTTTTGTGAAGTAATTTTTTTCTTGTTTTGATGATCTTTGAAGGATTCTGGGTTTTTTGGGTTTTGTTTTGTTAATTAAACGAATTTTCTGGGTTAATTAATTTTTCTTGTTTTTTTTTTTTTTTTTTTTGTCGAGTAATTTTTTTTTGTCAAATAATTTTTTCTTGTTTTGATGATCTTCGAAGGATTCTGGGTTTTTTGGGTTTTGATTTGTTAATTAAACGAATTTCTGGGTTTAATTAATTTTTCTGGTTTTTTTTTTTTTGTTGTCAAGTAATTTTTTTTGTTTAATTGATGCAGGTTAATTGATTTAGATCTTAATAACTCGAAGAATGAAGATGATCGAATATAAGTTGAAGAATCAAGATGTTGTATTGGGGTTTTTCATTTTAATGTTGTAATTTATTTTTTTGCATTATATTGTAATTTTTTTTTTTTGATTTATACGTTGTAATTTGTCATTTTGATGTTGTAATTTTTTTTTGATTATATGTTGTAATTTTTTCGAATATAATGAATGAAATTGGTCAACTATATTTAAATTTGATGTTATTATTTTTTTTTTGAGTTAATTGGTCCATTATATTTAAAGTGAAAAAGACCAAAAAAAAAATATATATATATATATATTCCTATAATTGCCACCGGTTAACCGGTGGCAAATGTCTGCCATCCCCCTAAAAATAAAAACCGCCGAATATAATTGCCACCGGTTAACCGGTGGCAATTATTTATTTTGCCACCAGTTTTGAACCGGTGGCCTTTTGTTCAAGGATTTGCCACCCCCTAACTGACCACCGGTTCAAAACCGGTGGCATAGGGGGGTTTTGAACCGGTGGCCAACTAGTATTTTCGCCTAGTGTTCCTTGGTTGATTATGATGAGCCTCAAGTGTATGAATGTGACTCTGCTATCCATGAGTGTTTGGACTTGTTTGAGGTTATGTCCAATGTGTTTTTTGAGAGTCAAATGAAAACCCATAGCCTTCTAAGTGAGTTCATTGATGATGCTTCATGGGAGAGAGATGATTTTGAGTTATATTTGCATCCATTCATGCACGGTTTTGAGGACTTGGGTTTTGAGTTTGTGGAAGGAAAAGTTGTTTATTGTGGTGCAAAGAAGGATGAGGTTGATTCCTTTGGAGTTTTTGAGCTTGAGGATGTCGATTGTGAGAGGACTTCATTTGAGGACTCTATGATTGATTTTCATGCCCTCATTGGCAATGTGAGACCTTGTGTTGAGGGAGTCGCGAACCCTTTGCCTATTTCTCATACCCCTTTTTCTCAAAGGTTTGACCACATCCCCTATTGCCCTATTTTTCTCCCTTCCTTTGTTGATAAGCCTATTGGGGACTCCCTTGTCTATGATGATCTTAATGTCCCTCATTCGTCTATTGTTGAGGAAAAGGGTGCTGGTGTTACCCAAAAATATTTTAGTGAGGAGGATTTGCCTTTTTCTTTTTCTTTCCATTCTTTTTTCCCCCTTCTTCTTCTTCTTCTTCTTATTTTCTTGTTTTTCCTTTTGATCCTTCTTCTTCTTTCTTTTGGCATCTCCCTTCTCACTTGCGTGCAACGATCTTGTTGCACGTTCTTATCCCGTCATTTGCCTACCTTCTATCATATGAAATGTTTAGTAGTGCATTTGACAAGCTCTTGCGTGCGTTGAATTATTATTTTCTAGAGCGGTCAAGCTTGGACCTTAAGCAAGCCTTTCTCGGGAAGTAACCCGTGGTTTATTGCTTTCATTTTATTTTCTTTTTAGAATAGATTTTATCTCATGGAAATGTTTGTGTGCCTTTTGCTAGGTACATGACTTGATATACTTTGGTGCTTCAATATGGATCAAGAATCAAGGAAGGTTGACTCCTATTTTTGCTAGCATAAGGAAGGCAAATTTGATACTAGAGGTTGTTAGCCTTGAAAGGGTAAAATTGGGTCATTTGCGGGTATTTACACCCACCTAATATCCGGTTATATCCTTCCTTGCTCTTTCTCTAGTGGATGATGACTTGTTCGACATATGTTGGTTTGATTGGATTGATCTCCTTGTTTTCCCCTCCCTTGGATTGTTTGATTTATGTTTGAGCGTAATGTCTCATTCAAGCTTGGGGGAGGGTATTCTATCATGTTTGGTGGGATGTTGATTCATATATGCTAAGCACCTTTGTATATGCGTTTCCATGTTTCTTATATTTTGAAAAACTCCAAAAAGATTTTTGTTTTTATCAAGGCAAATTTGCAATGTGTTTTGTTTTGTTCTTGCTTTGGACATAATAACATTTGGACTTGTATAATTGAATGCTTTTCTTCCTAAATGGTAGTGGTGTGCACGGTTTGAGATTACGTTTGGTTGATTCTAGGATAAAGCATGCTAAGGTAGTTGTCTAGAACTAGGGGGATCATGAAGCCGGATTCTACTTGTTTGTGGCATGTTTGGTAGTTGCTCCCTATCTTCGATTTGACAACCTTAGTGAGTTTTTGCTACAACCATGTGAGATTTATATTTGTTCAAGCTTTCATCATATTCTTGCATGAGCGGCATGGATCCTTGACTTTGCAAGCCTAATCTATAAAGCTTGATGTATGATTCTTAAACCCGAGACCGAGCTATCTAGGGAGGACAGAGGCACCTTTTTCGGGGTGGTATTTTTCATTTTTAGGTTAGTTTATTTCATATTTGTTTTTGGGTTTCCATTTGCCTTCTTACAACCATTTGAGCCTATTTCTTTCTTTTCACGCCTCATCTTTAGTTCTTTGGCCTTTTGTTTCATTTTCTTTCTATTCTTGGTTTTTTGTGAAGCAAATTAATCATGTATGATGGAGTTTGTGGTGGATAAGTTGGAAATTTGGTTTTTATGAGTGCTAGTTTGTGATTAAGTCTTCTTTGTGAATAATGGCAAGTGTTTGAGTAAAAGCCGTCCTTAATCATAAAAGGCATGGACTAATAAATTGCATTATAGAAAAAGCCGTCCGAATTTAGCAAAAGGCGAGGACATTGCAAGTTTAAGTAAAAAAAAGAAAAAAAAAATTGAAAAAAGTAAAAATTCAAAAATATTTTGATGTATTCTTTTCTCCTTCTAAGCATTGAGGACAATGCTTCATTTAAGCTTGGGGGAGAAGCGTTTACGCTTTTTGTATATATGTCTTGTGAGTATAGCTTCAAATAAGCTTGGGGGTGTTGCTTTTGTTTGGTGATTTCTTGATCGTGTTGTTAAGGATTGATCACCCTTTTGCTTCACTTTTTAGGAAAACCGCCAAATTTTAAAAATTTTAGCCTACCTTCACCCTTTATGCCTTACGTTACAACCTTGGGGAAAGACCTTTCGACCTAGAAAGTTGAGTCACTATTCGGGGGAGGGAATCATGGGTCATTGCCTAAGGAAAGGGGATGCGAAGTCAAGATGTCGAGTAGCCCAAAAATTTGATCTTTTTCCGGTTCCTTCGCGGAATCTATGAGATGCTCACTAAGGGGAGATATGAGATTAATAGGGGGAACGCGGTAAGACCGTTTGGGATGAAAGTGGAGTGTGATAACTAGTTCCTATGCTTAGCATATTTATGTTTCAATCAACCTTAGGTATCTTATATCGTGCACTCCCTTACTTGTTTAGAAAGATTTGCATCCACTTGTGCTTGTACATTTGCAAAAGTCCTTTCATGAACATTTGTTTTCTTTTCTTGTATTTTGTTTTCTTTTTCATGCTTTGCCTTGTTTGTATTATTATGAGAGTTATGGGTAAACTCTTAGGATACCCTTACGAGAGCATCACTCGTCCTCTAGGGCGATCTAGGGGTTTAAATGGCTTGTCTTTAGTTGCTAAAATTGACCGTGATTCCTACGAAAGTGAGTTAGTGTATATTCCCATCTTCTCTAGTTTTCTCGTTTCTTTCTTTGTTTGAATAATGTCATCATTTTTCCCTTGGGTTGGATTTTGTTTTGCTCGAGGACGAGCAAAAGTTTAGCTTGGGGGAATTTGATCCGTGCCATTTATGTCACCTTTAGGCTATGTTTTCTTTATATTTCTATGCTCCTTTGTAGTCATTTATGTCGTGTTTTTAGAGAATAATGTTTGATTCGCGTGTTTTTGTGTTAGTTTAGAGAAATGCATGCTTTTAATAGTTTTCTTATCATTTTATTCATTTCTCGGCTATTTCTCTTGCTTCTATGTTTCTTTGTGTTGTTTTGTAGGTGCGTCGCGGGCTATATGCATGGAAATTGAAAATAGCACCCACTAGCATCAATATGCACTTTTCGGAATTGAATTTGAGTTTGAAACAAAGGAAAACGAAGGATTGCAAAGTATCAAATAGGACCTTTGTGCATTGTTTCAGCCATATCTCAAGTTCTGCAGATCGGATTGATGTGATTCAAGTTGGGTTGGAAACTAGACTTAAAGAGCTTTCCAATGATAGGTCGCACGCCCTCATACGATTCATATATTGAGAGTTACAGCCTTCCGAAGTTGGCCCTGAAATTCTGCCGCGGGCGCGGGCTACAGTACCCGCGGGCGCGGGGTTGCTGCAGCTCCAAAACTGCCGTTTTTGGGCAGTAAGCACCCGCGGTTGTCCCGAGGGCTCCCCGAGGGCGCGGGCCTTGGCCCCGCGGGCGCGGGCTTGGGCCGCGGGCGCGGCTATCGGGGTGTCCGTTCCCCTCCGCGGGCGCGGCCGATTTCTCCGCGGGCGCGGGTTTCTGGGTCTTTTACGATTTTAAGCTTCTTTTCTCCTTTTGTTTATATAGTTTTTGGTTTCCTTTATTCTTGATTCATGTAATTCTTTAGTTTTAGAATAGTTTTCTCTCTCTTAGGTTGAGAGCTTCTCTCTCTAGATTAGGAGTAGTTTTAGAGAGAGAAAGTGAAGAATTTCAATGGTGATTGAGAGATTGAAGATGCAAGTGTGACAATTGTGTTGGAGATCATCTTAATTATCAATGAGCATTTCTAAAATCTATCTCATTCAATTGTTTAATTTGATGTTTGTTTGGTTTGATTTTGATATTTGATGTTTGATTAGAGTAATTGTTCTTGATATTTTGTTGATTCTTGTTCTCTATAGTTGATAGTAGATTTGATGATGATGTTTCTTGAGTAGTTTACTTGCTAGGGTGTGGGTAAACATGTCTGGTTGATGGATTGAGGTTGATTTGGGAATTTGAGTAGTTCTTGTGTTGTGATTAAATTGATTCATAGAGGTTTGCAAGTTGCATAAGTTTGATTGGAGTAGCTAACCATGATTTCTAGCATTGATTGCATGATTGAATTGATTGACATGACCACTTGATATCGGTTTGATCATAATTAGTTGAGTATTTGATTATGTTTCTTCATATTGTTTAGCACTAGAGAAATCTATGTTAGAGAGTGTGAGGATGATTAGTTTAATGCCCCTAATTGCTCCTACTATTTGTCTTTGCATTGCTTGGATTGCTTGACTCCCTAATTAGCTTGATTATCATGAATGCATATTGATCCCCACTCCCTAGTGTTTCATTTGTTTGGTTCTTGATTTAGGAAGTAGAATAATGTTACCTTTCACTTTAAACTTCGACCTAGCTTAGGCGTTAATTAGAAATACTTGAACATAACCGTTCCTAGTGGTTCGACCCTTGACTTACCTCTATACTTGTATTTAGGTAGTTGAGTGATTATAAATTTGTTTGACCGTAGGGAGGATTAGTTCAACGACATAGTTTTCCTCACGTCACTTACAATCTGTTTTGTGTGCGTCTTCTCACAGGGCTGTGCGCTCGCATTGAAATCTAATCGAAAATTGGAGCTTTCCAATACCGTATTATTGCTGGCCAGGTTTTCAGTCTGATTCAAGAATGCTAATATTGGGGCTGGCGAATTGAGGTTCGAAAGTGGTTGCTTGGTGCGAATTGGGGTTGCGGTTTTGTGTTGCGCTGCGGCTTGGTGAACTGGTGGTTGGAGTATGCGTGAGAGGAGTGTTGTGAGTTGCGTTTGTGAGGTGAGGGAGCAGGGGGTGGTGCGCGGCGGTCTTGATTGGTGGCTGACGGTGGCTGCGATGTGGGAATACTTCAGTGATGATTAAGGGTGCCAAGGGCTGTTGTGTTGGTTGCGGTGGGTGGTGGTTGTTTTTGTTGTTGTTGCAGTGGAGGAATTGAGGGAGCAGGGGAGTTAGCTGGTGGTTTGCGTGGTGGTGATTGGAGGTGTGTTTGTTGTTGTTGCTGTTGGTGTTGGAGGTGATGAGGAAAGCAGGGAGCAGAGGAGATGGGTGCGTGACTGGTGTGGTGGAGGATAAGTGAGGTGCGGTGTACGATAAGCTGGCACCATGGGTGTTGCTTGGAAGCTTTTGCATTTGTGCTCATTTGGCATGTACTAGGGAACCGAACCTTAAGCCGAACACTCCTACAAACAAAACCAAACACGAGGGGAAAAATAAAACAAACTAGAAACTAAAAGAAAATAAATAAAACGAGAGAAGCGGGAAACTATTAACTAAAACTACAAAAATAAACTAAAAACTAATAAAAAAGCAAATACTCAAAATAGAGAACGAATAAGGAAAATAAGAAAATAAGCAAAATAAAGTATAAAACTAGGGAAAATATTAGAAACTAAACCGAAAAATAAGCATAAAAATACCCTAAAAGTGACATAAAAGTCACTTATCAAACTCCCCCAAGCTAAACTTTTGCTCGTCCTCGAGCAAATTAACACGAAACACAAGAGAAGGAGAGTGAATTATTCAAGCAAAGCTAAGACACTAAAGGAGACAAGAATGTACACTAACTCACTTTCGTAGGAATCACGGTCAATTTTAGCAACTAAAGACAAGCCCTTTAAACCCCTAGATCGCCCTAGAGGACGAGTGTGCTCTCGTGAGGGTTTCCTAAGAGTTTAACCCACAACTCTAAGTAAAAAACCAAGGCAATGGAATAAAAAGAAATGAAAAAGAAACATAAAAAGAGAAAGAAAACACAAAGTTAATATTTGGACAAGAGATAGGAACAAGCACCAATGAATGGAAACCTTTCTAAATAGACAAATGTATGCATGTTCCAAGATGTCAATGGTTGATTGAAACATAACATATGGTAAGTATAGAGAACTAATGAGGACTCAATCCACCCTAGCCCCAACCAATCGGGCTGCGTTCCTCTCCACCAGCTTCAAATCAACCCTTAAGCTAGCTTCTCAAGATTCCACGAAGGAACCGGAAAAAGATAAAGAAATGAAAAACTTTGAGAAGGTAATCCCGACATCTCAACTATGCATACTCTCTCCATAGGTTTCAAGTCTATCTCCCTCCAACGCTCTTTGACCTAACCCCACTAAAGTCTAAGGGTCTTTTATTGGTTGTAACGTAAGGCTAAGGGTTCAGGCGGGGTAAAAATTTGAAAATTTAGGTGATATTTCGTAAGTGAAGCAAAAGAGTGGCCTACTCTCAAAAATGAACTCAAGAAGTCACAAAATATCAAACAAAAATACCAATAATTCCATCTCCCCCAAGCTTACTCAACACCAACACATAATAAATACAAAAAAAAAGAAGAAACGCTCCCCCCAAAGCTTGAATGAAGCATTATCCTCAATGCTTAAACAAGGGAAAAAAACGAAACAAATTAATTTTTTTTTAGTTTTATTTTTATTTTTATATTTTGGTGTCCTTGCCTTTTTTAACTATGGACGGCTTTTTCTTGAAACTTCATTTGGATTTTCTTGAATTGCATCTTTATTCTCAAACTTTTTTGCATATTCTTTTCAAGCTCAATTTTCAATACCGTACTTAAACCAATTCTCAAAATTTTCTTGCTCATGATCAACACTCTTAAAACTCAAACCTCGCATGCCAATGCTTCACTAACTAAGAGGGTTGGTAAACATAGGCCATTAGGTTTGTAACGCGGTTTAAACAAGAGCGGGAAACATTAGGCTCAAATTGGTTAATAAGTAGGTTGATGCAAAATAGAAAATCAAATTTGTAACAGAACAAAAAGAAGATAAAGAAAAAAGAGAAAAGGTGCCCTTTTCCTCCCCTAGAGTGGCTCGGTCACGATCTTGGGAGCTAGAGGTCAAAACAAGGATTAAGACATGCATAGTTAAGGATCCTAAATTGCCGCTCCACAAGGTGATGAAGGCTAGAACAAATGAAGCTCACAAGGGATTATAACCAAACAAATACCAACCAAGGGTTTCAAATCCATTATAGAGAGAAACTCCATCTTACCACATTCCCGTGAACTAAGGCTTCATGGACCCCTAAAAGTTCTTAACCCGACTACCTTAGCATATAGTATCCTAGAGTCAACCAATGACACTCTCAAACCGTGCACACATTTACCACTTAGGAAGAAAAACATTCAAGAATACAAGTCCCAAAATAGAATGTCCAAAATAAGAACAAACAAAACACATTTTGCCTAAATTACCTTGAAAGTAAACAAAAATCTTTTTGGACTTTTCAAAATATAAGAAAAGACATGGAAATGGATATATAAAGGAGCATGGCATATATGAATCAACATTCTACCCAAACATGATAGAATACCCTCCCCCCAAGCTTTAATGAGACAATATACTCAAACATAAACCAAATAATCCATGAGAGGGGAAAAGAAAGAAATCAATCCAACAAACCAACATATGTTCAACAAGTCATCAACCATTAGAGAAGGACCTAGGAAAGATATTACCGGATATAGTGGTTGGAGTATGCGTGAGAGGAGTGTTGTGAGTTGCGTTTGTGAGGTGAGGGAGCAGGGGGTGGTGCGCGGCGGTCTTGATTGGTGGCTGACGGTGGCTGCGATGTGGGAATGCATCAGTGATGATTAAGGGTGGCAAGGGCTGTTGTGTTGGTTGCGGTGGGTGGTGGTTGTTTTTGTTGTTGTTGCGGTGGTGGAATTGAGGGAGCAGGGGAGTTGGCTGGTGGTTTGCGTGGTGGTGATTGGAGGTGTGTTTGTTGCTGTTGTTGTTGGTGTTGGTGGTGATGAGGAAAGTAGGGAGCAGGGGAGATGGGTGCGTGACTGGTGTGGTGAAGGATAAGTGAGGTGCGGTGTACGATAAGCTGGCAGCATGGGTGTTGGTTGGAAGCTTTTGCATTTGCGCTCATTTGGCATGAACTAGGGAACCGAACCTTGATCCGAACACTCCTACAAACAAAACCAAACACGAGGGGAAATCGGGACAAAGACTAAAATAAAATAAAATAAAACAAGATAAATAAAGTAAAATAAAATGCAAAAACTAAAGAAATAATAAAATAAATGAAATAAAATAAAATAAAATAAAATAAAATAAAAACTAGAAACTAAAAGAAAATAAATAAAACGAGAGAAGCGGGAAATTATTAACTAAAACTACAAAAATAAACTAAAAACTAATAAAAAAGCAAAAATACTCAAAATAGAGAACGGATAAGGAAAATAAGAAAATAAGCGAAATAAATATAGAAACTAAAAATAAGCATAAAAATACCCTAAAAGTGACATAAAAGTCACTTATCAGTACTACTGTTCATATCATCATCAATCAGGAGGACATATGATGAGTGTCATTTATGGAACCCATTTGATGAGCATTAAGGTTGTTTTCACCTTCCTTTTATTGCTTTCATGCTAAATAAATGCTTAGTTTTATGCTTTTGCTCTTAGTTTTACCTTTCCTCTCTTGTTTTGTAGCGTTTGTGTATTTCGTTGGTTTTCTAGTCTTTTCTCCTTTATTTGCTCTATTTTTGTAGTTGTAGGTATTGTACGAGGTTCGGGTCTTGATATTGGTGATTTACTAAGGTGGAGGAAGCTTTTGGAGCAGGCTCATGGCAATTGGAAAGCTTAAGATGCAAGGAAGTGCAAATTCCAAGTCCTAGCTCTTGCGCTCTTATGTCGTGCTACCATGAAGAAGTGGTGTTGAACCCACTGTCAAGTGCATTGGCTACTGCCACTATTAGTGTTCATCATCATCATCTCGTGAAGACCTTAGCGAACGCACAAAGCCGCGAGAAAGTTGGAGAAACCAAGAGATGCGCGCGCCGCCCCTTAATTGGCACGGGCGCGCCTTCCTGGGTATTTGTTGCTCGATTTTTGTTTTCGTGCCTCTATAAATACCTTTGTAAGCCCGATTTTTGGGGCAAGTTTAGAATAAGATTTCATTTCATAATTTTAGCTTAGTTGAGTGTTTCTCTCTCTAGTTTAGGGTTAGTTTTAGGAGTAGATTTTAGAGAGAGAAAGTGAGGAATTTCAATGGTGATTTGAGAGATCCAAGATGCAAGGGTGACAATTGTGTTGGAGATCTTCTCTATTATCAATGAGCATTTCTAACTCTATATCATTTATTGTCTTGATTAGTTAATTCATGTTTGTTTGATTTATTTTGATTGGATTTTGATCTTTGATGCCTGATTAGAGTAATTGTTCTTCTTACATTGTTGATTCTTGATTTCCTTAGTTGTTAGTTGATTTGATGATGTTGTTAGACTAGTTGTTTGGCTACGGATAGGGTGAAACTTGTATGATTGATTGTGCTTAATTTGGGAAATGTGTCGATTGATTGTTGAGATTAAAGTGATTAATGGAAGTTTTCATGTGTGTCATACGATTAGGCCTTGAGAATTATGCTAGATTGCATTGTAGGTTCACATTAATACGGACAATTGATTTGTGGCTTACATTTGTCGATTAAGGTATTTTGTGACATTCCTAGCTAGAGTCTCTCGTAGTTGACGCTAGTTTGACCTCTAGGAGATTAGCTTGACATACTCTTTTGATTGAGCTTGTCGTTAGTCTTCACAACCATTACCTTGCACGTGTTTCCGAGGTTGTATAATTGTCACGATTACTTGTACAATCCCTAGTACTTTATTTGTTTGGTTTTCCGTTTAGTTTGTTGTGAGTATAACCTCCTATCCTTAAACTTCGACCTAGCTTAGGCACCAATCGAGAGCCCTTGAACATAACCATTCCTAGTGGTTCGACCCTTGACTTATCTCTATACTTGTATTTAGGTTAGTTGAGTGATTATAAATTTTCTTTGGCTTAGGGAGGATTAGTCCAACGACCTAGTTTTCCCCACGTCAAAATGGCGCCGTTGCCGGGGAACGGTGTCTATGTTTTAGTGTTTTTGATTGCTTGAGTCTAGGTCTTTGTTTATATTTTTCTTTTATTTGATTTTTGTTTGCTTTGTAAAAATGGCATGTCTCTCATTTCCTCAATTTGATGATGAGCGTTTTTGTGAATAATTCAATAGACTTAAGGGATTTCTTTACTATAATCGTTGTAGTCTTTGGGAGGCTTGTGACATTTGTTATTTTGGTTTAAATGAACAAACTAGGGATATAGTTGAAGGAATGCATAATGGTTTTAGGACATTTTCTATTGAAGATGCTTGGGAATTTTATGTTTGGTTTGCTTGGGAAATCTTTAATAGGGGTAATCGTGCTTCAATTTTTGATGTGCAATGTTTTAATTCTTCTAATGTTAGCATGATTTCCCATGATGTGTCACATAATCCCGTAGTTGAACCTTAAGCAAATGCTTTCAATTCTATTTCCTCTTTTGTTCATGATAATGAGGTGCATGCTCAAGTTAACAAATCTCATGTATTTGAAAATGCTCCCAAACCCCTATTTACTGAAAATGCTCATGTTTGTAATGATGATGATCCTACCAATGTCATCTTTTTATTCTCCAAATTCTTGTGATGAGACTGTATTCCCTTTTAACCAAATTGATGTCTCTTTGAGAGAGTTAGAGATGAATCCCAACCTAAGCGACTTTGAGAGACAAATGTTGGAAATTTCAAGGAGCCAAATGGAGTTGATTAAAGAGAAAGAGGGTATAATGAATGAAATATCGAACGGGAGAGAAAAGTTGGAAAGTAAATTATAATCCTTGATGCTTGTTCTTGAAAAATCCTTATCCAATGTGTGTGTTGAGGGTGATGATGATAATTTTGAGCAACCAAGAGTATGTTAGGATCATATTGTTGAGCATAGGAGTGAAGGAAAGGGAGTCGAGAGTGATGATGATTTTAATGATATTTTGAATCTAGACATCTCTTGCTTTGTTGATTTTGATGAGTCTCATGTGTATGAATATGACTCTTCTATCCATGAGTATTTGGACTTGTTTGAGTTTAAGTCTAATGTGTTTATTGAGTGTAAAAGGAATAGTCATAACCTTTTAAGTAAGTTCATTGAGGATGCTTCATGGGAGAGAGATGATTTTGAGATGAATTTGCATCCATTAATTCATGGTTTTGAGACTTTGTGCTTTAAGAAAGTTGAGGGAGTTGTTAATCATGAAGGTAGTGGAGGAGATTATGTGGTTCCTCTAGGGAGTTAGATGTTTGAGAGAGATGATAATCATGAGTGTTCCTCTTTTGAGGATTCAATGATTAATTTTCATGCCCTCATTGGCGACGTGAGACCTTGTGTTGAGGGCGTAGCTACCCCTTTGCCTATTTCTCTTACCCCTTTCCCTCAAAGGTTTGACCACATCCCCTATTGCCCTATTTTTCTCCCTTCCTTTGTTGGTAAGCCTTTTGGGGACCCCCTTGTCTATGATGATTTGTATGTTTCTCATTTGTCTCTAATTGAGGAAAAGGGTGATGTTGCCACCCAAAAATATTCTGAGGAGAGTTTGCCTTCGTTTTCTTCTTGATCTTCTTTTCTTTTTCTTTTTCTTTTTCTTTTTCTTCTTATTTTATTGAGTTTTCTTTCGATTCTTCTTCCTTCTCTTGGCATCTCTCTCCTCATAGGTGTGCACTAAGCTTGTTGCGTGCCTTATCTTTGTTATGTGCATACTTGCTTTCCTATGAAATGTGTAGTAGTGCATTTAACAATCTCTTGCGATCGTTGCAATATTATTTTACTAGAGCGGTCAAGCTTGGACCTTAAGCAAGCCTTTCTCAGGAAGTAACTCGTGTTTTAGAATAGATTTTCTTTTGTTTTTAGAATAGATTTTCTCTCATGGAAATGTTTGTGTGCCTTTTGCTGGGTACATGACTTGATATACTTTGGTGTTTTGATTTGGATCAAGAATCAAGGAAGGTTGACTCCTATTTTTGCTAGCATATGGAAACAAGGTTCAATTCTTGAGAATTTAGCTTTGAAAGGTCTAATTGGGTCATTTGTGGGTATTTTCACCCACCTTATATCCGGTAATATCCTTCCTTGCTCTATTGGATGATGCCTTGTTGGACATATGTTGGTTTGCTGGATTGATCTCCTTGTTTTCCCCTCTGTTTGAGTGTATTGTCTCATTCAAGCTTGGGGGAGGGAATTCTATCATGTTTGGTGGGATGTTGATCCATATATGTTATGCACCTTTATATATGCTTTTCCATGTTCTTTTATTTTGAAAAACTCCAAAAAGATTTTCATTTCTATCAAGGCAAATTTGCAATGTGTTTTGTTTTGTTCTTGCATGGGACATAATAACATTTGGACTTGTATGATTGAATGCTTTTCTTCCTAAATAGTAATGGTGTGCACGGTTTGAGAGTATGATTGGTTGATTATAGGATAAAGCATGCTAAGGTAGTTGGTCAGAACTACTGGGACCATAAAGCCGGATTCTACTTGTTTATGGCATGTTGGTAGTTGCTCCCTATAGTTAATTTGACACCAATAGTGAGTTTTTGTTACATCCGTGTGAGGTTCATTGTTTTTCAAGCCTTCAACATCTATTTGCATGAGCGGCATGGATCATTGACTATTGCGGACCTAATCTAGAAGCTTGATTTATGATTCTTAAGCCCGAGATCGAACCATCTAGGGAGGACAAACGCATCTTTTCGAGGTGGTAATTTTTCTTTTCTAGGATAGTTTGTTTAATCTTTGTTTTTGGGTTTACATTTGCCTTCTTGCTAACCATTTGAGCCTTATACCTTCTTTTCAAGCCACATCTTAAGATCTTGGGCCTTTTGTTTCATTTTCATTTCCATTCTTGGTTTTTGTGAAGCAAATGGTCAATACTGCTGGAGTTTGTGGTGGAGGAGTTTGGATATTTGGTTTTCTTGAAAGCAAGTTTGTGTTATGATTTATGTGTGAATAATGAAAAATGAATAAATGAAAAGGCCATCCAAAGTTAAAAAAAGGCAAGGACAAGACAAGTGCAAATTTGGAAAAGTCGTCCAAAGTTAAAAGAGGCGAGGACAAATCACTATTAAACAAAAAAAATGTGAAAAATGATAAATTTAAAAATATTTTGATGTGAGTATTCTCCCTTTTTGAGCATTGAGGACAATGCTCCATTTAAGCTTCGGGGGAAGCGTTCTCACGCTTTTTGTGTATATGTTTGTGATTTATAGCTTTGAATAAGCTTGGCGGTGTTGTTGTTTTTGTTTGGTGATTACTTGATTGTGATTTTAACAAAGGCGCCTTCTTTGCTTCACTATTAGGAAAACCGCCAAATTTTAATTTTAGCTTACCCTCACCCTTTATACCCTTACGTTACAAACTTTTAGGAAGCCCTTTTGACCTAGAGGTTGAGTCACTAATCGGGGAAGGAATTATGGGTCGTAGCCTAAGGAGAGGGGATGTATAGTCAAGACGTCGAGTAGCCTAAATTATCTCTTGTTCCGGTTCCTTTGTGGAACTTTTGGGATGCTCACTAGGGGAAGATATGAGACTAGTAGGGAGAACGCGGTAAGATCGTTTGGGATGAAAGTGGATTGGGAAAGCTAGTTCCTATGCTTAGCATATTTATGTTTCAATCAACTTTGAATATCTTGGAACGTGCACTCCCTTATTTGTTTAAAAAGATTTGCATTCACTTGTTCTTGTACATTTGGAAATGTCCTTTCATGAACATTTGTTGCTTTTCTTGTATTTTCGCTTCTTTTCATGCTTTTCCTTGTTTGTATTTTTATGAGAGTTATGGGTCAAACTCTTAAGATACCCTTATGAGAGCATCACTCGTCCTCTAGGGCGATCTAGGGGTTTAAATGGCTTGTCTTTAGTTGCTAAAATTGACCGTGATTCCTACGAAAGTGAGTTAGTGTATATTCTTGTCTCCTCTTTTCTTTAGTTTGTTTAAATAAGCTCATCATTTTCCATCCCTTGATTATGTTTTGCTCGAGGACGAGCAAAAGATATGCTTGGGGGCATTTGATGGGTGTCATTTATGGCACCCATTAGATGAGCATTTAGGTTGTTTTCACCTTCCTTTTATTTCTTTCATGCTTAATAAATGCTTAGTTTTATGCTTTTGCTCTTAGTTTTACCTTTCCTCTCTTATTTTGTAGCTTTTGTGTATTTTATTAGTTTTCAACTCTTTTCTCCTTTATTTGCTCGATTTTCCTGGTTGTAGGTATTGTACGAGGTTCGGGTCTTGATATTGGTGATTTACTAAGGTGGAGGAAGCTTTTGGAGCAAGCTCATGGCATTTGGAAAGCTCAAGATGCAAGGAAGTGGAAATTCCAAGTCTTAGCTCTTGCGCTCTCATGCCGTGCTACCATGAACAAGTGGTGTTGAACCTATTGTCAAGTGCATTAGCTACTACCACTATTAGTGTTCATCATCATCATCTCGTGAAAACCTTAGCAAACGCACGAAGCAGCAAGAAAGTAAGAGAAACAAAGAGATGCGCGGGTGCACAAGGCACGGGCGCGGGCGCGCCACCACCTGGCGCGGGCGTGGGGGCGCCTCCCCTGCAGCGAGGGCGCACCTTCATGGGTATTTGTTGCTCGGTTTTTGTTTTTGCGCCTCTAAAATATCTTTGTAAGCCCGATTTTTGGGGCAAGTTTAGAATAAGATTTCATTTCATAATTTTAGCTTAGTTGAGAGTTTCTCTCTCTAGTTTTAGGGTTACTTTTAGGAGTAGATTTTAGAGAGAGAAAGTGAGGAATTTCAATGGTGATTTAAGAGATTGAAGATGCAATGTTGACAATTGTGTTGGAGATCTTCTCTATTATCAATGGGCATTTCTGACTCTATCTCATTTATTGTTTTGATTAGTTAATTCGTGTTTGTTTGATTTGATTTGATTGGATTTTGATCTTTGATGCTTGATTAGAGTAATTGTTATTCTTAGATGGTTGATTCTTGATTTCCTTAGTTCTTAGTTGATTTGATGATGTTGTTAGAGTAGTTGTTTGGCTAGGGATAGGGTGAAACTTGTTTAGCTAGGGATAGGGTGAACCTACCCACAAGTTCGACCGAACTTACCCTGAGTTTAGCCGAACCTTTTTCCGTTTTTCAGTCAGCTTTTCCAAACTATTTAAGTTATTTTAAGATGTTTTTGCATTTTAATTAATGTTGAACTTTTTCTTGATTTTGTAATCAAAGAGACTTTCTCTCTCTACCATAATCTTTAAGATTATCTTGCTTTCTTTGTGATTTCTTCATTGTAATCTTTGTGGTTACACCTTAATCCTAACTTTACTTGGTGTTGGCTTTGATTCAGACCCCTATTTCATTTATCGATAGGTTTGCCTTTTTTGTTGCATTGAAAGTCGTGTTAGTTTGAAAGCTTTCCCCTTTTCCTTGTTTTTCCTTGGTTATTTCATATCAATTTGGTATCAGAGCTTAGGTTATTAGCCTAGAAAGATCCTACCTTTTGAATTATTCTTTCCCCTTCTCAAAAGATCTCATCTTTTCCCACAAAATTTGAAATTTTCTCTCAAAGATACAAGCTTTCTATCTAGAAACATGGGTGATAGATACTATTATGAAGATGAAGAAAGTTACAATGAGCAGTCTAGATTGGATGCTTTAGAAAGGAAGTTTGATAGTCTTCTTGAGATTTTGGAGAATAGAAGAAGTCCTAGAAGGAGGAGAAGCCTTAGTGAAGAAGATAATTCTCACTCTCCTCACCGGAGAAAGGAACACCGCCAACGACACCATGAGGACAACCGTGATCGAGACATCAAGTTGAAATTTCAAGACTTTGAAGGTAATCTTGATCCTAATGAATTTCTTGATTGGGTTAGAAGTATGGAGAATATGTTTGAATATAAGGGTTATAATGATGAAAAACGTTTCAAATTGGCCATCCTTAAACTCAAAAAACATGCTTATTTGTGGTATGAGAACTTTAAGAATCGGAGGAAGAAAGATGGAAAATCAAAAATCACTTCTTAGGAGAAATTGAAGAAACATATGAACAAGGCTTTTGTGCCTAGAGATTATTTGCAAGATGCTTGTCTCAAATTGAACTCTCTTAAGAAAGGAACTATGTCGGGAAAGAAGTATACTAGGGAGTTTGAAAAACTTTCTATCATGAGTGGAGTTGAGGAAGCACTAGACATAAGACTGCTAGGTATATTGGTGGTCTTGAAAGAAAGCTTGGGCAAAAGGTTGTTGTGCATGCCCATGGAAGTTTTGATCAAGTGGTGCAAAAGACTTTAAAGTTTGAGAAGTATGACAAGGGGAGTAGTGCTAGTGGGTATACTAAGCCTATATTCAAGAATTCTTTTGCTCCAAAGGGCGAGACAAGCAAGCCCATTACCAAGGATGACAAAGGCAAGGCTCCCATGCATTTTTCTAGCAAAGATGATCACAACAAGATGGGCAATCGGAAGACTTGCTACAAATGTAGAGGCTATGGACGTTTTGCTAATGAGTGTCCATATAGTAGAGCTATGATGATGCGTAAAATGGATGATGATGAGTACGAAGATGAGAAGAGGGATTTTGGTGACCCTATATATGATGAGGAGGATAAAATTGTAGTTGACGCTGATAAAGGTCAAATCCTTGTTGTTAGGAGGGCACTTCACTCCATTTCCACCCCTTTAGCAGAAGAGCAAAGGAAAAACACTTTCCAAACGCGTTGCACCATCAAGGATCGAGTTTGCAATCTTATCATCGAAAATGGCCCTTGCACTAATGTGGCCTCAACGACATTGGTGCGCAAGCTCAATCTTGAAACGACCGATCATCCTAATCCCTACAAGCTTCAATGGCTTAATAATCACAATGAGGTGAAGGTAACGAAACAAACTCTTCTTTCTTTCTAAATTGGCAAGTTATATAAGGATGAGGTGCTTTGTGATGTATTTCTTATGGATGCTTATCATGTATTGCTTGGTAGACCTTGGAAATTTGATAGAGATGTGATGCATGATGGAAGAAAGAACACTTATTCATTCATGATAAATAAGAAAAAGAATGTACTCAACCCTTGTCCCCCACCATCAAACACAAAGAACCCTTGGGTATGGGAAACACAATCAAAGAGAACCTTGTCATTGGGGAAAATGAGATGGGCAAGGAGATAAATCAAGGACACCTTGTCTTTGTTTGTCTTCTTAGGGAAACACAAGAGAGTAAACGAGAGAACCCAATCCACCCCCTTGTCAAGGAAATATTGGTTGAGTACCATGATGTTTTTCCCGATTATCTCCCACCCGGTTTGCCACCTATTAGGGGAATTGAGCATCAAATTGATCTTATTCTCGGATCACAAATCCCTAATAGATCGACCTATAGGTGTACCCCTGATAAAACAAGAGAGCTTCAAAGACAAGTTGGTGAGTTGATTGAAAGAGGATTTGTCAGGGAATCCCTTAGCCCTTGTTCAGTTTCGGCTCTTTTTGTCCCGAAAAAGGATGGTACATGGAGGATGTGTGTGGATAGTAGGGCCATCAATAACATTATCATCAAATATCGCTTCTCTATTCCCCGACTTGATGATATGCTTGATGAGTTACATGGTTCCAAGGTGTTTTCGAAGATTCACTTGAGGATGGGGTACCATCAAATTCGTATGCGTGAAGGAGATGAGTGGAAGACCGCTTTAAAGGCAAAGCAAGGCTTGTATGAGTGGCTAGTTATGCCATTTGGGCTCTCTAATGCTCCTAACACTTTCATGAGACTCATGAACGAGGTACTTCGCCCTTTCATTGGTAAATTTGTTGTTTATTTTCATGACATACTTGTTTATAGCAAA
Organism: Chenopodium album; assembly: GCF_948465745.1. Taxonomy (NCBI): domain Eukaryota; kingdom Viridiplantae; phylum Streptophyta; class Magnoliopsida; order Caryophyllales; family Amaranthaceae; genus Chenopodium; species Chenopodium album. The sequence goes on along the minus strand of NC_137858.1, from coordinate 21,171,385 downwards.
TGTGAACTTGATCATGGTAAGTATTTGAGGCAAGTATTTGAAACATTGAGAAGTAGGGGGCTTTTTGCCAAGTTGGAAAAATGTACTTTTATGGTGGATAGAATTGTTTTTCTTGGTTATGTGATTTCGAATGTATGGATCTCAATGGACCCTAGTAAAGTGGAGGCCATTAAATCTTAGCCTACTCCTACCACTCTCACTCAAGTAAGGAGTTTCCATGGTCTAGCTTCCTTCTATCGAAGGTTTGTGAAGAATTTTAGCACTATCTTGGCCCCGGTGACCGAATGCATGAAGAAGGGTACTCTTGAGTGGACACCATCGGCTCAAAGGGCTTTTGAGACCCTCAAGAAGAAGTTGTGTGAGGCTCCAAATTTAGCTCTTCCCAGTTTTAATCAACCCTTTGAGGTTGAATGTGATGCTAGTGGGGTTGGAGTTGGAGCGGTTTTTGTGCAAGGAGGGAGATCGGTTGCTTATTTCTGTGAGAAGCTTGGTGGAGCAAGAATGAGATATAGCACCTATGACAAGGAGTTCTATGCTATTGTGAGGGCTCTTGATCATTAGTCACATTACTTAAGGCCTAGACCATTTGTGCTACACTTTGATCATGAAACTCTCAAGTACATCAATGGTTCTCATAAACTCAACGCAAGGCATGCCAAATAGGTTGAATTCCTCCAATCATTCACTTTCTCTTCTAAGTACAAGGAAGGGAAGAGCAATGTTGTGGCCGATGCTCTTTGTAGGAGGCATTGTATGATAACTATTCTTAATGTGAAGTTTTTAGGGTTTGAGTTGCTTAAAGAGTTGTATATCGATGATGAGGATTTTGGTGGGTTGATGAAGAAGTGTGAGGAAGGGGTCGATGGCTTTTTCATGGTGCAAGAAGGTTTCCTTTTCAAGGGAAACAAGCTTTGTGTTCCGAAATGCTCTCATCGACGGTTGCTTGTTAAAGATGCTCATCAAGGAGGACTAGCCAGACATTTTTCTTCAAGAACATTTTTATTGGCCCAAGATGTTTGGCGATGTGTAAGATGTGATAGCTCGTTGTGGGGATTGTCACAAGGCTAAGAGTCAATTCCGTGAGGGACTCTACTCTCCTCTTCCGGTTCCTAGTCACCCTTGGGATGATCTTAGTATGGATTTTGTGGTTGCTCTCCCTTTCACCTGAAGGCAAAATGATTCCGTGTTTGTTGTGGTTGATCATTTTAGCAAGATGGCTCACTTCATTCCTTGCCACAAGACCGATGACGCTTCTCATGTAGCTACCTTGTTTTTAAGAGAAATGGTGAAGCTTCATGGCATTATTGTGTCGGACCGAGATCCTAAGTTCTTGAGCTACTTTTGGAAGACTTTGTGGAAGTTAGTGGGAACCAAGCTCTTATTTAGTACCTCTAGTCACCCTCAAACCGACGGCCAAACCAACGTAACTAATCGTACCATGTCCATCGTTCTCCGAGCTATCATTAACAAACACATGAAAGATTGGGATCTTAAGCTACCTCAAGTTGAATTTGCTTACAATCACTCTCATTGCATAGGTACCGGGAAAACACCATTTTAAAGTAGTGTGTTGTTTTAATCCCCGCCTACCACTTAACTTGTTGCCTCGTATCCCTCAAGAGGAGTTAAGCTTTGAGGCAAAAGATAGAGTTGAAACGGTGAAAAAGCTTCATGAAGATATCAAGAAGAGAATTGAGAAGGCAAATGAGAGTTACAAGGCAAGGGAAAACAAATTCTAGAAGCCAAGGGAATTCAGTGTAGGTGATCTTGTATGGCTCCATCTTTGGAAAGAAAGATTCCCGGCTAAGAGAAAGAACAAGCTCATGCCAAGATCCGAAGGCCCCTTTGATGTTGTGGAGAGAGTTGGACCTAATGCTTACAAGCTCAAACTACCAGGAGACTTTGGAGTTCATGCTACCTTTAATGTTGGTTATCTTACTCCTTTTCTTTATGAAGATGATGTTGGTGGTGAGGATCTGGAATTGAGGGCAATTCCATTTGAAGAGGAGGGGTTTGACGCGGGTGCATGGAACTTAGTAGAAGAAGTGGAAGACGTGCCACGTGTCGTGATACGAAGTCGGGCCAAGCTCCTTGGAGGTCACCTCTCGGAGTTAACAATCATCACACTTGAAGACAAGAAGAATTGAAGAGGTGCGGCCGAACATAGAAAGTCCGACCGAACCACCTAGGCAGTTTGAATTCCTTCAGCAGAAGGTGCCAGTCTGCAGCTAATGTAGCATAAGCAACCATCCCAACCTTTATAGTACGCTTTGGACGGCTGTCATTCAGAGCGAGATCAATGTTTTCACCAGCTGGATGGGGATGGAGCTCATCTGACGGCTCTCCGGTCAGTGATTGCTATTGTTTCTCTTTCTTCACCTCCACCAGCTGAGCAGCTTTTCTTTTCTTTCCGGCTGCTGGTGGGGCTGGGTTAACATCCTTGACATTTTCAAGGTCTATTGGTTCTTGCCCTTAGCCATCTGGGGCCACAATGTCTTTGATGGCTGATAGGTAGCACTCCCGGGCCGTCTTCTTATCCCCGTTCAGGGAACCAACTGAGCCATCATCCCTCTCATACTTGATGAGCATGAGAGAAGGGATGATTACAGGCTTGGCTTTGTTGAGGGTTAGACAACCTAAGATGATGTTATAGGCAGTCAATTCTTCAACGACCAAGAATTTGACGACTAGGTGTCGTCCTTCTCTTTTTTCTCCCAACCGGATAAGTAAGTCAATCCTACCGACTAGGTAAACCATCCCACCCCCAATACCAACCAAAGGGTGGGTAACCGGATGCATGTTACTGGTATTGTATTCAGCTTTTGCAAGCACCGGAGACTGATGATGTCCGACGAGTTGCCGGTGTCAATAAGGATCCGCCCAACCAGCTGGTTAGCGACCTTACATTCAATGACGACCGGGTCGTCATGCGGACGGCGGACGCTGCCCTGGTCCTTCTCAATAATCAGGACGTTTGGGAAGGTGGAACTGGCAGACGCTTTCTCATCATCATCCTTATCCATCTTTCGATGATGGCTTTTGGTGCTTCGGATGGTAGAGCCACCACATGAGAACCCGCCTGCTAAGGTGTATACCTGCTCCTTGTCGGTGTCCGAGCTACTAGTAGGCTGGAGATTCTTAGATGATTGCCCCTTGTTCTTGTTATTAGTCCTTTTGGACTTGGAAATGTAGGACTTCAGCATCCCCTTATCAATTAGACGGTCCAACGCCCGTTGAAGACTGAAGCAGCCATTGGTGTCATGGCCAACTTCCTCATGGTATTGGCAGAATTTGTTCTTGTTCCATGACTGGACGAAACTCTTCATTGGATTCGGCTTCTCAATAGTTAGCCGGTCCTTTATCTCCATGAGGATGGATTTGCAGTCCTTATTAAACTCGTACTTGGGAACGTACGGTTTAAACCCTCTCTTTTTCTTCTAGGACGGCTGGTGAGAATCACTAACCGCCCAGATTTCTTTTCTCTTCTTGCTATGTTCTTTCTTTTTTTCCGGCTGAGCAGACCGGCTTTCTTTTTGTTTGTCAGACTTCTTGGAGTCTGACTGTCTACCAGGCGTGCAGAGGTCGGTGGCTTGAATATAGCTTTTCGCCTCCCTTAAGGCCGCTTGTAGCGTAAATGCCCCTTTTTTGACGAGGTCATACTTAAAGTTCGACCCGTCTCTTAGACCCTTGAAGAAGTCTGTGAATGCTACCTCGTCAGACAGTCCCTAGATCTGGATTCTTACCAGGTTGAACCGCCTGACATATAAGCGTAGCCCTTCTCTCTCACCCTGCGTAACGGTGCTCAAATCAAGGCTCGTTTTCTTAGCAGGGATGTCCATTGAGAAGTTTGTGGCAAACAAGAAGGCTAGCTTCTTGAAGCAATCAATAGATCCAGCTGGCAAGTTGCCAAACCATTGTTGGGCAATGCCGTTTAATGTAGCCTGAAAACATCGACACCAAATGGCATCGTCCCAACCTTGTAAGCACATGAGGTTGGTGTATGCCATTACCATCATAAGTGCCTACCAACACATTCTTAACCTTGGTCGGCTGGGCCGCCTCGGTTTTATTCTTGGTGAACACAGAAGGTTGTTCACCAAGTTTGAGCGGTCGGAGCTGCCAGTCCAATGGCTAGACACTATTGAATGCCACCTGGCCTCCAAAGGGAGGTGGCTTCATAAACTCAAGGTCATATTGTCCATATTGCGCCTAAGGCGCATATGGGACAGACCCAATCATCATTTGAGGGTCGGAAGGGACGGTCTTGCCGCCTGTCCGACTCTCATGTAAGGACAAGGAGGTCCTTACTGAAGTCTCTTTGAAGCTGTCTAGAAATCTCGAAGTGGAGGCTGATTCAGACAACTGCTAGTGTCTTCTCCGCTCGATTATATGCCGAGCGTCAGGGGCTGACTTCTTGCTGGCTTCCGGCTGTTGATGTCGGGTGTGCCTCTAAGGACTTGTTGGTAATAGGATCTTGGTCCAGTCAAGTTTTGCAACTTCCTTCTCCTTCTCCTTGGAATGAGGAATAGGCCGCCTGTCCTTGACTATCTTCTTCCTCTCAACTAGAGGAGTCTTTTTAGTCGGCTGACCCTTGCTAGAGCCAGTCTTGTTTTTGTTGATCATATCCTTGATTTCACCCTTAAAGGAGTTCATGAATTTCATGAGCTCGTTCCTGGTGACTGGTGCTTCCCCTTCTGGCCTACTAAGGGGCATGCTTGGACCCGCCTAGCCTGCGTGGCGTTCCAGCTTATCTCTTGAACGGGTTTACTTGGAGATGAATGAGCCATCCTTGGCCACATATGTCTCCACATCATCCTCTTGGTCAGTAAAGACCTCCGGCTGAGGTTATGGTTGAGGTATGCTTGAAGTATCCAGTTGGTTAGCCGGTTGAGGATCGTTTTGATTACCCGATTGAATAACCAGTTGTAGATTGTTGGGATCAAAAAGTGGTAGAGACTCTTGAACCATCTTTGAGGTACTCTCCCCATGGACGGCGCCAAATGTTTTGCGTGTTTTTGTCCCTCGGGAGAGTTATGTCACAAAATCTGGTCCGGCGTGAGCTGTACCTACAAAAACACGGAGACTGTAATAAATGGAAAAATGTGTAACTTGAAAGAGAGTAAAGAGGTGCGGAAATTTAGATGAATATCTGCTTAGATTCCAAGCTCGGGATGTCTATATCAAAGAGTTAGTGTGTAATAAATGGAAAAATGTGTTCTCCACCTGGAGGGAATCCCCCTATTTATAGGGTCCTCGGGAATTGTGCCCCTTATTAGGTCATCGATCCCTAATCAGTGGTGGGCCGCGTCACATTACAGCTTTCTTTGAATTTGGGCCATGAAGGCTGCCTTTTCTCCTATTTATTTGGAATACCACGTGTCAAGCAGGGATTGGTCCGTTTTAAACCACCCCTAGGCCAAAACGTGTCACCCTCTTATTGGGTCACATGGAGGGGTAAAATTACCCTAAACACCCCCCATAACAAGAACTCATCTATTTTACCATACAGAACTCCAATTGTAATATGGAATGTTAAAGATGTTGCACGATCATTATTTGTTAGTAATTATGATGTCATTACTCGGAAACATAAACCTGCCGTTTTAATTTTGGTTGAGACTCGTAGTCACTACATGAAATGGATACACATTCATAAGAAATTACTATGTCTAAACTGGTTGAACATGGCCACCATGGCGTGGGCCTTAGTGGTGGTGTCATTAGTCTCTAAGAGACGAAACCGGTTAACTGTAATACCAGGTTTGTGGGAATGCAAGGAAGCATTGTTCAAGGAGCGGGGACAATTAAGGTATCACCTATACATATTTTGATTTTCACATATTTTGATTTTCCTTAAATACAAAGTAAAGAATAAACTACTCATGGAATTAGAATACTATGTTATTGAAATAACTAATTTATAATGTTGTAGGCCCTTGACTCATATTAGGCCAACGCTGGACCATCTTCATTTGCGCTATCTTACGGTGGGCCTAATTAGCCCGTCTACGTTATGAAGCTGATTCAATTTATTCAGTCCTCTGATTTATGGAGTTTTTTTTCCTGGCCTATTTATGGGGCCCTGATGTACTATGGCCTCTTATAGTACTACAACCTTCTTTACTATGGCTACATCATTTTTAAGGGCCGGTTACGTACTGGTTCCTTCAATGGGCCTTTTTTACTAGTAATGGCCTTCTTTATCATGCTCACTCTTTTACTTATGGTATTTTACGTATCGTCATTAAATATTTCATATTGTCATATTTGGTGCTACGTATTGTCATATTGAGTACTACATACTGTCATATTAAGTACTTTGTTCTCATATTCTCATTTTAACTATTTTTTTTCCCCTCGTGTTCATGTTTCATATATAAAACTATATTTCATATATAAACTATGTTACATGTTGTGCACAGTAGTAAATGCTTTACATTATGGTGGTTGGTATTTAAAGCATAATCAACCAAATAATATAACATAGTTTTAGTACTTATTCTAATCAACAACAACCACTGTACTTCACAGCATCTTCACATAGTTAATAACATAGTTACCATACCAAAACATGATAGTCAAAGCCAAGTTGTCCCATAATTATCATATATTCAATTCATTAGCGCTAATACTATTTACCATAATTTATATATCTGAAATTGTCTTAACTACCATAATTTATATATCTAATATTATCATAGTTACCACCATAATATTATTATTATATTCTCATAATTACTATAATTTATATATCTAATATTGTCATATATAATATTACCATAATCTATCGATAATAAGCTGGGTTAAACCTGATGTTACCATTCCTTCAGTAGCCTAATGGCTCGACATGTGCATAAACCAGAGCATCGTCGGGGACATTTTCTTCTTCTAAAGTCTTTGCATCATTTAAGTCCTGGCCATCTAGCCATAGGAGACTCCTTGCTCGTTGACCCTCATCATATTTGCCCATAACATGTACATCTCAATTACCTTGGAGTCTTTCTTGGCTCAATATCCGATGCTCTCTCGGCGTGTTCTCAGGTTTGCAATAGTTATACTCTTATGATTTCTCCTTGCCTCGGCTAAAGGAATTACTGGCAATGGATATCCATCCTACCAAAACAGAACCGATTACTCTATAAATAATAAACTCAGTTACAAAAATTTGTTATGCCATGTAGTGTAAGAAATATACCTTATCATAGACGAGCACAACATCATCGTTCCAAATGCCATTTCATGCGATGTGTCTCCAGGGGATATCATTTCCGCTCGGATGAACATTCTTATGTCTTTAGCAAGCACGCCCATCATCCTCGACCACTCCTGAAACACTTTATTAAGAGAGTTATCGACACTCATGTGGACTTCATTTCCGAGATTGTCCACTTTGCCCCCATTTATATATTATGAACGTTACCCTCGTTGATAATGGCTTACCCACAATTACAACACAGTCTTTGGTTTCATCAATGAGGTCCAAGGACTCTTTCGACTTCGCTTCAGACTCATCAGAAGAAGCCATGCAAATGAATTTATGTTGAGCTCAGTTTTTGGTGATGGTTTGGTTTTTTATTTTGGGTATGGAATGGAGTAGGAGCGATGGTAAATGTGGACTCCTTTAAATAAATATTTGTTAATAATGAAGTGATTGAAAATACATCTCATAATATTTATTACACTCAAATTGTTTCTGTCTGATCTCAATCCTTCCAAGAACTCGGACTTGAGATTCTGATACTCCTATCGGCAAGCTGAGAACCTACACAATGAGAAGAAGTTAGCTAACCCCGGGGTGATCCGGGGATAACCACTCCGATGATAAAGTCAGAAAGTGTTTGAGAAAAGAAGATAAGTAAGAGAGAGAAAGTAGAGAGAGAGAGGAGAGAGAGAATGTCCTTTTTTCTTATTAATGAGGTCTTACCTACTTATTTATAGTAATCTACCTTGGCAGGTGGCTTTCACCCATGCACAAGCTTTCGTGCCAAGTGTCGAGCTTTTGTTGCCACGTGTTAAATTGCGGCAGGCCGACATGTCCTCTTTCTGCAACATATCAGCATCTTCTTGTGATCTGGTCACGTGCTTTCGCAAGATATCGGTCATGCCCGGATATCATCCCATACAATTAGCCCCCCAAGTGAGGACGTATGATCATTCATCATCGTGCTCAGTTAATCATGGGAGACAAGCTGAACCTAACAAAACAAACTTTGGGTTCCACATCTCATTCTTCAGACTCTTCCTTAAATTGGAAATTTTATTGTAACAACGTTTCTTGTACTCTGTTAAGTACTGCTTACTAAAAAAGTTTCATTACTAATCTTGCCGTTGTCATAATTCATTTTAATCGCTTGGCCTGTATCCAGGCAAATTAGCTTCTACACATTCATATATTTCCAAGCTCTATGTTCTTTTGCTGAGAAGTGTCATTTTAATTTGCTACTTTCAGTACTTTTTGTTATTATTATTCACAAGAGGATAACTTTTTGTAAACTCCGTTTTCCTCCGCAAGTGACCTTGTATGCCGATAACGCACAAGGTCAACTCATTATGATCGAAAAACTCCGTTTTCCTCCCCAAGTGACCTTGTATGCCGATAACATACAAGGTCAACTCATTATAAAAGACCTGGGAGCGAAAAACTCCGTTTTCCTCCCCAAGTGACCTTGTATGCCGATAACATACAAGGTCAACTCATTATAAAAGACCCAGGAGCGAAAAACTCCGTTTTCCTCCCCAAGTGACCTTGTATGCCGATAACATACAAGGTCAACTCATTATAAAAGACCTGGGAGCGAAAAACTCCGTTTTCCTCCCCAAGTGACCTTGTATGCCGATAACATACAAGGTCAACTCATTATAAAAGACTTGGGAGCGAAAAACTCCGTTTTCCTCCCCAAGTGACCTTGTATGCCGATAACATACAAGGTCAACTCATTATAAAAGACCTGGGAGCGAAAAACTCCCAAGTGACCTTGTATGCCGATAACATACAAGGTCAACTCATTATAAACGACCTAGGAGCGAAAAACTCTGTTTTCCTCCCCAAGTGACCTTGTATGCCGATAACATACAAGGTCAACTCATTATAAAAGACCTGGGAGCGAAAAACTCCGTTTTCCTCCTCAAGTGACCTTGTATGCCGATAACATACAAGGTCAACTCATTATAAAAGACCTGGGAGCGAAAAACTCCGTTTTCCTCCCCAAGTGACCTTGTATGCCGATAACATACAAGGTCAACTCATTATAAAAGACCTGGGAGCGAAAAACTCCGTTTTCCTCCCCAAGTGACCTTGTATGCCGATAACATACAAGGTCAACTCATTATAAAAGACCTGGGAGCGAAAAACTCCCAAGTGACCTTGTATGCCGATAACATACAAGGTCAACTCATTATAAAAGACCTGGGAGCGAAAAACTCTGTTTTCCTCCCCAAGTGACCTTGTATGCCGATAACATACAAGGTCAACTCATTATAAAAGACCTGGGAGCGAAAAACTCCGTTTTCCTCCCCAAGTGACCTTGTATGCCGATAACATACAAGGTCAACTCAGTGCAAAGTGGACGTTATGGTAGTGTAACCGTTTTTCTTCTCCTCTCTTTTTTTTTTTGTTTGTTTGGGCGGGAAAATTTTTACACGTGTCACAAATCCTGCCGCTGCTTTTTGAAAAAGTTTGTCAATTAACAGCCGTCAGATCTCTGAACCGCCTTTCACTTCAATTGGCCTTTCAGTTTCTTCTCTTTAGATCAAAATTCCGCCATTTCCTCACTACTTCGCATTTTTTTCTAGTTTTCTCTCGAAAAAGTTTAAGTTACCGACCAAAGTTCTTTCCTTTCTTATCTTCTTCGCGTTCGGTTTGTGCATTCCGTCTCCTCGGGCGTATCTTCTCTTTCTTCGTCGTTTCTTTATCAGTTAGAGGCGTTAAATCCGCGATTTTCATCGAAGGTATTTTTGTACCCTAACCCCTGATTTTTCATGCTTTTTTTTTTATTTTCTTATATTCAATTAAATGTCTGAAGATAGTGTTGAAGAGAATTTTCCTAACCTTAGTACTGCTAGGCGTCGTTTAATTAGGCAATCTTTAGGCAAAGAAACCGGTAGTAATCAGGGTAATTCGTCTTCCCTTTCTGATAATATTGACTACCCTTTTGAGACGTTAACTTCTGAAGAAGAAAAACGCGCTTTTATGATACATAGGACCATTGCCCACCGTGAAAGTGCCCTTCACCCTACTAACCCTGATATCCCTGCCGATACTGAAATTCTTGACGTTGAGCCTGTTAATGTCCGTTATCACTTACGCAGCTTTACTGGGAGACGATATTTTAATCAATACGGCACTAACGTTGGCAATATAGGTATAAACACTATGCCAAGGGTAAAGAGTACAAGTTATCAACCCCGAGCCGCCGCCCGTGAAGCCGCTGAGGCCGCCAAAGCAGCTAAAGCAGCTGAGGCCGCCAAGGCAGCGGAATCTAGCAAAAGACCTGGACAAGGTCAGGTTGTAAGTTCTTCTGAAGAAGAACTTGAGGATGACATCCCTTTGACACCTGAAGAAGGTCCGTCATCTCCTGTTCATGATTCTGCCGTCAACTCAGTTTTAAGAGATGACGACGCTCAGGAAGACAGTGTAAATAATGAGAGTAGGGATAACATTGTTGATTTAACGGCTGAGGTTATCTAGGAAGAGAATCTGGACGAGGGGTATAGTTCTGAGACTGATAGGGCTGAGTTCCGACAACCTATGGTTCTTGCCAACGACTAGAAAAAGTAGCAAAGGAAAAAATAAGTGAAGCTTTTAGGAAAACGGCAATTACAAAGGACTATTGTCGTCGTGCGAAAAAGTTCTTTAACTTACCTGATGGGTATGAGTTGTCTCTCCCTCCATCTGGAGCTTCAGTGTTGGATTGTCCAGCTGGTTCCGTTGCTGTTTACATGAAGCACTTGGATTTCGGCCTCCGCTTTCCTCTACATCCCTTTGTTGCTAAAATCTTGAAGGCTTGGAACGTTTGCCTGGTCCAGTTAACCCCTCAAACCATTCGTGCCGTTATCACTACAGTTTGGGTTATGCTATATCGGAACTTCCCTCTAACCCTTAATGTATTCAGGCGGCTTATTACCCTAAAGAGAGATGGTCAATCAGATGGGTGGTGGTCTTTATATACCCTACCTCATAAATATACCGTCCATCCTAAATTATCTAGCTGCAAAGGTTGGAAGGATAAGTTTTTCTTTATGTCAGTCCCAGAGGATTTTCCTTTGAGGAGAACTTTTTTCAAGCCTCATCCCCATTTTGTTTCAATCCCCGAGAGAGATCTCGGGAAACATGAAGAGAGGGCTGTCAATTACTTTGACATCTCTGAACATGATGAAGGTGACGGCAAGGTCCGTCTAATTCCTGCGGTGTGGGTGCCGAATGTGAGTTACATTCTGGGCAACGCGCCGCTTTCTCGTGTCGGTCTTTGTTGGACTGACCAGCATGGTATAGCTTATCCTTCTTAGCTTTATTATTCTTATTCACTAATTATTCATTTTCTTTTTTCATAATGAAAACGGCGTAGTTTACTTGTTTAGTGTTACCTTCCTTACCCTTTTATTTTTTTTTATATATATTCGCATTTAACTAATTGAATTTACATTCCTTTTTACCAGGTATTGATAAGTTGGATAACAGACAACTCGGCCTATCTTCTGACGGGACAAGGGTTATCAGGCGCTGCCCCGAAGCTTCCGACCCCTACGATACTCTTGCTTCCGTTTGTGGGCGTGCTCCAGCCATTAGTGCCAAGAGAAGAGCTGAGATCATGGCCGATGAAAATACCAAGAAAAGAAAACTAACACCTCTAGCCAACCGGCGAGGCGACATTGTGATCTCCAGCCCCAGGCAACCTGAAGGGCGAGCCGAAAAGAAAAGGGAGCAATCGGCGCCCGAGAAGAAGAAAGTCCAGTCGGTGTCTGAAAAGACCCCGACTGCTAACAAAGCTAAAAGCCCTGAGGCCGTTGTGAAGAAGGTTATTCAGGGTATTGAGGTCGAAGATCTCACTTCTGCTGAATCTCCCCGTCTACCTCAGGCAACCACCGTAATTGCTCCTACAACGGTTGGGTCGGATTCCAGCATCCCAGCCTTGACTTATCGGTCCAATCAATTGATTGAACGTGTTTCTGGAAGGTTTCCAGATGAAGTTCTGAAGGGGTTTGCTGTCCCTCCCGGCCATTCCGGCGACCGTTGGCAACCTGCTATGGATGTCGGCCGGAACGAATCTATGATAACCGATGACCCAATGCAAGGTGGGAATCTCGGTTATCGGCTGTTGAGCAATTTGACACTGCCAATGGACAGACCTGCTGGTCCAATCGGCCCCCTTGCTGCTATCCACATGCACAACATGATGAAGGTACGTATATATGTTATTATTTTATTTCTTTATATATATATTTTTATGTAGTGTTCTCGGCTTCCCTATTTTTACTTATATATACATTTCTGTAGGCCGTCATGTCTGGCACAGAGCTGGTTGAGATGTATCGTTACTATCAGGAGAAGCATCATCAAGCTTCCGCCAGCGAAAGTGCTATGCAGGAAGTCATCAAAAATGCTGAAAAAGCTTTAGATGACTTAAGGAAAATAAAAGAGAAAGACGACAAAGAGATGTCGGAGCTGAAGGTCAAGGCAGGGAGGGTCGCCAATCTCGAGCTAGAGGTGCAGAGTTTAAAGGCTCAGATCTCTGAGAAAGATAAGGCCATTGAGCGGCTTCCCTCAATTGAAAAAGACCTTCAGGATGCCAGATTTAAAATTAAGAGCCTTGAAGAAAAGGTTCAAAAAATGGAAGCCGACAAACCTGGTATCCGTCGGAGAGCGGTTGGCCGTTATCTAGCCTCCGATGAGTTCTGCTCCAAACTCCAAGATCGTTTTGATGGAGGTTGGACCGCTGCTCAGAGATGTATTGCCCACGTCGCCGGTTGGAAGAAGGATGATTGGGCAAAAGTTGAAAAGGCTTTCGGCGAGGAAGCCTACAAGATCCCTTCCGGCTTTGAGGCGCAGCAATTTTCTGATGAGGACTTGTATAACCTGGCGCCAACTGTTGATGATGGCCCCAGCAATCCCAGCATTTTGGATTCCCCAGTGCCTGAGAATGTTCAATCTTGAAGGGGCGGGCAGTCATCACCGACATCCTCTTGTGGGTCTTGTATCATTGGGCCTTACCAGCCATAACTCTTTTATTGTCTTTTGTATGTATGAACATGTTTTGGCAGTGCTGTTTTATCGGCATATACCCCTTTTTTGTGGTGATGCCTGTCGATTGTTAATTTTATCTGTTGTGTAAACTTATTTTTGTTTTTACTGTCTGCCGATTGTCTACAAAATTCTACACTTTCTTCATAACTGTGTTGTTCTTTACTTCTCATTTTCTAGTTTGCCTGTTTTTAAACAAGGTTATGATAATCATGTTGCCTTGCCTTGTTAGTTTTTAACGCATAAAAAATTGCAAAAAATAATTGCTTACCTAATGCTTTGTCTGAAATCCGAAAACTTCCAGTTAGAAACCTTTTTAAAGACGCCAGCTTCCGAAGATACCAGATCTAAAACCTGGCTCAAGAAATTGCATATAAAAATTACCAGCATACTTTAAAAACTTATCAGCATACTATCGGTTCACAACGCATATGAACGCCATATCATTCTTTGTTCCCCCCAGTGTACATAGTTCACGTTAGAGCTATGCACACTGAGCTGCGAACGTGAAAGCGAACGGTTGTTGCTGGTTCAGATTATAACATCGGTCACCTACTGCTGTGTTGTTTTAGCCAGTTAGGTACCCTCTCGGCGATCATTTTCTGAGCTACGCCTCATGTCGGCGTATACTCGAATTGATTTGGCCGGTATTTATATTTTGAACCAGCAACCTCATGAGTTAACGTATACAACTGATCAGGTTGTATAACTGTTATCTTCATGGAAGCGGTTTTGAGCTTTCCGTCCCATTTAACGATGTTCTGTTAAATGGAGGATGCCTATTTCATTGCGTATTGTCTGAATACTTCTTCATTCATCACTGACATCTTTCTTGACATCAGTTTCACATTAAAAACGTTTGTTACACATAATATTTCTTTAGTACAGCTGAATTCCATACATTCTTTAGAGGTGTTCCATCGATAGTTTCCAGATAAAATGACCCTTGTATGACGACATCTCTAACACGATAAGGCCCTTCCCAGTTTGCACTCAGCTTCCCGTCTTCATTTCCCTTACCGGTTGCTACGGTTCTTCGTAATACTAGATCTCCTTTACTTATCGGCCTATATGATACTCTTTTATTGTAGGCCCGTGACATTCTTTCTTTAAAGACAGCTGACTTAACTGCTGCTTTTTCTCTTAGCTCTGGCAAGAAATCTAGCTGTTGCCGTAGGAGTAAATCATTTTGATCTGCACAGTAATGCTGAATTCGGAATGTCGGCAACCCGACTTCTGCTGGTATGACTGCCTCCGTTCCAAAAACTAGAGTATAAGGGGATTCACCTGTGGCTTCTCTCATTGTTGTCCTGTTGGCCCATAATATTTCTGGTATCAAATCTGCCCATAAACCTTTTGCATCTTCGATCTTTTTCTTAATTGCCGTTATTATCTGCTTATTTGCTGCTTCTGCTTGGCCGTTAGACTGTGGGTGGCATACTGCTGCATAAGCAAATTTTACCTTATACACCATTAAGAGATCTTTGACTGGCTTACAGTCAAATTGAGTTCCATGATCAAAAACCATCGCCATCGGCAACCCGAACCTCGTGAAAATGTTTTTCCATATAAAATTTTTCACCTCCGATGCCGTTATCTTCGTTACTGGTTCTGCCTCTATCCACTTGGTGAAGTAATCAATTCCCACTATCAGATATTTTCTTCCACCTGTGGCTGATGGGAACGGGCCTACTATATCCATTCCCCATTGGGCAAAGGGGACTGGATTCAATATCGGAGTTAGATCATTTGGGGGCAAGTTGATAACTGGAGCAAACTTTTGACACTTTTCGCATTTTTTAACATAAGCCGTCGCATCTGCAATCATTGTCGGCCAGTAGTATCCCCTTCTCATTGCCTCTCTGGACAAAGCTCTTGCCCCGAGGTGATTACCACCACTTCCCTCGTGCAATTCTTCTATTAATCTTGCGGATTCAAAATCCGTTATGCACCTTTGCAACGGCAATGAAAATCCCCTTTTGTATAACTGGCCTTGGGACATAACGAACCACACACTGTCCTTCTGTAACCTTCTCAGCTCCCCTTTATCGGTTGGCCCTACACCATGAACGATGTATGCCAGTATTTTATCATACCACTGATCCTCCACTTCAACACAATTGACATCTGCCGGCATCTCATCTATGCTTCTCTGCTTTAAAATCTCAACCATAACCGTTCTTTCCAAGTCATTAAAGCTTGAACTTGCCAATCTTGCCAGTGCATCTGCTTGAGCATTTTTTAATCTCGGAACCAGTTTGATCTCAAAGTATTGCAACTGAGCTGCCAACTGCTTCATCTTCTCCAAATACTTTACCATTGCTGGCTCTCGAGTTTCGTACTCCCCACTAAACTGGCTTGATACCAGCTGAGAATCAGTTGTCAAAACTAACCGTTTTGCCTCTGCCGCTATCGACAGCTGCATTCCAGCTACCGCAGCTTCATACTCGGCCTCATTGTTTGTTGCCTTGAATTTAAATTTCATGGCGTATTCAAACGTTTTTCTATCTGGAGCCGTTATCACAATTCCAGCCCCTGCCCCCGTCGCCGTGGCTGATCCATCAACTGATACCTGCCACGTTCCCAACTCCTCTTCTTCATCTGTATATGTGGTCTCAACGATAAAGTCTGACAATGCTTGAGCTTTGATTGATGTTCGGGGTTTGTAACTTATTTCGTACTCTGATAACTCTACTGCCCATGTCATTAGCCTACCAGATGTATCCATTTTTCGCAGTGACTTCTCCAAGGGATGATTAGTGAGTACCTCTATCGGATGTGCATCAAAGTAAGGCCTCAACTTTCTGGCTGCCACAATTACAGTTAACGCCATTTTCTCTATAACTGGATATCTGCGTTCTGCCGCATTTAAGACATGGCTGATAAAGTAAATCGGTTGTTGTTGTCTCTTCCTTTCCACCAACAAAACGGCCGCTACTGTTTTTGGTGATGCCGAGATGTACAACTGCAACACTTCTCCTTTCTCAGGCCTGGCAATTGTAGGAAGAGATCTAAGATGATTTCTCACTACTTCTAAGGCATCACTTTGTTCTTTTCCCCATTCGAATGCCTTATTTTTTCTTAGCACCATAAAAAACGGAAGAGCCTTATCAGCTGATTTGCTGATAAATCTGGTTAACCCTGCCATCCTGCCCGTTAACCTCTGTATATCTCGAATAGTTTTTGGTTGTTTCATTTGAAGTACCGCATTCACCTTATCTGGATTTGCATCTATCCCCCGTTCACTGACCATAAAGCCTAAAAATTTCCCTGATCTCACCCCAAAAACACATTTTTCCGGATTCAACTTCATTTGGTATTTTCTCAAGGTTTCAAATGTTTCCTTCAAATCGGCTATATGGTCTTCTCTGTTCTTACTCTTTACTATTGTATCATCCACATACACCTCAACGTTCCGCCCTTTCTGTTTCTCGAAAATCTTATCCACCAACTTCTGGTAGGTTGCCCCTGCATTCTTCAACCCAAACGGCATTGCCTTATAACAATACACACCTACATCTGTTATAAAGGCCGTTTTATTTCTATCAGCCCTATGCATACTGACTTGATGATATCCTGAAAATGCATCTAAGAAACTAAGCATTGCATGACCAGAGGTCGAATCTACCAGCCTATCTATCCGAGGTAGTGGGTAGCAATCCTTCGGGCAAGCCTTGTTCAAATCTGTAAAATCCACACACATTCGCCACTTTCCTGTCGGCTTCTTCACCATTACTACATTTGCCAACCACTCAGGGTAGGTACAGGGCTCTATAAACCCTGCTGCTAAGAGCTTATTCACCTCGGCCTGGATTGCTTCTATCTTCTCAGTTGAGAAATTGCGCTTCTTCTGCCTTATCGGCCTGAACTTTCTATCAACATTCAGCTTATGCTCCATTACCTCAGGATGTATGCCTGGCATTTCGCTGGCTGAGAACGCAAAGACGTCGGCGTTTTCTCGTAATAAACTTATCAGGTTACACCTGGTCTCCACATCCATATCAGCCCCAACTTTCACTGTTCTACTGGGGTTGCCTGGCTGCAATTCAAATTGGACAGTTTCTCCGCCCGGCAACGGCCTTGGTGTTTCTTCAGGTCTTGCATCAAAGTTCTTCATTGTCAAATCTTGCATTGTCGGCTCATTTTTCCTTATTGGATTGCATGGAACTGTGGCACTACCAACGGGGTTCTTTAAAGCTGTAACATAACAGGCTTTTGACATAACCTGGCCTCCATACACCTTCTCCACAGCTCCCAAGTTTGACACATAAGCTATTGCCAAGTGGTAGGTTGATACAACAGCCTGCATGTCATGAATTATCGGTCTGCCGATAATTGCATTATACGCCGACTTGACATCCACCACCAGAAACTCTGCCATCACATCTCTTGCTTGTGGTCCATCACCCATCCTTACAGGCAACACAATGCTCCCCTCCGGCCTCACAGTTGATCCATTAAACCCGATTACTGGATACGACACCGGTTTCAGGTATTGCCTTCCGATATTCATCTCATTAAAAGCTTGAACAAACAAAACATTTGCTGAGCTGCCCCCATCTACCAGCACCCTTTTGATGTCGGCACCATTTATCTTGATTATCAAGACTAACGGATCGTCATGTGGGAACACTACACCTCGTGCATCTTCTTCCGTAAACACAACTTGTGGTATTGATGCCGGCCGAGGACGATTATCTACATCTAAAGCACAAACCAGATGCCGGTGCTCCGCTAAATGCTTCTTTGCCCCACTAATCGTTCCTCCGTGAATCGGTCCTCCCGTTATCACATCTACTCTTCCAGTAGATAACGGTGGTATTCCTGCGTCCCCTTGTCGGACTATTCTTCCTTGAGCTCTTTCAGGCCTTGCTTCTATATGTTGCCTCTCAACGGCCTGTGCCGGTTGTTGATTTCTACCGGTATTCAACCGGTATTGTGTTAGGTGCCCTCTCCTGATCAACTCCTCAATGTTGTCCTTCAATTGGGTACACTCTTCTGTATAATGCCCCACATCCCTATGGTACATACAGTACTTCTTCATGTCCCTCGACCTTGCTTTCATGGGAATCGGCCTTGACCAATCTTCTCTGTTCTGATTCACTGAGTAGATTGCAGCCCTTGGTGTATTCAGGGGGGTGTAGGTGCTGTATCTCATTGGCAGCCTTGTCGGTCTGGTATCTTGCCGACTTCCTCCTCCCCTTCCCGGGGCAGGAGTTCTCGGCCTGCTCCCTCCAGACGAGGTCCCCTCATTTTGACTTTGCCCCTTTCCTACCACCATATGCCTGCTACTCGTCTTCAACAGCTCCTCACTCTTTATGTAATCGTGAGCTTTGCTGAACGCTGCCGCCAATGTCGGCAGACTCTTCCTTGTAAGATACCTTTTGAAATCCGAATCAACTAATCCATTCATCAAAGCCATCACAGCTATCTCCTGTTGTAATTTCGGAATAGTGTTTGCTTCATTATTAAATCTCCTGATGTAATCCCTCAAAGATTCATCTGATTTCTGCTCCACAACCATCAATTCTCCAGAAGTTTTCTGCCTCACGCTGTTACTGACATATTGCCCTACAAACATCTCAGTCAGTCTTTCAAAGCTATCTACTGATCCAACTTCAAGGTTGTTAAACCAATCGGCTGCAGCCCCAATCAAAGTTGTCGGAAAGACCTTACACCAAACTGCATCTGAGTTTGTGTACAGCATCATGTGTCCCTCATAAGACGTTATAAATCTTGCCGGATCCCCTCTTCCATCATATCTACAAGTCGGCATTTTCACTTTCTCCATTGGTTGTTCTAAGATGTGCTGGGCAAATGGGGATGCCCTTAACTGCACTACCGTGCGTACTGCTTGACCTGCCACTTGTGAGCTTCTTTGCTGCTGAGTTCTGGTACTCGCAACACGACTCGAGGATTGCTCATCCTGCCGTGATGTTGTATGCGTCCTTACTGACGACTCATGTCGGGGTCTCCTTGACGAGTTCTCCAGCTGATTGTGTTGTTCCTCCTGATGATGGTGCGATGTTCCTCTATCGGCCTGGGTAGCTTCTCTTTCAGCCCGTGCTGCCTCAGCCTCCTTTCTCTTCTTGCTCATTGCACTCATCACCCTTGCGGCTGTTTCCAATTCATCTGGAGTAAATGCTGCCATAGGATCCTCTGCCTCCCTTCCTCCTGCAGGGGAGGTTATCGGCATATGGAACTGATTACCCTCTAGGGTATGGGTTTCATCTACTATCTCCACCTGGGGTTGTCCTTCTGGTATTCCATTGCTTAAATTGTTTCCGGCCATGATTATTGTTGTTGTATATATATTTTGTGTGAGGTTCTTAGGCGATAGAAGTGATCAACTGTCCCCTCCTTCTAGCGCCAAATTGTTTCTGTCTGATCTCAATCCTTCCAAGAACTCGGACTTGAGATTCTGATACTCCTATCGGCAAGCTGAGAACCTACACAATGAGAAGAAGTTAGCTAACCCCGGGGTGATCCGGGGATAACCACTCCAATGATAAAGTTAGAAAGTGTTTGAGAAAAGAAGATAAGTAAGAGAGAGAAAGTAGAGAGAGAGAGGAGAGAGAGAATGTCCTTCTTTTTTCTTATTAATGAGGTCTTACCTACTTATTTATAGTAATCTACCTTGGCAGGTGGCTTTCACCCATGCACAAGCTTTCGTGCCAAGTGTCGAGCTTTTGTTGCCACGTGTTAAATTGCGGCAGGCCGACATGTCCTCTTTCTGCAACATATCAGCATCTTCTTGTGATCTGGTCACGTGCTTTCGCAAGATATCGGTCATGCCCGGATATCATCCCATACACCAATCGACCACATAAATGTACTCTATGAAGCTCAAAAGAATGACGATATCAAATTAAAAACACAACGAACAATTTAATTCAACGTGTTACCATGTTATCGATCCAAAATACAAGTTTACGGTGTACCTAAACAAGGACATTGAAGAACATAAAATTTAATTAATAAGATGAAGTGACTTGTTGAGTTGTATTAGTGGAGTGCTTTTTGAAGCCAACTACAATTAATGAGACTAGGGCTAGTAAGGCACTATTAGGGGGTTATACATCTTGTCATGCTAACAAATGTAATTAATTACTCTTCATCTTTGTGTAGGTGTATTTAAAGCATTGAATATTTCAGATTAAAAATAGACAATTACACAAACTCGTACTACAAAAAAAAAAGTACATGAAACGATATTTTTGTGTGTAGTATATTTTAGTATATATAGTGGTTTATTATTAGTTTTTTTCATATTAATAAAGTAAATTAAGTCGTCACATCTCTTTACGAACTATAAACAGATAATTACACAAAATTATGTACAATAGACTACTTTGTCATGACAATATACGTTTATTAAAGTCAAAGTCAAGCTTTAGTTTCAGTTGCCAAGGGTAATTGAATCATTTAATTTACAAAATAAATGTAGTTTATTTACCTTTAGCTTACTTTAACCTTTTCTTAGGATTTATAATACTTAATTAATTCAATTAATAAGACAAGATACCCTTCACACTTATACAATTGTCTACTACATATGACAATATACGTTGACTAAATTACAACAAATGCGAAGAAAAGTAACTTAAAATAACACATTCATATGACATTTATAAAATTTAAAAGTATCATAATAATTAAAAGCTACAACAATGACAATTTCAAAACTAATAATTACAATTTAGCTAATAAAATGCATAGTAAATAAGTTCATAAAACTTAGAGTTAAGGTTGTAATTATACAATAAACTAGTACTAATCATCAACAAAAACAACAGTTATCATAAAGCCGAACTCCATAGCAGTGCAAAAAATTTATAATTCATATGCATTTGGTTTAATCGTACCACCACTTACCACCATCCTAGACCGTGGTTCTCATCAGAGTCCACCATATCCTCGGAATCAGAAGATCCTCGGTAATGGAACAGGTACTTCTCGTCATGGTTGATGCAAGCATCTGCTAAGTTTTCGTTGTAATTGTTTGGGAAAATACTCTTTGTTACCATGCGGTGTTTAAGAATTCTTGCTACTACTTCATCTGGCACTTCATTCAATCCACAAATCATTGAAACAAAGCTCTTGTACTCATTCTCATCTTCGCTTAACAACTCGTTAAACTCTTTGTTTAAGAATTTTACCCATTCCATAGTTGCTGTGGTTTTCTGTTGGTCAATTTGAGTTGAAAACTCACGGCGCAGAGTCACCATTGCCCACCCATTTTGTCCATGTGTGGCTTGCAATTCAGCTGAAACTTCATCTAATTTTTCTGGCGGCATGAGTAACCTCATGAACTCCTCATAATATCTTTATTGCCTCTCAAACAATTGGAATTTAAAGATATTGTTTCTTAACTCAGCCAAATCAAATGTAAGTGCAATGGTGTATAACTCTAGCATATAGTAAAGCATAGCAAAGGCTTCACGCCTAAAATAAAGAGGATACGTAATCTTGAAAGGCTTAAGAAAAGGGTACTCCGGGTGAAATCGTATGCCGTATACAACATTCCCACTCCGTTGAATCGCAGCAACCTAGTGACTGAACATCATCCTCCGATTTCGGTCCTTAAGGGTAATTTTTGCCAACTTCAACCGCATGTCGTCGGGTCCTTTGTTGATACACTCTTGTAATTCTTCAATGTTAATGTTAACACCATTTTTTTGGGATCCGGTGTAAAGGGAGCACACGAAATCGTAAGAACAATTATTTAGTGGATTGTTCATGATAAAGTTACTATTTGGGTTTCAATATGGTCGCTTAAAGAAGAAGAGGGAAAGGTAGAGTTGCAATTGATCCACGTTCTCTCTATAAATATATACTGAACTTAATAAGGTGTGACTCTATTTGGGGGGGGAACATTGGCAGTTAAAAATTCAGTTTTCAAATTTGTAAAATTTGAAAAAGTTCAAGTTCTTCATTTACTGTTCTAAACTATTGAGAAGCGTGCAAAAAATTAGGCTGAGGTGACTGAAATTTTTTCCTTACACTCTATTTGGGAGGGGAACAACTATTGTCACTCTGTTTTGGGGGGGGGGGGGGGAATAAGTTGGCAGTAGTTGGGTTTTTTTATGGGAGGGAAATTTTGAAACAATTCATTTTCCATTATACAATGTTAACTATTAGAAACCGTGAAACAAACCTCCACCACAATTGGGTTGAAGTGACTGAATTTTTGTACTAAGAAGTAATTATTGAACTTAATCTCCACCGTATATTTAATTGATGATTGTAATTCACATGCATTAAAAGATATATTATCGAGTCAACACGTTAAAACGAGCCATTTACGTATTTTTTTGGTCTATTCTGATTCAATCTTAAAACCTTAATGGGTGAAAATATCCCCCGAAAACGAAACCAAATAATTTACAAAAGAAAACTAGAAATACAACATTAAGCAGAAATTCAAATTAAGAGCAAGTTCTCATGTGA
The DNA here is from genome assembly GCF_948465745.1 of Chenopodium album. Taxonomy (NCBI): domain Eukaryota; kingdom Viridiplantae; phylum Streptophyta; class Magnoliopsida; order Caryophyllales; family Amaranthaceae; genus Chenopodium; species Chenopodium album. The sequence continues at coordinate 21,148,698 of NC_137858.1, read as the reverse complement.
TTATATTCAATACAGTTATGTTCATAATTACCAGATCTTATAAAATGGTCATTTTAATTTAGCTGATTTTAGGTATATTAAGTTCAGTTGACTTTAGCTCTATTCAATTATGTTTCCAGCCAAATGACTAAGTTAAGGTGCAAAGTCAACTCCTAGTTGATCAATTGTGCCCACTATTGAGTTTAAGTGCACAGTCAACTCCTATTTGATAAATTGTATCCACTATTGAGTTTAAGATCAAAAGTTAACTCCTATTTGATCAATTGTATCCACTATCGAGTTTAAGATCAAAAGTCAACTCCTAGTTGATCAATTGTGTCCGCTATCGAATTTAAGATCAAAAGTCAATTCCTAGTTGATCAATTGTGTCCACTATTGTGTTTAAGATCAAAAGTCCACTCATATTTGATCAATTGTGTCTACTAATGAGTTTAAGTGCAAAGTCAACTCCTATTTAATCAATTGTGTCAACTAATGAGTTTAAGATCAAAAGTCAACTACTACTTGATCATTTGTATCCACTATTGAGTTTAAGATCAAAAGTCAACTCCTAGTTGATCAATTGTGTCCGCTATTGTGTTTAAGAGTAAAATCAACTCATATTTGATCAATTGTGTCAACTATTGAGTTTTAGTGCAAAGTCAGCTCATATTTGATCAATTGTGTCCACTAATGTGTTTAAGATCAAAAGTCAACTCATATTTGATCAATTGTGTCTACTATTGAGTTTAACTACATAATCAACTCCTATTTGATCAATTGTGTACACTAATGAGTTTAAGATCATAAGTCAACTCCTAGTTGATCATTTGTATCTACTATTGAGTTTAAGATCAAAAGTCAAGTCCTAGTTGATCAATTGTGTCCACTATTGTGTTTAAGATCAAAAGTCAACTTATATTTGATCAATTGTGTCTACTATTAAGTTTAAGTGTAAAGTCAACTCCTATTTGATCAATTGTGTCCACTAATGAGTTAAAGATCAAAAATCAATTCGTAATTGATCAATTATGTCCACTATTGAGTTTAAGATCAAAAGTCAACTCCAAATTGATCATTTGTATCCACAATTGAGTGTGAGATTAAAAGTCAAGTTCTAGTTGATCAATTGTGTCCTCTATTGAGTTTAAGATCAAAAGTCAACTCCTATTTGATCAATTGTGTCTACTATTGAGTTTAAGATCAAAAGTCAACTCCTAGTTGATCGATTGTGTCCACTATTTAGTTCAAGATCAAAAGTCAACTCCTAGTTGATCAATTGTGTCCGCTATCGAGTTTAAGATCAAAAGTCAACTCCTTGTTGATCAATTGTGTCCACTATTGTGTTTAAGATCAAAAGTCAACTCATATTTGATCAATCATGTCAACTATTAAGTTTAACTACATAGTCAACTCCTATTTGATCAATTGTGTCCACTAATGAGTTTAAGATCAAAAGTCAACTCCTAGTTGATCATTTGTATCAACTATTGAGTTTAAGATCAAAAGTCAACTTCTAGTAGAGCGATTGTATCCACTATTGAGTTTAAGATCAAAAGTCAACTCCTAGTTGATCAATTTTGTCTGCTATCGAGTTTAAGATCAAAAGTCAACTCCTAGTTGATCAATTGTGTCTACTATTGTGTTTAAGATCAAAAGTCAACTTATATTTGATCAATTGTGTCTACTATTGAGTTTCAGTGCAAAGTCAACTTCTATTTGATCAATTGTGTCCACTATTAAGTTTAAGATCAAAAGTCAACTCCTAGTTGATCATTTGTATCCACTATTGAGTTTAAGATCAAAAGTCAACTCCTAGTTGATCAATTGATCCGCTATCAAGTTTTAGATCAAAAGTCAACTCCTAGTTGATCAATTGTGTCCACTATTGTGTTTAAGATCAAAAGTCAACTTATATTTGATCAATTGTGTCTACTATTGAGTTTCAAGGCAAAGTTAACTTCTATTTGATCAATTGTGTCCACTAATGAGTTTAACATCAAAAGTCAACCCCTAGTTGATCATTTGTATCCATTATTGAGTTTAAGATCAAAAGTCAACTCCTAGTTGATCATTTGTGTCCACTATTGTGTTTAAGAGAAAACTCAATTCATATTTGATCAATTGTGTCAACTATTGAGTTTAAGTGCAAAGTCAACTCATATTTGATCAATTGTGTCCACTAATGTGTATAAGATCAAAAGTCAACTCATATTTGATTAATTGTGCCAACTATTGAGTTTAACTCCATATTCAACTCCAATTTAATCAACTGTGTCCACTAATGAGTTTAAGATCAAAAGTCAATTCCTAATTGATCATTTGTATCTACTATTGAGTTTAAGATCAAAAGTCAACTCCTAGTTGATCGATTGTGTCCACTATTGAGTTTAAGATCAAAAGTCAACTCCTTGTAGATCATTTGTATGCATTATTGAGTTTAAGATCAAAAGTCAACTCCTAGTTGATCAATTGTATCCACTATTGAGTTTAAGATTAAAAGTCAACTCCTAATTGATCAATTGTGCCCACTATTGTGTTTAAGAGTAAAACTCAACTCATATTTCATCAATTATGTCAACTATTGGGTTTCAGTGCAAAGTCAACTCATATTTGATCAATTGTGTCCACTAATGTGTTTAAGATCAAAAGTCAACTCATATTTGATCAATTGTGTCATTTATTGAGTTTAACTACATAATCAACTCTTATTTGATCAATTGTGTCCACTAATGAGTTTAAGATCAAAAGTCAACTCCTAGTTGATCATTTGTTTCTACTATAGAGTTTAAGATCAAAAGTCAACTCCTAATTGATCAATTGTGCCCACTATTGTGTTTAAGAGTAAAACTCAACTCATATTTGATCAATTGTGTCAACTATTGAGTTTCGGTGCAAATTCAACTAATATTTGATCAATTGTGTCCACTAATGTGTTTAAGATCAAAAGTCAACTCATATTTGATCAATTGTGTCAACTATTGAGTTTAACTACATAATCAACTCCTATTTGATCAATTGTGTCCACTATTGAGTTTAAGATCAAAAGTCAACTCCTAGTTGATCATTTGTATCCACTATTGAGTTTAAGATCAAAAGTCAACTCCTAGTTGATCAATTGTATTCGCTATCGACTTTTAGATCAAAAGTCGACTCCTAGTTGATCAATTGTGTCCACTATTGTGTTTAAGATCAAAAGTCAACTTATATTTGACCAATTGTGTCTACTATTGAGTTTCAAGGCAAAGTTAACTTCTATTTGATTAATTGTGTCCACTAATGAGTTTAAGATCAAAAGTCAACTCCTAGTTGATCATTTGTATCCATTATTGAGTTTAAGATTAAAAGTCAACTCATAGTTGATCAATGGTGTCCACTATTGTGTTTAAGAGTAAAACTCAATTCATATTTGATCAATTGTGTCAACTATTGAGTTTAAGTGCAAAGTCAACTCATATTTGATCAATTGTGTCCACTAATGTGTATAAGATCAAAAGTCAACTCATATTTGATTAATTGTGTCAACTATTGAGTTTATCTCCATAGTCAACTCCAATTTGATCAATTGTGTCTACTAATGAGTTTAAGATCAAAAGTCAACTCCTAGTTGATCATTTGTATCTACTATTGAGTTTAAGATCAAAAGTCAACTCCTGGTTGATCAATTGTCTCCACTATTGAGTTTAAGATCAAAAGTCAACAACTAGTTGATCATTTGTATCCACTATTGAGTTTAAGATCAAAAGTCAACTCCTAGTTGATCAATTGTATCCGCTATTGAGTTTAAGATTAAAAGTCAACTCCTAGTTGATCAATTGTGTCCACTATTGTGTTTAAGATCAAAAGTCAACTTATATTTGATCAATTGTGTCTACTATTAAGTTTAAGTGTAAAGTCAACTCCTATTTGATCAATTGTGTCCACTAATGAGTTAAAGATCAAAAATCAATTCGTAATTGATCAATTATGTCCACTATTGAGTTTAAGATCAAAAGTCAACTCCAAATTGATCATTTGTATCCACAATTGAGTGTGAGATTAAAAGTCAAGTTCTAGTTGATCAATTGTGTCCTCTATTGAGTTGAAGATCAAAAGTCAACTCCTATTTGATCAATTGTGTCTACTATTGAGTTTAAGATCAAAAGTCAACTCCTAGTTGATCGATTGTGTCCACTATTTAGTTCAAGATCAAAAGTCAACTCCTAGTTGATCAATTGTGTCCGCTATCGAGTTTAAGATCAAAAGTCAACTCCTTGTTGATCAATTGTGTCCACTATTGTGTTTAAGATCAAAAGTCAACTCATATTTGATCAATTATGTCAACTATTAAGTTTAACTACATAGTCAACTCCTATTTGATCAATTGTGTCCACTAATGAGTTTAAGATCAAAAGTCAACTCCTAGTTGATCATTTGTATCAACTATTGAGTTTAAGATCAAAAGTCAACTTCTAGTAAAGCGATTGTATCCACTATTGAGTTTAAGATCAAAAGTCAACTCCTAGTTGATCAATTTTGTCTGCTATCGAGTTTAAGATCAAAAGTCAACTCCTAGTTGATCAATTGTGTCTACTATTGTGTTTAAGATCAAAAGTCAACTTGTATTTGATCAATTGTGTCTACTATTGAGTTTCAGTGCAAAGTCAACTTCTATTTGATCAATTGTGTCCACTATTGAGTTTAAGATCAAAAGTCAACTCCTAGTTGATCATTTGTATCCACTATTGAGTTTAAGATCAAAAGTCAACTCCTAGTTGATCAATTGTATCCGCTATCAAGTTTTAGATCAAAAGTCAACTCCTAGTTGATCAATTGTGTCCACTATTGTGTTTAAGATCAAAAGTCAACTTATATTTGATCAATTGTGTCTACTATTGAGTTTCAAGGCAAAGTTAACTTCTATTTGATCAATTGTGTCCACTAATGAGTTTAACATCAAAAGTCAACCCCTAGTTGATCATTTGTATCCATTATTGAGTTTAAGATCAAAAGTCAACTCCTAGTTGATCATTTGTGTCCACTATTGTGTTTAAGAGAAAACTCAATTCATATTTGATCAATTGTGTCAACTATTGAGTTTAAGTGCAAAGTCAACTCATATTTGATCAATTGTGTCCACTAATGTGTATAAGATCAAAAGTCAACTCATATTTGATTAATTGTGCCAACTATTGAGTTTAACTCCATATTCAACTCCAATTTAATCAATTGTGTCCACTAATGAGTTTAAGATCAAAAGTCAATTCCTAATTGATCATTTGTATCTACTATTGAGATTAAGATCAAAAGTCAACTCCTAGTTTTTCGATTGTGTCCACTATTGAGTTTAAGATCAAAAGTCAACTCCTTGTAGATCATTTGTATGCATTATTGAGTTTAAGATCAAAAGTCAACTCCTAGTTGATCAATTGTATCCACTATTGAGTTTAAGATTAAAAGTCAACTCCTAATTGATCAATTGTGCCCACTATTGTGTTTAAGAGTAAAACTCAACTCATATTTCATCAATTGTGTCAACTATTGAGTTTCAGTGCAAAGTCAACTCATATTTGATCAATTGTGTCCACTAATGTGTTTAAGATCAAAAGTCAACTCATATTTGATCAATTGTGTCATTTATTGAGTTTAACTACATAATCAACTCCTATTTGATCAATTGTGTCCACTAATGAGTTTAAGATCAAAAGTCAACTCCTAGTTGATCATTTGTTTCTACTATAGAGTTTAAGATCAAAAGTCAACTCCTAATTGATCAATTGTGCCCACTATTGTGTTTAAGAGTAAAACTCAACTCATATTTGATCAATTGTGTCAACTATTGAGTTTCGGTGCAAATTCAACTAATATTTGATCAATTGTGTCCACTAATGTGTTTAAGATCAAAAGTCAACTCATATTTGATCAATTGTGTCAATTATTGAGTTTAACTACATAATCAACTCCTATTTGATCAATTGTGTCCACTATTGAGTTTAAGATCAAAAGTCAACTCCTAGTTGATCATTTGTATCCACTATTGAGTTTAAGATCAAAAGTCAACTCCTAGTTGATCAATTGTATTCGCTATCGACTTTTAGATCAAAAGTCGACTCCTAGTTGATCAATTTTGTCCACTATTGTGTTTAAGATCAAAAGTCAACTTATATTTGACCAATTGTGTCTACTATTGAGTTTCAAGGCAAAGTTAACTTCTTTTTGATTAATTGTGTCCACTAATGAGTTTAAGATCAAAAGTCAACTCCTAGTTGATCATTTGTATCCATTATTGAGTTTAAGATCAAAAGTCAACTCATAGTTGATCAATTGTGTCCACTATTGTGTTTAAGAGTAAAACTCAATTCATATTTGATCAATTGTGTCAACTATTGAGTTTAAGTGCAAAGTCAACTCATATTTGATCAATTGTGTCCACTAATGTGTATAAGATCAAAAGTCAACTCATATTTGATTAATTGTGTCAACTATTGAGTTTAACTCCATAGTCAACTCCAATTTGATCAATTGTGTCCACTAATGAGTTTAAGATCAAAAGTCAACTCCTAGTTGATCATTTGTATCTACTATTGAGTTTAAGATCAAAAGTCAACTCCTGGTTGATCAATTGTCTCCACTATTGAGTTTAAGATCAAAAGTCAACAACTAGTTGATCATTTGTATCCATTATTGAGTTTAAGATCAAAAGTCAACTCCTAGTTGATCAATTATATCCGCTATTGAGTTTAAGATCAAAAGTCAACTCATATTTGATCAATTGTGTCATTTATTGAGTTTAACTACATAATCAACTCCTATTTGATCAATTGTGTCCACTATTGAGTTTAAGATCAAAAGTCAACTCCTAGTTGATCATTTGTTTCTACTATAGAGTTTAAGATCAAAAGTCAACTCCTAATTGATCAATTGTGCCCACTATTGTGTTTAAGAGTAAAACTCAACTCATATTTGATCAATTGTGTCAACTATTGAGTTTCGGTGCAAATTCAACTAATATTTTATGAATTGTGTCCTCTATTGAGTTTAAGATCAAAAGTCAACTCCTATTTGATCAATTGTGTCTACTATTGAGTTTATGATCAAAAGTCAACTCCTAGTTGATCGATTGTGTCCACTATTTAGTTCAAGATCAAAAGTCAACTCCTAGTTGATCAATTGTGTCCGCTATCGAGTTTAAGATCAAAAGTCAACTCCTTGTTGATCAATTGTGTGCACTATCGAGTTGAAGATCAAAAGTCAACTCATATTTGATCAATTATGTCAACTATTAAGTTTAACTACATAGTCAACTCCTATTTGATCAATTGTGTCCACTAATGAGTTTAAGATCAAAAGTCAACTCCTAGTTGATCATTTGTATCAACTATTGAGTTTCAGATCAAAAGTCAACTTCTAGTAGAGCGATTGTATCCACTATTGAGTTTAAGATCAAAAGTCAACTCCTAGTTGATCAATTTTGTCTGCTATCGAGTTTAAGATCAAAAGTCAACTCCTAGTTGATCAATTGTGTCTACTATTGTGTTTAAGATCAAAAGTCAACTTATATTTGATCAATTGTGTCTACTATTGAGTTTCAGTGCAAAGTCAACTTCTATTTGATCAATTGTGTCCACTATTGAGTTTAAGATCAAAAGTCAACTCCTAGTTGATCATTTGTATCCACTATTGAGTTTAAGATCAAAAGTCAACTCCTAGTTGATCAATTGTATCCGCTATCAAGTTTTAGATCAAAAGTCAACTCCTAGTTGATCAATTGTGTCCACTATTGTGTTTAAGATCAAAAGTCAACTTATATTTGATCAATTGTGTCTACTATTGAGTTTCAAGGCAAAGTTAACTTCTATTTGATCAATTGTGTCCACTAATGAGTTTAACATCAAAAGTCAACCCCTAGTTGATCATTTGTATCTATTATTGAGTTTAAGATCAAAAGTCAACTCCTAGTTGATCATTTGTGTCCACTATTGTGTTTAAGAGAAAACTCAATTCATATTTGATCAATTGTGTCAACTATTGAGTTTAAGTGCAAAGTCAACTCATATTTGATCAATTGTGTCCACTAATGTGTATAAGATCAAAAGTCAACTCATATTTGATTAATTGTGCCAACTATTGAGTTTAACTCCATATTCAACTCCAATTTAATCAATTGTGTCCACTAATGAGTTTAAGATCAAAAGTCAATTCCTAATTGATCATTTGTATCTACTATTGAGTTTAAGATCAAAAGTCAACTCCTAGTTGATCGATTGTGTCCACTATTGAGTTTAAGATCAAAAGTCAACTCCTTGTAGATCATTTGTATGCATTATTGAGTTTAAGATCAAAAGTCAACTCCTAGTTGATCAATTGTATCCACTATTGAGTTTAAGATTAAAAGTCAACTCCTAATTGATCAATTGTGCCCACTATTGTGTTTAAGAGTAAAACTCAACTCATATTTCATCAATTGTGTCAACTATTGAGTTTCAGTGCAAAGTCAACTCATATTTGATCAATTGTGTCCACTAATGTCTTTAAGATCAAAAGTCAACTCATATTTGATCAATTGTGTCATTTATTGAGTTTAACTACATAATCAACTCTTATTTGATCAATTGTGTCCACTAATGAGTTTAAGATCAAAAGTCAACTCCTAGTTGATCATTTGTTTCTACTATAGAGTTTAAGATCAAAAGTCAACTCCTAATTGATCAATTGTGCCCACTATTGTGTTTAAGAGTAAAACTCAACTCATATTTGATCAATTGTGTCAACTATTGAGTTTCGGTGCAAATTCAACTAATATTTGATCAATTGTGTCCACTAATGTGTTTAAGATCAAAAGTCAACTCATATTTGATCAATTGTGTCAACTATTGAGTTTAACTACATAATCAACTCCTATTTGATCAATTGTGTCCACTATTGAGTTTAAGATCAAAATTCAACTCCTAGTTGATCATTTGTATCCACTATTGAGTTTAAGATCAAAAGTCAACTCCTAGTTGATCAATTGTATTCGCTATCGACTTTTAGATCAAAAGTCGACTCCTAGTTGATCAATTGTGTCCACTATTGTGTTTAAGATCAAAAGTCAACTTATATTTGACCAATTGTGCTACTATTGAGTTTCAAGGCAAAGTTAACTTCTATTTGATTAATTGTGTCCACTAATGAGTTTAAGATCAAAAGTCAACTCCTAGTTGATCATTTGTATCCATTATTGAGTTTAAGATCAAAAGTCAACTCATAGTTGATCAATTGTGTCCACTATTGTGTTTAAGAGTAAAACTCAATTCATATTTGGTCAATTGTGTCAACTATTGAGTTTAAGTGCAAAGTCAACTCATATTTGATCAATTGTGTCCACTAATGTGTATAAGATCAAAAGTCAACTCATATTTGACTAATTGTGTCAACTATTGAGTTTAACTCCATAGTCAACTCCAATTTGATCAATTGTGTCCACTAATGAGTTTAAGATCAAAAGTCAACTCCTAGTTGATCATTTGTATCTACTATTGAGTTTAAGATCAAAAGTCAACTCCTGGTTGATCAATTGTCTCCACTATTGAGTTTAAGATCAAAAGTCAACAACTAGTTGATCATTTGTATCCACTATTAAATTTAAGATCAAAAGTCAACTCCTAGTTGATCAATTGTATCCGCTATTGAGTTTAAGATTAAAAGTCAACTCCTAGTTGATCAATTGTGTCCACTATTGTGTTTAAGATCAAAAGTCAACTTATATTTGATCAATTGTGTATACTATTAAGTTTAAGTGTAAAGTCAACTCCTATTTGATCAATTGTGTCCACTAATGAGTTAAAGATCAAAAATCAATTCGTAATTGATCAATTATGTCCACTATTGAGTTTAAGATCAAAAGTCAACTCCAAATTGATCATTTGTATCCACAATTGAATGTGAGATTAAAAGTCAAGTTCTAGTTGATCAATTGTGTCCTCTATTGAGTTTAAGATCAAAAGTCAACTCCTATTTGATCAATTGTGTCTACTATTGAGTTTATGATCAAAAGTCAACTCCTAGTTGATCGATTGTGTCCACTATTTAGTTCAAGATCAAAAGTCAACTCCTAGTTGATCAATTGTGTCCGCTATCGAGTTTAAGATCAAAAGTCAACTCCTTGTTGATCAATTGTGTGCACTATCGAGTTGAAGATCAAAAGTCAACTCATATTTGATCAATTATGTCAACTATTAAGTTTAACTACATAGTCAACTCCTATTTGATCAATTGTGTCCACTAATGAGTTTAAGATCAAAAGTCAACTCCTAGTTGATCATTTGTATCAACTATTGAGTTTCAGATCAAAAGTCAACTTCTAGTAGAGCGATTGTATCCACTATTGAGTTTAAGATCAAAAGTCAACTCCTAGTTGATCAATTTTGTCTGCTATCGAGTTTAAGATCAAAAGTCAACTCCTAGTTGATCAATTGTGTCTACTATTGTGTTTAAGATCAAAAGTCAACTTATATTTGATCAATTGTGTCTACTATTGAGTTTCAGTGCAAAGTCAACTTCTATTTGATCAATTGTGTCCACTATTGAGTTTAAGATCAAAAGTCAACTCCTAGTTGATCATTTGTATCCACTATTGAGTTTAAGATCAAAAGTCAACTCCTAGTTGATCAATTGTATCCGCTATCAAGTTTTAGATCAAAAGTCAACTCCTAGTTGATCAATTGTGTCCACTATTGTGTTTAAGATCAAAAGTCAACTTATATTTGATCAATTGTGTCTACTATTGAGTTTCAAGGCAAAGTTAACTTCTATTTGATCAATTGTGTCCACTAATGAGTTTAACATCAAAAGTCAACCCCTAGTTGATCATTTGTATCTATTATTGAGTTTAAGATCAAAAGTCAACTCCTAGTTGATCATTTGTGTCCACTATTGTGTTTAAGAGAAAACTCAATTCATATTTGATCAATTGTGTCAACTATTGAGTTTAAGTGCAAAGTCAACTCATATTTGATCAATTGTGTCCACTAATGTGTATAAGATCAAAAGTCAACTCATATTTGATTAATTGTGCCAACTATTGAGTTTAACTCCATATTCAACTCCAATTTAATCAATTGTGTCCACTAATGAGTTTAAGATCAAAAGTCAATTCCTAATTGATCATTTGTATCTACTATTGAGTTTAAGATCAAAAGTCAACTCCTAGTTGATCGATTGTGTCCACTATTGAGTTTAAGATCAAAAGTCAACTCCTTGTAGATCATTTGTATGCATTATGGAGTTTAAGATCAAAAGTCAACTCCTAGTTGATCAATTGTATCCACTATTGAGTTTAAGATTAAAAGTCAACTCCTAATTGATCAATTGTGCCCACTATTGTGTTTAAGAGTAAAACTCAACTCATATTTCATCAATTGTGTCAACTATTGAGTTTCAGTGCAAAGTCAACTCATATTTGATCAATTGTGTCCACTAATGTGTTTAAGATCAAAAGTCAACTCATATTTGATCAATTGTGTCATTTATTGAGTTTAACTACATAATCAACTCCTATTTGATCAATTGTGTCCACTAATGAGTTTAAGATCAAAAGTCAACTCCTAGTTGATCATTTGTTTCTACTATAGAGTTTAAGATCAAAAGTCAACTCCTAATTGATCAATTGTGCCCACTATTGTGTTTAAGAGTAAAACTCAACTCATATTTGATCAATTGTGTCAACTATTGAGTTTCGGTGCAAATTCAACTAATATTTGATCAATTGTGTCCACTAATGTGTTTAAGATCAAAAGTCAACTCATATTTGATCAATTGTGTCAACTATTGAGTTTAACTACATAATCAACTCCTATTTGATCAATTGTGTCCACTATTGAGTTTAAGATCAAAAGTCAACTCCTAGTTGATCATTTGTATCCACTATTGAGTTTAAGATCAAAAGTCAACTCCTAGTTGATCAATTGTATTCGCTATCGACTTTTAGATCAAAAGTCGACTCCTAGTTGATCAATTGTGTCCACTATTGTGTTTAAGATCAAAAGTCAACTTATATTTGACCAATTGTGCTACTATTGAGTTTCAAGGCAAAGTTAACTTCTATTTGATTAATTTGTCCACTAATGAGTTTAAGATCAAAAGTCAACTCCTAGTTGATCATTTGTATCCATTATTGAGTTTAAGATCAAAAGTCAACTCATAGTTGATCAATTGTGTCCACTATTGTGTTTAAGAGTAAAACTCAATTCATATTTGGTCAATTGTGTCAACTATTGAGTTTAAGTGCAAAGTCAACTCATATTTGATCAATTGTGTCCACTAATGTGTATAAGATCAAAAGTCAAGTCATGTTTGATTAATTGTGTCAACTATTGAGTTTAACTCCATAGTCAACTCCAATTTGATCAATTGTGTCCACTAATGAGTTTAAGATCAAAAGTCAACTCCTAGTTGATCATTTGTATCTACATTGAGTTTAAGATCAAAAGTCAACTCCTAGTTGATCAATTGTCTCCACTATTGAGTTTAAGATCAAAAGTCAACAACTAGTTGATCATTTGTATCCATTATTGAGTTTAAGATCAAAAGTCAACTCCTAGTTGATCAATTATATCCGCTATTGAGTTTAAGATCAAAAGTCAACTCATATTTGATCAATTGTGTCATTTATTGAGTTTAACTACATAATCAACTCCTATTTGATCAATTGTGTCCACTATTGAGTTTAAGATCAAAAGTCAACTCCTAGTTGATCATTTGTTTCTACTATAGAGTTTAAGATCAAAAGTCAACTCCTAATTGATCAATTGTGCCCACTATTGTGTTTAAGAGTAAAACTCAACTCATATTTGATCAATTGTGTCAACTATTGAGTTTCGGTGCAAATTCAACTAATATTTTATGAATTGTGTCCTCTATTGAGTTTAAGATCAAAAGTCAACTCCTATTTGATCAATTGTGTCTACTATTGAGTTTATGATCAAAAGTCAACTCCTAGTTGATCGATTGTGTCCACTATTTAGTTCAAGATCAAAAGTCAACTCCTAGTTGATCAATTGTGTCCGCTATCGAGTTTAAGATCAAAAGTCAACTCCTTGTTGATCAATTGTGTGCACTATCGAGTTGAAGATCAAAAGTCAACTCATATTTGATCAATTATGTCAACTATTAAGTTTAACTACATAGTCAACTCCTATTTGATCAATTGTGTCCACTAATGAGTTTAAGATCAAAAGTCAACTCCTAGTTGATCATTTGTATCAACTATTGAGTTTCAGATCAAAAGTCAACTTCTAGTAGAGCGATTGTATCCACTATTGAGTTTAAGATCAAAAGTCAACTCCTAGTTGATCAATTTTGTCTGCTATCGAGTTTAAGATCAAAAGTCAACTCCTAGTTGATCAATTGTGTCTACTATTGTGTTTAAGATCAAAAGTCAACTTATATTTGATCAATTGTGTCTACTATTGAGTTTCAGTGCAAAGTCAACTTCTATTTGATCAATTGTGTCCACTATTGAGTTTAAGATCAAAAGTCAACTCCTAGTTGATCATTTGTATCCACTATTGAGTTTAAGATCAAAAGTCAACTCCTAGTTGATCAATTGTATCCGCTATCAAGTTTTAGATCAAAAGTCAACTCCTAGTTGATCAATTGTGTCCACTATTGTGTTTAAGATCAAAAGTCAACTTATATTTGATCAATTGTGTCTACTATTGAGTTTCAAGGCAAAGTTAACTTCTATTTGATCAATTGTGTCCACTAATGAGTTTAACATCAAAAGTGAACCCCTAGTTGATCATTTGTATCTATTATTGAGTTTAAGATCAAAAGTCAACTCCTAGTTGATCATTTGTGTCCACTATTGTGTTTAAGAGAAAACTCAATTCATATTTGATCAATTGTGTCAACTATTGAGTTTAAGTGCAAAGTCAACTCATATTTGATCAATTGTGTCCACTAATGTGTATAAGATCAAAAGTCAACTCATATTTGATTAATTGTGCCAACTATTGAGTTTAACTCCATATTCAACTCCAATTTAATCAATTGTGTCCACTAATGAGTTTAAGATCAAAAGTCAATTCCTAATTGATCATTTGTATCTACTATTGAGTTTAAGATCAAAAGTCAACTCCTAGTTGATCGATTGTGTCCACTATTGAGTTTAAGATCAAAAGTCAACTCCTTGTAGATCATTTGTATGCATTATTGAGTTTAAGATCAAAAGTCAACTCCTAGTTGATCAATTGTATCCACTATTGAGTTTAAGATTAAAAGTCAACTCCTAATTGATCAATTGTGCCCACTATTGTGTTTAAGAGTAAAACTCAACTCATATTTCATCAATTGTGTCAACTATTGAGTTTCAGTGCAAAGTCAACTCATATTTGATCAATTGTGTCCACTAATGTCTTTAAGATCAAAAGTCAACTCATATTTGATCAATTGTGTCATTTATTGAGTTTAACTACATAATCAACTCTTATTTGATCAATTGTGTCCACTAATGAGTTTAAGATCAAAAGTCAACTCCTAGTTGATCATTTGTTTCTACTATAGAGTTTAAGATCAAAAGTCAACTCCTAATTGATCAATTGTGCCCACTATTGTGTTTAAGAGTAAAACTCAACTCATATTTGATCAATTGTGTCAACTATTGAGTTTCGGTGCAAATTCAACTAATATTTGATCAATTGTGTCCACTAATGTGTTTAAGATCAAAAGTCAACTCATATTTGATCAATTGTGTCAACTATTGAGTTTAACTACATAATCAACTCCTATTTGATCAATTGTGTCCACTATTGAGTTTAAGATCAAAATTCAACTCCTAGTTGATCATTTGTATCCACTATTGAGTTTAAGATCAAAAGTCAACTCCTAGTTGATCAATTGTATTCGCTATCGACTTTTAGATCAAAAGTCGACTCCTAGTTGATCAATTGTGTCCACTATTGTGTTTAAGATCAAAAGTCAACTTATATTTGACCAATTGTGCTACTATTGAGTTTCAAGGCAAAGTTAACTTCTATTTGATTAATTGTGTCCACTAATGAGTTTAAGATCAAAAGTCAACTCCTAGTTGATCATTTGTATCCATTATTGAGTTTAAGATCAAAAGTCAACTCATAGTTGATCAATTGTGTCCACTATTGTGTTTAAGAGTAAAACTCAATTCATATTTGGTCAATTGTGTCAACTATTGAGTTTAAGTGCAAAGTCAACTCATATTTGATCAATTGTGTCCACTAATGTGTATAAGATCAAAAGTCAACTCATATTTGACTAATTGTGTCAACTATTGAGTTTAACTCCATAGTCAACTCCAATTTGATCAATTGTGTCCACTAATGAGTTTAAGATCAAAAGTCAACTCCTAGTTGATCATTTGTATCTACTATTGAGTTTAAGATCAAAAGTCAACTCCTGGTTGATCAATTGTCTCCACTATTGAGTTTAAGATCAAAAGTCAACAACTAGTTGATCATTTGTATCCACTATTAAATTTAAGATCAAAAGTCAACTCCTAGTTGATCAATTGTATCCGCTATTGAGTTTAAGATTAAAAGTCAACTCCTAGTTGATCAATTGTGTCCACTATTGTGTTTAAGATCAAAAGTCAACTTATATTTGATCAATTGTGTATACTATTAAGTTTAAGTGTAAAGTCAACTCCTATTTGATCAATTGTGTCCACTAATGAGTTAAAGATCAAAAATCAATTCGTAATTGATCAATTATGTCCACTATTGAGTTTAAGATCAAAAGTCAACTCCAAATTGATCATTTGTATCCACAATTGAATGTGAGATTAAAAGTCAAGTTCTAGTTGATCAATTGTGTCCTCTATTGAGTTTAAGATCAAAAGTCAACTCCTATTTGATCAATTGTGTCTACTATTGAGTTTATGATCAAAAGTCAACTCCTAGTTGATCGATTGTGTCCACTATTTAGTTCAAGATCAAAAGTCAACTCCTAGTTGATCAATTGTGTCCGCTATCGAGTTTAAGATCAAAAGTCAACTCCTTGTTGATCAATTGTGTGCACTATCGAGTTGAAGATCAAAAGTCAACTCATATTTGATCAATTATGTCAACTATTAAGTTTAACTACATAGTCAACTCCTATTTGATCAATTGTGTCCACTAATGAGTTTAAGATCAAAAGTCAACTCCTAGTTGATCATTTGTATCAACTATTGAGTTTCAGATCAAAAGTCAACTTCTAGTAGAGCGATTGTATCCACTATTGAGTTTAAGATCAAAAGTCAACTCCTAGTTGATCAATTTTGTCTGCTATCGAGTTTAAGATCAAAAGTCAACTCCTAGTTGATCAATTGTGTCTACTATTGTGTTTAAGATCAAAAGTCAACTTATATTTGATCAATTGTGTCTACTATTGAGTTTCAGTGCAAAGTCAACTTCTATTTGATCAATTGTGTCCACTATTGAGTTTAAGATCAAAAGTCAACTCCTAGTTGATCATTTGTATCCACTATTGAGTTTAAGATCAAAAGTCAACTCCTAGTTGATCAATTGTATCCGCTATCAAGTTTTAGATCAAAAGTCAACTCCTAGTTGATCAATTGTGTCCACTATTGTGTTTAAGATCAAAAGTCAACTTATATTTGATCAATTGTGTCTACTATTGAGTTTCAAGGCAAAGTTAACTTCTATTTGATCAATTGTGTCCACTAATGAGTTTAACATCAAAAGTCAACCCCTAGTTGATCATTTGTATCTATTATTGAGTTTAAGATCAAAAGTCAACTCCTAGTTGATCATTTGTGTCCACTATTGTGTTTAAGAGAAAACTCAATTCATATTTGATCAATTGTGTCAACTATTGAGTTTAAGTGCAAAGTCAACTCATATTTGATCAATTGTGTCCACTAATGTGTATAAGATCAAAAGTCAACTCATATTTGATTAATTGTGCCAACTATTGAGTTTAACTCCATATTCAACTCCAATTTAATCAATTGTGTCCACTAATGAGTTTAAGATCAAAAGTCAATTCCTAATTGATCATTTGTATCTACTATTGAGTTTAAGATCAAAAGTCAACTCCTAGTTGATCGATTGTGTCCACTATTGAGTTTAAGATCAAAAGTCAACTCCTTGTAGATCATTTGTATGCATTATGGAGTTTAAGATCAAAAGTCAACTCCTAGTTGATCAATTGTATCCACTATTGAGTTTAAGATTAAAAGTCAACTCCTAATTGATCAATTGTGCCCACTATTGTGTTTAAGAGTAAAACTCAACTCATATTTCATCAATTGTGTCAACTATTGAGTTTCAGTGCAAAGTCAACTCATATTTGATCAATTGTGTCCACTAATGTGTTTAAGATCAAAAGTCAACTCATATTTGATCAATTGTGTCATTTATTGAGTTTAACTACATAATCAACTCCTATTTGATCAATTGTGTCCACTAATGAGTTTAAGATCAAAAGTCAACTCCTAGTTGATCATTTGTTTCTACTATAGAGTTTAAGATCAAAAGTCAACTCCTAATTGATCAATTGTGCCCACTATTGTGTTTAAGAGTAAAACTCAACTCATATTTGATCAATTGTGTCAACTATTGAGTTTCGGTGCAAATTCAACTAATATTTGATCAATTGTGTCCACTAATGTGTTTAAGATCAAAAGTCAACTCATATTTGATCAATTGTGTCAACTATTGAGTTTAACTACATAATCAACTCCTATTTGATCAATTGTGTCCACTATTGAGTTTAAGATCAAAAGTCAACTCCTAGTTGATCATTTGTATCCACTATTGAGTTTAAGATCAAAAGTCAACTCCTAGTTGATCAATTGTATTCGCTATCGACTTTTAGATCAAAAGTCGACTCCTAGTTGATCAATTGTGTCCACTATTGTGTTTAAGATCAAAAGTCAACTTATATTTGACCAATTGTGCTACTATTGAGTTTCAAGGCAAAGTTAACTTCTATTTGATTAATTTGTCCACTAATGAGTTTAAGATCAAAAGTCAACTCCTAGTTGATCATTTGTATCCATTATTGAGTTTAAGATCAAAAGTCAACTCATAGTTGATCAATTGTGTCCACTATTGTGTTTAAGAGTAAAACTCAATTCATATTTGGTCAATTGTGTCAACTATTGAGTTTAAGTGCAAAGTCAACTCATATTTGATCAATTGTGTCCACTAATGTGTATAAGATCAAAAGTCAAGTCATGTTTGATTAATTGTGTCAACTATTGAGTTTAACTCCATAGTCAACTCCAATTTGATCAATTGTGTCCACTAATGAGTTTAAGATCAAAAGTCAACTCCTAGTTGATCATTTGTATCTACATTGAGTTTAAGATCAAAAGTCAACTCCTAGTTGATCAATTGTCTCCACTATTGAGTTTAAGATCAAAAGTCAACAACTAGTTGATCATTTGTATCCATTATTGAGTTTAAGATCAAAAGTCAACTCCTAGTTGATCAATTATATCCGCTATTGAGTTTAAGATCAAAAGTCAACTCATATTTGATCAATTGTGTCATTTATTGAGTTTAACTACATAATCAACTCCTATTTGATCAATTGTGTCCACTATTGAGTTTAAGATCAAAAGTCAACTCCTAGTTGATCATTTGTTTCTACTATAGAGTTTAAGATCAAAAGTCAACTCCTAATTGATCAATTGTGCCCACTATTGTGTTTAAGAGTAAAACTCAACTCATATTTGATCAATTGTGTCAACTATTGAGTTTCGGTGCAAATTCAACTAATATTTTATGAATTGTGTCCTCTATTGAGTTTAAGATCAAAAGTCAACTCCTATTTGATCAATTGTGTCTACTATTGAGTTTATGATCAAAAGTCAACTCCTAGTTGATCGATTGTGTCCACTATTTAGTTCAAGATCAAAAGTCAACTCCTAGTTGATCAATTGTGTCCGCTATCGAGTTTAAGATCAAAAGTCAACTCCTTGTTGATCAATTGTGTGCACTATCGAGTTGAAGATCAAAAGTCAACTCATATTTGATCAATTATGTCAACTATTAAGTTTAACTACATAGTCAACTCCTATTTGATCAATTGTGTCCACTAATGAGTTTAAGATCAAAAGTCAACTCCTAGTTGATCATTTGTATCAACTATTGAGTTTCAGATCAAAAGTCAACTTCTAGTAGAGCGATTGTATCCACTATTGAGTTTAAGATCAAAAGTCAACTCCTAGTTGATCAATTTTGTCTGCTATCGAGTTTAAGATCAAAAGTCAACTCCTAGTTGATCAATTGTGTCTACTATTGTGTTTAAGATCAAAAGTCAACTTATATTTGATCAATTGTGTCTACTATTGAGTTTCAGTGCAAAGTCAACTTCTATTTGATCAATTGTGTCCACTATTGAGTTTAAGATCAAAAGTCAACTCCTAGTTGATCATTTGTATCCACTATTGAGTTTAAGATCAAAAGTCAACTCCTAGTTGATCAATTGTATCCGCTATCAAGTTTTAGATCAAAAGTCAACTCCTAGTTGATCAATTGTGTCCACTATTGTGTTTAAGATCAAAAGTCAACTTATATTTGATCAATTGTGTCTACTATTGAGTTTCAAGGCAAAGTTAACTTCTATTTGATCAATTGTGTCCACTAATGAGTTTAACATCAAAAGTCAACCCCTAGTTGATCATTTGTATCTATTATTGAGTTTAAGATCAAAAGTCAACTCCTAGTTGATCATTTGTATCCACTATTGAGTTTAAGATCAAAAGTCAACTCCTAGTTGATCAATTGTATCCGCTATCAAGTTTTAGATCAAAAGTCAACTCCTAGTTGATCAATTGTGTCCACTATTGTGTTTAAGATCAAAAGTCAACTTATATTTGATCAATTGTGTCTACTATTGAGTTTCAAGGCAAAGTTAACTTCTATTTGATCAATTGTGTCCACTAATGAGTTTAACATCAAAAGTGAACCCCTAGTTGATCATTTGTATCTATTATTGAGTTTAAGATCAAAAGTCAACTCCTAGTTGATCATTTGTGTCCACTATTGTGTTTAAGAGAAAACTCAATTCATATTTGATCAATTGTGTCAACTATTGAGTTTAAGTGCAAAGTCAACTCATATTTGATCAATTGTGTCCACTAATGTGTATAAGATCAAAAGTCAACTCATATTTGATTAATTGTGCCAACTATTGAGTTTAACTCCATATTCAACTCCAATTTAATCAATTGTGTCCACTAATGAGTTTAAGATCAAAAGTCAATTCCTAATTGATCATTTGTATCTACTATTGAGTTTAAGATCAAAAGTCAACTCCTAGTTGATCGATTGTGTCCACTATTGAGTTTAAGATCAAAAGTCAACTCCTTGTAGATCATTTGTATGCATTATGGAGTTTAAGATCAAAAGTCAACTCCTAGTTGATCAATTGTATCCACTATTGAGTTTAAGATTAAAAGTCAACTCCTAATTGATCAATTGTGCCCACTATTGTGTTTAAGAGTAAAACTCAACTCATATTTCATCAATTGTGTCAACTATTGAGTTTCAGTGCAAAGTCAACTCATATTTGATCAATTGTGTCCACTAATGTGTTTAAGATCAAAAGTCAACTCATATTTGATCAATTGTGTCATTTATTGAGTTTAACTACATAATCAACTCCTATTTGATCAATTGTGTCCACTAATGAGTTTAAGATCAAAAGTCAACTCCTAGTTGATCATTTGTTTCTACTATAGAGTTTAAGATCAAAAGTCAACTCCTAATTGATCAATTGTGCCCACTATTGTGTTTAAGAGTAAAACTCAACTCATATTTGATCAATTGTGTCAACTATTGAGTTTCGGTGCAAATTCAACTAATATTTGATCAATTGTGTCCACTAATGTGTTTAAGATCAAAAGTCAACTCATATTTGATCAATTGTGTCAACTATTGAGTTTAACTACATAATCAACTCCTATTTGATCCATTGTGTCCACTATTGAGTTTAAGATCAAAAGTCAACTCCTAGTTGATCATTTGTATCCACTATTGAGTTTAAGATCAAAAGTCAACTCCTAGTTGATCAATTGTATTCGCTATCGACTTTTAGATCAAAAGTCGACTCCTAGTTGATCAATTGTGTCCACTATTGTGTTTAAGATCAAAAGTCAACTTATATTTGACCAATTGTGCTACTATTGAGTTTCAAGGCAAAGTTAACTTCTATTTGATTAATTTGTCCACTAATGAGTTTAAGATCAAAAGTCAACTCCTAGTTGATCATTTGTATCCATTATTGAGTTTAAGATCAAAAGTCAACTCATAGTTGATCAATTGTGTCCACTATTGTGTTTAAGAGTAAAACTCAATTCATATTTGGTCAATTGTGTCAACTATTGAGTTTAAGTGCAAAGTCAACTCATATTTGATCAATTGTGTCCACTAATGTGTATAAGATCAAAAGTCAACTCATATTTGATTAATTGTGTCAACTATTGAGTTTAACTCCATAGTCAACTCCAATTTGATCAATTGTGTCCACTAATGAGTTTAAGATCAAAAGTCAACTCCTAGTTGATCATTTGTATCTCCATTGAGTTTAAGATCAAAAGTCAACTCCTAGTTGATCAATTGTCTCCACTATTGAGTTTAAGATCAAAAGTCAACAACTAGTTGATCATTTGTATCCATTATTGAGTTTAAGATCAAAAGTCAACTCCTAGTTGATCAATTATATCCGCTATTGAGTTTAAGATCAAAAGTCAACTCATATTTGATCAATTGTGTCATTTATTGAGTTTAACTACATAATCAACTCCTATTTGATCAATTGTGTCCACTATTGAGTTTAAGATCAAAAGTCAACTCCTAGTTGATCATTTGTTTCTACTATAGAGTTTAAGATCAAAAGTCAACTCCTAATTGATCAATTGTGCCCACTATTGTGTTTAAGAGTAAAACTCAACTCATATTTGATCAATTGTGTCAACTATTGAGTTTCGGTGCAAATTCAACTAATATTTTATGAATTGTGTCCTCTATTGAGTTTAAGATCAAAAGTCAACTCCTATTTGATCAATTGTGTCTACTATTGAGTTTATGATCAAAAGTCAACTCCTAGTTGATCGATTGTGTCCACTATTTAGTTCAAGATCAAAAGTCAACTCCTAGTTGATCAATTGTGTCCGCTATCGAGTTTAAGATCAAAAGTCAACTCCTTGTTGATCAATTGTGTGCACTATCGAGTTGATGATCAAAAGTCAACTCATATTTGATCAATTATGTCAACTATTAAGTTTAACTACATAGTCAACTCCTATTTGATCAATTGTGTCCACTAATGAGTTTAAAATCAAAAGTCAACTCCTAGTTGATCATTTGTATCAACTATTGAGTTTCAGATCAAAAGTCAACTTCTAGTAGAGCGATTGTATCCACTATTGAGTTTAAGATCAAAAGTCAACTCCTAGTTGATCAATTTTGTCTGCTATCGAGTTTAAGATCAAAAGTCAACTCCTAGTTGATCAATTGTGTCTACTATTGTGTTTAAGATCAAAAGTCAACTTATATTTGATCAATTGTGTCTACTATTGAGTTTCAGTGCAAAGTCAACTTCTATTTGATCAATTGTGTCCACTATTGAGTTTAAGATCAAAAGTCAACTCCTAGTTGATCATTTGTATCCACTATTGAGTTTAAGATCAAAAGTCAACTCCTAGTTGATCAATTGTATCCGCTATCAAGTTTTAGATCAAAAGTCAACTCCTAGTTGATCAATTGTGTCCACTATTGTGTTTAAGATCAAAAGTCAACTTATATTTGATCAATTGTGTCTACTATTGAGTTTCAAGGCAAAGTTAACTTCTATTTGATCAATTGTGTCCACTAATGAGTTTAACATCAAAAGTCAGACCCTAGTTGATCATTAGTATCCATTATTGAGTTTAAGATCAAAAGTCAACTCCTAGTTGATTATTTGTGTCCACTATTGTGTTTAAGAGAAAACTCAATTCATATTTGATCAATTGTGTCAACTATTGAGTTTAAGTGCAAAGTCAACTCATATTTGATCAATTGTGTCCACTAATGTGTATAAGATCAAAAGTCAACTCATATTTGATTAATTGTGCCAACTATTGAGTTTAACTCCATATTCAACTCCAATTTAATCAATTGTGTCAACTAATGAGTTTAAGATAAAAAGTCAATTCCTAATTGATCATTTGTATCTACTATTGAGTTTAAGATCAAAAGTCAACTCCTAGTTGATCGATTGTGTCCACTATTGAGTTTAAGATCAAAAGTCAACTCCTTGTAGATCATTTGTATGCATTATTGAGTTTAAGATCAAAAGTCAACTCCTAGTTGATCAATTGTATCCACTATTGAGTTTAAGATTAAAAGTCAACTCCTAATTGATCAATTGTGCCCACTATTGTGTTTAAGAGTAAAACTCAACTCATATTTCATCAATTGTGTCAACTATTGAGTTTCAGTGCAAAGTCAACTCATATTTGATCAATTGTGTCCACTAATGTGTTTAAGATCAAAAGTCAACTCATATTTGATCAATTGTGTCATTTATTGAGTTTAACTACATAATCAACTCCTATTTGATCAATTGTGTCCACTAATGAGTTTAAGATCAAAAGTCAACTCCTAGTTGATCATTTGTTTCTACTATAGAGTTTAAGATCAAAAGTCAACTCCTAATTGATCAATTGTGCCCACTATTGTGTTTAAGAGTAAAACTCAACTCATATTTGATCAATTGTGTCAACTATTGAGTTTCGGTGCAAATTCAACTAATATTTGATCAATTGTGTCCACTAATGTGTTTAAGATCAAAAGTCAACTCATATTTGATCAATTGTGTCAACTATTGAGTTTAACTACATAATCAACTCCTATTTGATCAATTGTGTCCACTATTGAGTTTAAGATCAAAAGTCAACTCCTAGTTGATCATTTGTATCCACTATTGAGTTTAAGATCAAAAGTCAACTCCTAGTTGATCAATTGTATTCGCTATCGACTTTTAGATCAAAAGTCGACTCCTAGTTGATCAATTGTGTCCACTATTGTGTTTAAGATCAAAAGTCAACTTATATTTGACCAATTGTGCTACTATTGAGTTTCAAGGCAAAGTTAACTTCTATTTGATTAATTGTGTCCACTAATGAGTTTAAGATCAAAAGTCAACTCCTAGTTGATCATTTGTATCCATTATTGAGTTTAAGATCAAAAGTCAACTCATAGTTGATCAATTGTGTCCACTATTGTGTTTAAGAGTAAAACTCAATTCATATTTGGTCAATTGTGTCAACTATTGAGTTTAAGTGCAAAGTCAACTCATATTTGATCAATTGTGTCCACTAATGTGTATAAGATCAAAAGTCAACTCATATTTGATTAATTGTGTCAACTATTGAGTTTAACTCCATAGTCAACTCCAATTTGATCAATTGTGTCCACTAATGAGTTTAAGATCAAAAGTCAACTCCTAGTTGATCATTTGTATCTACTATTGAGTTTAAGATCAAAAGTCAACTCCTGGTTGATCAATTGTCTCCACTATTGAGTTTAAGATCAAAAGTCAACAACTAGTTGATCATTTGTATCCACTATTGAGTTTAAGATCAAAAGTCAACTCCTAGTTGATCAATTGTATCCGCTATTGAGTTTAAGATTAAAAGTCAACTCCTAGTTGATCAATTGTGTCCACTATTGTGTTTAAGATCAAAAGTCAACTTATATTTGATCAATTGTGTATACTATTAAGTTTAAGTGTAAAGTCAACTCCTATTTGATCAATTGTGTCCACTAATGAGTTAAAGATCAAAAATCAATTCGTAATTGATCAATTATGTCCACTATTGAGTTTAAGATCAAAAGTCAACTCCAAATTGATCATTTGTATCCACAATTGAGTGTGAGATTAAAAGTCAAGTTCTAGTTGATCAATTGTGTCCTCTATTGAGTTTAAGATCAAAAGTCAACTCCTATTTGATCAATTGTGTCTACTATTGAGTTTATGATCAAAAGTCAACTCCTAGTTGATCGATTGTGTCCACTATTTAGTTCAAGATCAAAAGTCAACTCCTAGTTGATCAATTGTGTCCGCTATCGAGTTTAAGATCAAAAGTCAACTCCTTGTTGATCAATTGTGTCCACTATCGAGTTGAAGATCAAAAGTCAACTCATATTTGATCAATTATGTCAACTATTAAGTTTAACTACATAGTCAACTCCTATTTGATCAATTGTGTCCACTAATGAGTTTAAGATCAAAAGTCAACTCCTAGTTGATCATTTGTATCAACTATTGAGTTTAAGATCAAAAGTCAACTTCTAGTAGAGCGATTGTATCCACTATTGAGTTTAAGATCAAAAGTCAACTCCTAGTTGATCAATTTTGTCTGCTATCGAGTTTAAGATCAAAAGTCAACTCCTAGTTGATCAATTGTGTCTACTATTGTGTTTAAGATCAAAACTCAACTTATATTTGATCAATTGTGTCTACTATTGAGTTTCAGTGCAAAGTCAACTTCTATTTGATCAATTGTGTCCACTATTGAGTTTAAGATCAAAAGTCAACTCCTAGTTCATCATTTGTATCCACTATTGAGTTTAAGATCAAAAGTCAACTCCTAGTTGATCAATTGTATCCGCTATCAAGTTTTAGATCAAAAGTCAACTCCTAGTTGATCAATTGTGTCCACTATTGTGTTTAAGATCAAAAGTCAACTTATATTTGATCAATTGTGTCTACTATTGAGTTTCAAGGCAAAGTTAACTTCTATTTGATCAATTGTGTCCACTAATGAGTTTAACATCAAAAGTCAACCCCTAGTTGATCATTTGTATCTATTATTGAGTTTAAGATCAAAAGTCAACTCCTAGTTGATCATTTGTGTCCACTATTGTGTTTAAGAGAAAACTCAATTCATATTTGATCAATTGTGTCAACTATTGAGTTTAAGTGCAAAGTCAACTCATATTTGATCAATTGTGTCCACTAATGTGTATAAGATCAAAAGTCAACTCATATTTGATTAATTGTGCCAACTATTGAGTTTAACTCCATATTCAACTCCAATTTAATCAATTGTGTCCACTAATGAGTTTAAGATCAAAAGTCAATTCCTAATTGATCATTTGTATCTACTATTGAGTTTAAGATCAAAAGTCAACTCCTAGTTGATCGATTGTGTCCACTATTGAGTTTAAGATCAAAAGTCAACTCCTTGTAGATCATTTGTATGCATTATTGAGTTTAAGATCAAAAGTCAACTCCTAGTTGATCAATTGTATCCACTATTGAGTTTAAGATTAAAAGTCAACTCCTAATTGATCAATTGTGCCCACTATTGTGTTTAAGAGTAAAACTCAACTCATATTTCATCAATTGTGTCAACTATTGAGTTTCAGTGCAAAGTCAACTCATAATTGATCAATTGTGTCCACTAATGTGTTTAAGATCAAAAGTCAACTCATATTTGATCAATTGTGTCATTTATTGAGTTTAACTACATAATCAACTCCTATTTGATCAATTGTGTCCACTAATGAGTTTAAGATCAAAAGTCAACTCCTAGTTGATCATTTGTTTCTACTATAGAGTTTAAGATCAAAAGTCAACTCCTAATTGATCAATTGTGCCCACTATTGTGTTTAAGAGTAAAACTCAACTCATATTTGATCAATTGTGTCAACTATTGAGTTTCGGTGCAAATTCAACTAATATTTGATCAATTGTGTCCACTAATGTGTTTAAGATCAAAAGTCAACTCATATTTGATCAATTGTGTCAACTATTGAGTTTAACTACATAATCAACTCCTATTTGATCAATTGTGTCCACTATTGAGTTTAAGATCAAAAGTCAACTCCTAGTTGATCATTTGTATCCACTATTGAGTTTAAGATCAAAAGTCAACTCCTAGTTGATCAATTGTATTCGCTATCGACTTTTAGATCAAAAGTCGACTCCTAGTTGATCAATTGTGTCCACTATTGTGTTTAAGATCAAAAGTCAACTTATATTTGACCAATTGTGCTACTATTGAGTTTCAAGGCAAAGTTAACTTCTATTTGATTAATTGTGTCCACTAATGAGTTTAAGATCAAAAGTCAACTCCTAGTTGATCATTTGTATCCATTATTGAGTTTAAGATCAAAAGTCAACTCATAGTTGATCAATTGTGTCCACTATTGTGTTTAAGAGTAAAACTCAATTCATATTTGGTCAATTGTGTCAACTATTGAGTTTAAGTGCAAAGTCAACTCATATTTGATCAATTGTGTCCACTAATGTGTATAAGATCAAAAGTCAACTCATATTTGATTAATTGTGTCAACTATTGAGTTTAACTCCATAGTCAACTCCAATTTGATCAATTGTGTCCACTAATGAGTTTAAGATCAAAAGTCAACTCCTAGTTGATCATTTGTATCTACTATTGAGTTTAAGATCAAAAGTCAACTCCTGGTTGATCAATTGTCTCCACTATTGAGTTTAAGATCAAAAGTCAACAACTAGTTGATCATTTGTATCCACTATTGAGTTTAAGATCAAAAGTCAACTCCTAGTTGATCAATTGTATCCGCTATTGAGTTTAAGATTAAAAGTCAACTCCTAGTTGATCAATTGTGTCCACTATTGTGTTTAAGATCAAAAGTCAACTTATATTTGATCAATTGTGTATACTATTAAGTTTAAGTGTAAAGTCAACTCCTATTTGATCAATTGTGTCCACTAATGAGTTAAAGATCAAAAATCAATTCGTAATTGATCAATTATGTCCACTATTGAGTTTAAGATCAAAAGTCAACTCCAAATTGATCATTTGTATCCACAATTGAGTGTGAGATTAAAAGTCAAGTTCTAGTTGATCAATTGTGTCCTCTATTGAGTTTAAGATCAAAAGTCAACTCCTATTTGATCAATTGTGTCTACTATTGAGTTTATGATCAAAAGTCAACTCCTAGTTGATCGATTGTGTCCACTATTTAGTTCAAGATCAAAATTCAACTCCTAGTTGATCAATTGTGTCCGCTATCGAGTTTAAGATCAAAAGTCAACTCCTTGTTGATCAATTGTGTCCACTATCGAGTTGAAGATCAAAAGTCAACTCATATTTGATCAATTATGTCAACTATTAAGTTTAACTACATAGTCAACTCCTATTTGATCAATTGTGTCCTTTAATGAGTTTAAGATCAAAAGTCAACTCCTAGTTGATCATTTGTATCAACTATTGAGTTTAAGATCAAAAGTCAACTTCTAGTAGAGCGATTGTATCCACTATTGAGTTTAAGATCAAAAGTCAACTCCTCGTTGATCAATTTTGTCTGCTATCGAGTTTAAGATCAAAAGTCAACTCCTAGTTGATCAATTGTGTCTACTATTGTGTTTAAGATCAAAAGTCAACTTATATTTGATCAATTGTGTCTACTATTGAGTTTCAGTGCAAAGTCAACTTCTATTTGATCAATTGTGTCCACTATTGAGTTTAAGATCAAAAGTCAACTCCTAGTTGATCATTTGTATCCACTATTGAGTTTAAGATCAAAAGTCAACTCCTAGTTGATCAATTGTATCCGCTATCAAGTTTTAGATCAAAAGTCAACTCCTAGTTGATCAATTGTGTCCACTATTGTGTTTAAGATCAAAAGTCAACTTATATTTGATCAATTGTGTCTACTATTGAGTTTCAAGGCAAAGTTAACTTCTATTTGATCAATTGTGTCCACTAATGAGTTTAACATCAAAAGTCAACCCCTATATGATCATTTGTATCTATTATTGAGTTTAAGATCAAAAGTCAACTCCTAGTTGATCATTTGTGTCCACTATTGTGTTTAAGAGAAAACTCAATTCATATTTGATCAATTGTGTCAACTATTGAGTTTAAGTGCAAAGTCAACTCATATTTGATCAATTGTGTCCACTAATGTGTAAGATCAATTGTGCCAACTAATGTGTAAGATCAAAAGTCAACTCATATTTGATTAATTGTGCCAACTATTGAGTTTAACTCCATATTCAACTCCAATTTAATCAATTGTGTCCACTAATGAGTTTAAGATAAAAAAGTCAATTCCTAATTGATCATTTGTATCTACTATTGAGTTTAAGATCAAAAGTCAACTCCTAGTTGATCGATTGTGTCCACTATTGAGTTTAAGATCAAAAGTCAACTCCTTGTAGATCATTTGTATGCATTATTGAGTTTAAGATCAAAAGTCAACTCCTAGTTGATCAATTGTATCCACTATTGAGTTTAAGATTAAAAGTCAACTCCTAATTGATCAATTGTGCCCACTATTGTGTTTAAGAGTAAAACTCAACTCATATTTCATCAATTGTGTCAACTATTGAGTTTCAGTGCAAAGTCAACTCATATTTGATCAATTGTGTCCACTAATGTGTTTAAGATCAAAAGTCAACTCATATTTGATCAATTGTGTCATTTATTGAGTTTAACTACATAATCAACTCCTATTTGATCAATTGTGTCCACTAATGAGTTTAAGATCAAAAGTCAACTCCTAGTTGATCATTTGTTTCTACTATAGAGTTTAAGATCAAAAGTCAACTCCTAATTGATCAATTGTGCCCACTATTGTGTTTAAGAGTAAAACTCAACTCATATTTGATCAATTGTGTCAACTATTGAGTTTCGGTGCAAATTCAACTAATATTTTATGAATTGTGTCCTCTATTGAGTTTAAGATCAAAAGTCAACTCCTATTTGATCAATTGTGTCTACTATTGAGTTTATGATCAAAAGTCAACTCCTAGTTGATCGATTGTGTCCACTATTTAGTTCAAGATCAAAAGTCAACTCCTAGTTGATCAATTGTGTCCGCTATCGAGTTTAAGATCAAAAGTCAACTCCTTGTTGATCAATTGTGTCCACTATTGTGTTTAAGATCAAAAGTCAACTCATATTTGATCAATTATGTCAACTATTAAGTTTAACTACATAGTCAACTCCTATTTGATCAATTGTGTCCACTAATGAGTTTAAGATCAAAAGTCAACTCCTAGTTGATCATTTGTATCAACTATTGAGTTTAAGATCAAAAGTCAACTTCTAGTAGAGCGATTGTATCCACTATTGAGTTTAAGATCAAAAGTCAACTCCTAGTTGATCAATTTTGTCTGCTATCGAGTTTAAGATCAAAGCTCAACTCCTAGTTGAACAATTGTGTCTACTATTGTGTTTAAGATCAAAAGTCAACTTATATTTGATCAATTGTGTCTACTATTGAGTTTCAGTGCAAAGTCAACTTCTATTTGATCAATTGTGTCCACTATGGAGTTTAAGATCAAAAGTCAACTCCTAGTTGATCATTTGTATCCACTATTGAGTTTAAGATCAAAAGTGAACTCCTAGTTGATCAATTGTATCCGCTATCAAGTTTTAGATCAAAAGTCAACTCCTAGTTGATCAATTGTGTCCACTATTGTGTTTAAGATCAAAAGTCAACTTATATTTGATCAATTGTGTCTACTATTGAGTTTCAAGGCAAAGTTAACTTCTATTTGATCAATTGTGTCCACTAATGAGTTTAACATCAAAAGTCAACCCCTAGTTGATCATTTGTATCCATTATTGAGTTTAAGATCAAAAGTCAACTCCTAGTTGATCATTTGTGTCCACTATTGTGTTTAAGATCAAAAGTCAACTTATATTTGACCAATTGTGTCTACTATTGAGTTTCAAGGCAAAGTTAACTTCTATTTGATTAATTGTGTCCACTAATGAGTTTAAGATCAAAAGTCAACTCCTAGTTGATCATTTGTATCCATTATTGAGTTTAAGATCAAAAGTCAACTCATAGTTGATCAATTGTGTCCACTATTGTGTTTAAGAGTAAAACTCAATTCATATTTGATCAATTGTGTCAACTATTGAGTTTAAGTGCAAAGTCAACTCATATTTGATCAATTGTGTCCACTAATGTGTATAAGATCAAAAGTCAACTCATATTTGATTAATTGTGTCAACTATTGAGTTTAACTCCATAGTCAACTCCAATTTGATCAATTGTGTCCACTAATGAGTTTAAGATCAAAAGTCAACTCCTAGTTGATCATTTGTATCTACTATTGAGTTTAAGATCAAAAGTCAACTCCTGGTTGATCAATTGTCTCCACTATTGAGTTTAAGATCAAAAGTCAACAACTAGTTGATCATTTGTATCCATTATTGAGTTTAAGATCAAAAGTCAACTCCTAGTTGATCAATTATATCCGCTATTGAGTTTAAGATCAAAAGTCAACTCATATTTGATCAATTGTGTCATTTATTGAGTTTAACTACATAATCAACTCCTATTTGATCAATTGTGTCCACTATTGAGTTTAAGATCAAAAGTCAACTCCTAGTTGATCATTTGTTTCTACTATAGAGTTTAAGATCAAAAGTCAACTCCTAATTGATCAATTGTGCCCACTATTGTGTTTAAGAGTAAAACTCAACTCATATTTGATCAATTGTGTCAACTATTGAGTTTCGGTGCAAATTCAACTAATATTTTATGAATTGTGTCCTCTATTGAGTTTAAGATCAAAAGTCAACTCCTATTTGATCAATTGTGTCTACTATTGAGTTTATGATCAAAAGTCAACTCCTAGTTGATCGATTGTGTCCACTATTTAGTTCAAGATCAAAAGTCAACTCCTAGTTGATCAATTGTGTCCGCTATCGAGTTTAAGATCAAAAGTCAACTCCTTGTTGATCAATTGTATCCACTATTGAGTTGAAGATCAAAAGTCAACTCATATTTGATCAATTATGTCAACTATTAAGTTTAACTACATAGTCAACTCCTATTTGATCAATTGTGTCCACTAATGAGTTTAAGATCAAAAGTCAACTCCTAGTTGATCATTTGTATCAACTATTGAGTTTCAGATCAAAAGTCAACTTCTAGTAGAGCGATTGTATCCACTATTGAGTTTAAGATCAAAAGTCAACTCCTAGTTGATCAATTTTGTCTGCTATCGAGTTTAAGATCAAAAGTCAACTCCTAGTTGATCAATTGTGTCTACTATTGTGTTTAAGATCAAAAGTCAACTTATATTTGATCAATTGTGTCTACTATTGAGTTTCAGTGCAAAGTCAACTTCTATTTGATCAATTGTGTCCACTATTGAGTTTAAGATCAAAAGTCAACTCCTAGTTGATCATTTGTATCCACTATTGAGTTTAAGATCAAAAGTCAACTCCTAGTTGATCAATTGTATCCGCTATCAAGTTTTAGATCAAAAGTCAACTCCTAGTTGATCAATTGTGTCCACTATTGTGTTTAAGATCAAAAGTCAACTTATATTTGATCAATTGTGTCTACTATTGAGTTTCAAGGCAAAGTTAACTTCTATTTGATCAATTGTGTCCACTAATGAGTTTAACATCAAAAGTCAACCCCTAGTTGATCATTTGTATCTATTATTGAGTTTAAGATCAAAAGTCAACTCCTAGTTGATCATTTGTGTCCACTATTGTGTTTAAGAGAAAACTCAATTCATATTTGATCAATTGTGTCAACTATTGAGTTTAAGTGCAAAGTCAACTCATATTTGATCAATTGTTTCCACTAATGTGTATAAGATCAAAAGTCAACTCATATTTGATTAATTGTGCCAACTATTGAGTTTAACTCCATATTCAACTCCAATTTAATCAATTGTGTCCACTAATGAGTTTAAGATCAAAAGTCAATTCCTAATTGATCATTTGTATCTACTATTGAGTTTAAGATCAAAAGTCAACTCCTAGTTGATCGATTGTGTCCACTATTGAGTTTAAGATCAAAAGTCAACTCCTTGTAGATCATTTGTATGCATTATGGAGTTTAAGATCAAAAGTCAACTCCTAGTTGATCAATTGTATCCACTATTGAGTTTAAGATTAAAAGTCAACTCCTAATTGATCAATTGTGCCCACTATTGTGTTTAAGAGTAAAACTCAACTCATATTTCATCAATTGTGTCAACTATTGAGTTTCAGTGCAAAGTCAACTCATATTTGATCAATTGTGTCCACTAATGTGTTTAAGATCAAAAGTCAACTCATATTTGATCAATTGTGTCATTTATTGAGTTTAACTACATAATCAACTCCTATTTGATCAATTGTGTCCACTAATGAGTTTAAGATCAAAAGTCAACTCCTAGTTGATCATTTGTTTCTACTATAGAGTTTAAGATCAAAAGTCAACTCCTAATTGATCAATTGTGCCCACTATTGTGTTTAAGAGTAAAACTCAACTCATATTTGATCAATTGTGTCAACTATTGAGTTTCGGTGCAAATTCAACTAATATTTGATCAATTGTGTCCACTAATGTGTTTAAGATCAAAAGTCAACTCATATTTGATCAATTGTGTCAACTATTGAGTTTAACTACATAATCAACTCCTATTTGATCAATTGTGTCCACTATTGAGTTTAAGATCAAAAGTCAACTCCTAGTTGATCATTTGTATCCACTATTGAGTTTAAGATCAAAAGTCAACTCCTAGTTGATCAATTGTATTCGCTATCGACTTTTAGATCAAAAGTCGACTCCTAGTTGATCAATTGTGTCCACTATTGTGTTTAAGATCAAAAGTCAACTTATATTTGACCAATTGTGCTACTATTGAGTTTCAAGGCAAAGTTAACTTCTATTTGATTAATTGTGTCCACTAATGAGTTTAAGATCAAAAGTCAACTCCTAGTTGATCATTTGTATCCATTATTGAGTTTAAGATCAAAAGTCAACTCATAGTTGATCAATTGTGTCCACTATTGTGTTTAAGAGTAAAACTCAATTCATATTTGGTCAATTGTGTCAACTATTGAGTTTAAGTGCAAAGTCAACTCATATTTGATCAATTGTGTCCACTAATGTGTATAAGATCAAAAGTCAACTCATATTTGATTAATTGTGTCAACTATTGAGTTTAACTCCATAGTCAACTCCAATTTGATCAATTGTGTCCACTAATGAGTTTAAGATCAAAAGTCAACTCCTAGTTGATCATTTGTATCTACATTGAGTTTAAGATCAAAAGTCAACTCCTAGTTGATCAATTGTCTCCACTATTGAGTTTAAGATCAAAAGTCAACAACTAGTTGATCATTTGTATCCATTATTGAGTTTAAGATCAAAAGTCAACTCCTAGTTGATCAATTATATCCGCTATTGAGTTTAAGATCAAAAGTCAACTCATATTTGATCAATTGTGTCATTTATTGAGTTTAACTACATAATCAACTCCTATTTGATCAATTGTGTCCACTATTGAGTTTAAGATCAAAAGTCAACTCCTAGTTGATCATTTGTTTCTACTATAGAGTTTAAGATCAAAAGTCAACTCCTAATTGATCAATTGTGCCCACTATTGTGTTTAAGAGTAAAACTCAACTCATATTTGATCAATTGTGTCAACTATTGAGTTTCGGTGCAAATTCAACTAATATTTTATGAATTGTGTCCTCTATTGAGTTTAAGATCAAAAGTCAACTCCTATTTGATCAATTGTGTCTACTATTGAGTTTATGATCAAAAGTCAACTCCTAGTTGATCGATTGTGTCCACTATTTAGTTCAAGATCAAAAGTCAACTCCTAGTTGATCAATTGTGTCCGCTATCGAGTTTAAGATCAAAAGTCAACTCCTTGTTGATCAATTGTGTGCACTATCGAGTTGAAGATCAAAAGTCAACTCATATTTGATCAATTATGTCAACTATTAAGTTTAACTACATAGTCAACTCCTATTTGATCAATTGTGTCCACTAATGAGTTTAAGATCAAAAGTCAACTCCTAGTTGATCATTTGTATCAACTATTGAGTTTCAGATCAAAAGTCAACTTCTAGTAGAGCGATTGTATCCACTATTGAGTTTAAGATCAAAAGTCAACTCCTAGTTGATCAATTTTGTCTGCTATCGAGTTTAAGATCAAAAGTCAACTCCTAGTTGATCAATTGTGTCTACTATTGTGTTTAAGATCAAAAGTCAACTTATATTTGATCAATTGTGTCTACTATTGAGTTTCAGTGCAAAGTCAACTTCTATTTGATCAATTGTGTCCACTATTGAGTTTAAGATCAAAAGTCAACTCCTAGTTGATCATTTGTATCCACTATTGAGTTTAAGATCAAAAGTCAACTCCTAGTTGATCAATTGTATCCGCTATCAAGTTTTAGATCAAAAGTCAACTCCTAGTTGATCAATTGTGTCCACTATTGTGTTTAAGATCAAAAGTCAACTTATATTTGATCAATTGTGTCTACTATTGAGTTTCAAGGCAAAGTTAACTTCTATTTGATCAATTGTGTCCACTAATGAGTTTAACATCAAAAGTCAACCCCTAGTTGATCATTTGTATCTATTATTGAGTTTAAGATCAAAAGTCAACTCCTAGTTGATCATTTGTATCCACTATTGAGTTTAAGATCAAAAGTCAACTCCTAGTTGATCAATTGTATCCGCTATCAAGTTTTAGATCAAAAGTCAACTCCTAGTTGATCAATTGTGTCCACTATTGTGTTTAAGATCAAAAGTCAACTTATATTTGATCAATTGTGTCTACTATTGAGTTTCAAGGCAAAGTTAACTTCTATTTGATCAATTGTGTCCACTAATGAGTTTAACATCAAAAGTGAACCCCTAGTTGATCATTTGTATCTATTATTGAGTTTAAGATCAAAAGTCAACTCCTAGTTGATCATTTGTGTCCACTATTGTGTTTAAGAGAAAACTCAATTCATATTTGATCAATTGTGTCAACTATTGAGTTTAAGTGCAAAGTCAACTCATATTTGATCAATTGTGTCCACTAATGTGTATAAGATCAAAAGTCAACTCATATTTGATTAATTGTGCCAACTATTGAGTTTAACTCCATATTCAACTCCAATTTAATCAATTGTGTCCACTAATGAGTTTAAGATCAAAAGTCAATTCCTAATTGATCATTTGTATCTACTATTGAGTTTAAGATCAAAAGTCAACTCCTAGTTGATCGATTGTGTCCACTATTGAGTTTAAGATCAAAAGTCAACTCCTTGTAGATCATTTGTATGCATTATGGAGTTTAAGATCAAAAGTCAACTCCTAGTTGATCAATTGTATCCACTATTGAGTTTAAGATTAAAAGTCAACTCCTAATTGATCAATTGTGCCCACTATTGTGTTTAAGAGTAAAACTCAACTCATATTTCATCAATTGTGTCAACTATTGAGTTTCAGTGCAAAGTCAACTCATATTTGATCAATTGTGTCCACTAATGTGTTTAAGATCAAAAGTCAACTCATATTTGATCAATTGTGTCATTTATTGAGTTTAACTACATAATCAACTCCTATTTGATCAATTGTGTCCACTAATGAGTTTAAGATCAAAAGTCAACTCCTAGTTGATCATTTGTTTCTACTATAGAGTTTAAGATCAAAAGTCAACTCCTAATTGATCAATTGTGCCCACTATTGTGTTTAAGAGTAAAACTCAACTCATATTTGATCAATTGTGTCAACTATTGAGTTTCGGTGCAAATTCAACTAATATTTGATCAATTGTGTCCACTAATGTGTTTAAGATCAAAAGTCAACTCATATTTGATCAATTGTGTCAACTATTGAGTTTAACTACATAATCAACTCCTATTTGATCCATTGTGTCCACTATTGAGTTTAAGATCAAAAGTCAACTCCTAGTTGATCATTTGTATCCACTATTGAGTTTAAGATCAAAAGTCAACTCCTAGTTGATCAATTGTATTCGCTATCGACTTTTAGATCAAAAGTCGACTCCTAGTTGATCAATTGTGTCCACTATTGTGTTTAAGATCAAAAGTCAACTTATATTTGACCAATTGTGCTACTATTGAGTTTCAAGGCAAAGTTAACTTCTATTTGATTAATTTGTCCACTAATGAGTTTAAGATCAAAAGTCAACTCCTAGTTGATCATTTGTATCCATTATTGAGTTTAAGATCAAAAGTCAACTCATAGTTGATCAATTGTGTCCACTATTGTGTTTAAGAGTAAAACTCAATTCATATTTGGTCAATTGTGTCAACTATTGAGTTTAAGTGCAAAGTCAACTCATATTTGATCAATTGTGTCCACTAATGTGTATAAGATCAAAAGTCAACTCATATTTGATTAATTGTGTCAACTATTGAGTTTAACTCCATAGTCAACTCCAATTTGATCAATTGTGTCCACTAATGAGTTTAAGATCAAAAGTCAACTCCTAGTTGATCATTTGTATCTCCATTGAGTTTAAGATCAAAAGTCAACTCCTAGTTGATCAATTGTCTCCACTATTGAGTTTAAGATCAAAAGTCAACAACTAGTTGATCATTTGTATCCATTATTGAGTTTAAGATCAAAAGTCAACTCCTAGTTGATCAATTATATCCGCTATTGAGTTTAAGATCAAAAGTCAACTCATATTTGATCAATTGTGTCATTTATTGAGTTTAACTACATAATCAACTCCTATTTGATCAATTGTGTCCACTATTGAGTTTAAGATCAAAAGTCAACTCCTAGTTGATCATTTGTTTCTACTATAGAGTTTAAGATCAAAAGTCAACTCCTAATTGATCAATTGTGCCCACTATTGTGTTTAAGAGTAAAACTCAACTCATATTTGATCAATTGTGTCAACTATTGAGTTTCGGTGCAAATTCAACTAATATTTTATGAATTGTGTCCTCTATTGAGTTTAAGATCAAAAGTCAACTCCTATTTGATCAATTGTGTCTACTATTGAGTTTATGATCAAAAGTCAACTCCTAGTTGATCGATTGTGTCCACTATTTAGTTCAAGATCAAAAGTCAACTCCTAGTTGATCAATTGTGTCCGCTATCGAGTTTAAGATCAAAAGTCAACTCCTTGTTGATCAATTGTGTGCACTATCGAGTTGAAGATCAAAAGTCAACTCATATTTGATCAATTATGTCAACTATTAAGTTTAACTACATAGTCAACTCCTATTTGATCAATTGTGTCCACTAATGAGTTTAAAATCAAAAGTCAACTCCTAGTTGATCATTTGTATCAACTATTGAGTTTCAGATCAAAAGTCAACTTCTAGTAGAGCGATTGTATCCACTATTGAGTTTAAGATCAAAAGTCAACTCCTAGTTGATCAATTTTGTCTGCTATCGAGTTTAAGATCAAAAGTCAACTCCTAGTTGATCAATTGTGTCTACTATTGTGTTTAAGATCAAAAGTCAACTTATATTTGATCAATTGTGTCTACTATTGAGTTTCAGTGCAAAGTCAACTTCTATTTGATCAATTGTGTCCACTATTGAGTTTAAGATCAAAAGTCAACTCCTAGTTGATCATTTGTATCCACTATTGAGTTTAAGATCAAAAGTCAACTCCTAGTTGATCAATTGTATCCGCTATCAAGTTTTAGATCAAAAGTCAACTCCTAGTTGATCAATTGTGTCCACTATTGTGTTTAAGATCAAAAGTCAACTTATATTTGATCAATTGTGTCTACTATTGAGTTTCAAGGCAAAGTTAACTTCTATTTGATCAATTGTGTCCACTAATGAGTTTAACATCAAAAGTCAGACCCTAGTTGATCATTAGTATCCATTATTGAGTTTAAGATCAAAAGTCAACTCCTAGTTGATTATTTGTGTCCACTATTGTGTTTAAGAGAAAACTCAATTCATATTTGATCAATTGTGTCAACTATTGAGTTTAAGTGCAAAGTCAACTCATATTTGATCAATTGTGTCCACTAATGTGTATAAGATCAAAAGTCAACTCATATTTGATTAATTGTGCCAACTATTGAGTTTAACTCCATATTCAACTCCAATTTAATCAATTGTGTCAACTAATGAGTTTAAGATAAAAAGTCAATTCCTAATTGATCATTTGTATCTACTATTGAGTTTAAGATCAAAAGTCAACTCCTAGTTGATCGATTGTGTCCACTATTGAGTTTAAGATCAAAAGTCAACTCCTTGTAGATCATTTGTATGCATTATTGAGTTTAAGATCAAAAGTCAACTCCTAGTTGATCAATTGTATCCACTATTGAGTTTAAGATTAAAAGTCAACTCCTAATTGATCAATTGTGCCCACTATTGTGTTTAAGAGTAAAACTCAACTCATATTTCATCAATTGTGTCAACTATTGAGTTTCAGTGCAAAGTCAACTCATATTTGATCAATTGTGTCCACTAATGTGTTTAAGATCAAAAGTCAACTCATATTTGATCAATTGTGTCATTTATTGAGTTTAACTACATAATCAACTCCTATTTGATCAATTGTGTCCACTAATGAGTTTAAGATCAAAAGTCAACTCCTAGTTGATCATTTGTTTCTACTATAGAGTTTAAGATCAAAAGTCAACTCCTAATTGATCAATTGTGCCCACTATTGTGTTTAAGAGTAAAACTCAACTCATATTTGATCAATTGTGTCAACTATTGAGTTTCGGTGCAAATTCAACTAATATTTGATCAATTGTGTCCACTAATGTGTTTAAGATCAAAAGTCAACTCATATTTGATCAATTGTGTCAACTATTGAGTTTAACTACATAATCAACTCCTATTTGATCAATTGTGTCCACTATTGAGTTTAAGATCAAAAGTCAACTCCTAGTTGATCATTTGTATCCACTATTGAGTTTAAGATCAAAAGTCAACTCCTAGTTGATCAATTGTATTCGCTATCGACTTTTAGATCAAAAGTCGACTCCTAGTTGATCAATTGTGTCCACTATTGTGTTTAAGATCAAAAGTCAACTTATATTTGACCAATTGTGCTACTATTGAGTTTCAAGGCAAAGTTAACTTCTATTTGATTAATTGTGTCCACTAATGAGTTTAAGATCAAAAGTCAACTCCTAGTTGATCATTTGTATCCATTATTGAGTTTAAGATCAAAAGTCAACTCATAGTTGATCAATTGTGTCCACTATTGTGTTTAAGAGTAAAACTCAATTCATATTTGGTCAATTGTGTCAACTATTGAGTTTAAGTGCAAAGTCAACTCATATTTGATCAATTGTGTCCACTAATGTGTATAAGATCAAAAGTCAACTCATATTTGATTAATTGTGTCAACTATTGAGTTTAACTCCATAGTCAACTCCAATTTGATCAATTGTGTCCACTAATGAGTTTAAGATCAAAAGTCAACTCCTAGTTGATCATTTGTATCTACTATTGAGTTTAAGATCAAAAGTCAACTCCTGGTTGATCAATTGTCTCCACTATTGAGTTTAAGATCAAAAGTCAACAACTAGTTGATCATTTGTATCCACTATTGAGTTTAAGATCAAAAGTCAACTCCTAGTTGATCAATTGTATCCGCTATTGAGTTTAAGATTAAAAGTCAACTCCTAGTTGATCAATTGTGTCCACTATTGTGTTTAAGATCAAAAGTCAACTTATATTTGATCAATTGTGTATACTATTAAGTTTAAGTGTAAAGTCAACTCCTATTTGATCAATTGTGTCCACTAATGAGTTAAAGATCAAAAATCAATTCGTAATTGATCAATTATGTCCACTATTGAGTTTAAGATCAAAAGTCAACTCCAAATTGATCATTTGTATCCACAATTGAGTGTGAGATTAAAAGTCAAGTTCTAGTTGATCAATTGTGTCCTCTATTGAGTTTAAGATCAAAAGTCAACTCCTATTTGATCAATTGTGTCTACTATTGAGTTTATGATCAAAAGTCAACTCCTAGTTGATCGATTGTGTCCACTATTTAGTTCAAGATCAAAAGTCAACTCCTAGTTGATCAATTGTGTCCGCTATCGAGTTTAAGATCAAAAGTCAACTCCTTGTTGATCAATTGTGTCCACTATCGAGTTGAAGATCAAAAGTCAACTCATATTTGATCAATTATGTCAACTATTAAGTTTAACTACATAGTCAACTCCTATTTGATCAATTGTGTCCACTAATGAGTTTAAGATCAAAAGTCAACTCCTAGTTGATCATTTGTATCAACTATTGAGTTTAAGATCAAAAGTCAACTTCTAGTAGAGCGATTGTATCCACTATTGAGTTTAAGATCAAAAGTCAACTCCTAGTTGATCAATTTTGTCTGCTATCGAGTTTAAGATCAAAAGTCAACTCCTAGTTGATCAATTGTGTCTACTATTGTGTTTAAGATCAAAACTCAACTTATATTTGATCAATTGTGTCTACTATTGAGTTTCAGTGCAAAGTCAACTTCTATTTGATCAATTGTGTCCACTATTGAGTTTAAGATCAAAAGTCAACTCCTAGTTCATCATTTGTATCCACTATTGAGTTTAAGATCAAAAGTCAACTCCTAGTTGATCAATTGTATCCGCTATCAAGTTTTAGATCAAAAGTCAACTCCTAGTTGATCAATTGTGTCCACTATTGTGTTTAAGATCAAAAGTCAACTTATATTTGATCAATTGTGTCTACTATTGAGTTTCAAGGCAAAGTTAACTTCTATTTGATCAATTGTGTCCACTAATGAGTTTAACATCAAAAGTCAACCCCTAGTTGATCATTTGTATCTATTATTGAGTTTAAGATCAAAAGTCAACTCCTAGTTGATCATTTGTGTCCACTATTGTGTTTAAGAGAAAACTCAATTCATATTTGATCAATTGTGTCAACTATTGAGTTTAAGTGCAAAGTCAACTCATATTTGATCAATTGTGTCCACTAATGTGTATAAGATCAAAAGTCAACTCATATTTGATTAATTGTGCCAACTATTGAGTTTAACTCCATATTCAACTCCAATTTAATCAATTGTGTCCACTAATGAGTTTAAGATCAAAAGTCAATTCCTAATTGATCATTTGTATCTACTATTGAGTTTAAGATCAAAAGTCAACTCCTAGTTGATCGATTGTGTCCACTATTGAGTTTAAGATCAAAAGTCAACTCCTTGTAGATCATTTGTATGCATTATTGAGTTTAAGATCAAAAGTCAACTCCTAGTTGATCAATTGTATCCACTATTGAGTTTAAGATTAAAAGTCAACTCCTAATTGATCAATTGTGCCCACTATTGTGTTTAAGAGTAAAACTCAACTCATATTTCATCAATTGTGTCAACTATTGAGTTTCAGTGCAAAGTCAACTCATAATTGATCAATTGTGTCCACTAATGTGTTTAAGATCAAAAGTCAACTCATATTTGATCAATTGTGTCATTTATTGAGTTTAACTACATAATCAACTCCTATTTGATCAATTGTGTCCACTAATGAGTTTAAGATCAAAAGTCAACTCCTAGTTGATCATTTGTTTCTACTATAGAGTTTAAGATCAAAAGTCAACTCCTAATTGATCAATTGTGCCCACTATTGTGTTTAAGAGTAAAACTCAACTCATATTTGATCAATTGTGTCAACTATTGAGTTTCGGTGCAAATTCAACTAATATTTGATCAATTGTGTCCACTAATGTGTTTAAGATCAAAAGTCAACTCATATTTGATCAATTGTGTCAACTATTGAGTTTAACTACATAATCAACTCCTATTTGATCAATTGTGTCCACTATTGAGTTTAAGATCAAAAGTCAACTCCTAGTTGATCATTTGTATCCACTATTGAGTTTAAGATCAAAAGTCAACTCCTAGTTGATCAATTGTATTCGCTATCGACTTTTAGATCAAAAGTCGACTCCTAGTTGATCAATTGTGTCCACTATTGTGTTTAAGATCAAAAGTCAACTTATATTTGACCAATTGTGCTACTATTGAGTTTCAAGGCAAAGTTAACTTCTATTTGATTAATTGTGTCCACTAATGAGTTTAAGATCAAAAGTCAACTCCTAGTTGATCATTTGTATCCATTATTGAGTTTAAGATCAAAAGTCAACTCATAGTTGATCAATTGTGTCCACTATTGTGTTTAAGAGTAAAACTCAATTCATATTTGGTCAATTGTGTCAACTATTGAGTTTAAGTGCAAAGTCAACTCATATTTGATCAATTGTGTCCACTAATGTGTATAAGATCAAAAGTCAACTCATATTTGATTAATTGTGTCAACTATTGAGTTTAACTCCATAGTCAACTCCAATTTGATCAATTGTGTCCACTAATGAGTTTAAGATCAAAAGTCAACTCCTAGTTGATCATTTGTATCTACTATTGAGTTTAAGATCAAAAGTCAACTCCTGGTTGATCAATTGTCTCCACTATTGAGTTTAAGATCAAAAGTCAACAACTAGTTGATCATTTGTATCCACTATTGAGTTTAAGATCAAAAGTCAACTCCTAGTTGATCAATTGTATCCGCTATTGAGTTTAAGATTAAAAGTCAACTCCTAGTTGATCAATTGTGTCCACTATTGTGTTTAAGATCAAAAGTCAACTTATATTTGATCAATTGTGTATACTATTAAGTTTAAGTGTAAAGTCAACTCCTATTTGATCAATTGTGTCCACTAATGAGTTAAAGATCAAAAATCAATTCGTAATTGATCAATTATGTCCACTATTGAGTTTAAGATCAAAAGTCAACTCCAAATTGATCATTTGTATCCACAATTGAGTGTGAGATTAAAAGTCAAGTTCTAGTTGATCAATTGTGTCCTCTATTGAGTTTAAGATCAAAAGTCAACTCCTATTTGATCAATTGTGTCTACTATTGAGTTTATGATCAAAAGTCAACTCCTAGTTGATCGATTGTGTCCACTATTTAGTTCAAGATCAAAAGTCAACTCCTAGTTGATCAATTGTGTCCGCTATCGAGTTTAAGATCAAAAGTCAACTCCTTGTTGATCAATTGTGTCCACTATCGAGTTGAAGATCAAAAGTCAACTCATATTTGATCAATTATGTCAACTATTAAGTTTAACTACATAGTCAACTCCTATTTGATCAATTGTGTCCTTTAATGAGTTTAAGATCAAAAGTCAACTCCTAGTTGATCATTTGTATCAACTATTGAGTTTAAGATCAAAAGTCAACTTCTAGTAGAGCGATTGTATCCACTATTGAGTTTAAGATCAAAAGTCAACTCCTCGTTGATCAATTTTGTCTGCTATCGAGTTTAAGATCAAAAGTCAACTCCTAGTTGATCAATTGTGTCTACTATTGTGTTTAAGATCAAAAGTCAACTTATATTTGATCAATTGTGTCTACTATTGAGTTTCAGTGCAAAGTCAACTTCTATTTGATCAATTGTGTCCACTATTGAGTTTAAGATCAAAAGTCAACTCCTAGTTGATCATTTGTATCCACTATTGAGTTTAAGATCAAAAGTCAACTCCTAGTTGATCAATTGTATCCGCTATCAAGTTTTAGATCAAAAGTCAACTCCTAGTTGATCAATTGTGTCCACTATTGTGTTTAAGATCAAAAGTCAACTTATATTTGATCAATTGTGTCTACTATTGAGTTTCAAGGCAAAGTTAACTTCTATTTGATCAATTGTGTCCACTAATGAGTTTAACATCAAAAGTCAACCCCTATATGATCATTTGTATCTATTATTGAGTTTAAGATCAAAAGTCAACTCCTAGTTGATCATTTGTGTCCACTATTGTGTTTAAGAGAAAACTCAATTCATATTTGATCAATTGTGTCAACTATTGAGTTTAAGTGCAAAGTCAACTCATATTTGATCAATTGTGTC
Source organism: Chenopodium album (assembly GCF_948465745.1). Taxonomy (NCBI): domain Eukaryota; kingdom Viridiplantae; phylum Streptophyta; class Magnoliopsida; order Caryophyllales; family Amaranthaceae; genus Chenopodium; species Chenopodium album. The sequence continues at coordinate 21,104,141 of NC_137858.1, read as the reverse complement.
CACTAATGTGTAAGATCAATTGTGCCAACTAATGTGTAAGATCAAAAGTCAACTCATATTTGATTAATTGTGCCAACTATTGAGTTTAACTCCATATTCAACTCCAATTTAATCAATTGTGTCCACTAATGAGTTTAAGATAAAAAAGTCAATTCCTAATTGATCATTTGTATCTACTATTGAGTTTAAGATCAAAAGTCAACTCCTAGTTGATCGATTGTGTCCACTATTGAGTTTAAGATCAAAAGTCAACTCCTTGTAGATCATTTGTATGCATTATTGAGTTTAAGATCAAAAGTCAACTCCTAGTTGATCAATTGTATCCACTATTGAGTTTAAGATTAAAAGTCAACTCCTAATTGATCAATTGTGCCCACTATTGTGTTTAAGAGTAAAACTCAACTCATATTTCATCAATTGTGTCAACTATTGAGTTTCAGTGCAAAGTCAACTCATATTTGATCAATTGTGTCCACTAATGTGTTTAAGATCAAAAGTCAACTCATATTTGATCAATTGTGTCATTTATTGAGTTTAACTACATAATCAACTCCTATTTGATCAATTGTGTCCACTAATGAGTTTAAGATCAAAAGTCAACTCCTAGTTGATCATTTGTTTCTACTATAGAGTTTAAGATCAAAAGTCAACTCCTAATTGATCAATTGTGCCCACTATTGTGTTTAAGAGTAAAACTCAACTCATATTTGATCAATTGTGTCAACTATTGAGTTTCGGTGCAAATTCAACTAATATTTTATGAATTGTGTCCTCTATTGAGTTTAAGATCAAAAGTCAACTCCTATTTGATCAATTGTGTCTACTATTGAGTTTATGATCAAAAGTCAACTCCTAGTTGATCGATTGTGTCCACTATTTAGTTCAAGATCAAAAGTCAACTCCTAGTTGATCAATTGTGTCCGCTATCGAGTTTAAGATCAAAAGTCAACTCCTTGTTGATCAATTGTGTCCACTATTGTGTTTAAGATCAAAAGTCAACTCATATTTGATCAATTATGTCAACTATTAAGTTTAACTACATAGTCAACTCCTATTTGATCAATTGTGTCCACTAATGAGTTTAAGATCAAAAGTCAACTCCTAGTTGATCATTTGTATCAACTATTGAGTTTAAGATCAAAAGTCAACTTCTAGTAGAGCGATTGTATCCACTATTGAGTTTAAGATCAAAAGTCAACTCCTAGTTGATCAATTTTGTCTGCTATCGAGTTTAAGATCAAAGCTCAACTCCTAGTTGAACAATTGTGTCTACTATTGTGTTTAAGATCAAAAGTCAACTTATATTTGATCAATTGTGTCTACTATTGAGTTTCAGTGCAAAGTCAACTTCTATTTGATCAATTGTGTCCACTATGGAGTTTAAGATCAAAAGTCAACTCCTAGTTGATCATTTGTATCCACTATTGAGTTTAAGATCAAAAGTGAACTCCTAGTTGATCAATTGTATCCGCTATCAAGTTTTAGATCAAAAGTCAACTCCTAGTTGATCAATTGTGTCCACTATTGTGTTTAAGATCAAAAGTCAACTTATATTTGATCAATTGTGTCTACTATTGAGTTTCAAGGCAAAGTTAACTTCTATTTGATCAATTGTGTCCACTAATGAGTTTAACATCAAAAGTCAACCCCTAGTTGATCATTTGTATCCATTATTGAGTTTAAGATCAAAAGTCAACTCCTAGTTGATCATTTGTGTCCACTATTGTGTTTAAGATCAAAAGTCAACTTATATTTGACCAATTGTGTCTACTATTGAGTTTCAAGGCAAAGTTAACTTCTATTTGATTAATTGTGTCCACTAATGAGTTTAAGATCAAAAGTCAACTCCTAGTTGATCATTTGTATCCATTATTGAGTTTAAGATCAAAAGTCAACTCATAGTTGATCAATTGTGTCCACTATTGTGTTTAAGAGTAAAACTCAATTCATATTTGATCAATTGTGTCAACTATTGAGTTTAAGTGCAAAGTCAACTCATATTTGATCAATTGTGTCCACTAATGTGTATAAGATCAAAAGTCAACTCATATTTGATTAATTGTGTCAACTATTGAGTTTAACTCCATAGTCAACTCCAATTTGATCAATTGTGTCCACTAATGAGTTTAAGATCAAAAGTCAACTCCTAGTTGATCATTTGTATCTACTATTGAGTTTAAGATCAAAAGTCAACTCCTGGTTGATCAATTGTCTCCACTATTGAGTTTAAGATCAAAAGTCAACAACTAGTTGATCATTTGTATCCATTATTGAGTTTAAGATCAAAAGTCAACTCCTAGTTGATCAATTATATCCGCTATTGAGTTTAAGATCAAAAGTCAACTCATATTTGATCAATTGTGTCATTTATTGAGTTTAACTACATAATCAACTCCTATTTGATCAATTGTGTCCACTATTGAGTTTAAGATCAAAAGTCAACTCCTAGTTGATCATTTGTTTCTACTATAGAGTTTAAGATCAAAAGTCAACTCCTAATTGATCAATTGTGCCCACTATTGTGTTTAAGAGTAAAACTCAACTCATATTTGATCAATTGTGTCAACTATTGAGTTTCGGTGCAAATTCAACTAATATTTTATGAATTGTGTCCTCTATTGAGTTTAAGATCAAAAGTCAACTCCTATTTGATCAATTGTGTCTACTATTGAGTTTATGATCAAAAGTCAACTCCTAGTTGATCGATTGTGTCCACTATTTAGTTCAAGATCAAAAGTCAACTCCTAGTTGATCAATTGTGTCCGCTATCGAGTTTAAGATCAAAAGTCAACTCCTTGTTGATCAATTGTGTCCACTATTGTGTTTAAGATCAAAAGTCAACTCATATTTGATCAATTATGTCAACTATTAAGTTTAACTACATAGTCAACTCCTATTTGATCAATTGTGTCCACTAATGAGTTTAAGATCAAAAGTCAACTCCTAGTTGATCATTTGTATCAACTATTGAGTTTAAGATCAAAAGTCAACTTCTAGTAGAGCGATTGTATCCACTATTGAGTTTAAGATCAAAAGTCAACTCCTAGTTGATCAATTTTGTCTGCTATCGAGTTTAAGATCAAAGGTCAACTCCTAGTTGAACAATTGTGTCTACTATTGTGTTTAAGATCAAAAGTCAACTTATATTTGATCAATTGTGTCTACTATTGAGTTTCAGTGCAAAGTCAACTTCTATTTGATCAATTGTGTCCACTATGGAGTTTAAGATCAAAAGTCAACTCCTAGTTGATCATTTGTATCCACTATTGAGTTTAAGATCAAAAGTGAACTCCTAGTTGATCAATTGTATCCGCTATCAAGTTTTAGATCAAAAGTCAACTCCTAGTTGATCAATTGTGTCCACTATTGTGTTTAAGATCAAAAGTCAACTTATATTTGATCAATTGTGTCTACTATTGAGTTTCAAGGCAAAGTTAACTTCTATTTGATCAATTGTGTCCACTAATGAGTTTAACATCAAAAGTCAACCCCTAGTTGATCATTTGTATCCATTATTGAGTTTAAGATCAAAAGTCAACTCCTAGTTGATCATTTGTGTCCACTATTGTGTTTAAGAGAAAACTCAATTCATATTTGATCAATTGTGTCAACTATTGAGTTTAAGTGCAAAGTCAACTCATATTTGATCAATTGTGTCCACTAATGTGTATAAGATCAAAAGTCAACTCATATTTGATTAATTGTGCCAACTATTGAGTTTAACTCCATATTCAACTCCAATTTAATCAATTGTGTCCACTAATGAGTTTAAGATTAAAAGTCAATTCCATTGATCATTTGTATCTACTATTGAGTTTAAGATCAAAAGTCAACTCCTAGTTGATCGATTGTGTCCACTATTGAGTTTAAGATCAAAAGTCAACTCCTTGTAGATCATTTGTATGCATTATTGAGTTTAAGATCAAAAGTCAACTCCTAGTTGATCAATTGTATCCAGTATTGAGTTTAAGATTAAAAGTCAACTCCTAATTGATCAATTGTGCCCACTATTGTGTTTAAGAGTAAAACTCAACTCATATTTCATCAATTGTGTCAACTATTGAGTTTCAGTGCAAAGTCAACTCATATTTGATCAATTGTGTCCACTAATGTGTTTAAGATCAAAAGTCAACTCATATTTGATCAATTGTGTCATTTATTGAGTTTAACTACATAATCAACTCCTATTTGATCAATTGTGTCCACTAATGAGTTTAAGATCAAAAGTCAACTCCTAGTTGATCATTTGTTTCTACTATAGAGTTTAAGATCAAAAGTCAACTCCTAATTGATTAATTGTGCCCACTATTGTGTTTAAGAGTAAAACTCAACTCATATTTGATCAATTATGTCAACTATTGAGTTTCGGTGCAAATTCAACTAATATTTGATCAATTGTGTCCACTAATGTGTTTAAGATCAAAAGTCAACTCATATTTGATCAATTGTGTCAATTATTGAGTTTAACTACATAATCAACTCCTATTTGATCAATTGTGTCCACTATTGAGTTTAAGATCAAAAGTCAACTCCTAGTTGATCATTTGTATCCACTATTGAGTTTAAGATCAAAAGTCAACTCCTAGTTGATCAATTGTATTCGCTATCGACTTTTAGATCAAAAGTAGACTCCTAGTTGATCAATTGTGTCCACTATTGTGTTTAAGATCAAAAGTCAACTTATATTTGACCAATTGTGTCTACTATTGAGTTTCAAGGCAAAGTTAACTTCTATTTGATTAATTGTGTCCACTAATGAGTTTAAGATCAAAAGTCAACTCCTAGTTGATCATTTGTATCCATTATTGAGTTTAAGATCAAAAGTCAACTCATAGTTGATCAATTGTGTCCACTATTGTGTTTAAGAGTAAAACTCAATTCATATTTGATCAATTGTGTCAACTATTGAGTTTAAGTGCAAAGTCAATTCATATTTGATCAATTGTGTCCACTAATGTGTATAAGATCAAAAGTCAACTCATATTTGATTAATTGTGTCAACTATTGAGTTTAACTCCATAGTCAACTCCAATTTGATCAATTGTGTCCACTAATGAGTTTAAGATCAAAAGTCAACTCCTAGTTGATCATTTGTATCTACTATTGAGTTTAAGATCAAAAGTCAACTCCTGGTTGATCAATTGTCTCCACTATTGAGTTTAAGATCAAAAGTCAACAACTAGTTGATCATTTGTATCCACTATTGAGTTTAAGATCAAAAGTCAACTCCTAGTTGATCAATTGTATCCGCTATTGAGTTTAAGATTAAAAGTCAACTCCTAGTTGATCAATTGTGTCCACTATTGTGTTTAAGATCAAAAGTCAACTTATATTTGATCAATTGTGTCTAATATTAAGTTTAAGTGTAAAGTCAACTCCTATTTGATCAATTGTGTCCATTAATGAGTTAAAGATCAAAAATCAATTCGTAATTGATTAATTATGTCCACTATTGAGTTTAAGATCAAAAGTCAACTCCAAATTGATCATTTGTATCCACAATTGAGTGTGAGATTAAAAGTCAAGTTCTAGTTGATCAATTGTGTCCTCTATTGAGTTTAAGATCAATAGTCAACTCCTAGTTGATCAATTGTGTCCATTACTGTGTTAAAAATCAAAAGTCAACTCCTAGTTGATCAATTGTGCCCACTATTGAGGTTAAGATCACAAGTAAACTCCTAGTTGATCAATTGTGTCCGCTATCGAGTGTAAGATTAAAAATCAACTCATAGTTGATAAATTGTGTCCACTGTTGTGTTCAAGATCAAAAGTCAACTCGTGTTTGATCAATTGTATCTACTATTGAGTTTAAGTGCAAAGTCAACTCCTATTTGATCAATTATGTCCACTAATGTGTTTAAGATCAAAAGTCAACTCATATTTGATCAATTGTGTTTACTATTGAGTTTAACTGCTTAGTCAACTCCTCTTTGATCTATTGTGTCCACTAATGAGTTTAAGATCAAAAGTCAAATCCTAGTTGATCATTTGTATCTACTATTGAATTTTAGATCAAAAGTCAACTCCTAGTTGATCGATTGTGTCCACTATTGAGTTTAAGATCAAGAGTCAACTCCTAGTTGATCATTTGTATCCACAATTGAGTTTAAGATCAAAAGTCAACTTCTATTTTATCAATTGTGTCCGCTATCGAGTTTTAGATCAAAAGTCAACTCCTGGTTGATCAATTATGTCAACTATTGTGTTTAAGATCAAAAGTCAACTCATATTTGATCAATTGTGTCTACTATTAAGTGAAGTGCAAAGTCAACTCCTATTTGATCAATTGTGTCCACTAATGAGTTTAAGTTCAAAAGTCAATTCCTAGTTGATCAATTGTGTCCACTATTGAGTTTAAGATCAAAAGTCAACTCCTAATTGATCATTTGTATCCATTATTGAGTGTGAGATCAAAATTCAATTCTTAGTTGATCAATTGTGTTCACTATTGAGTTTAAGATTAAAAGTCAACTCCTAGTTAATCAATTGTTTCCACTATTGTGTTTAAAATCAAAAGTCAACTCCTAGTTGATCAATTGTGTCCACTACTGTGTTTAAGATTAAAAGTCAACTCATATTTGATCAAAAGTGTCAACTATTAAGTTTAAGATTAAAAGTCAACTCCTAGTTGATCAATTGTGTCCACTATTGTGTTTAAGATCAAAAGTCAACTTATATTTGATCAATTGTGTCTACTATTATGTTTAAGTGTAAAGTCAACTCCTATTTGATCAATTGTGTCCACTAATGAGTTTAAGATCAAAAATCACCTCCTAATTGATCCATTGTGTCCACTATTGAGTTTAAGATCAAAAGGCAATTCCTAGTTGATCATTTGTATCCACTATTGAGTGTGAGATCAAAAGTCAATTCCTAGTTGATCAATTGTGTCCACTATTGAGTTTAAGATCAAAGTCAACTCCTAGTTTATCAATAGCGTCCACTATTGTGTTTAAGATCAAAAGTCAACTCCTAGTTGATCAAGTGTGTCCACTATTGAGGTTAAGATCAAGAGTCAACTCCTAGTTGATCAACTGTGTCTACTATTGAGGTTAAGATCAAAAGTCAACTCCTAGTTGATCATTTGTATCCACTTGAGTTCAAGCTCAAATGTCAACTCCTATTTCATCAATTATATCTACTATTGAGTTTAAGATCAAAAGTCGACTCCTATTTGATCAATTGTGTCCACTATTGAGTTTAAAATCAAAAGTCAACTCATATTTGGTCATAATGTGCCTACTATTGATTTTATGTGCAAAGTCAACTCCAATTTGGTCATAATGGTCCTGACGTGGGAAAATTAGGTCGTTGAACTAATCCTCCTAAGCCAAACAAAATTTATAAACACTTAACAAACCTAAATACAAGTATAGAGGTAAGTCAAGGGTCGAACCCAAAGGAACGGTAATGTCTAAGTGCTTCCAATTATGTGCCTAAGCTAGGTCGAAGACAAAGGGTAAAAGAGGACACTAACAACTACTAAGACAAGGAAACCAGACAAATAAAATGCTAGGGATTAGGATTCACTTATATTAGCAACGAACAATGCAAATTGGTTTAGGAAGTTGACTAAGTCAAGCAATGTGAGGGAAGATCAATTATGCAACCAAAAGAGCATATCAAGCTATTCTCCTAGAGGTCTAACTAGCGTCAACTACGATAAACTCTAGCTAGGAAACATCACAAGACACCTCAATCGTGTAAATGCAAGCCACAAATCAATGGTCCGTATCAATGTGAACTTACAATGCAATCTAGTGTGAATAACTAGGGTGATCAAGCCTAAATCAAACACACACATGCACATAATCAATTAACCAATTTAATCACATCATCAACTCCATCAAAATCCCCAATCTACATCAATCCATTACATAATACAAGCTTCACCAAATCCCTAACCAAACAACTACTCTAGAAACATCATCAATTCAACAAACAACTAAAGTAATCAACAATCAACAATCAAGAATCAACAATCAAAAAAGAACAATTACTCTAATCAAACATAAATCATCAAATCATCAAAATCTAAACAAAATCAAACAATCTAAACATGAATACTAAACAAAACAATAAATGAGATATAGTTTAGAAATGCTCATTGATAATAGAGTAGATCTCCAATACAATTGTCACCATTGGATCTTCAATCTCTCAATCACCATTGAAATTCTTCACTTTCTCTCTCTAAAATCTACTCCTAAAACTAACCCCTAAATCTAGAGAGAGAAGCTCTCAACTAAGCTAAGAATATGATCTAATTCTATTATGAAATTTCTTACTACAAAAATAGAAAGAAATAACTATATATACAAAGGAGAAGGTCGGTTTTGACGCCCAAGAATAGACCCACGCAGGTGCGGGCGCTCGGAGGAGAGAGAGAAGTGGGCACGAGACACACCCAGAAAGGTGCGCCCGCACACACCCCATGTGCGGCCGCACACGACATATGTGCGGCCGCACACTCCCCGTGTGCGCCCGCACAAAGCTGGCAGCCTCCTTTCTTCTTCTTCGTCCTAGCTCATGTGGTGCACACATCCTAGATGATGGTGATGGAGGACAAGGTAGGCATGAAAAACTTTTTTGGAATTCTTGGAATATAAGCCATGAAAAGAGCATATACAAGGCCTTGAAGCATGCTCCTTGGATCCCCCTTTGAGTTGAAACTCTATGCACAAGCACTAGGCATGAAAAACAATGAAAGACCATGGAGAGGACGCTCGGGAATCCTTGGACAATCAATCACAACCTACAAATAAAGGATAAAAAGCAAGTAAAAGGGAAAAATAACAAGTAAACTAGAAAATGCACAAAATAGAGAAACTAACCATGAAAAGCATAAAATGAAGAAATTAAGAATAAAACTAAGGAAAACTAAAGAAAAGAGTAATAAAATGAAATGAAATTCATCCAAAAAGAGATCAAATGAGTGCCATAAATGTCACTCATCAAATTCCCCCAAGCTAAACTTTTGCTCGTCCTCGAGCAAAACAAAGCAAGGAAGATCGAGGATGAAAAATTTATTGAAAAATAAAAAGAAAGACTCAAGATAAGAATATACACTAAGACTCACTGTCGTAGGAATCACGGTTGCTTTTAGCTACAACAAGCCCTTTAAACCCCAAAGTCGCCTATGAGGACGAGTGAGGTCTCGTAAGGGTATCCTAAGAGTTTGACCCATAACTCTCATAATAATACAAACAAGGCAAAGCATGAAAACGAAAACAAAATACAAGAAAAGCAAACAAATGTTCATGAAAGGACCTTTGCAAATGTACAAGCACAAGTGGATGCAAATCTTTCTAAACAAGTAAGGGAGTGCACGTTCCAAGATACCCAAGGTTGATTGAAACATAAATATGCTAAGCATAGGAACTAGCTTTCACAATCCACTTTCATCCCAAACGATCTTACCGCGTTCTTCCTAATAGCTTCAAATCGACCTCAAATGAACATCCCAATGATTCCACGAAGGAACCGGAAAAAGAGAATTTTTAGGCTACTCGACATCTTGACTTTTGCATCCCCTCTCCCTATTCCTAAAACTCACATTCCTCTCCACCGATGAATGACTCAACCACTTAGGTCAAAAGGTCTTTCCCTAAGGTTGTAACGTTAAGGCAAAAGGGTGAAGGTAGGCTAAAAATTTGAAATTTGGTGGTTTTCCTAATAGTGAAGCAAAGATTGCGCATTTCTTTACATCAAAACCAAGTAATCACCAAACAAAAACAACAACACCCCCAAGCTTATTCAAAGCTACACTCACAAACATATACACAAAAAGCGTGAGAACGCTTCCCCCCAAGCTTAAATGGAGCATTGTCCTCAATGCTCAAAAAGGGAGAAAACTCACATCAAAATATTTTTTGAATTTTTCATTTTTCACTTTTTTTTCTTTTTCATTTTAATAGTGCTTTGTCCTTGCCTCTTTTAACTTTGGACGGCTTTTTCGATTTTTGCACTTATTTGTCCATGCCTTTTGTAATATAGGACGGCTTTTACTCAAACATTTGCCATTATTCACAAAGAAAATGATATCACAAGCTTGCATTCATAAAAACCAAAACTCCAACTCATCTACCACAAACTCCATCTCAAATGATCATTTTGCGTCACAAAAACCAAGAAAAGAAAGAAAATGAAACAAAAGGTCAAAGAACTAAAAATGTGGCTTGAAAAGAAGGTATAAGGCTCAAATGGTTGCAAGAAGGCAAATGTAAACCCAAAAATAAAGAAAATGAATAAAACTATCCTAAAAATAGAAAAATACCACCCCGAAAAAGGTGCCTTTGTCCTCCCTAAATGGTTCGGTCTCGGATTCAAGATCTATGAGTCAAGTTTCAAGATTAGGTTTGCAAGAAGTCAAGGATCCATGCCGCTCATACAAGTAAGGTAGAAGGCTTGAAAAACATAGAACTCACATGGTTGTAGCAAAAACTCACCATTGGTGTCAAATCGACTATAGGAAGCAACTACCAAACGTGCCACAAACAAGTAGAATCCGGCTTCATGTTCCCACTAGTTCTAACCAACTACCTTAGCATGCTTTATCCTAGAATCAACCATGTGTACTCTCAAACCGTGCACACCACTACCATTTAGGAGAAAAGCATTCAATTATACAAGTCCAAATGTTATTATGTCCAAAGCAAGAACAAAACAAAACACATTGCAAATTTGCCTTGATAGAAACAAAAATCTTTTTGGAGTTTTTCAAAATATAAGAAACATGGAAAAGCATATACAAAGGTGCATAACAAATAAGGATCAACATCCCACCAAACATGATAGAATACCCTCCCCCAAGCTTGAATGAGACTATACACTCAAACATAAATCATATAATCCATGGGAGGGGAAAACAAGGAGATCAATCCATCAAACCAACATATGTCCAACAAGTCATCATCCACTAGAGAAAGAGAAAAGAAGGATATTACTGGATTTGAGGTGGGTGTAAATACCCGCAAATGACCCAATTTTAATCTTTCAAAGCTAATTTCTCAAGAATTAAACCTTGTCTCCATATGCTCGCAAAAATTGGAGTCAACCTTCCTTGATTCTTGATCCAAATCGAAGCACCAAAGTATATCAAGTCATGTACCTAGCAAAAGACACACAAACATTTCCATGAGAGAAAATCTATTCTAAAAAGAAAAGGGAAAATCTAATCTAAAACACGGGTTACTTCCCGAGAAAGGCTTGCTTAAGGTCCAAGCTTGACCGCTCTAGTAAAAATAATTCAATGCACGCAAGAGATTGTCAAATGCACTACTACACATTTCGTAAGAGAGAATGTAGGCAAATGACGGAAGAAAAACGTGCAACAAGATCATTGCACGCAAGTGAGAAGGGAGGTGCCAAAAGAAAGAAGAAGAAGGATCAAAAGGAAAAACAAGAAAATAAGAAGAAGAATAAAAAGGGGGAATAAAAGAATGGAAAGAAAAAGAAAAAGGCAAATCCTCCTCACTAAAATATTTTTGGGTGGCAACATCACCCTCTTCCTCAATTTGAGACAAATGAGCCACATGCAAATTCTCATAGACAAAAGGGTCCCCAATAGGCTCACCAACAAAGGAAGGGAGAAAAATAGGGTAATAGGGGATGTGGTTGAACTTTTGAGAGAAAGGGGTATGAGAAATAGGTAAAGGGTTCGCGACTCCCTCAACACAAGGTCTCACATCGCCAATGAGGGCATGAAAATCAATCATAGAATCCTCAAAAGAAGAACACTCATGATCACCATCTCCCTCAAACATCCAACTCCCAAGAGGAACCACATAATCTCCTCCACTACCTTCATGAACAATAGCTCCTTCAACTTCCTTAAAGCCTAAAGTCTCAAAACTATGCATGAATGGAGGCAAATTCACTTCAAATTCATCTCTCTCCCATGAAGCTTTCTTAATCAACTTGTTTAAAAGGCTATGGCTATTCCTTATGCACTCAATAAACACATTTGACATAACCTCAAACGAGTCCAAATACTCATGGATAGAAGAGTCACATTCATACATTTGAGATTCATCACAATGGGTGGGTGCGTTGGGATTTTCCAATTCAACACTCTCTTCTTTCTCAACTCCTTCACCATCACTCATATGCTCACCAAAGGTATCCTCACACACTCTTGGTTGCTCAAAATCACCATCATCATCCTCAACACACACATTGGATTTTTTATTTTCACACACAAGCATCAAAGATGACAACTGGCTTTCTAGCTCTTCATTTCTCCTTCTTCCCTCTTCTAGACGCTCCTCACTCTTTTTCATCATCTCCAATTGACTTCTCAAACAATTAAGAGTTGACTCCTTTCTAGGCCCAAGATCATCACTAAGCTCAACATGCCTAATTTGAGTTTCCAAGGTAGCAATAAGAGATTCAAAAGGTGTAGAAGATTGAGGCTCAACAAAAGAAGAAGAAGTACAACCAAGATTGGAAGAATCAACATTGAAATCATGAGCATGTACATCACATTGGGGGGTGGGGGAAAAATCAAGAACGTGAGATTCATCATCAAGGGAACGAAGCACATCACAAGATGGCATGGTAAATAATGAAGAATATTGAAACACACCATTAGCATCAACTTGAGCATGTACTTCATCATCATGAACAAAAGGGGAAATAGAGTTGAAATCATGTGTTCTAGGTTCACTAATGGGATCATGTGACAAATCATGGGAAATCATGCTAACATTAGAAGAATCAAGACATTGCACATCAATATTAGGAACATGATTATCCCTATCATAGGCATCCCTAGCAAACCAAATATAAAAATCCCAAGCATCATCAATTGACAATGCTCTAAATTCACCATTGTGCATGCATTCAACTTCATCCCTAGTTTGCTCATTCAAACCAAAATAACAAATCTCACAAGCCTCCCAAAGGCTACTGCAATTACAATCAAGAAATCCCTCTAGTCTATTAAAATATTCACAAAAAGGCTCATTGTCAAACTGAGGAAATGAGAGACATGCCATTTTTATATAAAGCAAACAAAAGAAATCAAATAAAAGAAAACTATAAACAAAGACCTAGACTCAAGCAATCAAAAACACTCAAACATAGACACCGTTCCCCGGCAACGGCGCCATTTTGACGTGGGAAAATTAGGTCGTTGAACTAATCCTCCTAAGCCAAACAAAATTTATAAACACTTAACAAACCTAAATACAAGTATAGAGGTAAGTCAAGGGTCGAACCCAAAGGAACGGTAATGTCTAAGTGCTTCCAATTATGTGCCTAAGCTAGGTCGAAGACAAAGGGTAAAAGAGGACACTAACAACTACTAAGACAAGGAAACCAGACAAATAAAATGCTAGGGATTAGGATTCACTTATATTAGCAACGAACAATGCAAATTGGTTTAGGAAGTTGACTAAGTCAAGCAATGTGAGGGAAGATCAATTATGCAACCAAAAGAGCATATCAAGCTATTCTCCTAGAGGTCTAACTAGCGTCAACTACGATAAACTCTAGCTAGGAAACATCACAAGACACCTCAATCGTGTAAATGCAAGCCACAAATCAATGGTCCGTATCAATGTGAACTTACAATGCAATCTAGTGTGAATAACTAGGGTGATCAAGCCTAAATCAAACACACACATGCACATAATCAATTAACCAATTTAATCACATCATCAACTCCATCAAAATCCCCAATCTACATCAATCCATTACATAATACAAGCTTCACCAAATCCCTAACCAAACAACTACTCTAGAAACATCATCAATTCAACAAACAACTAAAGTAATCAACAATCAACAATCAAGAATCAACAATCAAAAAAGAACAATTACTCTAATCAAACATCAATCATCAAATCATCAAAATCTAAACAAAATCAAACAATCTAAACATGAATACTAAACAAAACAATAAATGAGATAGAGTTTAGAAATGCTCATTGATAATAGAGTAGATCTCCAATACAATTGTCACCATTAGATCTTCAATCTCTCAATCACCATTGAAATTCTTCACTTTCTCTCTCTAAAATCTACTCCTAAAACTAACCCCTAAATCTAGAGAGAGAAGCTCTCAACTAAGCTAAGAATATGATCTAATTCTATTATGAAATTTCTTACTACAAAAATAGAAGGAAATAACTATATATACAAAGGAGAAGGTCGGTTTTGACGCCCAAGAATAGACCCACGCAGGTGCGGGCGCTCGGAGGAGAGAGAGAAGTGCGCACGGGACACACCCAGAAAGGTGCGCCCGCACACACCCCATGTGCGGCCGCACACGACATATGTGCGGCCGCACACTCCCCGTGTGCGCCCGCACAAAGCTGGCATCCTCCTTTCTTCTTCTTCGTCCTAGCTCATGTGGTGCACACATCCTAGATGATGGTGATGGAGGACAAGGTAGGCAGCAACTTTCTTGGAATTCTTGAAGAATATAAGCCATGAAAAGAGCATATACAAGGCCTTGAAGCATGCTCCTTGGATCCCCCTTTGAGTTGAAACTCTATGCACAAGCACTAGGCATGAAAAACAATGAAAGACCATGGAGAGGAAGCTCGGGAATCCTTGGACAATCAATCACAACCTACAAATAAAGGATAAAAAGCAAGTAAAAGGGAAAAATAACAAGTAAACTAGAAAATGCACAAAATAGAGAAACTAACCATGAAAAGCATAAAATGAAGAAATTAAGAATAAAACTAAGGAAAACTAAAGAAAAGAGTAATAAAATGAAATGAAATTCATCCAAAAAGAGATCAAAGGAGTGCCATAAATGTCACTCATCAGTTCCTACTATTGATTTTAAGTGCAAAGTCAACTCCTACTCGATCGATTGATTACATTGAGTTTAACTGCAAAGTCAAGTCAACTCCAATTTGATCACTTACTTCTATTAAATTTAAACTTAAAGTCAACTCTACTTTTATCACTTGCTTCTATTGTGTTGTCAACTCTAGGTTCATCACTTTCTTCTATTAAGTTCAGTCAATTGCAGTTTCATCACTTGCTTCTATTAAGTTTAGTCAACTCCAGTTTGATCAGTTGCTTCTATTGAGTTTAGAGGCAAAGTCAACTCCTAGTTTTCGATCAGTTGCTCCTATTGTGTTTAAAGGCTAAGTCAACTCTGGTTTTATCTAATGCTTCTATTGAAACTCCAGTTTGATCAGTTGGTTGTATTGAGTTTAAAGGAAAAGTCACAACTCCTAAAACAACAATTAACTCTAATGTGGAATCCAATTAGCATCCCTAATTTCAGTTCTAATTTGAAAGTCAAATTCTGCTATTGAGTGTGTTGAACGTGAACTCTTCATGAATTGAATTGCTTGACTATTTGAAGTACTTTAACCTTGATTAGATCAAAAAGGATATTTACTGAACTTAATAGAATTGGATTACGAGAGTAGAATAATCATAAACTGAGTTAATATGAAATAAAATGTCATGTAAAATATTTGAACAGAGATATGTCGAATCTTGTCTGATTTTATAAATTGTTATTCCGTGATACGTAAATTTACTGAATGTAAGTTGTTATAACCAATTATATTTAGTACAATTAATGCGGTGAATTGGTTATAGCTTAATTTGGTAAATTCAGTTCACTTAAAATTAAGCTATAACCAAGTTTAATGTTTAAAATTAAGACATAACCATTTTTAATTAATTGATAGCTTCAAATGAGAAGAAACTGACAACTGAACAAAGACATGATGGGCTCCACTAATCGAGGTCTGCCTTTATCCATGTGACCAATGTTCTTTTTTGACAGTCGTAACATCGCGGGTGTCATGTGTATTGATATGTCCAATTTTTATAGTATTTTACCCCCGTCTCTTGGTCATAATTAATAGTGTTTTTGGCTCATTAGGGCCAAATTTATTACTAATATGTGTTTTCTAGTGTTTTCGTAGTTTTGGTAAAGTTTTGTAGGGAATTGCACCTTTGGAGTATTTTCCCGGGATTTTATGGAGCAACTACGAGCATTGGAGGAGCACGACCATCTTTCGTAGCCCAAGATCGGTTAGAGTAATCAAACCAGTGATTAAGGGCTCGACTTTTGTGAAGACGAGGCATTTGGACCAAGTATTCAAGCCCCAAGGAGGATATTTGGTTTGGGCCAAGTTAATAGCCCAAACGAAGAAGTCCAAGATGCTCAATCAAGTTGCAAATTATAACATTCACCATAGTGCATGTTAGACTGTGTGCACCACCAGTAATAAGATGCCACGTATTTTATAATTTGTCATCAACTCATCACTACCAACATTTATCTCTCAGTATTTTCTCTCTCCTCTCTTCTCGTCCCTCACACTTTCTTAATTTCTGATTACTCACTCATCTATCTTCTCTCTCCTCTATTTTTCTCTCTCTTAAATTCATTCATTATTTTTTTTGGATTTAATTTCTTCATCATTTCATCACCATAGATCAAGATCCTTCATCTCTTTATCTTACAATTCACAATTTCTAGCTAATTTCTCTCACCTCTATTTTTTTTTCTTCTTAAATTCATTCATTGTTGTTGATTTAATTCCTTCATCACCATTGTTGATCACCATATATTAATTTCAAAATTCGTTTTCTTCAACCTTCAATTTGAAGCTTTGTTTATGGAGTTTATACAAAGAAGTGAAGTTTAAAATGGCGGATTTGACGAGGAGAAGGTGTTTAAGACGACGGAGATGATTATTTTCCAATGAGATTCCGTCTAAATCACTATGGCTAGGTTTGAATTTCGAAATAGGTAACTTTCATATTATTTTGATTTTTTTTGTTAGTAATATTTGTGTATTCTATTATTAACAGATCTGTTTTTTGTTATATTTGGGTATTTTGAACATTTTAAGTTAAAAATATGAACATATGATACGTATCCTATAAATATGTATTTTTACTGACATATATTCTTGGATTTATGAGCATCTTAATTATAATTTTGAACGTGTGATACATTTCTTATGAACTTTTTTTAGATCTATTTATTGTGTAATCGTTTTTAAAAAAATTGGTATTCTATACTTTATAATTTATATAACTAAACATTTGATTCTTTGCATATGAAAATTTATTTTGTTTTTTATTATGAATTTTTAAAACATTTTTATGTTTTGTAATTATGAACCTATTATGTAATATATTTGAACATGTATATGTTTCTTTTTATGAACAATTGACTTAGATTGATTATTTGAAAAATATTCATATATTTGATGTTATTTAAGTTGTTGAAAGTGTGTTGAATTTTATTTTTGATTTAAATTGCTAATTTTTTTTTTTTTGATGATTTTCAGTTTCATTATAATTTAATTGTTGAATTGATACTTTAATTTGTTATTTATGAATAACATTTGTTTATATCATGTATTTGAACATTTTGTTCATATAATTTGAGTAAGCACTTTTCATTGTATTTATTATCAAAATTGTTATTAGTAGTATCATATTATGAACATTGTTTCTATTTTTATGAACATTTAGGTTACTTTAATGAATCTTTTCGTTTTACATAATTCTCTGAGTATTTATATATGCTTTTTAGAAAATAATTGTAAAAGTAATTATGAATATTTTTTTCTAGTATTTGAACTTTGTTGTTTTATTTTTGAACTCCAGTAATGATTATTATGAACTGTGTTTGTTTATTGCAGTTAGAACGTATGAAGTTTCTTATAAGGAAAGTCTAAAGGATGAGCAGCATTCCGAGCAGTGTCTTCGGGTCAAGAAGTTTTTGAAGGGTGTTTAGTGGTTTGTGGTTGGGGTTCAAAAGTTTATGTAAGGTGTTCAGTGGTTTGTGGTTAGGGTTTAAAAATTTTTGTAGAGGTTTCAAAGGTTTTGTAGGGTGCTCAGTGGTTTGTGGTTGGGGTTCAAAAGTTTTTGTAGGGGGTTCATAAGTTTTGGTTAGGTGTTCAATGGTTGGGGTTCATAAGTTTTTATAGGGTGTTCAGTGGTTTGTGGTTGGGGTTCAGAAGTTTTTGTACGGGGTTCATAAGTTTTTGTACGGGGTTCAGAGGTTTTTGTAGGGTGTTCAGTAGTTTGTGGTCGGGGTTCAGTGATTTTTGAAGGTGGTCAAAATGTTTTCGAAAGGTGTTCAGTGATTTGTAATTTGGGTTCGGAAGTTTTTGTAGGGGGGTCAAAGGTTTTTGAGGTGGTTCAGTGTTTTCTAGTGGATTATCATAAAATTTTAGGGGCTTATCATAAGTTTATGGGGGCTTTTGTGTTGGTTCTGGTGTCTTATCAGAAGTTTCTATAGGATGTTCAGAAGTGTTCATTAGTTGATCTATAATTAAATATTAAGCAACAAAAGAAGGAAATACACAACATCCAAATAAATTGTTATTTCATACCAAAATACTTGATAAAAGTTATACACAAATTATTACTTCATACACCAGTATCATCACATATATATATGGAAATCAAAGACAACGTACATGGATATAAAACGGGAAATTTATGAACAAAAAAATGAAGGTAATGGATATGGAACGATTAAAATCAGATTTGCTAATTTTATTGCACAATCCACCAAAATTGGTCAAAAAGCTCCCAAAAAATAAAAATCAGCAAATATCCATTTTTTTCTAACAAAATACAAGAAACTTTATGTTAAAGTAAATACAAAAGTAGATTTTTCCCTATTGAGCTTCTAGTAATTTAAAGGTAAAATAAGGGAAAATCAAAATTGTCAACAATGAGGGAAAAAATAATCTTTAAAAAAAAAAAAAAAAAAAGGAGAGAGAAAAATCGAAAATGGTTGTTTAAATTAGAGGTAGAAAAAAGGAGAATATCAAAATTCAATGGTGAAGACAAAAGAAAAAAAAGGTTGGGCTACAATCTGTTGGACGTGGGCTTAAATCTATTGGATGTGAAATTCAATTGGGTTGGGCAGCAGATTGGGCCTGGTGCACCTAGAGGTAGGTGCACCATGGTGTATGTAATACTAATTGGGTGCAAGGCCCTCCGCCCGAAGGCACGCCCGATCGGGCAGAGAAGACGAAGACCGCAACACCCCTTGGCCCGGAGTCGCGCTCGATCGGGTGCGAGAGAAGAGAAGCCCCGAAGTAAAAATGCGGGCCCGATCGGGCGGTGTGGCGCCCGATCAACTTTGTTTTAGCGTCGTTTTAAGTTTGTTTAAACTTAGGATTCTCTATTTAGTATAAGTACGTTTTTGTTAAGCGAATTTAGTATTCTTTTTTCCTTACTCTTACTCTTTCTCTCTCTGTTTCTTTCTAACTTGTCTCTCTCCTCTTAAAACTTTTAGTACTAGTTTCTCTCTCTATAACTCTTGGTCTAATTCCATCTCTTGTTCCCTTTAACTTTGGTAACGATTTCTTCTCCCTTAATCTCAGTTATCTATTTTATTTCTTTCACTATGACTTGTTTAATTGCTTTGGTTAGTTTAGATTTAATTATGTGTGAGTAGTTCTCTTTCTAGGGTTTGTGGGGATCCATAAATAATATGAAGGAGTAATTTATTATTATTGATTGTCAATGCTTGATATTAATTTCCTATTATTGATTGATTTAATGCTATGCGGTTAAATTTGGCCAGATTTAATTTGTATGAGTTTAGCATTTTTGATTCGAGATTCTAGAGATGAGAATTGATATTTAGGCTTAGTTTCAATAGGCAGATTAATTTATAAATGGTTAAGTCGAGATTCGAGAGATGAGATTTAATACCGGTAGATTAATTTTGTGATTGTTATACGTAGCGAAAGCCCTTTATGATCAGGTTAATTGATGCATTGATGATTGATTATTATTGATTATTGACATTGCATGATAATTTCTTATTGAATTGTTTTAATACTTTACATCGGATTATGAATCGAGAATATTTGATTTGTTTGTAAAAAGTATAGCAATATTAAATTGAAGAATCGAGCAGATGTTAATTTAATATTAAAGGCTATCTACAATAAGGACTTAGATTTAGTAAATTGCGAGAGCCTGTTAAATCTATGTTGATTAGTAAATTACGAGAGCCTGTTAATCATGTTATTTATGCAATGTTAATTGTTGATTATTATGTTTTACCCTAGAGTATTATTTATTGGTGAACCTATGCCCTACGTCTTTAATTCATTGATTTTTCTCTATCCTTTACTCTTCCCTACTTTTACTCTTCGTAGTTTAGTTTCCCTATTATAACAATAATTGGTTACCTTAATAATTTAGTTTGTATTAATTAATTAGGAATATAAAGACTTGTTTCCTTGTGGATTCGACCCTACTTCCCTATCTAATTTAGTTAGAGGACTTAGGTAATTACTTCTGATTAGGTGATACGAGTTTAGCCTGTCAAAATTTGGCGCTGTTGCCGGGGAAACGGTTTTATTTTTTTCTAATTGTTTTTGTAGTTTAGATTATTTTCTTCTGTCCTAGAGAACGTAAGTTCTTTGGGACAATTCTCATATTTGTCGTCTAGTTCTTTGTTTATGCCTAGGTGTTCTAGATCAGGTTACATTCCTTTCGATCCTTAGATCGAGCGCTCATTCCATAAGCAAAAGAATTTATACAGGCAAATACTGGCAAGTTCCGGTGGTGATATTCCTAGAGACCCTCCATCCTAATCCAGTTATTCGGAAACATCTTCAGAACTAGAATTAGAGATGACAGGAGAACCGCCTAAGAAGCTTAACGATTATTCGCAGTCGTCTTTTTCCTTTCTCTTTAAGTGGAAAAGCTAAATTATTGTTTAATGGTTTAAATAGAACTGCACTTGGTATTACTAACTGGGAAACTCTTGTGTTAAATTTTTATAATAAATATTACCCTGCAGAGAGAACAGCTTTATTGAGAAGCGCAAATCAAAATTTTTCCCAAGAACCGAATGAAACATTATATGATGCTTAGGAAAGATTTAAAGATCTGCAAAGAGATTACCCCCATCACTATTTAGCACAATGGCAGTAAATACAAGCTTTTTACAATGGGATTGGAAATTCATCTAGAAAAACAATTCTGGATTCTGCAGCTAGTGGGAGGTTTATGAACCTTAATGTTGATGATGCAGGTCAAGTTATCAAAGATATGACAATCCATAATTCCCAATATGGGAATCTAAGAGGTTTTGCAAATAAGGGAAAGCACCACGTTGATTCAGTATCCTTTTTGCAAGCTCAATTGACCTCTATTTGTCAGAAATTGGATAATCTTAGTATTGCTAATTCTAATGTAGCTAATGTTTCTGCAATTAATAGTAATTCTAACGATGCTTTTTGTGAAAATTATGGTATTGTAGGTCATTGGGAACAGGAGTGTAGGAGTTCCATGGAGCAGGTTAACGTTTTTCAATCCATTAAGCAGAATAACACATACTCCAACACCTATAAACCTGGGTAATGAGATCATCCATACCTTTCCTACTGGAGCACCAATGTACAAAACCCTTCACCTCCACCTCCACAACAAGCTCAACCACAACCACAACAGAAATATTACCATCCCAACTCTGGCCAGAATTCCCAACCACAAACTCCTCCACCTACTGATCCTTCTTTGTCAAAAATAAGAGCAATTTTAGGTAGTATGCAAAAGCACATGGAGAGTAGAGATGCGCAAATTGATTAGATCCTAGCCCATAATAAAATCATAGATAGTAAAATTGCGCAAATTTCTTCTACTCTGCAAACCCGCCAGCAGGGAACCCTGCCATCGCAACTAGTACAGGCAACAGATCAGGCTTTTACAATTACCCTCCGGAGTGGTTCACTCTACGATGGGCCTCCTAAGCCCAAAGATGATGAACCAATTTTAACAGAAATTGCTAATCCTGGTTCCATTATACCAAATGATATGAATCCTAGCCCTGCAGGGCTACATGGTAGTACTAATATTTCATATGTTACATTGCAGGGTAAATCTCCAGGGAAGGTTGTAACTCAAGAAAAGAGTAATAATGTTCAACAACCAACTATTAAACTACCATTCCCTAATCGACATTTGATGACTAAAGTGGATAAGCAGTTTGGTAAGTTTCTAGAGATGGTGAAAGATTTGCAGGTAACTGTTCCCTTTACAAAGTTAATTACACAGAATCCTGCTTATGCAAAATTTATGAAAGATTAGTGAGGTAGAGACTGTCGCTCTTACTGCAGAATGTAGTGCCATACTACAAAATAATTTTCCACCTAAACTAAAAGATCCGTGTAGTTTTTCTATCCCTTGTCATATTGGCACTCTTAAGATTGATAGTGCATTATGTGATCTGGATGCTAGTGTTAGTGTCATGCCTTTTTCTGTGTATTCCAAGCTTAATACGGGTAAATTAAAATCTACTAATATTACTCTGCAAATGGCCGATCATTCATTTATATACCCTTTAGGTGTCTTAGAGGATGTGCCTTTTAGAGTAGGTAAATTTTATATACTTGTTGACTTTGTTGTTCTTGACATGGATGAGGATTTGCAAACTTATATTATTTTGGGTAGACCATTCGTTAATACTGCAAGAACAATTATAGATGTACAAGGTGGTAAATTGACAATTTTAGTAGGGGATGACAATATTGTTTTTAACTTGAATAACGCCCCCAAAAGCCCCATGACAAAGGAGAAGTGTTTTATCATTTATGTAGTTAAAATTAATTGTTCTAATGAGCCCCAAGCTCTTGTTAAAGATCCCTTGGTGGCGGTATCTTGTGTTTCATCTTCTACAGGTAGAAAGAAGACATGTAAGGAAGAAGTAGATGCAATAGAACGAGCTTTGTATTGTGAAAGGCTTGGTTTTGATGATGAGGATGAGGAGCAAGGTGAACAGGTTGCGATAATTGAGCCCTACATAAGAGTACCACATGATCGAGTGGTAATAACTCAGTCGGATGGGGAAAAAAGGCAATCTAAGCCTAAGGAGGTGCCCCTTGCAACTAATGATAAATAGCCCCCAGAACAAGTTACGGAGGATCCGCCCGACCGGGCAAAGCCGCACCTGATCGGGCGCGAGAAGAAGAAAGATTGCGGCCTTAAATTCGCCCGATCGGGCGGGAGAAGAGGTCCGTATACGACAAATTTTTCCCTGCTGGGCGAGATGGAGCCCGACCGGGCGCGTGAAGGAACTTTATCAAGGACACAAAAGCGATTTATGTGCTTATTATTGCCCAATTAGGCGACCGGCCGCCCGATCGGGCACGCCATATACCCCCCTTTACCGCTTTATTTTTTCTTTTTCTTTTTCTTTTTCGTTATTTTTTCTTTTTTATCTTTTCCCTTTTTGCCTTGTCTCTTTCTTGAAACCAGATGACGTGTAGCCATGCTAGGCTAATTCCTGAGCCAATGAAGACATTGTCTGATTCTTGATGAGTGACATTTATGGCATTCATTTGATCTCTTTTTGGATGAATTTCATTTCATTTTATTACTCTTTTCTTTAGTTTTCCTTAGTTTTATTCTTATTTTCTTCATTTTATGCCTTTTGTAGTTAGTTTCTCTATTTTGTGCATTTTCTAGTTTACTTGTTGTTTTTCCCTTTTATTTGCTTTTTCTCCTTTGTTTGTAGGTTATGATTGATTGTCCAAGAATTCCTGAGCTTCCTCTCCATGGTTTTTCATTGCTTTTCATGCCTAATGCTTGTGCAAAGAGTTTCAAGTCAAAGGGGGATCCAAGGAGCATGCTTCAAGACCTTGTCCATGCTCCTTTCATGGCTTATATTCTTCAAGAATTCCAAGGAAGTTGTTGCCTACCTTGTCCTCCATCACCATCATCTAGGATGTGTGCACCACATGAGCTAGGACGAAGAGAAGAGAGGAGCTATACCCAGTTTGGTGCGGGCGCACTCAGGGAGTGTGCGGCCGCACACCTGGTGCGTGCGGGCGCACCTTTCTTGGTGTGTTTCCCGTGCGCGCCACTCTCTCTCCTATGTGCGACCGCACCAGCATGGGTCTATTTTTGGGCGTCAATACCGACCTCCTCTTTGTATATATAGTTATTTCCTTCTATTTTTGGAGAAGTTTTTCATTAAGAATTCATTAAGCAAATTAGATCTTAGTTTTTTTATTAGAGTTTTAGAGAGAGAAACTCAAGGATTGAAGAGAGAGAAACTCATGGTTTTTGGTTGATTGTTCAAGAATTCTTCATTGTAATTGATCTTTTGATCAAAGTTTGTAAGGATCTTCATCTTTGATTTCAATATAAGTTTGATTTTAGTTGATTTCATTTGTTTTCCATATTATTGTTGATTGATTGAAGTTTGTTTGATGTTTGATAGAAGTTTGATTGATTGTTGATTGATTGTTGATTTGATCTTTGATTTCAAATATGTTGATGATGAAATTGATGATTAGTGTAGTTTTGATCTTAATTTCCATGGCTAGTGAGTAGTTTTCTAGCTAGGGAAATGGTGAAGCATGTTTGAGTGATGGATTAGAGTAATTTGGGGATAATTAATGGAGTTGATGATATGATTAAACTTGGTTGATAATTCATGTGCATGTGTGTAATTGATTGAAGCTTGGCCATCTTTAATTGTTGCACTAGATTGCATTGTAAGCTTGCTATGATACGGACCATTGATTAGTAACTTGCAATTTCTCGATTGAGGTATCTTGTGACGTTTCCTAGGTAGTGTTTAGCGTAGTTGGCGCTAGTTAGACCTCTAGGAGAATTATCTTGATATGCTCTTTTGGATACATGTTTGATCTTCCTTCATATCACTTGACTTAGTTGGTTTGACCTCCCAAATTACCATTCTCCATTACAATTACATGTGGATCCATTCCCCTAGTGTCTTTTATATTGATTTTATACAAGTTCAATTGCATCAATTAGTTCTAGCTCTAGTTTCTACCATAAACCCCGCATTTGACTTCGGAGTAGCTTGACTTAGGCAATATACATTCAACTTCCATTCCTTTGGGTTCGACCTCGACTTACCACTACACTTCCATAGGGGTTTGTTGAGTTATAAATATTGTTTGATTGGGTGGGGTGGTAGCCCAACGACCTACCGTTCCTCCTCCCATCAAAATGGCGCCGTTGCCGGGGAACGGTGCTTTGAGTGCATATTGTTGTTGAGTCTATTCCACTTTATTTGCAAAATACAAAAAGATTTTACACTTTAGGCTACACTTGTAGCCGTACTGCTAATATTTTCTTTGAGTTTTGTATGCATAGGTCCCGAGATCGTTCAATTGTTCCCTTTGATCCGGAGATTGAAAGAACTCTCTCAACGAGGAGAGTAGCAAACAAGACATTGGATTATAGTTCTTCAAGAGAAGAAGAGATTGAACAAGAGCAAGTCATGGGAGAACATCCGAGAGTGGCCTTGAAGGAATTGGGAGTGCCCGGTGCATATAGGTTTGAGAGCGGCATAACTCCACCTACAACACCGGCAAACGATTTTGAAATTCGGCCGGTAATGATCACCCTAATTGAGAGGAGACAATATAGTGAGGCTAAGAATGAGAGCCCATTGAACCATCTTAAGGAGTTTGAAAAATATTGCAAAAAAATCAAGGTCAATGGAGTGTCTCAAGAGTTTATCCGCCTTAAGTTGTTCCCTTTTCTCTCTCATAGGAAGATCTTTAGAATGGCTAGACAAAGAGGTGAAGCCCAATTCATTGAGAACGTGGGATGATGTAACTAAAGCTTTTTTGTCCCGTTTCTATCCTCAAAAGAAAACGGCGGAGGCAAGGGCTTTAATTCAAGGGTTCAAGCAAAAGCCAAATGAGAGTCTCTATGAAGCATGGGAAAGATTCAAGGAGTATCAAAGAGAATGTCCTCACCACGGAATTCCAACATACCAAGTGATCTAAATCTTCTATGGTGGTTTGAGTCCTCAAGGCAAGTCATGCCTTGATGGAGGGGCCGGTGGTCCTATCATGAACAAGACCGAAGAAGAAGTTGTGGACATTATAGAGGATGTGGTGACTTACTATAGAGATTGGCAAGATGGGGAAAGAGATTCTTCAAGCAAGCAATCTTCATTGTATTCGGTGGACCATCTCAATGCCATCAACAATCTTTCCTCTCAAATGACAAACTTGGGAAAGGAGGTGACCGCAATCAAAGCCAAGTTGGAGAGTGTTTCTTCCTCTTCTCAAGCTTCAAATCTTCCCTCCCAATTTAAGGGGAGAGGTACTTCTTCTAACTCTCAAACCCCTCCCACTTCACATAATATGCCTATGGGATGTTTGTTTTGTGATGCATGTGGATCATATGATCATGACTCTAGCAATTGCAATAATGAATGTGTTGATGAGTTTGATAACAATGAGTGTGAGCATGTGAATTTTGTGTCAAACAACAATGTTCAAAGGTTTGATAATCAAAGAGGCCAATGGAATAGGAATTACCAAAACCAAGGCAATTTTGACAACTATAATCATGGTGGTGGTTATAGGAACCAAGGGAATCAAGGTTCTCGTGGTAACCATAATAACCAAAGTTATAGTGGCCAAAATCAAAGCCAAAATTATGGTAATCAAAACCAAAATTATGGTAATCAAAACCAAGGTTATGGAAATCATAACCAAGGTAATGGTAACCATAATCAAGGTGGTGGTAACCATAATCAAGGTTATGGTCAAAATCAAAATAGGGGTACTTGGAACAATCAAGGAAGGGGCAATTTTCAAAACAATGCTCAAAGAGGTCCCCCACCCGGATTTGTTCCAAAGACTCAAGGTGAAAATTCCTATTCACAACCTTCTTCTCCTAGGACTAATTTGGAAGAATTGATTGATAATCAAACCAAGATCATTAACACCTACATGGCGGTTAGTGATAAGAAGTTCAATGAAATGATGACTCACAATAAGATGCTTGAGACTCAAATAACCCAACTAGCAAACACTCTTAAGGATTATACTAGTCCTTCTTCTTTACCTTCCCAAGGTGTTGAACCAAAGAAACCCGTGTATTCTATCACCACTAGTGGTGGGAGTGACCTTAGTGAGGGAGTTTCTTGTTCAATTGAGAGAGAAGATGAGAGTAGTGCTTTGGAGAATGAAGTTGAGAGGGTTGAGTCCAAGGAAGTCTATTGTGAGGATGAGGAAAAAGAAGAAAGTCTTGTTGAAAAGATGTGTGAGGAAGAGAGATTTCCCGATCTACCATACCCCCAAAAATTCTTGAGATTCAAAATGGATGAGCAATTTGGGAAGTTCCTTGAAGTTCTTAAGGAAGTTCATGTTTCCACACCCTCTACCGAGCCAATTCCTGAAATGCCTAAGTACTCCAAGTTTCTTAGGGAGATACTAGAGGAGAAGGAAGATTGTAATGAGGGCAATTCAGTGGAAGGAGGGAAATGTTTTAGTGCTCTTGTCCATGGTGAGCTTCCGGAGAAAATGGAGGATCCAGGAAACTTTTTAATTCCTTGCAAGATTAAGAAAATGATGTTTGAGAATGCTTTATGTGATCTAGGGGCTAGTGTGAGTATCATGCCCTATTCGGTTTTCAAAAGACTTGATCTAGGTGAGCTTCAACAATCCAATATAACTCTTCAATTGGCCGATCGCTCTATTAAGTTTCCTAAGGGGAGAGTTGATGATGTCCCTCTTAAGATTGGAGAGTTTGTTTTTCCCGTAGATTTTGTGGTTTTGGAGATTGAGGAAGATGAACATATTCCAATCATTCTAGGGAGACCTTTCTTAGCTACATCGGGAGCTTTGATAGATGTGAAAGGAGGCCGCATTACTTTGAGATGTGGTAAGCTAGAAGAGAGTTTTAAGTTGAAATCAACGCATGAGTCTCTATCTTGTGTGCAATATATAGCATGTGCTAGTCTTTCTCGTTCTATTGATGATGTATGCATGGTTGATTCTTCTACTAACAATGCTCTTGATAATTTTGATGATGTTTTTGCAAGTTTTGATAGCATGGAGGTTAGTGAAGAAGAAATTGTGATTCCCAAGCTAAAGGATGAGAAGGAAGTTGAGATTCCAAATTGGTTTGAGCTTAATTCTCAAGATGAAGAGAAAGCTTCTATGGTTGTGGATGTTGAAGTTCCATCTACATTGAACAAAAAGCCGAAGAAAAAGGCTCGTGATTCAAAGAAATTGAGAAAAAG
Organism: Chenopodium album; assembly: GCF_948465745.1. Taxonomy (NCBI): domain Eukaryota; kingdom Viridiplantae; phylum Streptophyta; class Magnoliopsida; order Caryophyllales; family Amaranthaceae; genus Chenopodium; species Chenopodium album. The sequence continues at coordinate 21,076,141 of NC_137858.1, read as the reverse complement.
AAAGAAGTTGAGAAAAGAGAAAAATGAATTTGAGAAGAATTTTGTGGAGGTTTCATCAAGCAACAGTGAGAAGTTGCTCAAGATTGAAGAAGATTTTGCTCTTTCAACTACCTTGAAGAAGGTGGTGTTCTTTGACCCTCCATGATTTGGAGGAAGGGTCGAGCTTAGGACCTTAAGCAAGCGCTTCCCGGGAGGCAACCCGGAGATTCTAACTTTTCTTTTTGATTTTTGAGTTTTCTTGTTTTTGTTTCTTTTATTACCTTTTTCTTTTCTTTCACTTTTCTACTTGTTTGGATTTTTAGGATGAATTTTGCGGGATTGGATTTCTTCAAGAATTCATGGTGAATGGAAGGTGTTCGTGGCACATATCATATTTTGATCGATTCTAATCGAAATTTGAGGTAAAAGGGGTAAGAATTTTAGAGAGGTAAGATAGGAAATTCATGTTTTGAAAGTTGGAGGAAATCAATACTTAGTGAATTTTTGTGGTGAGCACATCAATTTTCAACTTTGAGATCTTTAAAAATGATTTTAGCTACTGCCTATGGTGTTCCTCATCTCCATCATGATTCATGTGCGCACCCAAATAGGCAGTAAGTATCAAAGAATAAAAAAAAATAGAAAGAATGAGGAAGCACAGCAAGGTGCGGCCGCACACGCACACTGTGCGGGCGCACACCTTGCGTGTGCGGGCGCACTAACAGCAGGTGCGGCCGCACGTCCTGCGCCGTGCTCTTTATCTTCTTTCTCCTCCTTCTTCTTCTTCATTTCCTCATTCCCCTCATTGTTCTTCACGCTCATCCCCTCTCAAAGCCCTCACTTGTGCGCACCCCTCACTCCCCATTCACCCTCAAAAATCCTTCAATTCCTCACAAAAATCACTCCATTTTCATCAAATTTCACTCACAAACCTTCCTACACTCAAAATTCCTCACAATTTGACCCAAATTTCACTCATTCTCTCTCCTACATTTGGTGACCGAAAATTGGGGCTTTTGTATGGGATTGAAATTGGAGGCTCAAATTTGGTTAATCTTGTATCTTGTATGGTATAATAACTTATCCTTGCTTTAATTTTGTCAATTATATCATAATTTTGCAAAGATTGAAATTTGTATGAGCATGAATAGTGTAGTATGGGTTTTGTGATTTTTGATGCTTGATCTTGATATTGGATGTGATTTTGTGATGTTTGTTGATTGATTTTGCATAACATTGTGTTGTTTGTTGGTTTTGTAGCGATTTTCATCATCTTTGGTTGATAATTTGTGAGTTGGATTTTTGGAAATTGGGTAGTATGTTGTGATTGTTGGTATTGGTCTTTTGGTTGATCTTGGATTGTTTGAAAGGAGTTTTTCTTGGATATTTGGTGTTTTTGATTGGTTTGGAATTGATTTTGGTGGAAGGAAGTGTGAAATTGAGAATTGGTGAATTTGGTAGTAAGTGGTGATTTTGGGTGTGGTGTTCTTGGTTCTTTGGTTTTGCTCTTTGATTATTGTTGGTAACCCTTCTCAAAGCCTCAAACATGTCTAAATACCTAAAGAAACTCACCAAAAAGAGAAAAACCGATGTTATCATCGATGAACCTCGCCCAAGTACTTCTTCAAGGCCTAGCACTTCCTCTAGGCCAAGTACTTCAAACCCCTCTTCCCCTCAAACACGACCACCCACCTCTCTTCCCAAAAAGAAAAATTTCACAAACGAGCAAAAGACCTTCTACTAACAATTGAAGGAAGAGAGAACCCTCAAACAAACCCGCCATTATCTCCAGCGTGACATGGTAAAATTGGGGATAGATGATGATGTGCGGTCTTTGCTCTTGAACCTTCGAATGGGATCTTTCATCAACAATGCCTATCGCACCTACAAGGAGCCAACGTTGGAGTTTTTGGCTACCTTGGAGCTTGTGCCCTTGGGAAGGCAATATCGGGTGTGATTCCAAATATTCAACCATTACTTCGATCATTCCTTGGAAGAGTTCAACGCGGCTTTGGACTTTGATCCCCATGGGGATATCTTGAACGTTGAACACTATATCTTCCCGGAGTACGACCATAACTCTTAGTGGGAAGACATCTCGGGTGGTAATGAATTCATCACCAACAAGGCTAAGATCTCCTCGGTGTACCAACCTTGCCTTAGGGTTGTGCACCGCCTTTTGGGCTATGTGGTGTTCCCCAAGCAAGAGTTGGGGAAGATGAGCAACCTTGAGCTCAAAGTCTTGTGGTTGTCTACTCGCCCGGAGTATGTGGGCCGGTTGAACTTGGGGTACATTTTTGCCAAATATTGTGTTGATCTTCGTGGCCGGAGTACGGGAGAGATCCCATGCGGGGGCATGGTGACTAGGCTCTTGACTCGCCTTCACCTTGATGCATATCTTCCCTTTTGCAAGGAGATTGGAGATAGCACCTCCCTATACCTTGACTTGCAGCAATTGGGTCAAATTCAATTCATCTCCAAGAGCTATAGGGATGGGAGATATGAGTGGTTAAGGAGCAATGAGCATTGGTGCTTTTTGCCTAACCCCGGCTTGACTTCATTGGCCCGGATCGCCGACAATGTGTGGCATGTCCCTAGGTCTTTTCGGCGTCCCAACTTCGACTCCGATGAGGATGATGAAGAGCAACAACAACAACAACAACAACAACAACAACAATAACAACAACAAGTTCCTCAAGAACAACAACAAGAAGGGCAACATGCTTATGAAAATGCCGATTTGAGGGCTCTTAATGAGCAAATGAGTGGATTGAAAATCCATTTGGACGGCATGTATGATCAAGATTTTGGGGCTATCTATGAACAATTGAGAGGTATTCAAGAAATACAATAAGGTATGTTTGCTCAATAACAACAAATCTATGATGCGGAAATAGACCGCGGGAACATTGTTCCCCCGGTTAACTATCCGTACTTCCCGCCCCAACAAGGTCCTCTACATTCGTATGGGCATCCATATTGGTCGAGTCCTTCCGACCCCGATACCGAGCGTCGCTACTACCCGGATGAGCATGGTAACTATGATTACAAGGCTCCGAGTGGTATTGACTATAGGGGTGATCCTAATTACCCCCATGTCCATGACAACCACCCCTACGAACTTACCTTGCCCGATAACTTCACCCCTCTTGCTCCTTGGCAACAAGATCTTTTCAAGGGGCATTATGGGTGGCCCGAGGGGTATACCGGAGGATGGGAGCCTTACCCTCATCCCTTCGATGACCCCGAGCGCAACATTGACCCCAATGGGGCCGGGCAAAGTGGTAGTGGTAGTGGTGGTGGTGATGGTAGTAGTCATTAGTTCCCTTGTGCTTTTTGTACTTTTTGCCTCCATCCCTTATATTTTTTATGCTTGTTTTGTATTGCTTGGGATGTTGAGATGTATTTTTTATCTAGCTTGGGGGAACTAATGCTTTGCTCGGTGACCAATATTTGTTGTTGTGTACATACCTTAGTTGTTTACATGCTTATTTTTGTTCCTCTTGTTTGATTTCCTCTTTTTCTTGATCTCTAGGCTACTTTCCTTGTAGCTAGTATGCTTGCCCGATTTGTTTGGATACTTGTTGTTTGTGATGATGCTTTGCTTGAGATGTTGTTGTTGTGGTTGATCCCTAATATCCAAATCCCTTTAATCCAAAACCCTTTGATCCAAATCCCTTGAATCCAAATCTTGTAGTTTAGTTTAGTTCTTTAGTTAGTTTAGTCTTTCTTGCTTTCTTAGTTTCCTTTCTTTTATTCTTTTTATTCTTTGATTAGTTTAGCTTTTATTTCCCTTAGTTGTATATACTTTTTGCTTAGTTTAGTTTCCTTTTATTTGTTGTTTTCTTTTCTTTGTTTTGAAGTTACTAACTATTTTCTTTGTGTATAGTTTCTTTTATTTTCCTTTTCTCACTTGGTTTCTTGAAGAAGCTTTTGGATATGGAATGCAACGAGGTGGTTTCTACTTGCTTCGTTTATTTTTGCTAAGCTTGGAGCCCGGTGAGATCTTTCTTATTTTTCTCTTTATTTTTCCTTGGTTGCATAGAATAGGATTAGTTTAGGGGAAGTTGAATGGTTCGAGGATGGATGCTTGTTAACACGTAATGTGTTTGGGATCGATGACGATGATGTCGATCGATCACTTGTTTGTCGATTGGGATTCTTATGTGCTTAACTTGCTTTCTAGTCCATTTCATATTATCTCTCCTATTTTCCTTTTCTATGTCTCCATTTCTTTTCTTTTATTTTCTTTTATTTTCCTTTTCTTTTGTTTTCTTTCAGTTTTCTTTTTATTTGTGGTGTGATTTTGAGGCCTTATTTTTCATTTTTCTTTTGAAATGAACTTTGTACATTGGATTTGTCTTTTGCATGATTTTCTTCCTAGGTTGTAAAGGTATGCACGGTTTGAGACTATGTTTGGTTGACTCTAGGATAGGTGTATGCTAGGGTAGTTGGTTTGAACTAGGAGGATCATGAAGCCGGATTCTACTTGTTTGTAGCATGCTTGGTAGTTGCTCCCTATAGTCAATTTGACACCATTAGTGAGTTTTTGCTACATCCTTGTGAGGTTACTTGTTTTTCTAGCCTTCAACATTCTTTGTATGAGCGGCGTGGATCCTTGACTATGCAAACCTAATCTAATAAAGCTTGATGTATGATTCTTAAAACCGAGACCGAACTATCTAGGAAGGACAAAAGCACATTTTTCGGGGTGGTATTTTTCATTTTTGTTATATTTTGTTATTTTCTTTATTTTTGGGTTTACATTTGCCTTCTTGCAACCATTTAAGCCTTATCCCTTCTTTTCAAGTCACATTTTTAGTTCTTTGACCTTTTGTTTCATTTTCTTTCTTTTCTTGGTTTTTGTGAAGCAAAATGATCATTTGAGATGGAGTTTGTGGTAGATGAGTTGGAGTTTTGGTTTTTATGAATGCAAGTTTGTGATATCATTTTCTTTGTGAATAATGGCAAATGTTTGAGAAAAAGCCGTCCTACTTCATAAAAGGCATGGACTAATAAATTGCATAATAGAAAAAGCCGTCCGAATTAAGTAAAAGGCAAGGACATTGCAAATTCAAATAAAAAAAAATTTAAAGTGAGAATTCAAAAATATTTTGATGTATTCTTTTCTCCTTCTAAGCATTGAGGACAATGCTTCATTTTAGCTTGGGGGAGAAGCGTGTACGCTTTTTGTATATATTTCTTTGTGAGTATAGTTTCAAGTAAGCTTGGGGGTGTTGTTTTTGTTTGGTAATTTCTTGATTGTGGTGTTAAGGATTGATCACCCTTTTGCTTCACTTTTTAGGAAAATCACCAAATTTTAAATTTTAGCCTACCTTCACCCTTTATGCCTTACGTTACAACCTTGGGGAAAGACCTTTCGACCTAGATAGTTGAGTCACTATTCGGGGGAGGGCATCATGGGTCATTGCCTAAGGAAAGGGGATGCATAGTCGAGATTGTCGAGTAGCCTAAATATAATTCTTTTTCCGGTTCCTTCGAGGAATCATTGGGATACTCACTAAGGGGAGATTTGAGACTAGTGGGGAGAACGCGGTAAGATTGTTTGGGATGAACGTGGATTGTGATGTCTAGTTCCTATGCCTAGCATACCCTATGTTTCAATCAACCTTAGATATCTTGAAAAGTGCATACCTTTACTACTTGAGAAAGATTTTCATTCATTTGCATTATAGTCTTTATGTGAGTTCATTTCGCAAAGGTTTGCTTTCATTTTCTTTTCTTTTGTTTTCACAGTTTGCCTCATTGATGTTTGGTGTAGAGTTATGAGTCAAACTCTTAGGATACCCTTACGAGACCTCACTCGTCCTCATAGGCGACTTTGGGGTTTAAAGGGCTTGTTGTAGCTAAAAGCAACCGTGATTCCTACGACAGTGAGTCTTAGTGTATATTCTTATCTTGAGTCTTTCTTTTTCATTTTCAATAAATTTTTCATCCTTGATCTTTCTTGCTTTGTTTTGCTCGAGGACGAGCAAAAGTTTAGCTTGGGGGAATTTGATGAGTGACATTTATGGCACTCATTTGATCTCTTTTTGGATGAATTTCATTTCATTTTATTACTCTTTTCTTTAGTTTTCCTTAGTTTTATTCTTATTTTCTTCATTTTATGCTTTTTGTAGTTAGTTTCTCTATTTTGTGCATTTTCTAGTTTACTTGTTGTTTTTCCCTTTTATTTGCTTTTTCTCCTTTGTTTGTAGGTTGTGATTGATTGTCCAAGAATTCCCGAGCTTCCTCTCCATGGTTTTTCATTGCTTTTCATGCCTAATTCTTGTGCAAAGAGTTTCAAGTCAAAGGGGGATCCAAGGAGCATGCTTCAAGACCTTGTCTATGCTCTTTACATGGCTTATATTCTTCAAGAATTCCAAGGAAGTTATTGCCTACCTTGTCCTCCATCACCATCATCTAGGATGTGTGCACCACATGAGCTAGGACGAAGAGAAGAGAGGAGCTATACCCAATTTGGTAAGGGCGCACTCGGGGAGTGTGCGGCCGCACATATGTCGAGTGCGGCCGCACACCTGGTGCGTGCGGGCGCACCTTTCTGGGTGTGTTTCCCGTGTGCGCTACTCTCTCTCCTATGTGCGACCGCACCGGCGTGGGTCTATTTTTGGGCGTCAATACCGACCTCCTCTTTGTATATATAGTTATTTCCTTCTATTTTTGGAGAAGTTTTTCATTAAGAATTCATTAAGCAAATTAGATCTTAGTTTTTTTATTAGAGTTTTAGAGAGAGAAACTCATGGTTTTTTGTTGATTGTTCAAGAATTCTTCATTGTAATTGATCTTTTGATCAAAGTTTGTAAGGATCTTCATCTTTGATTTCAATATAAGTTTGATTTTAGTTGATTTCATTTGTTTTCCATATTATTGTTGATTGATTGAAGTTTGTTTGATGTTTGATAGAAGTTTGATTGATTGTTGATTTGATCTTTAATTTCAAATATGTTGATGATGAAATTGATGATTAGTGTAGTTTTGATCTTAATTTCCATGGCTAGTGAGTAGTTTTCTAGCTAGGGAAATGGTGAAGCATGTTTGAGTGATGGATTAGAGTAATTTGGGGATAATTAATGGAGTTGATGATATGATTAAACTTGGTTGATAATTCATGTGCATGTGTGTAATTGATTGAAGCTTGGCCATCTTTAATTGTTGCACTAGATTGCATTGTAAGCTAGCTATGATACGGACCATTGATTAGTAACTTGCAATTTCTCAATTGAGGTATCTTGGGACGTTTCCTAGGTAGTGTTTAGCGTAGTTGGCGCTAGTTAGACCTCTAGGAGAATTATCTTGATATGCTCTTTTGGATACATGTTTGATCTTCCTTCATATCACTTGACTTAGTTGGTTTGACCTCCCAAATTACCATTCTCCATTACAATTACATGTGGATCCATTCCCCTAGTGTCTTTTATATTGATTTTATACAAGTTCAATTGCATCAATTAGTTCTAGCTCTAGTTTCTACCATAAACCCCGCATTTGACTTTGGAGTAGCTTGACTTAGGCAATGTACATTCAACTTCCATTCCTTTGGGTTCGACCTCGACTTACCACTACACTTCCATAGGGGTTTGTTGAGTTATAAATATTGTTTGATTGGGTGGGGTGGTAGCCCAACGACCTACCGTTCCTCCTCCCATCAATTCTGGCTTGGGGAGTTTTGGGATTGAGGTATGTTTTCTTTCATTTATTGCTTTCTAGTGTAGTTTTATTGCTTTACTATATGAAAAACACAAAAAAAAAAATTGAAAAATAAAAAAAAAATCCAAAAATATGTTCCAATGAATTGTAAATCATGCTTCCCTGTGCCCCATACTTGAAAAAATATTGTTTTGATTCTTGGTATATGATGATGAGCATTGTGGATTTGTTGATCATGATTTGAAGTTTGATTGCTCGGATGCCTTACCTTGCGTCAATTTTGTCCAACTGCTTGTGAATATAGTGCTTGACTAGTTGATTTGGTTAGCATGTGTGTTAGTTCCTAATATGTTAATGAATTTGAGTATTGGTTTGCAACTATGAGTAGTGTTTCATGGCTCACTATTATGCACATGTGGAGGACGAAGGCATTTGTTCTTTTAGGTGGCCTTCAGACGATATTAGATACATTTGTTCCCTTCTTGCTACCCATGTTGTCGCTTGTTCCCTTTTATTGTTTATTTATCCACATAACAAGCCTATTTAGCCCTATTGGTTATTAATCCCAAGCTTGGCTTGGGGGAGCTTTTAGTTAGTGAGGTGAGGGAGTTGTAGTGTGCACATTATTTGCACAATGTGGAGACATAAGAAGAGTAATTTGTTCTTTCATATCGGGATGATGAGGCAAAAGGAAAAGTAACCTCAACCTCATGTATCATCTTACACACTTGAATATAAGAAATTTTAAAGGGTATTAGACACCGGAAAATTGACTCACTATACACTTCTTTTCAGAAACTAAGTGAGCGGTGCTTTTCATGTGGATATGAGTACACAAGTGGAAGATGAAGATAATCTGTCCAAGAAAACTTGTAATCTCATGTTTTGTCTAAGAAATAGAACTTTTTTAGTTTTATTCACCATGTTTTGATTTCCGACGTTGGAAGTCATTTTCATCATCGAACCAAGACTTTTGCTTTCATGTCTTGTATATATGGAATGACACTTTCACGTGTTTTGGACAAAATGTTTAATATTGATACCAAAGCTAAAACATAGTTGAAATGACTTATTGTGCCTAATACGCACCGATGTGTGTGGGCCAATGAGTACACCCGCAAGGAATGGTTATCGGTATTTCATAACCTTCAGCGACGACTATAGTAGATATGGGTATGTCTATCTAATATCGCACAAATCTGAATCATTTGATAAATTCAAAGAATTTCAAAGTGATGTTGAAAATCAACTTGGCAAGAAAATCAAAGCGCTTCGATCGTATCGAGGTGGTGAATATTTGAGCCAAGAATTCGATGACCATCTGAAGGATCGTGGCATACTTTCAGAACTTACACCTCCCAGAACTCCTCAATGGAACGGAGTATCCGAAAGGAGAAATCGAACCTTGTTAGACATGGTATGATCGACTATGGGTCTTAGTGGATTTCCTATCTCTTTCTGGGGACGTGCACTTTTAAATGCGGCACTTACACTGAATCGTGCTCCGGCAAAAGCTGTGGAAAAGACTCCATATGAATTATGGACAAATAGACCTCCAAGGTTGTCTTTTCTCAAGATTTGGGGATGCGAAGCTGTAGGCGTCGTTTGAAGCGCGCCTACGTAAAAGCATGGTGTGAATATGCTTGGCACTCTTAGGAAGTGGGAATTGACATTATCACTAGGGACAACGATTAGGGACCAGGAAAGTAGGGAGCCGCCAACAAGCTTTTAAGGAACTTGTAAACCGTTCACGGATCATTTAAGGCAACCACGATTAAGGGACAACGAAGGCAACAACGATTGACCCGTGAAGGTTACACCCCATTCATAATCCATGAGATTACTAACTCCATATGGTTCGGAACCACAAAAGGAGGATCGGGGATGATGGTAAGAAGTGAGTCATGGAGTCACATTCGCCCGTATTGGCCTCTACTCGATTCTTATAGTGAAAAGTATTCCTGCGATCTCAAAGGCATACAAACAAAATTCAATTTGCTTCAAACTATTATTAAGCTATATTGGTTGAATATTAATGCAACATATAATTCTAATATATTGTGATCCCTTGATTAAACAATAAGATTAAAAAGGAACCTAAACCGGTCGTTCAAATTATCTTATTAGGCGTGATTTTCAATTACATATTCCCTTTAAACATGCAATATGGTGATCATAATAACAATAGAATAATCATTAATATTGGAAGCAATTTAACAATAATAACGTTAGTACAAATCAAATAAAAATAACCCTAATCATGATATTCGCAATATAAAATAATATAAGTAATTAAATTAATTACTCACATTCCGCGCGTTCCTTTAAATTGCTACATCATGAATAAACTGTTAGTAACTTCAATAAAAATAAATCAAATGGAAATTAAATTAAATAAATTTAGAAATGATTTGGTCCAAACCCTCAGTTAATTATACTATACCTTTCACGCCTTGGTTTAAGTATAGAACTTCGGGTATTATATGGACTCCTTGGAGTGCTTAAGGGATGAATAATATAGAGAAGAATATAAGTTTGATGAATAATGTAGAGAAGAATATAAGTTTAAGGTTTAGAGTATGAGAGAGAGAAGAGAATGATTTTTGGTGTAGAAGAGAGGAAGAGAGAATAATTTGGTGATCAAGCTTGTTGATGATTGAAAAAGGGGTGATATGACCTCTATTTATAAGGAAAAAAGAGGGGTCGAATCAAGAAAAGATAAGAATTCGAATCGGATAAAACTATTGCGATAGACAGCAGTTTTTGCGGTTTTTGTTTTTATCATATCTTTTGATAGAGAAATCAGAATAAGATGAATAAGATATCGTTGGAAAGCTCTTGAAGTCTACTTTCTAACCTAATTAGAATCAGGTTAAAATATTTTGTAGAATAAAGATATGGCCGAAATAGTGGGACGGTGTCAGTTTTGGATAGAGTTTCGTATTTCGCTCATATCTTTTTCGTTATAGCCCAGAATTAATACTATAATATATCATTGGAAAGATAATTTCAAGAGCTATCCAACAATATAAGAATTAGATAAAAAAATGAGGGACGAAAATAATATCTGACAATCTTTGAACGTCTTTGAATTCGAATAGAATTAGGACTTTCAAAAAGAAAAGTTTTATTCAATTTCAAACTCTTTAATCTTATCATTTCAAAAAGAAGAATTAAGATATTTTAGAAACTTATAGAAGCTTCCAATTAATCCTAATTATATTAGGAGTGGGATTTAAGCATTTGGACCCTCCACATGATCATTGGGTCGTAGGTAAGGTGGGCTTACGTTCGATTTAGACTCAGTTTAGTATTTTAGCCATAACTTATTCGTTATAACTCGGATTTGGGCTTATAATATATCGTTGGAAAGCTCTTTTAAAGACCCATCCAAATATTTAACAATTGGACCTAGATTATGGACCAAAATAAACTGGTATAAACGTTTTTATAAAAAGGACACGAAATGAATGATTTTAATGGACACGAAATAAATTCTTTTGGGTTTAAAGGCACGAAATGAGGAAAATAAGTTATGGTTTTTGGAAATGGGCTAAGAATTGGGTTGGTTTATGAAATGTATTGAGATTGAACATGGATTTAAGCACTCCAAAGATTACATACTCAACCCGACTAATAATGGCGGTGAAAGGTTGTTCATCATCGGGTTTGGTTTTGGGGAGACATTTTCAGGTGTCTACAGAAGCATATGTCAAGAAACTGATATCTGACAAACTTCATCCAAAATCTGACAAGTGTTTCTTTGTGGGGTATCCAAAAGAACCCAAGGGGTACTACTTCTACAACGAATCCAAGAACAAAGTGTTTGTTGCTCGTGATGGTGTCTTTTTGGAGAAGGAGCATCTTTCCAAAATGACAAGTGGGAGGAAAATCAAACTCAATGAAGTTCGAGAGGACGAGCAACAAAGACAAATTGACAATCAAAGTGCTCATGAAGCATCTGTTGACATTGGTCAAAGTCAAAATATGCAAAGTCAAACCGACAATGCAAATGCTCAGTCCATTACCCTACGTAGGTTAATTCGGCCAAGATCTCAACCTGACAGATATCTCGGTGTTGTATTAACAGAAGATCAGGACATCCTAGTAATGGATGGAGATGAGCCGGCAACCTACAAGCAAGCTATGACGAGCCCCGATTCTGCAAAATGGCAAGAGGCCATGAAATCCGAAATGGAATCCATGTTTGAAAATCAAGTATGGGACATGGTTGATTTACCCGAAGGTTACACACCTATCGGATGTAAATGGATTTTCAAGTTGAAAACCGACAAAGATGGAAATGTATTCATTTACAAAGCGAGACTGGTAGCAAAAGGTTACAGCCAAATTCACGAAGTTGATTATGATGAAACCTTTTCTCCAGTTGCAATGCTTAAGTCCGTTCGGATTCTTCTAGCGATTTCTGCACATAACAATTACGAAATATGGCAGATGGACGTCAAAACCGCCTTCCTCAATGGAATTTTCGAAGAAATTGTGTACATTTATGGATTAAAGCAAGCAAGCAGAAGTTGGAATCTGCGATTTGATGAAGCCATTAATAAGTTTGGTTTTATCAAGAATCCAGATGAGTCTTATGTTTACAAGAAGGTCAATGGGAGTGACATCGCCTTCCTAGTCTTATATGTCGACGACATTTTGCTCATTGGAAATAACATTCCGATGTTAGAGTCTATAAAGACTTTGCTCGGAAAATGTTTTTCAATGAAAGACTTGGGAGAGGCTTAGTACATACTAGGCATCAACATCTATAGGGATAGATCAAAGAGGATGATAGGATTGATTCAAAGTACTTATATTGATTCAACATGGAAGGAGCCAAGAGAAGGCACCTACCCATGTCACATGGCATAACCGTAACCAAGAAGCAGTGTCCAAAGACACCTGATGATAGGGAAAGGATGAATCAGATTCCATATGGTTCGCTTATTGGATCGATCTTGTATGCCATGATATGTACTAGGCCATATGTATCATATGCTTGAGCGCTACGAGCCGATACCAATCGGACCCAGAAGAAGCGCATTGGTCTGCGGCCAAGAATATCCTAAAGTACCTAAAAAGGAACAAGGATAAATTCCTGATCTATGGTGGTATAGATGAATTAGTTGTTGAGGGTTACACCGACGCAAGCTTCCAAACAGATAGAGATGACTCCAAGTCGCAATCTGGGTACATATTCTGTCTCAATGGAGGAGCGTTTAGTTAGAAGAGTGGTAAGCAAAGCACAACTGCTGATTCTACAACTGAAGCCGAATACTTGGCAGCATCTAAGGCAGCTAAGGAGGCAGTTTGGATTCGCATGTTCATTGGGGAACTTGATGTTGTACCCTCCATCAAGGGTCCAATAGACCTCTATTTTGAAAACAATGGGGTTATTGCTCAGGCTAGAGAGCCACAAGAACATCAGAAGGTCAAACATGTCAAGAGGCGATTTCACATGATTGGAGAATGGAAATTGGAAGGTGAAATCAGATTTTGCAAGGTTAGAACGGATGACAATATAGCCGATCCACTCATTAAACATTTGCCTCAAGTGAAGCACAACAAACACGTTGAGGCAATGGGAATCAAGCACGTTGGAAACTGGCTTTGATTTCCTATTTTAGTGTTTTAATTAAATTTTGGACAATGTTAATGTAAAACACTATGATGAACCATTCAGTATTTGGAGTAATTAAATTTTCATGCAATTTACATCACTCCGTCTCTATTTAATTGTGGTTTAGAATTTAATAATGAGTCCATTCGATTTTAAAGAATATTCAAAATAGGGTATCAAGACAATGTCTTGGATAAAGAAACACCTATTAAGTGAACAATGAATTTTTTAATCAAAAATTATTCCTAATCAAGGTCATTTATTTTGTGGACAATTAATGATCATTAGAGATTAGTGTGTAGTATGATTTATAGCACTGTTTCTTGTGCTATGAGGACATAAATCATTTGCACAGGTATTGGTTTAGAACCATACTAGATCGACCTATGAGAATACTTTAAGAGATTCAAAATCGTCATAAGTAAATTTCTCATTTTACCTATCGGAACTCTTTTCCTCGACCATGAGTAATGTGAGGTCTCTTGTTTGAGTACTAGTCCGTTTTTTATGTCGCTCAAACGTCTGCCGTAATTGGGGACCATAACGACGGCTATCAGGCGGCTAGTTCTTCTTAGTAAGAGAGGCTACATTACAAGACTGGAAATGACCCCTACTAACAATAGGGTACATGTTTTGTTGTTTACAAGGCCTCTCAAAGAGCGAGACTGTGAAAATGCATGGCCGTGCTTAGATGGATTTTAGAAATCATCTGTTTATTGACAGTCTAAGTCCGATTTCGAGAAACACTTCTGGAAAAAATAAGGATGACAAATAATCTTACCCTGTAGTTCATGAAGAGGCATAGGAAAGCAGCTATACATTGAATGCTCACTTGTCTGGAAGGACAAGTGGGAGATTGAAAGGAAGAGTGAATGCTCACTTGGTGTGCGTGGCATGCTAGCAGCAGCCACACTTGGAGTGCGTGGCTTACTAGCCGCAGCAGCAACCCTCATCTACAAGTGCGGGGCTGGGCCGTGGCTGGGCTTAGGCGCGGGTAGCTAGGGCCGAGCATGGGGAAGCATGTGGGGTGAGGGACATATGGCACAAGGAGAGAAAGGAGTGGAGAGCAAGTATGGTCCCCTACTCTCCAAGTGGTCCTCACTTCCCTTTACATGTATTAATGACACTTGTAGATTTATTATTAGTTTGCTTATTTATTTTATTTAAACTTTAAAATAAATTATGGAATTTCATGATCTCACAGTGATGGGACAGAAATTCCCACTCTCACTCTTCCCTATAAATACCCACCTTGGGTTTTTGGGAAGAGTGCTTGAGTAGGAGTTCAATAAAGCATTGCACTAGCAAAAACTATTAAACTCATATAATACTCGGGTTTTGGTCGGACCTCGCTAACCCCGAGGTAACGGACCTAAAAGTCAGAGTTCGCTTTTGCGGGTGGATTTCCGTTGGAGGCTCTAGTACTTTCGGAGCTAAAGCTTTCAAGTAAGAGATCATCCGGGTCGGACGAAGCACGCTCCAAAGGTATATTTCCTATATTCCCCTTCGTGTTTATTTGTTATGCTTTTGTGATTTTATTTATTGCGAGTGGATCTTTGGGTCGGGTTTGTTTCCGCGGTGAGTCGGACTCACTGAAACCCAACAGTCTACACATGTCATCCCTAGATAAGTCCAACGTAGACCACTCACCAGCTAACACGTGTCATTCTTAGATGACAAAGAGAATTGCGACCTTCCATGCCCAACTCCCGAGAAAGCTGTGAAATGGCGCAGCCCACCAAATCTAGGTCATTGTGACCTAAGAGAGGGCGCATTTTCCAATGACCATATAAATAGGGAGATTTCTCCCATTTCTGGGGCACGTTTATTTATTACAACCTACCTACATTCTCTCACATCAGAGAAAACACCTGATCTCGGAATCCGAGAAGATCTCACTTTTACCTTTCGCACCTTTTCATATTTTTTGACCGGCACTAACTTGATCATCGGAGGCAGAGATCCTACCAACCGGAGTCTCTGTGTTTTGCAGGTACAGACCGCATGGGACCAGTCTTGGTGTTGTAATTCTCCCGAGGGACCAGAAAACCACCAAAACAAAAGTGATAGGTTTAAAGACTTGTGTGATGACCATGGAAAATACACATGTGGTTTGACTCAAACAAGACCAGGGATAGACCATATATTGACTTTAAACTGGTTAATCGTGATAGTAAGACTCGACGCGAAGACTCAAAAAGAAGCAGCCGAACAATCGTAGGGCGCAAGAACCATCGGGGCGCGACAACACTATTGCGGTGTGATGGATACCAGTTTGCTGCGTCATAGACCAAAATGACGCACCAGTACTGGATCGTCATTCCATCCTATTTTCAGTAATTCTTTTTAAAGTTTTAGCCTATAGTTTGCTAGGTCGAGTATATTAGACTTTATGGGTTCATGTTAATTATCCAATTTAATTAAGCAAAGTCCTTTTTAGTCCTTGGTTAGTTCATTTAGACTTTATTTACAAGAAACAAGTAAACATAAAGTGTTTTATTTTAATCAGAAATAAGATATGCACAAGTAAGAGATGCACATGTCAAGTACTTACAATATGATGCAATGAGTTGGCCACCTAAACATAGATCTAGTTCTCTAAGGTCGGGGATTATGGTGTCCAAGAGGGTCTATGGTTATGAGACCAGATGCATCGCGTGGAAGCCTTATCTTAGAATTGAAGGGTTGACACTATGGACAGGACCCCGCGAGTCAAGCGTTAACTTAACTTCATGATTTTGTGAATTCACAAACTCATATGCACCCATTATTGCACATAGCGTTTATTATGGTGGACGGAGCGTACATTCCCAAGTGATAAAACCATATGTAGAGCACATGTGGGTTTAGAAAGATCGAGAAAAAACTCAATTAGGAAGTAAAATTGTCGAGACAGTACTAGAATTGGGCAAAACCGCCAAATTGTATCGCTAGACGGTAGGAACTATCTCGTGATGGGTAATACGCTCTGCAGCAATTTCAATTTTTGATGATTTTTTTCGATTTTTCGCAGCGTCTAGTTAATTATAGTCGTGAAAAATATTTTCGGCCTTTCATACGTGTATGTCCTATGTTTTGACGCATTATGGATTGTCTTTCTAATGCAAACCTTTTTATGCTTATGCCACAATGTTAATCAAAATTTTGCACATGAATTTCTACAATCTTTATTCAAGTCTCATCCAATCATTCTAAATCAATTACCAAAATAAATATTAGGAATCAATCTAAAAATACTCCCCAGTGGAGTTGCAAAAAATTATAGGGAATTTTTTTAACTCAACTTTGAACCCTACTGTGGATCATGCTTTTAAGCATAGCAGCGTTCTAAGGAAAAGAAGCTAGCAGTAAAAGAGTCTCCAACAAGTTTTAGGAACCTATAAACCGATCATGGGTGTAAAGGTTATACGCCATTCATGATCACAAAGATCGCTAACTCCATATTGGTCCGGAATCACGACTGGATGTTTGCAGGTGGTGGTATAAATTTGACCAAAGGGAAGTCAAACCCGCCCTAAATAGGCCTCTACTGGATTCTTATGATAAACATGTGCGCTTTTCAATAAACATACATACATCAAATTAATCACCTGTTTAATCTACCTTGGTTGATTATTAATGCACAATCAAATTTATTATTGATGATCACTTGAATTAAAGCAATATAAGCCTAAATTCAATTATTAATGATCTTATTTGGCGTGATTTCAAGTACAAATTCCCTTTCAACTTGCAAGAAGAGGGTATGACCAATCAATAATTATAAATCATGAATAATCAAGCAACATATGCATATGATTAATACAACAATCATCATCACAATAACGTTTATAGTAAGATCCTAGACATGATACTAATAAACGGATTAATAACAAATCCTAGCATGTCACTAATAATAAAATCAAAGAATTATCCTAAACATGATACTAGAAATCATAATCAACATCCTAAACATGATACTAGAAATCATAAAAACATCCTAAGCATGATACTAGGAATTAAAATAATATTGTAAACATTCTTCTCCAAAATCAAAGAATAATAATAAGGGTGATTGAATTACTCACTTGGATGCCTCAACCTTCTTGCTATTATAACAATACACGTGTTAGTAAACTTCAAGAATGTTAAATCAATAAAGTAATTAAATCCAATATGAATTAAAATATAAATTTGGGACCAAACCCTCATAATTACAACCTTTCACGTCTAGGTCAAAGGCAACGTCAAGGATGGCTAGAAGTATTCAAGTTGGACGACAACAGTTTTTGCAATTTTGTATTTATCATAACTTTTGATCTTGAAATCGAAATAAGATAAATAATATATCGTTGTAAAGCTTTGGAAGTCTACTTTCTAAACCAATTACAATTAAATTGATATATTTTTTGTAGAATTTAAGATATGATCGAAATAGTGGGACAATGTTAGTTTAGGATTATTAATAGAGAAGGTTTATTCAATCTCAAACTTTTTGATCTTCAACTTTTCGGAATGGATAGATTAGAATCTTCTAGAGACTTCTAGAAGTTCCCAAAGAATCTGAATTGATTTAGGATTTTGAATAACGTATTTTGACCCTCACATGATCATTGGGTCGTAGGTAAGGTGGACCTAGGCTCGGTTTGGGCTTGGTTTAGTATTTTGGTCATAATTTATTCGTTTTAAGTCGGATTTGGGATTATAATATATCGTTGGAAAGCTCTTTTTAACCCCATCCAACTAAATAGTAATTGGATCGGGATATGGACCAAAATAATCTGGTTTGAACGTTTTTATAATTTGGACACGAAATGAATGATTTTAAGGACAAAAAATGAATGATTTTGGGTTTAAAACATTTTAGGTGACATTAGAAATATGGTCTAGGCTTAAGGAAACTTCACAAGCCTCAACTTTTTACCGAACTCATTAATCAAAGACGTGAAAGGTACTCATCATTGGGTTTGTAATATATAATACGTATTTGAAAACACGAATCAAAGTTGCCACATATCCTCCTCTCATTTTACTTTTCTTTGTAGTCATTCTCTTACCGTATATTTTACATGGAACTTCTCTAACTCCCCCTTTATATTCTATAACCTCCACTTAAACTCAACAAATTGAATTTTCTTAACCTTCTCCACTTCTCCCTCGCTCCATTTTTCAATTCAATTTAATCACATTCGTCGTTTGATTCATTGATTTATTACCTTTCCCAATCTCTAATATAAATATATATTTCCATTAAGGATTTTTTCACATCATCTATGTTCTAAAAAAAATATGAAAATATCTCTCAAATTCTACTCATATTTTTGAACTTCTTTAAGATGATCAAAGTTTTGTCATTGAACCTATTAACATCAAACATTATGCATACAATTATTGAATGAACATTCACTTTTAAACTTACACAAAAATGAATGAATAAATAACAATTGTACTTTTTATTGCATAAACGATAAACATAACGCATACAATATATTTTTTTTAATAGTAAAAATTTTTATTAATATTAAGTAATAAGACATCTACAAAAGATATTTTTAATATATACATAAGCTTATTGAATCAAATAAAAATTTCCTCATAAAAACTACGATCATTGAGTAGATCTTGCACAGTAGAACATCTCCCGCTCATATCACAAGAAAATACAGTTTTGTGGGAAAGACAATCTACCGATCCTTTGTAGCGGTGAGTATGTTTTCCTTTTGATTCATCTGACTATTTTCGAAAGCTTAATAACCCTTGTGATCTCGCATAATTTTTCACCAACGAAATAATTTCAAGACAATTCATTAGATCTAATATCATGGATTTAACCCTAATAAATTTCTCCCTAAAAAGAGGAGATAAACCTTGTCTTTTGAAAGAGGTCGAAAACTCCTTGTCTTTCAAAGGAGTTCAAAAACTCTTTCTTTCGAGGGAGAAAAGTTCCTCCCGAAAGGAGGAAGCATTATTATAAACCTTTTAAAAAAAACTTCTAAAGAAACAAAGATTGGGGTTTTCCACCAGTTTACCGATGGAAGCCCCGTCAAAAAACTATGGAGGCTAGGGTTTAGGAGAGATACGTAGCTTAGTTTGTTATTTAATACATAGCACATACAACTAATATTAAATGAATGTTGTTGTGTGTATATATATATATATATATATATATATATATATATATATATATATATATATATATATATATATATATATATATATATATATATATATATATATACAAAATGAACAAAATAACATTTGTTATTTATTGCATAGACATTACATATGTATAATGAACAAAATAACATTTGTTATTTATTGCATAGACATTACATATGTATGTGTAGTAACTAGTAAGTATATTAAAAATATAGTTGAGTAAGACCTTTTGTGCCACTAGCACAAGAGGTTGCCTCGCATCCTCGAGATGCAAGGTTCGATCCTAATTAGCGATAAATCTTACCCACTACCCCTCTAGGGCATTGCGAGCTAAGTATCATGTGATAGGAGCTTTCGGGTAGGGCCCGGTTAACCTTACCTAGTAATAAAAAAATTAAAAAGTAAATATTAAAAAAAAAATTGTGGAATTTAAACATGTATTGTTAATATTGAGAACAACTATAACGTTGATGAATATGAAAATCCAACTCTTATAGAATAAACATTTTACAAAATATAGCTTACGTAACTATAGTGCTTTTTAAATGAAAAGAATATATTAAAAATATAGTTTTAGAATTTAAATATGTATAGTTAATATTGAGAGCAATTATAACGTTAATGAATATGAAAATCCAACTCTTGTAGAATTAACATTTTTACAAAATATAGCTTATGGAACTATAGTTTTTTTTCAAATGAAAAGAACATCTGTAAAAATAAAACATCTTGATTTGTTCAATATTTTCAAATGAATGTTTTCAATTTGCTAAAATATATGATACATACCCAGTAAATAAGTGTACAAAATGCTTTTGAATAATGAACAAAATGTTAATGTCTACCATTTTTTATGTTTTTGCTGGAATATTTTCTAGAGCACATTCCTTCTCAAGTTGTTCTTCACTACTTTTGTTTACTGTTAAGGCTGATAATCGTAGAATCTTCGCCTATTATATGCTACTATTTTTTTCATGATATAAAAAATTCTCATATAAATGAAATTACAAGATGTTTGATTGTGAAATTCATCTTGTTGTAAATAGCTGCCACATCGGGTATTCAAATCGGGTTTGGGTCGAGTCAAATTATCTTTCGGGTTGAATCAGGATCAGGTTATATAGGGTCAATCTAGCCTCAGATGAAGTTCAAGTTCAGGCCGGGTCAATTTCGATAAGTTATTCCTAGTCTTTCACCCTTCCGGGTGTAGCCGTAGGTCGTGTTCGATTCGAGTCAAATTCAGATCGGGTTATTTTTTAGGTTTGGTTTGTGTTGAGTCGGGTTTGGGCGGGTTAATATATTAGTTGAACAAAAGGTATATAGAATTTTATTAAACCTTCCATGACTCAGGTTAATAACAGGTTGTGTTGGGTTATAATCGTTTCAGGTTCTAATTGGGTCGGGTACTAGTTCAGGTTCGGATTGTTGTCAGGTTTAATTAAACCGATTGACGGTTACTATCAGGTCACTGCAAGTTCGGGTCCATGTCACAGATCATCGGATCAAATTGGTTGTCGGTTAACATCAAGTTGGGTTCAGGTCGGGTTACCGATCACTAGTTTCCCCCATTGTTCGGGTATAAGTCAAGTACAGATGATTGTCGATTATGGTCGAGTTCTCTAGTCGGGTCAGTTTTTAACCGCTCTTGTTATAATTATGCTGATAATGGGTAATTGCCTTAATTAAATAATCATATATCTCCTCTTTGCGTTTAAAATAAATAAATAGTACTAAAAAATAAATAAAATAGTGACTTTCATGCATAAGAATATAGATGTTATTTATGCAAAATAATCTTCGCTTGCACCTAAAACACAATTTTAGGCCAAGATAACCTTTCGTCTTTGTTATACTCCCTCCGTTTTTAAATACTTGCTCCATTTCTATTTTTTACACTATTTATTTGTCCTACTTTGACTAATGTTTGTGATTTATACATAAGAAAAAATATAATCTTGTGGGTACTTGTTGGAATCGTATCAATGAATAGATTATTAATTTTTTATTGTTCAAATTTATACTTAATGATAATTAAAGATATAATTGATCAAAGATTAGCATCGGCATACGTGCCCAAGAGAAATGGAGCAAGTATTTAAAAACAGATAGAGTACACAGCTAAAGGGGGTTTTAAAAGGAGTATTGTTATGTATTTGTTGGTACATAGCGAAGGCGGTTAGTATAAAAACAAAAGTGATGGGACCACATATTTCCCTTTAATTGTCGGGTTTTAGTTGTACAATTGTAGTCATTTTGGTACCATTACATTTAACTATTACTTGTATACCATTACACTATCAATAGCACAATTTGACGACCTAGTGGTATATATATTAGCTTCCAAAGGTATACCATTGTAACAATCTTTAGTACCACTATAACCATTGATACTACTATTCCACAATTTGTGGTGCGTTTTACATCTTAATAGTACAATGTTAATTCATAAAATATCTATGAAATTGCCATGTTATATACCAACATATACATAACATTACTGCATTACTACTTCCTCTACAGTAGGGCTCACATTAGAGACATCGAAACAACTGAATTGTTTGTCTATCAATAAACATATATATTAAGTGGTTAGCCATATTCACACTGCAGGCCATCAAAAAAAAGGGTAAAGTGCACACAAAAACTCAGATACCAAAATGCACATTCAATTCAGAGACAGTTTCTTGACAGAGAATGATTTCTGTCTGATAAACCTAGTAAGATACTAACCACTCAGATACTAAAATGCACATTCAATGCACATTCAATTCAGAGCAGAGTTTCTTGACATAGGATGATTTCTGTCTGATAAACCTAGTAGGATAACGGCCTCAAATCTCAACCAAAGGAACTTAAACTGATCAAAGCCTAACTCACCAACGCCGATGCCAGAAACGGACAAAAACCTTTACTACATGATACCTCCTCTAGACCAAAGATAGAGCCGTCGTGGCTGTTTCTTATAAAGAACTGCTAGCTTCTGCTGTTCAAAATATTTAGAATAACAGGGGAATTTCTGTCGAACATACTCCCGTAGACATTTTTGGTAAGAGAAGTCAATCCATCCACCATCCGTTCTAACAACAAATAAACTCCTTGATCTTTCAAATTGGGGGTGCCGATCAACCTTCACAAGTAAAATGAACAATAGCTCAAGATAAAGAAACTAAGCATTTTCCACTAATGATTTCAAATTGAATTTAACATCACTACTTATATAGGAAAATTAGTATCACCCTAAACTGAAAAGATGATCACTTAAAGGACATGATCTCATATTAAAATGGTCAAATTAAGCCTTTTTGTCCCATTGCTAATAGCAATTTAAAAGTATTTTTTAAAATAAGATAGAAATAAAGATAGTAAATAGCAGGTCTAGAAGTCTCCTATAGGCACATGTTCTGTAACGCAAATATTCTAGAGCAACTCTTATATGGTGCAGAATGCACCACTGGCGAGCAAGCTTAGAACAAAAGACGGGGGAATACCCATTAAGAAAAAAAGATTAAAAGCAAAGCATACTTGAGATATAAATGATCTGGCCTAGTGGTTTGTCTTAAGTTTTGATTCTCTTAAGGAGTCAAAGGTCTTTGTTCGAATCTCCTTAACATCAAGCATTTTCTTTTCCTTTTTTTTTTTTTGGTTATGTTTTTTTTTCATTTATGCCGTTTTGGTTTACCTTTTACCATTTCCAATTTTTCTAAATATCAAAATTTAAGCAATCCATCAAGTCCCCAATTGCAAGGAGAGGTTTTAAAGAGGAAAACAATCAAATAACTAGATTTTAAAAGGGAAAAAATAAAAAAAATAAAAAAAAACGCCTATTACATTTTTAACAATCTCAAAG
The DNA here is from genome assembly GCF_948465745.1 of Chenopodium album. Lineage (NCBI taxonomy): Eukaryota > Viridiplantae > Streptophyta > Magnoliopsida > Caryophyllales > Amaranthaceae > Chenopodium > Chenopodium album. Next base: position 21,052,883 of record NC_137858.1, on the reverse strand, counting down.
AAGAAAAAACAATGGAAAATCCACCCCAAGCTATATTTAAAATTTCATTTAAACTTCTTAAATTGTACTTAATTGTTTGACACTCCTTTTAAATGCTTTAAGGAAATACGACCATTAACAAAGAAGAAAAAGCGGTGGGAAATCCACCCCAAGCTACATTTAAAATTTCAGTTAAATTTCTTAAATTGTAATTGTTTGCCATGCACCCCTAATATGTGTACTCCTAGAGACAACTACTTAATGAAAAACGGTAATATATCTAAAACAAGCATGACCAAACACATTAACACACAATACCTCCATTCTACAAAGATATACCCTCTTTGGGTTTGAATCCATTCAATGTAATATTGTGATGGATCCACCTACGCAACCTGCCAGCTAGGGAGGCCCAAACACCAATTCGGGTCTACCAAAGAAGGCCCAAGCTCAATGTACTTCACATCAACTCAGGGAACAACCAAAGTCAAATACAAAGATGAAAGGGGAAGCAGACATGAAGAACAGAGCATTTGGGTAGCAAGCCAAAACGGGAAAGAAGACAAGGAGCACTAGCCATGGTAAGAGGACACTTTATGTTATGTCTATTTTGCTTTCTACTAGATGACAATCTTAATTAATATTAGGGCTTGTAATTGTGACAGGAGCTTGAGTATATAAGGTAGTTTGTAAAAGAGTAGCAGCATCCAGAAACTGAGTAAGAATAACCTTGAGAGTATGAGATTAATGGCCTCAAGCCATTGACTATCCCTTGTAATCGTTTAGTTCAATTAACCAATAAAGTACTCAAGCTTTATATCTTTGACATTAGTTAGCTTTAACTTGCTGTGAGAAACCGGTCCTTGACAAATATATGTAAAACAAGTATGACCAAACACATCTAAAAGATCTACATTCTTTGTGTTTAAATCCATTCAAAATCCTCTTTCTCTCCATGAAACAGCAAACAAAGCTAGCGTTTGCAAAAGTAGTCTTAGATATCACATAAATAGTAAAAAGGTAATAACAAAAATAAACTAAACAAAAATACCTCTTCCCCATACACTCCAACTACCTTCTTTCCCCAACCCCGCCCCCATGGTTATTTTCTTTTTATCTCTTTATGCTACTTAAAATGCGAACTTTTAATTCAACACATAATTGCCCAATTTGATGATGTCGTTGCACAAATTGATATACTTCCTCTATTTTATTAGGAAAAATTGCCTTACGTTTTGGAGGATGAAGTTCAAAGGTGTCATAGAAATCAAAGAGATCAAAATCATCAACATGATAATCATCAAGAACATCATCAAAGCAATCTTGATCCCACCAATTATTCAATCGATAATGCTAAGGTGAATTGGTGATTAACCATAAGGTATCGGTTTTTTAAGGTTAATTCGTGGGGGAGAAAAGGGGGGGTTTTGAGGGGAGGGCCTGGGGCGATGCTGGGGATGGTGGTGGTTTTTTAAAATTTTTAAATAATTAGATGATAAAAATAATAAAAATACTAATATTAATAATTATTAAATTTTTGACCAATCACGTGGTGACACGTGTACATTAAACCTAAAAAAAACAATATTTACCTCTTTCAAGTTAATGGTCACTTAGACTGTTTTGGGCGGATGAAATAGAAAGTTGGGATTATTAGAAAATAATCAAAAGTAAGGATTATTTTGGGCGGTCCAAATAAAGTTAGGATTATACTTGGCGATTTTTCCTAATAATATTAATAAGTATTCAATGTTTTACCAATCACGTGGTGACACGTGCACATCAAACCTAAAAAAAGAATTACTTGTTTACGGTGTTTTGGGCAGATGAAATAGAAATTTGAGATTATTAAAAAATAATCAAAAGTAGAGATTATTTTGGCGGCCTGAGTATAGTAGGGATTATGCTTGGCAAATTTTCCATTTCCTTATTGCCTAAGGAACATACACAAATATTGCAGTGTTATCACTTTTCACAATGCAGATACCTAATATACCCCTTAACAGGAAACTCTTTAGTTGCTTACCCACTTGGGTTATTAGGGTAATTTACAAGATTCTATTGCATTTTCTCACCTTTAACTCATTTCAATAGGGCAAAATCATACTCGTTGACACCCACTTAGGGTATTTTTGCATTTATTGACACTAACTTGTACCATTCGTTAGATTGTCACCAACTTATTTAAGTAATTATGAAATTAACATTGATGATATTGGAGTGGGCTCACAGCTCACATTCCAGAAAGTTAATTTTTACTATATTGAAATCATTTTCAGCATTTACAAATGATTGAATCATCAAATTAGTATATTAATGGATTGATTTTTTATTTATTTATAAAAATAAAATTAAAAAAAAATTTCAAAAAAAAAAAGAAAAAGAAAAAGTAAAATATCTAAAAGAAGCCTAGTTCTTTTTCTCTCTCTCCCCTCTTTCCACAGTATTTCATCTCTTTCTTCTTTTGTATCCCTCTTCTCTACTTACTTTTCCTTTTCTTCATCATGATCTATCCTTAGAAATTTGGCATCAGTGGTTGACAATTGTAAGTTAGTTAGCCATTTTATTGCAAATTTGAAAGGGAGACGGTTTAATTTTGCCTCAATGGTTTTAATTCTCTTCCAATTTCTTAAAGTGATAACTTTCATACGGAAAACTCCCATGGGCTTGTTTTAGTTTATATATCTCCGATTTAGATCATTATTCTCACTTGTCAAATGATTGATAAACCTCTATAGGAGGTCAATGATTCTTAATATTGTACCATAAAAATAAAAATAAAAAAAAAAAAGGAAAAAATGCTGGGAATAATCCCGCCATTGAGGTGTCCGTGAAAAATAATCCCGCCATTGGGGCGTCCGTGAAAAATAATCCAACCTAATCCGACCTTTATACTCAATCCGCTCAAAATGGTCACAAGTGACGCCCCAAAGGTGGGATTATTCCCAGCAACGAAAGAAACAACACAATTCAAATGATATTCTACTAGTCATCCTCAATTTAATAATCTTTGGTTTATAAAAGTTAGGGTCATTTTTTAAGACATATGATAGGTGAGTGTAAGCAGAGAAGATGATTAAATAACAAATAGATAGATGAATTAGGGTTCTATTAAATATTTAAAAACGCATGGGTTGTTTATAGGTATATAATATAATTGTGTTTATAATATTACAATCGTATCATATTATTTGCAACAAAGAGGTATTATTTGTGAAACATAAAATATTCATTTGTTGCAAAAATTCCTTTTTATTTTTTTTTTACTGGAGAAACAAAAAATTTAAAAAGGAAAAGAAGGGGTGGGAATCAAACCTACATGTGGAAGAAATTAAGTCAGGAGAAATGAATCGAATATAGCACATACAACGATAGAATAGTTAGTGTTTCCAATAATTGCTCAAACTATGAACGAACAATTACAAGGCTTTACTCAACAAATCCTTAATTATCCTACTTACAAGGGCAAAATGATTGGATTTTGTTGTTGTGGCCATAATATTTAATACCATATCTAGAAACCAGTAAATTATGGTCAAAATATAATTTTAGGAACCAAGCGGAAAATTCTTATTTATAAAAAAAATGGTTAGGAGATTGAGTCTTACCATAATTGAATCAAGTCCACATCCAATTTTTTCTTCAAGAGAAGGATGATAGGCAAGCAGCCTCTCTCTAATAACACTTTCATCATCAGGAGTAAGACGTTCCCCATCCATGTACCTGCCAATGCAAAGCCTCAACTAGGGTTATTATACTCTGGCAACAAATGAGAAAAGGCTTTTTTCAGAAGGCAAAATTAATCTATATAATTAGAGCACAGTAAAGTAATTAGAAAAGAAGATTCTAAAACCCCATCCCTCAGCCTACATATTTGGTTGTAATAAAAAAAACTACTAAAAATAATTCAATCGAAATTCATCAAAATGGAGAAAAAAAGCTTACAATTACCATTCATACTCCCTCCATTCAAGAAAGTTTCACTCACTTTTCATTTTGAGTCGACTCAAAATTTTAACTCACTTCTAATTTATTTCTTATTTGGAAAACTCATTTTTCAGTATTACCCCCACTTATCCCACTCTATTCACACTTTTTTTCACTCTCTTCTACTTTATCCACATTTCTTTACACCCACCCACCTATTTACCTCGTCTCTCTTTTTCAAAATTACGTTTTTGTTACACCCACTCACTTTTCAATCTATTCATAGAGACAAGAGTCTATAGTAAGAAAGCCAAACTTTCAGGTCGAAATGAAGGGACAATATCTCAATATAATCTAAAATTAATTAGTTAGAATTGTTTACAGATATGAGTATTATTAAATGATTTAAGTGGGCCCATGTATTAGAGTTAGGATTGATTTACAATTGTTCACACAACATGGAGTATTGCCCAGGCCCCAAGATAATCATTAGAAATCAAAACAAAATCACTAATAACTCATAAATAACATCCATAACTCTTGCATAACCCAAGTACAAACTATATACTCCTCTATTCCCCAAAGATTGAAATAAGGGAGATAGACATGGATTTTAGCTGAGGAGAGAGATAGAGAAAAATAAAGACATGGACTCATATAACGAACAGATAAATCAAATGAAAGCATGTGCAAAATAGAATAAGTTGCAATATTTGTAAAACATACTAATATTGAAATTGTTGCAATATTAAAGGAATGAAGAAAGTAGTAATTTTTATTTTTATTTTTACATGGTAAATAATTTCCAATTCAACAGCTAAAGTAACTTTATTCTTAGGTAAATTGATATTGGAGTAGTACAGCATCATATATTGTTACAATATTTAATAAAAGATGACTAATGAAATAAGGTAAGATAAAATAAGTAGAATAAAATTTTATTTAAAAAAAAAAAAAAAAAAAAAAAAAAAAAAAAAAAAAAAATTTAAGAATATATACAAAAGATTATAAAAAAATAAAAAAAATAAAAAATAAATAAATAAAAACACTAAATACAATAAAATACTACTATTAAAAAAAGGAAATTTTGACTTTTACCACCAAAAAAAATTAAAAAATTGTTTTTTACCACCAAAACTTCTAAAACTTTTATTTTACCACCAAAAAAATTTCTAAAAATTGTTTTTTACCACCAAACGGCAAGAAAACCGTTAAATCTAACGGCTTAAAAAAATTTCCTTCGAATTTCGTGCGCAAAATATGTTTTTCATGGGTTTAGGGGGGCACTTTGGTTCTACGGATCCAATTTGAGGTCAAAATTTACAAAAAATGATCGGAAATACCTCGTTTTGCGTGTTCACGCAAATCGAGGTTTTTTTAAACACGCAAAATGAGGCATTTCCGATCATTTTTTGTCAATTCTGACCTCAAATTGGACCCGAAGAACCAAAGTGCCCCCCAAAACCCCTAAAGAGCATGTGTTTGACACGAAAATCGAAGAATTTAAAAAATTCCGTTAGGTTTTTGACGACAGGTGGTAAAAAACAACTTTTAATTTTTTATTTGGTGGTAAAATAAAAGTTTTAGAAGTTTTGGTGGTAAAAAACATTTTTTTGATTTTTTTTGGTGGTAAAAGTCAAAAAATCCTTAAAAAAATAATAATAAAAAAAAATGTTTTATCAACTACAGTCATTAGTTGTCACGTTAAAGCCTAAAAAAAAAATGAGTTATATGCCTCATCATGTCAAATGCCTCATAGGCACGACGAAGGGTAGGAGAGAAGCCTTATCATAGGGATTTGAATTAGATGATACACATACACTCGTTAACAACTTAGTCAAACCTTGTTTGCGAGATAAGTAGATAAGCAAAGCTATAACAAAATTCTAAGTGAACGTGTGTTTGACTCAATTTGGCTCACAAACTTGTTAGTCTTCGTCTATAATTCATTCATTTTTGTTCATAAGATCAACATGAATTTTAAAAAATAAAAAATATAATGGCAATTATTTTATGTAACACTTTTATAGTAACAAGGATAGCAAAATTCATCCAAGTACTATATATAGCACATCTACATAACTTAAAACAAAGGCCAGAAAAATAACCAAAAAAATATGAAATAGTTAAGTTATTGAAATAAGTACACATACTATAGTTGTTTACTTTTCCTTACCTAGGTGATGCTGACTAAAAGACCGCCTCCAATTTGTGGGACGTAAAACTTCCTATTTTAGTGCAAAACCAAGACGGAAAGGAAAGGAATCACAACGAATCACCCTACCTATATGTTTTTCCTCTAGAAATAGAATGAATACCTATTAAATTTGCTTTGTAACTATTTGGTTCTAGTTAGAGAATCAAACTATAACTTTGTAGTCCCAACTGTTATCCTTCTCAATAAATTACAACGATCTATTGGGCAAAAATGCAAGAATGGCAAGATAATAGAATTATAGAAGGTACGAAAAATAAAATTAAGTCTATATATACAAGCTTAAATAAATTAATATGACTATATATTAAGTCTATATATACTTGCTCCATTTCTCCATGAGCAGAGTTTTAGGAGAAAGTAATAAAATATGGAGGTGGTGGGGTTAGTGGGAAAATAAAAAATTGTAAAAAGCAAAAGTAGTTGAGAAATTGGAAAACAAAGAATATGAAATTAATAAAATATGATTTATGTGGGGACCAATAGGTGAGAGAAATGAATTAAATATTGTAAAAGTGTTCCAAATAAGGAAGTGCCGCAAGTATTTAAAAACGGCCGGAAAAGGAAAGAGCAAATATTTAAAAATGAAGGGAGTAGTTAACAAGAATAACAAAAACAAATAAACTCATTTTCTGATAAAGTCGAGCAAAAAAACAGAAAAAGAATTAGAATACAAATTTTCTGGGAATAAAGGGCCATAAAATTAAAATACACACTGTAAATTTAATAACCTGAACACAGGGATTTCTAGAATGAAAAATAATAAACGAACAAACAAAGATTTATAGAAATGGGTGAATAAGAGAGGAAACAGATTAATTTCCAAACAAAATAAAAGAAAAGGTTGCTGGTTAACTATAAAGAATGAGAAGTGCATATAGATCTGTTAAAAAAAAAACAGGGGAGAAGAAAAAAATATAGAGAAGGACAAAGAAGGCCATTAAAACGCCACTCAAAGATGGTCACTAGTGACAATTGCAGGTAGTTAAAGACACTCTCCAATGACCAAAGATGGCCAGCGGTGGTGAGGACCAATGGCTTCTATGGATTCTATGGCTCAAGGAGTTCTATACTTCAGGGAAGACAGGGATAATGAAATGAAGAAAAGAAGTGGAGATACCTAAGGGGTGTAGAGGACTTTGAGGGGAAGTGAAAAAGAAAAGATAGTAAAAGAATGATAAATTTGACCTAACATAGCTAAAAAACGACACCATAGGGATTCAAGTTTACTCTTGCCCTTAACCCAAACCAAATGCCTCCAACTTTTAGAAAATTCATTTTTCTATGTATTTTTATGTCAACCAAACAACTACTTAGAGAGGTTGATCATCAAACCTTATATGAAACATTTGTATCATAGTGAGAAATTTTCTTTGTTATCAATATTAGCTTCTAAAAACAAAATAGTTTATTAATTAGCTACCAATTTGTAATTACTTTTTGAGTTTTTGACATATAAGCTCATGACCTAATGCCAGCATTTTTTTTTTTTTATTATTATCTTCATTTATCAACCTTTCTTCTTGTCCATATACTTCCACTAGAACATTACTTAATTTAAAATCAATGCATCAGGCCATTTAGCACGACAAAGATATTATGACACTTACGACATATCTTAAAATTGAAAACAATTTCACTTTAGATATCAAATCATTTCTTTCTGCTTTTTTCTAACCTTTTGAACATTATATATACTGCTATTTTAATTTGTACAATTACTTCTAGGCATGACTTATTTCATAAAGATTCTGGAAAAAAACAAGGGTTTAAACCAAAACCACTTTGGATCTCCACAAACTTAATCAATAAGGACAGCAAAATCAATCTTCTCGCAAAAAGATTTGTGGTCCATGTATTCAGCTTTGAAACTTTCATACCCATAACTCATTTATGTACAGAAAATTAGTTCAACTCACATAATAACAACTGAGATCATATTCGTAGCAAAATCCGTAAGTCATAGATCATTTCCTAGGCTGTTTCAGGTTCACATGAACCATAGTAGGGAAAGAAAATTAAATAACACCCTTGAACCATATGGTGAGGTGTGTAGTGACGACTAACGAGTGAGGGAAGGTGTCCTGCTGTGCTGTCATTTAATTTTCTGAGGTGTGGGAGACCAAAGTGGTGGAGGCAAAGGTAGTTGGGGTTTGAACTTTGAAGGTGGCGCAAGCGGAAGGTAGGACCAACAAAGTTGTTGAGTGATTGCTTGCAAGTCGTGGAGGCCTTGCGTGAAATGTTGAAGGGTGCTAGCTCCTTTCATCAAATCCTTGGTGATATTTTAGAGTTAGTTTCTTGCTTTGCTAGTGAGTCCTGGTCGTTTGTAAAGTGCAGTGGGAATAAAGTAGCACACGAGATAGCCAATTTCCAACCTTGGGATGTTGCCAAACGAATGTGAAGAAGCGTAATCCCACCCTGTATCTATGATTTTGCTTCTAATGATATTTCAGTCTAAGCCCTAAAAACCTTGATTCCCTTAGTTAATTTTTAAATAACCATTTAATCAATTCCCTCATCCCCATCTTCCAATTCAAAGGCATCCAACCTCAGTACTATGAATCCCCACCCCGCCCTGACTCGCCACGCTCCAGCCCCACCCCAAATTTTCTAATTCTCTTCAACAACAATTACACAATGGGATATTTAATTAGGAGTACCCTAGTGAAAAAATTACGTAATTTACACACACACACACACAAAATTACGTAATTCACACACACACACACACACACACACACACACACACACACACACACACACACACACACACACACACACACACACACACACACACACACACACACACACACACACACACACACACACACACACACACACACACACACACACACACACACACACACACACACACACACACACACACACACACACACACACACACACACACACACACACACACACACACACACACACACACACACACACACACACACACACACACACACACACACACACACACACACACACACACACACACACACACACACACACACACACACACACACACACACACACACACACACACACACACACACACACACACACACACACACACACACACACACACACACACACACACACACACACACACACACACACACACACACACACACACACACACACACACACACACACACACACACACACACACACACACACACACACACACACACACACACACATATATATATATATATATATATATAATATACAGAAATCCAAACAGAGAATTCGATTACTGTAAATTGGAAAGAAAAGCCTGAAATAAAAAGAAAAAAAAAACAGTAAATAGATCGAGAGAGATACCTAATTACCTATCAGAATGGAGAATATCTTTGAGGAGAAGAACAACAGGTTCAATATCCCTTAGAATCTCTGTTTCCATATCTTTCCATTCAACATTATCAGGGTCATTGATCCTGTTAGAGGAACTAAGAGGGTTTTGTACTTTTGATAGTTCACTAGTCGACGACGATGTGTCTGACGGGGACGGTGTTGCACCAGAAAAGGTTCTTGAGAAGAACGGGCGAGGAAGAGGAGTCAGTATCCTGGTGGCGAGTCTGTGGCGGAGGTGAAGACGGAGGAGAGACAAGCCTCTGAGAATTGGAGGTACAGCCATGGGAATTTAGGAGTGGTATTATGGGCGGTGCATTTCCCCACTAGAGTGGTTCAAGTCAAGCTTTCAAGTAAACGGGTTATAAGGGGAAAAAAAAAACACTTTTGTCAAAATATTCCGCATTTTTCGAGGGAGCCCCAGTTGATCTCAGAGATCAACAATCTAATTTATCTCCTCTCACAACTTTAAGTGTTGAAATCTGTGTCACTTTATTATTTTACTTTTATCATTTAAAAAATAAAAGAAAATGAATAAATTGTGAGAGGAGATTTATTCACATCATTTATCTCAGAGATCAACCTGAATTTACCCGTATTTTTTGAGAAAATTCAAGTTAATCTCCAAGATAAACGTGAATGGTTTATCCCATGGCATTATTGTAATAAAAGTGCATTGGAGTTCGGGACAAGACAGTAAAAAAATGTTATTCAACCCAGGTTTCCGACATTTGTTTATTTGGCAAGCAAAAGTGAAATTGACGACGTTATCTTTGTTGCCGTTTGGATTTAACTCATGGTGAGTTAAGGTTTCAAATAAAAAAAGGTAAAAAAAAATAAAAAAAAAAAAAACATCAGAATTGAAGTGTAGAGTAAAATTTGGAAATTATATAAACATCTGAGAATGCATTCTGGTAAACGTCAATGGCTAGATCGAAAGCTCATCTTCAATGGGGAGGGAAATATCAATTACCCTTTGGGGTTAATCCTACCCTAAATTTCTGTATTTTTCATAGGGTTTTCGTTTGACGGCGGAGCCGCCGTTAATGTTGGTGTTGGTGTTAGTGTAAGGAGGAGAAGATGAAGATGGTGGATTAAATTAATCAAAAACTCATAAAAGTGGGTTTGTAAAGCAAAGTGGTGGTAACTGAAACCTATCAGCATTGACTATACTCCACTACGAAGTACTCCGAATTACAATACTGCGCCGCTGCCGATAATCAACAACGACGACGAGCCCAACAAGTCAAGCTACAGCGACGACGATGAAGATGGTGAACAACATTTGAATTCAATGGCTTTCACTGATTTCGAAGACAATGACGGGTAGGACCACTAACTTCCACTAACTATGGTTAAGGGCTTCCTCCTTAACGTCGTTCTATTGGAGTTATTTTGCAAGTTTGTGCATCACGAGCTCTTTACGCATTTACCCTTTCTTTTGTGCACGAAAAGACAAGAACACCCCTAGATAAACAAGCCCAGTTTATCTCGGAGATTAACTGGGGCCTGCTCGTGTTTTTTAAAGTGTTAGAGTTTGATCGGCACATAGTTTTAATTGATTTGAATAAAATTAGAAGTGGGGTAGTTGGAATATTGTAAAACTGTAAAAGAAACATGAGTTAAGCATAAAAGTAGGTACTCAATTCTTCCTTTTTTCACCGTTTAGGTACTCAATTATTTTTACTTTGCTTTTGGGTACTGAGTTAATAATTCCGGCCAAAAAAATTAAATCATCCAAAGAATTCAGTACCTTGGGTTAAATAATTGAGTACCTTTGGTTAAGAGCATGTGGGCCCCACCCGAATAAAAAAACGCGGGTTACACCCATTTCTTTCCCTTTCTTTTTCCTTTATTCCCCCTGTTATTCCCCCTTTATTCTTTCCAAATCGGGAAAACGAAGTTGCGTCACTGTCGAAGAAGGACGCGCACTTTGGGCTCGATTCTTAGGAAAACTACACCTTTAGCCGCCATTTTTTTGAGGTAAGCTCAATTTCTCTTAGTTTTAATTGTTATTTTGATATAAATTTTGGATTTTTTGCCCAATTGTTGATGTTTGTTTCGACTTAGGGTTTTCGAAATTTTGGGGTTTTTTTTGAACTGATTGACGATGGCGAATGGTTGTGTTTTTGATGTTAAATTTGTTGCTTTGTTGTTGTTTGTTGTTGGATTAAGCTTGTGTTGTTGTTGATTTTATCTTGTTTACATTGCACAAGGGTTGGATTAGTTTTTATGTTTTTCGCACTAAAACAGGGGAGGTTTTGGTGAACTTGTGTATGTGTGATTGATTGTGTTGTGTGTGTTTTTGTTGTGTATTTACAGGAGGAGGAGTATTGTGGATGGACTGAAGAAGCAGCAGCTGGGGCAGACTCGAAGTACCACCAGCAAGGGAAGCAGCAGCAGGGGAAGCAGCGGCAGCAGCTTCTGTTTCCGTGATTTTTTTTTTTTTAATTTTTCTTCAAAATCTGGGAAAACATTGCAGATAATTTTGTTGATGAATTTTGTTGCGAAGTACCAGACTTGATGAATTTTGTTGCTGGGTATACTGCTACAGATTATTACATCCTGTTTTTGGTTTTTTTTTTTTTTTGAAATTGAATCAGGGACAAATGGTTTTGGATGAATTTTGTTGAGCAACAATGGTGATTCTGCCAGGTTCATGGCCTTATAAATACAGAAAATAACGGCTAGTTTCTTTGTCAATTTAATGCATTTATTATTATTTTTTTTAATTTAAAAATATTAATTTTTTAATTAGGTATGGTTAGTGATGAGTTAAAGGTGAGTTAGTTCACCTGAAAAACACTTTGAGTACCCAAAAGCAAAGTAAAAAAATTGAGTACCTAAAAGGTGTAAAAAGCAAGAATTGAGTACCTAATTGTACTCTTAACTCAAAAGAAACATAGTGTGATTAATAGTTTATTACTCCCTCCGTCCCCTTTTGATAGTCCCTTATGGGCAAATTTTAGTCCCAAAATGTTCACCCCATTAGCTTTTTCCAACAACCATTAATATTAATTATTTACCTAAATTCCCTCCAATTTGCAACAATATTTGTGCAAATTTAAGTTTCCCATGTAAATTATGTTTTCCCATGTACTTTTATTACTTTCTCTCTCTACTTTTTTGGATACCCAATGTCAATTTACTTTTTCAATGTACTTTAACTATGTTTATTAATTCCCGTGAAAAATGCCCATAAGGGACTATCAAAAGGGGACGGAGGAAGTAAAAATTAATGAATGTGAGATAAAAGATATAATTAAAAAAAAAAAGTACTAGTTAGTTTGGGTGGGGACCATGAGAGGAGAGAGATATAATATATTAATGTAGTTTTTTGCCAAAAAAAAAAAAGGAAATGTAACACTTATGTAAGCAGAATACTTATTAAAACACGGAGGGAGTAGAAATTACTTCCTCCGTGTTTTAATAAGTATTACATTCTGAATGGCACATTATTTTAGATAATTTAATTGACTTAAATTATATAAGAGGTAAGTGAAGTAGTTGGAGTATTAAACTAAAGTAAAAGAAAATTAGTGGGGTTATAATTTTTTAAAAAGTAATGAATGTAAGAGGAAAGAAATAATAAAATAAATAAATAAATAAAGTAGTAGTGGGTTTGGGCGGGGTTTATGAAAGACAAAAGATATAATATTAATAATAATATTAATAATAATAATAATAATAATATGTAGTTTTTTGCCAAAAAAAAAGAAATATAATACTTAGTGTAACACTTATCAAAACACGAAGGGAGTTTATCAAACTACCTTCGTTATAGGTTAGTTGCAAATTTTGTCATTTAGGGTTGCTACACATTAGTTGCAACTTTCTATTTCTTTCTTTTTATGGTAATTTATTCAAATAAAATTAGGACTTTACCCTTACTTAAAAATTATAACCTAAATTACATAACATAATCTTACCACCTTAAAACATTAATCTAACTAGGTTAGATCCCGTGCCATGCACGATGATCTTTACATATAGTCGTATATTATTGATTGAGAACTATTATAATTATAAATTAGTCAAGAAACAATAAAAGTATGTGATATGTTAATTTGATATTTGCAATTTTTATTGTAGCTTCCAATACACAACTAAAAAAAAGTAGGCAAAAAATCCAAACAATTTTTTTTATTGTAAAATAGGTCACTAATTATTTAAAAATATTTATTTTTGGTATATATTGCCCAATTTTTTTTAAAAAAGATTTGTGAATAAATCTTTTATTTTAAATTCAATAATTATTACATGTCAATAGGGAATATGTACAAAAAAATATAATGTGATTTTTGTAAATGATTTGTTTCCTTAATTAAAATATTTTTTTTAAAAAAATGAAAAAATAATAACTAAAGGCACACCAGAAGATGACACGTGTCATTGCTGGTGTGTCTTTTAGTATATAGTATTGATATCATTAAATTAAGGATATTTTAGATTTTAACACCACACAAAAACCTGAAAATAGTTTTTAACACCCCCATAAATAAAAAAAAAAAAAAAAAAAACCTGATTTTAACACCAGACAAAATAACAAAAAATGGGTATTACCACCACTTAACGGATTCCAACCAAAAATTCCGTTAAGCGGGGTCAACAGTGACACGTGTCACCTTTTTATTTGTTTTAAAAAAAATAAAATTAAAATTAAAAAAAAAAAAGAAAACAAAATTAAAATACCTAAAACTACCTCAGTCACCCTAGCCCCACCACCGCCCATCCACCGACCCACCCTTGCCCTCCCTAAAACCACCATCGGCGACGCATCTTCCCCCCTCCCTCCCTCAACCCACCTGAACTCCCCCTTCCCTTTCCCCTAACCGCAATCGGCCCCATAAACAACCAAACCACAACCCTCAACGACCACGAATCCCTCAAAATAACCACGATTCCGGCCAAAAATGGCCGAAATCGGCCGGTTAAGGCAACTCATCCCCAAAACCGGCCGATTTCGGCCATTTGTGGTCGGAATCGCGACCGTATTGGGGAACGAGGTTTTGGGTTTGGTGGTTTTGGGGGGTGCGGCAGTTCTTTGCGGGAAAGGGAGGGGGAGGGTTCAGCTGGGTTGGGTGTGCGAAGGCGTCGGCGGTGGTGGTTTCGGGAAGGGCAGGGGTGGGTCGGTGGTTGGGTAGTGGTGGCGCGGTAGTGGGGCTAAGGTGGCTGGGTAGTTTTAGGTTTTTTTTTTTTTTTTAATTTTATTTTTTATTTTTTTGGCCAATAATAAAGGGACACGTGGCATTATGGCCCCACTTAACTGATTCCGTTTAGGAATCAAGTGATGGTAATACCCATTTTTTGTTATTTTATCTGGTGTTAAAATCAATTTTTTTTATGGGGGTGTTAAAATCCATTTTCAAGTTTTTGTGTGGTGTTAAAATCTAAAATAACCTTAAATTAATGATACCCACCAAATTAACATTGTTCATCAGGGTCTTGTTCTTCTTAGAGCACTTTCACTCTCCTTCCTAAATCTTACTCTCTGGGTGGTTTCAGGGTCGTGGTTCAAGTTGAGACTGGGTGGTTTCAGGATGTGACGTGAGTGGTTTTGGGTGGCTGTTGTATGTTGGGCGGCATTGGTGGGGTAAGTATTGTTGGTGGTGGTGCCTTAGTTATTAATTACCTTCACATTCTTTCTCCTACTCTTAATTTACTATTCTTTAATTTATTAATCGGCCATTATGAAATTTTGTCTTAAAATCTGATCGAGCTTAAAGTTGCAGCTAATTTGAAAGGGAGGTAGTATAAACTTGTCTTTTATGCGTTTTTCTTATAATATAGGAAAAAATGTCACTAATAATATGACCCTTGTCTAGTGTTCCAAAAATAAAACGACCTTTTGATTATTTCCTAATAAAACAACCTTTGACACTAATCTTTCATAAATAGGATAAAAAATCTGATAACCAATTTCATAGGGTAAAGGTCAAGTGTCACATTATAATTGGTTAGAATTGTTTAATTTTTATTTTAACATACTTCTTTTAAGAAAATGATATTAATTTATAATAAAAAAGTAAAAACTCCCCACCCCCCTCCAACCCCCTTCCCCGTTCAGGCGTTCAGCACCCCCACCTGCTCGGTATCTTTCGTCGGCCACCCCAGATCCCCCCTTCTCCATTTAACCTCCTTTCAGCATGGAAGCACCACCAGCAGCCCCCTATCTAGCCACCTCCCAGCGCCACCGGGCCCTCCTAGCCCCCTTTCCTCGCGCACTAAACCGCCACCTCCTCATCTCTAATCCCCCAACCTTCGCGAGTTCGCAAAATCCCATCTCCCTACTCTGACCCTCGATCCCAATCCTAACCCTCACCATACCATCCCGCCAGACCCTATTGGGTTTTGCGATGTCCAATACTGCACGGAAACAAAGCCCAAAATCAGATCGCATGCATAATAATTACGTGACATGGGGAAAACTAGGTCGTTGTCTTGACTTATCCTCCCTAGAGCCAAACAAATTTATTATCACTTAACAAACTTAAATACATCTGTATAGGATAGCTCCCGCTGAACTATCGCCCAGCCCCCAGGGTGCGCACTCACCGCAGAATAAGCAACTAAAGGAGGGCTCATCAGCCCGGCAGAGTCAGCCCGCAGGGTTGACCAGGCTAAACTCTCCACGAAGGTTATAGTACGCCTATAAATAGAAGGTAAAGTACAACGGAAAAGAGGTTAGACACTAGAGTTATTACACTCTCTACATCTTTCTAAGTACACTTTCTCTCTCTAAACACTCTCTAACTTAAGCTTCGGAGGGGGGTTCCTCGAGCCACCCCCGAGGGCAGTTTACGTGTGCTGCCTTGTGTAGGTAGTTGACGGGACCCAGCTCACCCAGCAGAACCCTTGGATCCACACCTGGAACAATTGGCGCTAGAAGGAGGGGATAGGATCATCTAACCTGAGGTTCACCAACTGAGCTAGGGACTAGTTAACTAACCACCATGGCCGGAGAAGAAACTGTACAAACACCCACGTCCAAAACTAATGAGACCAACCAAACACCACAAAAAACACCCCCAGTAACCAGCGATCCAAAAGGATCCACCAGAAACCCCAAATCGACCATCTCACAGAAATCCAACCCCATTGGATCGACATCAGCTACTGCTAAAACAACGGCGAAACCAGTAGATCCGCTAGGATCCAGCTCTATTTTCAAGTACGGAATGCCGTTAACAGGCGCGAACAATGAGCTTATTGTTTCAGCACCTGTAACCCAGAACCCGCAGCCCGTAAATATGCCAGCCATTCTCCAGAACCTCTCTAAGTGCAGCAAGGAGCAGCTGGCTGCAATGACAGCGGTCCTTACTAATATGGGTAAGGGGGCAAGCCCATCACCGACAACAGCAGCTGCGGAGCCCGTAGCGAAAAAGCCGGAAGTCTCAACTCTCACCCCCGAGCAGAAAGAGCTCATTCAGTTGAGGAAAAAGGTATTGGAGCTGGAAGCTCGCAACCTGAATCGAGAATGGAGCGTGGAGGAAATAACCCCCACTTGAATCAGCCCAGAGAAGCGGGTCCCTCGCAGTAGGTCACCGGCCGCAGAGTGAGGACCCAGCCCGGAGAGAGACAAACGAGCGCAAATCGAGGTTGTTCCAGATGATTCCCCATTTTGCCGGGAGATTCTGGAGGAACCCATGGAGAAGGTGAAGATGCCAAGCTGTAAGTACAATGGAACCACAACACCCAAAAGCCACATATCAGCTTTCGAGAATAATATGGTACTCTACACCATGACAGACTCAGTCTGGTGTAAGGCTTTCCCACCAACTCTGGAGGGGCTGGCAGCGGAATGGTACGGCGCCATCCCCAAATGTTCTGTATACTCGTACAACCAGCTGAAGAGGATGTTCATGGAGCATTTCATAACCTTGGTGGACAGAACCAAGATGACAACCGAGCTGATGTCCCTTGGTGGGACTGAGAAGGCCCGATCCAAGGAGAGGGCCAATGCTTGGGAAGTTTGATCAGTATACCCCACTAAGGGCACTAACCCATTCCAGATCTCACATATTCAGCGTGAATAAGGCTGATGATAAGTGGCAGAGGCCTCCAAGGATGGTAAACAGGAGTCGTGATACTAGTAAGTGGTGTGACTTTCATAGGGACTATGGCCACACCACTGAAGAATGCACGCACTTGAAGGACAACATAAAGGACTTAGTCAGGAGAGGATACTGGAGTCAATTTAAGCAGCGTGATGACCCTTCCAGAAGAAGGGAGGAGGATAGAGCGGGTCGAGCTGACGGCAGAGGAGGTCATAGGGGCCCAGCCGGAAACAAGGATAGAGATGGCAAGTTAGAGGGCAGGGTGTACGTGATCAGCGGGGGTCCAGTACATGGAGGCACAATTAATAGAGCGTAGGTTGACCTGCAGGCAATGATACATCAAATAAACGACAATGATAAGCGTAGATGGCCACCTCTTCCCCCTCAGCCACGAGCTACGTTTGATGAGTATGACCAGAAGGCATAATTTACCCTTATGATGACCCGCTAGTGGTGACAATGGGAATTGCAAACTGGGAGGTGGATAGAATACTGATAGACGGAGGCAGCTCAGCCAACATCCTATACATCAGTGCGTTCAATGAGCTGAAGTTGGACAGAAAAGACCTGAAGAGAGTAATCTACGAGGTCACCGGGTTTAATGGCTTGGGCTTACCCCAGAAGGCATAATCGAACTCTTAGTCCGGGTAGGAGAGAGGTTAAGAAGGCGTGATGTCCGAGCAGAATTTCTCGTGATAAACTCCCCTTCACCCTACAATGTAATCATGGGAAGACTGCTCATCCACAAGATAGGAGGGGTGGTATCCACCTACCACCTGGCCATGGCTTACATAACTAATGAGTGAAGGTCAGCAAAGCTCAGGGGAAGCTAGAAGACAACCCAACAATGTTACATAACTGCCTTAAAGCAGCCTGCCAAAACCAGACAGCAGCCCGATTCCGAGAGAAGGCTCCTTGAGCAACCTGAGAGGAAGTCGAGGAAAAGGAAGCGTGAAGAGTATCACAGGGAAAAAGATAAACAGAAGTTGGCAATGAAAATCTTCGAGCCTGCAAAAGAAGAAATGGCCAGACCACTTCCCAGCGAGGAGCATGTCACAGTCGAGCTCACAGAAGGTGATCCCTCGAGGACGGTGAAAATTGGGAAAGACATCGATCCAGGAGTAGGGGTGCACCTCATAGAGCTGTTGAGAAAGAATAAAGACATTTTTGCATTTTCCGCAGATGAGATGCCCGGAATTGACTTAGCAATCATGGTGCATAGGCTGAATGTGAAGGAGGATATTAGTCTAGTCAGGCAGAAAAAGCGAAGCTTCTCCACGGAGAAAAACCAGGCAATCCAGGAAGAGGTGGAAAAACTCTTGGAAGCAGGATTTATTGAACCCTGTGACTATCCAGAATGGTTAGCCAACGTGGTCATGGTGAAGAAGGCAAATGGCCAATGGAGAATGTGTGTTGATTTCACGGATCTTAATAAGGCCTGCCCGAAGGACTGTTACCCACTACCACGGATAGATTAACTGGTAGACTCAACCAGTGGGCACGCCCTGCTAAGCTTCATGGACACCTTCTCAAGGTACCATCAGATCAGCCTGCGCGAGCCAGACAGGCAAAAAACTGCATTCATTACTGAAGGGGGAGTGTATAATTACATAGCTATCCCCTTCGGGCTGAAGAACGCTGGAGTAACTTTTCAGAAGGCAGTGGATAGAGTGTTCCTTCACTAGAAGGGAAGAAATGTGGAAGTATACGTTGACAACTCAATTGTTAAGAGCGTCACGCAGGCTGGACATATCATGGATCTGGAGGAAACATTTGCCACCCTGAACAAGTATAAAATCAAGCTCAACCCGAAGAAATGTGTCTTTAGAGTGAGCTCGGGAAAGTTCTTGGGTTTTCTGATCAGCGAGAGAGGGATAGATGCCAACCTAGAAAAGGTCGAAGTAGTCCTCAGTCTGCCCGAGCCTAAGAGCATCAAAGATATCATGCGGTTGACAAGCAGAATGGCCGCACTGACCAGATTCATCAGCAAGTCAGTAGACAAAGCCTTGCCATTCTATCAGCTATTGAAAGGAAACAGAGAATTCAAGTGGGGGACTAAGGAGAAAGAAGCCTTTGAGGGTATTAAGGAACATCTGACTAAGCTCCCAACAATGATCAGGCCCGGAGCTGAGGGAAAAACTGCAGTTGTACATCTCAGCGTCAATACAGACAATCGCAGCCGTTCTGCTGGTAGAAAGACAGAAGCAACAAAGGCCGATATATTTCGTGAGCCACGTGCTGACCGAGGTAGAGCAAAGGTACCCCCTGGTAGAGAAGCTAGCCTTCGCAGTGGTCACAACAACAAGAAAGCTAAAACCATATTTTGACGCGCATATAATAGAGGTCCTTACAAACCACCCGCTGGAGAAAGCATTACAAAAGATGGATGCATCGGGTAGACTCTTAAAGTGGGTAATCGAGCTTTCTGAGTATGAATTCGAGGTCAAGCCTAGAGCAGCCATCAAGGCACAAGCTTTAGCAGACTTCATAGTGGAAGCCTCCTATGAGGAGAAAGAAGATGACATTGGGGTCTGGAAGGTGGAAGTGGATGGATCCTCAGCCCAAACGGGGAGTGGGGCAGGAGTCATAATGACGTCTCCAGAAGGAAACGTATTTGAGTATGCCATCTCCAGTTCAAAGCGTCTAATAATAAAGCAGAGTACGAGGCGACGCTGGCAGGCCTACGTATGAGCCTCGCAGTCGGAGCCCGCAAAGTACACCTGCAGACTGATATTCAGCTCGTTGCCAGCCAACTACAGGGGGCCTATGAGATAAGGGAAGCCACTATGATGAAATATGTAACCAATGTGAAAAAACTGACAGCCTAGCTAGTCCATTTCCAGATAGACTTGGTCCCCAGAGCAGGAAACTCTCAGGCTGACGTCTTATCTAAGTTGGCCAGCTCCACCTTACAAAGCCTCACAAGAACAGTGATGGTCGAAGTGTTAGAGGAAAGCAGCATTGCTGAAAAGGAGCAGGTAAACTGCGTTGGGAGTCAGAGAGCCTGGTTCTCAGACATCTTGGCGTACAAACTTCATGGCTCGCTGCCCGATGATGAAGTACAAGCTAAAAAGGTGAAGAAAGACGCAAATTGGTATGTAGTGATGAATGGAGAGCTCAACAAGAAAGGATTCTCAAAGCCACTGCTGAGGTGTATTCTAGAATGGGAGCAGGAGGGCATTATGGAAGAAGCCCACTCCGGAATATGTGCCAACCATATTGGCGGGAAAGCATTGAGAGTTAGAAAAGGGGCATATATTGGCCAACTCTCACGCAAGACGCACTAGCATATGTTAAAAAATGCGACCAGTGTCAAAAATATTCACTAGTCATAAATCAGCCAGCAAACGATCTGACTCCAATCCTCAGCTTGATCCCGTTCGCTCAGTGGGGAATGGACATATTGGGATCTTTCACCGCTGGGTCAGCGGGCAGGAAGTATCTCATTGTTGCAATAGATTACTTTACAAAGTGGATAGAAGCTGAGCCCACCAAGTACATAAAGGCAACCCAGGTCAGAACATTTATATGGAATAGTATCATCACTAGATTCGGGGTGCCACAGTGCATAGTCTTTGATCATGGGTGTCAATTTGACTGTGACACCATAAAGGACTACCTGGGGGATATGGGCACCAAGTATGCAACCCGCAGAGCAATGGCCATGTAGAAGCAGCAAACAAGCTGATCTTGACAGCCCTACAGAAGAAGCTAGAGGAGTACAAGGGCCTGTGGGCAGACTTAATCCCAGAGGTCTTGTGGGCAAACATGACCACTGAGAAGGAGTCAACCAGTAAAAGCCCTTTCACCCTGGCCTACGGGGCTGATACAGTTGTCCCTGTGGAAGTGCAAATCCCCAGCCTGAGGATACAACACTATGAGCAGCAAGGAAATGAAAAGCGCATGCTGGAAGAGCTAGACTTCCTGCCAGAAATAAGGCTAAAAGAAGCCCTTAAGCTGGCAGCCCAAAAGAGCAGGATCTCAAAAGCTTTCAACAAAAGGGTTAAGCACAGGGAGCTCCTGCCAGGAGACTTAGTCCTCAGGAGGACAGCAGCAGTTGGAAGAGGAAATCAGCACGGGAAGCTGTCAGCAAACTGGGAAGGCCCTTTCATCATTCACGAGCAGGTTGGACCAGGAGCGTTCCTCCTTGTAGATCAAGAAGGTCAGGTCTTAAGAAACAGTTTCAATGCTGATGTGTTAAAGAAATATTTTGTTTAAATAGCCTGAAATATAGCTGTTTCAAGTTCGATAAACCTTTATTCAGTCCATGTTATGTTAACTACGGCATTTGAGCCATTTTTATTCAAATGAAATACAAGCCTCTGCATGAGGAGTATATTGCATAAATTTGTTTAATATGGTATGCCCAAGCATTATATACTAACATGCATAAATCAAACAAGAATAATAACAAAGTGTTAGAGGCAAGAAGCACTTTAGCGCAAAATGGCAAAGTAAAAGCATCCCTCCTTTAATCCTCACCTCACCTGCAAAAAGCAAAACAGGGCACCACCTCGGGGACGCCTGAGGGGGGAGCCTGACACGTTCAGCTTGAGCAGGGGAGAAGAGAGGAAAAGAAGAAGATGAGCTACATGGGCAACACTAAGGCTCTCTTAGTCCCATTCAGCCCATCTCTTTGAGGGGGAGAGGAAAGGAGAAGACAGTCAAGCAGTAAGCCCTTACAAAAAGAAGTAAGCAGGCAATAAACAAGCTGAATGACATAAATAAGTCGCAGCATAAACAAGCTGAATGACATAAATAAGTCGCAGCATAAATAAGCTGAACGGCACAAATAAGTCACAGCAAAGCAAGCTGATGACACAGACAAAATAAGCAAAAAGCTGATCGACACAAACAAGCCCCAGCAAGGATAAGTCAAACAACGCTCAATCAAATATATCAACCAGCACGCAGACGAAGCCTTTGATCAAAGCCAAGTGAAGTGCACAACGCACAAACACTTGAAACAGATAAAGTAGGAAGGACAAAATATAACAAAGTCCCTACTAAAGCACAGCAGAGCGCAAAAGAAGCAGAAAAGCGCTAGGCAGCTAAATTAAAAAAACAGGAAGGCCCAACCTACGAGGCCCCACCAAACGTAATAAAGAGCAAGCATGCAAACAATGAAATAGACAGCAAGAAAAGCAGCAAGAGGAGATCATAAAGAACATACATTATAAGACTGAACCCCTTCCCACCAAGGCAGAGTAAACATTCAGCAGGTCAGTCACAGAACAAATAAAGCTGAGCCCTCATCCACCAGGACAAGGAAACACTCAACGGGTAAAGCTAGAGGATCACAAATTCAAGTTAAGCTGGACAGACCCAACAACAAAAGAAAAAGTATTCTGAAAATACACAGAGAAACATAATCTTTGGCAGCTATACACCCCAAAGATAGTAACAAAAACTACCTAGTTACAACAGATCTGGGTGAGGGAAACTCAGAGGAACCACTAAAGTAGGAGGGTGACAGCTGCCATAACCTTTATTGATCATTAGTCAGAGACTCCACTCCAATAGCTGCAGCAACGTCAGGGCAGAGAGGCACCTCCAAGTTCAGCACGGCCTGGTCGGGGATATTCCTTCTCCACTGACAGCAAGGCATTGGACAAATCCCCCAAAGACATAACAAGCTGCAAGAAAAGCAGAAAAAAATAGTCAGCCAAAGTGGGAGTTAACAAAAGAAGTTAACAATAAAAAAAAATAAAATATAATAATAAGTAAAGCAAGACAGTAGCAACAAAACAAGCAGAGAAAAGGCGAAACGGGAAAAAGAAAAGCCAAAAGTAGAGACTAACCTTCTACAAATCATGGCAAGCAGTAGCTGTTGGAAGGCTGACTGAGCTGCGCGTAGAATCCGCAGGGAGACGAACCCCCTGAGTCAAGCGGTATCCTAGAGTACCACCCTTTTGAGGGTTGTCTACAAATAAAGACTCATCAGCCCTCACATTCATCAAAGGCCGAAAGGGAGCGTTCTCAGCTCTAGAAGGACAGAGTATTGGGCGAAGATGAATGTCAATAGGGACCTCAGCAAACTCAATGGCCCCAGTAGGGCGAAAAGTCCCTCCAGCAGAGAGTGAGGACGCAGAAAGAGGATTCTCAAAGGCATCACCCAAGAACTGGTGAATGCAGTGGTTAAGTTCACTGGAGTTCTGAGTGTCTCCCCCACCAACGTTCCCACCTGGAAGCCCAGTGTTGGCAGACGTGGAAGCAAGAGGGTCTGGGCCAGGAGAAGTGCGAGCCTTTTTCGCCTCTGGCTCATCCCCAGCAAGGGCAAAAGACATAGGATCGTCCTCCAGGTCAATCACTCGACGATCCTGCTGGAGAGAGCCCGCAGCCCGAGAGAGCCCACCCCGAGTGGCGCTTCGGAGTCGCCCCCTCAGCCCGTAGGGACGCGGTGGGATCCTTGGAAGCTCCATGGCAGATTCATCAGGGAGCTGAAAATCAGTAGCTGCAACAGAAGGAACTGTAGTGTCCTTCGCAGCAGTAGTATCATCAGTAGAAGTAGGAAAGAGCAGAACATGCTCAGCAGAGGAAATATGTTTTTCACCCGCAGCAGTGGTCTCAATCCCCTTAGAGGGAAACTGGAGAACACTGTCAGCAAAATCATCGGCAGTAGCCTTTAGTTCTTCAGAAGCTTGTTCATGTTGCCTTTTGGCAGCAGAAATTTGAGGTGCCACCCGGCCGGAAGCCGCGACAGACTGCTTCTCAAGGGAAGCAGTAGGCGCCACTAACGCCTCAGAATCTGAAGCCATCTTTCGAGGTGCAGGGCGAGTATCACGCCTACTCCCAACAGTAGAAGACGAAGGCTCAGGCTCAGCGCGGCTGGACCCAGCACGCTCACCAGTAGCCACGGTGCCAACAACAGCCCGTAGCTCAGCAGGAGCCAAACGCACCTCGCCCTTCAGGGAACCCGCAAACAGCTCCAACGTATCAAAGAGCTAAGGAGGGTTCTCAGGAGTGGCAGTCAAAGGGTCCTTCCAATTATCGATTAGCCCGAGCATGCGTTTGTCCAACTTGTCATAGCCTTAAAACACAAAATGACAAAAAGTCAAATAAGGCAGGGAGGCAAGAGCAAAATAAAAAAAAATTAAAAAAAAAAGAAGAAAAGACAAAAAATAGAAAAAAGGCAGAAAGCAGAAAGAGCTTACCAGACTCATGTGTACGACACAAACGCATGGCAGAAAGCTGCTCATTACCCACGATGTAAATTGAGTTGGGCAGCCAGACCTTAGGAAACTTGGAGTCACCTGTCCCCGCTCCCTACATAGCCTCAAAAGCTTTTGTCTCACGAGCAGGTTAAGAGGGAGAAACTACTACCCCAGCCATGTTGGTGCGAATCTCTCTGAAGTTGCGCGGAGCAGCAAAATTGGAAGGCACCCTCACCCAGAAGAACTTGCCAGTCCATTAGGGGTGAGCACGGATCGGATATCCGATCTGAAGTTGGATTTCGGATCGGATATCCGTATCCGAAAATGCAAATATTTGATATCCGTATCCGATCCGAAATCATCGGATATCCGAAGATCCGGATATCCGAAAACTTCGGATCGGATAGTTCGGATATCCTATATCCGAACCTTTTAATGATTTGGTTTTTTTACACGAATAATTATCTTAAAATAATAATTTATTGTCAAAATTAATTTGTTTTTAAAGGCAATTCATGACTGCAAACTCAAACTCATAATTACAAGCTATAATTCTTCATATAATTTGAGTTTAATAATTCTACAAATTTTAAAATATAACAATCCACAAATTTCAAAATCTAAAATCAAAGATTAACAATAACACATACCAATAGAAAGCAGAAAAAACAGAAACCCAAATAACAAAAAAGCAAAATTAATTCTCTGTTAAAATGGAATAAAAATTAAAAAAAAACCTTTGTAATTATGTCTATTATACAAGACAAATAAAAAAACCAAATTAAATGAAAAAAAATGTAGATCTTGAGTGATGATGACGAAGACGACGAGAGTTGAGACTTGTGAAAGGCAAGCTTCTAGTTGTGACTTGTGAGGACGACCAACGACGAAGACACGATGGTTTGTAGATCTAAGAGGTTGAAATTGAAAGGCGAGAGGTCTGAATTGTTGAGGGATTTTGAGGAAATAATGTTTAAGGAGAGAGTGAACTAGTATAGTGAAGCAGCCATGAACTCATGAAGAGGAAAGAGGACATCTGAATTTTGGGAGAGTAAGGAGGAGAGAGAGAGAGAGAGGGGGGGGGGGGAGAAGGAGGAAACGGCTGAATGAAAGAGGAGAGAGAAATAATTAGATTATTAGGGTTTGGTACTTGGGCCTTTGGGGAAATGGGGAATTTCTAAAACCTGATGGATATTAGTAGGTTTTGATTTTTTTCGGATATTCGGATATCCGAAATCGAAATTTTCGATATCCGATATCCGATCCGATATCCGAAATATTCGGATCGGATATCCGATCCGAAAATCTTTTCGGATCGGTTATCCTAAATTTTCGGATCGGATGCGGATCGGATTTTCGGATTTTCGGATTTTCGGATAGTTTTGCTCAGCCCTACAGTCCAGTTCCTGAAACGCCCAAGTTTTGGGTAGGACAAGACTCTACTCTCTTTGGGAGCAACATAGTACCACCCTGGCTCAGTCCCAGAAGCTGATCCTTTTCAGGCTCATAAGAGACTTGAACAAATGCAGGGACTCAGGGTACCTTCGAAACCTCAGAAACCACAGTAGACAAATCAGGGTGTGAAGGGAGGCAGAGTGCACCAGAGATATGCAGATGTTAAAAGCACATAGCAGCTTCTCTAAGGTAGGGTCCAAGGGGAACCTCAAGCCCAAGTCTAGCTGCGAGGCAAACATAGCAATATGACCTGCAGGAAGGGCTGATAACTTTGCACCGTTAGCAGGTAGAACCAGCTCGTAGCCCTCCCCAAAACCGTAAAACTTCTGCCCAACAGCAGTCAGGTCCAGTCTCTCAGTGTCCTTACGCCAACTGCAATCTAGAACAAAGTTCTTAGGCCCATAACACTTGTCACCAAGGAAGAATTCAGTCTTGCCCTCCTCTACGGGCTCAACAACATAAGTGGGCTGAAAGTCGAAGTATGAGCGGTCATCAGGAGACTCAGCCATTCTACTTGATTGAACTGCTGGGGAAGGAGAAGGTGATGGAGTCCTAGTATTCCCACCGCGCACTACATAATAATCAAACCGATGCATGTCAGCCATGTCATCAAGCCAAGCAAAACTGTTTAAAGGCTGAACATGGGGAATGGGGCTTACAAGAGACACATCAGGGGGATTGGCCTTAACAGCATCAGCCAACATTTTATGGTGCATTGCGCGCAACCTCAGGCGAGTAAGATGGGAATAGGGAATCCCATCCAGCGTAAGCACTCGCTCACAGTAAGGATCAAAGAAATCAGGACGGGGTCTACGCTGGAATGGGCGAAATGCACTACCCTCAGCGAGACGACTACTGCCCGACCCAGACGCAGCAGCAAGAGTCACATCAGTACTCATCCCGCTCGCAGTGGGGGGAAGGTCAGGAGGCATAACAATTTGTAAAGGAGTAGGAGACATAGAAGAAGTGTGCGCAGGGCGCTCACCTGAATGAGAAGATCGGGAAGAAGAGGAATCCGATCCTGTGGCCATTTGAGGCTCACTCATATTCTGACTATCAGAGGCGTCAGACATTATGAAATCTACAAGGGAATACAGGCCCGCAAAGGAAGGAAAAAGCAATGGGGCACGAGAAAATCAAAGAATCAGTTTAGAAATAATGAAAGAATAAGTAGAAAAAAGCCAAGAACGCAAATACAACAACAAAAGAGAAGAAATGGGAATAGCGACAATCGGGAAGAATCAAAAGGCACAATCTTGCGAAGAAAAAGTAAAAAGAAGCAAAATTGGAAAAATACAAACAACAAAAGGTACAAAGTAAGTACCTTTAAGAAAAAAAGTTGTAGAGACAACAGAGTACAACAACAATGGCAGAGATAAAAGCCCAAGCAAGACAAAAGTTCGAATCTGCAATTAAGAAGAACAAAGAAGGAAAAAGTTAACAAAACAGCAAGAATTAAAGGAGAAAACGCAAGTAAAGCGAAAATTAGGACAAAAATAAAGACGAAGAAGCAAGAACTTACCACAACAATGGAGGATCGGAGACGCTTGACAGAGGAAGAGCAAAGAGCGAAAATTTCAAAATGCCAAAATAACGAAGAGGGAAGATGAAAAAATTAGAGGCGTAAAAGAAATAAGTGAAAGAGGGGGACAGTGAAATTAATATGGAGTAAATGGGCAGTTAGACACAAGGCAAAGCCAAACCGCCATGTCTCTTCAGTAAAATAAAACTAACAGCCCGGATTGCCAACACGTGTCCCACTCATGCAAATGTGATTCCCGGTCAAAAAAAAAATTCTTGAGAAGAGAGCACTTCAGTGGGAGTGATCGAAAATTCTCTCTGCAAGCTCGTCATTTCTCAGACTTCAGCGGGAGTGATCGAAAATCCTCTCTGCAAGCTCGTCATGTCTCAGACTTCAGCGGGAGTGATCGAAAATCCTCTCTGCAAGCTCGTCATTTCTCAGACTTCAGCAGGAGTGATCGAAAATCCTCTCTGCAAGCTTGTCATCTCAGACTTCAGCGGGAGTGATCGAAAATCCTCTCTGCAAGCTCGTCATTTCTCAGACTTCAGCGGGAGTGATCGAAATTCCTCTATGCGAGCTCGTCACTTCCTAAGTCAGGAACTAATGTCACCATACAAGCAATAGGGCAACGGACTCAGTAATAGCAATACCTGACCTCCCAAGTCTCCAGGGCGCCTCAACACCCTAGAGACTTGAGGGGCTAGGAGTGTGCAGGTTATTTCAGTCAAACGACCCGTTGAGTCAGGGCCGATAAGGCTACACGCTCAGAACATCTGACATGAAAGAACCTCACGCCATCTCTTGAGGGGCTAGTTGTAGGGGATAGCTCCTGCTGAGCTATTCCTTCCAGCTGGGCTCAGTTGAGAAGAACGTTCTTACAGGCAAAGAGTCGGCATGAGTGACCTCATACCACCTCTTGAGGGGTTAGTTGTATAGGATAGCTCCCGCTGAACTACCGCCCAGCCCCTAGGGTGCGCACTCACCGCCGAATAAGCCACTAAAGGAGGGCTCATCAGCCCGGCAGAGTCAGCCCGCAGGGCTGACCAGGCTAAACTCTCCACGAAGGAGATAGTACGCCTATAAATAGAGGGTAAAGTACAACGGAAAAGAGGTTAGACACTAAAGTTATTACACTCTCTACATCTTTCTAAGTACACTTTCTCTCTCTAAACACTCTCTAACTTAACCTTCGGAGGGGGGTTCCTCGAGCCACCCCCGAGGGCAGTTTACGTGTGCTGCCTTATGTACGTAGTTGACGGGACCTAGCTCACCCAGCAGAACCCTTGGATCCACACCTGGAAAAACATCTATAGAGGTAAGTCAAGGGTCAAACCACTAGGAACGGTTATGTTCAAGTATTTCTAATCAATTGCGTAAGTTAGGTCGAAGTCAAGAGGAGAAGAGGTAACACTAATCAACTACCAAAACCAAAAACCAAACAAATGAAACACTAGGGGATAGGGATCAACATGCATTCATAATGATAATCAAGCAAATTTGGGAACTAAGCAATCCAAGCAATGTGAAGACAAATAGTAGGAGCAATTAGGAGCATTCAATTAATCATCCTCATGTTCTCTAACCTAGATTTCTTTAGTGTTAAACCATAAGAAGAAACATAATCAAATTCTCAACCAATTATGATGAAATCGATATCAAGTGGTCATGTCAACTAATTCAATCATGCAATCAAGTTTAGCATCATGGTTAACTAATCCAATCAAATTAGACAACATGCAAACCTCTAATATTACAAAATAGATAGGAATTTTATTACAACACAATTGATAGGAATGGTGTCCTTCGAACAAGTGTATTATTCCGATAGAGGATTCAGAATAATTAGAAAGCTAATTATTTAATGAGGTCAAGTGATCGGAATGCCTAGCTGAAGGTTGCTTCTGATCAGTTATTTAATTTATTTTTGGAATTAAATTAAATGCAATAATTTCTCAAAGTCCCACATTGATGAGAAATGAATGGGGATTGAGATGCCACTCTTATAATTACCGAAGGCATCACTTGGGAGTTGTTGCAAGAGAAAGAACTCTATAAAAGATATCTCATATTGAGAAAACCTTATAAAGAGATCCTATTGCTTAGTAGTGTTAGAATCACCCTATCCGGTAATTTTGAGCAAGTTTGGGCGCGCGGGTGGACTTCGTTGGAGGGGTCACGTTTGGGGCCTTTTTCCGTTCTTGAGTCCGTGTTCGTTCAAGTAAGAGCTCGGGTGAGCGAAGCACGCAACAAAGGTATAATTGGTTTATCTCTCTATTATTTGTGTGGTTAATTATGCATGTATTAGTTACCTTAATTATGAGCGGGTCTTGGGGATGAGTTTTACCTCCGCGGGATGTCAGTCATCTCAAAACCCAACAGCGGTATCGGAGCCTTGCTCATTTAATTTTCGTAACTATAATTTTCAAGGTTTTAAATGGCTTTAGTTTCTGGTTATGCTTGCTAATAAGATTAGAAGCTCGTTTTTGATTATTTTTAATCTTTATTTTTATTAGAACTTTGCCCAAGACTAGTGAATTTTGAAAGGATGGTGTCCTTATAACAAGTGTAATATTCCGACAGAGGGTTCGAAACTATTAGAAAGCTAATTATTTAGTGAGGTCAAGTGATCGAAATGCTTAGGTAGAGGCCGCTTTCGATCAGTAATATTAATGTATAATTAATATTACAGCTTAATCTTGACTGAACCCTTCGGGTCACACCCAAACAACTAACAATCCGAAACAACAAATTAATCCGAAAGGAATTAATGAGTCACCAGAGTGTTATGAACAAAGACGTCGGATCCCGAGCTTAGAGCTTCGGAACCGAATCTCAAATGTCGAGCCAAAATCTAGGAATTGTTACTTGTTTATCGTTGTAAAATGCATGGGCCATTAACAAATAGTGAATGGATGAATGGAATGTGTATTCTCTCACAAGTTTTATGAAATGGCAACTAGTGGGGCCTAATTTGGATAGAAAATACGGACTACATTCCGTGATGTATTTTTGTAAATCTAAATACGGCCTACAAACTGTTGAGTACTTTTGTACCTTAATATTTAAATTAGTCCTAATCGTAGATACTAGTGGTTGCATAGTTTTGGTTAAGTCTTGAAGACAGAGGTTCTTGGAAGACGAAGCCATGAAGTTGCAAGAGAAGACCCTTGAAGACTTGAAGACTCAAGGGGTCATGCTAGTTGCTAAATGCATCATTTACTTATGCTTTCTATATATATTTATGCTTGTGCATATATATATGAATGATATGTATGATGCATGTTTAGGATTTCATTATGTTGCGATGATTTATTAAGTTCACTTAAATCAACCAACATAGAAATCCTAGATCCCAAAAATATTGAGTAAAACTTGCCTTTCCAAAACACCACTTACCAACCGACCGAAGGTAGTGATGGGATACGCCAAAGTGAGGAATCACTACCTCTCCGGAGAACGTAAGGCACATCGGGTGTGCATGTTGGTTTTGGTTGTACTCAATTATGAGTCTTAATTTGGGTATTTTTACCCTAAACATCTGGCCCAATCAGAGCCCGCCACGTGTCACTAGAAGGGGCGCCACCTTGGACCTTCCCGATGATGACACTTGGCAAGCAGATAAAGGCCCCCTGGGAATGGCGGCTTTCAAGGACCAAATCTCAAGGGCCCTGCAAAAACGCCGTGCCCTTCCCTAGGGCACAAAACCCTAGGAAGGGCACACATTCCTAGGACCTTGTCAATAGGGAACATTCCCCTCATTTATGGGGACGAAATCTGATTCTTACAACTTTTATGACATAACCTTGATTGAATACCAATCATTGTCTAAAGTGTCAATCTCAAGAAACAGTACACCTGAGCTTGGAATCCAAGCAGATAACCTTTTCTTTCCGCACGTTTTCTCTCCGAATCCGTACTAACTTAATCTTCGGAGGCGGACCACCGACCATTCGGTGCTCCATTTTTTTCAGGTACATGCGCCTCTTATTGAATCCAGTCTTAGTGTTGTAACTTTCCCGAGGGATAAAAACCCCGAAACATTTGGCGCCGTCTATGGGGAGAGTACCTCTAAGATGGCTTCACAGGAACCG
Organism: Chenopodium album; assembly: GCF_948465745.1. Lineage (NCBI taxonomy): Eukaryota > Viridiplantae > Streptophyta > Magnoliopsida > Caryophyllales > Amaranthaceae > Chenopodium > Chenopodium album. The sequence goes on along the minus strand of NC_137858.1, from coordinate 21,021,126 downwards.
GTACCGACTCCTGAGACCAATCGGCCTCCGGAGGATGTATTGGTCCAGACGAACCATGATTCAGGGGACGACGCAGACGTCGAAACCTACATGGGCCGTGATGGGTCCCTCATCTCTAGACGCATCCGCGGTAAGAAAAAGCGGGAGCGTCCCCATGACCAGGCGGGTTCGAGCAAAACTGCTGGACAGCCAAGAAAGTCCTCAGGGCATCCGGTTGATTCTACCCAGGCGGCAAGATCAACCCAATCACCTGAGATGAACTCGTGAAACTCGTGAGTAGTCTCAGGGGTGAAATCAAGCAACTAACCAACAAGAAGTCGTCTACTACTAGAAAGGAGCAGTTGGCCAAGAAGCCAACCCAGTCTGGCACACAGAAGTCGGTCAGGGACCGTCAGCCGACTCCTCATCCTACCCCTAAGGAGAAGGCTCGGCCTCAATTTGACCTCTCCAGACTCCGTTTCCCAGAAACAGGTACAAGAAAAGCCATTCGGCATTTACAGCCGAATGGTACCAAGAAAACATCTCTGATGCTCGACATTACATCGAGCAGAAGAGAACCCAACTATTAGAGTCGGCCTCTACATCGACCTACCATGATAGCTTTTAGAATACCTCTGTGAGGTATTCCCAATCTGTACATGAGACCCCAGCAAGCAGCCCTCGGGTTCAGCCTGGCCCTCATGTGATACAGTCGGCTCAGTACATGGCTCCGCCATTGTACCAGTCGCCTGCTTTACCATACATTCAGCCCGCCTTCTTTGGAGGACAGGCGGCATGCGGCTATCAGCCCATGGATTGGCAGCTTAGACTGCAACACCTTGGAGATCAACCCTCTGCGTTGTCCAGGGAAATAACCGAAGCCGAACAGCCGGCCAAGGTTAAAAATGTGTTGGTTGAGACCTATGATGGGACCTCCAACCTTGAAGACCACCTGCTAGCATACACCAACCTCATGTATTTACAGGAGTTGGATGATGCCGCATGGTGCTGTTGCTTTACAGCCACCATGAAGGGCATAGCCCAGCAGTGGTTTGGCAATATGCCGGCTGGTTACATCAATAGCTTCAAGACGCTTGCGTTCTTGTTTGCTTCTAACTTCTCTATGAACATCCTTGCCAAAAAGACAAGCCTTGATCTTGGCAATGTACAACAGGGGGATAGAGAAGGGTTGCGTTCCTACGTCAGGCGGTTCAATCTGGTGAGAATCCAGATCCATGGGCTTTCTGATGAGGTCGCCTTTACAGACTTCTTCAAGGGTCTGAAGGACGGTTCTACCTTCAAGTATGAACTCGTCCGCAAGCAAATCTTCACTCTGCAGGAGGCACTGCGGAAGCCTTTATACAGGCGACCGAGCTCTGCTCCTCCAGCAAGCAGTCGGACTCAAAGAAGTCCGACCGACAGAAGGAGAGTCGGCCTGCTCAACCGGCTCCAAAGCCAGAAGAGAGCAAAAAGAAAAAACAGATCTGCACCGTAAATAACTCCGATCAGCCGGCCTAGAAAAAGAAAAAAGAGTGGAAACCGTACGTTCCAAGGTACGAGTTCCACAAGGACTGCTGCTCCATCCTCTTGGAGATCAAGGATCGGCTAACTCTTGAGAAGTCGACTCCTATGAAAGGTTTCGCTGATAATCGGAACAAAAACAAACATTGCCACTTCCATGAGGATGTCGGCCATGACACAAACGACTGTTTTAGTCTCAAGCGGGAGTTTGACCGTCTGGCCGACAAAGGACAGCTAAAGTCCTATGTGAAGTCCAAAGTGACTTTCAAAGCGAATCCGGGGCAGTCCAAGAAGAAGACTCCCCAGCCTACTGTTAGTACCGAGACGGATGAGGATCCGGTATATACAATAGCAGGCGGATCCATCGGAATCGTGCCGACTACTTAATCATGTCAAATTGCTTATAGGGGCTAACTGGCGTACCAAGGAACCCAAACTGCTGCATGAGGTCCGCATAACCATATATGGGAGCCATGTATTTTGTCGCTGCACCAGCGCATGCTGGAAGTCATTGTCGCCGCAGATTTGCCTTGTTACCAGACGACAGGCTTGTCGCCAGGCAACAATTTTGTGGTCTGGCACTGCGATCGGGTTTTTGAATAAAACTCGTTTCCTTCTTCACGCGCGTCGTTTGCTACTGCTGTTTGCTCGCAATTTTTTGGAACTTCAAATTGTTCGTTCTTGCTCATTTCTCATCCAAATTCTCTCAAACTTGTTGCAAAGCGAAGCTTACGTCATCTAGTTTCTCGATCTATGTAAGTTTTCTACAAACTCACCTCGTTTTTTGCTGAATTTGCGCATATTTGTTCACGAATTTTTCGGAAACTTGTTTTGCTCAATTCGCTTCGTTTGTTGAATTTTATGCCATGAAATTGCTTGATCATGCTTATATATTGCTTTGGGAGTATTTTGATACTTGTTTGACTCAATTTGGTGAAGAAACGAGTAATTTGCCGTTGTTAAATCTCTTGAGAACAATGTGGCTTGTTGTTCATGTTGTTGCTAGCTCTTCTTGTACAATTTGTCACAATATTTGTCATAGTGTTGCAAGAAATCGTTTGATTGCTTGAAAATGCTATTGATGCTCGAATTGAATTTGTGCTCTGTTTTAGTACTACGTACTTTATTTTTGCGAACATAGTATCATGCGGCTAGGCGAACCTTAGATACTATAAAACCTTAATTTATTGTTATTCTGCATAATATAGCATGGCTAGACAACGAGGCTCAGACTCACAGTCTAGGGAGACTCACCGGGAGGATGAGCCTGTTGACGCAGACGAGGGGCCCTCTACTACTCTAGGAGACTTCTTGGAGTGGGATGGACGCATGTTGTACTTCGCTCCCGAGTTCCACATCTTAGAGCGTGTTCGTCGCGGGATTCGCAGTGGGAGGACTCGTAGCCATGGCTTTGGCAACGAGACCATCGGCTCGTTGTACGACACTTACTTCCGCGACCACGACGAGTTGCGCCTGCTATGGGAGTCTTGTGGACTGATTCCCCTGTTCTAGGCCACTCAGGCCATGTAATCTTTTAAGTCGAGCCACCACGTGGTTCGAGCTTTGGTGGAGTTCTTTTAAGACACCACCAACACTTTCACTTCCCTTGGGGCATGATGTAATGTTGCTTGTTTGGCTTTTACTCTTGTGAAAAAGGAAGATTTATGCGTTTAAGTCTTGCTCTCTAACTAGAGATTATCCAAGTTAACTCTTGTTACAACCCATAGGTAACCTGGTGTTGGAAACCTTGGACCATAGATAGGAACTAATCTTGTAACCTCTAAGTCTCCAGTGGAGTTGCCACTATGAGGAGGGTGTGCCCATCGTAGGGGATCCTTCTCCTTTATGCCCTAGGACTTTACACTATTTAGGGTATTTTAGGATTTGAAATCCTGACTGTTTGGGAGACACTTAAATTATAGTTGATCCTATCATTATGTTTTTTTATAAGAAACTAATAAGGAGTCGCCAATGAGTTTTAGGATAACCCATAAATCTCGTTCATGCCTTTCTCCCAAGTAGGGTTCAAGGGATATTTAGCATGAATCATAAGTTACCCCATGCCCAAATTGGTCTACTTATACTAGAAATGAGTTTGGTAGCGAGGGTATTAAAATAACGTTCCTTTTAGGGAGGAATCGCTATTCTAGCCCTAGTGCGGCCTCTACTAGCTCTTCCTTTTTCACAATTTCATCACCAAACAATATATGCAACGTGGTTCCAAAAAACTACGTTAGTTGATTTTATTTACACACGTTAATCACTTAAAAATTACATTGCAACGAAAGTCGTTATTCTTTTTAAACAAATTCGTGAAAAGAACAAAAATAAGCAAGATTCGCCTTGACTTAATTAATTATTCCAATTCTAGCCTTTAATTAACACAAGAGGTAACACCCCCAAATCTCCCTCTACGTAAATACTATATTTATACGTGTACAAATACCGTAGAGATAGACTTGGGCGTATTACTGCCACGTGAAAACGTAAGGCTTAATTTATTACTCAAATTTCAGCGGAAAAATAACTAACTTTTATTAATAATATAAATATCCATAATAACTGTTTCAAAATAATCCAATAAAAACTCCATACATAAATAAAATTAATTCTTAACTATGTGTTCCCAATCCCGACTCTAGTATGCGCATGAACAACTCCACACCTGAAATCAAGACTGCTTATCAAAATGGTAAAAAGGGCGAAGTAAAACAAAAAGGAAAACAGATTAGCAAAAACGCTAAGTACGTATAAGTGCAAGGTGACAAGCTAAAGTCGTATCGCCTAATCAAAAGTAATTACCTAAGTCCACTAGCTTATGCAGATAGGGAAGTAGGGTCGAATCCTCAGGGAAACAAGTCTTTCTACTCCTAATTAATTATTATAATCTAAATGATTAAAGTAACTAATTTGGTTGTGATTATAAACTATACTACGAAGATTATGAGTAAGGAGAATAAATAAGGAAGAAATCAATAATAATAAAGCCTAGGGCATAGGTTCACTAATAAACAATATTCCAGGGTAAAACATAATAATCAATCATCAATGCATTAATAAATCAGATCATAAAGGGCTTTCGCTACGTATTACAATCACAGAGTTAATTTACCAGTATTAAATCTCATCTCTCGAATCTCGACCTAACCATTTATAAATTAATCTGCCTATTGAAACTAAGCCTAAACATCAATTCTCATCTCTCGAATCTCGAATCAATATTGCTAAACTCATACAATTAAACCTGGCCAAATCTAATTGCATAGCATTTAAACAATCAATAGGAAATCAATTAAGCATTAACAATTAATAATCATAAAATTACCCCTTCATATTATTTATTAGATCCCCCTAAACCCTAGAAAGAGAACTACTCACGCATAATTAAATATAAACTAAACAAAGCAATTAAGCAAGACATAAGAAATTGAATGAATAAAAATACTAAGATTAATAAGAGAGAAATCGTACCAAGACGGCGGAATTACAATGGAGTTTAGGAACAAGAGAAAATAAATCTAGAGAGAGAAAGTCTAAGTAGAGAGAGAAGGAATTAAAACTAGAGTAAAGAGAAGTGAAAAGAAGTAAGTAATCTTGCCTAATAAAATTACATTAATACTAAGCAAGAGTCCTAAACTGAACATAATTAATCGGAGATAAATCTCCCCTAAAACACACGCGCCCGGTCGGGCAAGGGGCCGCCCGACCGGGCCCGCCTTTTTATCCTCTTAAGCTTTCTCGCGCCCGGCCGGGCGCGTGCTCCGGGCGCGGGCTTCTTCTCGCTACTGCTCGCCCCGCCCAGCCGGGCGCGCCTTCGGGCGGCCCCATGGTGGTCCGGGCGGATCATCTTGGGCCTCGAGGCTTATTCCTTGGGCCTCCTAACTCGGTCCAATTGCCTCGTATCTCCAAAACTGAGCCCTTAGTCACCGATTTGCTACCTCCAATCGGTCTTGGGCTATCGAAAGTGGTCGCGGTCTTCCAACACTTGTAGATGCTCCTCGAAAACCCGGAAAAATGCTCCAAGTACGCAAATTCCTACAAAACTCAAGCAAAACTACAAAAACAATGGAAAACACAAATTAGTAATAAAAGTGGCTCGAAGGAGCCAAAAACACTACTAATTACGACCAAGGGATGGGGGTAAATATATATATAAAATGAACACATCAAACTCCCCCAAGCCAAACCTTTGCTTGTCCCTAAGCTGGCTACTCATCCTCATCCTGGTCCATCCGTGTGGACCCACCTGCTCCACCGCTGGAACCTGCACCATCTGCACCAATAGAGCTACCACCAAAATAGTTAGCATGGTAACTCGCCCCCCGGGTCCTCCAAAAGGCATGTCCTGGCCGTACCCATGGAACGAAGAATAGTCTGTGTAAATACCATGGGCAGTGGGATCCCTATCGTATCCCCGAGGTGGTGGCTGGAACCAGTCTGGGTAAATAGCATCGTCGGGAATGTTGCCCCGACGAGCATAATCATCATACATGGAGTAGAGCCCCCTACCCTGGTTCCTCTCTAGGTAGCCTAGCCTATGGTTGACGGACCCAAGCATCCATCTCATATCAGCCTGGTTATGCTCTATGCGACCTATGGCCTAACCTATACTCTGCAAATCCCAAACTGGGTCAGAGTCACCATGAGGGACGGAATAGGACTGTCGGGGTGGTGAAGGTGTCTGTGGAATAGGCTCAACTACTGGATGTGGCTGGGCCTGCTGTGGATCCTCGCCCCTAGCATGGGCAACTAACAGGGCATAAGTGTAGGACTCTTGCCCTGGGGGAAAAGCGGTCAGGTCGGGTTGGGCAAAGGAAAAATAGGAAAGGGTTGCTCAGTCCCTGTCCTAATGCACCAATGGGTGACCTGGCTCCCATCTACCCTCAACCACCCCAGCTCTTCGAGGTACCTAGAGGTAATGTAGGTGTCGGGTCCCATGTTAGTCATGCGGTGGGGTCCACTCTCTGCAAAACCGACCTTCTTGATGGCTATCCTAGTGATAATGCCACCAAGACGGATGGGGGTAGTGGCCGTGTTACTGGCCGTGGTGTGTCTACCTAGGTGGTGGATAATATATCTAGCTATGTTCAATTTCCCGAACCTAAACATATAATGGCCAATTACAGCTAATTCATTGGTCTGACAGTTATGGGGTTCGTTCCTACCTAGGAAACAGACACCGGCAAATCTTTGCCACATTTTGGGGACGGGGTGATGGATCGGCCTAGCACTAGCATGTTGTGCAGTTACAAAAGAAATACCAGTCAAAGAAAAATAAACAACTTCCATTTTAAATTCGGCATTCCACTGTCGATCCAAATCAGGTTCTAATTCAAATAATTTACAAAATTCCACAAAAGAAAGAGTGATATTTCTATTATTAAGCCTAAAAATTAATTTCGGACCACTTTTATGATTTTGTACAATTAAAGAAGACAAGAAGTCACATGTTAATTCACGGTATGTAGAGTAATGCATATCAACAAATTTTCTCATACCAATATCATTCAAAAATCTTCTAACAAAACCATAAATTCCTAAAGCTTCTAGAGTAGGACGGTGTAACCACCGTGAGGGAATTACCTCTTGTCCGTAGAGCACCTCAAGCTTCTCCCGTTGCTCCGGCGTCGCAATCCTTATCGTCGGCCATTGGGGAAGTTGGAGTGCTGGGTCATATTGCTGAGAAGAACCACTGGAGCTTCCTCCGAGTAGGCTTCGGGCTCTTTTTGCCGCCATTAGAGTAGTGGTCGAAAAATGAATTTTGTGGAAAATGTAAAAAATTGGTGTAGAACTGTAGAGGATGAAGAGAGGATTAGAAATATGTAAAAAGTTTTGGATTTGGGTTAGAAATGGAGGAGAGATCTTAGAGAGAAGTTAGAGAGTTTAAGGTTTTTAGAGAGAGAAAGAATGGAGGAAAGGTAAGAAAATGAAGGAAAGAAGAAGAAGAAAGAAAGAAAAAAACGGAAAAAATCATGTTGGTCGCGCCCGGTCGGGCGGATGTTCGCCCGGTCGGGCGATCTTGAGCTTCCGTGATATTTTTTTCTCGCGCCCGATCGGGCGCCAATTCCGTCCGATCGGGCGATCTTCGCTTCCCCTAGTCTCTTCTCGCGCCCGATCGGGCGATTTTTCTTCAAAATCTGAGTTGGCTCTCGCGCCCGGTCGGGCGTTCCTTCTCCCGGTCGGACCAAAAAAATGTCCGTACACGTCAAGTCTCGCGCCCGGTCGGGCGTACCTTCGCCCGGTCGGGCCAATTTCAAGCTTTTCCAACCCCAACTCTCGCGCCCGGTCGGGCGATACTTCGCCCGGTCGGGCCCGAGAGCAGAGTTAGACGACCTGTCTTTCTTCAAATTTTGGCTAACTCTTTTCCTCTAATCTGTACCAAAAACTCACTAAATTCGTTAAATTCCCTCATCTCTCCTCTCATAAGAAAAAGAAGAAAAACAAAAATAAAAGCAAGTAAAATACGGGTTGCCTCCCGCAAAGCGCTGGTTTATCTAGGTCCCGCACGACCTTCTTACCATAGTGTTTTCAAGGTGAACTGGAACTAGTTAGGTGTAGTAATTCAACTGCACCAATTGTAGCCCCTTCATGATATAACTTGAGTCTCTGACCATTTACATTGAACTCGTTACCATGTTCATCGAATAACTCTACAGAACCGAACTTGTTGGCCCTTTTTACAGTGAAAGGACCCGACCACCTTGACTTCAACTTTCCTGGGAAAAGTTTAAGTCTAGAGTTGAACAACAACACCTTATCACCCTCTTTGAATTCTCTCGGAAGGATCATCTTGTCGTGTCATCTCTTAGTCTTCTTCTTGTAAACTCGCGCACTATCATAGGCCATCAACCTAAACTCATCAAGCTAGTTAAGTTGTAGAAGCCTCTTTTCTCCCGCTAGCTTAGCATCCAAATTGAGCTCCTTAATAGCCCAAATGCCTTGTACTCTAACTCCACCGGAAGATGACATGCTTTACCATACACAAGTCTATAGGGAGTGGTACCTATAGGGGTCTTAAATGCGGTTCTATATGCCCAAAGGGTGTCATCCAACTTATCACTCCAATCTTTCCTAGATTTTGCTACCACCTTCTCTAAGATGACCTTGATCTCGCGATTAGACACTTCGACTTGGCCACTAGTTTGGGGATGGTAGGCTAACCCTATCCTATGGTAGACACCATACTTCTTTAGGAGGGTATCTAACTTCCGCTCATGAAAGTGGGATCCTCCGTCACTAATTATAGCTCTAGGTACTCCAAATCTAGGAAAGATGGTTTTCTTAAAGAGCCTATGGACCACCTTGGCATCATTGGTAGGAGTGGCAATGGCTTCCACCCACTTGGATACATAGTCTACGACGACTAGAATATAACGGTTCCCCCTAGAAGAAGGGAACGGTCCCATGTAATCAACACCCCAAACATAAAAAATTTCAACTTCCAAAATCCCAGTTTGAGGCATCTCATGCCGCCGCGAGATGTTGCCAGTCCTCTGGCAAGAGTCACAAGCCTGCACAAAAATGTTAGCATCCTTGAACATGGTGGGCCAATAGAATCCTGACTCATTTATCTTGGCCACCGTTTTAGAGGGACCATGATGTCCACCATAAAGTGAAGTGTGACAGCTAGTGAGAATACCATGTACCTCCCATTCGGGAACACACCTGCGAAATAATCCATCTGCACACTCACGAAACAAAAAAGGATCATCCCAAAAATAATGTTTAACATCAGAAAGGAATTTCTTTTTTTGTTGGTAGGACAAGTCAAGAGGTAGAGTACCACCCACTAAATAATTAGCAAAATCAGCATACCAGGGGTGTTGCTCTACAACTGCATACAGGTTGTCATCAGGGAATGAATCATCTATAGGAAGAAAATCCTTACCCTCATCATACCTGATTCGTGACAAGTGATCTGCCACTAAGTTCTCTGCACCCTTTTTGTCCCTTATTTCAATGTTGAAATCCTGGAGCAAGAGAACCCACCGGAGTAGCCTAGGCTTTGATTCAGCTTTGGCTATCAAGTACTTTAGAGCTGCATGGTCAGTAAAACAATAACTTAGAACCAACTAGATATGATCTAAATTTTTCTAAAGCATAAATAACAGCAAGAAACTCCTTCTCCGTGGTTGCATAGTTGACTTGAGCCTCATCCAAAGTTTTACTTGCATAGTAAATAGCATGTAAAACTTTGTCCTTCCTCTGTCCAAGCACGGCTCCTAGAGCAAACTCACTTGCATCACACATAATTTCGAATGGAAGATTCCAATCGGGTGCACATATGATGGGTGCCGATATCAAAGCCTGCTTAATCCTGTTGAAAGCCTCAAGACACTCGTCAGTAAAAACAAAAGGGGCATCCTTAAGCAAAAGCTGAGTTAGTGGTTTAGCAATCTTAGAAAAATCTTTGATAAAACGGCGATAAAACCCCGCATGACCTAAGAAACTCCTAACTCCCTTAACATTAACTGGGGGAGGTAGTTGCTCAATCACTGAAATCTTAGCTTTGTCTACCTGTATGCCCTTATCAGATACAATATGACCAAGGACTACTCCCTCTGTCACCATAAAGTGACACTTCTCCCAATTTAAGACCAAGTTGCATTCTTCACATCTTTTCAAGATTTTAGCCAAATTAATTAGACATGCATCAAATGAAGAACCATAGACACTAAAATCATCCATAAAGACTTACATAATAGACTCTATGAAATCAGAAAATATGCTCATCATGCAACGTTGAAAAGTAGCAGGTGCATTACATAAACCAAAAGGCATTCTACGATATGCAAAAGTGCCATAAGGGCATGTAAATGTAGTCTTTTCCAACTCTAACAGGGACGTCCTCTAAAATACCTAAGGGATATTTAACAGAACGATCTGCCATTTGCAAAGTAATATTAGTAATTTTTAATTCACCCATATTCAATTTAGAACAGATAGACGATGGCATGACACTAACAGAAGCACCCAAATCACACAATGCTTTATCTATGAAGACATTACCAATATGACAAGGGATAGAGAAACTACTAGGATCCTTTAATTTAGGAGGAGATTTATTTTGTAACAATGCACTACATTCCTCAGTAAAAGCTACAGTTTCTACTTCATTAAAGGCCCTCTTCCTAGTCAAAATATCTTTCATAAATTTAGCATATGCAGGAACCTGTGTAATAAGTTCAGTAAAAGGGACCGTTACCTGCAAATTTTTAACAACCTCCAAAAACTTACCAAACTGCTTGTCCAACTTAGTCTTTAGTTGGCGATTAGGGAATGGTAATTTGATAACTGGTGGTGCTTCCCTACTCTTCCCCTGGGGTGCATCCTTCCCTGAGGTTGTACCCTGCAATGAATCATCAGAAATATTAGTATTAGCAATTTTACCTTGGAGCCCTGCAGGGGCATTTGGTACAACGGAATCAGGATTAGCAATATTAATTAAATCAGGTTCATCCTCTTTGGGCATTGGAGGCCCATCGTAGTGTGAACCACTCCTTAGGGTAATTGCATTTGCATGTTCCGTAGGTTGAATACCCTGCACTGGTAGGGCTCCCTGCTGGCGAGATTGAAGGGTAGAGGACAATTGGGCAATTTGGGTGTCCATGACTTTATTATGGGCTATAATAGAGTCCATTTGTTGGTCTCTACTCTCCATATGTTTTTGCATACTGGTCAGCATTGCCCTAATTTCTGATAAAGCAGGGTCAGAAGATGTAGTAGGGGCTTGTGATGGGGGTTTCTGGTTAGCATGAGGGTGGTAATATTTTTGCTATGGAGGGGGTGCTGGTTGTGGTTGTTGTGGAGGTGGAGGGTTTTGAACATTGGTGCTACGGTAAGATAGGTAGGGATGGTTCTGGTAGCCAGGATTGTAGGTGTTGGAGTATGGGTTATTTTTCTTGTAGGTTTGGAAAGCATTAACTTGCTCCATCGAACTCCTGCAATCTTGCTCAAAATGTCCTACACTTCCACAATTTTCACAAAAAGCATCATTAGCATTATTAGAAATAGCAGAAACATTAGCAACAGAATTAGGAATATTAGTACTAAGGTTATCTAATTTCTGGCAAATAGTAGTAAGCTGAGCTTGCATAAGGGTTACTGAATCAACATGATGCTTGCCCTTATTAGCATAACCTCTCGTATTCCCATATTGGGAATTATGGATCGCCATATCTTCAATAACCTGACCTGCATCATCAACATTAAGATTCATAAATCTACCGCTAGCTGCGGAGTTTAAAATTGTCCTTGATACATTCCCTAATCCATTGTAAAAGGCTTGAATTAACTGCCACTTCGCCAAGTTATGGTGGGGACACTCCCTCTGCAGATCCTTGAATCTTTCCCAAGCCTCATATAATGCTTCATCTGGCTCCTGGGCAAAATTCTGAATGGCACTTCTCAATAAAGCTGTTTTCTCTGCAGAGTAATATTTATTATAAAAATTCAAAGCAAGTGTCTCCCAGTTAGTAATACCTAGTGCAGTTCTATTCAAACCATTAAACCACAATTTAGCTTTTCCACATAAAGAAAAGGGAAAAAGAATCTCCCTGATTTGGTCCTGCGTTACCCCATTCTGCCTAATAGTATTGCAGTATTGACAGAAATCCGCAATGTGAAGATTAGGATCTTCACCCTTAGCTCCACTGAACTGCTTTCTTTCTATCATCGTTATAAACTGGGGCTTGATCTCGAACTGGACTCCCTCGAGATCAGGTGTAGGAGAAAGATGTGGAAAATCCGTCAGGGACGGCTGCGAATAAACGCTGAGCTTGCGAGGTGGAGGTGGTGTACCCATCTCTAATTCTGAATCAGAAGAGTGCTCCGAATCACTAGAGTTAGGTAGTGGATTTCTAGGAATATCGTTACTCCCAGAATCTGCCAGGATCTGCCTATAAAAATTCTTCTGTCTATGGAGAGAGCGCTTGATCTCAGGATCGAATGGAATGTAACCTGATCTGGAACAACTGGGCATAAACAAAGAACTAAAAAGACAGATATTAGAACTACCTCAAAAAACTAATGTCCTTTGAGGCAAAAGGAAAATAATCTAGACTACAAAAACAATTAGAAATAAAAATAAAACCGTTTCCCCGGCAACGGCGCCAAATTTTGACAAGCTAAAGTCGTATCGCCTAATCAAAAGTAATTACCTAAGTCCACTAGCTTATGCAGATAGGGAAGTAGGGTCGAATCCTCAGGGAAACAAGTCTTTCTACTCCTAATTAATTATTATAATCTAAATGATTAAAGTAACTAATTTGGTTGTGATTATAAACTATACTACGAAGATTATGAGTAAGGAGAATAAATAAGGAAGAAATCAATAATAATAAAGCCTAGGGCATAGGTTCACTAATAAACAATATTCCAGGGTAAAACATAATAATCAATCATCAATGCATTAATAAATCAGATCATAAAGGGCTTTCGCTACGTATTACAATCACAGAGTTAATTTACCAGTATTAAATCTCATCTCTCGAATCTCGACCTAACCATTTATAAATTAATCTGCCTATTGAAACTAAGCCTAAACATCAATTCTCATCTCTCGAATCTCGAATCAATATTGCTAAACTCATACAATTAAACCTGGCCAAATCTAATTGCATAGCATTTAAACAATCAATAGGAAATCAATTAAGCATTAACAATTAATAATCATAAAATTACCCCTTCATATTATTTATTAGATCCCCCTAAACCCTAGAAAGAGAACTACTCACGCATAATTAAATATAAACTAAACAAAGCAATTAAGCAAGACATAAGAAATTGAATGAATAAAAATACTAAGATTAATAAGAGAGAAATCGTACCAAGACGGCGGAATTACAATGGAGTTTAGGAACAAGAGAAAATAAATCTAGAGAGAGAAAGTCTAAGTAGAGAGAGAAGGAATTAAAACTAGAGTAAAGAGAAGTGAAAAGAAGTAAGTAATCTTGCCTAATAAAATTACATTAATACTAAGCAAGAGTCCTAAACTGAACATAATTAATCGGAGATAAACCTCCCCTAAAACACACGCGCCCGGTCGGGCAAGGGGCCGCCCGACCGGGCCCGCCTTTTTATCCTCTTAAGCTTTCTCGCGCCCGGCCGGGCGCGTGCTCCGGGCGCGGGCTTCTTCTCGCTGCTGCTCGCCCCGCCCAGCCGGGCGCGCCTTCGGGCGGCCCCATGGTGGTCCGGGCGGATCATCTTGGGCCTCAAGGCTTATTCCTTGGGCCTCCTAACTCGGTCCAATTGCCTCGTATCTCCAAAACTGAGCCCTTAGTCACTGATTTGCTACCTCCAATCAGTCTTGGGCTATCGAAAGTGGTCGCGGTCTTCCAACACTTGTAGATGCTCCTCGAAAACCCGGAAAATTGCTCCAAGTACGCAAATTCCTACAAAACTCAAGCAAAACTACAAAAACACTGGAAAACACAAATTAGTAATAAAAGTGGCTCGAAGGAGCCAAAAACACTACTAATTACGACCAAGGGACGAGGGTAAATATATATATAAAATGAACACATCACAAGGCATGTAAATACTTTTATTAAGAAAACATGCTTTCGAAATAACCATTTAAATTTAACTTGTCACAAGTCACTTTCGAAATTAGACTTTCTAAAATTAAAAACCTTCCAAGGGTAGTAATGTTTATCAATAAAAGCTTTCCAAACCAATTTATAAACTTTCCAATTTATAAACTTTCCAATTTTAAAATATAGATCCAAACCAATTTTCCTCACCTAAGTGTGCACACCCCCCAAGCAAGTTATACTATACTCGAGGAAAGACCATATCATACAAAGCTCATGGTCTTATTTAACCAGTCCCGAGCAGAGAGACAATTAAAATGCCTAATACTCAGGCTCATAATGAGCTGCAAATTAATTAAATAAAGTGATTTATAAATTAAACCAACTTTTATTAAATCAATCAATACTTTTAGAGATCAAAGATTTAAATCATAAAGTCATATATTTTAACTCGTCATGAAAATCATTAACTTAAATATTCATATGTAACATTTATTCAAACAATCATTAAAACAAACATTTAACAAAACACGCATTGTATCAAGGACCTAGCCACCTATAGGTACCTTGATCACGAGAACAAAAAGATCACGAGAACAAAAAGATACGACTACTAAACTTGACCACGATCGAGGGACTCTTCCTACACAATTAAAATAACCTTAATTAATATAAGGTTAAGAAAAATAAACACAAAATTATAGATAATACTCTACTTTTGCATGAATTACCGAAACCTTTAACCTTATTAAATCAAAACTTTAATAATTTTATAGTATCAAAAATTAGCTAGTATATGTCAAATCATCACATTAATTAGTATTGAAATAGCACTTATAAAATTAACAATGATGATACTCATAATGATCTTGAGATAAAAAGAAGGCAAGTTATTAGTTGCTTGCGGCAGAAGGAGGGTGAAAGAAACAAAGTGATACTACACCTTAATGTAGTACGGCAATAAGTATTAGGCGGCAGCAATAGTTGCGGTTACGGTGTTGGTTTTGGGCATGAAAGAAAGAAGGAGAGGGTCGTGAGTTTAAGAAATAGAGATGAGAGTTTTCTGATTTTTGTGTGAGATATTTGTGAAGGATTGAAGGTCTATTTATAGTGTTGAGAGTTTAGAAAGGATAGAGCTTAAGGTGTGATATGATTACTAGAAAATATGATAAGTTTTAAGGGTTGTTGCGATACTTGAATCATATTCAGTCTAGATTAGTAGTTGGGTTAAAAGATAAGAAAATTTAAATAGATACACATATGGTTGGGAGAAGGAAGATAGGAACAAAATGAGATGATGAATAAGAGAATTAGAGGTTAAGTTAAATATCATCATTAACAAAGTAAAGTGATAAAAATCATTCAAACCATCAGCTTCAATTCACGTTTCCAATTTTTATTTTATTTTTTTAATGAAAACGAAAATCATAATAAAAAAAATTGAAGAATATATCAAAATTAGTTAAATACATAATGTATATTAGATAATTCTCTTGAAATAGTTAGTATAATAAAATATGGACCAACCTTTAAAAGATAATTAAACCTATATAATTATTTTAGAAATTAATTATTCAAATGATTAAATACTTATATTTGGCGCCAAAATTTAAAATTCATTTTGGCTCCAAATTAAATAATTTAGGAACTTTCCAAAATATTTTCTAAAATTCGGGGTATTACACAAGTTACTATGTGAAATTAATTAATTAAAAGTTTGTTTAAAGTGATAAAAACAACACTAATTAATCAATTAAAGTTATTTAAATAATAAGAGAAAAGTTATTTATCTAAGTGCTAAGGAAACTAACCATTCTTCTTTTATGCTAAATCTTTGATTTAGATGTTTATGGACTTTCTTTCTTCTTCGTACCTCCAAGGACTTAAATGGATTCAATTAGGGTTGGAAAGTATTTGGGAAGAGAGAAGAAAAGTAGTATGATAGTAAGAGGGTTTGAGATATTAGGGATTTCAGAATTTAGGGTTTAGAATTCTGATTTTACTGTTGTGTTTGAGGTTGAACAAAAACCCCTATTTATAGGCGTAGGAACCTAGGTTCAGTGTTAGAGTCGCTGTGTCAGGTGGCGCGCGCAACTCTCGGAGTCGCGCTAGTGTGCCCAACGCAACTCTTTGACTTGCGCTTGGCAGGCGTGCGCAACTCGGACAATTTTTGCCTTAAACGAAAACGGGTTTTTTTAAAAACTTCCATAACTTTTGATTACGAAGTCGGATTAAGAAATATGAGATATCATTGGAAAGATCTGAATGTCTACTTTCCAATGCCGTTAAAATTAGGTTAAAGTTTGTTATTTATCTAAAGATATGGCCGTTCGAGTGCAAGGGTGTCGGTTTTTAGGGCCCGATTTAGTATTTTGATGATAACTTCTTCATTTTAACTTGAAAATTGGGTTTATAATATACCGTTCGAAAGATCTTCAATAGGTTTATCCATTTGTATAGGCCTTGCACGGAAATTTGATGGTTGGTTTATCTATTTGGCTCGGTTTTTCAACAATGTAAGATCCATTGGATCCAATCTATCATTGCATTTGGCGCATTTGTGTCCGTTATTAATCAAGTCTAAACATGTATGAGCACGTTTTAGGCCTAATTAGTAAATTGGACAAGGCTCTAAGATAACTTGGTCTCAAATATGGGTTTTAACTTAATTCATAATGTATTTCGTAGTATATAAACACTTCAACTTTTATCTAGCATGAAGAACGGGTATTTGTAACATCATCGCACTTCCTATCTGGATAGGAGGCCAAAAGTAGGTATCTACAACTTTCAGAGATAACAAGTTTACATTAGCGTAATCTTAATCTACTTTAACAACTTTTATAACTTAACTTTTACTACTTTTGCATAGCATATTCGAAGTATCCGAAAATTAAGATGTTAAGGTAAGATATTCAAAGCCACTACAATCTTTGACCACCAACAAACAACTAGATTATAATGAGTTCCTAATAAATCTCAAATTTTAGTAGAAATTTATGATATAAACTGTATAATTAAATTGCAAATTTAATTTAAGTTGAATCTAATATTGTAGTAAAAAACTAAATACTTATTCAATAACAGATAATCAAACAAAAAATCATGAATAATCGGAACCCTAAAAACAAATCAACTAGATTATCCAAATACAACAAGTTTGATGCACGAAAGACAAAAAAAATTGAAATAAACCCATAATCAATACCTCATTTTGAGCTCGAAGTATCAATTCAAAGAAATTGAAGAGTTGAGAATTCCTAGTCATTTCTTTTTCCTGGGAAGTAAAGAGCGAAACCAACTTTTGGGGAAGTAGAGAGAGAAACTATCGTTGGATTGGTGAGATATTGGAATTGCGCGAGATTAATCTCACCTACATATCTTGTCTTAATCCAACTATGCATAAAAGTTCGCAGTTCTCATTATTCACGAGGTTCTCACGGTGACTCGGTTCTATATCTGTAACACCCCCGATTTACTAATTAATAATAAACAAGAATTAAAGGAAAATTAACGACCTTTAAAATAAAATTGCGGAAGCATACATCTAAATTGGAGGTATTACTGCCACACTCGACAACTTGTCAAGTGCTAAGGCTTACAAAATCCCAATAATTACATCCCAATATATCTAGGTGAACTATTTATACAACTTTATAAACTCGTTATAGCATACTAATAGATCACTTGAGCTCTTTTAGTTACGATCACTTGATTAACCTGCTTAGACAAACTTGACTGCTCACCATTAAGGACAAATTCCAAAATAGATCGTCGCAGGGCCACCATAAGAAAAAGACATGGCCGCAAACACAAGTAGCACAACAAAACAACACACACGTCAGCAAAAAGCTGAGTAATCACCACATATCAAAATACAAAGAATAATTGAATAATTTATAAAACTAGCTCAATTAAATAATGTAGTTCGAAACTACATTACACATTGTACTCTGAAAATAACCTTTATCAACTCAACCTCGAATAATAATACTAACCTTTACTCAACTCTGTATCCCATAAGTGTGTCGTGCTCATTGCTCTATACCTAGCCTTGGACATGGGTAATTCGAATTAAACCAACAAGTATAAAAACTTGAATACTCCCAATAACCAGAAAACACCTTGAACCAGACCACATACGGGTCAATTCCCACTATAGGGGACCATATAAAAATAAGTAAAGATTGTACCTCATTCTTAACTCATGATCATTATCTCATTACCAACATACCAAGGACTAGGTCTATAACGCTGAGCCTCAAACCAAGAACAAAATAATAATCTCAACCTTTTTGATCTCATACATCGATCAAATAATCATAAACTTGATAATAAATAGTATCTCAATAATGGCACGAGTTCCCAAATTACATGACAGTTCGATTCATAATATCTCAACTCATGCAAAAAAAACACTAGTAACCCGAATATAACCAAATCTCAACCCAAAAATAATACTCTGCATTAACAACCCTAAAACCTCGATAAAACAATACTCCCTATAACAATAACATTAAAAATCCCAGAAAAAAATAGAACAATCAATCAATACAACAATAATAACAAGACAATTAAATCAGATCATATCATAAAATTATATACATCAATCATAGCTATAAACTCAAGCATATAAATATCAAATCATGCAATAATATAAAGCAATAATTATACAAACAATTACACATAATATAGTATACAATCAAACATCTCCAAATTGATAAAGTGTGATTACCTTTCGAGAAACAATTAAGCTAATATTAGAGGTGTACCATTGCCACTCGACTCACAACTTGCAAATCAGGCGGAAGTTTGGATAAGTTAGTAATAGTGTTGATAATTGATCATGAAAGCACTTTATATATAACTTGTAGAACTTTAACAAGATACGTAAGCTTATCATGATAAAAGTTTGGTGGAAAATCATGATGATTATCAAAGGCTAAAAGGTTTAAGAGAATTCTATTTTTGATTGAAAATGTGGCTTAAGGTACGGCTTCGGCAAAATAAAGAGGATGAAAGTTAATACTAAAGCTGCAAATAATATAGTAGGGTTTTAGAATATCTACGGGTTCTTATAAAAGAGTTATACAACTAATAAAATAGGTTTAAATATACGAAACTCGTAAAATATTAATTTAATAAATAATAAAATAAATGGGTATTACAATATCTATAGTACTATATTAAGAGATAGGACCTTTTGGTTGATAAATTTTGCTTTTCCTAAAAATACCCTTCTACATTTTAAATTAAAGCTACTTTTTGTTTCGGGGTTTTTTGTGGAGAGTTACTTCACCAAGACTGGATTCCGACGCCTGTACCTGCAAAACAACGGAGACTCAGGTTGGGTAGAGTTTCGCCTCCGACGATCAAGTTAGAATGCGTACGGAGAAAGTAAAAAGGTGCGGAAAGTAAAGTAGATCTTCTCAGATTCCAAGATCAAGTGTTTTCTCTGATGTGAGAAAATTAATTGTGTTTAATAAGAGAACGTAACCCCAAAATGGGGGGAATTCTCCCTATTTATAGGGTCATTGGAAAATGTGCCCCTTCCTAAGTCATTCCGACCTAGATTTGGTGGGATGCACCGTTTTACGGCTTTCTCAGGAATTGAGCCCTAAATGCCGTCTTTTCCCTTTCTTAGTGGGAGTGCCATGTGTCAAATGATGAGTGGCCCTTATGGGACCTATCTTGAAGTGACACGTGTCCCATTTTGGTTGGGCCAAGTGACATTGGTATTTTTTACCCAAATAACTTTTTTTCCAAAAATAAGTAGTGCAATTAAAAAAAATTATCCTATCATTATTCATAACTACCCTCTCATTTTTGTTTAAAAAAAACTACCATCCTTAAAAAAACAAAATACTACCATAATAAAAAAAATCCATCTGGAAAAAATCAGAGAATTGATCTTGATAGATTACTCACACGCACGAATTTTCGTGCGTCTCTTAGCTTGCACTCCCTTTGTTTTTTTTTTAAATGCATCACTTTAACAATTGCACTACTTACATACCACATCTGACTTAATTTTTTCACCTCTATAAATCAAATAAATGTTATTATTATATTACATATCATTAGATTAGTCATAATGTCTAATTTCGTAATATAATTTTGTTGCAATTTTCACTAATAAACAATTAAAGATATTAATGGTCAAAGCTGCGTCTCGGCAAATGTATCGATCAAACTGATGGAATTAAAAAAAACAGAGGTAGTATATATACAATGGTAAACAAGTGCACCCCCACTGATAACCCTAAAAGCATAACTCTAACAAAGGCCAAATATAATATTATACTTCCTCTGTTTTTTTAGTTGACACCTTTCTATTTTCACGCATGCCAACGTATGTTTATAGCGCTTAATAACTTCAATTATCAACATTGTAAAATTATAAAAAGTGGATATTAATAAAATATACATATAGACGATTCAAACAGGATCCCACATGATTATATTTTATCATATCTATCAATCACAAAAGCGAGTCAAAGTGTAGTATGTGAATAGTGTAAAAGTCAAACAGTGTCAACTAAAAAACGGACGAAGGGCCTGTTCTCATTGACTGAACTGAACTGAACTGAACTGAACTCAGCCGAACTGAACTGAACTCAGCTGGACTGAACTGAACTGAACTGAACTCAGCTGAACTGAACTGAACTGAATATTTTATAAGAGAAGGAAAATAGGAGCTGAACTGAACTGAACTGAGTTGAACTGAACTGAACTGAACTGAACTGAACTGAACTGAATTTCAACGTAAGAGAACAGGCCCGAAGTACAACACAGACTAAGGCCCTATTCTTTTGAGCTTCTGGGCAGAGCAGAGTAGAGCAGAGCAGAGCAAAGCAGATTTCAGCAGAGCAGAGCAGATTGAAGCAGAGCAGGGCAGAGCAGAGCAGATTGAAGCAGCTATTTTTAAGTACTATTTTTAAGCAGAGCAGGGCAGAGCAGTCGTTTTGTGCTTGTACCCAAAAATATCATTTTGGCTCGAATCATTAGCAGAAAGAATCAAATGATTCTGTTGATACATTCGAGTAATTAAACGTTTTACAATTAGTAAACTGTATTTCTTGTCACCCGAATTTTCCAACAAAATCGCTTTATTTAAACTATGATCATATGCAAATGCATAAATATATTCCTGAAAGATAAGTGGATAGAAAAAGTTATGTTTCCAAGACTTATCTAGTTGTATATGTCCTTGGAATTCTTCCATTTCAATTTATCCCGAAAACAAAAGTAAAAATAGCGGGTTTCTTGGGTTATCAAATAATACATAGTGCGATACAGTCAAAACAAGATATTTTATTATGAAATAATAGATACCTCGGAGATGGGTAAATTCATCAGCAGACTCTCTATTTTTGTTGCATCTAATTGGTTTTTTATTTTGTTATAAGAAAAAAAATAAGATGGTTAGAAATCCTTTATTTTTTAAACCTAATCGCTCTTTTGATTTTGGAATTTAGACTAAAGTTTTTATCAATATACTCTTTCTTCTACACATTTATTGCTATCCCCTTATGTATAATGGATAATCGAATAATTAGGATTCGCTATAAAAAACAAAGCATCCACTCGTGGGAGAATCCTTTCCCGCATCAGTTACTAATTTATTTTAACGTCTAATTAGACCGGGAAATCATTCAAATTATGAAAATAAACTCGTTGTTCTTTCTTTCCTCAGAATTTGAACCATAAGGTTCGATCCATTTATTCAATCGACCCAACTTTGAATTCATTTCGTTTCCTTGCAAGAATTCAAATAGAATTGTATACCAATTTGGTAAGAATGAAATATTCTCCGAATTTTGTATTGATACGACATGCTCTTTTTTCCATTCATTTCCTTTCAGGATCAGTCGTGGTCTTATAAACTCTACCGATGATGTAGACGAATTCCTTGCTTCATCCAAATATGTAAAAGATTCTAGCCGCACTTAAAAGCCGAGTACTCTACCATTGAGTTAGCAACCCGAAAAAGAAATCGATATGTTATGTAGATACAATCGAGATAAAAAAATGGAATGGAATCAAAACTTCGAATTAACAAGAAATCCAAACAAAGTTTTCGAATCGATTCCGAACATAAAAGCAAACAGATCAGATGACAATCAAAAAATTTCTTAGAGAAAATACATTTCTAGACCAAATATTATTATCCATTTTTTGGATCCAAATTCTATATTGCAAAAAATCCAACACACCCTTGAATAAAAAACCTATTTTTGGGGCCTAAGACCGAAATAAACCATTTCATTTTTTCTACTTTTTTTGACTTCAAAATTGAATTATATTTGTTCAATATACTCTTGTCAATATAAATAGAAAAAAATACAAATATTAATATTTTTGAATTTCTTTATTTATTTAATATTATTTTTATTTAATTTAAATATATGATTAGGATAAAGATTTTCTTTAATCGAATTATTCGAATATTATAAATAGAAATACGATATGTACAATATATAATATATTTGGAAATCGAAGTTGAAAAAGTCAAATATATAATAATAATATAAGAAAATTTTTGTGTTGGATTGGCACTACATAAGAAATCTACAAGAATAGAAAAAGAAGAAAAAAAGTTCTACCAAACTACAACCGCATTATCTTTGTTTTTTATTTGATTAATTGAACTTCGTTTGATTAAGCCGAAATTCTTTAAAAATCTCCGCCCTCTTTAAAATATCATAAACAGTTTCTGTCGGTTGAGCACCTTTTTCAAGAAACTCTAGAATAAGAGGAACATTTAAATAAGTTTGACTTTTTATCGGATCATAAAAACCCACTTTCTGCAAATCTCTTCCTTCTCTTCGGCACCGAACATCAATTGCAACGATTCGATAGACGGCTCATTGGGATAGATTAGATCAACAACACCCCCCTTGGAAACGTATAGGAGGTTTTTTCCTCGTACGGCTCGAGAAAAATGATTCAAAGTTAGGTATATATAAATTAGAATGCCCAATCAAATAAGCCCATAAAATCTTCAAATGAATTATACTAAGAATTAAGTCCTTTTCATTTCTTTATTTCCTAAAAAAAATCATTTGTATACTCATAACTCAAGTTGAATAGCTCAAACGAAAATCTGGCATTTCATTTATTGAGCAGTCTCAAATACCCTTTTGTCTCATTTAGAATCGATTTGAATTCGAAATTCTGATCCAAATCCAAGTGTTATGACAATTAACAATTAAAAAGGTATTTCCTTGTTCCGGAAATCTTTATCTTTTTTTTTTTGAATCATTGGGTTTAGACATTACTTCGTTGATTAGGAATACTTTCAAAAATGGCAGCAACATGCCCTTTTTGTTATTTCGTTCTATCAAAGAATAGAATCATACGGACGTCAGATTCCCGACGATATATATAATTATCTTATTAAAAAACTCATATACGCAAAAAATCTCATTATCCTTGATCATGAGACATATAATTATCACTATAAAAAAGAACCAGAATTGCAACAGTAGTTATTAACATTGACATAATAGAAGTAAGTGGATCTATTAAGTAGCCAAATTCTAAAGAAAAATCATTATTAATCGTCCAAGACCATAAATATTGATAAATAGAATTATTATTTATTTGTTGAATAGCCAGCTTCATGGAAAAAAGCATAACTATACTTAATAACAAAATACTCGAAAAAGCCCATATACGTCGAAGATTTTTTGTTGCCATCGGAAAAAAGAAAAGTCCAGATCCTATTAACAAAGGAACTAGAAGTGGAAGGAAAGGTATAATCCATGCATATTGGTATATATGTTCCATAATATACTAGAATAGAAAATTTTTCTATTTAATTAACTTAAATTATTTTGTTTACCATTCACTGGCTCTTGTCTCTTTTGAAAGAAGTCAGTCAATAAACAGAACTTTTTGAAGCCTATGAAGTAGGAAACTAAAAGAAATTTCCTTTTTATTTCCATTTCAGTTATTTCAAATATATATTTAAAACTTAAAACATCCAAATTCGACTAAAAAAGACTATGAATCAGAAAATCGACTAAATATCTACTAAAGTCAATAATGAAAAAAATAAATTTATTATTAATTAAAATAATAAATTTATTCTGTAGTTTATTTCGAATTATTACCTCATTTTTTCCAAAATGGTTTAATTGTCTTTCATTCCAACCAAAACTGTCGAAAATAGTCTATTTTAGTAATTATTTCTTTTTTTCGATATTCTTTTTTAAAATATCTGTTACTTTACTTTTTAGTTTCTATAACATAGAATAAAAAAATGCCTCAAATTATAGATCTTTTAAACAAATTCATTTATTGGGATCATTTCACTTTGCAAAGAAATAAATAAAAGTTTTTCAATTAAGATTAGGGGTGCATCAAATTTTGAATGTGATTTATCACGTACATCGAAATTGAATCCAACACATCAAAAATAAACAGGGATATAACTCGAAATTAGTATTCATTATGAAATTTTAATTAATCTTACTCGATTTCATACGAACTTTTTTATGGACATTCTAGGCAGGAGAATTTTTAGTTTCTCCTAATCGAATATTTTCGATTATTTCTATCGAAATATAGAAAATTTATTTCTAGTTTCTATTTATAGTTATCCTTTTCAATTTTTTTTATAAAAAAAAAGATATCACCTAGAATCTAAATACATAGATAATTAATAGAAAATACGGATTCATTTGAACAATAGATGTCTTTCACATCCAACTATAACACTGAATAATGAATTTTTTCAATTTTAAATGGCAGTTCCAAAAAAACGTACTTCGATTTACAAAAAGCGTATTCGTAAAAATATTTGGAAAAAAGGGGGGTATTGGGCGGCATTAAGAGCCTTTTCGTTAGCAAAATCTCTTTCTACCGGGAATTCGAAAAGTTTTTTTGTACGAAAAATAAGTAATCAAACCTTGGAATAAGCGAAATCGACCTGACTAAAAAAAATGGTATAACAAATTCGAAATAATTCCATTTTTCGTTTAGAATCAAAAAATCGAAAATAAAGGATTTAGGGAGGTTTGTATTTATAAATTACTTTTTTTTGAACTAGAAAATTTTGTAACTTTTTCTTATGATATGGAGAATAAGAAATCTTATGACAACACTAACATAGTACTTTATGTTTTTTGTTGAAAAACTCTCGACATATAATCTATATATCGAAGATTTCATCAACTTCCTTTTTTATTTTAGTTTATTACTTAAAAGATAAAAGATGGGGATTTTTTTCCCCATCAACCTATTTTTTTTGTCAAAAAAAAAATGAAAAGTTTTCTCGACTTATAGAATTAGTAGATTTTATAAAAAAGGGCAAATCAAAAACAACAACGGTTAAACTTTAACTTACAGAAGCATTATTTCTCGAAATTGCTTTTTTATAGTCCGGTTTAAATCAATCAAAAAATCCTTTCGTTTTTTTAGACGCAAAGTTTTTTTACTACGTTTCCATAGGGATCAAAACTTTTTTATATGAAATATTCGGTTCAATACTTAAGAAGAAAAATTTTACCGATTAATTGCTTTTTTTGGATAAAAAACTATCCATTTACAGAAAAGAAAGTCCCTCGATCTCGTGTTCAAATTGAGAGCTAAAATATTCGATTTTTTATGTATTCAAAGGGTCTATGTATTTGTTATTTTTGAAATCCGCTAAAAAAATTCATTTATCATTACTAACTGAAAAGAAAATGAGAAAGAACTTTGTTGAGGTCTATCCTGGGATGAAAGGAAGAATTTTCTAGTTAGAGAGGTTTCAGTTATGAAAACATAAACTACATGAGAGTAAAAAATTCACGAAAAATAACAAAAACCTTAAGTAATATATACTTATTACTATGAATATGAACCATTTCAATTCGTGAATAAAAAATAATTTGCAAACCGAACTGGTTCGAAAAAAATGTTGGATTGAATTAATCTCGACGATTGACTAAAAACGGGTTATTATGATTTCAAACAAGCCGCTATGGTGAAATCGGTAGACACGCTGCTCTTAGGAAGCAGTGCGAGAGCATCTCGGTTCGAGTCCGAGTGGCGACATGCCATCTTACAAATTCTCACAAAATTTCAAAAGTTCTATAACCTAAAATAAATAATGAAAATGAAATAATTTTTTTTTGTTAATTTCCGTTTCATAATTTGTAATTGAAGGATTTTTTTTTTATATATTCTATATGATATTATCGACTTTAGAGCAGATTTTAACTCATATTTCCTTTTCGATGGTTTCCGCAGTAATTATACTCCATTTGATAACTTTATTCGTCAATGAAATAGTAGGACTATATAATTCATTAGAAAAAGGCATGATAGTTACTTTTTTGTCTATAACAGGATTATTAGTTACTCGTTGGGTTTATTGGAAGCATTTGCCATTAAGTGATCTATATGAATCATTAATATTCCTTTCTTGGAGTTTCTACCTTATTTATATGATTCCCCTTTTTTTAAAAAAAGAAAAAACTCTTTAAGTACAATAACCGCACCAAGTGCTATTTTTACCCAAGGATTCGCTACATCGGGTCTCTTAACTGAAATGCATCAATCCGGAATATTAGTACCCGCTCTCCAATCCCAGTGGTTGATGATGCATGTAAGTATGATGGTATTGGGTTATGCAGCTTTTTTATTCGGATCATTATTATCTGTAACACTTCTAATCATTCTATTTCAAAAAGATATTATAAGGGTTTTTGATAAACGAAACCTTTTATTAAATGAGTCATTTTTCTTCAGTGAGGTTCAATACATAAATGAAAAAGGCAATATTGTACAAAATGTTTCGCCCTCCTCTGTTCGAAATTATTACAGGTCCCAATTGATTGAACAACTGGATCATTGGAGTTATCGTGTTATTAGTCTAGGATTTATCTTTTTAACCATAGGTATTCTTTCAGGAGCAGTATGGGCCAATGAGGCATGGGGATCATATTGGAATTGGGACCCAAAGGAAACTTGGGCATTTATTACTTGGACCATATTTGCAATTTATTTACATATTCGAACAAATAAAAATTTTCGAGGTCCAAATTCTGCAATTGTGGCTTTTATAGGCTTTCTTATAATTTGGATATGCTATTTTGGGGTTAATCTATTAGGAATAGGGCTACATAGTTATGGCTCATTTACATTAACGCTTAATTAAATGGAAGAAAGGACCTTATGAATACAGTTATAGTACAAGTCATAAGCAAGTCTCTTAGAAACAGGTGAGAACCATTTAAATCATGATTTAAATGGTTCTCACAAACATCAAAAATGTCTGATTCGAATTCCAATTTTGTTTTGCTTCGTCTTATGTAAAGAAGACTGCTTTTTTCATTTCATTAAATGAAAGGAAATCTATCTATAAAAATAATTGGATAAAATAGCTTCTACTTTTTCAACTGATAGTGAGAGAACGAAATCCGGGTAAATACCAATACCTATTACTGGTAAAAAGATAGCAGTCGAAACAAACAACTCTCGCGGCCCAGAATAAAAAAAAAAGAGTTGGAAATGTTAAATAATTATATCCATAGAACATTTGACGTGACATAGATAATGAATAAATAGGAGTTAATATGATTCCAATTGCCATTCCAAAAGTAATTAGTATTTTTGGTATTAAAAGATATTTTTGGCTGGTAATTAGTCCAAAAAATACTATTAATTCCGCAATGAAACCACTCATGCCAGGTAATGCAAGAGATGCCATTGAAAAGCTACTGAAGAGTGTGAATATTTTTGGCATTGGAATCGCTATTCCACCCATTTCATCGAGAAAAACAAGTCGTATTCGATCGTAACTAGTTCCCGCTAAGAAAAAAAGCGCAGCACCAATAAATCCATGCGAAATTATTTGTAAAATGGCCCCATTAAGGCCGGTATCGGTTATAGAACTAATTCCTATAATTATGAAACCCATGTGAGATACGGAAGAATAGGCTATTCTTTTTTTTAAATTACGTTGCCCAAGAGATGTTGAAGCTGCATAGATTATTTGTATTGTGCCTATTATCATCAACGAAGGAGAAAATATAGAATGAGCGTGAGGTAATAATTCCATATTGATCCGAACCAACCCATACGCTCCCATAAAAAAAGGAACACCAAAGTACACAAAGGATTTGTAATAGAGATTATGTAAGTTATCTGAAGAAAGATTTTTACATAAAAGAAATACTAATTGAGGCTTTAAATTTGTAGAAATGATCAAGCAGTACTCCCACAAATTTCGATCCAGAGTATGCTCCTATCCACCGATTAAATGAATGACTATCGGGAACGAAGTAATCTTTTACTTTTCCCACTGAATAAAAGAACTAAGAGGGGCGAAAAAAAAGGGGGATAGATAATAGTAATAGAATAAAAAAAAAATCTTTTTCCAATATCGATATTCACGGAAATTCCATTTTGATCATAGCATAAATCATGAATGAATGTTTCCTTTTTTCGGAATATAATAAAAAAATAAGAATACGCCGAAATTTTTATTGATAATTGATATTACTAAAATTAGTAAAAAGCGTTTTTTATTCAAGAATTAAGTTATTACTCAATAAAAAGAAAATTCTTCAAAATTAAGTAAAGGATGAGATCAATTCCGAAGCAATTTTTTATAGTATAGCAGACAGAATTTGATTGGTCTAATTCAGGATTTTTCGATTTATTTTGACTTTCGTTATCCTACAAGCATATCAAGATTAAAGAATATCGAATTAGTCCTTAGATTTATTTATGGCTCTTGAGGAGCCGTATGAGGTGAAAATCTCATGTACGGTTCTGGAATAGCGATGACAAGGGTGATCTTATCTTCGACTATAATTATCTAACAGTTCAAGTACAGTTGATATAGTCGAGGCACAGTCAAAATATGGTTTTTGGGGATGGAATTTGTGGCGACAACCCATAGGGTTTATTGTTTTTATAATTTCTTCTCTAGCAGAATGCGAGAGATTGCCTTTTGATTTACCAGAAGCCGAAGAAGAATTAGTAGCGGGTTATCAAACCGAATATTCCGGTATTAAATTTGGTTTATTTTATGTTGCGTCTTATTTAAATCTCCTAATCTCTTCATTATTTGTAACCGTTCTTTACTTGGGCTGTTGGAATCTCCCTATTCCATCCATATTCATCTCTGAGTTTTTTAAAATAGATGGAGTCTTTGGAACGACAATTTGTATTTTCATTACATTAGCTAAAACTTTTTTGTTCTTGTTCATTTCTATCGCAACAAGATGGACTTTACCTAGACTGAGAATGGACCAATTATTAAATCTTGGATGGAAATTTCTTTTACCTATTTCTTTAGGTAATCTATTATTAACAACTTCTTCCCAACTCTTTTTTATTATAAATTCTAAAAACAAAGAATATTTACTATAATCTAATTTACGACTTGTCAGAAACAAGAGAAAGAAACAAAATCTTATTTTTTTTATTGATATTTACTCTATGTTCCCTATGGTAACTGGGTTCATCAATTATGGTCAACAAACAATACGGGCAGCAAGGTACATCGGTCAAAGTTTTATGATTACCCTATCCCACGCTAACCGTTTACCTGTAACTATTCAATATCCTTATGAGAAATTGATCACATCAGAGCGTTTTCGTGGTCGAATTCACTTTGAATTTGATAAATGCATTGCTTGTGAAGTGTGTGTGCGTGCATGTCCTATAGATTTGCCTGTTGTTGATTGGAAATTGCAAATGGATATTCGAAAGAAACAGTTGCTTAATTACAGCATTGATTTCGGAATTTGTATATTTTGTGGTAATTGTGTTGAGTATTGCCCAACAAATTGTTTATCAATGACTGAAGAATATGAGCTTTCTACTTATGATCGTCACGAATTAAATTATAATCAAATTGCTCTAGGTCGTTTACCAATATCAATAATCGACGATTACACAATTCGACCAATTTTGAATTCGCCAGAGCAAGCCCGTGATCACCTATTAAATTAAAGCTATTTTTTATTCTTGTTCAATAACTAGAAATTCTGATTATTCTTATTTATTGGTGAAAATCGCAACTTTAGTAGTATTTAAAATTGATTTACTCCAATGATTTTAAAGAGTAACTACCTTTTCCGCTAAAAAAGAATGTGAAAGGCCCAACAACTTTACTTTATTCACATCAAGTCATACACATTAGGATTTACCAATTAGGAGCGCATAAACTTCTTTTTCCTGTTCACATCAATAAGATCATGAAACATTCCGATTTTTTTATCTCTTATTTTATATATAATGGATTTACCTGGACCAATACATGATTTTCTTTTAATTTTTTTGGGGTTGGGTCTTATATTAGGGGGGCTAGGAGTAGTATTATTTACCAATCCCATTTTTTCGGCCTTTTCGTTGGGATTGGTTCTTGTGTGTATATCTTTATTCTATATTCTAGCAAACTCCCATTTTGTAGCTTCTGCACAACTCCTTATTTATGTGGGAGCTATAAATGTATTAATCATATTTTCTGTAATGTTCATGAATGGCCCAGAATATGACAAAAAGTTTCATCTGTGGACTGTTGGGGACGGGGTTACTTCATTGGTTTGTATAAGTCTTTTTGTTTCATTAATTATTACTATTATAAATACGTCCTGGTATGGTATTATTTGGACTACAAAATCAAACCAGATTCTAGAACAAGATTTGATAAATGCTAGTCAACAAATTGGA
The DNA here is from genome assembly GCF_948465745.1 of Chenopodium album. Lineage (NCBI taxonomy): Eukaryota > Viridiplantae > Streptophyta > Magnoliopsida > Caryophyllales > Amaranthaceae > Chenopodium > Chenopodium album. The sequence continues at coordinate 20,990,416 of NC_137858.1, read as the reverse complement.
ATTCATTTATCAACCGATTTTTTTCTTCCATTTGAACTCATTTCCATAATTCTTTTAGTTGCTTTAACAGGTGCAATTGCCGTGGCTCGTCAATAATAAAATTTCTTTTTTAAAACGAGTAATCCAAATAAAAAGTCTATTTTTTGCATTTTCATTCATGAATTGCTTTCGAAACTTTTAGTTCAAATTTTTTTTTGTTAGCCTAGTTTTTGTTCTTAATTCTAACTTAACTTGCTATCTTCTAGTCAATCAAAGTAGTTTAATTGTTGTTCATATTGAAATGAATCATGATTCATAAGGGGTTGGTCAATGATACTCGAGCATGTACTTGTTTTGAGTGCTTTTTTATTTTCTATTGGGATTTATGGATTAGTCACGAGCCGCAATTTGGTTCGAGCTCTTATGTGTCTTGAACTTATATTGAATGCAGTTAATCTAAATTTTGTAACATTTTCTGATTTTTTTGATAATCGCCAATTAAAAGGAAGCATTTTCTCAATTTTTGTTATAGCCATTGCAGCCGCTGAAGCAGCTATTGGACCGGCTATTGTTTCTTCAATTTATCGTAACAGAAAATCAACTCGTATCAATCAATCGAATTTATTAAATAAATAGTATTTCTTTTTTTAATTTTATTAGGATTTTCACAAATTATATTTTAGAAATTCAAATTTGAATATTCAGCAATTCAAATTAGATTACTAGATCTTGCACCTTAAGATATACTTTCATAAAGTGTAATAAATCAAAGTATTTTGGATCTCTTTTCCATTTCCTATCTAGAAATAGGTTGATTCCAAAAATTCTGGGAAATTATTGATTTGTCTAGTATTTGAATATGTATTTCATTTATTTTACTAGAACTAGATCGAAAATTAATCAAGTGAAAAAAAAATTCTAGACCCAATGTCACATTCAGTTAAAATTTATGATACATGTATAGGGTGTACTCAATGTGTCCGAGCTTGTCCCACGGATGTATTAGAAATGATACCTTGGGATGGATGTAAAGCGAAACAAATAGCTTCTGCTCCAAGAACAGAAGATTGTGTCGGTTGTAAGAGATGTGAATCTGCTTGTCCAACGGATTTTTTAAGCGTTCGAGTTTATCTATGGCATGAAACCACTCGCAGTATGGGTCTAGGTTATTGATATAGTTCAGAAAATTCCATTTGAATCCATTTATTCGGATTTTTTTTTACCGACAAAAATCCGTACCAAAAACGAAATTTATTTCTTTTGGGGTACGGGTTTTTTGTCCAAGTATATCTTGTCTTTACCACGAATTATTTTCCCTGGTTAACAACAATTGTAATTTTGCCCATATTTGCAGGTTCTTTAATTTTCGTATTTCCTCAGAGAGGGAATAAGATTATAAGGTGGTATACTATATGCATTTCGGTTTTAGAGCTCCTTCTAATAACTTATGCATTTTGTTATCATTTCCAACCGGATGATCCATTAATCCAACTGGCCGAAGATTATAAATGGATCAACTTTTTTGATTTCCATTGGCGATTAGGAATCGATGGACTTTCGATAGGACCTGTTTTACTAACAGGATTCATTACGACTTTAGCTACTCTAGCCGCTTGGCCAGTTACTCGAGATTCTCGATTATTCCATTTCTTGATGTTAGCAATGTACAGTGGTCAAATAGGATTATTTTCGTCCCGAGATCTTTTACTTTTTTTCATAATGTGGGAATTAGAATTAATTCCTGTTTATCTACTTTTATCCATGTGGGGGGGGGGAAAGAAACGTCTTTACTCCGCTACTAAATTTATTTTGTATACTGCAGGGGGTTCTATTTTTCTATTAATGGGAGTTCTGGGTGTTGGTTTATATGGTTCCAATGAACCAACATTAAATTTCGAAATATTAGTTAATCAATCGTATCCTATGTCATTAGAAATAATATTCTATATTGGATTTTTTATTGCGTTTGCTGTCAAATTACCGATTATACCTTTACATACATGGTTACCCGATACCCACGGAGAAGCACATTATAGTACTTGTATGCTGCTAGCCGGAATCTTATTAAAAATGGGAGCGTATGGGTTGGTTCGGATCAATATGGAATTATTACCTCACGCTCATTCTATATTTTCTCCTTCGTTGATGATAATAGGCACAATACAAATAATCTATGCAGCTTCAACATCTCTTGGGCAACGTAATTTAAAAAAAAGAATAGCCTATTCTTCCGTATCTCACATGGGTTTCATAATTATAGGAATTAGTTCTATAACCGATACCGGCCTTAATGGGGCCATTTTACAAATAATTTCGCATGGATTTATTGGTGCTGCGCTTTTTTTCTTAGCGGGAACTAGTTACGATCGAATACACCTTGTTTTTCTCGATGAAATGGGTGGAATAGCGATTCCAATGCCAAAAATATTCACACTCTTCAGTAGCTTTTCAATGGCATCTCTTGCATTACCTGGCATGAGTGGTTTCATTGCGGAATTAATAGTATTTTTTGGACTAATTACCAGCCAAAATATCTTTTAATACCAAAAATACTAATTACTTTTGGAATGGCAATTGGAATCATATTAACTCCTATTTATTCATTATCTATGTCACGTCAAATGTTCTATGGATATAAATTATTTAACATTTCCAACTCTTTTTTTTTTATTCTGGGCCGCGAGAGTTGTTTGTTTCGACTGCTATCTTTTTACCAGTAATAGGTATTGGTATTTACCCGGATTTCGTTCTCTCACTATTAGTTGAAAAAGTAGAAGCTATTTTATCCAATTATTTTTATAGATAGATTTCCTTTCATTTAATGAAATGAAAAAAGCAGTCTTCTTTACATAAGACGAAGCAAAACAAAATTGGAATTCGAATCAGGCATTTTTGATGTTTGTGAGAACCATTTAAATCATGATTTAAATGGTTCTCACCTGTTTCTAAGAGACTTGCTTATGACTTGTACTATAATCTGTATTCATAAGGTCCTTTCTTCCATTTAATTAAGCGTTAATGTAAATGAGCCATAACTATGTAGGCAGAGCAGAGCAGATTGAAACAGAGCAAAACAGATTTCAGCAGAGCAGAGCAGAGCAAAGCAGCTCTAAAGAACGGGGCCTAAGTAGAACAAAGTAGTCTCCAAGTCTTTTTTTTCTTCTTTTAAAAGGACAGTGAAGTAGTGCCCAAGTCTTTGTTTTGCCTTTTTTTTCTCCAAAAAGAACTGTATAAGGTAAACCAGACTAAAGTACATCTCAAAAGCTACTCTAAACAATAGCCATACTTATTGGCAATAGCTACCAATGTACTTAAGCAAACAAATAAATACTTCTTATGTATTTTATCTACACGACAAACATATCTAATATATTCCAATTCAAAAAACATCCAAAATTAATTATACTCCTAACCTAATGATAAAAAAAAAAAAAAAAAAAAGCAGCAAACCTAACCTACAATGTAATACATCAACCCAATAAACAAACTGATTATATTCCTAAGCAGCTTATAACACCAACTAATCAAAAAAAGAAATCCTAGCCTATAGGTCGAAACCAAATATACAAACAAGGGATTGAAAACATACCATCCAAACATAGCGTCAGTCAAAGACAATTTCCTTCCTAACCTCAACAACCGCAAAAATAGAAGACCTAAACCAAACCAGCTAAACTAGCACCAACAAAACCCCAAAGCTCAAACGTGACTTGTATAATGAATAACTAGTGTTAGGCCCGAACGATGTCCCGAGTAACTGCATTGTTTCCATAATAAAAATCTTTATTAATGTTTAATTTTTATTGAATGACAGGTAATATGGTAGTAGTTTAAAGATTAAGGCCCTGTTTGATTCACCTTAAATTTGCTGAACTGAAATTATTTTTACTGAACTGAACTTATTTTTACTGAACTGAACTTAATTTTACTGAACTGAAATTATTTTTACTGAACTTAAATTATTTTTACTGATTTTCTATTATAATTCTTCTTTAAGAAAACTGAATTTTACTGAACTGAAATTATTTTTACTGAACTAAAATTAATTTTACTGAACTAAACTTATTTTTACTGAACTGAAATTATTTTTACTTAATATTATTTTTTTAAGGTGAATCAAACAGGGCCTAAGACATTGAAGTTTAAAGTTGAGGTCGTGGGTTCAAATCTTGTAAGAACCATATTATTAGACATGGGGTAAATTTCGGATTTTATTATGGAAATAATACAGTAACTCTGGGCAAACGCCCGATCCTAACACTAGTTATACAATATAATCTATCTATACTATTTTTTTGAGTGAGGGATATCTCAAGTGGTTAGAGCTTTCCTCCCGGTTCCCCATGATCCTGGGATCGATTATCATCACTCGCTCTTGTGCCTCTCTAAACACCAAAAACAAATCTTATATATAATTTAAGGGACGTTTTAACGAGAAGCCTCCAAAACCCCAAAGCTCAACTCTTATGCATTTAGATTTTTTTTTTTTTTTAAAGAACAAAATAACTACCCATCCCACATTCCCACATTTTTCACTACTTTATTTTTATTATTTTATCATTATATTACAAAAACCAATAACTACCCATCAACTATTTTCTTTTTGTTTTTTTTTCAAAGGACTATTACTAACATTTTTTTTTTTGGTATGTAGTATAACATATGACATGCATTAGCACGAGTATATAGGTTCTTTATCAACAATAAACTATAGCACCCTAAATCCCTAACATTTCACCTTTTTTTTTTGAAAAAACACTATGTACTAACATTTCACTTTGTTTAACGACTTTTTTTTTGGTATGTAGTACTCCGTATAATATATGTCATGCATTAGCACGAGTGTACAATTCCTTTATCAACATTTTAGTATAGTACTCTAAATCCCCAACCCTTCAATTATATGCATTTTTTTAGAGACTACCCTCCAAACAATTTCCAATTCTCTAATCATCAAAAAAATAAAAAAAATGTACAACACATTTTTGCGCAACTGGCCTCACCGAATAACTACTTGCAACAGAATAAAGTATGTAACTCCTAGAGCAAGACACTATCCCATATGACAGTAACCGAGTAACCCCTATAACATTGAACGAGTAACGTCTATAACTTTGACAAAGTAAACCCCATAATAGCTAGCGACATTGCGTGGCCACCGACATAAAAGAGTAAGACCCTGTTTTTAGAGCTTCTAAGCAAAGCAGAGAATATTATATTTCCGTAGAGCAGAGCAGGTCTAAGCAAGGCAGAACAAGTGTCAACAGATTATTAATACTCGGTAGAGCAAAGCAGAGCTAAGCAGGGTTCAATAGAGCCGACCAGTCCAAAACCAACCATTACATTTTCAGTCTAAGTTACAACATCAAATCAACTTTCAGTATGTTAAATATATTTTTTCTTGTATATCCCATGCATTTTGCACGGGTACACTCTAGTTCCAATGAATTTTAATTGAAAATGGGGAAGGGCAATAGGGCATGGTAATATATCTTCTATGTTATTTGGGAAATTCTAATTCCCATGATTGATACTTCTTCCATTTTCATTGTTTTGATGTTAACTAAACAACAATCCCATTTGTAAATCCTCATAAAGTTCAATTATCTGCACTAATGAAGATTAAACAATTAAGTACTATTAATCTTTATGGACATGTCAAACAATCTATCTATCTATATAATATAGTAAAGTAATCACCGGATGGGACACTTGGCATAATTTCGTGAAAAAAATTTCCTCCAAAATATTTTTTTTAAAATAAAATTCTATTAAAAAAATTAAAACTCTTTATATATATATATATATATATGTAACACATAAGAATTGAAAGGATAGACATAAATAAATTTAATTTTTGTAAAAAAAAAGTATTACATAAATCATTTAAGTTCAATTAACTCTATTTCAATTGACTATTATTATTACCCCCTCCGTGTTTTTTTAAGTGTTAAGTTTGATCAGCACATAGTCTTAGGCAATTTAATTGACTAAAGTAAAATAAGAGGCAAGTAGGATAGTTGGAGTATTAAAAAATTATAAAAGAAAGATAGTGGGGTTAATAGTTTATTAAAAAAGTAATGAATGTGTTTTCAAAAAAAAAAAAAAAAAAAAGTAATGAATGTGAAAGAAAAGATACAATAAAAAAAATGGGTTTGGGTGGGGACCATGAGAGATATATATTTTAATGTACTTTTTTGCCAAAAAAGGAAGTGTAACACTTATTAAAACACGACCAAATTTGATAAGAGTAACACTTACTAAAATACAGAGGGAGTAGTAATAAAGTATTTTTTATATAAATTCGTGCATTGCACGGGGCCAAAACTAGTTAACTGAAAAATTGCCAAAGATAAGTAGGGCCTAAAATCTTACCTTCCATTCCCGGCCCAAAAATTTCACAAAATTCCTCCCTTAAACGACAAACAAAACTCCACATTCCCTCTTCTCTATCCTCTCTCTCTTATCAAAGAGGGGGTAATCCCCGCCACTCTGCTGTTGCATTGCACTGCAATCCCCTTTTCAATGGCTGCGCCTCCTCTTCTGCGAGGCCTGCCCCTTCTCCGCCTTCGCCTTTTCCTTCACAATCATCATAAACTCACCGCCGTCTTCCTCACTCCTCTCCGGCGTCGCTTCTGCACAGCCTCCTCTTCTGAGTCCACTCGCTCGGAGGAGGATGTATACTCGTCTGCGAGTGATTTGTTGAGGGTTAAAGAGCCTCCCAAATTATTCGACGGAATCGATGAACTTAATTACAGAAAATGGAAAGATAAAGAAGATGAGATTCTTCGGGATATTGAGCCTGTTACTTTTCTTGCCAAAGATATTATCCACTCTAATAGGTATTATTTATTTATTCTGTTCAAATTATGGTTTGTTTTCTGTCGATTGCTCTGCTTGTGTTTACATATTTGATGAATTTAATTTTGAGCCAATCTTATTATTTATGTTATTTAAACTTTGCTAGAAGTTTTAGTCATGGTCGAACTCGTGTTTGGGATCACTTGGCATGGTCTCACGGGTATTTGAGGTGAAATGGAGAGTCGGAAGAACATAGGTCCTAGTATATAAGTGGGTACATAAGTATCATCGAATAACATATGACCTGCGTATTTGTTTTGGGAGGATGGGTTTTGCTCTCCTTATCTTTAAACATACTGTTTGAATAGAAGGAAATGAAGAGAAAAGGATGGAAGGGAAACGAAGGGGAACAAATTCTTTTGTTTGGATAAAGAATTTTAGCAAGGAAGGGAGGAAGGAGCGATCCATTTTCCCTCCCTCTTTAACTACAATCCCTCTCCCAAAATGGAGAGATTTGGAGGGAAATGAAGTTAGATCTTCTCCCTTCATTTCATTCCTCTTCTCTTTCTTTCAATCCAAGTTGCTATCCAAACATGAATCTCTTTGATATTAGTCGATTTTGGTTTAAACCTTGTTAAACCTTAACTCGCCCTTAGAAATCCTATTAGAATCTTTATTTTCAACAATAAAAGTGAAAAGAGTTTTTCTCGTGATAGAAATGAAAAGTGTGAAAGGGTTATTCGTTATTGCTCTTGATGGTTATTTTCCTGGTTGTTTCAATGGAATTTGTAAACTTCGTAGTTCGTACACCTCAATATGGATAACACTGTTTACTATCTGTGTGTGGAAAACGTGTGATGAGGCTTACGGGGACCAAAAAGTTATAGACTTGAATAACCTTTATAAGTGATACTAAAAGTATAGTTCGGTTATTGGTTTTGTAAAACATTGGTTGAGTTACGGATTTGCATTGTCTCTATTAGTTTGTCTGCTAAGGGGCATATGGAGGAAGAGAAGGGGGGGGGGGAGGTGTGGGGTTGAAGGTTTGCTCTTTTCCAAGTTTTAGCTAGGTTGTATATGTTTGATAGTGGTTTTCTATAATGGAGGTACTAAAGGAACAACTGAGAGTTTGCCTGATATTACTGCTCTTTAGAAAGTTTTTTAGTGGAAGTAAATGGACTGGAAGAATTTTTGATACATAAAGAGAGGATAAGAGCCGGGTTTTATGTTATACTGACAAACATTATGGTTAAAAGTGATCATGTGAAGCAATGTGTAGGAGATATGTTATCCTTAGGCAATGCACACTTCCTTCATTTGAAATAAGTATCATCTCTTTGATTTTGGCTCCTAAATAACTAGCGGAGAATGAAGGCAACTCATGAGCAATACTAGAAAAAACACATATAAAAAATGGAATATCTAGCATTGATTTTGCAAGGAATCAATATTAGGGTAAGGTTATGTTAGTCATAGCCTATTAGTAGTAGCTTGGGGAATAAGTTAGAGTTTGTTATTTGAGTTTTTCTATAAATAGGCCTCATAAGGAGGAATGATCATCATGTTGAATATTGTTGGGAAGTTTGTTATTGGAGAGCACCTTTCTCTCGAAAGAAGGCACTGCAATCAGTTTGATAATACAAATTATCTCCCTTAGCTACCCTTTTCTATCTAATTAGCTTGCTTACTTATTGTTTTGGGTACTTATTCCTTGCAAATTGGTATCAGCGGTGGATTAAGCTACTGCAAAAAAAAAAAAAAAAGGAATGGAGCATGGAAACAAAACTCGGTCGTTCTGTTATAGAATGGGCGCTTTGTAACGGGTTTCAGAGAGACCGAACCGAAAAACCTCGTTTTATAACGGCGAGTCAAAAATACACCCAACATGGCGCATCTCCTATTCCATAACGGTGGAACGGCGTTCTGGAACCGTTAATAAGCATTTAACGACCGCTAAATTTCAGAAGTTCATACTATTTTTTTTATGCTTTTGCGATTTCATGGCTTCAAGCTTTTGGGGTTTCATAAATGGTGGAGAAGAAGGTTGAAGATGGGTCATGGTCAAACAATCAGAACTATTCAACAGACAAATATATAGAGGAGAGAGGAGAGAGGTGAGAGAAATAAAAAATGAGTGGCTGAAATATTAGACATTTGGAGCCCACATTCAATTAACTTCCTTTTCTTTTTATTTTTAGTATTTTTGGACCTACACTCCATTATCTCTCTCTTTTTTTTTTTTTTTTTTTAATTTAATTTTATAGAAAGTACTCATACAAGTATTTTAACTAAGCTATACATCTTATATTAGATAGTTTGTACTATTACATGGTCTACATCATACATTCTTTAGTATTTTTTATAGTTTTTGCTATTATATTGTATAAAAACTAAGAATATCGCTCTACAAACTAAAATTTTTGCTTTTGTGAATTTTTTATAAGAATTTCACACCGCGAAACCCGCGATCCGTTATATTTAACCGTTATAAGCCGTTTCCGCGACAACGCGAGCGTTTCCGCAAACGCGACCGCGACCGCATTTTTTTTTCCATAGAATGGAGGTTGCTGGAGCTTCGATTTGGGATGAAGGAATCCACAGAGAGAATCCACAAAGGATGGAGCAATTCTCTGAAAGGATGGAGCTCCGATTTGGTCACAATCAGTGGAGAAATATATTGATGATGTTTTTTTCTCCAATTTTATCTTCCATGAAATTGGAGTTTGAAGGAAATGGAAGAAGAGCTTAGGGATGAAGATAAGCAAGCAGATGTAATGGAGGAAGTGCCACCATTTCCATGGGTTAGGGAGGCATATTCAACCCTCACATGGTGGCACCCTCAATGAGGCCAAAGACATCAAAGGAGGAGAAGCCAAAAATCTGGAAAATACAATAGCTACTTGTGGCTTTGTTGATTTTGCAGATATCGAGGAGATCGCACCGGCAAAATTGGTGGTGTGCAAGCCAAAAAATCTGGAAAATACAATAGCTACTTGTGGCTTTGTTGATTTTGCAGATATCGAGGAGATTGCACCGGCAAAATTGGTGGTGTGCATTTCACGAGTGGTGTTAGCAGCAATTTTGAAAGTAATGGGTTGAGAAATAAGATAGGTGGTTTTGTTGGTGGTTTGAATGGTGGAATATTTGAGAGAGGTGGCGCCGGATGATGTGGTTCAGGTGGTGGTCCAGGAGGTTGTGTCGAAAATTGTAGTGGTGGTGGGATGTTTGGCTTCCGGTCGAAGAGCTCAAATCAGAGGCCGATAATGATGGTGAGTGGTTGTAGATCTGATAATTCTGGCAATGGCAAATCCGGTGGCGGTGGTAACATCAAGCATGCTGGTGGTGGAGATAAAACTCCAGAAGAAGGTGAGTATGGTAGAAGCTTTGATGACTTGGGAAAGAAGACAATCCTAAAAGATGCTAATTAGGGCAGTATAGTAAATAAACAACATGTTGACAAGAGTAGTAACAATAAGATGACAACTCTAGTGCTGGGGTCACGTTCAGCTCAAAAAGAAGAGAGAGAGTCAGCTGGCATATCCAATTAAAATTGGTGAAGACACAAGGCCCACTTACACTGAATCCTATTTTGAAAGTCAATAGGCCCATTTTATAGCCCCAAAATATCAGCCTCCTTTATCCTAACTCTCTTTTTATGACCCAACCCAACACCCTTTCTCATAATTCATTTATTAGCCCTAACCTTCTCACCCATTCATCTAGCCCACATTATTCCATCTCTGACACTAAAAACTCCCCCCATCCCATGACTATGGTCCCTCTTGTAGGCCACAAACCAATCTATTACACCTCCAACTCTTGCATCCTACTCATGACATTCTTCCATGGCAAACCCCAGAATTATTTTACCATGGCTCAGCCATTGAAGATTAAACAAAACATTACTGATGAGGAGCCTTATAGCAAGCTAAGCAAGTGTGACATCGGTGCCGGGAATTGAGTGATGATTATTATCCACCTTGAGGACAAGGTGAAAGTTTAGGCGGCGGGTAATGCAAGGAATCAATATTAGGGGAAGGGTATGTTAGTCATAACCTATTAGTTGTAGCTTGGGGAATTAGTTAGAGTTTGTTATGAGAGTTTTTCTATAAATAGGCCTCATTAGGAGGAATAATCATCATGTTGAATATTGTTGAGAAGTTTGTTATTGGAGAGCACCTTTCTCTCGAAAGAAGGCAATGTATTGTTGAAGGCACTGTATTGTTGAACAATCAATATACTAATACAAGTTATCTCCCTTAGCTACCCATTGTTATCTAATTAGCATGCTTACTTGCTATTTTGGGTACTAATTCCTATAGACTTGTTGTGCAAGTGCTTATTTCTAAATGGGTAATCTTCAACAAGAAATAAGACGTACAAAACAAATTAAACAAAAAAGCTTGCCGTGTTAAAGGAGAGATAGATTGAACATTTCTTCAAGTATGAATTTATGTCTCTATGTTTTTAGGCATTCAGACGAGATTATTGCAGAAAGGAAGCAAAGAGCCTTTCCTTACTTTTTATTTTATTTTTCTGCATATATATTCGAAGATATAATTGATTTGATTCTAAATTAATCATTCCCATTGAGAGTGCAATAGGAAGATAAATCAAGAGTGAGAGAGAAAGGGAGAGAAGAGGGGGGGGGGGGGGGGGGTTGAATTCAAAGTCAAAGAAGAAGATGATTAGAGATAGAAGGGATGGATTCAATATATATAATGGATATAAGGGAAGGGTTCTATATATATATATATATATATTCTTTCAACCTGTATATTCCAAAAAATATACTCCACAAAAGTATAGAGTTTCATCATTTGATCAATCTTTATTTTATTGAGACAATTAGTGAAAGTATGATATCATTGAATGTCTTATAAAAATAAATAAACAACTGTTTAAGAGGCATCATTGCTACTCTACTCAACTTCCACATGTGTGGGATTTGTAATCATTCTTATTATTTTGCTTGGAAAAAAGTAGAAGTATTGATTATTAAGGTTGTATTTTGGTTCTATAAAAATTGAAGACCATAGTTTGAGAAATTTGGGAGATATGTAACATCTCTATGGCTCTATCCTTGTTTGGATTGTTTAGCCTTTGAATTTATGATAAAATTGAAGACTTATTGATTATGATGAAGAGTAAAATAAGCAATCTCTTCCCCTTATGTTGTGGTAGGTGGTTATATTTTATAGAATTATATTAATATTAATGTTTTAATGGGACTTGAAGATTTATTTTGGGAGATGGAAATGTAGGGATAAACAAGGGTGAAGTGTGTAGACTAAAGGAGGTAAAAAATCAATTCCTCCCCCTTCCATAACAAAAAAGAAAATGTGAGAGAGATGAGAGAGTGAAAGTGCGCTCCAACTGTCTGAATGGAGGTTAATTACTCTTAAAAAGGTTTCCGATAGGATTTGAACTACATTCCTCACTTTTAAAGCCCTAAGGCTTTAGCTAACAATCTACACATATTTTAAAAATCCAAATACGTGCCGCCTAAAATTACCCTTTCCCTTAACCCAACTCAAGCTGTCATACAAAAGTTGGATTATACTTAGTTAAAATGAAAAGTGGGATTGTTAAGAGAAGATGGATCAAACTTGGGATGATAGAATCAATTTTGTATTTTCTTATACTTGTTTTTGGCTCATTTTATGAAAGAAGAATAACTTTTTAACTCATATAAGATCAAAAATGTATATATCAGAGGGTATCTTGTGAACAATCTCTTATAAGGATTAATGTCCTTTTGTCGTTCAACAAACGTCTATTTGGCATGAATGTTCAAAATGATGTAGTAAAGTTCATCTTGAGTGTGATCAAAAGCAATTGACTCTCTTTCAGGTCTTTGAGTTGCTCTCTGTTTTAGGAATGGTTTGTCCATGTGGGGTGTAAGATTATTATGTCTTCTATTGTCTTGGATAGAATTTCTTGACTTGCCTCTTGCTTTCCTTGATTTCTTTTTTAGGGGGGAAAACCTAAGGGATAGAATTTAAGGCCCTGTTGTAGAGTAGGAGCAGAAGGTATCTAAAAAATTGGATGTAAGTGTGTAACAAACTACGACTACTAAGCACAATTATAAATAAGCAAAATAAGATAAAATCTGATGGAGGGAAATAATGAGGCTTTTTGATTAATAAAAATAGGAACTTTCTTACAAACAGTGGCTTTATATGTACATAATCAGCAAAAAGTGAACAAAATATCCTGACAGCCCCCTGCCATACTTTGTCTCATTCTTCTGAATTTCGCTTCTCCACTCACACAACCCCTAATGGTTCCTTTTGCGCCTCCTCTCATACGTGATTAGTCCACATGGCAATGCAGCTTTTTGGCTCGTTGCAGAGAGCTTATATTTCTTTATGTGGTTGTATACTTGTATGACTTTCCTTTAGACTTGTCTTTAAATCTTTTTTAGTAGTAGTTTTGGAACCTACTTGTAGAGTGGGTTTCTAAGTAGTATTTTCTTTATGTGGTTGTATGAGTTTTGTGCAGATTTATCTTATCTACTTACATTTCTATATATCTTGCCTCTTTAATCATTCAATAGGTGTAGCTAGAATTGGAAGGTGATGATAGATTTTAAGTGTTCTGGGGTATGTCCTAATTAGAGGGGTATCATTTTGTGAGATGGCATTCTGTCTGTAGAGCTGATTGGGGAGGTGGCCTAGGTATTAGTAATTGGGTGTCTCTACCAAAGTGTGTTTCTCTTTGGCATAGACTGATTCAAAGCAGAAATGATCCTCATGAAAATGTTTAGACTTCATCAACAGAAGCTCGAGACTTTTATGGCAAAATTTCTAGTGAACTATTTACTAATTGCTATTAATACTGACCATACAGGCTGTATATTATAATCCACGTTTGATTGAAGACTAAAAATTCATTAGAGGGAGAAACATCGATACATTGTATGAGGAATCCTAGAATTATATTTCCTCGTATCTAAGCGAGATGCAAAAATTCTAGAGTGACACAGTCCTACACAAGCTTCATTCTCGAAGAGGAAATTTTAGCTTTAAGTAAAAAAGAAGTGGATTTTAGCTCAAAGTCCTTTTCCTTAATCACTTTTTCTGGTTATTGAAACTAATGTTTACACAAAGATGACACCTGCTGAAATATAAAACAGAATTCTTAAATACAGCGATTCGACATTAACCTTGAGCACCATAACTTCCTACCAGAGGATAATGCTGGGTTTTTTTAAATCATGGAATTGATATTTACAACATTCCTTGGTTTGTAATAAAAACGAGGAAAATGACTTCAAGGAGAGCCTTTTTCTTATAGCAAGAAGAACTGCAAACAGCTATAAAAGTGTTCTATTTGTAATTATCACGAACGTAATCCCAAACATGTATCATGAGTTATGGCTGTGGGTGGAACCGATTGACATGCTTAGTAATCTAGTCCTTAGAACTTGCATGAACCTATATGATCCTCACAGACTCTTAAGGTTATTGTACCCTGGTTGACATTTTGTATTGGCAGGTACATGGATGGGGAACGTCTTACATCTGATGACGAAAAAGTTGTCATAGAGAGGTTGCTTGCTTATCATCCTCGTTCTGAAGATAAAATTGGATGTGGACTAGATTCAATTATGGTATGACTCAATCTCCCCACCATATTGTTGTAGTTTTTATTCTTCTTTTTTTTCATCCTACTTATATCCTGATATCATTGTCTCACTTTCTATCTACATCTATCTCAAATTAGTTGACACAAGTCTTATATTATAGTATGGACCCACTAATATTTTTCTGGTGACCAAAACATAGGATTTTACACTCCCTCTCATTCAATTAAAAATTTCTATTACTATTTCTCATCACATATACTTTTCTATTAAAAATATTCTTCGTATTGGATATTGGATTAGCTAACTATAATTTTCACCTAAACTTTAGTGTAAATCTTGATGTGAGGATTATATGGGACAGGGGAGTCACTTTCGGTGTGCCATTAGTAAATACTTTGCTTATAGTTTACCAATTTTGAGGTCAAGTGGTTAGTGTAATATACCTATGCTTGTAGGTGGTTACTTAGACTCTAATAAAGAAGTTTCCTTAGTCTTAGCCCGAGTGATGCTCATCTGTAATCACTACTGATTAACTTTGGAGTCGATAATATGATTCAACATTACAACAAAATAATCTATTGTTTATATATATTCATAAAGTTTTTCAGTATTGAATAATATTGAATAGTTAAGAATCATTTTATAAAGTTATATTAGTCAATGATTCATAATAAAATGGCTTTTAGCGGATGTGGTGAAAATGAGTTTTGTAAACACGGAATGTAAGCATAAATTTAAAATACTATCTTGTGAAGTGTGATGCAATCTTTGTACATGCTGTTTAAAATATGTGTGTGTGTGTGTGTTTTTAATATGTTGTGTGTATTTTCTTTCATTGCTAATGGATTTGCCTTAGTGTATTTGATGTTGGTATTCCGTTTTGCAAGTTACTTCTTTTGGTAAAATTTAACATAGTAACATATCTTTTACTTTTATCCCAATTCCGGTTGCCCATTTCTCAAATTGGCAATGACTCACAATAATATAATTTACATGTCAATTCGCCATTACTCATAGTTAGGGTCCCACGCTTATGAATAATATACACTCTACAATATCCTATTAACTCCACCTTTTTATTAAGATACTCACTCCGTCCCTTTTTTACATTCCTATTTCTAAAATTACACGGGAATTAAGGAACTTGGAATAAAACAAAGTACAATGGGAATTATAAGACATTAATTGACGTCTTTGAATAAAACAAAGATTGAATAATTAATGATGCACATGCCATCAATCCTTTGAAAAGAAAAAAGACCAATAATATTTTTTGGTGAAAAATAAAAGAACCAATCATATTCATCTAAAGTGATGCTCATGGATTCTGAATTTTTTAAAGGCATTAATAAGAGTGAGAATGAGAAAATAGAGAAAGCATTAATTACAAAACAGAAAAATAGGGATAATTTGGGATATTTGGTAAAAATTTACTTACTTAAAAAGAAAAGTAGGAATGTAATTTTGAAATACCTAAAAAGGAAAGCATGAATGTAAATAAGGAACGGAGGGAGTAAATTTATTAATTAAACATTAAATTCTCTTAAAACTCTGTTATAAAGTTAGAGCAAAGCTATAAAGTTAGAGCAAAGATGGACAGTTTATGTGGAAAGAAAGTAAGAAGATTTCTTATATTATTTTGATATGTACTCCCTTTGTTTTTAAATACTTGCTCTACTTTCCATTTGCGGCCGTTTTTAAGTGCTTGCTCCATTTCCTTATTTGGAAAGCTTTTACAATATTTAATTAATTTCTCTTTTTTAGTGGACTCAACACGTATTTTCTTTCCTCCCATTCTCTCCATTACTTTTGCTTTTTACAATTTTTTATTCTTCCACCTACCCCACTACCTCCAAATTTTATTACTTTGTCCAATTTTTCCTAAAACTTCGCGCATGAAGAAATGGAGCAAGTATTTAAAAACGGAGGGAGTACATGAGTACTTTATATAAGGGTGAGGGATGCTTTCTACATTATTGTGATGCAATAAAGAGTCACAACTTTTGGCATTTTAACTACTCCTAATAACTCAAGTACATTCAAATTATTTCACTGCTTCACTAACTCCTCAACACTAAAAGTGTCGAGTCTGAGAAAGTCAAATCTGCTTTTTGGTAAAGCCTTGGTCAAAGTGTCATCGAGCAGTAGGACAATGAATCAGCTTCACTTCTTTCTCTTGCTTAGCTTCTCGAAGTTCTTAATACTTAATCTTTATGTGCTTTGTCTTGCTAAAACAAACTAGATTTTGGAGATTGCAATTGCTCATTTGTTGTCAACTTAGCAAGTAAAGTATTTTCCTTAGCCACACAGCTTCATTAACAGTTGCCGATGCTGTAATGTACTCCGGCTCAGCTGGGATTGAGCTACTACTTCTTGTTTCTTCGAAATCCATTAAAACACTCCAGATCCAAGTGAAAAAGCATAGGCTATAGTACTTTTCATGTCATTGTTTGAACCACCTGAATACGCAGACAATTTGGAGTTTGCACTTGCGTTAAACATAACACCAAAATCTGAGGTTCCTCTTATATACTTTGTTGATTCAATGAATACTACAAGAAGGGGGGGTTAAATTGTAGTATGACAGTTTAGCCAAACTTTTTGCAGAATTAAAACTAAGTAAGCTAAAGGAACAGAAAGATAAATTGAAGGAACTAAAGTGCATGAGAGAATTTTACGTTGAAAACTTCTCGGCCCTAATCAAGGAGAAAAACCACGATCACTTGGGATTTTAGGAAAAGAATATTCACTAGAATAGGGCAATAAATCCTGAACAAACTTGAAGCCCCCGAGGAACAAGTCACCTAACTTGTTACTCTTCTCTTCTATTTCTCTCTTCTCACTTCTCTCTTCTCTTTCTCACAAACAGAAGTTCACTCAAACTTCCCCATTCCCCAAAATACAACTCGTAAGAAAATAACTCTAGTATAAGAACATAAGAACACTCTATTTCACTAATGTGGAATTGGACTCTTAACTCAAATTAAGAAAGCAAAAGCTTGAAAACTTATGTGAGCAAGGGTGAGTTTTTCCAACTTAAATCGAGAACTATTTATAGACCAATAAATGCTTTGGAAAATCCTCTTTGTGCAGCAACTCCATTGCACCATTACTCCAACCCACTAAGAAGATCATGTTCCTTAATTCAAAGAAGCATGAACTCCTCAATGTACTTGACCATGATATGAAAGAGATCATGGGGAGTGAGCCGCAAGTTTTGGAAAACATGGAATAAGATTTTATTTGCAAAAAAATATTTTCGAAAATCGGAATAGAAATAAAATCTATTTGTCAAAAAGATAATCGTTTAGAGAATAATTTTCCTAAAAACTAGCATGCACAATTTTATCCACTAAGACCAATTCCACACAACTATTTTCGAGTGTGACTAATTTCTTGTACTTACATAAATCCTAAAATATAAAAATATATTTAGTCTTCGTGTTTCTCTGATGTAGCTTCTACTCCGAGGCTTCTGTTCTTTGAAAGGAACTTCTCTTCTTCCTTTCTTGTCAAGTCTTCATTTCTGAAGCACTTTTCTTTTTGGATATCTTTGTTTCTGGCTTTCTTGTTCCTCATGGTATCTTTGCACGACACTTAGTTCTCCTAGTCATTGCATCTGATCACACACTTAAACAATCAAGCTCTTATTAGTTTGTAAGTAAGCGAGGTTGTGTCATCATCAAAATCATTAGGTTCAACATACTTGAGCCGGCAGCACCCATATGGACGTTACTTGGTTCACTCATTTGCATATGAAACTTCTTTAGAACATCATTTGTATATTTCCGTGGAGCAGCTTGATGAACTTCCATCCTTAGGAAATAATTCATTAAGCCTAAATCTATCATTTTGAACTTCCTTTTCATCTCCTCCTTGAAAGAGAGGATCATCTTTGAATTGTTTCCCGTGACAAGAAGATCATCAATATAGAGTGAACCAATGAGCAAATCATTTTCTCCTTGACTCTTTTCATAGAGAGTACTCATTTTTACTTTTGTTGAACCCTTGTGCAAGTAGATATGAGTCAATCTTGATGTACCATGTTCATGGCGCTTCTTTTAGCCCATAAAGAGCCTTTTTCAGCTTGCACACCTTTTCTTCTTGCCCTTTAATAGCATATCCGGGAGGTTGCTCAATGTAAATTTCCTCCTCGAGTTCACCATTGAGAAAGGCAGACTTGACATCAAGTTGATAAGTCTTCCAATTCTCTTGAGCTGTAAAGCAATCAGAGTTTAACTGTCAAGCCTAGCCACTGGAGCTAATGTATCTTCAGCTTGCACACCTTTTCTTCTTGCCCTTCAATCCGAGAGAGACTTTTTACCTCTTGGACCCGTGTCATTATCGTCATCACTAGTTTCATCACTGCCATTTTTAGCTTGTATAGGAGTGGAAGGAACTTCTTCGGTATTCTTATCTCTAAGTTCATCATGCACGTCACTGCCAACTTGAAGAAATTTCTTCTCAAACTTCTCTTCCCAATTCCAACTTGCATCTTCACTGAATTTGACATCTCGACTGATCATGATCTTTTTATTGCTAAAATTGAATAGTCGATATCCTTTGGCTTGTGAGCACCCTGTTTAGCAAATATACAGTTGTGCGTAACTGCTTCTGCCCAGAATTTTTTTGGCAGATTTTTCTAAGTTAACATACAGTGAGCCATTTCCATCACGGTTTTATTCTTCCATTCAGAAACTCCATTCTGCTGAGGTGTATAACCCACTGTAAGCTGATGTTCAATTCCTTCATCTTCACAGAAAACACCAAATTCAGAGTTAGTACATTCTTTGCCTCGATCTGATCTGATTTTTTGTAGTTTACAGCCACTTTGAGCTTCTGCCAATGCTTTAAATTTTTTGAAAACTTTTCTCTCATGAAATACACCCACGTCATGCAAGTGGGTGGTCAATGCTTGAAAATATAAGTCTGCCAAAATCTGGTATGTGGTGCAAAAAAAATAGGTTTGTTACAAGTTTTTTGTAAAAGGTAATTTCTTGCAAAAAAAATTGTTAAAAAGGTTGTTTATGGCAGATTTTCCTAAATTTCCTCCTATAGATATATAAACATATGGTGGTGGTTGATGCAAAGAACCGGGTCTTGGCAAAGGTCAGTGACAGCTGACAAGGGATGTAGGCGTTGATGTGCTGCAGGGGTGGTGGTGGAACAGAATACAGGCAGGTGGAGGAAGCTGCTCTTTTTTTTTTTTTTTTTTTTTTTTTTTTTATTATTATTTTTATTTCTTTATTATTTCTTCTAATTTTCCCTTAAGATAGACAAGGCAATAAGTTTATTTAATCTAAAGCCGCCAATTCGATCAGTGGCTCAACTGATGATGTTAGTTTTTTGTTGACTCATTAAATAAATAAATATAAAGGCTAGAATCTTTGTTGATGATGTGGGTGGTAGATTGAATTTTTTTGTAAAACTTAACAAATTTGAGGAATTTTGAAGTCTTTTTGCATTTTATGCAGAAATAGTTCCTTCGAATGTGACTATTATTAATATGACAAGAACCTGCTATGCATATCTCTGTTATTTCTAATGTTAGTTTTTCATTTAATAATAATTCTCATTAGTATATCCATTACTAGGTAAACATGGGTGTTCAAACAAGGTATACTTTTTATTAGTTAAGAATTTAGGTTGCATACTTTTGGATCTGTGTAAATTTGTCTTGTGGTAGGATTCATACTGCGTTGTTGTAGGAATTGAAATGGCTTGTATTACTAATAATTATGTTGCTTATGACGACAACTACACCTTGATAAGATCATATACCTAGCCATGAACTCTAATATTTAGATTCCTTATATCTGTGTGGTTGTTTTGGTTTTACTAATATGAACATCGTACAGTTTTGTATGGCTGTGTTGTTTAAGGGAATTATCCATGCTAGATCTCATTCCTATAGTGGAAGTTGTGTTGGTAGTTCCATAGTTAAGAGATTCAAGGGGTTGAGGGAAGGATGAGGTATCACATTCATTCAACTTAGAGCCCAACCAAAAGACCTCTCAATGATACATGGATCTCTTGTCATGTAAATGTATTGACGTTATGCTTCTGAGTTGGAAGTTCAAGGGGAAAATGGTCCTTAAATCTGTGATGTTGCAGGAAACTTTGATAGTTGTCTGATACATACAATATTTTGTGCTGGTTTCCTATGTGGATCTTTTTTATATGTAGCACAGTAATTGTAAGTGTTATTCTTCTACTGAACAGGGATTTGTTCATCCCTCCCTTTCCCCTTCCTTCTGTTACCTATTTGCAGCTTTTATTTAATTGGAAAGACAGTTTGTTGTACATAACACTCCATAAATAATACCTATTGAAACTATCAATTTATGAAATAGAAAAACAAATTACAGAACTTTACTGGCTTCTCTCATATGCTTCTTTCATATAAGTTGTTATAGTAAAGAGAAGGACCTCATTTGATCTTCAATTATTCATCATTTTGTTAAGGGTGAAATGCTGATGTTGCTATCCTTGGCTTTCGTTTTAGGGGTGTATGGTGATCATTTAAGGTTAGGTGGTATTCTTGTTTTAAGGTATGATTCACTAGAAATAAGTTCTCATGAAAGGCATTGTACTGTTATGCATGAAAAATTCTCATTCACAGTAAGTCTATGCTGTCCTATTAAGAGATTGATATATAATGGATGATGCTCAGCATGCTAGCTTTGACTAATGTTCATTTCTTTTGACAAAAGGTTGACCGGCATCCTCAATTTCGACATTCAAGGTGTCTTTTTGTTGTAAGAACGGATGGTGGATGGATCGACTTCTCATACCAGAAATGTTTACGGGAGTATATTCGAAATAAATACCCCTTTTACGCCGAAAGATTTATACGGGAACATTTTAAACGCAGCAGTGGTTAGCATTTGAAGACATCTGGGCGCCAACTATTTTTGTTGTGACATGAAAGGCATCAAGCTAATGCTTTCTTTTGGTCCTTCGACAAATCGCCTTATCGCTGCTGGTAATTCGGCCTACAAGTAGCCATTGTGAAGGCAGATAAATTTTGATTGGCAATGGGTAATGAATTAATGATGTAATAGTTGAGACAGAATATGATGGGATTCTGCACAGTTATGAAGCTGAAAGTCATCATACTTCATGTAGTTTTCAAGTTTTCTGGAACCACATGTAGGAAAAATGTAATATGTGAATGTATTGAACAGAATCGTTTTTCCCTGATGCAATTAATGTACATAATAGGATTTTGATTTTATGTAATTTGGAGTTTTTTTTTTTTTTTTTTTTTTTTTTTTTTTTTTTTTGGTGAAAGATTGGAGTTTGTCTATATCATCAACAATAATGTAAAAATGGCCAATGAAATTTTAGAATAACGTAAGATAAAAAAGAAATTATATACACTAGGGTGTAGAATACAAGTAAGGGAAATTTCTACTCATTTAACATTATATTATGCTCATTTTAAAATCATAAAATGGGCAAAAATATCTATCAAAGAGCAAAAAACTATCCTTGAGTGCACTTATTTTTATGTATGCTTGGATATATAGAAAAGGTGTTATAGTAAGTCTCTAACAAGTACTTCCTCCATTTATTTAATAGTTGCAACACACTTTTTCACGGTATTTAAGAAATGTGGGGTTCACATGATATAATACACTTTAAAATAGGATAAGTGGTTGTTAGTAGTAGTGTAATTTAGTGGGTCATGTGTTTTAAATAAGATAAATAATATAATTATTTCCTAAAATAACTTTCTATTTATAGTGTGTTGCAAGTATTGTGACATTTTTTATTTTAAGGAAGTGTTGCAAGTATTAAAAAACGGAGAATAACTAGATTGGGGTTTCACTATTTTTAGTATTTGATGTTTTAACTATTGTGTAGCTTGGGCAATGTCTTGAGTTGCTAGTTTGTAATGATGTTCGATTGTTTTTTCTTAATATGTTAATAATCATCTTTAAAATCTAATATTTAAAAATATATTATTAGGAAAACCCTATTAAACATTTTGTAGTATGTTACTCCCCTCGTTTCATAACGTTAGTCCCATTTACGTATATCAATGTAAATCTTTGGTAAATATCTTTAATTTTACTCTAATAAAAATTTTAAAAATTAGATATTAATAAAGTGTTCATCAACGCATAAAATTCTATCTCATGTGACTATGTTTGTTTTTATATATAAAGAGAAATTTAGAAAAGTCCCTCTAATTTTTTATAGTCAGAAGATTGACTAAAACCATAAAACGAAAGGATTATTTATGATTCAAAGATATTCAATTAACTATATATAGAAAAAATCTTATTTTTCCTCAAATTAAAAAATAATAAAACATTTCAAAGTTCAAAATTAAAGTTGTTAAATTAAAGGAACTTTACAACAAAAAGTACTTAAAAGGATTTTTCCGACAATTTCCGTTAATATATTAATATAATTGATAGTATTTTTATATATGAATCTTAGGGTCTATTCATATTTATTTAATTTCAGTTCAGTTCAGCTCCAATCAGTTCAGTTCAGCTCCAATCAGTTCAGTTCAGTTCAGCTACTAATTTTCTTCTCTCATAAAATATTCAGTTCAGTTCAGCTCCAATCAGTTCAGTTCAGTTCAGTTCTGTTCAGTAAATATGAACAGGTCAGGTGTTTTCTAAAATCACTCAACAATTAGTAACATGTGCTATAAACAGACAATATATTTGACATTAATTCCATTTGTTCAAACATAAGATAGCTATAAACATTGACACATCACTGACACACAAGCAATAAAAACGCATCTTGAAAATTCCGATTAATATTAATATTGTAATTAAAGAAAGTTAATTCACATTTAATTAATTAGTTGGATTTCGTAAACAATAAACCCTCCTTGTCTTTCTCCTCCAATATTTAAGGAGGCAAAGTACGAAAGAGTAGAATCACAATTCACTCCAAATTCTGAAATATATTTTAGGTGATTCATTGAGAGGAAGACTTCTTCATTCATAAAATGGGAAGATGGGCGATAGCAGTGCACGGCGGCGCCGGCATCGACCCGAAGCTGGCTTTGGAGAGACAAGAGGAAGCCAAACACCTTCTTGCTCGTTGTCTTAACCTTGGTGTTTCTGCTCTTCGTACTAATAATCTTTCTGCCCTTGATGTCGTTGAACTTGTTGTATGTACTTTATCTTCTCTCTTTTAAACAACTTTTAATTTATTATTATTACTACTTTTTTTTTTTTTTACATTGCATTACTAATTTACTACGTTGCATATTGTTTTTGCTGAATTTCTGTTACTATTATTAATCGTTATAAACTATGTTGCCAAATTCACAAGTGAAATTAAGGCCATGTTTGGTAAGGTGACTTTTTGGTGGCTTTTTGGTTAGCTTTTAGCTTTTTTATGTGGTCAAACAGCCAAAAAATGTGTTTGGTAATTGGCTTTTTAGCTAGTGAAAAAGCTAGCTTTTAAGCCAAAATGAAAAAGCTGCTTTGAGTAGCTTTTTTTGTTGGCTTTTGGCTTGTTGTCCCACAAATTATCTAATAAACAGCCAACAACCAATAATTAATTTCCCAAACACTTTTATAAACAACCAATTTCAAAAACCATTATAAACAGTCAAACATACCAGCTGGTCAAACAAGCCAAGTAAACCAGCTATATATATATGTACATATATATACATATATATATATGTATATATATGTATGTATATATATATATATATATATATGTATATATATATACATATATGTATGTATATATGCATATATGTATATACATATATGCATATATGTATATACATATATGTATACACATATACATATATATATACATATATATATATGTATATACATATATGCATATACATATACATATATATATACATATATGCATATATGTATATACATATATGTATATATACATACATATATGTATATACATATATATATATATATATATATATGTGTGTATACATATATATATATATATATATATATATATATATATATATATATATATATATATATATATGTGTGTGTGTGTATACATATATATATGTGTGTGTATATACATATATATATGTGTATATATATATATATATATGTGTGTATATATATATATATATATATATATATGTGTGTGTATATATATATATATATGTGTGTATATATATATGTGTATATATATATATATATATATATATATATATATGTGTGTATATATATATATATATATATATATATATATATATATATATATATATATATATATATATATATATATATATGTATATATTTACATATGTATATACACACATATACATATGTATATACACACATATATACATATACAACCCTTTAATTACTTTTAATAAAATAATATAGGTTAATTTGCCAAGAATAATACGACCTTTCAGCGGTCTTCCAATAATAAAACGACATTTTGATTATCTCAACATAACACGACATTTGACACAAATTTTTTATAAATGGAACGTGACATATTGGAAACCTGTTTAGTAGGTTACCAGTGATAAGTGTCAATATCATTGGTAAATTTTTTTAACTATTATTATTATTATTATTATTATTATTATTATTATTATTTTTTTTTTTTTTTTTTTTTTAAAAAAAATGTGAAAGTAAAAAAAAAATCCCGATAAAAAGAATAAATAAATAAAATTTTAAACAAAATCCCTACGAGACCCTGCCCTACCAGACCACCTCCCCCATCAGAAACCACCAACATCTAGCCTCTCATCCTCTTCCCGTCCCCATTTTTTTCCATCCTCCATGTCCCACCTCCTTTCCAACTTCAAAACCCAATTAGCAACGCACGAAACCATATAAGAGGGTTTTTGCGGTTGCCTATTAGGGCACTAATTGTGAACGACAAGGTGGTGGGGAGAGGGAGGAAGCCAACTCAGAGGTAAAGGGGGAGGGTGTGGCCGACAACTTGACGGTAATGTGGAGTGGACTAACCTGAGAGCCTGAGAGGTGGTGTTGGGGTTCAGGTGGTTGAGAAAAGAGAAGGAAGGAGAGAGAAATTTTTTTCTTTTAAATTTTTTGTGACATTTTTATCACAAAAAAAGTTGTGAGAGGAGATAAATTCACAGATTCATCACAAAGAGAAACTTGAATTTAGCCATTAAAAATTATTTTAAAAATCCTAACCAATATGGGACACGTGCCTAATCTTAATCTTTTTGTTCTACTTTGAGAGAATACATGTCAATGATCGTATTATTTTGAGATAATCAAAAGGTGATTCGATTATTAAAAGATAGGTGAAAGGTCGTATTATTGTTTGTAAATTTTTCTAATATATAATCAACTACATCTTTTTCGCTTATTTTTCACTCCGTAATTCCCAACAAAACCCACTTACGCCATAAATCTTATTGCATTCAATCCACTTTTCTAAAATTACTTGTAGATTAAATCCATGCACTTAAGAAATCGAGGGAGTACTTATCTCTATTTTTATAGAGTTGATTATAATGTATGGATATGAATATATTGTATCTATATTTCCATTTATGAGTGTCCTATATATCGTGTCGTCCTAATTTAAAAAATAACTTCTACAATCATTATGTTCTTTGTATTTTCTCCATTTTTAGTTGACGCATTTCTTTTATTTCGTTTGCTAATGCACAATCTTAACGATTAATGTTTCGGGATTTTCTGTGTTCCGCGTGAGAGTTACGTCACTAAGTCTGGATTCTGACCGCCTGTACATGCAAAATAACGGAAGCTTTGGATGTTAGGAGTTCAGCCTCCGACGATCAAGTTAGAATGAGATCAGAGTAAAAAGATGCAGAAAAGTAAAATATTTTCTTGGATTCCGAGATTAGGTGTCTTCTTTGTTTTCAAGAATAATAAATGATATTATGATTGAACGTGCCCCAAAATAGGGGAAATCTCCCTATTTATTTATAGGGTTCTTGGGATTTGTGCCTTTGTCCTAGTTTACAGAAACCTAGACCTGATTGGCCTGTGTCGTTTTACGGCTTTCTAGGAAAATGGGCCTTGAAGGCCGCCAATTTCTTTGAGGTATTTGTTTGCCACGTGTCGAGCACTGGTAGTTCCACTTTGGGCCTTTCCTAGGGTGACACGTGTATTTTATGCTCTGGTTGGTCCACGTGGCGGGGTAAAAATATCCAAACCAATTAATATCTCTAATTAATTATCAACTATTTTATAATATATAAGTATATATTAATAAAATTTACATTGATACGATTCAGATCGGATCCCATGACTCTATTTTATCGTAACTATAAATTACAAATGATAATATAAGTATAGTTTATGAATATTGTAATTCATGTCAAAGCATGTCAAGTAAAATAAACGGAGGAAGTATTATACTATGATACTAATGTAGTAATTAATTAATATAATAATCTAATTTAATTCTTTTATTATGTTTTTGAATTGTTAAAAGGTGAGAGAATTAGAGACGGATCCACTATTTAACTCAGGGCGAGGATCAGTGTTAACAGAGAAAGGGACGGTGGAGATGGAGGCAAGTATAATGGATGGCCCAAAACGAAGATTTGGTGCCGTATCGGGTTTGAGCACAGTGAAGAATCCGATTTCACTGGCCCGACTTGTTTTGGAGAAGTCTCCTCACTCTTATCTTGCTTTTTCAGGAGCTGAAGAGTTCGCCCGCCAACAGGTTTTGTTTTCTAAATTAATTTATAAGATGCTTGTAGATTTTTCTGTAATCTACTCTTCTTTTTTTTTTTTTTTTTTGGGCGTGTTCTATTTACATGATTTTCACTTATCTTATTTACACGTTATTATTTGGAATTGGTGATTTGTATTAAAATTTATTATTCATGAACTGAACGTATATAAACTTAATTGAATTTATCCTAACTTATTTGAACGTATTATAATAAATGAAAACAAGGTGAACTAATTAAATAATTACATTTAACAAAAAAGGATATTTGTTATCATTGCTCAAGGAATGTAAAAAATTAATTACATTAGTGCTTGATTTGTAAAATAAAAAAAAAAAAAAAAAGTTATGAAATGTTCCTACTTCCTGGACAATCGACATAGCATGGTAATCAGTATCAAACCACCATATTCAATCACCATGCTCAACTTTCATCCACTATAATGAAAATTATTCTCCAAGTACTCACCAAGCACTCCCACATTCACTTCATTACAACATATATTACCTATGTTTCATATTTTATGCAACTTTGAAATATTTTCTATCTCACTAATAATATCTCAAAATTGCAAACGCAGGTAGTATATTTTTTCGTTCTCCCTTTCTTACTTAGGCCCTGTTTGATTCACCTTAATTTTGCTGAACTGAAATTATTTTTATTGAATTGAACTTATTTTTACTGAACTGAACTTAATTTTACTGAACTGAAATTATTTTTACTGAACTTAAATTATTTTTACTGATTTTCTGTTATAATTCTTCTTTAATAAAACTGAATTTTACTGAACTGAACTTATTTTTACTGAACTGAAATTATTTTTACTGAACTCAAATTAATTTTACTAAACTGAACTTATTTTTACTGAACTGAAATTATTTTTACTTAATATTATTTTTTTAAGGTGAATCAAACAGGGCCTTACTTTATTTATTTATTTATGTTCTATTATACTCTCTTATTCTTTAAATGTCTTTAACTTTGTTTATTGGTTTCTTACATCGACTTTTAAATCACGTTTGTATATTTACACCCGCTTAATAATGCTTGTCGAGTGGAGGGCACAAATATAATTTATAACATAAATACAAAAATAATGCTTATTTATGTTTACAAGGAAGGGAGATTGTATTCGGGATAAATAAGCGCAATTATGTTATTTATGCTTATTTATCATACTTATCTATTGATAATTAGGGGTGGTCGTACTAACTACGATAAGATCTTTAATTAGGGCGTTGAATTGACGGAGAATGAGTACTTCATCACACAAGACAATGTGGGGATGCTAAAGCAAGCTAAGGAAGCTAATGCCATCCTGGTATGTACGTGTATCGATTAGAATGTATTAAATTATGTAGGCTTTAGTCAATTTCCATTTAAGTAGACTATAATTTAATATCTGCCAGGTGACAAGATCATTTTTAATTCACATTCATTAATTTCTTTTATCTTTATTTTGTTTAATATTATTACACTAATGTAAACTTATGAATCACCCCTTAATAAATTTTTTGAAACTAGGAATTCTGGCGTGTAAGATGCGCGCTATTTTTTTTATTTATTATTATTATTTTTTTTTTTTTTTTTTTATTATTTTTTTTATTTTGAGAGAAGAGATGCGCGCTATATGGTTAGTATGTCTTTGAAAAGACTTTTTATAATTGGCACAAATGAATTTGCATGGTATTTTATTATAATTATTTGCATGTAGATGATAAATGTGTTAGATTTTGTAACGTGTAATATTCTTCAAAACTTTAATAGAGTTAATTTAGATTTAGTGAGTAAGTGACAAAAATTATCAAGTTCTAGAAATGTGAATATTTAGATATAGAAATGTAAATGTTTGATATACTAATTTTTTTAAGGCTGATATACTACTATCGTGGAGTTTTTATTAGAGAAATGTATAAATAAGAAAAAAAAAAAGATTCTTAAACATGTAAATTGGGGCTAATATGTAAACAAACATTTTTATACAAGAGCTCTATTCATAAGGGGTATAAATGTTATCACACTATTCATAAGAGCTCTCTCATAATTTTTATAAAGTAGGGATAATAGTGAAGTTTCAAGTTGTGACATTTAGCATCACCTTCTTCTTGTACGTTTTACTCATTACTTGTTTATACAAATTTATGGATAGTTGTTTCTATTTAACACAAACAATAATAAGAGGAAGTCCAAGTTTATTTCTTTGATTAACATATTTTATTTATCAAGTGGCAAAATTGTAAATAGATCACCAATTTTGTCTAGTCATCATGACATTTTAGTAAATAAATTAAAAATAGTGGGATATGATAAAACAGTTATTGATTTATTTACATTTTTGCCATTTTATCTAATCATCATGTTATTTTGGTAAATAAATAAAAAAATTGTGGGACCCAGACAAAAAAGTTGTTGATTTATTTATATATTTGCCGTTTGATATAAAAATATCTTTTTGTTTATCAAGGAGATAAACTTGTATTTTTCTCCGATAACAATGACAAGTTGACAACTAATGTAGAAGAAAAAAAAAATGTGAACAATCAAATGTTTACCTAGTTTTTATAATAACACATTAGCAAAACATTGTTATTATTGTAATATTTTAATGCAACTGGAATGTTAAATATTGTAATTATTAAATGCAACTGAAATGTTAAATGTTAAATTTGGGCAGTTCGACTATAGAATACCAACAACGGGATTGGACAATTGTTGTGCCGTGGAGGCAGACAATCCAACAATGATGAACGGTCTACCAATGAGCGTGTACGCGCCGGAGACAGTAGGATGCGTAGTAGTGGACAAGGAAGGGCGATGCGCAGCCGCGACGTCGACAGGAGGTCTGATCAATAAGATGGTCGGGAGGATAGGGGACTCCCCTATTATAGGGTCAGGGACATACGCGTGTAAACTTTGTGCAATATCTTGTACCGGAGAAGGGGAGGCTATCCTAAGAGGAACGTTGGCTCGCGACGTAGCAGCTGTCATGGAGTACAAAGATTTAAGGCTGCAAGAGGCAGTGAACTTTGTGATTAAGGAGAGGCTTGATGATGGAGGCAAAGCTGGGCTTATTGCTGTGTCCAATAATGGTGAAGTGGCGTATGGTTTTAATACAAATGGTATGTTTAGAGGCAGTGCAACCGAAGATGGGTTCATGGAGGTTGGCATTTGGGAGTAGAGAGTTTTAATTACTTCTATTTTTATGTCATAGCTCAAATTGTTGACAGTCTTTATGTAGGTACGAAAATATTTGGACATTATAATTATTTTATATACTACCTCCGTTTCGTATTATTTACAACAATTTGACATAAAGTATAAAGGAAAAATATCTAATCGTTGCAAATAATATGATACAGAGGTAGTATAACATTTGAAGTTTTAGTTTGACTTTCAACATATTTGGAAAATTTGCAAATTTTAGCCATTTAAAGTTCGTATTTTGCAAATTGCAGCCATTTAAAAAAAAATTGCAAATTGCAGCCCAAAAGTTCTTATAAATTGTAAATTGCAGCCCGATTCAACTTTTTCTTCGATTTACATGTCGAAAAATCTTCGGTAAAGGTTTTAGGGGCCATTCTATTTCTTAGGGAATCGAATTGAGCTCGGAATTAGTAAAAAAAATAAAGTTAGTGCCTCGTTTTGCGTAACAAAATTGTATTATGGAAAACTGTAAAAATAAGACACTTAGGTTATTTTTTTTGCTAATTCCGAGCTCAATATGAAACCCAAAGAGTTAAAATGGCCCCTAAAACCTTTACTGAAGATTTTTAGACATGTAAACTGATAAAAAATTTAAATTGGCTACAATTTATAATTTATACGAACTTTTGGGCTGCAATTTGCAATTTTTTTTAAATGGTTGCAATCTGCAAAATATAAACTTTAAATAGCTGTAATTTGCAATTTTTCCAACATATTTTGAGGTAATACAGTGAACAAAATTGGCCCATAAACCATTTTGATCCAATGTCCAAAAGAAAGGCCATTACAACACAACTCATGTTAAATAAGAAAATTTAAAGTCATGAAGGTGCCAAATAAAAGGCAACTAACATAATTACATTACACCATAACCACCTTATCCAGTTATTTGAGCATGGACCAGAAACCTGCAATATATTAAGACTAGAATAGACCCAGTCTACAATAACTTATTGTAGACCCAACCTTCTAGTATACCATACAAATGTGATTATATCATACGAAATGTGATTATATTACTACAAAAGTGATTATATCATCTGAAATTGTTAGGTAAATGTATCACTCAAAAAGTAAATTTATCATTATAAAAAGTATCAAATAGTGAATTACATCATTCAAAACATGATTTTTAAATTTTATCATCCTAAAGATAATTATATAATCTCATTAAATGGTTTAATATGATATTGTATAATTCAAAATATGACTCACAAAAAGATAATTATATCGTCTAAAAAAGTGATTATATCATCCAGAATATGATTATATTATTTGAAAGTGTCAAATTTTGGGTCTACAATAATTTATTATAGACCGGGTCCATACAAGACCAATTGCCTCCAATAACATCGAGATCTATAAATAGCGAAGAAATGGTAAGGGAAAAGGCATCAACAAAGACTTTGTTTGGTAAATGCATTTTTAATGGTTTTGGTTGTTTATGGCTCTTTTTAATTAAGTCAATTTTATTTATTTATTTATTTTTTTTTTGTAAAAAAAAAAAAACAAAACATATTTGGTTAATGGCTTTCTAATTATCTAAAGAGCTCACTGTTGTAGAACATTTTATCCTAAATAATACGAGGTAACTAATAATTACACCCTCCGTCCAAGAATAATTGATACATTATGGTTTTTTTTTCTTTATTAATTTAACCTTGTTTTTTTTTTTAGTTTGTTCAATAGGTACTACTTTAAAATTTTATAATATATTTTAATAACATTAAATAATATATATATCAATATGATTTAATTTAAAATATTACTTTAAAATATATGTGTGCCAAGTTTGAGTGTGTCAATTATTCTGCTAGGGTGTAATACTTGATTTATGTTTTTTTACCTTCCCACCCAATTCCTTTGTAAAATCCACCCTACCTCCGGGAAAAAAACCAAAATCCACTCAACCTAACAAAAAACCTACCACTCCTACCCTTCAGTAAGAGGAAAACAAAAAAAATAATTGTTCCCTCTAGGTTTTCCTTGGGAGGGTTTCTTTCTAGTTCTCCTGGGGTTTCCTTTTTGTCAAGGTTTCTTCCCGATTTTTATCGAGTTTAATTTAGATATGTTTTTCGCCTATATTTTTTTTTTTGCTTTTTTCGTCCGATTAATAATTATGGCCGAGGGAGATAATAATTCTACAATTGTGGAGAAGATTGAATGGGGTGAAAAACCCCTGTGTGAGACTGAACCAGATGAAGCGATTAAATGGAATATTGATGAAGAAGATGATGACAATGCTCGTATTGAACTAGCTTTGGTTGGTAAAATCTGGACAAATTGTGATGAGGGGTGAAACTAGGTCGTTGAACTAATCCTTCCTAAGCCAAACAAAATTTATAATCACTCAACTAACCTTAATACAAGTATAAAGGCAAGTCAAGGGTCGAACCACTAGGAACGGTTATGTTCAAGTGCTCTCAATTAGTGCCTAAGCTAGGTCGAAGTATAGGGTAAAGAAGGTTATACTAAAAACTAACTAAACGAAAAACCAAACAAATAAAGTACTAGGGAATGGGATCAACAAGTAATTATGACAATTGTAAAAACTCGGAAATACATGCAAATCAATGGTTGTGAGGACTAATGGCAAGCTCAATCAAAAGT
The DNA here is from genome assembly GCF_948465745.1 of Chenopodium album. Lineage (NCBI taxonomy): Eukaryota > Viridiplantae > Streptophyta > Magnoliopsida > Caryophyllales > Amaranthaceae > Chenopodium > Chenopodium album. Next base: position 20,957,564 of record NC_137858.1, on the reverse strand, counting down.
GTCAACTAGCTATCTCCTAGAGGTCTAACTAGCGCCCACTACGAGAGACTCTATCGAGAAGCATCACTAATCAAACTCAATCGACAATTGCAATTCCTAAATCAATGGTCCGTATCATTAGAAACTACAATGCAATCTAGCATAATTCTCAAGGCCTAATCGAATTACAAACATGCAAACTTCCATTAATCACTTTAATTTCAACAATCAATCCACACATTTCCCAAATTAAGCACAATCAATTAATCAAACAAGTTTCACCCTATCCCTAGCCAAACTGTTGGGGTTTGGTGAGTCCGACTCACCGTAGAAAAAACCCGAGCCAAGGATCTCGCTCGCAATAATTAAAATCACAAAAACATAACAAATAAACACAAAGAGCAAAATAGGAAATATACCTTTGTCGCGTGCTTTTCCCGACTGATAGGGCTCTTAATGATAGGGCTCGACAGGAAGTGCAATGACGATAAATAAAACCATCTTCGTGTTGGATCGAAGTGAAGGATGCTTATGGATAACTAGTCAAGCCACAAAACACAAAAGACTAGCCCAAACCAAAGAACAAGACCCAAACAAGGTCCAATTAATTAAATCTGATCATAATTAGGCTTAAGCCTGCGCTTAAAACCCAATAATGACGGATTTAGGAGCGCCTAGGTTAAAATAAATGCTGCTGCAGAAAATGCCGCCCGCATCTCAAAGAGTCGCGCTGGGCAGTCGCGCACAACTAATTTAGTTGCGAACGACACTATTCAATTGCGCGCGACACTCCGCGCAACCTCCATAGATGCGCTCGCGAGAGATTCAGAATTTTGAAAAATCGGAAAATCGAATCTTACCATAAAGCTGTGCGCAAGATAAATAGTTGTGCGCGACATCTGCGCGCATCCAAATCACTTGCGCGCGACAGCCGCACGCAACTCATCCTGTTGCGCGTGAGATCTGCTGCGGCAGAATGCTCGAAACCCTAAACCTACTCATTCCCTATAATTGGAGGCTTAATCCAAGGCTTAAACACACAGAAGATAACCTAAAATCCTGGCTGAATACTTGTGAATTGGTGCTACCTAAACCCTCTTGTCCTAAACACTCCCTCTTTTGATATTTTGTTACTACGGTGGAGGTTCCCCAACAAGAAAGAGTCCATAAGTGTTCTAAACGGAGATCTAGCAAAGAGAAGTGATAAAATCCCGAGCACTTAGATAAATCATATTTTTTTTTTCTTGTTTAAAAGAACTTTAACTAATTAATTAGTGTTGCTTGATCACCTTAAAGGATTAATTAATCAATTCCACATAGTATCTTGCGTTAAATAAGATTAGAATTGAATAATTAATTGTTGTTTGATCATTTAAGCCAAGGCGAATATTGTTTATTTCTTGTTTTTTCCACGAATTTGATTAAATAAAGAATAACGACGTTGCAATGTAATTCCTACGTGAATTGATGTGTGTAAATAAAATCAATTAACTTAGTCTTTAGGTATCACGTTGCACATATTGTTTAGTGATGAAATTGTAAAAAAGGAAGAGCTAGTAGGGGCTGCACTAGGGCTAGAATAGCGATTCCAAAGGAACGTTATTTTAGTACCCTCGCTCCCGAACTCATTTCTGGTTTATAGACCAATTTGGGCATGGGTACAATATGTTAAAAAATGTCCAGAGTGCCAAATGTTTTCTAATTTACAATACCTTCCACCATCCGAACTATATAATCTCACTTCCCCTTTGCCTTTTTCGACTTGGGGAATTGACATAATTGGAAAAATTTCTCCAACAAGAGTAGGAGGGCACGAGTACGTATTAGTAGCCATCGATTACTTTACTAAGTGGATTGAGGCTGCTTCTTACGTGAATATCACTTCTAAACATGTCGCAAAGTTTCTCGAACGAAACATATTTTGTAGATATGGAGTTCCACATGAACTAATCAGTGATCAGGGATCTCAATTCAAAGCTGAAGTTGAGACCCTCTTAACTCGTTATAAAGTAAAACATCATCATTCATCTCCATACAGGCCTCAAATGAATGGAGCTGTAGAATCGGTAAATAGAAACATAACAGTCATCATTAAGAAAATGGCAGAAAATTATAAGGACTAGCCGAATAAACTACACTTCGCACTATGGGGTTATAGAACGTCCATACGAACATCAATAGGAGTAACTCCATACTCCTTAGTTTTTGGAATGGAAATACCATCCCTACGCATCGTACTCGAAAGTAAGCTACTGGAAGCTGAATGGGTAAGAGCGAGGTATGAAGAGCTTTTATTCATCGATGAACGACGATTAAGAGCTTTGCATCATGTACAAGTCTACCAACGGTGCATTGCGTGTCATTTCAATAAAAGGGTAAAACTTATAAATATCAAAGAAGGTGACTTTGTACTAAAGGAGGTTAGGGGTCCACCAACCGATCCAAGAGGAAAATTCAAGCCTAATTGGATAGGTCCTTATCGCGTAATTGAAATCCTATCAAGAGGAGCCATCAGATTAATGGATATTGGAGGTGATGAGATTCGCCCATTAATAAACATTGATCGACTTAAGAAATATTACATATGAAATTCGGATAAACTTGTTCATTCATACAACCAATTTTTATTAGCATTCAATTGAAAGATTCTTAGTGTTATGCATTTTACCGAATAACACGGTAAAATACATAACACTTGGGGGGGGGGGTAATAATTTAGAAATTCTAAGTGTTTAGATTTTTTCGAACATCACGAAAAACTCTTCACACTTGGGGGGTAATAATGCAGAAAAATATTTTTTTTTTTAAAAAACACTCGTAGTACAGTTGTCGCGAGCAACTGGAATAGTTGCGCTTGGATGTCACGCGCAACAAATTCAGTTGCGCACGACAAGCTCGCGCAACCTCATGTGTTGCACGCGCCACCTAATGAGGAACTGCGAACCCAGATTTTTACGCTTGAATGAAGTTGTGACTTATACTTGCAACAAAAGAAAGGGTGTTTCTTGAATATAACATGTACTCAGAAAATAAAAAAAATTTAAACTTTGATCTAAATTTTTAAACAAGGTTTGATTAATTTTTCATTTATTTTCTACCCAAGTGATTAAAGAAAAAAAATATAATAATAATAAACAATAATACTACGCAAGACTTGATTTCGTAATACGAATATGTTGGGGTTTGGTGAGTCCGACTCACCGCGGAAACAAACCCGAGCCAAGGATTCAATCGCAATTAATAAAATCACAACAGCATAACAAATAAACATAAAGGGCAAAATAGGAATATACCTTTGAAGCGTGCTTCGCCCTAACGGATGGACTCTTACTTGAAACCTTTAGCTCCGAAAATACGCGAGCCTCCAACGGAAATCCACCCGCAAAAGCGAACTCCGACTTTTAGGTTCGTTACCTCGGGGTTAGCGAGGTCCGACCGAAACCCGAGTATTATATGAGTTTAATAGTTTTTGCTAATGCAATGCTCTATTGAACTCCTACTCAAGCACTCTTTCCAAGAACCCAAGGTGGGTATTTATAGGAAATAGTGAGAGTGGGAATTTCTATCCCATCAATGTGGGATCATGAAATTCCACAATTTATTTTAAAGTTAAAATAAAATAAATATGCAAACTAATAAATCAATCTACAAGTGTCACTAATACATGTAAATGGAAGTGAGGACCACTTAGAGAGTAGGGGACCATACTTGCTCCCCACTCCATACTCTCCTTGTGCCACATGTCCCTCACCCCACATGCTTCCCATTAGTTTCGGCTTCGGCCCTAGCTACCCGAGCCTAAGCCCAGCCGAAGCCCAGCCCCTGCACTTGGAGTTTGCGGGTTGCTGCTATGGCTAGCAAGCCACGCACTCCAAGTGCGGGCTGCTGCTAGCATGCCGCGCATACTATGTGCGGGCTGCTAGCAGCTGCTGCCTTGGGATGCTTGCGGCTGCTAGCTGCTGCTAGCCACGGTGCGCTAGCACGCACCATCATGGCTCGGCATGGTGCGCATGTTAGTCACCTGTGCTAGTATATTATGCCCTTAGAATTCGAATGCTTGGGGCATTCGGATTCCAGGGGTATTTTGGGAATATTGTCGATTTATTATTATTTGTGCGTCTCGTCATTTACTATTTTTGACACGACGTCCGACGCTCGGTTTCGACGCTCTAAGCTTGAATTTCCGACGTCTAAATATTTAATACTTGGGCGACTCATTAATTTCTTCCGAATTAATTCGTCGAGTCGGTTCGTTAATTTGCTTGGGGTGTGACCCGAAGGGTTCAGTCAAGATTAAGCTGTAATATTAATTATGCATTAATATTACTGATTGGAAGCGGCCTCCACCCAGGCATTCCGATCACTTGACCTCACTAAATATATTAGCTTTCTAATAATTCTGAACCCACTATCAGAATAATACACTTGTCCGAAGGACACCATTCCTTTCAGAATACGTAGTTAATCTTTATGATCCGATCACATCAAAATATAAAAATATAAAGCTCATTTTATTTCAATTAAATTTCAAAAAAAAGAGAGACATTGTTGAACTAGATTGTAAAAGAAAAAGAACATAGTAGTGATTACACTTTATTCAAATTACAACTAATAACGAAATCGTGTAACACTCTAAGGTTTTACTATGTCCTCAATTGTCACGGATGATGGAGGAGTAGTTTCCATCGCAGTATTTTTAGAAACCTTAGAGTTTTCTCCTTCATTCTTCTTCTTGACCCACACATTGTTCTTCAATTTGGGAATTGGGGTCTTTTCAACCTTTTTCCCCTTTTTCGTAGCTTTCGTTAGAGTCCTTTTGCGAGTGTGTTGCGAAGGTTCTGGGATTATGACGCCTTGTTACACAGGTTTGGAGGGAGCTTTCCTTTTTGTTTCCTTCGATGGTGCCATTCTTGCAACTGAGTTTTTAACTCTTGCAATTCTGATGGTGCCATTCTGTAAGGAGCTTTAGAAATGGGAGCGATACCAGGGACAAGGTCGATACTAAACTTCGCATCCCTTTCAGCCGGAATACCAGGCAATTCGTCAGGAAAGACATCAGGGTATTCCCGAACGACATGAATGCTCTCATGTTGTTCTTCAAGAGATAAGTCCTTTACTCTGCAAAGAAACACTTCTTCACCTTGCTGACGAATCTTCCTCATTCTCATGGCAGAGATGATCCTTACACCCTTCTTTAGCACAATGCCAGAATAAAAAATCCGGTTACCCTTGGGGCCACGTAGCACCACCTTTTGATCACGGCAATGGATAGTTGCATGAAACTTGGATAACCAGTCCATCCCGAGAATTACATCAAACTCAAACATGGGAAATTCTGTAAGGTTTGCAAGCAACTCAGACCCTGAAATCATGACACGAACTCCCCTAAACTCATTATGACAGGCATAACTCTCTCCAGAAGGAAGAGATATAACAACCTTAGCAGGCGAACCACAAGATATATTAGCTTTAGTAACAAAGGAACTAGCCACAAAAGACACAGTAGCTCCAGAATCAAATAACACATAAGCAGGCATATTATTAACAAGAAATGTACCCGTGACTACGTCTGGATGAGTGTCTGCTTCAGCTTGAGTCATCACATAGATTTTGTTCTTGGGAGGGGCTGAAGAACTAGCCGGCTTGGCAGCACCTGATGAAGAGTTCTCTTTTTTAAGACACCAAAAAGACTTGTGTCCCTCCTCCTTGTAAAAGTAGCAAGTGATTTTAGAACCGTCACAATTCCTCCCGGGATGGTAAGCAACACTACACCTCTAACACTTATTCGGATAAGAATTTTGTCGAGAACCAGAGCCCTGCTGGTAGTTACCACGGCCAACGGGATCATACCTCGGCTTCTTCGCCGCAACTTAGGGAGTAGTCGTTGCAGGCTTCCTCACAAATGTAGTTCCGGCAACCTCTTCTTCCTTTATGGAAGCATGAATACTCAGAGCGATTTCATACGCTCCTTGAAAAGTAGCAACACCAGAACTCTGCACATGGGTCCTCACCTTAGGATCCATCTTCTTAACATACCTCTTGACCCTCTCAACTTCAGTAGGCAAAATAGAGGTGGCAAAACGGGAAAACTCTGTGAACTTATTTGTGTACTCTTGGATCGACAAAGACCCCTGAGACAAAGAAAAAAACTCTTCTTGCTTTTGCCAACGAAGCTCGTCAGGATAAAACCATTCTTTCAGCTTTGCATCAAACTGTGTCCACCCAAAACCTGGTACAGCCAAACAGCTTTCATGGACTGTACTCCACCAGTTATCAGCTTCCATTTTCAAGTAGTAAGTGCGAATAACTACTTTTTCCTCCTCGGGATAACCAGTTGCATTAAACAACTTCTCCATCTCTCTAAGCCAACCCTCAAGTGCAACGGGGTCGGCAGCACCCTCATAAGTAGGCGGCCTATGACGGTCAAATCGGTCGAATGTTGATTGGCTACTAGAGGGAGCAGGGTTGCGATTAGCCAAAGAGATGATCGCATTTTTGAGGGCTTGACGTCTATGACGCGAAGCTTCTTTCTTTGCATCCATTCGACGCGGAGGCATGCTACAAAATAAAACAAGTTAATTCATATAACACAAAGTGAGTATGTATCATATAGCACACGAGGGGAAAAAAAAATGAAAAATTCCAATTGTTTCTTCCTACCTAAGTAACTCTCACTATGGATTTAAATCTTAAGTTAGGACAACCTCCACACTTCTTAAGACCTAAAGCAGCTGAATGAGAGTTTCGGAACGTTTGGCTCTGATACCAACTTTAACACTCCATCCTTAACAACAGAAAGATGTCATCGGAAATAACATCAGGATGGAAATGCCACTTAAGAGACGAAAGGGTTTTACAAAAGAAAGACCTATGTTTAGAGTTTCATAACAAGATAGATGAAACTAGGTTCAAAACACGGCCTATAAAGCCTTATTACACTCGAAACATCATACGGGTTACATCAAAAGTCTTTATAGTATCTACCTCCATCAAACAAACCAAAAAGGATCTAGAGAAATACTATAACATAAAAGGACTCTCTAACGCCGTCCTCATAAAAGTCTATTATAGCCAACAAAAGAGGGTAGGTCCTAAAGCCAATCCTCACTAACCCAGCCTAGATGGTGATATTCCTACAATCATTCAGCATCTGTAACAACAACAAAAATTCCACAATCAGTGGGGAGTAACTAGCAGTTCTCCCTAAAACAAAGAATCACAAAGCATACGGTTCTTAACATAGCAATTTAGCTTTCTAAGAGAAACAACATGAATTAATTATTAAGACTCATAGTGTAAAATAGCCCAAATCATAGAATTAATAATTAAAGTGATTATTCAAACAAAAATGAATTGAGGTAGAAATGAACGCTAGTGGATCCCGCAGCCCAATTCCTAAGCTTTGTTAGGGCGAACCTCTAGACGATCCCGTAGCCGTCTATGTCTAAGAATGGTCAAACTCTCGGTTTTCCTACTCGGATTCCGCAGCCCGAGTAATTTCGGACGATAACAATTAACCCAGGTGATACTACTTGAATCCCGCAGCCCAAGTAGTTGGCATGTTCTAACCATTGGATCTCGCAGCCCAATGGCTTCTTACCCTCACTTATTTAAGAACAATTATAATAAAATACTGTACTCAAAACACCCAAAGATAGTAGAGAAGCCAAGACGGCCTTACACTCGTGCTCATCAACCAATCCAGTAACAAACACTTATAATTTAACAATACTTGTCCAATTAATGTAGACCCAAATCAAGTCAACCAACACACATTTTAACATACGACCGATGGAGCAAAAAAAAAAATAAAAAATCATGTCAGTACAACACTTTGTTCTATAGAACAATGATGAGCGTTGAAACGGTAGGTCGTTGGGCTACCTTCCCCACTCAATCAAACAATATTTGTAAACTCAACTAACCCCTATATGAGTATAGTAGTAAGTCAAGGTCGAACCAAAGGGAATGGTAATTGAAAGTCTATTGCCTAATGCTAAGCTATTCCGAAGTCAAAAGCGGGGTTTTAGCTAGAACTAGAGCTAATAATGCAAATGAACTTTTATGAAATCAAACGTAATAAGCACTAGGGCTAGGATCCACATGTATTTGTAATAGAGAAGGATAAATGGGGAGATCAAACTAACTAAGTCAATCGATGTGAGGGAAGATCAAGCATGCATCCAAAAGAGCATATCAAGCTATTCTCCTAGAGGTCTAACTAGCGTCAACTACGATAAACTTTAACTAGGAAACATTACAAGATACCTCAATCGTGAAAATGCAAGTCACAAATCAATGGTCCGTATCAATGTGAGCTTACAATGCAATCTAGTGCAACAATCAAAGGTTGCCAAACTTCAATCAATCACACACATGCACATGAATCATCAACCAAGTTTAATCACATCATCAACTCTATTAATTATCCCCAATTACACTAATCCATTACTCATACATGCTTCACCATTACCCTAGCAAGTAAACTACTCACTAGCCATAGAAATTAAGTTCAAAACTACACTAATCAACAATTTCATCATCAAAATATTAGAAATCTAAAGATCAATACAAAAATCAATGAAATTTCAATCAAACTTTAATCACACATCAAACAATAAACATTCATATGAAAAACAAATGAAATCAACTAAAACCAAACTTATATTGAAATCAAAGATGAGTAATCCTTACAAAACTTGATCAAAGATCAATTGCAATGAAGAAATCTTGAATCATCAACAATACACCATGAATTTCTCTCTCTTCAAACTTGAGTTTCTCTCTCAAAAAATCTAATCAAAAACTAAGCAAATGAAATCTAATGTAAAAACTTACTTTTTCAAAAATAGAAGAAAATAACTATATATACAAGGGAGAAGTTAGTTATGACGTCCAAAAATAGACCCACGCCGGTGCGGTCGCACTTAGGAGAGAGAAAAGGGGCGCACGGGCAGAAGACCCATGTGGGTGCGCCCGCACGCGCCAGTTGTGCGGCCGCACGCGCCACCTTTCATAGATGGTGTCCACACCGCTTGTGTGCACCGGTCTTGAAACTTGCTCTTCGAGTTCCTCTTGACTTGAAGCTCAATACACTAGCACAAGGCATCAAAAGCAATGAAAATCGTTGAAGGGAAGCTCGGGAATCTTTGGATGATCGATCATAACCTACAAACAAAAGAAAAGAAGCAAATAATAGAGAAAAACAACAAATAAACGAGAAAATGCACAAAATAAAGAAACTAACTACGAAAAGCACAAAGTGAAGAAATTAAGAGCAAAACTAAAGAAAACTAAAGAAAAGAGCTATAAAATGAAATAAAATTCATCCAAAAAGAGATCAAATGAGTGCCATAAATGTCACTCATCAAATTCCCCCAAGCTAAACTTTTGCTCGTCCTCGAGCAAAATAAAGCAATAAAGAACAAGGATGAAAAATTTATTGAAAATGAAAAAGAAAGACTCAAGATGAGAATGTACACTAAGACTCACTGTCGTAGGAATCACGGTTGCTTTTAGCTACAACAAGCCCTTTAAACCCCAAAGTCGCCTATGAGGACGAGTGAGGTCTCGTAAGGGTATCCTAAGAGTTTGACCCATAACTCTCCACCAAACATCAAGAGGCAAAACCATAAAAAGAAAAGAAAAGGAAATGAAAACAAAACCTTTGCGAAATGAACTTTCATAGAGACTATAATGCAAATGAATGAAAGTCTTTCTCAAGTAATTAAGGTATGCACTTTTCAAGATATCTAAGGTTGATTGAAACATAGGGTATGCTAGGCATAGGAACTAGACATCACAATCCACGTTCATCCCAAACGATCTTACCGCGTTCTCCCCACTAGTCTCAAATCTCCCTTTAGTGAGCATCCCAATGATTCCTCGAAGGAACCGGAAAAAGAAATTTTATTTAGGCTACTCGACAATCTTGACTATGCATCCCCTTTCCTTAGGCAATGACCCATGATTCCCTTCCCCGAATAGTGACTCAACTATCTAGGTCGAAAGGTCTTTCCCCAAGGTTGTAACGTAAGGCATAAAGGGTGAAGGTAGGCTAAAATTTAAAATTTGGTGATTTTCCTAAAAAGTGAAGCCAAAGGGTGATCAATCCTCAACACCACAATAAAGAAATTACCAAATAAAAACAACACCCCCAAGCTTACTTGAAGCTATACTCACAAAGAAATATATACAAAAAGCGTAAACGCTTCTCCCCCAAGCTAAAATGAAGCATTGTCCTCAATGCTTAGAAGAAGAAAAGAATACATCAAAATATTTATGAATTTTTTTTTTCTCTTTTTCAATTTTTTTTAAAATTCTTAACTTGAATTTGCAATGTCCTTGCCTTTTTCTAAATTCGGACGGCTTTTTCTATAATGCAATTTATTAGTCCATGCCTTTTATGAAATAGGACGGCTTTTACACAAACACTTGCCATTATTCACAAAGAAAATATTATCACAAACTTGCACTCATAAAAACCAAATCTCCAACTGATTTACCACAAACTTCATCATAAATGATCAATTTGCTTCACAAAAACCAAATAAAGATAAAATTAAACAAAAGGTCAAAGAACTAAAGATGTGGCTTGAAAAGAAGGTAAAAGGCTCAAATTGTTGCAAGAAGGCAAATGTAAACCCAAAAACAAAGAGAATAACAAACTATCCTAAAAATGAAAAATACCACCCCGAAAAATGTGCATTTGTCCTCCCTAGATAGCTCGGTCTCGGGTTTAAGAATCATACATCAAGCTTTATAGATTAGGTTTGCATAGTCAAGGATCCACGCCGCTCATACAAAATAGGTTGAAGGCTTGAAAAACAATGAACCTCACATGGATGTAGCAAAAACTCACTAATGGTGTCAAATTGACTATAGGGAGCAACTACCAAGCATGCCACAAACAAGTAGAATCCGGCTTCATGATCCTCCTAGTTCAAACCAACTACCCTAGCATACACCTATCCTAGAGTCAACCAAACATAGTCTCAAACCGTGCATACCTTTACCACCTAGGAAGAAAATCATGCAAAAGACAAAGTCCAATGTATAAAGTCCAATTAAAAAGAAATAAAAAAGAAAAATATGCCTCAAAATCTTACCACAAATAAGAAGGAAAATAAAAGAAAATAAAAGGAAAGAAAAATAAAAGAAAATAAAAGAAAAAAAGGAAACACAGAAAAAGGAAAATAGGAGAAAGATGGTGAAATGGTCTAGAAAGCAAGTTAAACACATAAAAATCTCAATCGACAAACAAGTGATCGAATGACATCATCGTCATCGATCCCAAACACATTACGTGTTAACAAGAATTCATCCTCGAACCATTCAACTTCCCCTAAACTAATCCTAGTCTATGCAACCAAAGAAAAATAAAGAGAAAAATTAGAATGGTCTCACCGGGCTCCAAGCTTAGCAAAAATAAATGAGGCAAAAAGAAACCACCTTCGTTGCATTCCAAGACCAAAAGTATCTTCAAGAGACCAAGTGAGAAAAAGAAAAATAAAAGAAGCTATAAACAAAGAAAATGGTTAGTAACTTCAAAACAAAGAAAAGAAAATAACAAATAAAAGGAAACTAACTAAGCAAAAACTATAAACAACTAAGTAAAACAAGAGCTAAACTAACAAAGAATAAAAGAAATAGAAGAAAGAAAACTAGGAAAACAAGAAAGTAACTAACTAACTAAAGAATACTAAACTAAACTACAAGATTTGGATAATAGGGATTTGGATCAAAGGGATTTGGATCAAAGGGTTTTGGATTAAAGGGATTTGGATACAAGGGAGCAACCACAACAACAACATCATAGTCAAATCATCATCATAACAACAAGTAACCAAGCAAATCGGGCAAGCATACAAGCTACAAGGGAAGTAGCATAGAGATCAAGAAAAAGAAGAAAACCAAACAAAAAGAGCATAAGAAACAAACAAGCAACCAAGGTATGCACACAACAACAAGTATTGGCTACCGAGCATAGTCTTAGTTCCTCCAAGATAAATAAAGATACATCTTAACATCCCAACAATACAAAACAAGCATAAAAAACATAAAGGATGGAGGCAAAAAGTACAAAAAACATAAGGGAACTAATGACTACTACCATCACCACCACTACCACTAGGCTCGGCCCCATTGGGGTCAATGTTGCCCATGTGGTCATCGAAGGATGGGGGTGGATAAGGCTCCCATCCTCCGGTGAAACCCTCGGGCCACCCATAATGCCCCTTGAAGTTATCTTGTTGCCAAGGAGCAAGAGGGGTGAAGTTGTCGGGCAAAGCTAGTTCGTAGGGGTGGTTCTCATGCACATAGGGGTAGTTAGGATCACCCCTATAGTCGCATCCACCGGGAGCCTTGTAATCATAATTACCTTGCTCGTCCGGATAGAAGCGACGCTTGGTACCGGGCACAGAAGGACCCGGCCAATACGGATGCCCGTACGAAGGTCTAGGACCTTGTTGGGGCGGAAAGTAAGGATAGTTGACCGGGGGAACAATGTTCCCACGGTCAACCTGCGCATCATGGAGTTGTTGTTGTTGCACAAACATACCTTGTTGCATCTCCGAGATACCTCTCATTTGGGTATATAGAGCCTCGAAATCTTGATCATACATGCCATCCAAACGGATTTTCTCACTAAGAGCCATAATATCGGCATTCTCATAAGCATGTTGCCCTTGTTGTTGTGGAATTTGTTGTTGTTGTTGACGTTGTTGTTGTTGTTGTTGAATTCTTTTGGAATTCATCCTCATCATCATCATCATCCTCTTCGGAGTCAAAGTTTGGGCCCCGAAAGGACCTAGGAACGTGCCACACGTTCTTGGTGTTGATCCAGTTCAAGGAAGTCAACCCGGGGTTGGGCAAGTAGCACCAATGCTCGTTGTTCCTCAACCACTCATACCTACCATCTTCATAGTTCTTTGAGATGAAATTGCACTTGCCCTAATTGCTTCAAATTAAGGTAAAGGGTAGTGCTATCTCCAACTTCTTTGCAAAAAGTCAAGTAGTGGTCAAGGTGGAGACGAGTCAAGAGCCTAGTTACCATGCCCCACATGGTATCTCTCTGGTGCTCCGGCCTCTCAATTGAAGACAATATGTGGCAAGAACATATCCCAAGTTCAAACGGCCTCGATATTCCTGACGGGTGGCCAACCAAAGAACCTTGAGCTCCAATTTGCTCATTTTTCCCAACTCTTGTTTGGGAAATACAACGTACCCCAAAAGACAGTGCACTACCCGTAGACAAGGTTAGTACACCGTTGAAATCTTGGCCTTGTTCGTAATGAACTCATTGCCCCCCGAAAAATCTTCCCACCATGAGTTTTGATCGTACTCCGGGAAGATGTACGGCTCAACATTTAGAATATCCCCATGAGGATCAAAGTCCAATGCCGCATTGAACTCTTCCAACGAATGATCGAAGAAATGGTTGAAAATTTGGAACCTCACCCGATATTGCCCTCCCATGGGCACAACATCCAAGGTAGCCAAGAATTCCATAGTTGGCTCCTTATAGGTGCGGAAGGCATTGTTGATGAAAGACCCCATTCTCAAATTAAGGAGCAAAGACCTCACATCCTCATCTATCCACAAGCTTGTCATGTCTCTTTGGAGATAGTGGCGGGTCGGCTTGAGGATTTTTTTTCTTTTAGTTGTTGATAGATGGTCTTTTGGTCGGGATTGAGGTTTTTCTTTTTGGGAAGAGGTGTTGGTGATCGTGTTTGAGAGGGAGAAGATGTGCTAGGTCGAGAAGAAGTGCTAGGTCGGGAAGATGTGCTAGGTCGGGGTTCTTCGATGTATACATCGATTTTTCTCTTTTTGGTGAACTTTTTGAGGAGTTTTGACATTTTTGTGGCTAGGTAGTTCACCAAAATCAATCAATCAAGAATAATACCAATACTCCAAGAAGAACCAAACCAAGAACCACACCTTTCTACCAAAATTTCCAAAACACAAGATCAATCCAATCAAACCAACAACACCAATCAACCAAGAATAACCTTCTTCAACAATTCAATAAGCAACCGATCAACCAAAACCAACAAGAACACCTTACTACCAAAATTCCAATTTTCAATCTCAAGAATTTTCAACCAAAATTGATGACAAGTGCTTCAAAATCAACAAACAAAGCAATGTTATGCAATTTCAAGCAACAAACATCACAAAACTTCATCCAAAATCAATATCAAGCATCAAAAATCACAAAACCCATACTATTACTATTCATGCTCAGACAAAAATTTCAATCTAGCATATTTATGATATAATTAACCAAATTGAAGTAAGGAAAGATGATTTTACCATACAAGAAGCAAGATTGAACAAGTTAGAGCCACCCATTCCAAGCATACACAAAAGCCCCAATTTTACCCAACAATGGAGGAGAGAGATTGAGTGTTTATTTGGGTGAATTTGTGTGAAATTTGATGAGTAGAGTGGATTGTGAGTGATTTTCGATGAGTTTGGAGTGATTTTTGTGAAGATTTGATGAAGAAATATGGGTGAATGGAGGAGGTGAGGTGCGTGCACAAGGGTTTGGAGAAGGGGTATGCTCGTGAATGAGGGAATGTGAAGTGGAGAATGAAAGAAGGAGGAAGAAGAAGAAGTATAAGTGGCACGGCTATAAGGATGTGCGGCCGTACCCACCTACTGTGCGCCCGCACATAGCAGGTGTGCGGCCGCACATTTGTCTTGTGTGCCCGCACCTGCTAGCCCTTCTTCTCCTATTTTTTTTTTCTTTCTTGGATGCTCAATGACTTCTTGGGTGCGTACATGAATCATGATGGTGATGAACACCAACATAGGCAGTAGCAAATATATTTTTAGTGAGCTCAAAGTTAGAGATTCATGTACCCACCACAAGAACTCACTAGGCATCAACTTCCTTCAACTTTCAAAGCATGAATTTCCTAACTTACCTCCCTAAAATTCTTACCCCTTTTACCTCAATTTCGATTAAAATCAAACAAAACCATGATAAGTGTCGCAAACACCTTCCATTCATTATGCTATCTTGAAGAAATTCAATCCCGAAAAGTTCATCCTAAAAATCCAAACAAGTAGAAAAGTGAAAGAAAAGAAAAGGAAATAAAAGAGAGAAAAACCAGAAAAATTCAAAAATCAAAAAGAAAAGTTAGATACTCCGGGTTGCCTCCCGGGAAGCGCTTGCTTAAGGTCCTAAACTCGACCCTTTCTCCAAATCATGGAGAGTCAAAGAACTCCTTCTTTTCCAAGGTAGTAGAGAGAGAAAAATCCTCTTCAATCTTAAACAACCTCCCATTGTTGCTTGATGAAATTTCCATGAAATTCTTCTCAAATTCACATTTTTCTTTTCTCAACTTCTTTCTTTTTCTCAACTTCTTTGAATCACGAGCCTTCTTCTTTGGCTTCTTGTTCGATGTAGATGGATTTTCAACATCCACAACCATAGAAACTTTCTCTTCTTCTTGAGAAATAAGTTCAAACCAACTTGGAATCTCAACTTCCTCCTCATCCTTTAGCTTGGGAATCACAATTTCCTCTTCACTAACCTTCATGCTATCAAAACTTGCAAGAACATCATCAAAATTCTCAAGAGCATTGTTAGTAGAAGAATCAATCATGCATACATTAGCAATAGAACGAGAGGAACTAGCACACATCATATCTTGCACAAAAGATAGAGACTCATGCATTGGTTTCAACTTAAAACTCTCCTCTTTCTTAGCACTTCTCAAAGTAATGCGGCCTCCTTTCACATCTATCAAGGCTCCCGAGGTAGCTAAGAAAGGTCTCCCTAGGTTGATAGGAATATGTTCATCTTCCTCAATTTCTAACACCACAAAATCTACGGGAAAAACAAACTCCCCAATCTTAAGTGGGACATCCTCAACTCTCCCGTTAGGAATCTTGATATATCGATCGGCCAATTGAAGGGTTATATTGGATGGTAGAAGCTCACCTAGATCAAGTCTTTTGAAAACCGAATAAGGCATGATACTCACACTAGCTCCTAGATCACATAGAGCATTCTCAAACATCATTTTCTTGATCTTGTAAGAGATTGAAAAATTTCCCGGATCCTCCATTTTCTCCGGTAGCTCACCATGGATAAGAGCACTAAAACATTTCCCTCCTTCCACCGAATTTCCTTCATTACATTCCTCCTTCTCCTCTAGAATCTCCTTAAGAAACTTGGAGTACCTAGGCATTTGAGGAATTGGCTCGGTAAAAGGTGTGGAAACATGAACTTCCTTAAGAACTTCAAGGAATTTCCCAAATTGCTCATCCATTTTAAACCTTAAGAACTTTTGAGGGTAAGGTAGATCGGGAAATATCTCCTCTTCACACATCTTCTCAACAACATTCTCTTCTTTTTCCTCATCCTCACAATAGACCTCCTTGGACACAACCCTTTCAACTTCATTCTCCAAAGCACTCCTCTCCTCTTCTTCCTCCATTGAACAAGAAACTCCCTCACTAAGGTCACTGCCACAACTAGTGGTAATCGAATATACGGGTTTCTTCGGTTCAACACCTTGGGTAGGCAAAGAAGAAGGACTAGCATAGTTCTTGAGAGTGTTTGCTAGTTGGGTTATTTGGGTCTCAAGAATCTTATTGTGAGTCATCATCTCATTAAACTTCTTATCACTAACCGCCATGTAGGTATTAATGATCTTAGTTTGATTGTCAATCAATTCTTCCAAGTTTGTTTTAAAAGATGATGGTTGGGAATAAGAATTCTCACCATTGAGGTTGGACTTTGGAGCAAAACCGGGAGGGGGTCCTCTTTGATTATTATTTTGAAAATTTCCCATATTTTGGTTGTTGTTCCAACTTCCTCTCCCTTGACTATTGCCATTGTTTTGGTAATGGTTACCAAAACCTTGAGATTGGTTTTGATTGCCATACCCATGGCTAGTGTTTTGATTATTATAACCTTGATGGTTATAGTTGCCTCGGAAACCTTGGTTTCCTTGGTTCCTATATCCTCCAGTGTTATAATTATCAAAACCACCTCCTTGAGGGTGAGAATTTCTATTACCAAAATCCTTAGGTCCTTCAAACCTTTGACCACCATTAGCATTAGACATAAAGTTCAAATGTTCACATTCATTATTTTCAACATCATCACATCCATCAACAAAAGCTTGTGAACACATAGAAGAATAATGATCATAAGAACCACATAACTCACAAAACACACAACCACTTGGCATGTTATTAGAAGTAGAAGGAGAAGAGTTAGAGATTGTACCTCTCCCTTTGGTTTGGGAGGGAAGACTCAAAGAATTCACGGACACACTCTCAAGCTTTGCTTTGATTGATGTCATCTCCTTCACTAGATTTGAAATTTGGGAAGACAAATTGTTGATTGCATTGAGGTGATCCACCGAATAGATCGTTGAGCCACTCTTGCTTGTAGACTCTCTCTCTTCTTCTTACCAATCTCTATAATATGTCACCACGTCCTCAATAATGTCCACCACTTCTTCTTCGGTCTTGTTCATGATAGGACCACCGGCCCCTCCATTAAGGCATGACTTGCCTTGGGGACTTAAACCGCCATAGAAGATTTGAATCACTTGATAAGTTGGGATTCCGTGGTGAGGGCACTCCCTTTGATACTCTTTAAATCTCTCCCATGATTCGTAAAGGCTTTCATTTGGCCTTTGCTTGAACCCTTAAATTAAGGCTCTTGCCTCCGCCGTCTTCTTTTGAGGGTAGAAACGGGACAAGAAGGCCTTTGTGACATCATCCCATGTTCTCAAGGAGTTGGTCTTCACTTCTTTATCTAGCCACTCTAAAGATCTTCCTATGAGAGAAAAGGGGATCAACTTGAGGCGGATGAACTCTTGAGAAACTCCGTTGACTTTGATGGTGTTGCAATATTTCTCAAATTCTTTAAGATGGTTCAACGGGCTCTCATTCTTAGCCCCACTATATTGTCTCCTCTCAATTAAGGTGATCATGGCCGACCGAATTTCGAAATCATTTGCCAGTGTTGTAGGTGGAGCTATGCCGCTCTCAAACCTATATGCACCGGGTATTCCTCGCTCCTTCAAGGCCACTCTCGAATTTTCTCCCATGCCTTGCTCTTCTTCAATCCCTTCCTCGCTTGAAGAACTATAACCCAAGGATCGATTAGCTATTCGTCTCCTTAATAGAGTCCTCTCAATTTCCGGATCAAAGGGTACAATGGATCGATCACGGGCTCTATGCATGCAAAACTCAAAGAAAATATTAGTAGCACGACTACAAGTGTAGCCTAAAGAATAAAATCTTTTTGTATTTTCAAATAAAATGGAATAGACTCAACAACAATATACAATCAAGAGACCACTCCCCGGCAACGTCGCCATTTTGATGAGCGTTGAAACGGTAGGTCGTTGGGATACCTTCCCCACTCAATCAAACAATATTTGTAAACTTAACTAACCCCTATATGAGTATAGTAGTAAGTCAAGGTCGAACCCAAGGGAATGGTAATTGAAAGTCTATCGCCTAATGCTAAACTATTCCGAAGACAAAAGCGGGGTTTTAGCTAGAACTAGAGCTAATAATGCAAATGAACTTGTATGAAATCAAAGGTAATAAGCACTAGGGCTAGGATCCACATGTATTTGTAATAGAGAAGGATAATTGGGGAGATCAAACTAACTAAGTCAATCGATGTGAGGGAAGATCAAGCATGCATCCAAAAGAGCATATCAAGCTATTTTCCTAGAGGTCTAACTAGCGTCAACTACGATAAACTCTAACTAGGAAACATCACAAGATACCTCAATCGTAAAAATGCAAGTCACAAATCAATGGTCCGTATCAATGTGAGCTTACAATGCAATCTAGTGCAACAATCAAAGGTGGCCAAACTTCAATCAATCACACACATGCACATGAATCATCAACCAAGTTTAATCACATCATCAACTCTATTAATTATCCCCAATTACACTAATCCATTACTCATACATGCTTCACCATTACCCTAGCAAGTAAACTACTCACTAGCCATAAAAATTAAGATCAAAACTACACTAATCAACAATTTCATCATCAACATATTAGAAATCTAAAGATCAATACAAAAATCAATGAAACTTCAATCAAACTTTAATCAAACATCAAACAATCAACAATCATATGAAAAACAAATGAAATCAACTAAAATCAAACTTATATTGAAATCAAAGATGAGTAATCCTTACAAAACTTGATCAAAGATCAATTGCGATGAAGAAATCTTGAATCATCAACAATACACCATGAATTTCTTTCATTTCATGCATTCCACTAACATAATTTGCCTAATAATTCATTATACGTGGCTTGAAATTAGGACTAGGCTACATATTAGACTAACAACTTGGCATGATAATAGGTGAGGTGAGTCAAGTATATGTAAACCATTGAGTTTACAAATTAATCATATATTCTCACGCAAACCCATCATACAAAACCAACTAAACCATAACATATGTAATTAACATGTACATTAGATACGATAGGTACAGTAAGGTATATGATTATAATTAGCAAAATACAATTTAACCCACTCTAATTCGTAATCTGACATCTATAACTATGAAAATCTAAGTTAAAGAGATTATGTTAGTTACCTTATTGTAGAGTAGAAGTTACACAAGAAGACCAAAGAACGATGCTTCCCCCTTCAATCTCCTGCCCTTGAGTGTTATAGTATAGATTAATTTTGAGTGGAATTTTGTGAGGAAAAATAAGAGAGTTTGGCAGCCAAGACTCACGGCACACATCTCTTAATATAGATGGAGTACTGAGAAGTTGATTGGAGGGGATTTGAATGGATTACAAGAATAGGAAGTGAACGCAAAATTAATGCGGTTATTAGTGACATAAAATGAAGGTTAAGAAATCCAAAGGTTAGCAATTAACTACTAAACTCTTCACCTTAACAAACGTCCACCCATCAAGTTCACGCACCACTTGGGTTTCAAGAAATAGAGTTGGTCCAAATAAAAATGAAAATGGTAAGACAACAATGTATGTCAAGTATCATACCAGTCATGCACTAATTACTCACGTACGTACTATACAAATTATTCTTAACTAACACTCTTATAAACTAACGAGATATTATAAAAAAAATACATATATACATATTTATTGTAATTAAAGATAATAATTCATTAGAAAATAAGTTAGTAGGGAAATCACTCGTGAAGGATACTAGCTCAAAAAGACGGGGTATTACAAAGCGTATGTTAGGAACCCCGTGACAGAAAAACGACGTCCATTCTTCTTCATTCTTATGCTTGTAAAGGATTCAAAGTCCAGGGAATGTCCTTACTCCATTAGCCTCAAGGTTTTGTGTCTGATCAACAATTCGCAAACGTTCCATGAGCCAAATCTGAAAAAAGGAAAAAAAGAAGTTAGTTTTGCAATTTTTACACAAGCAGGTGGCGCGCGCATTAAAACCAGTTGCGCTCCCCATCTGCGCGCATCAAAACCAGTTGCAAATGAATGGAAATTGAATGTCTATTGTCTAATGTTAAGCTACTCCGAAGTCAAGTGTGGGGTTTATGGTAAGGACTAAGGCTAAAGCTAACAATGCAAATGAACTTGTATGAAATCAAATGTAATAGACACTAGGGGAATGGATCCACATGTAATTGCAATAGAGAAAGGTAATTGGGGAGGTCAAACCAACTAAGTCAATTGATATGAGGGAAGATCAAACATGCATCCAAAAGAGCATACCAAGTTATTCTCCTAGAGGTCTAACTAGCGCCAACTACGCTAAACACTAACTAGGAAACATCACTAGATACCTCAATCGTGAAATTGCAAGTCACAAATCAATGGTCCGTATCAATGTGAGCTTACAATGCAATCTAGTGCAACAATCAAAGATGGCCAAGCTTCAATCAATTACACACATGCACATGAATCATCAACCAAGTTTAATCACATCATCAACTCCATTAATTATCCCCAAATTACTCTAATCCATCACTCATACATGCTTCACCATTACCCTAGCAAGTAAACTACTCACTATCCATAGAAATTAAGATCAAAACTACACTAATCATCAATTTCATCATCAACATATTAGAAATCAAAAGATCAAATCAAAAATCAATCAAACTTCAATCAAACTTCAATCAAACATCAACAATCAACAATCATAGGAAAAACAAATGAAATCAACTAAAAACAAACTTATATTGAAATCAAAGATAAAAGATCCTTACAAACTTGATCAAAAGATCAATTACAATGGAGAATTCTTGAACAATCAACCAAAAACCATGAGTTTCTCTCTCTAAAATTCTAATCAAAAACTAAGCAAATGAAATCTAATGTAAAACTTAACCAAAAATAGAAGGAAATAACTATATATACAAAGGAGAGGTCGGTTATGACGTCCAAAAATAGACCCACGCCGGTGCGACCGCTCGTAGGAGAGAGAAAGGCGCGCACAAAATGTACCTAGCTAGGTGCGGCCGCACGCGCTTGATGTGCGGCCGCACGCGCCACCTGTGCGGCCGTACATCCCTCATGTGCGCCCGCACCTGCTTGGGTGAACTTCCTCCCTTCATCGTCCTAGCTCATCCGGTGCACACACCATAGGTGATGGTGTTGGGGAACGAAGTAGGCAACAACTTTTCTTGGTATTTTTGGTGAACACAAGTCATGAAAGGTGCACACACAAGGTCTTGAAGCTTGCTCTTCGAGTCCCTCTTGACTTGGAGCTCTTTGCACTAGCATAAGGCATCAAAAGCGATGAAAACCATTGAAAGGAAGCTCGGGAATCCTTGGACAAACGATCATAACCTACAAACAAAGGAGAAAAAGCAAATAATAGAGAAAAACAACAAATAAACTAGAAAATGCAAAAAATAGAGAAACTAACTAAGAAAAGCATAAAATGAAGAAATCAAGAGTAAAACTAAAGAAAACTAAAGAAAAGAGTTATAAAATGAAATGAAATTCATCCAAAAAGAGATCAAATGAGTGCCATAAATGTCACTCATCAAATTCCCCCAAGCTAAACTTTTGCTCGTCCTCGAGCAAAACAAAGCAAGAAAGATCAAGGATGAAAAATTTATTGAAAATGAAAAAGAAAGACTCAAGATAAGAATATACACTAAGACTCACTGTCGTAGGAATCACGGTTGTTTTTAGCTACAACAAGACCTTTAAACCCCAAAGTTGCCTATGAGGACGAGTGAGGTCTCGTAAGGGTATCCTAAGAGTTTGACCCATAACTCTCCACCAAACATCAATGAGGCAAAACCATGAAAAGAAAAGAAAACAAAATGAAAACAAAACCTTTGCGAAATGGACTCACATAAAGACTGTAATTCAAATGAATGAAAATCTTTCTCAAGTAATTAAGGTATGCACTTTTCAAGATATCTAAGGTTGATTGAAACATAGGGTATGCTAGGCATAGGAACTATACATCACAATCCACGTTCATCCCAAACAATCTTACCGCGTTCTCCCCACTAGTCTCAAATCTCCCCTTAGTGAGTATCCCAATGATTCCTCGAAGGAACCGGAAAAGAAATTTATTTAGGCTACTCGACAATTTTGACTATGCATCCCCTTTCCTTAGGCAATGACCCATGATGCCCTCCCCCGAATAGTGACTCAACTATCTAGGTCGAAAGGTCTTTCCCCAAGGTTGTAACGTAAGGCATAAAGGGTGAAGGTAGGCTAAAATTTAAAATTTGGTGATTTTCCTAAAAAGTGAAGCAAAAGGGTGATCAATCCTTAACACCACAATCAAGAAATTACCAAACATAAACAACATCCCCAAGCTTACTTGAAGCTATACTCACAAAGAAATATATACAAAAATCGTAAACGTTTCTCCCCCAAGCTAAAATGAAGCATTGTCCTCAATGCTTAGAAGGAGAAAAGAATACATCAAAATATTTTTGAATTTTCACTTTTTCAATTTTTTATTTTTGTTTTTGTTTTTTTTTATATGAACTTGCAATATCCTTGCCTTTTACTAAATTCGGACGGCTTTTTCTATAATGCAATTTATTAGTCCACGCCTTTTTATGAAGTAGGACGGCTCTTTCTCAAACATTTGCCATTATTCACAAAGAAAATGGTATCACAAACTTGCACTCATAGAAACCAAAACTCCAACTCATCCACCACAAACTCCATCATAAATGATCAATTTGCTTCACAAAAACCAAAATAAAAAGAAAATGAAACAAAAGGTCAAAGTACTAAAGATATGGCTTGAAAAGAAGGTATAAGGCTCAAATGGTTGCAAGAAGGCAAATGTAAACCCAAAAACAAAGAAAATAACAAACTATATCAAAAATGAAAAATACCACCCCGAAAAATGTGCCTTTGTCCTTCTTAGATAGCTCGGTCTCGGGTTTAAGAATCATACCTCAAGCTTTATAGATTAGGTTTGCATAGTCAAGGATCCACGCCGCTCATACAAATAATGTTGAAGGCTTGAAAAACAATGAACCTCACATGGATGTAGCAAAAACTCACTAATGGTGTCAAATTGACTATAGGGAGCAACTACCAAGCATGCCACAAACAAGTAGAATCCGGCTTCATGATCCTCCTAGTTCAAACTAATTACCCTAGCATACACCTATCTTAGAGTCAACCGAACATAGTCTCAAACCGTGCATACCTTTACTACCTAGGAAGAAAATCATGCAAAAGACAAAGTCTAATGTATAAAGACCAATTCAAAAGAAATAAAAATGAAAAATAAGCCTCAAAATCATACCACAATAAGAAAAGAAAAGTAAAAAGAAAATAAAAGAAAAGGAAAATAAAAGAAAATAAAAGAAAAGAAATGGAGACATAGAGAAAGGAAAATAGGAGAAATATAATGAAATGGACTAGAAAGCAAGTTAAACACATAAGAATCCCAATCGACAAACAAGTGATCGATCGACATCATCGTCATCGATCCCAAACACATTACGTGTTAACAAGCATTCATCCTCGAACCATTCAACTTCCCCTAAACTAATGCTATTCTATGCAACCAAAGAAAAATAAAGAGAAAAATAAGAAAGATCTCACCCGGCTCCAAGCTTAGCAAAAATAAACGAAGCAAGTAGAAACCACCTTCGTTGCATTCCATGACCAAGAGCTTCTTCAAGAAACCAAGTGAGAAAAAGAAATATAAAAGAAGCTATAAACAAAGAAAATGGTTAGTAACTTCAAAACAAAGGAAAGAAAATAACAAATAAAAGGAAACTAAACTAAGCAAAAAGTATATACAACTAAGGAAAATAAAAGCTAAACTATCAAAGAATAAAAGGAATAAAAGAAAGAAAAACTAAGAAAGCAAGAAAGTAACTAACTAACTAAAGAAATAAGCTAAACTACAAGATTTGGATTTTAGGGATTTGGATCAAAGGGTTTTGGATATAAGGGAGCAACCACAACAACAACATCATAAGCAAAGCGTCATCACAATCAACAATTAACCAAGCAAACCGGGCAAGCATACAAGCTACAAGGAAAGTAGCATAAAGATCAAGAAAAAGAGGAAACCAAACAAGAGGAGCAAAATAAACATGCAAGCAACTAAGATATGTACACAACAACAAGTATTGGCCACCGAGCATAGCCTTAGTTCCCCCAAGCTAGATAAAGATACATCTCAACATCCTAAGCAATACAAAACAAGCATAAAAAATATAAGGGATGTAGGCAAAAAGCACAAAAAGCATAAGGGAACTAATGAATACTACCATCACCACCACCACTACCACTACCACTAGGCCCGGCCCCATTGGGGTCAATGTTGCCCACGGGGTCATCGAAGGATGGAGGTGGATAAGGATCCCATCCTCCGGTGAAACCCTCGGGCCACCCATAATGCCCCTTGAAAAGATCTTGTTGCCAAGGAGCAAGAGGGGTGAAGTTGTCGGGTAATCGTAGTTTGTAGGGGTGGTTTTCATGGATATGGGGGTAGTTAGGATCACCCCTATAGTCACATCCACCGGGAGCCTTGTAATCGTAATTACCGTGCTCATCCGGGTAGAAGCGACGCTCGGTATCGGGGTCGGAAGGACCCGGCCAATATGGATGCCCGTAAGAAGGTATAGGACCTTGTTGGGGCGGGAAGTAAGGATAGTTAACCGGGGGAACAATGTTCCCGCGGTTAACTTCCGCATCATAGAGTTGTTGTTGTTGTGCAAACATACCTTGTTGCATTTCTTGGATACCTCTCAATTAGGTGTAGACAACCTCAAAATATTGATCATACATGTCGTCCAAACAGATTTGCAATCCGCTCATTTGCTCACTAAGACCCCTCATGTCGGCATTCTCATAAGCATGTTGCCCTTCTTGTTCTTGTTCTTGAGGAACTTGTTGTTGTTGTTGATGTTGTTGTTGTCATTGTTTTTGTTGTTGTTGGACTCTTTGGAACTCCTCATCATCATCCTCATCATCCTCGTCGGAGTCAAAGTTGGGGCGCCGAAAGGACCTAGGGACATGCCAAATGTTCTCGGTGTTGATCCGGCCCAAAGAAGTTAACCCGGGGTTAGGCAAGAAGCACCAATGCTCGTTGTTCCTTAACCACTCATATCTCCCATCTTCATAGTTCTTGGAGATGAATTGAATTTGCCCCAATTGTCTCAAGTCAAGATATTGGGTGGTGTTATCTCCAACCTCCTTGCAAAAAGGTAGATAGTGGTCAAGACGGAGGCGAGTCTAAAGCCTTGTTACCATGCCCCCGCATGGTATCTCTCCCGTGCTCCGGCCCCTTAGATCAACACAATATTGGGCGAAGATGTACCCCAAGTTCAATCGGCCTCGATACTCCGGGCGGGTGGACAACCAAAGCACCTTGAGCTCTAGCTTGCTCGTCTTCCCCAACTCTTGATTGGGGAACACAACGTACCCTAAAAGGTGGTGTACTACCCGAAGACAAGGTTGGTACACCGATGAGATCTTGGCTTTGTTGGTGATGAATTCATTACCACCCGAAATATCCTCCCACAAAGAGTTGTGATCATACTCCGGGAAGATATACGGCTCCACATTCAAAATATCCCCATGGGGATCAAAATCCAACGCCGCATTAAATTCTTCCAATGAATGATCAAAAGGATGGTTGAAAATTTGGAAACGCACCCGGTATTGCCCTCCCATGGGCACAAGCTCCAAGGTAGCCAAAAACTCTAATGTTGGCTCCTTGTAGGTGCGGTAGGCAGTGTTGATGAAAGACCCCATTCGCAAGTTCAAGCGCAAAGACCTCACATCCTCATCTATCCCCAAACTAGTCATGTCACATTGGAGATAGTGGCGGGTCGATTTTAGGGTTCTTTCTTCCTTTAGTTGTTGGTAAATGGTTCTTTGATCGGCGGTGAGGTTTTTCTTTTTAGGAAGAGGGGTAGGTGATCGTGTTTGAGAGGAAGGGTTTGAAGATGTGCTCGGTTTAGAAGAAGTGCTAGGCCGGGAAGATGTACTTGGGCGAGGTTCCTCGATGTAAACATCGGTTTTTCGCTTTTTGGTGAATTTCTTGAGAAGTTTAGACATTTTTGAGGCTAGGGAAAATCACCAAACAAACAATCCAAGAACAATTCCAATGATCCAAAGAACACCACACTAAGAGTTACACCTTACTACCAAAATTTTCAATTCACAACTCACACTTTCTTCAACCAAAATCAATTCCAATCAAACCAAATACACCAATTATCCAAGAACAACCTCTTTCAACAATCCAAAGAACAACCAAATAACCAATACCAATATCAACGCTTACTACCCAATTTCCAAAATTCAATCTAAAAAATTATCAACCAACAATAATGATAAAAGCTACAAAACCAACAAACAACACAATGTTATGAAATTTCAATCATCAAACATCACAAATTCACATCGAAAATCAAAATCAAAATCAATCATCAAAAATCACAAAACCCATACTACTACTATTCATGCTCATACAAAAAATTCAATCTAGCAAAATTATGATATAATTAACAAAATTGAAGCAAGGAAAAGTGATTATACCATACAAGAGGCAAGATTGACCAAGTTAGAGCCTCCAATTGCAAGCACACACAAAAGCCCCAATTTACACCCAACAATGGAGGAGAGAGAATAAGGGTTTATTTGGGTCAAAATGTGTGGAATTTGATGAGTAGGAAGGTTTGTGAGTGAATTTAGATGAAAGTGGAGTGAATTTGATGAAGATTTCTTGAAGTTTTGATGGTGAATGGGGGTTAGGGTGGTGCGCACGAAGAAGGGTTTGAGAAGGGGAATGCGTGAGATAGAGAATGAGGAATGAGGGAAATGAAAGAAAGAAGAAGGAGAAAGGAAATAAAGGGAGGCACGGCCACATGAGTGCGGCCGCACCTGATGGGTGTGCGCCCGCACCATGTGCGTGTGCGGCCGCACACTGCTATGCTTCCTTTACCCCCTTTTTTTTTTCTTTCTTTGATGCTACTGATCACTTGGGTGCTCACATGAATCATGATGGTGATCAGCAACAACATAGGAATTAGCTAAAAACATTTTTAGTGAGCTCAAAGTTAAAGATTCATGTACTCACCACAAGAACTCAATAGGCATTAACTTCCTCCAACTTTCAAAACATGAATTTCCTATCTTACCTCCCTAAAATTCTTACCCCTTTTACCTCAAATTTCGATCGGAATCGAACACAACCATAATATGTGCCGCAAACACCTTCCATTCATCATGCTATCTTGAAGAAATCCAATCCTGAAAAGTTCATCCTAAAAATCCAAACAAGTAGAAAAGTGAAAGAAAAGAAAAGGTAATAAAAGAAACAAAAACAAGAAGAATCAAAAATGAAAAGGAAAGGTTAGAATCTCCGGGTTGCCTCCCGGGAAGCGCTTGCTTAAGGTCCTAAGCTCGACCCTTCCTCCAAATCATGGAGGGTCAAAGAACACCACCTTCTTTAAGGTAGTAGAAAGAGCAAAATCCTCTTCATTCTTAAGCAACCTCTCATTGTTGCTTGATGAAGTCTCCATGGAATTCTTCTCAAATTCACATTTTTCTTTTCTCAACTTCTTTCTTTTTCTCAACTTCATTGAATCACGAGCCTTCTTCTTCGGATTTTTGTTCGATGTAGATGGAACTTCAACATCCACAACCATAGAAACTTTCTCTTCTTTTTGAGAAATAAGCTCAAACCAACTTGGGATCTCAACTTCCTCCTCATCCTTTGGCTTGGGAATCACAATTTCTTCTTCACTAACCTTCATGCTATCAAAACTTGCAAAAACATCATCAAAAATCTCAAGAGCATTGTTAGTAGAAGAATCAATCATGCATACATTGTCAATAGAACGAGAGAAACTAGCACACCATATCTTGTACAAAAGATAGAGACTCATGCATTGGTTTTAACTTAAAACTCTTCTCTTGCTTACCACATCTCAAAGTAATGCGGCCTCCTTTCACATCTATCAAAGCTCCCGAGGTGGCTAAGAAAGGTCTCCCTAAGATGATTGGAATATGTTCATCTTCCTCAATTTCCAAAACCACAAAATCTACGGGAAAAACAAAGTCTCCAATCTTAAGCGGAACATCATCAACTCTCCCCTTAGGAATCTTGATAGATCGATCGGCCAATTGAAGGGTTATATAAGATGGTAGAAGCTCACCTAAATCAAGTCTTTTGAAAACCGAATAAGGCATGATACTAACACTATCTCCTAGATCACATAGAGCATTTTCAAACATCATTTTCTTGATCTTGCAAGGAATTGAAAAGTTTCCCGAATCCTCCATTTTCTCCGAAAGCTCACCTTAGATAAGAGCACTAAAACATTTCCCTCCTTCCCCTGAATTGCCCTCATTACATTCTTCCTTCTCCTCTAGAATCTCCCTAAGAAACTTGGAGTACCTAGGCATTTCGGGAATTGGCTCGGTAGAGGGTGTGGAAACATGAACTTCCTTAAGAACTTCAAGGAACTTCCCAAATTGCTCATCCATTTTAAACCTTAAGAATTTTTGGGGGTAAGGTAGATCGGGAAATCTCTCCTCCTCACAAGTCTTTCCAACAACATTCTCTTCTTTTTCCTCATCCTCACAATAGACTTCCTTGGACTCAACCCTCTCAACTTCATTCTCCAAAGCACACCTCTCATCTTCTCCCTCCATTGAACAAGAAACTCCCTCACTAAGGTCACTCCCACAACTAGTGGTAATAGAATACACGGGTTTCTTCGGTTCAACACCTTGGGAAGGTAAAGAAGAAGGACTAGCATAATCCTTGAGAGTGTTTGCTAGTTGAGTTATTTGAGTCTCAAGCATCTTATTGTGAGTCATCATTTCATTGAACTTCTTATCACTAACCGCCATGTAGGTGTTAATGATCTTGGTTTGATTGTCAATCAATTCTTCCAAATTAGTTCTAGGTGAAGAAGGTTGTGAATAGGAATTTTCACCTTGAGTCTTTGGAACAAAACCGGGTGGGGGACCTCTTTGAGCATTATTTTGAAAATTGCCCCTTCCTTGATTGTTCCAAGTACCCCTATTTTGATTTTGACCATAACCTTGATTATGGTTACCACCACCTTGGTTATGGTTACCACTACCTTGGTTATGATTTCCATAACCTTGGTTTTGATTACCATAATTTTGGCTTTAATTTTGGCCACTATAACCTTGGTTATTATGGCTACCACGAGAACCTTGGTTCCCTTGGTTTCTATAACCACCACCATGATTATAGTTGTCAAAATTACTTTGGTTTTGGTAATTCCTATTCCATTGACCTCTTTGATTATCAAACCTTTGAACATTGTTGTTTGACACATAATTCACATGCTCACACTCATTGTTATCAAACTCATCAACACACTCATTATTACAATTGCTAGAGTCATGATCATATGATCCACATGCATCACAAAACAAACAACCCATAGGCATATTATGTGAAGTGGAAGGGTTTTGAGAGTTAGAAGAAGTACCTCTCCCCTTAAATTGGGAGGGAAGATTCAAAGCTTGAGAAGAGGAAGAAACACTTTCCAACTTGGCGTTGAGTGCGGTCACCTCCTTTCCCAAGTTTGTCATTTGAGAGGAAAGATTGTTGATCGCATTTAGATGGTCCACCGAATACAATGAAGATTGCTTGCTTGAAGAGTCTCTCTCCCCATCTTTCCAATCTCTATAATAGGTCACCACATCCTCAATAATGTCAACCACTTCTTCTTCGGTCTTGTTCATGATAGGACCACCGGCCCCTCCATCAAGGCATGACTTGCCTTGGGGACTCAAACCACCATAGAAGATTTGGATCACTTGGTATGTCGGGATTCCGTGGTGAGTACATTCTCTTTGGTACTCCTTAAATCTCTCCCATGCTTCATAGAGACTTTCATTTGGCTTTTGCTTGAACCCTTGAATTAAAGCTCTTGCCTCCGCCGTCTTTTTTTGAGGGTAGAAACGGGACAAGAAAGCTTTTGTGACATCTTCCCATGTTCTCAAAGAATTGGGCTTCACTTCTTTGTCTAGCCATTCCGAAGATCTTCCTATGAAAGAGAAGGGGAACAACTTGACGCGGATAAACTCTTGAGAAACTCCATTGACTTTGATGGTGTTGCAATATTTTTCAAACTCTTTAAGATGGTTCAATGGGCTCTCATTCTTAGCCCCACTATATTGTCTCCTCTCAATTAAGGTGATCATGGCCGGCCGAATTTCAAAGTCGTTTGCCGGTGTTGAAGGTGGAGCTATGCTGCTCTCAAACCTATATGCACCGGGCACTCCTAGCTCCTTCAAGGCAACTCTTGGATTTTCTCCCATTACTTGCTCTTCTTCAATCTCTTCTTTGCTTGAATAACTATAATCCAATGTCTTGTTAGCTACTCTTCTCCTTGAGAGAGTTCTCTCAATTTGCAGATCAAGGGGAACAATTGAACGATCTCGGGATCTATACATGCAAAACTCAAAGAAAATATTAGTATCACGGCTACAAGTGTAGCCTAAAGAGTAAAATATTTTTGTATTTTGCAAATAAAGTGGAATAGACTCAACAACAATGCACAATCAAGAAACCATTCCACGACAACGGCGCCATTTTGATGGGAGAAGAAACGGTAGGTCGTTGGGCTACCTCCCCACCCAATCAAACAATATTTATAACTCAACAAACCCCTATAGGAGTATACTAGTAAGTCGAGGTCGAACCAAAAGGAATGGAAATTGAATGTCTATTGTCTAATGTTAAGCTACTCCGAAGTCAAGTGCGGGGTTTATGGTAAGGACTAAGGCTAAAGCTAACAATGCAAATGAACTTGTATGAAATCAAATGTAATAGACACTAGGGGAATGGATCCACATGTAATTGCAATAGAGAAAGGTAATTGGGGAGGTCAAACCAACTAAGTCAATTGATATGAGGGAAGATCAAACATGCATCCAAAAGAGCATACCAAGTTATTCTCCTAGAGGTCTAACTAGCGCCAACTACGCTAAACACTAACTAGGAAACATCACTAGATACCTCAATCGTGAAATTGCAAGTCACAAATCAATGGTCCGTATCAATGTGAGCTTACAATGCAATCTAGTGCAACAATCAAAGATGGTCAAGCTTCAATCAATTACACACATGCACATGAATCCTCAACCAAGTTTAATCACATCATCAACTCCATTAATTATCCCCAAATTACTCTAATCCATCACTCATACATGCTTCACCATTACCCTAGCAAGTAAACTACTCACTAGCCATAGAAATTAAGAACAAAACTACACTAATCATCAATTTCATCATCAACATATTAGAAATCAAAAGATCAAATCAAAAATCAATCAAACTTCAATCAAACATCAACAATCAACAATCATAGGAAAAACAAATGAAATCAACTAAAAACAAACTTATATTGAAATCAAAGATGAAAGATCCTTACAAACTTGATCAAAAGATCAATTACAATGGAGAATTCTTGAACAATCAACCAAAAACCATGAGTTTCTTTCTCTTCAATCTTGAGTTTCTCTCTCTAAAATTCTAATCAAAAACTAAGCAAATGAAATCTAATGTAAAACTTAGCCAAAAATAGAAGGGAATAACTATATATACAAAGGAGAGGTCGGTTATGACGTCCAAAAATAGACCCACCCCGGTGCGGCCGCTCGTAGGAGAGAGAAAGGCGCGCACAAAACGTACCCAGCTAGGTGCGCCCGCACGCGCCACCTGTCCGGCCGCACATCCCTCGTGTGCGCCCGCACCTGCTTGGGTGAACTTCCTCCCTTCTTCGTCCTAGCTCATCCGGTGCACACACCATTGGTGATGGTGATGGGGAACGAAGTAGGCAGCAACTTTTCTTGGTATTTTTGGTGAACACAAGTCATGAAAGGTGCATACACAAGGTCTTGAAGCTTGCTCTTTGAGTCCCTCTTGGCTTGGAGCTCTTTGCACTAGCATAAGGCATCAAAAGCGATGAAAACCATTGAAAGGAATCTCGGGAATCCTTGGGCAAATGATCATAACCTACAAACAAAGGAGAAAAAGCAAATAATAGAGAAAAACAACAAATAAACTAGAAAATGCACAAAATAGAGAAACTAACTAAGAAAAGCATCAAATGAAGAAATCAAGAGTAAAACTAAAGAAAACTAAAGAAAAGAGTTATAAAATGAAATGAAATTCATCCAAAAAGAGATCAAATGAGTGCCATAAATGTCACTCATCACCTCTATTTTCTCTACTATGGACACCATGGAATAATCTCCATAATCTTTGCCTGTCCTAAGTAAAGAATTAACAACAAGACAATAACATAAAGCACAAATTTTAAAGTGTTGTTTAGTCATGTTGTCACGAGGGGCGACGAAATGTTCAACAAATTGAATTAAGTTCACGCCTTCTTCAGTTCGAATATTAGTCATATCATCATCGGACAAGCCAAAAAATCTTTGGAATATAGGTTTCGGATCCGACAAGGTAGGCGAATAAGTCACAGGGAGAGTATTCACAGGGAAGCCCAGCAAGGCCTCGAACTCACCGGGTAGTGGGACAATTTCGTCCCCTTTAAACAAGAAGAGGTGGTGGTTAGAGTCCCAATGATTGACCGTGGCATGAAGAAAATCAAAATTAATCACTAGTTGCATGTAACTCTATAGAAAGTCTAGGTGGTATATTTTGAAAGCTAGTTTATCCTCGGTAGAAAGGGAAGTGACCCATTGCTTCAAACGTTGTTCAAAAGTTTTCACCATTGTTCAATAAAAAAGGAGTAAGAATTTAGAGAGATCAATTCTTTTAGTTTCTTATGATGTTACAAAGTGAATGAATGCAAGATGATCAAAAGCCTACATGAAACCACGCTTAAATAGACCTAAGAGGGGCAAATTTTCGGCATCTGCGCGCAACCTGTTCATATGCGCGCGACAGCCGCGCGCAACTCAGCCAGTTGCACGCGTTTCCTCAGTCGCGGCAATTAGTGTTGAATTAGGAAAAATGCCACTTCATGGTGGAGGAAGGTATTGTGCTTGGACACAAAATCTCTCATAAGGGAATAGAAGTTGACAAGGCCATGATTGAGGTGATAGAGAAATTGCCACCTCCGGTTAATGTGAAAGGAGTAAGATCGTTTTTGGGCCATGCCAGGTTTTATAGAAGGTTTATCAAAGACTTTTCTCTCATTGATAAGCCTTTAAATGATCTTCTCCAAAAACATGTTGATTTTGTGTTTGATGACAATTGTTTAGAGGCTTTCAATAAGTTGAAGAAAGCTTTGACTTCCACTCCCATTGTCCAAGCCCCTAGGCGGGATTTTCCCTTTGAGCTTATGTGTGATGCTAGTGACACGGCTTTGGGGGTGTATTGGGTCAAAGGATTGATAAGAAGCTCCATGTCATCTACTATATGCCGAAGACCCTAAATAGTGCTCAAAGGAATTATACAACGACGGAAAAGGAGTTTTTGGCAATTGTTCATTCTTTTGAAAAGTTTCGTTGTTATTTGTTGGGATCTAAGACTATTGTATTCAGCGATCATGCGGCCTTGAAGCATCTTTGGGAAAAAGGAATCCAAGCCAAGGTTAATTCGTTGGGTTCTTGAACTCCAATATTTTGATCTTGAGATCCGAGATAAGAAAGGTGCAGAGAATGTGGTTGCGGATCATTTATCTAGGCTTGAGGATTTTCAAGTTTAAGATGATGGATCCCCTATTGAGGATAGGATGCTGGATGATTCCTTGTATGCTATCAATGTGAAGGAGCTCCCATGGTTTGCCGTTTTGGCAAATATTCTTGCTTGTGGGGAGTTTTCTCCTTCTTTTTCCAAAGAATCAAAGAAAGAAGCTCAAGAGAGAAGCTAGGTACTATGTTTGGGATGAGCCAGTTTTGTATAAGAGAGGTGTGGATGGTCTGTTGCGCCGATGTGTGCCAAATGAAGAAATACCAAGTGTGTTGAAGATGTGCACTCGGATCCTAGTGGTGGTCATATGGGTGTTTCTAGAACGGCTTCTAAGGTGCTTCAATGTGGCTTGTGGTGGCCAAACCTTTTTAAGAATGCTTGGGAATTTGTCAAGAGTTGTGATCGATGTCAAAGGACCGGGAACATTTCAAAGAGGAATGAGATGCCCCAACAACCCATTCTTGAGTTGGAAATTTTTGATGTTTGGGGTATATATTTCATGGGTCCTTTTCCTTCTTCATTTGGGAATCAATACATCTTGTTGCCGTTGATTATGTGTCAAAATGGGTTGAAGCCATCGCTTCTCCAACAAATGACCATAAGGTGGTAATGAAGTTGTTCGAGAAGATTATCTTCCCAAGGTTTGGCATTCCCAAGGTGGTAATAAGTGACAATGGCTCTCATTTCGTGCATTATGGTTTCCGGAAAATGTTGAAGAAGCATGGGGTAAACCAACGCTTTGGGCTCCCTTATCATCCTCAAACTAATGGGCAAGTAGAGGTGTCCAATCGTCAAATTAAGTTGATACTTGAGAAGACGGTTGCAAGAATTAGGAAGGATTGGTTGAACAAGCTTGATGATGCCTTGTGGGCATATAAAATGGCCTTCAAAACTCCTATTGGTACCACTCCTTACCGATTAGTTTATGGGAAATGTTTCCATCTCCCGGTGGAGGTTGAGCACCGCACTCATTGGGCTATAAAGAAGATTAATTTTGACTTGGCAAGTGCGGGGGAACAACGTTGGTTAGACCTTCATGAATTGGAAGAGCATCGCTTGGATGCCTATGATTGTGCTAGTGTGTATAAGGCTAGAGCCAAGGAGGGGCATGATAAGCTCATTGAGAAGAAGAAGTTCAATCCGGGAGATAAGGTGCTCCTCTACAACTCAAGAATGAGGCTGTTTCCCGGAAAATTGATGTCCCGTTGGACCGGTCCATTTGTAGTTAAAGAGGTCTTTCCGAATGGTGCTATTGGAATTTCTCCTTTGGAACTTTCTAGGACTTTCAAGGTCAACGGACATAGGCTCAAGTGCTAATATGATGGAGTTTTTGTTGGAGTCATTCATGATATGACTCTCTATGATCCACCTTGAAGGGTGGAGAATGTAAAGTTAATGACTTTAAACAAGCGCTTACCTGGAGGCAACCCGAGTTTCTAACCTTTTCTCATTTCTCTTTTAATTTTCTTTTTGTTTTGATGAATTTATCCTTTTTTAATCTTGTTTTCTTTTGTGTTGTAGGTGAATTTGATTTGAAACCCAACAATTTTGATGCCAATTTTGAGGTAGAAATGTCCAAGTTCATGAGTTGAAAATTTGTGTAAGTATGGAATTTGGTGGGTTCTTTTGGTGGGTTCATGAAATTCTTGTTTTGAACCCACTAAAATAAGGTTTTGCTACTGCCTATATTGGTGTTCATCACCATCATCTTTGTGTACCCACCAATGTGTGCACCATAGAATAGAGAGAAAAGAAGAAAAATTCAAGACCCATGGAGGTGCGGGCGCGCTTGAGGTGGTGCGGGCACGCCACCCATAGGTGCGACCGCGCCACCTGTGGTCGGGGTCCTATTAAGGCACTAGCCACCCTCCTTCTTCTTGTCTCTCCTACTTCACTTTCTCACTCATGTTTCATTTGGTTTTTGCTCTTGTATAATCTTCATCTCCCTTATCATTTTCTCATCAAAATTTCATCAAACTTCATAATCTCCTAGTTTATTATTACTCCAAATCTCAATTCAAGCATCTTCAAGGTAATTTTCTTTCTCCTAAATTGAGATTTTTGGTTACTCTTTGTTTGAAGTTTTATGGTTTGCTTTTGGGATTATTAGTGAGTAGTAGTGCTCCTTGTTTTATTTCTTTGTGATTTGAAGGTATGATTTCTTCATTTTTGTGATAAATTTTCAACCTTTATTATTCATGGAAATTTGATTTGGTTTGGTACTCACCCATGTTGTTTATTACTTGCTTCATTATATGATGATTGTGATTATGATGATTTTGTTGATGATAATTTGCCTTGTGATGATGATTTTACTTGAGTTTATTGAATATTTTGGCATTACCATTGTTGGATTTGGTGTTGAGTGTTGTAGTGTTGGTGATGATGGTGTTCATAAGGGTTTTGGATGGTCATGGATAATGATGTTTCTTACTATGCATGATTATGGTCAATAATTGTGATTTTCTTTATGCATTTTTCACTAGAATGTAAATACTTGCTTATTCTCTTGATTATTTTGGACCTTATTAGTCTTGCCATTTTCATGCTTTGTATTTGCACATTATTTTCTCTTGTTTTAAATCTTTCCTTTGATTGTGGTATGTAGATGGCGCCCCTCCGACGTACAAAGCGAGCCAAATATTTTAATCCTAGAAATGTGGTTCCACCACCATCCATCATCGAGGAAACTTATGGCATTGAATTCACAAAGAAAGAGCATTGTGAAAAGTTTATCAACTTATTATCTAGGAAGCTTTATTCAACAAGATTCTATGACAAGGAAGCAACAACATTACTTGGTATTGATGAGGATGTAAGAATTTTGGCAAGGAATTTAGGGCTTGAGGCCTTCATCGATCTTAATGCTCCGACTTTTGCTAGAATCACTTTCGAGTTTCTTGCGTCTCTTGAGGTTCATGAAGATGAGGATGATGATTCCCCTCCTACTCTATCTTTCCAAGTTTTCAATGATGACCACTCGATACCACTCTCTTATTTCAATGAAGCATTCCAATTTCCCGAGCCTTTGGGTGGAGAACCATACATCTATCCGGCCTTTGATACTTTGCACAAGGATCATAAATATTCTGAGGAAGATTGGTGGGCTCATATTGCGTATGAGGAGTCTTATAGGCCGCAATACTCCAAGTCGGCCTCTATTATTCACTCGGCTATGTAGTATTTTAGCCGTATCCTCACATATGCATTCTTTTCTAAGGAATCCCTTGGTGCCATATCCCGTGAAGAATTGAGTTGGCTTTGGTTGGCGGATAAGCCTAGGGATGATGAAGTTGAGGTCATAGTTTTTGCCTCGCATTTTCTTGATAGGTTTATTGATATTCGTGATGGGATTTTCCTTTCGGGTAGCGTTTAAATTGGAGGGATGATCACCATTCTTGTGCTTTCACTTGAAAAGAAGTATGGGGCAATGCTCAAGACCCTTGAGCCTATTCAAGACGCGAGGGAGAAGAACCCCTCACATCTCCTAAGCATCTATGCATTGATTAATCAAAGATTTTTGGAGCGCACCAACAAGGAAAATTTGTTTGTTTGGAAGGTTTGCCGTACAACGGATTGGTGTCTCATTCCTCACCCCGAGGCTATGGTGAGAGATTTGGATTCGGATTTACCTTGGAGGCCGAGTAAGATGGCCATTGACCGCTCTCTCCGAAGAGTCCCTTTGCCTTCCCCTCGCCCGAAGCGTCGTGTTCCCCTGAAATCTCGGGGAGGTACTTCTAGCCCTCCTCCTTCTCCCTCTACTTCTTCTACTCTTGATTTGACTAGCTAGTATGATAAAATTGATGCTCTTACTTTGGCTTTGTCTTCCCCTTCTTTGGGCAATGATTTTGTTGGGGGGGGGGGTATGGTTATCATGCTAGGAGGCTTTATGATTTACATGTTGCTAAAGGTGAGATCGAGCCATATTTGAACTATCCCTATTTGCCGGTCCAAGAGGGGCCAATTCCCCAATGGGACCCTTTTGATATGGTCGTAGGTCCTCGACTATGCTACCCTGTAATCCCCCGTATTTTTAAATATTTTATAAATGAAAATTTATTTTATTTATAATATTTATTTGTTATTTTTCATAATTTAATTTCAAAAGTTTCAAATTATTAATCTGGGTCGAAAATTATTTGAACAAATTATTTTATGCACCTTTATTCTACAATTTATGTCCAATCATACAAGCCTAACCCATTTGTTTACTTAATCGACCCATTATTTTTATGAGGCCCAATCTTTCTTTTTACCCTACAATAATTCTCTCCTATAAATATCCCATGAATCTCCAAAAATTTCCCACACAAAAGGTTAGTCTTATTTTCATCCTCCTTTGTTTCATTATTTTGCTTAATGTTAATTTAATTGTTTTAGGTTTTGATTTTAGTATAAAGATTATATTTTTAGTATCAAATTATATTTTAATGGTATAAAGATTATAAATTTCAGATTATATTTATGTTATAAATTTCATATTTTAGGAATTATAAACCTAGGGTTTCAATTTATTGAAAATCATGATTTTAGGGTTTTTATGAACAATTGATTTAGGGCTTTTATAGTAATGATGTTTTGAAATTTTGGTGATTATAACTACTGATTAGTTTAACTTAATTCCAGATTATTTTGAACACATAGATTCGTGTTTTAATTTTTAGATTTTCGTTCGTTAATATTAATCCCGTTTTAATCCCGATCAGGTTCTAAACTCATCCGATTTTGACAAAAAAGTAGTGTTTTCCATGTGGAAACCACGTTTTAAGAAAGACTCACTACCTATGGTAGTGAGCACCACCCTCTCGAGGCCAAATTCAGCCTCTAAATACGATTTTCGAGCAGTTTTTGATTTTAACGAAGTTTTTACATACTTAAAATATTATCCTTGAGTTTGATTAATTAAATTAATTATGTTTAAAGTTAATTAAGCATAAATATATGTTTTTATTGAAGTTTCAAGTGTTGGAAATAGTTTCTAAGTACTACTTTTGATGTTTTATAAAGAGGGTTTAATCACCCATTAAAAAGAGAGGTTTAGGTGTTTTTATATAATTTTCAGATTTTTATTAGACTTTGAACTTGCTGTAATTTCATGTATAAGAGTGTATTTTAAGGTTTTTATGAAGAAAAATTTAAAGAACTATATATAAGCCTTTAATTTTAACAAAAGGGAAGGTTTTAAAGTGTTGTTTGATTTGGATTTTGAAGGTTTTAAAGTAAGTTAGTATTGCTGTAAATTTAATTGATTGGGTATTGATTGAGATGTTATTATTTGGCTTAGGAGAGGAGTTTATTGAAGGTGATTTCTAGTTAGTAAAGTGGCATACCAATTCGTTTGCTCAAGGTACGTACAAGTTACAAAACCTTGCTTTTAGGTGCATGTTTAAGGACGAATCAAGAACATAGTATCATGTCTAGGGATGACTGGGTTAAATTGTTTGGTTATACATTGTGAATTTCCTTTGACGTGCACTATTCCTTATTGTAATTATTGGTTATGTTCTAATTATGCAAGGTGCGCTTAGAGGCAAAGGTATGTGATTGGTGAAATGACTTAATTATTACTCATTCATGATTTAATGAAATAGGATGAGTAAAGGAATGGTTCATGTCTTATAAGACAAGGTTAAGAGTTTGGGGTGCCTTATGCACTCAAGGTGTTTATACACCGAGGTAGTAAAGAAATATATAATAAATGTTGCTTGCCACTAATAAATCAAGAATTGAAATTGAAAAGTTGTTTTACTTGATTGAATTGATATTGGATTGATTGTATTGTTATGCATATGAGTCATCACCAAGTCTAAACCTGTAAATCACGTAAAGTGCAAGATGGATGAGCAATAAAACTCTGGATTGGTGCACTTCTGGAGTAATGACAATCAGGGGTTGGGGTACATGGGGTATTAGCCGTGTACTTTTCTCGAGGCCGTCTGATCTACGAGTCTCTTATTTCAAATATTTTTCAAAACTAGGAGTTAGGTGAGATCTCATACTAACTACGGTCACGGAGTCGCGCCCGTGGTCGTTGGATGTTTATTGATGTTTCCGAAAGGAGGCATGGGGTTTTTCTTTTATTGATGTTCCAAATGGAGCATGGGTTGGACAACCTTGTCTATTGCGTAATCCAATGAATAAAAATAATGATTTACCTATTATTAATTAATGGAGTCTTAGTAATATATATAGTTGAGTTGTGTGTTGAGTCTATAATTTAATGATGCATGATGATTTATTATTAGTAGCATGTTATGGAATTCTTAATTTATTTTGCAGCTTATATGTACTCAGCTTTGCTGATTGCGTGCTTTGTGTGTCTTCCTTTGGTCATGGCCTTCGCCTTTCAATGACCCTGTGACGATCCAATTTTTACACTTGTAATATTGGGGAGCAGAATTACCACAGGTTCTTACACATGCAGCATTCATCAGGGTTGTGGGATCTTGAGTAGAGAGTTGGTTGTTTCATTTTATTTCTTTTGCAAGTTTGAATTTATTTTAATTCGATTTTATTCGACACTATTTCTTTTGGGTTTGAATTTATTTGAACACTGAATTTAATCACTTACTACTTTTATTGGGTTTTGAATAAGGGCCTTAATGGTTCCAAGTTATATGACTTAATTTGGTTTCATTCGTTGGTTTTGAAACTTATTTATAACTGATTTAGTTTTTCCGCTGCTATTTTCTGATAAAGCCTTAACGTTTGAACACGTGGCGGTAGCACGCCAGTAATTCTCTTGAATATTGTTCAGGGTCCTCAGAGGTTTAAAGAGAGAATTATTGGGGTGTTACATACCCCTATTGGGAGGGACCTCATGTGGCACCTAGTGCCATCCGGGGGACCACCCGAGGAGATTATGACTATAGGAGACCGGGGGGATGTGATTGGACTCATGATCCGGGTAACCCTAACCTTTTTCCTTCACCCGAGACCGAGGGGAGGTGGGGACGTTCAGGTCCTCCTATTCTTGATGATTGGACGCATTTCTTTGCGTTAGATTTGCTTAGGAGAGAGAGTAGGACCAAGGGGAAGAGTGCCCAGATTGCTGATGATGTGGTTCGTAGTGTTTTCTATAGCATTGGTGGGGGGAGTTCTAGTTCTACCCCCTACCACAGTGCCGAGTGAGCCTTCTTGGCTACCCTCCCTATGCTTGCTTTATCTTGCTTAGTCTTGCATGCCTTATCGTTAGGTATTAGCTTGGGGGGGGGTAGCTCATTTCTAGCTTAGGGGAATTATTTCTTTGAGGTTGTGCGTCTTATGTTTTCCCCTTAGCTTGTGGTTCATTTGGTTTTGTTTGCTTTTCTTTGCTACTGTCCTTTATCTGCTGCTGCTGCTGTTCCTATGATGTTTATGTGATGATTTCCTGATGATAGTTGTTATGTTGATTAGTTATTCTGATGATGCTCTGATGATTTTCTGCTAATAATTATATTTGCCTACTGCTGTTATGCTATTCTGTCTGTCTCCCTAATTTTTCTGATGTTATGCTGTTATGCTGCTGATTCGCTCTTTTTGTCTTCTGGTTTTGTCTGGAAGTTACTAACAATTTTCTTTGTATGTAGTTTTCATTATTTCTTTTGCTCTCGTCCGGCTCTGATGGTCCTCCTTCTATTTTAGAGATTTATTCGGTGATTATCATTTTCACTCTTATTTCTTCGCTTAGCATGGATTATCCGGTGAGACCTTTCCTTTTGCTTTCTTTTATTTTTCTTGGTTGCTTAGAATAGGATTAGTCTAGGGAAGTTGAATGGTTCGAGGATGTATGTGTTTAACACCTAGCGTGTTTGGGATCTTTTGGTGTTGTTGCCATTAAGATCACTTGTATTCGATTGGGACTTATGTGTTACATGTGCATTCTTGTTCTTTTCTTCATTTCTCGCTTCTCCTATTTCTTTGATTTTCCACCTTGATCTTTTATTTTTCTTTCCTTTATCTTTCTTTTGATTTGTTTATAATTTTGAGGCTTTTCCTTTTCTTTTATTCTCTTTTTATGATTTGGACTTCATATCACTCGACTTTTGCCTTTGAATGATTTACTTCCTAAATATTAGAGGTTTGCACATTTTGAGATTATGTTCGATTGATTTAAGAAATAATCTATGCTAAGGTAGTTGGTTAGAACTAAGAGGATCATGAAACCGGATTCTACTTGATTGTGGCACGTTGGTAGTTGCTCCCTATGGTTGATTTGATGCTAATAGTGAGTTTTTGCTACATCCGTGTGAGATTCTTTGTTTTTCAAGCCTTCGACCTATACTTGCATGAGCGGCATGGTTCCTTGACTTTAGCAAACCTAATCTTGAAACTTGGCTCATAGATCTTGAATCCGAGACCGGACCTTTTAGGGAGGACAAAGGCATATTTTCGGGGTGGTATTTTTCTATTTCTAGGATAGTATTCTTCATGTTTGTTCTATTTGGGTTTACATTTGCCTTATTGCTAAACCATTTGAGCCTTTTCCCTTCTTTTCTAGCCACATACTTAGATTCTGGGGAAATACTAGTTGATCAGCCTGATTGGCAAATAATGTCAATCAGGGGGTAGTATTGTCAATCTGCTATTAAGGATAAGGGTAAATACGTAACATTAGGGAGACGTTAACATTTACTGAAAATTGTTGACTAACGTATTCCATAGTCAAAGCAGTTAAGTTCAGTAAACACCATTAACATCACTTTACCAATTTTGAAGAACCCTTATTTTTCTACTGGAGAAACATCTTCCCTGAGACCAAGAACACGCTAGTTGTAGTTCCCTCCTTGGTACAAAT
Source organism: Chenopodium album (assembly GCF_948465745.1). Lineage (NCBI taxonomy): Eukaryota > Viridiplantae > Streptophyta > Magnoliopsida > Caryophyllales > Amaranthaceae > Chenopodium > Chenopodium album. Next base: position 20,914,683 of record NC_137858.1, on the reverse strand, counting down.
TGATGTCGTTTCAAGCAATTGGGACCTTCTCTGACCCAAATTAGACAATAATTTTGTAATATCTGGCGAATTTTAATTCATACCAGCTACCATATGTGTGAAGAACTCATACCAGGCGACTCGCTGGCGGCGAATTTAATTCATACCATCTTTTACGCTTACTGAATTGGCTTATTAATATCACTGTAAGTTAATTGTTGTTGCATTTTATTTACTACTTTGGCTATTTGTTATTACAATTTGAATTCGACGATCTTCCAACAGATCTGAATGATAGCAATTGGGATGACAATGGCGATCCAAGATAGAGGGTCAAAATTTGAAAAATAATTCTTTTCAGTTTGAGTTTGATGTTAACGACGTTAATTACAACGTTAAAGGTCCCACAATAATGGCAGATATCCGTCCTTAACGACGAACAGTACAAAAGCATATAAAAATATTATGAAGTACGCCGTGGAGCCCACGAAAAGCGCTGATTTACAAAATTTTGTAAATCAGGCTGATTGCATGGGTCTGCCTCCTTAGATTCTTGAACCTTTTGTTTCTTTTTGTTCCATTTTTGGTTTTTGTGAAGCAATTGGTTATCTTTTGGAGTTGTGGTGTATAAGTTGGGTTATGGTTTAAAATGCAAGCAAGTTCGTGTTTTGTATATATTTTGTGAATAATGGCAAGTGAATATATATGAAAGAGCCGTCCACTTCTTAGAAAAAGGCAAGGACAAAGATATTGCAAAGTTCAAAAGCCGTCCAAAGTTTTAAGAGGCAAGGACAAGATTTACAAAAAGTAAAAAAAAAAAAAATAATAATAAAAGTGAAAAAAATGAAAAACCAAAATTATTTTGATGTATTCTTTTCTCCTTCTAAGCATTGAGGACAATGCTTCATTTTAGCTTGGGGAAGAAGCGTTTACGCTTTTGTGTATATGCTTGTGAATGTAGTTTTGAATAAGCTTGGGGGTATAAGGTGTATGTAATTTTGTTTGGTTTGGTGACTACTTGATTGTGATCCTAAGAATTGGCCATTCTTTTGCTTCATTGATTAGGAAAACCACCAATTTCAAATTTTAGCCTACCTACACCCTTTCTCGCCCTTGCATTACAACCTTGGGGAAAGACCTTTTGACCTAAGTGGTTGAGTCATTCATCGGAGGAGAAGAATGTGAGTTTTTGGATAAGGAGAGGGGATGCAAAAGTCAAGATGTCGAGTAGCCTAAATTTTTTTTCCATTTTTCGGTTCCTTTGAGGAAACATTGGGACGCTCACTAGAGGTTGATTTGAAGCTAGTAGGGAGAACGCGGTAAGAATGAACGGGATGAAAGTGGAGTGTGATACTTAGCTCTCTATGCTTAGCATGTTTTATTCTTTTATCAACCTTGGATATCTTGAAATGTGCTCACCTCTATTTATTTTAGAAAGTTTGTCATTCATTTGAAATGTAGTCATGGTGAAAAAGTCCCACTCGTAGAATTTTATATTTTAATTTTCTCTTTTCCTATGTTTTAACTTTGTCTTTTTGATTTGCCTCGTGTTTTCTTTATGAGAGTTATGGGTCAAACTCTTAGGACACCCTTACGAGACCTCACTCGTTCTCATAGGCGACTTTGGGGTTTAAAGGGCTTGTTGTAGCTAAAAACAACCGTGATTCCTACGACAGTGAGTCTAAGTGTACATTCCCATCTTGAGTCTTTCTTTTTCCTTTTCAAATAAGTCTTTCATCCTTATTCTTTCTTGCTTTGTTTTGCTCGAGGACGAGCAAAAGTTTAGCTTGGGAGAATTTGATGAGTGTCATTTATGGCACTCATTTAGTCTCTTTTAGGATGATTTTTCATTCTATTTTATAGCTCTTTTCCTTAGTTTTTCTTAGTTTTGTTCTTTATTTTGTTAGTTTGTGCTTTCCGTAGTTAGTTTCCTTGTTTTGTGCATTTATTTGTTTATTTGTTCTTTTTCCCTTTTATTTGTTTGTTTTCGTTTGTTTTCAGGTTATGATCGTGCTTCCAAGGATCCCCGAGCCTTCCTCCGACATTTCTCATCAAATTTGATGCCTCGTGTTCGCTTTTGGAGCTTCAAGTTTGAAGGAACGAAAGGAGCAAGTCATCAAGAGATCGGTGCACGTATGCGGTGGGGCATCATCTTTGCCACACATCCACTAAAATTTCCATTTCAAGACTGCCTACCTTAGTGTTCATCATCATCACCTAGATGAGCTCACGAGGATGAGCTAGGAAGAAGAAGGGGAAATGTGTCTTGCTGCCATGTGCGGGTGCGCACGTGCAGGGTGCGGCCGCGCACTTGGGTGATGCGGCCGCACCTGCCTGGGTCCCTGCTTCGTACCCTTTTCCCGCGGCCGCTTTTTCCCTTGTGCGACCGCATCTTCCGGGGTTTCTTTTGGACGATTTAACTAACTTCTCTGTAGTTAGTTTTACTATATATAGCTTTTTCTTCTATTTCTAGAGAGAGAATGATTAGAATAGAATCAGAATTAGTTTAGATTGAATTTTAGTTAGAGAGAAAAACTCTTGTTCTTAGATTTTTAGAGAGAGAAACTTTGGGTTTGATGATTGATGATTGAAGATTGCTACATTTGGTTTGAATTTTATCAAAGTTTGTAAGAATTCTTTTCACCCTAATTCAATCTTTTGTTTGATTTCAATTGTTTTGTTGATTGTTCAAGTTTGTTAATAGTTTGATTGATTTAGTTTGATTTCAATTGATGAATATGAATTTGTTGGTTAGATTAGCTTTAATTTTGATGTTCTTAATGGATTGTGAGTAGTTTGATTGCTAGGGTAATGGTGAAGCATGTATGAGTAATGGATTTATGTTAATTTGGGAAAATTGATTAAGTTGATGATGTGATTAAATTGGTTAATCAATTTTGTGCATGTGTGTGTTTGATTTAGGCTTGATCTCCCTAGTTATTCACACTCGATTGCATTGCAAGTTTGCATTGATACGGACAATTGATTTATGGCTTGCATTTACACGATTGAGGTGTCTTGTGATGTTTCCTAGCTAGAGTTTTTCGTAGTTGACACTAGTTAGACCTCTAGGAGAATAGCTTGATATGCTCTATTGGTTGTAAAATTGATCTTCCCTCACATTGCTTGACTTAGTCGATTGACCTCCCAAATTGATTGAATTCGTTATGACTGCATGTGGATCCCGAACACTAGCACCTATACATTTGATTTCATCTAGCTTACTAGTTGTGTTTGACCTAGTATAGAGTTTACACCTTATCATTAGATTTAGGAGTAGCTTAACTATACGCAATAAATAATAGCTCACCATTCCTTTGGGTTCGACCCTTGACTTACTATATACTAGTATAGGGTGGTTAAGCGTTTATAAACTTTGTTTGACCTTGGGTAGTGGTTAGCCCCAACGACCTAGCTTCGACCCTCAATCAATGTCTCCCTGGTTTCCCGATTTTCTTGAATTCTATTTTCGGCTTCTTACAAATACGTTTTTAACTGATTTTTTAAAGAAACTTTTAGAGACATTAATTGTCTCATAATTTTAGCTTAGTTGAGAGTTTTTCTCTCTAGTTTTAGGGTTAATTTAGGAGTAGATTAAGAGAAAGAAAGCTTAGATTTCAATGGAAAATTTAGATTTTGAAGAAGCTATTTGTGGATTCTCTTCTCATCTATTCAAGATATGCTAATTTTCTCTCCTCTTTAATTCTTTAGTTAATTTCATGTTTGTTTTACTTAATTTTGATGTTTGTTTCTTGATTAGTGTAATTGTTCTTCGTATTTTGTTGATTCTTGATTTCTTAGTTGTTTGTTGATTTGATGATGAATTTTGAGTAGCTGTTTGGCTTAACGAGGATTAATCCAGGACCTAGTTTTCCCCTTGTAAAAATGGCGCCGTTGTCGGAGAACAGTGTCTATGCTTGAGTGTTTTTTATTGCTTGAGTCTAGGTCTTGTATATATGTTTCTCTTATTTGATTTTTATTTGTTTTCTTTAAAAAAAATATGGCAGGTACCTCATTTCCTCAATATGATAATGAGCCTATTTGTGAATCTTTCAATAAACTTGAGGGAATTCTTGATTATAATTGTTGTAATCTTTGGGTGGTTTATGAGATTTGTTATTTTGGTTTGAATGAGAAAACTAGGGATATAGTTGAATGCATGCATGATGTTGAGTTTATAGTATTATCAATTGATGAAGTTTGGGATTTTTATGTTTGGTTTGCTTAAGATGTCCATAATAGGGTAATTATGTTTCTAATATAGATGTACAATGCCTTGATTCTTCTAATATTAGCATGAATTCCCATGAATTGTCATATGATCCCATGATTGAACCTAGGATTAATTCTTTCAAATCTTTTTCCCCTATTGCTCATGATGATGAGGTACACGGTCAAGTTGATGCTAATGGTGTGTAAGGCAAACCTGTCGTCAGGCGGTGCATGGGATTTTAACATGTTTTCCACACGGAATCCACTTCTCAGTATAATAAGCTGTAGAATCCGTGTTTAGGGGTAAAATCGTATTTTCAAAAAAACACTTATTTTGTCCTGAGTAAAACTCTAAAACATAATCATCAATCCTAATTCCATTAGGATTTAAGGGAACCTTCTAGACAATTCTAGAAGACTATAATCAATCCTAATAGCTTTAGGAGTGATAATTAATAATAGGCCCTCCTCTTGATCAGCTTAATGTTAGTTATATAAATGTGGATTGAATTATCAAATAAGTTGCTCGTATAATTTTATCAACCGTTTCAATAATATGGTTATGTAAGAACCAAATAGGGCCCAGTTTAGTATTTTGGCCATAACTTCCTCATTATTCATCGGAATTGGGCTTATAATATATCATTGAAAATCTCTTTGCGAGCCCTATATATTTAACTACACCATTAATGGACCCTTGTCGTGGACCAAATTAAACTGGACTGACTATTTTCATAAAATAGAACAGGATTCGAAAATAGAAAGAAAGAATTAAATGAAAACAACCGTAACACTAGACTTTTCACACTTTCACTTCGTTCGATTATCATTCGACGCCAAAGGTATTCATCACTGGGTTTGGTTTTAGGGAGACACAAATGGGTGTCTACAGAAGCCCTGACTTTGACTGAGTTTGGAGAAACTTAAGTTTCGAAAACAAAAGTCAATGTAACGATAGGGACGAAGAATGATTCAGAACGTTCTGCGATCCTAAATCATTCTTGGAACGCTGATACCTGCAAACTAGCGTTAGTTAAACAGATATAAGAGTTAAGAAACACATATCTTGCACCATCGAGCACACGTCTCTAAAATAACTGAATTGTTGCTGCATTTTGTGACGACTTTCACAGTGCCTCGTGAACGCCATCTGAAGGTAACATTGCTCCGCTATCTTCACTTGTTTGTGACAATAACATTATTAAAGGTGACTGTGCCTCGCCCTCTTCAGGGTTGAGGCATTACCTCGCCACGGCTGTGCTTCGCCGCTATAGACAATCTCCTCCATACCTCGGGACATCGTCGAAGGTAACCGTACCTCGTCATCATCTTCAAGTTGTGACAGTACCTCGCCACGGAAGTGCCTTGCCACTATAGACATCCTCTCTGCTTCGGGACATCGTTGAAGACCGCCGCTTGTAGCTATCTTCAATTTCATAGTGATATTTTTCCGAGGAAAATTATCGAAGACCATTGCTTGTCAATCCTCAGTGCTCCGCTTGAATATTTGTTGTTGTGCCAGTACCTCAGTGCATTTATGAACGAGCCGTTACCTTGGCGCTTGTGCTTCTTTGTGAACCATTACTTTAGTGCTTGCGATGAGCCAATACTTAAGCGCTTTAAGCTAAGTGAGACGATCTTTTGTCAAGTCAATCACTTACTGCAATTATAATCAAGCCGACTACTTAATAATGTCAAATTGCTTATAGGGGCTAACTGGCGTACAGAGGAACCCAAACTGCTGCATGAGGTCCGCATAATCATTTATGGGGGCCATATATTTTGTCGCCGCACCAGTGCACGCTGGAATCGTCTGTTGCCTCGCATTTAGCTGATAAGTGACTTTTATGTCACTTTTAGGGGTGTTTTTAAAGTCGATTTCCGGCTTATTTTCCAATAATTTAGCTCCTCTTATCATTTATTTCTACTATTTTCTTATTCTCGTCTTCTGTCTTTTATATGAGTATTTTGGTATTTTTTAGTGTTTTTAGTTTATTTTCATAGTTTTTGTTAATAATTTCTCTTTTCTCTCATTTTCTTATTTATTCTACTTTCGTATTTTATTTCTATCTCTTGTTTTCCCCCTCGTATTTTGTTGTAGGTCGTGTTTGGTGTTCCGGGTTTCAAAGTCATATCTGAATTCAAGGTCCAAGATTCGAGGCACAAAATTTGAGCCAAGCAAGCTGCTGCCCCTTGCTGCTCATTCTGCTGCCCCCTAATCATTAACCACAACACACCTTACCCTTCACCAAAACTTAACCTCCATCTCTAACCTTCGCCTGCTTCCCCACGCAAACACCACCAACAGCAACCACATCACCTCCAACCAGACTCGCTTCCACCTGCGACCACAGCCGCGCCAGCCACCCAGCCTAAACTCCTCACATCCTTCACGCGCAACCCCACAAATACAACCACAACAACACCCCAATTATCCAGTGCTCCCATATTTCACCACAATCGGCCACTAACCCACAGCTACCAAACGGCCACCTGCTCAACCCTTGCAATTAACGCACCACCGCAAACCCAAATCAACCCCATATCTCCTCTCGTTGCCCCTAAATTGCAGCAGCAATTTCCAACCATCGCAACAATCAAAAGCAGCAACAATTGCGCCAAATCAAACCACCAATTCAATCAAGCAACAACCCAAATCAGAGCAAAGGGAAAATCAATCGAGTTCGGGCAAATCAAGAAGAGTTCGGTCGAAGTAAAAGTGCAAAAACAATCAGAATCATTCGAACTTTTCTGATTTTTAGAGGTGTGGTCGAACACACCCATAAGTCTGTTGGGGTTTGGTGAGTCCGACTCACCGTGGAAACGACCCCGACCCAAGGAACCACTCGTAATTAATAAAACCATAAAGCATAAATAAACACAAGAAAAAGGAATAACAAATCATACCCTTGAAGCGAGCTTCGCCTTCTCAAAACGGGCTCTTACTTGAAAGCCTTGAGCACCGCAAATGCCGTGCCTCCAACGGTATCCACCCACAAAGGACGAACACGACTTTTAGGTATGTTACCTTGGAGTTAGCAAGGTCCGACCAAAACCCAAGTGTTAATGGAGTTTAAGAGTTTTTCCCAAAATATGGAATGCTCTTTCTAACTCCCACTCAAACAAAGAATTCTCAAGCCATGCCATGACTATTTATAAGGAAGTATGCTTTGTGAAATGCAATCATCTTTCAATGTAGGACTTTTCCCAAAAAGATCCCACATGGAAAGATTGGTGAATTCAACCCTTAGTCAAATAAACTAAGGAACAAGTAACAAGTGTCACATGGTTAGGAGTGGACCACTTTCTCACTTGGTCCCCAAGGCATTTCACATGCAATGTGAACTAACCATGTGTCACCCAACCATGAGCCCCAAGTTGGGTTCGGTTGAGCCATTTTATTTTGGCCCGTGACCATGACCCTTCACCCCGGGTCCACGGCCCCTTGCCACTTGTGACGCCACCGTGGTGCACCGCCACCATGGCGCGCTGCCACTTGGCGGCTGCCACTTAGCGACTGCCAACGTGGCTGCCATGTGTGCTGCCAAGTGTGCTGCCACATGGCATTTTTCCATGTGTGCTGCCACGTGGCACACTCCTATTGGACACTCTTTCCTTGTTACTTGAAGCATTTTCCCGTCTTGCCAAATAATCCTAAATTTTGGCTCGACATTTGAGATTCTCCGACGATCGGTTTCGACGCTCCAAGCTCGAATTTCCGACGTCTAAATATTTAATACTCGGGCGACGAATTAATTTCTTCCGAATTAATTCGTCGAGTCGGTTCGTATATTTTGCTTGGGTGTGACCCGAAGGGTTCAGTCAAGATTAAGCTGTAATAATAATTATATTAAAATTACTGATCGGAAGCGGCCTCTTCCCAGGCATTCCGATCACTTTACCTTACTGAATATATTTGCTTTCTAATAATTCAGAACCCGCTATCAGAATAATACACTTGTTCGAAGGACATCATTCCTTTCAATCTCCCACTTGTCCTTCCGAACAAGTATGCATTTAATGTATAGCCCCTTTCCTATGTCTCTTCATGAACTGCAGAGTAAGATTACTTGTCATCTCTGTTACGTCCAGAAGTGTTTCTCGAAATCCAAATTCGACTGTCAAGAAGCAGATGATTTTTAAAATCCATCTGAGCACGGCCATGCATTTTCACAATCTCGCTCTTCGAGAGGCCTTGTAAACAACAAGACATGTTCCCTATTATTAATAGGGGGACATTTCCAGTCTTGTAATGTAGCTTCTCTTACTAAGAGGACCTATCCGCCCAATATCTATCGTTATAATCTCCAGTTACGGCAGACGTTTGACGGATACCAAAAACGGACTAGTACTCAAACAAGAGACATCCCACTACTCATAGTCGAGGAAAAGAGTTCCGATAGTAATAATGAGAAAAATACTTATGACGATTTTTAAATCTCTTAAAGTATTCTCATAGGTCGATCCAGTATGGTTCTAAACCAGAACCTGTGTGACTGATTTATATCCTCATAGCACAAGAAACAGTGCTATAAATCATACTACACACTATTCTCTTATGGTCATTAATCGTCTACAAATAAATGACCTTGATTAGGGATAATTTTCGATTAAAATATTCAATGTTCACTTAATAGGTGTTTCTTTATCCAAGCCATTGACTTGATACCCTATTTTGAATATTTATTAAAATCGAATGGACTCATTATTTAATTCTAAACCACAATTAAATAGTTTCGTGGAATTTTTAGAAATATTTTATTCCACTATGAAACTTCACAATGTTTCATCTTATGATAAATGGTTTTTCCCAAATGTTTTAAGAGTAGTACTCTTCATAAAACATTCATAGAAATCACAATCATATTTGATGTGCTTGATTTCTTTCATGCAATTATGAATGTTGTCGTTCACTTATTGCATAGGTTTAGTTATAATTACTTTGCAAACCTTAGCATCTTCATTATCCACCATTTCCATAATAAGATGATAAAATTTTGAGAGTGTTAATGGATTACATGTGATTCAGGATTTATTGTCCAAGCAATGGCTCCCACTCAGTTTCATGATTTGAAACCTTCTACTTGACAAACTACAATCATCAACATTCAACAACGAATTTTTCCATTTAACATCTATCTTATTATTGCCTTTAAGGTAACAATATTCTCAACATATGTTTTAGTAGACTCTCCGATGATGCCTTGCATGGATTTCACTCCAAACGACTCACAATGATTTGGAATACTCTAATCACTTGCGATCATGGAAATTTATCTTAAATTTCCGCAAATTATACATGGATGCATATCCATGTTACCATTCTCAAGCCACGACACTTCTTGCCTCGTGCTAATAAATGGCTTCCTTACTAAGGATCTAACCCTTGTTAAGGTTTGTGCTTGCAACATCAAAATTCAAATTATATTTGTTTCCATGCGTCAAGAACTCATCCAACTACTTATCTAAGTTCTATGGCTGTTCTTGACTATAATCTAATGATCCAATACTTAGATTAATGTCGATTTGTATTATATACGTACTTCACATGCTCTAAGCGTGTAAGTCATCTGACAATTCCATATCATAGCTTTACATGATGGATTTAATTCTAGAATGATTCTCAATTTTATTCCATCCATGTGACATTTAGCTCATACAGTTACACTGAGTCTTGCCAAATTGTTCGCTATATGATATGGTTGAAAGTCTCTTACTAGAGTCTTTCTTATTAAACTTAGTACTTAGCCTAGCTTATACTTAGTTCAATCATTTACTTAGCTTCATACATATGGGTAGAAAGCCTTTTAAAGTCCTTCATGTTTAACATGGTAATTTCTTTTACTCACTTAATCATTTAATTAAGTCTATACCATAGAATTTAATTCCCAACATGTACTAAGTATCGTCTTTAGCTCGGTCTATTGTCAAAAATACTTTCAAATCTAAGCATTTAGCATTTGATAGTTGTTTCACAATAGAGTTCGTAAACTTCTTGTTGTACCATTACTTTTGCTCCCACTAAACTTCTTGTTCATCATAATTTCTATGTCTCTCCATAAGTCAATCCTCTTATTAACTTTATGAGAAAACACGTTCCAATTCCTTCATGCAATGCTTCCTTTAATCCCATGACGGATTCCATGTGCTTGCTTTCAAATCAAGCATTATTTAGATTTTCAAAACCCTTAGACTATTCCATAGTCACTTCCAAAATCCTATTTTGGGTAGGCGGTTTTGGTATATATTTTGCCATATTTCATATGTGCAATTTTGCTAGATCAATCACGAAAAGACTTAAGCATTCCAATTAGTGAATAGGTTTTTATTAAAATCAACTCCTTGAAATTAATTATATCCTTTTCAACCAATCTAGCTATGAATGCATATACATTTCTACATTTGTTAGTTTTCTCCTTGAAAACTTATTTGCAATCGATGGATCATTCATCCTTCATGCAAATTAATCAAGTTTCGAACATGATATTCAAACATGGAGTCTATTTTGGATTTTCATGGCCTCTAACCATCATTCGAAATGTGGATTTGTCGTAGCTATCTTACAAGACATTATTCCTTTGCTTGTAAGTCTTAGGTTTATTTCTAACTTAATAGAAAATTTATAGGATTCAATCCAAGCATTTGGTGAATTCTATACCTATACGGGGTAATTGCATCAAATACTGAGTTTTAAGGCGCTTTCAAAGCCCTTTTATTATGTTGATCTTACTCCAACATTTTTAATGTTTTGTGAGTACTGAATTCTCTTTTAAGGCACTTAAAGTCCTTTTGAGTATTCTTGATCAAGCATTCTCATGAAGTCCTTTAAGGTCTTCCGAGATTCTCAGTTCTAGTTTGTTGCTAAGCTCGATGGTCATCGAGTTCATTTTCCTCCCACTTGTCGTTTTGGAAACATGTTACTTTCCAGAAAGACACTACTTAGAGCAACAAACATTTTTGTTCTCAATTAGGTTGTGGAGGTAATGCTCGTAGTCTCACTTGAATGCTTACAAAGAGACATGTATATTGTCTTTGGGTAAAAGTTTGTTGTGAAACAAACAGTTAGCTCCGACTTGAGCTATCTTAGTCTTTATTGAGCCATTCAGCTCCCACTGAGCCAGTGAACTCCCACTGAGACTAAGAGCCTTAGACAGATAGTTGAAAAGACTTTTAGAAGTTATTTCTATCCATAACTGAATATGGCGTCCTTTTTTAGCTTCGACATATTGTTTAGTGTAACATTAGTCATTTGTGCAACTCTTTAAGAACTTTATAGGAAGGGTTGTGAACCATTATCGTTCGAGTCATTTTCAAATGACACCGAGGTCTCCTTGAAGACACACTATGTTATTTGTGGAGTTATTTATAAAATTTACATTCATAACTTTGAGATGGTCACGCTTGGCTCAAGCAAACATCACTCGATCTAATCTAGATGTTTTGATATCTTGCCAAGTCGATTCTGTACTTCACTAGACTCTTAAGCTACTCAAGTCAAGTTTGTTCACATTTGATGAATATATCCATATCCTTTCAAATTCTTTGTGAAACGTTGAAGTAATTGAATCCTCTTTAGCCTTCGAAGTCAATTGTTTATATCAAGAACAATAGCTCTCTGCTTTGTTGGTTTCAACAAGTAAGACTTGCTTGTCTTAGAACGATTCCAATTCGAGCAACTATCAAGAGCCTATCTAATAGAGCCTTGAGTACGTTCTTGTCGACGTGACATTGCTAGAGATGTTTGGAATGCAATTCAAGCCCATGACTTGAACTTAGTGAGTTATCATGTTAGGGAAATGTTTGTTTATAATCAACCATTCTTGACTCAATGCTTGGATAACCATTCCATTCAACTAAATCTCGCAACTATTGCGCATTACTTTGAATGTGACTCTTTCCATGTGTAAACGGATCAATTGCTGATTATGTAACATAATAACCATTACTTGTTCCAGCCTTTGGCTTAAAAGGTCTTTAAACAAAACATACGACCTTACAACTGATGTAGCTCTTCTTGCTTCATTTTAAGCTTGTAAGTCGATAACTTAGCTTAACTTCAATAGTTTGAGGTCACTATCATAGTGGAACACTCAAGAAGTATCTGATACTTGTGAAGATAATGAATTGCTAAGTTAACTACAATAACATGAACTCATGAGTTGAAATGCAATCTAATTCCTCTTCTTAGTTCTTTCTTTCCTATATTTCTTATCATACAGTATCTCATAATCTTACTTTAATAATCATTTCTTTAAGTACCTTGACTCTTATACTTTGTTAGGCATAATCAAGCACCTAGTGCGCCGTAAAACAAAGTTCCATCTTTTCCATTAATTCTTACTCGAATTACTACATCAATGAGTCCTACTCAATTATGTATGATGCGAAAAGATACGTTGGTTGTCAAACATTGACAATCTTAAGTTTTCAACTAAATACCTCATGTTTTATCAAAACTACCCAGTATTTTGAATACATGATGTCCAACCTTCCTTTCGGACTTAGTTATAAAAGTCATTTTTATGAAAATTGTATTTTAGAAATGCTTTTCCTTTCTTTGAGAACTATTCTCAAGGATTTCCTTTACCAATCATGGAAACAATACTCTTTGATTTAGAGTACTATAAATATAAGTGCAAAGTATGACCATTTATCAAGAACATAATAAGTTTGAAATTTAAAAGCATTCATGCAAATTTTCAATACTTATTTAACGTCTTATTTACACGTAAAATTGTCCTTATTTTGTGAAAATAAGGCGACTCCAAGATCCGAAGAAACAAAGAGTGGTTAAGCATGCTTTGGCTTGTCTTAACATTCAATCTTCTAGGGTAAGAATTGCCTTGCTAATGGCTCTAAGCCACTCTTGGTTAGACAACCGTCGCATCTAATGCATCTTTGACGATGTATCTCTTTTGCCACGCTATGTGAGGACTCCTCACTCATACCGATGAGTTAAACCAAAACCAACATGCACACCCGGTGTGCCTTATGAGCCTTGGAGAACTGATGGCACCTCGCTTTGGCGTAGCCTCCCATCACCCTCGTTCGGTTGGTAAGTGTTGTTTTGGAAAGGCAAGTTTGACTCAATATTATTAAGGACCTAGGATTTCTATGTTGGTTGATTTAAGTGAACTTAACTAATCATCGTAACATAAAGAAAACCTAAACATGCATCTAACGAATAATTCACATGTATATAAGCACAAAATATAAAGCGAAAATATAGATGCATATTGGAAACTAGCATGACCCCTTGAATTCTTCAAGTCTTCAAAAGGTCTTCATTTGCAATTCAAGGCTTTGTCTTCCAAGATACGCCGTCTTCAAGACTTAACCAAACTATGCAAAAACTAGTGTCTACGACTAGGAATAATCTAAAGATTAAGGTACAAAAATACTTAACGGTGCGTAGACCGTATTTAGATTTACAAAAATAAATAACGGCCAGTAGTCCGTATTTTCTATCCTAATCGGGTCCCACTAGTTGGCATTTCATAAAACCTGTGAGAGAGAATATACATTCCATTCATCCATTCACTATTTGTGAATGGCCGATGCAATTTACAATATCAAACAAGTAAAATGCAATTTAAACAACGCGCGCACTGGTAACTTATCTAGGTGGTTAATCCGATTAACACACCCAATTAAAACTAGTCAAAGTTGTTTAACCGATTATGTAATTGACGTCATTAATAATTGAAGCTCCCACTAAATTCCGCATTTCCCTTAATTAATCCAATTAATTAAGTCGGTAGCACCCAAACTTGTCAAAATAAAATTTTGCCAATGCCGCTCAAAACCGAGGCGTAGCCTCCCAAAATTTTAATTAAAATAAACAAAATTAATTAAAATAAATAAAACGGCAAAATAAGCAATATTAAGCCAACCGCATTTCAAGTGGCTTTCGCTTTAAGCGTTTTGCCAAGAAAACTCGAATAATCGCGGCTCGTGCAAACCAAGCATACTACGGCTATTCACCTCACCGCACCAAGGACATACACACACAAAAAGCTCCGCAGACACGGCCCGCGGCAAGCAGCCATGAGCTGCTGCCACTGCCGCAAGCAAGCGCACGCACAGCCATGGCTGCTGCTGCGTGGCTGCAGTGGGCGTGTGTTGTTGCCGTGCGTATGGCCGCACGCAAGCCGCGTATGCCACCTTGGCAGCCACATGCGGGCTGATATGCAGCCCGGCTAGCCAAGGGTGGTTTTTGCCTCGTTTTGCGTGCCAAGGCCTCGGGATTTTGATCCCATTTTGCGAGACATAATTAATTAATTCTAAATTAATTTTAGAACTAACTTAATGAGAAAAAAAGAAAAAAAAATTAAAACAAGTCCAACTTAATAAAATTTTAAAGTGCAAATAACCAAAATAATTCCAAGAACCATTCTTCATTAAATTAGTTTAGCTTGGTGCAATAACAAAGTTGAGGCAATTTCTCACTTATAATTTAATCAATTTAAATTAAACTTGAGAATTTGACAAAGTAAGGGGAAGTTGGAAAAATATGAACTTTAATTTTCAAATGAAAATTCCAACATCTAAATTTTGTGAATCCTTGAAAATTATATCTTCCAACGTGAAGATAACCAAATTTCTATCACAAAAATTGAAACTTTATGTTTCCAATCAAATAAAAATGATTAAAACAACAAAGTTTAACACAAAATAACATGGAATATAGTGGTTTTTGAAGTTTTAATCACTTATCACAAATAAAGATTGAATCTTTAACAATTAAGAAGCCTCAAAACAAAAATTTTCACACTAAAAAGTAATTAGTTTGCAATTATGTGAAAAAAAATCAACCTTTAAGTATCAAATGCTACCAAGTAAGTGTGCTTTAAGGGGACTAAAAAATGCAGAAAATAATGCGAACAATCAACCACATAATAACAAGTTATGCCATTAATTTTAAGGTTAGAAAAAACTTAAAATTTTTCGTCAAAAACGAAAATTCCCTCGAAAAAGGCATTTCTAGTCAGAATTTGGCTAAAATCACAGCCCCATAAGATAAAAACCTTTCCAGAACACCTTTTCCACCCAAAATTCACTAGTTTTTGGCGAAAATCTGGATTCTGGGCCAAATTCGACATTAAAAACGGGATTAAAATTAATAAAACCGAGCTACTAATCTAATTAGTAACTTAAACCAGAAAAATGAGCCAAAATAAACCTTGAAAAACATGATTAAAAAAATAAACGAGCGGGGCTCCGATACCGCTGTTGGGGTTTGGTGAGTCCGACTCACCGTGGAAACGACCCCGACCCAAGGAACCACTCGTAATTAATAAAACCATAAAGCATAAAATAAACACAAGAAAAAGGAATAACAAATCATACCCTTGAAGCGAGCTTCGCCCTCTCAAAACGGGCTCTTACTTGAAAGCCTTGAGCACCGCAAATGTCGTGCCTCCAACGGTATCCACCCACAAAGGACGAACACGACTTTTAGGTCTGTTACCTTGGAGTTAGCAAGGTCCGACCAAAACCCAAGTGTTAATGGAGTTTAAGAGTTTTTCCCAAAATATGGAATGCTCTTTCTAACTCCCACTCAAACAAAGAATTCTCAAGCCATGCCATGACTATTTATAAGGAAGTATGCTTTGTGAATTCCACTCATCTTTCAATGTGGGACTTTTCACAAAAAGATCCCACATGGAAAGATTGGTGAATTCAACCCTTAGTTAAATAAACCAAGGAACAAGTAACAAGTGTCACATGGTTAGGAGTGGACCACTTTCTCACTTGGTCCCCAAGGCATTCCACATGCAATGTGAACTAACCATGTGTCACCCAACCTTGAGCCCCAAGTTGGGTTCGGTTGGGCCATTTTATTTAGGCCCGTAACCATGACCCTTCACCCCGGGTCCACAGCCCCTTGCCACTTGTGACGCCACCATGGTGAACTGCCACCATGGCGCGCTGCCATGAGGCACGCTGCCACTTGATGGCTGCCACTAGGTGGCTGCCAACGTGGCGACTGCCATGCGTGCTGCCACGTGGCACACTCCTATTGGGCACGCTTTCCTTGTTACTTGAAGCATTTTCCCGTCTTGCCAAATCCTAAATTTTGGCTCGACATTTGAGATTCTCCGACAATCGGTTTCGACGCTCCAAGTTCGAATTTTCGACGTCTTAATATTTTAATACTCGGGCTTCCGAATTAATTCTTCGAGTCGGTTCGTATATTTTTCTTGGGTGTGACCCGAAGGGTTCAGTCAAGATTAAGCTGTAATATTAATTATATTAATATTACTGATCGGAAGCGGCCTCCACCCAGGCATTCCGATCACTTTACCTTACTGAATATATTAGCTTTCTAATAATTCTAAACCCGCTATCAGAATAATACACTTATTCGAAAGACAACATTCCTTTCAAAGTCGACTTTCTCACACTTTGCTAGGCATTTTCCAAGATTCTCAAGGCAATCCTCAAACAAAACTCCTCCCACGGAAATGTTGGGGTTTGGTGAGTTCGACTCACCGCGGAAACAACCCCGACCCAAGGAACCACTCGTAATTAATAAAACCATAAAGCATAAATAAATAATCACAAGAAAAGGAAGAACGAATCATCCCCTTGAAGCGAGCTTCGCCCTCACAAAACGGGCTCTTACTTGAAAGCCTTGATCACCGCAAATGTCGTGCCTCCAACGGTATCCACCCACAAAGGACGAACACGACTTTTTAGGTCCGCTACCTTGGAGTTAGCAAGGTCCGACCAAAACCCAAGTGTTAATGGAGTTTAAGAGTTTTCCTAGAAATATGGAATGCTCTTTCTAACTCCCACTCAAGCACTTTACTCCAAATCCCAAGGTTGGTATTTATAGAGGAAAGTGTGACTGGGAATTTCTATCCCATCAATGTGGGATCATGAAATTCCACAAATAAATTTAAAGCTAAATTAAATTAAAATTGCAAACTAATAATAGATCTACAAGTGGCATTACCATATGAAATGGGTTGGTGAGGACCACATGGAGAGTAGGGGAACATACTTGCTCCCCACTCAATACTCTCCTTGTGTCACATGTCCTCACCCACTTGATCCTATATTCCCCAAGCTTCCCATAGTGACCGGCCCTATGGCCCAAGCCACGAGCCCAGCCCGCACCCAGCCCCGCACCAAGTTGCGGGCTGCTGCTGTGCGCGCAAGCCACACACTTGGTGCGGGCTTGCGGCTGCTAGTGCTGTTGTGCTAGCACACCTAGCTGCGGCAGCGAGCTGCTACACGCACCACGTGCTACGGCTGCTAGCTGCTACTGTGCGTGGCTGCTAGCACGGTGTGCTAGCACACACCTAGCCAGCCATGCTAGACTCGGCTTGGTGCTTGCTAGCCACCTATGCTCGGATATTTTTGCCTAGCATTCAGATGCTCAGGGCACTCCGATGCTAGGGGTATTTTGGGAATATGGTCTAATAATTATTATTTTGCGCTTCTCGTCTTTTTATTAATTTTGACTTGAGTTCCGATGGTCGGTCTCGACGCTCCAAGCTCGAATTACCGACGTCTAAATATTTAACACCCGGGCGACGAATTAATTTCTTCTGAATTAATTCGTCGAGTCGGTTCGTATATTTTGCTTGGGTGTGACCCGAAGGGTTCAGTCAAGATTAAGCTGTAATATTAATTATAATAATATTAGTGATCGGAAGCGGCCTCTACCCAGGCATTCCGATCACTTGACCTTGCTGAATATATTAGCTTTCTAATAATTCTGAACCCGATATCAGAATAATACACTTGTTCGAAGGACACCATTCCTTTCAATCTCCCACTTGTCCTTCCGGACAAGTGTGCATTTAGTGTATAGCCCCTTTCCTATGTCTCTTCATGAACTACAGAGTAAGATTACTCGTCATCTCTATTATGTCCAGAAGTGTCTCTCGAAATCCGAGTTTGACTGTCAATAAGCAGATGATTTCTAAAATCCATCTTAGCACGTCCATGCATTTTCACAGTCTCGCTCTTCGAGAGGCCTTGTAAACAACAAGACATGTTCCCTATTGTTAGTAGGGGAACATTTCCAGTCTTGTAATGTAGCTTCTCTTACTAATAGGACCTACCACCTGATATCTGTCTTTATAATCCAAAGTTACGACAGACGTTTGGCGGATACCAAAGCGGACCAGTACTCAAACAAGAGATCTCCCACTACTCATGGTCAACGGAAAAGAGTTCCGATAGTAATAATGAGAAAAATACTTATGACAATTTTTAAATCTCTTAAAGTATTCTCATTGGTCGATCCAGTATGGTTCTAAACCAATACCTGTGCAAATGATTTATATCCTCATAGCACAAGAAACGGTGCTATAAATCATACTATACACTAATCTCTAATGGTCATTAATCGTCCACAAAAATATGACCTTGATTAGGGATAATTTTCGATTAAAATATTCAATGTTCACTTAATAGGTGTTTCTTTATCCAAGCCATTGACTTGATACCCTATCTTGAATATTTATTAAAATCAAATGGACTCATTATTTAATTCTAAACCACAATTAAATAGAGACGGAGTGATTTAAATTGCATGAATAATTTTAATTACTCCAAAAAATGACTGGTTCATCATAGTGCTTTATATCAACATTGTCCAGAATTTAATTAAAACACTATAATATGGAAATCAAAGCCAGTTCACGACATGCTTGATTCCCATTGCCTCAATGTGTTTGTTTGCTTCACATGAGACAAAGGTTTAGTAAGTGGATCGGCTACATTGTCATCCGTTCCCACTTTGCAAATTCTAATTTCACCCTCTGACTTCCATTCTCGAATCATGTGAAATCGCCTCTGGACATGTTTGACCTTCTGATGTTCTCATGGCTCACTAGCCTGAGCAATAGCTCCATTGTTGTCACAATAGAGGTCTATTGGACCCTTGATGGAGGGTACAACACCAAGTTCATCAATGAACTTGCGAATCCAAACTGCCTCCTTGGCTGCCTCAAATGCTGCCAAGTACTCGGCTTCAGTTGTAAAATCAGCGGTTGTGCTTTGCTTTGCACTCTTCCAACTAAACGCTCCTCCATTGAGACAGAATATGTATCCGGATTGTGACTTGAAGTCGTCTCTGTCTGTCTGGAAGCTTGCGTCGGTATATCCCTCAACAACCAATTCATCTTTACCGCCAAAGACTAGGAATTTATCCTTGTTCCTTTTCAGGTACTTCAGAATATTCTTGGCCACAGTCCAATGCGACTCTCTTGGGTTTGATTGGTATCGGCTCGTAGCACTCAAGGCATACGATACATCCAGCCTAGTACATATCATGGCATACATGATCGATCCAATAAGCGAAGCATATGGAATACGACTCATCCTTTCTCGCTCATCAGGTGTCTTTGGACATTGCTTCTTGCTTAAGGTTATACCATGTGACATAGGTAGGTGCCCTATCTTGGCTCCTTCCATTTGGAATCGAGCTAGTACCTTATCGATGTAAGTACTTTGACTCATTCCTATCATCCTTTTTGATCTATCCCTATAGATCTTGATGCCTAGTATGTACTGAGCCTCTCCCAAGTCTTTCATTGAAAAACATTTCCCGAGCCAAGCCTTTACAGACTCTAACAAAGGAATGCTATTTCCAATGAGCAAAATGTGATCGACATATAAGACTAGGAAGGCGATGTCACTCCCACTGACTTTCTTGTAAACACAAGATTCATCTGGATTCTTGATAAAACCAAACTTACTGATGGCTTCATCAAATCGCAGATTCTAACTTCTGCTTGCTTGCTTTAATCCATAAATGGACTTCTTAAGCTTGCATACCTTCTTAGGATTGTTCTGGTCAACAAAACCTTCAGGCTGTGTCATATACACAGTTTCTTCCAAAATTCCATTGAGGAAGGCGATTTTGACGTCCATCGGCCATATTTCATAATTGTAATATGCATCAATTGCTAGAAGAATTCGAACGGACTTAAGCATAGCTACTGGAGAAAAGGTTTCATCATAATCAACGCCGTGAATTTGCCTGTAACCTTTTGCTACCAGCCTTGCTTTGTAATTGAATACATTTCCATCTTTGTCGGTTTTCATCTTGAAAATCCATTTACATTCGATAGGTGTGTAACCTACGAGTAAATCAACCAAGTATCATACTTGATTTTCAAACATGGAGTCCATTTCGGATTTTATGGCCTCTTGCCATTTTGCAGAGTCCAGGCTCGTCATAGCTTGCTTGTAGGTTGCCGGCTCATCTCCATCCACTACTAGGATGTCCTGATCTTCGGTTAATACAACACCGAGATATCTGTCAGGTTGAGATCTTGGCCGAGTTGACCTACATAGGGTAATGGACTGAGCATTTGCATTGTCGGTTTGACTTTGCATATTTTGACTCTGACCAATGTCAACAGATGCTTTGTGAGCACTTTGATTGTCAACTTGTCCTTGTTGCTCGTCCTCTCGAACTTTGTCGAGTTCGATTTTCCTCCCACTTGGCATTTTGGAGAGATGCTCCTTCTCCTAAAAGACACCATCACGAGCAACAAACACTTTGTTCTCGGATTTGTTGTAGAAGTAATACCCTTTGGTTTCTTTTAGATAACCCACAAAGTAAACCTTTTCAGATTTCGGATGAAGTTTGTCAGAAATGAGTTTCTTGACATATGCTTCGCATCTCCAAATCTTGAGAAAAGACAACCTTGGCCGTTTATTTGTCCATAAGTCATATGGAGTCTTTTCCACTGCTTTTGACGGAGCACGATTCAGTGTAAGTGCCGTAGTTAAAAGTGCATCTCCCCAGAAAGAGATTAGAAGTTCACTAAGACCCATAGTCGATCGGACCATGTCTAATAGGGTTCGATTCCTCCTTTCAGATACTCCATTCCATTGAGGAGTTCCCGGAGGTGTCAACTCTGAAAGTATTCCATGTTCTTTCAGATGGTCATCGAATTCTTGGCTCAAATATTCGCCACCTCGATCCGATCGAAGCGCTTTGATTTTCTTGCCGAGTTGGTTTTCAACTTCGTTCTGAAATTCTTTGAATTTATCAAACGATTCAGATTTGTCCGACATTAGATAGACATAACCATATCTACTATAGTCGTCCGTGAAGGTTATGAAATACCGATAACCACTCCTTGCGGGTGTACTCATTGGCCCACATACATCGGTGTGTATTAGTTCCAACAAGTCACTGGCGCTTTCTCCCAACTTGGAGAATGGTTGCTTTATCATCTTGCCTAATAAAAATCCTTCGCAATTCTCAAAGGATTCTAAATCAAATGAGTCAAGAATTCCTTCTTGAAGAAGCTTCTTGATGCGTTTGATGTTAATGTGGCCAAGACGACAATGCCACAAGTAAGTTTGACTAGACGGTGTAGTCTTAGCTTTCTTTGCATTGGTATCAAACATTATGTCTAAATACACGTGAATGTGTCATTCCATAAATATGTTCAAGACATCAAAACAAAAGTCTTGGTTGATGAAAACGACGTCCAAAGTCGGAAATACATCAAAAGTATGGTGCATAAAACTAAACAAGTTCTACTTCTTTAGACAAAACATGAGATTACATGTTTTTCTTTGATAGATCACTTTCATCCTACTTGTGAACTTGTTTCCACTTGAAAAAAAACACCGCTCACTTGGTTCCTGAAAAAGGAGTGTATTGCGAGTCAATTTTCCGGTATCTAATACCTTTTAAAATTGCTTATATTCAAGTGTATAAGATGATACCTGAGGTTGAGGTTACTTTTCCTTTCGCCTCATCATCCAGATACATGCCGCATTCTCTTTTGTAGTGTCCGGGGTTACCACAATAGAAGCAGCGCATCTTCCTCTTGTCTTTGAACTCCTTCTTCCTTGGTCTAAGGGTATAGTTAGCCTTCTTGCAAGAATAGGTCTTTTGGAGCTCTTGGATGACTTCCCTTAAGGATAGTGTATCCCTATTGGCGGTGAGACGCATTTTAAGCCCCACATATCCCGAGTGAAGAGAGCTAAGAAGCATGTGAGCCGCTTGCTCGTCTTCCACTGGTTTGCCAATTAGCTCCAGATGGTTGAATAGCCTTGTCATGTTAATTACATGAGCTTGAAGTGGCATTCCGGGCCTAAGTCTCGCATTGTAGACTTTTCCCCACACCTCTTGTCTTTCTTTCGAGAGACAACCTTCTTGCGGTGGCTTGATCCTCATTTTGGAGAGTGACCTAGTCACATCCTCCACATGACCATCATAATTGCCCCTAGCACTTTTGGTGACCCTCAAATTGACTACATCCTCAAGAGCTTTGAGCATCATGTCCGGAAAATAGCTGGAGAAAACCTCCTTCCATTGAACCGGGATGGAGTTTGCCATGAGTTTCAAAACTCTCTTGCAATCCATACTCCATTCTTCATGAGCTTCATCACTCATGATCCCTTTCGAGTAGAAACTGGGGATCAAAGTGTCCAAGATATGCTCTAGGTAGCAATTTCTGAGTGTCTTTCGAAGTTCATCTTCCCATTCCTTAAAGTTCACCAAATTAAGCAAAAATGGTAACTTTTCGGGAAGTTCCGGGTACATAAGGTCGTTGTCATTAGTTGAAGACATGATTCTACAATTGAAAGAATTTTAATGAAAAACCATTCAAAATTACTTAAATAAGATTGAATTTTATTCATGCAAATTTTCAATGCTTATTTAACGTCTTATTTACAAGTAAATTGTCCCTATTTTGTGAAAATAAGGCGATTCCAGGATCCGAAGAAACAAAGAGTGGTTAAGCATTCTTTGGCTTGTCTTAAACACTCAGTCTTCTAGGGTAAGCATTGCCTTGCTAATGGCTCTAAGCCACTCTTGGTTAGACCATCGTCGCATCTAATGCATCTTTGACGATGTATCTCTTTTGCCACGGTATGTGAGGACTCCTCACTCATACCGATGAGTTAAACCAAAACCAACGTGCACACCCGGTGTGCCTTATGAGCCTTGGAGAAGAGATGGCACCTCGCTTTGGCGTAGCCTACCATCACCCTCGTCCGGTTAGTAAGTGTTGTTTTGGAAAGGCAAGTTTGACTCAATATTATTAGGGACCTAGGAATTCTATGTTGGTTGATTTAAGTGAACTTGACTAATTATCGCAACATAAAGAAAACCTAAACATGCATCCAACGAATACTTCACATATATGTAAGCATAAAATATAAAGCGAAATTATAGATGCATATTGGCAACTAGCATGACCCCTTGAATTCTTCAAATCTTCAAAAGGTCTTCACTTGCAATTCAAGGCTTTGTCTTCCAAGATACGCCGTCTTCAAGACTTAACCAAACTATGCAAATACTAGTGTCTACGACTAAGAATAATATAAATATTAAGGTACAAAAATACTTAACGGTGCGTAGACCGTATTTAGATTTACAAAAATACATAACGGCACGTAGTCCGTATTTTCTATCCTAGTCGGGACCCACTAGTTGCCATTTCATAAAACCTGTGAGAGAGAATATACATTCCATTCATGCATTTACTATTTGTGAATGGCCTATGCAATTTACAAAATCAAACAAGTAAAATGCATTTAAACAACGCACGCACTAGTAACTAATCTAGGTGGTTAATCCGATTGACACGCCTAATTAAAGCTAGTCAAAGTTGTTTAACCGATTATGTAATTGACGTCTTTAATAATTGAAGCTCCCACTAAATTCCGCATTTCCCTTAATTAATCCAATTAATTAAGTCGGTAGCACCCAAACTTGTCAAAATAAAATTTTGCCAATGCCACTCAAAAACCGAGGCCTAGCCTCCCAAAATTTTAATTAAAATAAACAAAATTAATTAAAATAAATAAAACGGCAAAATAAGCAACATTAAGCCAACCGCATTTCAAGTGGCTTTCGCTTTAAGCGTTTTGCCAAGGAAACTCGAATAATTGCGGCTCATGCAAACTAAGCATATTATGGCTAGTCACCTCACTGCACCAAGCATATGCACACACCCAAAAATCCGCACACACGGCCCGCGGCAAGTAACCATAGGCTGCTGCCACTGCTGCACGCACATGGCTGCTGCAGCCGTGTGCTGCGACTGCGCATGTGGCCGCAAGCAAGGCGGGGCAGCCACATCCGGGCTGCATAGCAGCCGGCTCGCCAAGGTGGTTCTTTGCCTCGTTTTGCGTGCCATGGCCTCGCGATTTGATCCCTTTTCGCGAGACAAAATTAATTAATTCCAAGAACCATTCTTAATTAAATTGGTTTAGCTTGGTGCAATAACAAAGTTGAGGCAATTTCTCACTTTTAATTTAATCAATTTAAATTAAACTTGAGAATTTGACAAAGTAAGGGGAAGTTGGAAAAATATGAACTTTAATGTTCAAATGAAAAATTCCAACATCTAAATTTTGTGAATCCTTGAAAATTATATCTTCCAACATGAAGATAACCAAATTTCTATCACAAAAATTGAAACTTTAAGTTTCCAATCAACTCAAAATGATTAAAACAACAAAGTTTAACACAAAATAATATGGAATTTAGTGGTTTTTAAAGTTTCAATCACTTATCACAAATAAAGATTGAATCTTTAACACTTAGGAAGCCTCAAAACAAAAATTTTAACACTAAAAAGCAATTAGTTTGCAATTATGTGAAAATAAATCAACCTTTAAGCATCAAATACTACCAAGTATGTGTGCTTTAAGGGGACTTAAAAATGCAGAAAATAATGCAAATAATCAACCACATAATCAACCACATAATCAACAAGTTATGCCATTAATTTTAAGGTTAGAAAAGACTTAAAAATTTTCGTCAAAAACGAAAAATCCCTTAAAAAAGGCATTTTTGGTTTGAATTTGGCTAAAATCACAGCCCTATGGGATAAAAACGTTTCCAGAACACGTTTTCCACCCAAAATTCACTAGTCTTAGGCGAAAATATGGGTTCTGGGCCAAATTCGACATTAAAAAAACGGGATTAAAATAAATAAAACCGAGCTTCTAATCTAGTTAGCAACTTAAACCAGAAAAATAAGCCAAAATAAACCTTGAAAAACATGATTATAAAAGTAAACGAGCGGGGCTCTGATACCACTGTTGGGGTTTGGTGAGTCAGACTCAGCGTGGAAACAACCCCGACCCAAGGAACCACTCGTAATTAATAAAACCATAAAGCATAAATAAATAATCACAAGAAAAGGAAGAACGAATCATCCCCTTGAAGCAAGCTTCGCCCTCACAAAACGGGCTCTTAGTTGAAAGCCTTAAGCACCGCAAATGCCGTGCCTCCAACGGTATCCACCCACAAAGGACGAACACGACTTTTTAGGTCCGCTACCTTGGATTTAGCAAGGTCCGACCAAAACCCAAGTGTTAATGGAGTTTAAGAGTTTTCCCAGAAATATGAAATGCTCTTTCTAACTCCCACTCAAGCACTTTACTCCAAATCCCAAGGTTGGTATTTATAGAGGAAAGTGTGAGTGGGAATTTCTATCCAATCAATGTGGGATCATGAAATTCCACAAATTAATTTAAAGCTAAATTAAATTAAAATTGCAAACTAATAATAAATCTACAAGTGGCATTACCATGTGAAATGGGTTGGTAAGGAGCACATGGATAGTAGGGGACAATACTTGCTCCCCACTTAATACTCTCCTTGTGCCACATGTCCTCACCCACTTGCTCCCATATTCCCCAAGCTTCTCATAGTGACCGGGCCTATGGCCCAAGCCACGAGCCTAGCCAGCACCCAGCCCTGCACCAAGTTGCGGGCTGCTACTGTGCGCGCAAGCCACGCACTTAGTGCAGGCTTGCTGCTGCTGTGCTAGCACGCCTAGCTGCGGCAGCTAGCTGCTGCACGCACCATGTGCTGCGGCTGCTAGCTGCTGCTGTGCGTGGCTGCTAGCACGCACCTAGCCAGCCATGCTAGACTCAGCTTGGTGCTTGCTAGCCACCTATGCTAGGATATTTTTGCCCCTAGCATTCGGATGCTCGTGGCACTCCGATGCTATGGGTATTTTGGGAATATGGTCGATTTATTATTATTTTTCCCGTCTCGTCTTTTTATTATTTTTGACTCGACTTCCGACGATCGGTTTTGACGCTCCAAGCTCGAATTACCGACGTCTAAATATTTAACACTTGGGCGACGAATTAATTTCTTCCGAATTAATTCATCGAGTCGGTTCGTATATTTTGCTTAGGTGTGACGCGAAGGGTTAAGTCAAGATTAAACTGTAAAATTAATTATAATAATATTACTGATCGGAAGCGGCCTCCACCCAGGCATTCCGATCACTTGACCTTGCTGAATATATTAGCTTTCTAATAATTCTGAACCCGCTATCAGAATAATACACTTTTTCAAAGGACACCGTTCCTTTCAGGAAAAATCGTCTAAAAAACCTCCATTTCTTCCTCCAACATGTCCTAAAAAATGCTCATCATGCACCTTTTAAAAGTCGCAGGAGCATTATACAAACCAAAACGCATTCTTCTATATGCAAAGGTACCATAGGGGCACATGAAGGTTATCTTTTCTTGATCATCGTGATGGATAGGAATTTGGAAGAATCCCGAATACCCATCAAGGAAACAATAGAACTTGTGCCTTGTTAGTCTTTCAAGCATTTGATCAATCAATGGGAAGGGAAAGTGATCCTTCTTGGTTGATGTATTTAGACGCCTATAGTCTATACACATTCGGCAACCGGTAACCGTTCTAGTCAAAATGAGCTCACCTTTCTCATTCTTGACTATGGTCATACCCTCCTTCTTTGGAACGACACGAACGGGAGAGACCTACCTACAGCTTGAGATGGGGAATATGATCCCCGCATCCAAAAGCTTAGTGATCTCTTTCTTTACTACTTCCCCCATTTAGGGATGTAGCTTACGTTGTCGTTCAATAGAGGGAAGGGTGCCTTCCTCAAGCGTTATATGATGTGTGCACAAAACGGGGCTTATACCCTTGATATCATCAATGGTATAGCCCAAAGCACCTTGGTGCTTTCTTAACACATCACATAGCGCTTGAGCTTGGCTCTTACTCAAGGATGCAATAACAATGACGGGATAAGTAGAATTTTGGGCCTAAGAATTCATACCTAAGGTGTGATGGTAGAGGTTTGAGCTCTACCATAGAAACACCTTTACCTTCTTTGGTAGAGGCCACATGCAAAGCATCTTGACTTGATATCCCCATATAAATTTGCTCATCACTCCCTTCATTACTTCCATCAAGCAAGTCCTCATACAATTGCACTTCCTTGTTTGGGATACCTATCTTTTCTTTGTTCAACAAAACACACTCAAGAGGATCATTAGATGTGAGCAAGTGCTAATGCATGGATTGCACAATATTATTAAGAACTTCAACTCTCATACAATTTTCAAAAGAAGAAGAGAGATATTTCATGTCTTCATTCAAATCAAACTCAATTACCTCCTCTCCTATCTTAAGAGATATCTTAGCACTTTTGACATCAATCATAGCCCCCGATGTAGCAAGAAATGGCCTACCTAAGATGATAGGGATAGTAGCATCTTCATCCATATCCAACACTAAAAAATCAACCGGAAAGATGAATTTCCCAACCCTCAAGGGAACATCTTCTACCTTACCCTTTGGGATCTTAATTGACCTTTCAGCTAATTGCAATGTGATCTTGGAAGGTAAATATTTCCCTAGCTCTAGTCTTTGATAGACCGAATATGGAATAAGGCTAACACTAGCTCCTAAGTCACATAAGGCATTCTCACTTTGAGTCTTATTAATAGCACAAGGGATGGAGAAATTTCCGGGATCCATCAACTTAGGTTGCATCTTATTCATTATGATTGCACTATAATTCTCAGTTAGGCTAACCGTTTTTGTCATGTGACATGTCCTCTTTCCACTCAAAATCTCTTTAAGGAACTTAGCATAGTTTGGCATTTGTTCTACAACATCGGTGAAAGGAAGAGTTAGATGAAGTTGCTTAAGCATCTCTATGAATTTCCCAAATTGCTCATCCAATTTGTGCCTATTGTACTTTTGGGGATAAGGGAGCTTGGGTTTGTAAAGCTTTTTCTCTTTCTCTTTCACTCTTATTAGTTCCTCATCAACTTTCTCACTTAAAGGACTCTCATCTCCCTCAATCTCAATTGAACTCTTGCTAGTGCTCTCTCTAGCATCACTCTTCTTAGGTACTCCACTCTTAAGGACCCTACCACTCCTAGTAACAATGGCATCCATAGGGTTCTTAGAATCTAAGCTTGGTGAAGTCAAAGAAGAGGAATTAGTAAATTCCTTAAACACATTAGCTAAATGAGAAAGTTGGTTTCCTAACTCTTTATTATAAGTCAACATGTCATTGAACTTCTCATCAATCACGGGCATGTAGGTTTCTAGCATTTTGGCTTGTTTCTCAATAATCCCTTCCAAGAAATTCCTAGAAGAAAATGGTTGATCATAGGAATCCTCACTCGAGCCTTGAGTATTTGGAACGAAACCAAGTGGGGAACCTCTTTGAACATTTGGTCGAAAAGATCCCCTACTTTGATTATTCCAATTTCCCTAGCTTGATTTTGGCCACGATGTTGAATATGGTTACCATAACTTTGGTTATAATCCCCATGCCCTCGGCCATGACTTTGACCATTATAACCATGGTTGTTATAGCTACCATGAATCCCTTGGACTCCATGATTTCTACAACCTCCACTTTGATTATAATTATCATAGTTCACATGGTTATGATAATTCCTATTTCCAACATTTCTTTGAACATCAATTCTAAGTTCACAATCATGATTATCAACATAATTAACATGCTCAATTTCAATTCCATCACATTCATCACAAGGAACATTGGGACACATAGAAGCATCATGATCATTCATTCCACATAAATCACAAGGCCAACATTCTCTAATCATGCAACAAGAAGAAGAATTAGTGTTAAGTTAAATGGTGTACCTCTCCCCTTAATTTGGGAGGGAAAAATCAGAACTTACGAAGGTGGACTCTCAAGCTTGGCTTTGAGGGATAAAACCTTTTTCCCCAAATCCGAAATTAGAGTGGTCAAATCATTAATGACATTGAGTTGTTCGATTGAGCACGCCTTGCTAGTTGGCTCTTTCTCCACTTCTTGCCAATTCATATAATGTCGCACCACTTCATCTATTGCCTTCTTCTTACGTTTTGTTCATTATCGGGCCTCCAGCTCTGGCATCTAAGCTTGCTCTTCCATGAGAACTCAACCCACCACAGAAGATTTGTATAATTTGAAAGGTAGGAATCCCATGATGTGGACACTCTCGTTGATACTGC
This sequence comes from Chenopodium album, assembly GCF_948465745.1. Classification (NCBI taxonomy): domain Eukaryota; kingdom Viridiplantae; phylum Streptophyta; class Magnoliopsida; order Caryophyllales; family Amaranthaceae; genus Chenopodium; species Chenopodium album. The sequence goes on along the minus strand of NC_137858.1, from coordinate 20,885,225 downwards.
TTATACCTCTCCCAAGCTTCATAGAGACTGTCACTAGGCCCTTTCTTGAAGCTTTGGATCAAAGTCCATGATTCTGCCGTCTTCTTTTGTGGAAAGAAGCGAGATAAGAAAGCTTTTGTTACCTCATCCCATGACCTTAGGGACCTTGGTTTTGTTGGGGTTTGGTGAGTCTGACTCACCGCGAAAACAACCTCGACCCAAGGAACCACTCGCAATTAATAAAATCATAAAGCATAAATAAATAATCACAAGAAAGGAAGAACGAATCATACCCTTGAAGCGAGATTCGCCCTTACAAACCGAGCTCTTACTTGAAAGCCTCGAGCACTGCAAGCGTCGTGCCTCCAACGGTATCCACCCACAAAGGACGAACACGACTTTAAGGTCTGCTACCTTGGAGTTAGCAAGGTCCGACCAAAACCCAAGTGTTATTAGAGTTTAAGAGTTTTCCCAAAAATATGGAATGCTCTTTCTAACTCCCACTCAAGCACTTTACTCCAAATCCCAAGGTTGGTATTTATAGAGGAAAGTATGAGTGGAAATTTTTATCCCATCAATGTGGGATCATGAAATTCCACAAATTAATTTAAAGCTAAATTAAATTAAAATTGCAAACTAATAATAAATCTACAAGTGGCATTACCATGTGAGATGGGTTGGTGAGGACCACATGGAGAGTAGGGGACCATACTTGCTCCCCACCCAATACTCTCCTTGTGCCACATGTCCTCACCCACTTGCTCCCATATTCCCCATGCTTCCCCTAATGACAGGCCCTATGGCCCAAGCCACGAGCCCAGCCCGAGCCTGGCACGAGCCCAACCCGCACCCAGCCCCGCACCAAGTTGCGGGCTGCTACTGTGCGCGCAAGCCACGCACTTGGTGCGGGCTTGCTGCTGCTATGGTGCGGCTGCTCGTGCTGCTGTGCTAGCGAGCCTAGCCGCGGCAGCTAGCTGCTGCACGCACCACGTGCTGCGGCTGCTAGCTGCTGCTGGCCATGGCTGCTAGCATGGTGCGCTAGCACGTTACCTCCAGCCAGTCATGCTAGGCTCGGCTTGGTGCTTGCTAGGCACCTATACAACGACACTTTTTCCCCTAGCATTCGGATGCTCGGGGCACTCCAATGCTAGGGGTATTTTGGGAATATGGTCGATTTATTATTATTTTTGCGCGTCTCGTCTTTTATTATTTTTGACTCGACTTCCGACGATCAGTTTCAACGCTCCACGCTCGAATTACCGACGTCTAAATATTTAACACTCGGGCGACGAATTAATTTCTTCCGAATTAATTCGTCGAGTCGATTCGTATATTTTGCTTGGGTGTGACCCGAAGGGTTCAGTCAAGATTAAGCTTTAATATTAATTATATTAATATTACTGATCGGAAGCGGCCTCCACCCAGGCATTCCGATCACTTGACCTTGCTGAATATATTAGCTTTCTAATAATTCTGAACCCGCTATCAGAATAATACACTTGTTCGAAAGACATCATTCCTTTCAATCTCCCACTTGTCCTTCCGGACAAGTGTGCATTTAGTGTATAGCCCCTTTCCCATGTCTCTTCATGTCTCTTCATGAACTATAGAGTAAGATTACTCGTCATCTCTGTTATTTCCTGAAGTGTTTCTCGAAATCCGAGTTTGACTGTCAATAAGCAGATGATTTCTAAAATCCATCTGAGCACGGCCATGCATTTTCATAGTCTCGCTCTTCGAGAGGCCTTGTAAACAACAAGACATGTTCCCTATTGTTAGTAGGGGGACATTTCCAGTCTTGTAATATAGCTTCTCTTACTAAGAGGACCTACCCGCCTGATATCTGTCGTTATAAAACCCAGTTACGGCAGACGTTTGGCGGATACCAAAGCGGACTAGTACTCAAACAAGAGATCTCCCACTACTCATGGTCAAAGGAAAAGAGTTCCGATAGTAATAATGAGAAAAATACTTATGACGATTTTTAAATCTCTTAAAGTATTCTCATAGGTCGATCCGGTATGGTTCTAAACCAATACCTGCGCAAATGATTTATATCCTCATAGCACAAGAAACAGTGCTATAAATCATACTACACACTAATCTCTAATGGTCATTAATCGTCCACAAATAAACGACCTTGATTAGGGATAATTTTCGATTAAGATATTCAACGTTCACTTAATAGGTGTTTCTTTATCCAAGCCATTGACTTGATACCCTATTTTGAATATTTATTAAAATCGAATGGACTCATTATTTAATTCTAAACCACAATTAAATAGTTTTGTGGAATATTTAGAAATATTTTATTCCACTATGAAACTTCACAATGTTTCATCTTATGATAAATGGTTTTTCCCAAATGTTTTAAGAGTAGTACTCTTCATAAACATTCATAAAAATCACACTCATATTTGATATGCTTGATTTCTTTCATGCAATTATGAATGTTGTCGTTCACTTATTGCATAGGTTTAGTTATAATTACTTTGCAAACCTTAGCATCTTCATTATCCACCATTTCCATAATAAGATGATAAAATTTTGAGAGTGTTAATGGATTACATGTGATTCGGAATTTATTGTCCAAGCAATGGCTCCCATTCATTTTTATGATTTGAGATCTTCTACTTGACAACCTACAATCATCAACGTTCAACAACGAACTTTTCATTTAACATCTTTCCTTATTATTGCCTTTAAGGCAACAATATTCTCAACATATATTTTAGTAGACTCCCTGATGATGCCTTGCTTGGGTTTTACTCCAAGTGACTCACAACGATTAGGGATACCCTAATCACTTGTGAGCATGGAAATTTTCCTTCAATTCCCGCACATTATACATGGATGCACATCCATGTTACCATTCTCAAGCCACGACACTTCTTGTCTCGTGCTTATAAATGGCTTCCTTGCTAAGGATCTTATCCTTGTTAAAGTTTGTGCTTGCAACATCAAAACTCAAATTATATTTGTTTCCATGCGTCAAGAACTCATCCAACTACTTATCTAAGTTCTTTGGATGTTCTTGACTATAATCTAATGATCTAATACTTAGATTAATGTCGATTTGTATTATATACGTACTTCACATGATCTAAGCATGTAAGTCATCTGACGATTCCATATCATATCTTTACATGATGGATTTAATTCTAGAATTATTCTCAATTTTATTCCATCCATATGACATTTAGCTCATACAGTTACATTGAGTCTTGCCAAATTGTTCGCTATATGATATGGTTGAAAGTCTCTTACTAGAGTCTTTCTTGTTTGATTTAGTACTTAGCCTAGCTTATACTTAGTTCAAACATTTACTTAGCTTCATACATATGGGTCGAAAGCCTTTCAAAGTCCTTCATGTTTAACATGGTAATTTCCTTTACTCATTTAAACATTTTATTTAAGTCTATACCATAGAACTTTATTTCCAACATGTACTAAGTATCGTCTTTAGCTCGGTCCATTGTCGAAAATGCTTTCAAATCTAAGCATTTAACATTTGATAGTTGTTTCACAATAGAGTTTGTAAACATCTTGTTGGACCATTACTTTTGCTCCCACTAAACTTCTTGTTCATCAGAATTTCTATGTTTCTCCATAAGTCAATCCTCTTATTAACTTTATGATAGAACACGTTCCAATTCCTTCATGCAATTCTTCCTTTAATCCCATGACGGATTCCATGTGCTTGCTTTCAAATCTAGCATTATTTAGATTTTCAAAACCCTTAGACTATTCCATAGTCACTTCCAAAATTCTATTTTGGGAAGGCGGTTTTGGTATCTATTTTGCTATATTTCATATGCGTAATTTTGCTAGATCAATCACGAAAAGACTTGAGCATTCCGATTGGTGAATGGGATTTTATTAAAATTAACTCCTTGAAATTAATTATATCCTTTACAACCAATCTAGCTATGTATGCATATACATTTCCACATTTGTTAGTTTTCTCCTTGAAAACGTATTTGCAATCGATGGGTCTTTCACCTTTCATGCAAATTAATCAAGTTTCAAACATGATTTTCAAACATGGAGTCTATTTCGGATTTTCATGGCCTTTAACCATTATTCGGAATTTGGATTTTCGTAGCTATCTTACAAGACATTATTCCTTTACTTGTAAGTCTTAGGTTTATTTCTAACTTAATAGAAAATTTATAGGATTCAATCCAAGCCTTTGGTGAATTCTATACCTATACGGGGTAATTGCATCAAACACTGAGTTTTAAGGCGCTTTCAAAGCCCTTTTATTATGTTGATCTTACTCCAACATTTTCAATGTTTTGTGAGTAATGAATTCTCTTTTAAGGCACTTGTAAAGTCCTTTTGAAACAAACAATGGTCATCGAGTTCATTTTCCTCCCACTTGTCATTTTGGAAACGTGTTACTTTTCAGAAAGACACCACTTAGAGTAACAAACATTATGTTCTCAATTAGGATGTGGAGGTAATGCCCGTAGTCTCACTTGAATGCTTACAAAGAGACATGTATATTGTCTTTGGGTAAAAGTTCATTGTGAAACAAACAGTTAGCTCCCACTTGAGCTATCTTAGTCTTTATTGAGCCATTCAGCTCTCACTGAGCCATCTAGCTCCTACTGAGCTAGTGAACTCCCACTGAGACTAAGAGCTTTAGACATGTACTTGAAAAGACTTTTAGAAGTTATTTCTATCCATAACTAAATATGGTGTCCTTTCTTAGCTTCGACATATTGTTTAGTGTAACATTAGTCATTGGTGCAAATCTTTAAGAACTTTATAGGAAGGGTTGTGAACCATCATCGTTCGAGTCATTTTTAAATGACATCGAGGTCTCCGTGAGGACACACTATGTTCTTTGTGGAGTTCTTTATGAAAATTTCCATTCACAACTTTGAGATAGTCACGCTTGGCTCAAGCAAACATCGCTCGATCTAGATGTTTTGATATCTTGCCAAGTCGATTCTGTACTTCACTGGACTCTTGAGCTACTCAAGCCAAGTTTGTTCACATTTGATGAATATAGCCATATCCTTTCAAATTCTTTGTGAAATGTTGAAGTAATTGAATCCTCTTTAGTCTTCGGAGTCAATTGTCTATACCAAGAACAATAACTCTCTGCTTTGTCGGTTTCAACAAGTAAGACTTGCTTGTCTTAGAACGATTCCAATTCGAGCAACTATCAAGAGCCTATCTAATAGAGCCTTGAGTACGTTCTTGTCAACGTGACATTGCTAAAGATGTTTGGAACGCAAATCAAGCCCATGACTTGAACTTCGTGAGTTTATCATGTTAGGGAAATGTTTGTTTATAATCAAGCATTCTTGACTCAATGATTGGATAACCATGCCATTCAAATAAATTTCGCAACTATTGCTCATTACTTTGAATGTGAGTCTTTCCGTGTGTAAACGGATCAATTGCTGATTATGGAACATAATAACCATTACTTGTTCCAGCCTTTGGCTTAAAAGGTCTTTAAACAAGAATGCGAACTTACAACTGATGTAGCTCTTCTTGCTTCATTCTAAGCTTGTAAGTCGATAACTTAGCTTAACATCAATAGTTTGAGGTCACTATCATAGTGGAACACTCAAGCAGTATCCAATACTTGTGAAGATAACGAATTGTTAAGTTAGCTACAATAACATGAACTCATGAGTTGAAATGAAATCTAATTCCTTTTCTTCGTTCCTTCTTTCCGATATTTCTTATCATACAATATCTTATAATATTACTTTAAGAATCATTTCTTTAAGTACCTTGACTCTTATACTTTTTCAGGCATAATCAAGCACCTAGGGCGCCGTAAAACAAAGTTCCATCTTTTCCATTAATTCTTACTCGAATTACTACATCAATGAGTCCTACTCAATTATGTATGATGCGAAAAGATACGTTGGTTGTCAAACATTGACAATCTTGAGTTTGCAACTCAACACCTCATGCTTTATCAAAACTACCTAGTATTTTGAATACATGATGTTCAACCGTCCTTTCGGACTTAGTTATAGTCATTTATGAGAATTGTATTTTAGAAAAGCTTTCCCTTTCTTTGAGAACTATTCTCAAGGATTTCCTTTACCAATCATGAAAAAAATATTATTTGATTTAGAGTACTATAAATATAAGTGCAAAGTATGACCATTTATCAAGAACATAATAAGTTTGAAATAGCATTCATGCAAACTTCAATCTTATTAAACATCTTATTTACGCATAAAAATTGTCCCTATTTGGCGAAAATAAAGCGATTCCAAGATCCGAAGAAACAAAGAGTGGTTAAGCATGCTTTGGCTTGTCTTAAACACTAAATCTTCTAGGGTAAGCATTGCCTTGGTAATGGCTCTTAGCCACTCTTGGTTAGACAATCGTCGCATCTAATGCATCTTTGACGATATATCTCTTTTGCCACGGTATGTGAGGACTCCTCACTCATACCGATGAGTTAAACCAAAACCAACGTGCACACCCGGTGTGCCTTACGCGCCTTGGAGAAGTGATGGCACCTCGCTTTAGCGTAGCCTACCATCATCCTCGTTCGGTCAATAAGTGTCGTTTTGGAAAGGCAAGTTTGACTCAATATTATTAGGGACCTAGGATTTCTATGTTGGTTGATTTAAATGAACTTAACTAATCATCGAAACATCAAGAAAACCTAAACATGCATCTAATGAATAATTCACATATATATAAGCATAAAATATAAAGCAAAATTATAGATGCATATTGGCAAATAGCATGACCCCTTGAATTCTTCAAATCTTCAAAAGGTCTTCATTTGCAATTCAAGGCTTTGTCTTCCAAGATACGCCGTCTTCAAGACTTAACCAAACTATGCAAATACTAGTGTCTACGACTAGAAATAATCTAAATATAAAAGTACAAAAATACTTAACGGTGCGTAGACCGTATTTAGATTTACAAAAATACATAACGGCACGTAGTCCGTATTTTCTATCCTAGTCGGGTCCCACTAGTTGCCATTTCATAAAACCTGTAAGAGAGAATATACATTCCATTCACCCATTCACTATTTGTGAATGGCCCATGCAATTTACAAAAACAAACACGTAAAATGCATTTAAACAACGCGCGCACTAGTAACTAATCTAGGTGGTAAATCCAACTAACACGCCTAATTAAAATTAGTCAAGGTTCTTTAACCGATTATGTAATTGGCGTCATTAATAATTGAAGCTCCCACTAAATTCCGCATTTCCCTTAATTAATCTAATTAATTAAGTCGGTAGTACCCACACTTGTCAAAATAAAATTTTGCCAATGCCGCTCAAAACCGAGGCCTAGCCTCCCAAAATTTTAATTTAAATAAACAAAATTAATTAAAATAAATAAACTGGAAAAATAAGCAACATTAAGCCTATTACGGCTAGTTACCTCACCGCACCAAGCATACGCACACACCCAAAAACCCGCACACATGGCCCACGGCACGCGGCCACATGCTGCTGCCACGGCACGCCCGCACGTGGCTGCTGCAATCCGTGTGCTTCTGCCGCGCGTGTGCTGCTGCCGCGCGTGTGGCCGCACGCAAGGTGGGGCAGCCACCTTGGCAGCCACATGCGGGCTGCTGTGCAGCCCGGCTCGCCTAGGTGGTTCTTTGCCTCGTTTTGCGTGCCATGGCCTCGCTATTTGATCCCTTTTCAAGAGACAAATTTAATTAATTATAAATTAATTTTAGAACTAATTTAATGAGCAAAATAAAAAATTTTAAACAAGTCTAAATTAATAAAATTTTCAAAGTGCAAATAACCAAAATAATTCCAAGAACTATTCTTAATTAAATTGGTTTAGCTTGGTGCAATAACAAAGTTGAGGCAATTTCTGACTTTTAATTTAATCAATTTAAATTAAACTTGAAAATTTGACAAAGTAAGGGGAAGTTGGAAAAATATGAACTTTAATGTTCAAATGAAAAATTCGAACATCTAAATTTTGTGAATCCTTGAAAATTATATCTTCCAACATGAAGATAACCTAATTTCTATCACAAAAATTGAAACTTTATGTTTCCAATCAACTCCAAATGATTAAAACAACAAAGTTTAACACAAAATAACATGGAATTTAGTGGTTTTTAAAGTTTCAATCACTTATCACAAATAAAGATTGAATCTTTAACACTTAGGAAGCCTCAAAAAATAAAATTTTCACACTAAAAAGCAATTAGTTTGCAATATGTGAAAATAATTCAACCTTTAAGCATCAAATACTACCAAGTAAGTGTGCTTTAAGGGGACTTAAAAATGCAGAAAAATAATGCAAATAATCAACCACATAATCAACAAGTTATGCCATTAATTTCAAGGTTAGAAAAGACTTAAAATTTTTCGTCAAAAACGAAAAACCCCTTGAAAAAGGAATTTCTGGTCAGAATTTGGCTAAAATCACAGTTCCCCTGGGGTAAAAACCTTTCCAAAACACGTTTTTCACCCAAAATTCACTAGTCTTGGGCGAAAATCTGGGTTCTGGGCCAAACTCGACATTAAAAACGGGATAAAAATAAATAAAACCGAGCTACTAATCTAATTAGAAACTTAAACCAGAAAAATAAGCCAAAATAAACCTTGAAAAACATGATTATAAAAATAAACGAGCGGGGCTCCAATACCGGTGTTGGGGTTTGGTGAGTCCGACTCACCGCGGAAACAACCCCGACACAAGGAACCACTCGCAATTAATAAAACCATAAAGCATAAATAAATAATCACAAGAAAGGAAGAACGAATCATACCCTTGAAGCGAGCTTCGCCCTTACAAAACCGGGCTCTTACTTGAAAGCCTCGAGCACCGCAAGCGTCGTGCCTCCAACGGTATTCACCCACAAAGGACGAACACGACTTTAAGGTCCGCTACCTTGGAGTTAGCAAGGTCCGACCAAAACCCAAGTGTTATTAGAGTTTAAGAGTTTTCCCAAAAATATGGAATGCTCTTTCTAACTCCCACTCAAGCACTTTACTCCAAATCCCAAGGTTGGTATTTATAGAGGAAAGTGTGAGTGGGAATTTCTATCCAATCAATGTGGGATCATGAAATTCCACAAATTAATTTAAAGCTAAATTAAATTAAAATTGCAAACTAATAATAAATCTACAAGTGGCATTACCATGTGAAATGGGTTGGTAAGGAGCACATGGATAGTAGGGGACAATACTTGCTCCCCACTCAATACTCTCCTTGTGCCACATGTCCTCACCCACTTGCTCCCATATTCCCCAAGCTTCTCATAGTGACCGGGCCTATGGCCCAAGCCACGAGCCTAGCCACGAGCCCGGCCCGAGGCCCAGCCCGCACCCATCACCGCACCATGTTGCGGGCTGCTGCTACTATGGTACGACTGCTCGTGCTACTGTGCTAGCGAGCCTAGCCGCGGCAGCTAGCTGCTGCACGCACCACGTGATGCGGCTGCTAGCTGCTGCTGACCGTGGCTGCTAGCATGGTGCGCTAGCACGCACCACCCAGCCATGCTAGGCTCGGCTTGGTGCTTGCTAGCCACCAATACAAGGACACTTTTTCCCCTAGCATTCGGATGCTCGGGCACTCCGATGCTAGGGGTATTTTGGGAATATGGTTGATTTATTATTATTTTTGCGCGTCTCGTCTTTTATTATTTTTGACTCGACTTCCGACGATCGATTTCGACGCTCCAAGCTCGAATTACCGACGTCTAAATATTTAACACTCGGGCGACGAATTAATTTCTTCCGAATTAATTCGTCGAGTCGATTCGTATATTTTGCTTGGGTGTGACCCGAAGGGTTCAGTCAAGATTAAGCTGTAATATGAATTATATTAATATTACTGATCGGAAGCGGCCTCCACCCAGGCATTCCGATCACTTGACCTTGTTGAATATATTAGCTTTCTAATAATTCTGAACCCGCTATCAGAATAATACACTTGTTCGAAGGACATCATTCCTTTCAGGTTTGACCTCTTTGTCCAACTATTCTAGAGCTCTTCCAATGAGAGAAAAGGGGAACAACTTAAGCCTTATATACTTTTGAGCAACTCCGGCTACCACAATTGTATTGCAATACTTCTCAAAATCTTTGAGATGATTTAGAGGATTTTCACTTTTTGTGCCTCCGAATTGTTTCCTCTCGACCAATGTAATCATAGCCGGTTTGATTTCAATGTCATTATCCAGAACCAACAATGGAACAATTCCACTCTCATACTTGTAAGAACCCGGAGTGCCTAACTCTTTCAATGTCATTCTACGAACTTCTCCCATGTTGACGAGGGGAAAACTAGGTCGTTGGACTAATCCTCCCTAAGCCAAACAAAATTTATAAACACTCAAGTAACCTAAATACAAGTATAGAGGTAACTCAAGGGTCGAACCCAAAGGAACGGTAATGTCTAAGTGCTTTCAATTATATGCCTAAGCTAGGTCGAAGATGAAGGGTAAAAGGTGACACTAATAACAACTAACACGAAGAAACCAAACAAATAAAGAGCTAGGGATTAGGATCCGCAAATAATAGCAATGAACATAGCAAATTAGAATAGGAAAGTCGACTAAGTCAAGCAATGTAAGGGAAGATCAATCATGCAACCAAAAGAGCATATCAAGCTATTCTCCTAGAGGTCTAAATAGCGTCAAATACGATAAACTCTAGCTAGGAAACATCACAAGACACCTCAATCGTGTAAATGCAAGCCACAAATCAATGGTCCGTATCAATGTAACTTACAATGCAATCTAGTGCAACAATCAAAGTTAGCTACTCTTTAATTAATCACACACATGCACATGATCAATTAACCAATTTAATCACATCATCATCTCCATCAATTATCCCCAAATTACATCAATCCATTACATCATATAAGCTTCACCATATCCCTAACCAAACAACTACTCTAACTGTAACACCCCCAAATCTCCCTCTACGGAAATACTAGCATAATACGTATAATTATACCGTAGAGATAGACTTGGGCGTGTTACCGCCGCGTGATTACGCAAGGCTACTCAAAATACTTAACTCAATAACAAAAACTTGCAGCTGAAACTCAACTTTCTTTTATTAATACTTATGAAAATAGTAACATTGTTATGATTACTCAAAATAAACACAAGACCAACATTCCTAAACTAGGTGAAGCAAATCCTGGGACTCCCATATGCTCATTCATGACTCCACCTGAAAATAGTCAACACTGCTTACCATTACGGTAAACAGGGCAAACCAAAACAAATAGGAAATACGGATTAGCAAAATATGCTAAGTACGATAAGTGCAGGATAATGTAAACTCAATTTATTCGCAAACATGTTTTAAAACCAATTTCAAATAAATAATCCAATAATTCCAAAACTCATGATTCAAAACCAATTCCAATGATTCAACATGTAAAATAATTGATAAACCAATTCCCTTAAATATCCAATTCCTTTTTGAACCAATTTCTTTAAATTCAATTCCTCACCCAAGTGTGCACACCCCCCAAGCTAGTCTCCTTATATTACAAGGCTATTCTTGAGGAAAGACTAGGTCATACAAAGTCCATAGTCTTATCAATAAACCAAATCCGCATAGTGGGATTACCAACATGCTTATAAAGCATTAATAATAATATTTCAATGGTTCAATAATAAATCCTTTTTAATATCCAATAATTCCAATATAATTCAAACTCCTTTCACATGCTTTCAAAATCAAAACCTTTTAAATAAATACTTGAGAGTAAAATCTCATATTAATAACTTTTCAAAATCAATAACTCTTCCTTGAAAACCTTTTAAAATCAAATCCTTTCTTCAAACACGATAAGTAGTTCAAACCATTCAAAAACATGATGTGAAAATCAATCATTCAAAATACTTGTATCAATACCTCCAAACATAATTTATTTCAAAATCACAATTCAAATCAATTTAATTCAATCACCAATCAAATCATATAAAACATGTTATTCAAACCAATCACTTTCAAAGGTATCTAGCCACCTAACGTACCTTGATCCTTGCTTAGCAAACACACCAAAAGAACCTCAAGAATCTTGATAGAACATACCCTACAAATAAATATAACCTTAATCAATATAAGGTTAACAAATAATTAAAAACCCCCAACTATATGTACATGAACCTTTTAATTAATTTCTCATAAACATCATTAAAATATGATTTTATATAATTAAAAATACTCATAATAATTTTTTTTATAAATCCCCCATAATAATAATAATAATAATAATAATAATAATAATAATAATAATAATTGAATAAGAGAAGAGAAGAAGAAAAGATAAGAAAACAAGAAAGAGAGAAGTATTGGATTTGCGTTGGAAAGAATAGGCAGAACTTGCAGAGGCTATAACTCCTTCGATATAACTCCGAATTGGGTGATTCTTGAGCCTAACCTCAAGGATTTTTTCGAGAGGAACAATCTTTTGTGAAACAACAATACCCCAAAAACTGACCAGAAGTGCCCGAAAATTGGCTTCAAAGATAAACGGGATTATTTGTGTAAAATTAAGGAGAAGAAAAGAAGAGAATTGGTGTGAAGAATGTGAGTGGTATGAAGGGGTATTTATAGGCTAGTATGAGCATGAATTTTGGTAGGAAAATGTAGGAAGAATTATGGTAATTAGGGTTTAAGAGATTACTTGGAGAAGTGAATAAAGAATTAAGGAAAGTTTGGATATTAAGGTGATTGTGTATACTTGAATATGGAATGTATGTATGTCATGAAAAATAATAAGGAAATTAGAATTACTTGGGAAATAATCAAGAGGAACAAAAGGCAAGAGAATATGATGATTGGATACTAAAAAGATAGAGAATTAGAATTAAGGAAAATAGGAGAGTCCCTTACTAGTATTTAGAAAGATTTTGCTCGGTTTAAGGAATAAAAATAATTGTGTAAATAATATAGAATAATTAAATAAATAATTAATTAATTAAAATACCAATTATTCACCAATAATTAACTAAGAAAATCATATTTTCTATACATAGAAAATCCAAATTTCCTAGCTAAATAAATGGGAATTTTCGGCCATAATAATTAATTTATAAAATATTATTTTTCTTAAATTAAAATATCCGAAATATGTAAATAATCTGGTTTTTAAAATAAGATAAATGGATAATAAATCTTATCCAAAATAATGATTAGTTTTCAAAATGCTTTTGGCGCCAAAATTCAAATATTATTTTGGCTCCAAATAATAAATTTACTAAAATACCCTTTTTATAAAATAATCCTTAATAAATTAATTAGGAAAATACGTATGAAAATACGGGGTATTACACTAACAACATCATCAAATCAACTAACAACTAAAGAAATCAACAATCTAAGAAGAGCAAATACACTAATCAAATATCAATCATCAAATTCCAATCAAAATCAAACAATCCAAACATGAATACTAAACAAAACAATAAATGAGATAGAGTTTAGAAATGCTCATTGATAATAGAGAAGATCTCCAATACAATTGTCACCATTGAATCTTCAATCTCTCAATCACCATTGAAATTCCTCACTTTCTCTCTCTAAAATCTACTCCTAAAACTAACCCCTAAATCTAGAGAGAGAAGCTCTCAACTAAGCTAAGATTATGATCTAATTCTCTTTCTAAAAAACTTCCTCAAAAATCAGGTTAACAAAGGTATAAATAGAGCTGCAAAAACGTCAAAACCCGAGCAAGAAGAACCCACGGCGGCGCGTCCGCACAGCAGGGGAGGTGCGCCCGCACCACTATGAGGTGCGCCCGCACCACCATGTGGTGCACCCGCACCACCCGCGCGCGCGGCCACACCTAGCTGGGTTTCTTCGATTTCTCAAGGCTTCGAGCATTTGCGATGGGTGCATGACTTATGATGGTGATGAACACTAGAAGTAGCAGTAGCTAAGGCTTAAAATTGGTGGGTACACCACCCCTTTGATGGTAGCACCACATGCGACCGCAAGGGAAGAACCAAGACTTGGAACTTCTACTTTTGCATCTTGAGCTTCCCGAATGCCATGAACTTGATCCAAAAGCTTCCTCCACCTTAGTGGGTCACCAAAATCAAGACCCGAACCTCGTTCAATACCTACAACCACAAAAATAGAGCAAATAAAGGAGAAAAGGCTAGAAAACCAACGAAATCCACGAAAACTACAAAATAAGAGAGGAAAGGTAAAACTAAGCAACAAAGCATAAAACTAAGCATTTATTGAGCATGAAAGCTATGAAAAGAGGATTAAAAGGACCTAAATGATCGTCAAATGGGTGCCATTTATGACACCCATCAAATACCCTCAAGCTTATCTTTTGCTCGTCCTCGAGCAAAACATAACCAAGGGAGTGAAAATGACGAGCTTATTAAAACAAACTAGAGAAGAGAGGAGACAAGGATATACACTGACTCACTTTTGTAGGAATCACGGTCAATGTTAGCAACTAAAGACAAGCCATTTAAACCCCTAAATCGCCCTAGAGGACGAGTGATGCTCTCGTAAGGGTATCCTAAGAGTTTAACCCATAACTCTCATAATAATACAAACAAGGCAAAGCATGAAAAGAAATCAAGAGAAAAGCAAAACAAACACATGTTCATGAATGGACTTTTCCAAATGTACAAGCACAAATGAATGCAAATCTTTCTAAACAAGTAAGGGAGTGCACGTTCCAAGATACCCAAGGTTGATTGAAACATAAATATGCTAAGCATAGGAACTAGCTTTCACAATCCACTTTCATCCCAAACGATCTTACCACGTTCTTCCTAATAGCTTCAAATCAACCTCTAGTGAGCATCCCAATGATTCCACGAAGGAACCGGAAAAAGAGAATTTTTAGGCTACTCGACATCTTGACTTTTGCATCCCTTCTCCCTATTCCTAAAACTCACATTCCTCTCCTCCGATGAATGACTCAACCACTTAGGTCAAAAGGTCTTTCCCCAAGGTTGTAATGCAAGGGCGAGAAAGGGTGTAGGTAGGCTAAAATTTGAAATTGGTGGTTTTCCTAATCAATGAAGCAAAAGAATGGCCAATTCTTAGGATCACAATCAAGTAGTCACCAAACCAAACAAAAATACATACACCTTATACCCCCAAGCTTATTCAAAACTACAAATCACAAATATATACACAAAAAGCGTGAGAATGCTTCCCCCCAAGCTTAAATGGAGCATTGTCCTCAATGCTCAAAAAAGGGAGAAAAATCACATCAAAATGTTTTTGAATTTTTTTCATTTTTCACTTTTTTTTTTTCTTTTTTTTCATTTTCATCTTTCAATAGTGCTTTTGTCCTCGCCTCTGTTAACTTTGGACGGCTTTTTCAACTTTGCCCTTATTTGTCCATGCCTTTTTTACTTTGTACGGCTTTTACTCAAACACACTTGCCATTATTCACAAAGAAATCATAACACAATCTTGCTTTCATAAGAACCAAACATTCCAACTCCTCCACCACAAACTCCATCAAGAATGGTCAATTGCTTCACAAAAACCAAGAAAAGAAAGAAAATGAAACAAAAGGCCAAAGATCTAAAGATGTGGCTTGAAAAGAAGGTATAAGGCTTAAATGGTTGCAAGAAGGAAAATTTAAACCCAAAAATAAAGATAAAACAAACTATCCTAAAAATGAAAAATACCACCCCGAAAATATGCCTTTGTCCTCCCTAAATGGTTCGGTCTCGGATTCAAAATCTATGAGTCAAGTTTCAAGATTATGTTTGCAAAAAGTCAAGGATCCATGCTGCTCATGCAAATATAGGTAGAAGGCTTGAAAAACATAGAACTCACACGGATGTAGCAAAAACTCACTATTGGTGTCAAATCGACTATAGGAAGCAACTACTAAATATGCCACAATCAAGTAGAATCCGGTTTCATGTTCTCACTAGTTCTAACCAACTACCTTAGCATGCTTTATCCTAGAATCAACCGAGCATACTCTCAAACCGTGCACACCGTTACCATTTAGGAAGAAAAGCATTCAATTATACAAGTCCAAATGTTATTATGTCCAAAGCAAGAACAAAACAAAACACATTGCAAATTTGCCTTGATAGAAACAAAAATCTTTTTGGAGTTTTTCAAAATATAAGAAACATGGAAAAGCATATACAAAGGTGCATAACACATAAGGATCAACATCCCACCAAACATGATAGAATACCCTCCCCCAAGCTTGAATGAGACAATACACTCAAACATAAATCAAATAATCCATGGGAGGGGAAAACAAGGAGATCAATCCAACAAATCAACGTATGTCCAACATGGCATCAACCATTAGAGAAAGAGCAAGGAAGGATATTACCGGATATTAGGTGGGTGTAAATACCCGCAAATGACCCAATTAAACCTTTCAAAGCTAAATTCTCAAAAATTGAACCTTGTTTCCATATGCTCGCAAAAATAGGAGTCAACCTTCCTTGATTCTTGATCCAAATCGAAGCACCAAAGTATATCAAGTCATGTACCTAGCAAAAGGCACACAAACATTTCCATGAGATAAAATCTATTCTAAAAACAAAAGAAAATCTATTCTAAGACACGGGTTACTTCCTGAGAAAGGCTTGCTTAAGGTCCGAGCTTGACCGCTCTAGAAAATAATAATTCAACGCACGCAAGAGCTTGTCAAATGCAATACTACACATTTCATAAGAAAGTAAGTGTGCACATGATAAAAATAAGGCATGCAACAAGCATAGTGCACACCTATGAGGAGAGAGATGCCAAGAGAAGGAAGGAGGATCAAAAGAAAACTCAACAAAATAAGAAGAAAAAGAAAAAGAAGAGGAAGAAGAAGAAAAAGATGGCAAACTGTCTTCAAAATATTTTTGGGTGGCAACATCACCCTCTTCCCCAATTGGAGACAAATGAGCCACATGCAAATCCTCATAGACAAAAGGGTCCCCAATAGGCTTACCAACAAAGGAAGGGAGAAAAATAGGGCAATAGGGGATGTGGTCAAACTTTTGAGAGAGAGGGGCATGAGAAACAGGCAAAGGGTTCGCGACTCCCTCAACACAAGGTCTCACATCGCCAATGAGGGCATGAAATCAATCATAGAGTCCTCAAAAGAAGAACACTCATGATCACCATCTCCCTCAAACATCCAACTCCCAAGAAGAACCACATAATCTCCTCCACTACCTTCATGAACAATAACTCCCTCAACTTCTTTAAAGCCTAGAGTCTCAAAACCATGCATGAATGGAGGCAAATTCATTTCAAATTCATCTCTCTCCCATGAAGCTTTCTCAATGAACTTTCTTATAACGCTACGGCTATTCCTTTTACCTTCAAAAAACACATTTTCCATAACCTCCAACGAGTCCAAATACTCATGGATAGAAGAGTCACATTCATACACTTGAGACTCATCACAATCAACAAAGTAAGAGATGTCTAGACTTAAAATTTCATCAAGCTCATCATCACTCTTGACTCTCTCTCCTTCACTCCTATGCTCAACAATAGGATCCTCACACACTCTTGGTTACTCGAAATTACCATCATCACCCTCAACACACACATTGGATTTGAAACTTTCACACACAAGCATCAAAGATGACAATTGGCTTTCTAGCTCTTCATTTCTCCTTCTTCCCTCCTCAAAACGCTTCTCACTCTTTTTCATCATCTCCAATTGACTTCTTAAACAATCAAGAGTCGACTCCTTTTTAGGCCCAAGATCGTCACTAAGCTCAGGATGCCTAATTTGAGTTTCCAAGGTAGCAATAAGAGATTCAAAAGGTGTAGAAGATTGAGGCTCAACAAAAGAAGTACAACCAAAGGTAGGATCATCATTATTACAAAAATGAGCATTTTCATCAAATAGGGGATTGGGAGCATTTTCAAATGTATGAGATTTGTTAGCTTGAACATGTAACACATTATCATGAACAAAAGAGGAAATAGAATTGGAAGCATTTGCTCTAGGTTCAACTAAGGGGTCATGTGACATATCATGGTAAATCGTGCTAACATTGGAAGAATTAACACATTGCACATCAAAAATAGAAGCACGCTTACCCTTATTATAGACTTCCCAAGCAAACCAAACATAAAATTTACAAGCATCTTCAATGGAAAATGCTCTAAATTTACCATTATGCATTCCCTCAACTATATCTCTAGTTTGCTCATTCAAACCATGATAACAAATCTCACAAGCCTCCCAAAGATTACAGCGATTATAGTCTATTGAAATATTCACAAAAAGGCTCATCATCATGTTGAGAAAAAGATAGACATGCCATTTTTTTACAAAGGAAACAAAAAACAAATAAAAGAAAAGTATACACAAAGAACTAGACTCAAGCAATCAAAAACACTCAAACATAGACATCGTTCCCCGGCAACGGCGCTATTTTGACGAGGGGAAAACTAGGTCGTTGGACTAATCCTCCCTAAGCCAAACAAAATTTATAAACACTCAACTAACCTAAATACAAGTATAGAGGTAAGCCAAGGGTCGAACCCAAAGGAACGGTAATGTCTAAGGTGGGGATCTGCTTGGATTCCAAGCTCAGGTCTTCTCTGATGAGAGAGAAAGTGGATTTAATAAATGATTGTGAATGACCCAAAATGGGGGAATATCTCCCTATTTATAGGGTCATGGGGAAAAGTGCCCTCCCTTAGGTCATCTGACCTAGGGCAGCTGGGCTGCGCCGCAAAAGTGCGGATTTGGGGAATTGGGCCTTTGAAGGCCGCAATTCTGTAGACATATATGGGAATGCCACGTGTCAGCAGGAGAGTGGTCAGGGGTGACTTGACAGCCTCTGACACGTGGTAGGCCCTTATTGGTCCAAGTGTCTAGGGTAAAAATCCCCTAAACATACGTGGCAGGCCACGTGGCGCCTATGACACGCGTCACCCCAGGAGGGGTGAACAATAAAAACGACTAGGTTTAACGGTAGCTTTTCTATTTCAACTGCCTATAAATAAGGGTTTACCCCCCCCCCCTTCTCTCCTCTCACTATTTTCATCATTTTCATTTTCATTTTCTAGAGAGAGAAAGAGAAGTTTTTAGAGAGAGGTGCTCTGACCCCGGTTGCGTACTTGCGATTCCCAGATTTCCTTGTGCTCATTCAAAGTCACCTGGTCACCGGCTGTTGCGGTTTTCAGATTTTCAGAACTTTTTTAAGAAAGGTAACTATCTGTTTCCTTCTTTCAGTCTTTTTTTCTTTTAGCTTGTATACATCCTTTTCCGTCTGTATACATTCATTTTCCAAAATAAAAATGGACTCTCCATCCACACACACAGCACTGCCTAGGACGCTCAGCTGGTCTCCTGGTACGGCTGAGTCTAGAACCGGGGGTGCCTTTTCCAGACAATCGGAACTTCTTTGCTCATCCCCGAATCCCTCCCTCTCTGTGTCTGTGAAGGACACAATGGCCAGAGTTAAGCAGACGGCTGTTAAGCCCAAACACCGGCGCGCTAACAAAGTGCGTGCTGAAGATGTAACAAGGGATGAGGACTATGAGGGTCCGGATGAGCAAGAGAGCTCTAAAAATGGCGCCCCCTCCCAAAATGAAGAGGGAGTCAAGCGGTGAAGATGTTGCCTCTTCCTCTGAGATGGAAGAGGGTCATGCGGCGATGAGGCTGCTGAGATATCAGGGTCAGAGGCTTTTGGCTCTGAACAATAGAAATTTGCGGCTGACTATCAGGTGCCGGCAAAGACCTCTACCAGCCCTGACCCAAAGAAAATAAGGATGTTGCCGGTTGATAGAGCCTTGCTGAATAGCAGCTTCCAAGCCTTCAAACAAAGACACCCATTTGGAGACGGGTGGTATATCACGGTTCCGCCTGCGGATGTCGTCATGGCCTGGGAGGACAACATAAAGAACGCAGACAATTACTTTGTATGTTTCGTGGCGGTCATTGAAGCCGGCCTCCGATTCCCCCTCCACACTGGGATCAGGAAGATCCTCAAAGGGTACGATCTGGGGGTTTGGCAGTTAACTCCAAATTCATGGGGGAATATACTGAGCTATATTGCCGCTTGTGAATTCCAAGATATAGAGCCTAGTTTCTCGGCCTTTGCTCACATGCACTACTTGAGCAGGGCCCCAGGCGGTCATGGGGCTTGGTATACTCTCACTACCTTGCCCCAATATCAAATAAATTTGGACAAAGTGTCCAAATGGTCCGGATGGAGGGAAAAGTTTTATTTGATTTCCTCTCCCTCACTTGCCCACAACCGGACACTGTGCCAACAATAAGGAACTGGCTCTCCTGGGCAGGAAGTGTGCCCTCCCGGAGCTCTCTTCACGAGCCCGGCAGCAAATAATGGACCCGGGTTTCTTCAAAACCACAACTGAGCCCATGGGGGAGGGGACTCAGATTATTGTGGCCAAGAACTGCATCCCCCATCCGGATTTTTTCAAGGACGAAAGGTTCTTGTCCGCCTGCGGACTTAGCCCCGTGTTTCCTCAGGGTAGATCCACTTTACTTGACGAATTTGCTTTGTTTTTCATAATCATTTTTGTATTGCTTTAACTGATGTTCCGCCTGCCTTTTTGCAGCCGAAGCTAAGAGAATGGTAGATCCAGAAAAAACTCAGGCTAAGTCTACTACGCTGCTGCGCAAGGAGTAGTTGCTTGCCAAAAAACTAACTCTGGAAGCAAAGGACGCCAAGAAAGGCGGGGTAAGACCGTCTATCCTAACGTTTTTCACTAAGTATTCTCTAAGTATTTTTGCCGGCTACTGACTTTTAACTTTTCCTTTTGCAGGGCACCGGCAAGGTCATTCCTCGCTCCTTCTCCAAACACATCAAAAGACCGGGAGAGGAGCTTCAAAAGATTCCGGCTGCCAAGGCCCCTAGAAGGACCCCTTCCTAGAAAACCTCTTCTGCCAAACCAGATCATCCTAGAAATGGTGGCAAATCCCCTTCTAAGGTGAAGGCTTTGAGTGAGAGCTCAAAGCAAACAGGGGAGAGAATGCCGGATGCCTTAGAGGCATCAAAGAGTGGCGTGCCACTCAATGCTGCAGTCGGCACTGCAGCGGCTGGGGAGGGTGAAACCCCACAGCCCCAAACTCAAGGTAAGGCTACCAATGAAATCCCTTACCCCCTTGACTTCATGCGAGTCAAGACTAAGGTAGACCCATCCGGAGGCTCAGTGAGCAGCTGGCAACAGATTAATGCTGCCTATGCTGCTTCCCTTTCACCAAGTACTTCTTTTGGTGCAGATGCTACGTCCGGGGCACCTGACTTCACGGCTTTTGCCAAGAGGATGGTGAGGACCCTCACCCGGACTGAGAAAAATTTAGTACCTGATCTGTAGGTAGTGGATTTTGACCGGATTATGGGCCAACTGGCGGAGGTAAGTTGTTCTTAACTTCAAGACTTATATTTTTTTATTTCATTCCATTAAGTACTAACTTTCCCGGCTGACTCATCTAGGTTATGCTGAGAGTATACGGGCTCCGGGCCCTTTTCAGGCAGAAGCAAGAAGAGGTAATTGACGCCAAAAGAAGGGCAATTCAAATTCTCAACTCTGCTGAACATGCATATTATATGTCTAATCTTGCAATTAAAGCAGTGGAGTTGAAACAGGAGGAGCTGGTTCAGACTCTGACGGCTGCTAATGAAGCCGCGAACAACCGGGCCAACGATCTTGAGCTTAAACTGAAGAATGTTGAATCTGATCTCAAGGCGTTGGAAGATGCTAACAAAGAAAATGCCCAACTCCGGGCGGATGTCACCTGGTTGGGGGTGGAGATGGTCAACCTACCAGCATCGGGATGAAATGTCCAAGGAGCAGAACCAGCTGGTGGAGGAGAACGAGCGGGACACTGAGGCCCGCCTGAGGATGGCCTGGAGACTTCTCTACCTAGAAGTGGACTTTGAATATTACAAGCTGAGGTATGATTATGCCATAGTGGCATATGATGCCTAAGTTCTGGGAGAGGAAGCACCGCCTCGCTTCAAAGTCTGGGCTGAAGAGCAGGGATATGAAGTCTCTGACGATGAAGCGGAGCAGGCGGGGGAGCAGGAAGAAGGTCAAGAGAACCAGCCTGATGAGGCTGTGAACGCTAAAGAGAACCTCCCCCCGGTGCCTGTCCAGCCGGAGCAGAACTAGCCGGAGCAGCAACCTCCCCAGGAGTAAATCAGCTCTTGGTCTCAACGGCAGTATGCCAACCAACCATTTCTTCTAATCTTCTTTTTTTTCAGTGGCAATATGCCAAGTTTCTTTGCCTTTCCGGCCTGTGTGCCGAGTATTTGTGTAATTTATCGACTAGGGAGTCGGGTTGACAATTAATTTTCTCTGTATATCGGATATCATTCCGGCTAACAATGTTGATTGGCCTTGCGCCATTTAATTTTATGAAGTATACCGACTCAATCGGTTTTTCTTATACTTGCATATATACTTGTGATTATGCCTAACTTATGAAAAGCATGCGGCAGGTACAAATCCGGCTGTCCTTGCCCTTGGACGGCTGTGTGGTTGGTTTCATCTGAAACTGATTTATTGTCTTGGAAACTTCTTAAATAGCCGGCACATAACCTCTGCTCTAGACAGTTTAGGACCATCTGGGTGTTCCATTATAGCCTTTACGCGAAAAGTTTTGCCCCAATAGGGGGCAGTGCGTAACTTAAAAACTGAAATAATCCTAATTAAAAGCATGTGATAGTGCGCCGGCTGATGTTTAAGGACATCCGGAATTTCACAGTCTTAAAACGTTCTTAGGAGCAGTTCGAGTCAGACGGCTATGAGTTGGCTAATTTAGCCGTTCAATCGTTGCCGCCTGCATGGGTACTTAGTTAGAGCAGGTAGGCTGTTCTCTGCGACGATTGCACCTAGAGGGGTGTCGCCGGATGCCTAAATCCATGTTTGGATAGACGAATTTATAAAAAAGAAAACCAAAAGGCCATTGGCCTCTGGTCTAGTTAGAGACCAGCTGCATAGCCACTAGGCGGTTTTGTGCCTAGCTTCAGGATCTGGCTATTGGCCTCGTGTCACTATGGAAATCTAACTTTAAATACTAAGTATCAAACTTAGTTTGTTATCCGGCCATTGGTCTCATGTCATTCACACATTAAATTTGCTATTAAGCTTTACAATACTTGTATGGGTAAAACCCAGACGGAAATAAAAAGACAAACATAATTGAAACAAAAAGCACTTTTCATTAATTCCTCTTGTTACAAAAAACTTTACAATACTTAGAAGTAGTACTTTTTCAAGTTATCTACATTCCAAGTTCTAGGCAAGCGTCTACCGTCTGGGGTTTCCAGGCGGTATGTGCCATCTTTAACTTCTTCATAGATCCGGTAGGGGCCTTCCAAATTAGGAGTTAGCTTTCCAAGCTCATTGGCCATACCGGTTACCTCCATTTTCCGTAACACAAAATCGTCCACTTTCAAAGGGCATTTGTGCACTCTTTTGTTGTAGGCTCTGGTCATTCTCAGACGGTATATCTCATGACGCAAGGCAGCATTTCCCCTGCGTTCCGGGAGAGAGTCCAATGCCAGCCGCATGGCCTCCCAATTTGTCTCTTCATTATAGAGCATCACTCTAAGCGTGGGCTCATAGTGTTCAATGGGCAAGACGGCTTTAGCACCGTACACCATGAGAAATGGAGTTTCTCCGATTGACCCCTTAGTAGTTGTCTGGATGGCCCATAGGACATGAATCAATTCTTCAGCCCATAAACCTCTGGCTCTTTCAATTCTCTTTTTAATGTCGTCTGAGATGAGTTTGTTGAATGCCTCAACCTGACCGTTTGCTTGAGGATGGCCGACTGAGGCAAAGTTACTTGAGATCCCTTGATCTCCCAACCAAGTCTTGAGCTGGGGCGTTTCAAACTAAGGGCCATTGTCAAATACCATAGACATAGGTACTCCAAACTGGGTGATGATGTTCTTCCAGATGAAAGATATGACATCCTTTGTCTTGATATTCTTAACTGCCTCCGCCTCCACCCACTTGGAGAAGTAATCTACAGCCACTAAAATATAGCGCCTTTCGCCTGGTGCAGGCGTATAAGGACCCAAAATGTCCATGCCCCATTTAGCAAACGGGACTGGGCTATGGATGGCCGTCAGATCAGTAGCCGGGCGATGTATTAGCTTGCCAAACCTTTGGCATTTATCACATCTCTTCACAAAATCTTTGGCGTCTGCCTCGAGGATAGGCCAAAAATAGTGCCGCCTGGCTTTGACGGCTAGGGACTTGCCTCCTACATGGGAGGCGCAATATCCCGCATGCAGCTCTTCGAGAACTTCTTTCCCCTTTTCTGGGGTAACACACTTCAACAAGGGCTTGAGAAACCCAGCCTTGAAGAGTTCTCCGTTTCTCAACTCGAAGCTAGCTGCTCTCTTCTTCGTGACGGCTGCTTCTTGTGGTGAATCAGGGAGCGTACTGTCTGTTAGATACGCTCGGATGCCATCCATCCAAGTAGAATTTTGGTCTAGAATTCCAATGGGCTCCTCATATATACTTCTTTTTTCAAGAACTTCCCAAAAGACTAACCGAGGCGTATCATGACAGGCGGAAGATGCCAATTTTGACAATGCATCCGCTGGGAGATTATCTAACCGGGGCACTTGACTCAGTCGGAATTCTTCAAGTGTCCCGGCCTCATCTTTGACAGCCTGGTGATATTTGATCATAGCCAGATGAGTTGCTTCATAAGTGCCCTCATACTGGCAAACAACCAACAGAGAATTAGAGTGGGCGTCAATATTTGTTGCCCCTGCTAACTTACGCATGCGGATTCCGGCTAGCAGGGCTTCATACTCTGCCTCCTTATTTGGGGCCTGCGGATTCCGGCTAGCAGGGCTTCATACTCTGCCTCCTTATTTGGGGCCTGAAACTTGAACCGTAGTGCATACTCATATTTATCTCCTTCTGGAGATTCACAGACAATGCCTGCACCACAGCCGTTCTTTGTAGAGCTCCCATCTACATACACCTTCCAAACTTGATCAATATTATCCGGAGGAACCAGACGAGTCATTTCAACAATGAAGTCGGCAAACGCCTGACCCTTCACTGCCTTCCTTGGTTCATAGGTGATTTCAAGACTTTGCATTTCAATAGCCCATTTTAACATTCTTCCGGATGACTCCAGAGTGGACATTGGCAGCTTGAGGGGCTAGTCGGTGTAAATTACAACCGGATGTGCCAGAAAGTATGGCTTCAACTTTTTGAAGGCCATGTATAAAGCAAGACAAAATTTTTCACCATGGGGTATCGGAGTTCAGCATTTTTTAACACATGGCTAATGAAATATACCGGGAGCTGAGTGCCGTCTCGCTCAGCAAGGAGAACGGCACTGAGGGCATGGTCTGAGACGACTAGGTACATATACAACTTTTCTCTAGGCAAAGGACTAACAAGCCTTGGCAAAGAGCGCAAGTGTTCTTTCAATTTCTGGAAGGTCGCCTTAGCATCATCCCCCATTCAAATCTAGTCTTCTTCCTGATTGCTTGGAAGAAGTAAAGGCATTTGTCACCTGACCGGCTGAGGAACTTCCCCAATGCGGCCAGGCAACCGGTGAGTCTCTATACTTCCTTGACAGTACGGGGTGACTTCATGTCAATCACTGCCTGTATCTTCTCAGGGTTATCCTCTATCCCCCTTTGATCAATAAGGAATCCGAGAAACTTCCCAGACTCAACACCAAAGACGCATTTCTTAGGATTTAACATGACCTTATGCCGCCTGAGTGTGGTGAAGGTTTCTCGGAGATCAGCAAGGTGATCCGCCTGCTGCTTGGATTTGACTATCATGTCATCAATATATGCCTCTACGTTCCTCCCAATTTGATTAATGAAGACTGTATTAATCATCCGTTGGAACGTAGCCGGCGCATTCTTCAAGCCAAACGGCATCACAGTATAACAGAATAACCCCTGACCAGTGACGAAGGCCATCTTCTCTTGATCTTTTTTCCACAGGGGTATTTGATGGAAGCCGGAATAGGCATCCATGAAACTCATCAAGGCATGACCGGCTGTAGAATCGACTAAACTGTCAATTTTTGGAAGTGGATAACTATCCTTTGGGCATGCATTGTTGAGGTCTATGTAATCTATACACATCCGCCAGGTACCATTCGGCTTCTGTACCAGCACAATATTCGTCACCCAGTCAGGGAAATTACATGGCTGAATGAACCTGGCATCCAGCAGCTTTTTTACTTTGGCAGCTGCCGCCTGACTTCTTTCCTCGCCGTGATTTCTTTTCTTTTGCCGGATGGGCTTCATTTTTGGATCCACGGCGAGTTTGTGGACAGCGAGATCCGGGCTGATGCCTGGCATCTCCTTCACTTCAAAGGCAAAAATGTCTTTGAATTCTTTCAGCAAAAGGTGCAAGTCTGCACCCAGAACAGCATGAGCAACCGTCCCAACCTTAACAGTTCGCTCTGGACGGCTGTCATCCAGAGCAAGATCAATACTTTCACCAGCCGGTTAGGGACGGAGCTCCTCTGACCGCTCACCGGTCAGTGATTGCTATTTCTTTTCTTTTTTCACCTCCACCAGCTTTGCAGCTTTCCTTTCCTTTCCGGCTGCTGGTGGGGGTGAACTGGCATCCCTGACATTTTCAAGGTCTATTGGTTCCTTCCCTTGGCCGTCTGTGGCTACGGTATCTTTGACGGCTGAGAGATAACACTCTCGGGCCGTCTTCTGATCCCCGTTAAGGGAACCAACAGAGCCGTCATCCCGCTCATACTTGATGAGCATAAGAGACGGGATGATTACCGCCCTGGCTTCATTGAGGGTTGGCCTCCCAAGAATAATGTTGTAGGCAGTCAACTCCTCAACGACCAAGAATCTAACGATAATATGTCGTCCTTGGCCTTTCTCTCCCAGCCGGATGGGTAAGTCCATTATTCCGGCTGGGTGGACCATCCCACCCCCAAAACCAACCAAGGGGTGGGTGGCCGGATGCATGCTGCTGGTGTTATATTTCAGCTTCTACAAGCACCGGAGGCTGATGATGTCCGACGAGCTGCCGGTGTCAATAAGGATGCGTCCAACCAATTAGTTGGCGACCTTACATTCAATGACAACCGGGTCGTCATGCGGACGGCGGACGCTGCCCCTGTCCTTCTTAGTAATGAGGACATCCGGGAAGGTGGAGCTGGCAGACGCCTTCTCATCATCATCCTTATCCATCTTTCGAAGATGGCTTTTGGTGCCCCGGATGGTAGGGCCACCACAAGAGAATCCGCGTGCTATGGTGTAGACCGGATCCTTGTCGGTATCCGAGCTACTAGTAGGCTGGTGGGTAGTCTTGGAGGACTGACCCTTATTTTTCTTTTTTTCCCTAGCTGGGGACTTAGAAATATAGGACTTCAACATCCCTTTGTCAGCCAGACGGTCCAACGCCCGCTGAAGACTGAAGCAGTCGTTGGTGTCATGGCCAACTTCCTCATGGAACTGGCAGTACTTGTTCTTGTTCCGTGACTGGACGGAACTCTTCATTGGATTCGGCTTCTCAATAGACAGCCGGTCCTTTACCTCCATGAGGATGGAGTTGCAGTCTTTGTTAAACTCGTACCGGGGGACGTACGGTTTAAACTCTTTTTTCTTCTTCTGGGACGGCTGCTCAGAATCACTGACCGCCCAGACTTCTTTTCTTTTCTTGCTCTCTTCTTTTTTCTTTGCCGGCTGAGCAGACCGGCTCTCTTTTTGCTTGTCAGACTTTTTGGAGTCCGATTGGCTGCCAGGCGTGCAGAGGTCGGTTGCTTGAATATAGCTTTCCGCCTCCCTCAGGGCCGCCTGCAGCGTAAATGCCCCTTTTCTGACAAGGTCAAACTTAAAGTTGGACCCGTCTCTCAGACCCTTAAAGAAGTCTATAAATTCTACCTCGTCAGACAGCCCCTAGATCTGAATCCTTATCAGGTTGAACCGCCTGACATATGAGCGTAGCCCTTCTCTCTCTCCCTGCTTAATGGTGCTCAAGTCTAAACTTGTTTTCTTAGCAGGGATGTTCATTGAGAAGTTGGTGGCAAACAAGAAGGCTAGCTTCTTGAAGCAGTCAATAGATCCGGCTGGCAAGTTGCCAAACCATTGTTGGGCAATGCCCTTCAATGTAGCCGGAAAGCAACGGCACCAGGTGGCATCGTCCCAACCTTGTAAGCACATTAAGTTGGTGTATGCCATCAGGTGATCTTCTGGGTTGGTGGTACCATCATAAGTACCCACCAACACATTCTTAACCTTGGCCGGCTAGGCCGCCTCGGTTATATTTGCAGCGAAGGCAGACGGCTGTTCGCCAAGCTTCATCAGCCGTAGCTGCCAGTCCAGTGGCTGAACATTGTTATATGCCGCCGGACCTCCGAATGGGAGTGGCTGCATAAACTGGAGGCCATATTGCCCATACTGCGCCTGGGGTGCGTATGGCATAGACCCTATAATGAGTTGAGGTTCGGTATTGACGGTTTTACCGCCTGTCCAACTCTCAAGTAAGGACATTGAATTCCTTGCAGAAGCTTATCTGAAGCTGTCTGGAAAGCTTGAGGTAGAAGCTGACTCAGACTGTTGATGTCTCCTTCGATTAATGACATGTCGAGCATCGAAGGCAGACGTCTTGTTGGCTTCCGGCTGGGGTTGCCGATGCTGCCTCTAAGGCACCAGAATTTTAGCCCAGTCAAGTTTTGCGACTGCCTTCTCCTTGGGATGAGGAGTTGGCTGCCTGTCCTTGACTGGATTCTTCTTCCCATCAGTGGGAGTCTTTTTAGCCGGCTGACTCTTGCTAGAGCCAGCCTTGTTTTTGTTGATCATCTCCTTGATTTTACCCTTGAAGGAATTCATAAATTTCATGAGCTCATTCTGGGTGACTGGAGCTTCTCCTCTAGTCTTCCGGGTTTCCCCGTCTGACCTCCCAGGGGGCCGCCTTCTTGGACCCGCCTGGTCTTCGTTACGCTCCAATTGATCCTTGGAACGTATGGACTTAGAGATGAGGGAGCCATTTCTGGTTGTATAGGCCTCCACATCATCATCCTCTTCATCTTCCCCTCAGTAAAGACCTCCGGTTGAGGCTGAGGCTGAGGTTGAGGAATTCCAAAGCCCCCCGACTGAATAACCGGTTGAACATCAAGGTTACCCGTCTAAGTAACCGGCTGCAGTGTAGTGGAGTTAAAAATTGGTACAGAATCTTGAACCATCTTGAGGTACTCTCCCCACAGACGGCGCCAAATGTTTTGGGTGTTTTTGTCCCTTGGGAGAGTTACAGCTCGAAGACTGGTCCTGCTGGCTCTGTATCTGCAAAATCAACGAAGACACCGGTTGGGTGGTACTCCGCCTCCAACGCTCAAGTTAGTAACTTGAAGAAGGATAAAAAGTGCGGAATTTTAGGTGGGGATCCTTGGATTCCAAGCTCAGGTCTTCTCTGATGAGAGAGAAAGTGGATGTAATAAATGATTATGAATGCCCCCAAAATGGGGGATTTCTCCCTATTTATTGGGTCATGGGGAAAAGTGCCCTCCCTTAGGTCATCTGACCTAGGGCAGCTGGCCTGCGCCGCAAAAGTGCGGATTTGGGGAATTGGGCCTTTGAAGGCCACAATTCTGTACACATATCTGGGGAATGCCACGTGTCAGCTGGAGAGTGGTCAGGGGTAACTTGCCAGCCTCTGACACGTGGCAGGCCCTCATTGGTCCAAGCGTCTGGGGTAAAAATCCCCTAAACAATAGCAATGAACATAGCTAATTGGAATAGGAAAGTCGACTAAGTCAAGCAATGTGAGGGAAGATCAATCATGTAACCAAAAGAGCATATCAAGCTATTCACCTAGAGGTCTAACTAGCGTCAACTACGATAAACTCTAGCTAGGAAACATCACAAGACACCTCAATTGTGTAAATGCAAGGCACAAATCAATGGTCGGTATCAATGTGAACTTACAATGCAATCTAGTGGAACAATCAAAGTTAGCTACTCTTTAATTAATCACACACATGAACATGATCAATTAACCAATTTAATCACATCATCAACTCCATCAATTATCCTCAAATTACATCAATCCATCACATCATATAAGCTTCACCATACCCCTAACCAAACAACTACTCTAACAACATCATCAAATCAACTAACAACTAAAGAAATCAACAATCAACAATCTAAGAAGAGCAAATACACTAATCAAATATCAATCATCAAATTCCAATCAAAATCAAACAATCCAAACATGAATATTAAACAAAACAATAAATGAGATAGAGTTTAGAAATGCTCATTGATAATAGAGAAGATCTCCAATACAATTGTCACCATTGAATCTTTAATCTCTCAATCACCATTGAAATTCCTCACTTTCTTTCTCTATAATCTACTCCTAAAACTAACCCCTAAATCTAAAGAGAGAAGCTCTCAACTAAGCTAAGATTATGATCTAATTCTCTTTCTTAAAAACTTCCCCAAAAATCAGGTTTACAAAGGTATAAATAGAGGTGCAAAAACGTCAAAAAGCGAGCAAGAAGAACCCACGGCGGCTGCACCTAGCTGGGTTTCTTCGATTTCTCAAGGCTTCGAGCATTTGCGATGGGTGCATGACTTATGATGGTGATGAACACTAGAAGTGGCAGTATCTAAGGCTTAATATTGGTAAGTACACAACCCCTTTGATGGTAGCACCGCATGGGAGCGCAAGAAAAGAGCCAAGACTTGGAACTTCCACTTCTTTGCATCTTGAGCTTCCCGAATGCCATGAACTTGATCCAAAAGCTTCCTCCACCTTAGTGGGTCACCAAAATTAAGACCCGAACCTCGTTCAATACCTACAACCACGAAAATAGAGCAAATAAAGGAGAAAAGGCTAGAAAACCAACGAAATCCACGAAAACTACAAAATAAGAGAGGAAAGGTAAAACTAAGCAACAAAGCATAAAACTAAGCATTTATTGAGCATGAAAGCTATGAAAAGAGGATAAAAAGGACCTAAATACTCCTCAAATGGGTGCCATTTATGACACCCATCACATGTTCACTTGCACACACAATCTCAAACAAAATTATTAGTAGCATGGCTACAAATGTAGCTTAAAAGAAAATCTTTTTGTATTTTTGAATAAGATGGAATAAACTCAACAACAATACACAATCACAACACCGTTCCCCGGCAACGGCCCATTTTGATCAAGGGTCGAAGCTAGGTCGTTGGGGCTAACCACTACCCAAGGTCAAACAAAATTTATAAACACATAACCACCCTATACTAGTATATGGTAAGTCAAGGGTTGAACCCAAAGGAATGGTGAGCTATTGTTTATTGCATATAGTCAAGCTACTCCGAAATCTAATGATAGGGTGTAAACTCTATACTAGGTCAAACACAACTAGTAAGCTAGATGAAATCAAATGTATAGGTGCTAGGGTTCGGGATCCACATGTAGTCATAACGAATTCAATCAATTTGGGAGGTCAATTGACCAAGTCAAGCAATGTGAGAAAAGATTAATTTTGCAACCAATAGAGCATATCAAGCTATTCTCCTAGAGGTCTAACTAGCGTCAACTACGAAAAACTCTAGCTAGGAAACATCACAAGACACCTCAATCGTGTAAATGCAAGCCACAAATCAATTGTCCGTATCAATGCAAACTTGCAATGCAATCTAGTGTGAATAACTAGGGTGAACAAGCCTATATCAAACACACACATGCACAAAATTGATTGACCAATTTAATCACATCATCAACTCAATCAATTTTCCCAAATTAACTTAAATCCATTACTCATACATGCTTCACCATTACCCTAGCAATCAAACTACTCACAATCCATTAAGAACATCAAAATCAAAGCTAATCTAACCAAAAAATTCATATTCATCAATTGAAATCAAACTAAATCAATCAAACTATTAACAAACTTGAACAATCAACAAAACAATTGAAATAAAAAAAAAATTGAATTAAGGTGAAAAAAGAATTCTTACAAACTTGATCAAATTCAAACCAAATGTAGCAATCTTCAATCATCAATCATCAAACCCAAAGTTTCTCTCTCTAAAAATCTAATAACAAGAGTTTCTCTCTCTAACCAAAATTCAATCTAAACTAATTCTAATTCTATTCTAATCCTTCTCTCTCTAGAAATAGAAGAAAAAGCTATATATAGTAAAACTAACTACAGAGAAGTTAGTTAGATCGTCCAAAAGAAACCCCGGAAGATGCGGTCGCACAAGGGAGAAAAGCGGCTGCGGGAAAAAGGGTACAGAGCAGGGACCCAGGCAGGTGCGGCCGCACCAAGCTGATGCGCGGCCGCACCCTACATGTGCGCACCCGCACCTGGCAGCAAGACACATTTCCCCTTCTTCGTCCTAGCTCATCCTCGTGCGCTCGTCTAGGTGATGATGATGAACACTAAGGTAGGCAGTCTTGAAATAGACATTTTGGTGGGTTTGTGGCAAAGATGATGCCCCCACCGCATATGTGCACCGATCTCTTGACTTGCTCCTTGTGTTCCTTCAAACTTGAAGCTCCAAAAGCGAACACGAGGCACCCAATTTGATGAGAAATGTGAGAGGAAGGCTCGGGAATCCTTGGAAACACGATCATAACCTCAAAACAAACCAAAAAAAACAAATAAAAGGGAAAAAGAACAGATAAACAAAGAAATGCACAAAACAAGGAAATTAACTACAGAAAGCACAAACTAACGAAATAAAGAACAAAACTAAGAAAAACTAAGGAAAAGAGCTATAAAATAGAATAAAAAATCATCCTAAAAGAGACCAAATGAGTGCCATAAATGACACTCATCAGACACGGCCGCGCATGTGTTTCGCGCCCGCGCTCCTTTGGGATTCTTCGAGTTCTTTGGAGCTTCGTGCGCTCACTAATGAGTTTTCGTGTGCGCTTGCAAGGTCTTCATGATAGTCACTAAGCATGGAAGATTCAAATGGACTTGACAGTAGGTTCAACACCATGGTTTCATGAGAGCGCGACATAAGAACGCAAGAGCTAGAACTTGGAGCATGCCACTTTCTTACGTCTTGAGCTTTCCCAATGCTATAAAATTTCTCCAGAAGCATATTCCAACTTAGTAAACTACCAATATCAAGACCTGACCCTCGTATAATACCTACAACCACCAAAAGAGAGAAAATAAAGGAGAAAACACTAGAAAAACCATAGAAACACAAAAAACGAGAGAAAAAGGAAAATAAAGAGAAAATACATAAGACTAAGCATTTTTTATTGAAGAAATCCATGTGAAGGAGGTAATAACAACCTCTAAACTCATCAATTAAGTGCCAATTATGACACTCATCAATTATTCTTGTCAATTTTTCCTAAATCTAAATTAAATCTTCAACTTTTAGAAACTGATGCATCTAATAAATAAATCAAAGGAATTAAAACATTTATTGCACATAATGTGTAGCGTCCATTTTTAGTAAGTAAATGTTACCTATAATGTAATACTACCTCCGTTTTTTATAAGTTGACATGTTTTGACTTTAGCACTATTCACACACTCTCCTTTGACCATGTTTTGTGATTTATACGTAATGAAAAATATAGTCGTGTGGGGTCTTGTTAGATTCGTCACGGTATATATTTTCAAAATATCAACTTTTTATAATTTTTACTTATCGGTAACTCAAGATATTAACGTTTTGATTTGTGCATTAGCAAACGTGACTAAAGAAACGTGTCAACTAAAAAGAAACGGAGGAAGTATGAAACAATGGTTGTATTTAGGGGTATCAATTTGGGTTCATTGAACACTTCGATTTTGGGTTGGGTTTATCGGTTTTAGATTATAATGGGTCAGTTTATAACGAGTTAAAATCAGTAACGGGTCGGTTCGAATCCATATTGAAAATTATTTGGTCAGTTGAATTTGATTTTATTATTGCAGTTTCTATTTAGGTTGGGTCTTAATCATGATGGGTTGTAATTGGTTCCGAACATAATCAGTTTGTGTTGAACTAGGTCGGTTTGAATTGGGATTTGGGTCAAAATAGATTGAGTGAAATCGGGTGGGTCATTATCGGTTCAGTTCATAATCGGTTTGGGTTGAATTGGGTTAGATTGAAAACGAGTTTACCTAGTTTGAAGCGGGTTCCGATTCAAATCATATTAGGTTAAAATCAAATCTTGTGATAACTGAGTCGAGTTAATCAGATAATGGGTAGGAATGGGTTAGGTAATAATTGAGTTAAGTCTTAAATAAGTTTAGTTTATCAAGTAGTGGGTTGAACAAATGTGATCGTAAACATATTGAGTTAAGGATTTTAAACAGCTCAATAATATTGAGGTAAACATTGTTTTTTTCCCAACAAGTCAAATACCCTATCTTGTTCTAGAGTATAAAGGGGTTGCTCTTTTTGTTACCGATTTCAAAAAAATATTGATAATCTTGCTAAAGTAACAAAACAAACAGTAACTAAGTTTTTTCTCAATAAACTTAAATAAGTTAGATTGCTAAAAAAACGAGTAGATAAACACATGACAAAAAATGCAAATGCTTTCCATTAATTGAAAGATAAAGTCATGTCTCTTGTCTTTAAAGCAATTTAGTTCCTACTTCTTAGGCTTCACAATTGGCCTTTGTTCATAAACCATATATACCCCAGCACTGGATCAAGCCTTTGCATTGTTTTCAAAATCGTTTTCCTTAGTCATCATGCATAAGGCAAGAAAAGTCAAAATTTTAAATTTTAAGTGTAACAACAGGTACCTGGTTGGAACGGTTTGGGTTTTCGGATTTTTGGCGGGTTTAAATGGCTACGTTTTTATATTACTATTAGTTTTGGATGTAAATGGTTTGGGTTGTTTTTTATTTTGGTTTGGTCCAATTAAGTTTCGGGTTTGAAAAAATTAGGTCAGGTCTGTTTTCGATT
Source organism: Chenopodium album (assembly GCF_948465745.1). Lineage (NCBI taxonomy): Eukaryota > Viridiplantae > Streptophyta > Magnoliopsida > Caryophyllales > Amaranthaceae > Chenopodium > Chenopodium album. Next base: position 20,850,444 of record NC_137858.1, on the reverse strand, counting down.
ATTTTAAAAAAACAAGTCTTGGACAATTTGATTCGGGTTAGAAATTAATAGCACTAGTAGTTTAAAATGTTTTTTTTAAAAAAAAAAAAAAAAAAAAAAAAATGGTGTCACCTTTATTAAAAAATTAGAGTTAAGAAAAATGAGTTATTAAATAAAAACAAAGAAATTAACATGAGTAAAAATACTTAGGTTGTGTTCTTTTGAGCTTTTGGGCAAAGCAAACTAGAACAGAACAGAGTAAATTTTAACAGAATAAAGCAGGGATCAGCATAGTAGAACAAAGAACATAAAGTCAGCAAATTAAGGAGAGCAACTCTAAGGCCCTGTTTGGTAATTAAGGTTTAGCTGATTGGTAAGAGCTGGTTGTATTAGCTATTTTGACTAGCTGATTTATAAGAGCTTTTAATGTAGAGTTGTTTGGTAAAATTAGCTTTCTATTTATAGTTGTTTATTAGTTGAACATATGAATTGACAATTTAGGATATTGATGATTTTTTTTTATTTGACTAGGGTAAGAAATTAGGAGGACAAGAATGCGAATTAGAGTAACTTTTAGGATATAATTGTCTTTTGACATCCATTACTCAATAAACTAATCTGAAAGGCTCTATTTTTATAACTTTTTACAAATTAGTTTATTTGCCTCAATAAGCTCATTTAAAAAGCTCTTTTACCAAACAAACAAATTAGATGATTATGTAGTCAAACCCCTAAATTGATCAAATAAACTCATTTTTAGTCAAAACTCTAATTACCAAACATCGCCTAAGCCACTAAAGTACGAGAAAGGCTACACATACAAGCCTAGTATGTGGGAGCCACATACAATTTGACATGTCACATTTTGATTGGGTGTTAAACTGGGGTCCAATATTTACTAATTTTGAACTTTCATTTGAATTCAAATGAAATTTCTAATTACCCTAATATTTGAAATCAAAGTAAATGTCATCTTCAATGCTTTTTTTTTAACTTTTTATTTTTCAGTTTTCATTTCACTTGTTTTTCATGAACACCTTTGAAAGCCCAGAAACTAGATGAAATATCGATTCCTTCAAAAGACAAATCTAAACATGTTATTATTTGCAGAAAATTATGATTTATTTCTTCATCATGTAATTGATTTACTCTTCTTTTGTTTAATTTGGATATTTTTTTTTTCCATTTCTTCACCACCATAAATGTTGAATGGTGAGCAGAATACTTCATGTTATGTTTTAATTGGGTGTTTTTAATTAGAGGGTTTTTTAATTGGGTGTTTTTCGATTTGGGGGTTTTGTAATTGGAGGTTTTCGATTTGGGGGGTTTTAATTGGGGGTTTTTCGAATTGGGAGTTTTGTAATTGGGAATTTTTTTATTGTTCATCTTATCTCTTTAATTAATTATCAAATTGTACATCGATTCAAGATCTAAAAATAAATTGCTATAGAATTCCTAAATATATTATTCATCCTTGAGAATGCAGTCTAGAAGTTTTATACCCAAAATGGTGAGTTCATCTTCTTACTATATTTTTATTCGTATATGATGAAGTTTATTGTAATGTTTCAAGTACTAGATTTACGTTATTAAAATTCTATTGTTTAGTTTTTCTTTTTGCAGTCTGACGATGAAATTGCATCCAACCAAATGTAATTGAAGGGATTAAATTGAATTACCTTGATGGCTCAAATTATGTTTTTAGAGGTTAATTCAATGTAATTTTTCACTTGTTGAATCAATGATTAAAGGAGTATGATTCCTGGCGTATTATCGAGTACCGACTACATGACGGTGATTATCTTTTGGATTTGCAAATGGAGTATAAGTTGTAAAATCATTTTGTTGGTAGATTTATTAGTTTCATTATTAATTATGTTGATTACTTTGTACTATTGTTGGCAATTCTAGATAATTATCTTGGCTACTTCATTATATATGACATGTACATTTTCTTTGGTATAATTTGATATTTTACAGATCTAAATATTGATATTATCTCCCATATTATTTTTCGTTAAAATTTATTGGATGTAAAACAGTAAAATATGGAATTTGTCGTTATCTTTTGATGAATTACTGAATGCATTATTATTTATTATTTATTATTTATTAATTAATTAGATAAATATCAATGAGAATACATCGCCATGCTTGTTGAAATGATGACTATAATCTCGGGCAGGCCAGTTAATTACTTTATTACTCCCTCCGTCTCAAAAAGAACGACCCATTTGGCCAAAACTTTATCCCAAAAATAATGATCCATTTGCATTAAAACACTCACCAATTTGCTACAATATTTGTGCAAAATTAGCTTCCCCATATAAAAATTTGATTTTTCATGTTATTTTATTACTTTCTCTCTCTATTTTTTTACAAACCCCATGTAAATTTTTCTTTCCAATATACTTTTACTTCTTTTTACTTAACTTCCTTAATACCCGCGTAATCAACTCAAATGGGTCGTTCTTTCTGGGACGGAGGGAGTACTTATTTTAATTATTTTTTTTTTAAATAAGGGAAAGAGACCGGTTATCACTAGACACTGGTGTCTTAAACTCTATAGGAGAAACCTGTTATCCGAAAAATCTGATCTGGTGCCTTTGCCTTGTTATTTTAATTCTCTTGTAAACATCTAAGAAACCGGTTACGAGGCAAAATTGGTCTCTTTGCTGAATTTAAGAAACCAAACAATAATCCCGGTTTCTTAGGCTAAGAGACCTACTACCTAGGCACCGGACATTTTGCGGTTTCTTAGGCCTATTTTGTCCGGTCTCTTAGGCCATTTTTGTAGTAGTGATTGGTTATTGATGCTACACACATAAATATTTTCCTGCTATATGGTCCTGCTACACACATAACTTTGTATCCATTATATATGAGTCAAGTACAATTTCATAAACTAACACCGTTAGACATGTGAGAGATCTGAAAAAATTTCCGTATTGATCTTATTAGGAGAATAATATATTTAGGTTTATTTACGTTAATATATTATTTAGAGATAATATTTTAGGGTTTATGATTATCCTAGTATATCTTTAAGAAATATTGTAACCTATCTTATGACCGTAGGTTTTGTATAAATATTCTACCTATTGATGACTAATAAATAAGCCATTTCATTCTATTGTCTCTTTTTTAAATTTGCCAAACACTCTTATAGTAACATGATTTTGAATAAGGAATATATGATTCAAATATAATTTTACAAAATTATATTTTGTAGTAACACGATTTTGAATAAGGAATATAAGATTCAAATATAACTCTATGAAATAATATTTTATAGTAACACGGTTTTGAATAAGGATAAAGTTGTAAACATATTATAGTACTTTTGTAATAAATTAACCCTTCTTGATTTAAATATAACTCTCTAGTAGTTGATTATAGCCCTCCAACATTTAATTTAATCGTACAACATCTTATTGTAACTCTCAATATTTCGAATTTGACCGTCCACCCCCGCTGCCCCGCATAATTGAATGCCAAAGTTATTTTAATACTTCCTCCGTTCTAGTAATATTGCAACACTTCGACTTTCGCACTATTCATCACGATTGTTTGACCACACTTATGATTTATACGTAAAATAAAATATATCAATGTGAGGTCTTGTTAGATTGGTCTCGTAAAATATTATCACAATATCAACTTTTCATAATAATTACTCTAATATAGATATTAAACATATAAAATGTGATTTGAGATGTGTAATTTCATCCTTGTTGTAAAATTATTATAACAAAGAAAGTATTTAGTACTCAACGTAGTCTTTGATTCTATTTAATAATTGTTGATTACATTGGTTTCATGATGAAAGAAATATTGAAGTTATTATTCAAGATGTACTTTAGGACATCGATTGTAGAAATAAAGGTAAGCAAATAGTAACAAATGAGATATATAGAAATAATTATTCATAAGTAATTATTCAAGATGAACTTTAGGAGTTTTGCAGTATGCACGAGGCACTTACGTTATTTTTTTGCTAATTCTGAGTTCAATTCAGATCCTTAAGGGCTAAAATGGCCCCTAAAACTTTAACCGAATATTTTTCGACATGTAAACCGATGAAAAAGTTGATACGGGCTTCAATTTACAAGATGGCTGCAATTTGAAAAATACAAACTTTAAATGGCTACAATTGACAAATTTTCCTAATTTTTAAAATTGTTTTAATTATTTAATAAATAATTAATTTGTAATTTTGCTGAGTTTGAAGGTATTTTTTTAGTAACATAATGTTATTGTATATGTGAATCTATTAATTAATTTACAAAATAATGATGATGCTATCTAGCTTAAATGGTAAGGAAAGACTAAAGAATGGTATCTTAAACTATACCTCTCATTTGCGTCGAATTTAATTTAAAAAAATTTAAAATTTCGTAGTAACCTTATCATCGAATAAGAAAATATATTCAAACACACGAGATTATACTGATTATAACTTTTTGATTTTTTTTTCATATTTTTTTATTGTGTAATAAGTGATATCAATAGTTGTGTGTACCTCACTGGCTCACTGCTATTTGATTAAAAATCTAAGTAACTTTAGTGATGTTGGCATACTTTTGAGATATTTTTTTTCTTTCCTTAATATAAAGGATTTTTTTGCTGCTACCCGAACTCGAGTCGATACTTGACCCGGTCATACCCAAAACTGAATTGACCCAGCTCGACCTGCACCTGACTCAATTGTTAGCTGACCCGAAAGTGACTCGACCTAATCCCGTCCTGAATGACCCGTTTGCCAGATCTAACATAATGTATAATGTATATGTGGATTTATAATTAATTTTTAAAATAATGATGATGCTATCTAGCTTAAATGTTAAGGAAAGACTAAAGAATTTTATCTTAAACTATACCTTATATTCTTGTCAATTTAATTTCAAAATTTTTAAAATTTCGTAGTAACATAATCATCCAATAAGGAAATAAATTTTAAACACACAAGATTATACTGATTTTAACTTTCCACTGTTTGATTATGTTTAATAAGTGATATCAATAGTTGTGTGTACTTGACTGAGTCGCTGCTCTTTGATTTAAAACCATAATGACCTAGGTTATTATTTATATATTTTGGCAAAAGGATGACATTGTGAAAATCCCTTAACCTTGGATACAAAATGTGTGTATATAAGAACATCATGTTGTCTTTGGTCTCGATTTCAAAATTGTTTTCCTCTAGTGATGTAGGCCTAATTTTCCAATATTTTTTCTCTTTTCTTAATATAATTTTCTCCACAAATAATTGACAATTTTCAAGTAACATACCTTATTATTTTACTTGTTATGTGTTCTAAATCCTTTGTTTTGACAACAATGAAATAAACTTCAGTAATGAAAATTTTAAAACCACATCAACATTTTTTTAGAAAAGATGATGAATTTATGTCATTTAATTATTGTATTTTAACCCTCTAATATTTTACTGTAGCCCTCCCTTTTTTTAACCCTCTTTTTTTTTTTTTAAAAAAAAAAAAAAAAAAAAAAAAAAAAAAAAAAAAAAAAACTATGGGATGAAGATAAAGAAAAACCACAAAACTATACTACGTATTAAGGTTAAAACCGTCCAAAATATAACATTTTTGAAAGTTTGTCGATATGGATGTCTATTGATAGAGCATAAAAAGAGAATTTTATTAGTTTGGTTATAATAATTTTTTGATTAGTAGCTCATGAAATATTGTCAAATGAAATATTAAAATAATTTTTATACAAATCATCTCTCTTCATTTATGACGCTGACTAGTACTCATTATCTCTGGTAAGAAATTTGTATTTAGTAGTAACATAATATATTTATTTGATAACGATTGTAACGTTATATATTTTTTTGGTAACATTATATATATTTTTGGTAACGAAGTAGTATGGCGCCAATAAAATTCGCCATTAAAAATTCCCCCCTACTTGTACTTTTTGGCGCCAAGCACCAAAAAAATTTCCCCCTCAATTTTCCCTCTCATTTTTTTGGCTTATGGTGAGTTGGCAATTTATAAGTGGTATTGTATACTTGGCCCGCATACTACGTATGTGTATCACTACTCCTAGAGTACAGGCCCTTAAATGGTTGAGGATTGAGATAGGTTACTTCACTTTACTTGGTTAATATATCTAAATATCTAATCTTGCAACCACTTAAAAACTGACAACCACCAAATTCACTGAGCAACATTGTATTCCAAATATGACGGCGTTGCATGTGCGCTGTCAATGAAGATTACACACACTTAACAGTGATGTTGAGCCATGGATGTCTTTGTGGTGGGCCATGAATGAAGATTAACGCATAGCCAAATGAATCTGGAACACCACTAAAGATGCTGATACCAATTCTGTCGCAATCTTGCTTACTTATAATTTTTTTAATCACAATTCATAAATTGTTAAATTTCAATACAATGTGAAATGGACCTGGGCAACCCGAACAAGGATGAGGAGAGTTTGGTCCACAAATAAGGGTTTGGAGCTTCCATACTAAAACCAATTGGCAATAGTAAGAGTTACTCCTCTACCTTATAAAGTGGAATCACCTCTTCTCGTTTTCCAATGTGGGACACTCACAAGTGATACCCCTTTAGTTCCAACATAAATATTCATAAAATTGAACAACGAATCATGCATGCCATCTTAGCCATGGATGTCTTTTGCTTTTGGGTTACTATGTGAATATAGCGGATGTAGTTTTAGCCTTAATCATAGGCATCTTTTGGTTGTGCATCAATTTTCTATGTAAAAACTATGTGCTGCAATTTTTAAATAACATGGCATTAGCCTTTTAATATAATCTATCTTCTCTTTGTTAAAAAAAGAATCATGCATGCCATCCTACCGATCCTGGTTGAATAATTTGAGGGTACCGATAGTTTCTTAACTTTATAAGTTATAAATAATCCTTTCTTTTATAAATGTAATGTTTGATGGAGGTATTATTGTGTGTTTAACACTCTCTACCAAATGTAATGTAGTGATTCTAAAAATCTTGGAAAAATTAAAGAAGTATTTAATGCAGTGATTCTAAAGACGGTGAAAAATGAATATAAAGTATGTAACTAGGGATTCGTTTGGCCTCGCTGTGATTTTCTACTTTATTTAGTTTTTTGTTTTCTTAAATCATATGATATATGTCACATAATGAATCAAAAGTTAGTCAAGATCATTAATTTCCCTTTTTGTTTTGTTTTTTTTTTTTTTTAAAAAAAAACATGAAACTGAAAACAAAAAACGATACCAAGCAAGCCCTAGAGTTTAAAAACCAGCATTTAAGAATTTTGGCTAAGTTGTACAGCAAGTGGCAATAGCAGATAAAAATGTCATATTAGACATATAAAAGGTTGTTCAATCATCTTATATTCTTTTATCCACTTATATACAACTACACAAGTGTTCCTATCAAGTATCAACAGAAAAGTTGTATAAAAGTGGGCAATTTGAGCAAGGAGCTTAAATGTGATAAGAACATTTATTTTAAAAGTATACGTAATTTTTTTTCAACAAAAAAAATTTTCCTACGTTGATGAGTTACCGTCAATTTTAGATTTTTTTTTTTTATTAGGTTAGCACTCGTACGATGTACGGGTTTACCAATAATTTATCTTTGGATTAATATTTTTGTAAATTTTTTATTGAGTTTAAAATATTCATAAGTTTAATTTAGTTGATCTCAACGTGCTAACAACTCCTATAAAGACTCTAACAACCTAATATCAACATAAATCACCAAAGTAATAGGTACTTATTTTAAATTAATTACCTAAATAATAGCTACAATCTGTTTAAAATTATTTAGCATTTTGTTTCAAAATAAAAAATAAAAAAAATTAGCATTTGAGCGGGAAATCTTTTCATGAAATAGCGCCACATGTACAACTTTGAAAAAAGATGACATCAGTGGTTGCTACTTTAGTATTTGTGATAAATATGTATTTTGAGGGAAGTCACATTAACATCAAATTTAAAACAAATCCAATTAAAATTTTATTTTCTTTTTATTTAAAACAACACTCCTATGTCCTATTCACTTCACCTTATTTTTGCTAAACTGAAATTATTTTTTTACTAAATTCAAAATATTTTTGCTCAATTATAATTATTTTTACTAAATTAGTTTTTTTTTTAATGAAATTATTTTTGGTGAACTGAAATTTTTTTTAACGATTTTCTGTTAGACCCTATTCACTTCACCTTTCAAAAATAATTTCAGTTCAGTAAAAATAATTTCATTACAGTAAAAAAAAATTTAGTTCTGTTTAGTAAAATCAATTCAGTAAAATCCGGTAATTTTAAAGAAGATATATAACAGAAAACTAGTAAAAATAATTCCAGTTCAATGAAAATAATTTTAGTTCAGTAAAATTAATTTCAATTTAGTAAAAATAATTTAAAAACAGCAAAAAATAGTTTCAGTTCAAAAAAAGTAATTTCCTTTCAAAAATAATAAGGTGAAGTGAAGAAGGCCTTATATCTTTTTTAAAGTTACTGATTTTTGCTTATCTTATATTAATTTTATTAAACTAAACTTATTTTAATAGAATTAAAATTATTTTTACTAATCTGAAATCAATTATATTGATCTGAAATTATTTTTACTTAATCGAGTCATTTTTACTGATTACTTCAATGTTTACTTGGCAATCTGATTTACTTTGTTCATCATTTTAGAGTTATTTATATTTAAGAGGAACCATGTCCAAACTTTGTACTATGTATATCATGATCCAAAGATATTCAATAACTTTTGATTGTTTATCAAAATGAATCAATCAATAACTGTATACTAAAAGACAGACCAACAATAATGACACATGTCAATTTCTGGTGTGTCCTTAGTTATTTTATTTTTAAAAAAATCCTTTCATAAAACTTACATATTTTAAGAAATTATTATATACAATAATAATTGTCATAGTTAACCTTGTAAAATAAGTAAAGATCTTTTACATTTAAATGGATACGCAACTACTATAGGTAGGTGTTTTGGCAACATATTTTTGTAAAGAACGTTTTGGTAACATAAAATTACTTAAAAATATGCAATCTTTGAGAATCTCTTTTTGAGATTACAATCTTCATATACTTGACATGAATAATTATTGAATTAGGAAAAAGAGTCAATATATATAATTTAAAAATACTTCTTTAATTACATGTAAGAAATTAAATAAAAATTAGTAAAAATTGTCCCCATTAATCCCAACTTTGCCTCGTCCACCAATATTAATCCTAACTTTCATTTATTCACTATCACTCCCAACTTTGTACTCTATTAATTCTATTACACCCAACCGGTAACTAGGGATTCGTTTGGCTTCCCTCATGTTTAATCTTTTTGTAAAGACATGATGTAACACCCCGTATTTTCGAACCATTACTTTACGTGTGTTTCAACCTGTAAGGCCAAATTTCTAATTTAAATCACAATTTCTAAATCAAAATGTTAATTTAATTATTCAGATCGTTCTTTGTTTTAAAGGTCATCCCAACCTTTTTAGACTCTAATTATAGTATTTTGACAAAACGTTTGAAAGGTATTATTTAAAAGGGTTCTATATTTGAGTTTTAATAATTTCAAACTGTATTTGACTTATCTGAATTGATATTAGCTTTAAAGGGTGATTCCTTAAGTTTAAGTGTCAATTTAGATATTTAACCTATTTAAATTGATACAGATCATCATGGGTGATTCCTTGACTAAAGTGTCAATTCTATATGTATAAAATGATTTTAGGGTTTTTAAGACGTTTTACGTTCAATTGTATCAATATCGATAAGTAAAGTGGTATTGGGTGATTCCGTGAACTCGTTTATCGAATTGATATTGTTTATAAACTATTCTTTAATTTATATTTATAAAACTTATTATAATGTCCTTTTATTAATTAGGTCATTATAAATATTATTGGTTTCGCATCTTGCCTTTTTATATTACTTTTCTATAAAATACGAACTTTATATATATATTTGTATTGTAATTTAAAATTATTGTTTTCATTATTACTATTGTTATTATTATCGAGATATCAATAATATACTATTTATATATCTATCTATACTATATATTAAAAGGCGTTCCTTTTAAAGGAACGGTGCCACGTGGCACTCTTCAACGTATATGAAAACATGTCACAATGCCACGTCAGCGACACGTAAGCTTGCGACTTCATTTAACAAAATTAATAAAATATGGTTATATCTAGATTCGAACCCTCAACCTCAAACAAATAAATGCTACACACTTACCAACTCAACCAACTTCTATTAGTGTTATAAATGTCACATATTTAACGTTATATATTCCTTTTATATTAGAGGTTATTTAATTTATTTATTTTTCACAAAATTAGAAAATAAATACATATGAAGAAAAAAAAAAACCAAGACAACACCCAAATCACACACTAGCTAAACAACAGTTAAACATAATTATCAAATTAAAGAAGTACAAACTAGCAATCCGGGGCATCGCCCGGGACACACACTAGTTATCGTTTTAAAACATGATTCAATTCGCCTCCGTTACATTTCTTTCCTAGTTTAGTTTCGGGCCAACTAGACCTTGTTTATTAGTTGGGTTTCGCCTTACAACTTCCATGACTAAATAAGATTAAGATATGCTTGTTTATTAGCTTCCTTATCCCATTCTAACGCCTAAATTAATTATCCAGTCAAGCCCAAAAGAGAAGCCTTGAATCCTAGCTTTGTGTGGCCTTTTTGTGAGCCTCATTTGAGCCCATTCTAGGATGTTTTACGCAGCATTTTTGAGGGTTTAGAAGCTTCCCATATTCCACCTATGTAACCCCCCATATTCAATTTCATTAATTCTAATAAAACCTATTAGGGGGCGTTTGGTTCACGAAATATAGGTATGAGGTATGGGTTTAGAATGACTAAAACTCATACCATATGTTTGGTTGACAAAAATATGAATTTCAAACCCATACCTCAAACCCATGAGGTATGGGGTTTAGAAACCTTGGGGGGAGGTGGGTTTGGCTCATTCCATTCCCTTAGGTATCAAATAAAAGGAGAGAATAGTGAGATATTCCATTCCAGAATTAAACCAAACACATGATATTAAGTTTCAAGTTCCAACCCGATACCACCTTAACCCCATTCCTGATTCCAACCCCATACCACTTTGTGAACCAAACGCCCCCTTAATTTGCTGCCCAAACCCTTTCTCTTCCTCTTCTCATTTCACTTACAAAGAAGGCAAAAATACATCAGTTTTTCTCCACCAAAAGATGCAGCAAATCACTCCTCTTCTCCCCATCTTTTTCGTGGAATTCAAGGTGGGAATCAAGGGGAAATCAAAGCTTAACTTGCTGCCATAATCTCTGCCAAAATCGTGCTCTATCTCTCCTCTAGAACAAGCAAAAACGAGGCAAGGGAACAAGACTGTTTGGGTGGGTGTTGTGCGTGTGGTTGCTGCTGTTTATGTGCGGTGTTGCTGTCCTTTTCTTTGGGTTTTGGTGTCCTATATATCAAGGTAACTAGCTTTACTCCCTTAGGTTAGAACTATTGGATTTTAGAGTTGAATCGATAGGTAGAAACATGGCTAGGATTAGGTTCATTTGTAATTTTCGTTCATTTTGTGGCTGCTGTTATTTGTGTGACATAGAACGTGAATTAGTGATATTAATCCTTGTTTTTGTGCCCAAACTTGATTGATATCAAATCCTTGATGTTGTATGATCCTTTTATGATGTTTTTAATGAGTTTATACATGGTTTTGAGGCACAAAATGCACAATAGGTACTGCTGAAATGTTACATACCTGTCATGAGTTTTGTTGTGGTTATGAGGCATGTTTAACCTATTTTCTTGGGCTAATTCTTGCTGTTTAATGTGAAGTAGCATATAAGGGATTGTTGAGTATAATTTCCATGTGTTAAACTTCGATTTTGGGCATGTTTTGGACTTGTTATTGAGCACGGGAAACTGGAGTCCGCGAATGAGTTACAGTAGTTTTGGGGGTGTGAATTTGAGTTTTAAATCTGATTATATGGTTTAATTTCATGCCTACACTAAATTAGTATCTTGTTAGGATATCACCTAATTAATTTGGCATGATTCCAAGCAAGTTTGATATGTTTTTAGAGGCTAAAACAAGTTATGTAGAAGCTGCCAGCATGTCAGTCTATGCGTGTAGTTTAGGTGATTTTCAAAGGTGTATTGCCTAATTTCTAAGCCCAAATTGATGTTTGTTATGGCCTAATATATTGTAAGATCATGTACAATAATGGGTTAAGCTTAGTTTCATGTTTAAGGTGAGTTTTTGGGTGGATTGGTGTCCTTGGTTCTGCTGCAATTCAATGTAGGGGCTGCTGTATGTATGATTTTATTTGGGCATGTTCTCTCTTGAATTTTAAGCCCATAATGGTTTTATATGATGCCTAATGAGTGTATGTATATGCCCTAATTTTTATTTCGCATTTGAAGCGTGTTTGGTTGGGTTTTTATGATGATTATTGGACTTGTATATTGCTGTCCCGTTTTGATTGTTTATGAATTGGTAGTCTGGATTTTTGGTTTAATTAAATGATTTTATGCAATTTTTATTGTAAGTATTATATATTATTTGAAATTATATTTTAAATAGGTGATGAGTAAGTTTTTGGGTATTATAACCCCTAAAGTGAAATATTTCTATGTGTGTTTGAATATGTGTGGGTTGTAATTGTATTGTCGACGTCGTAATGCTTTAGAGAAGGATAACACTGTCTTTAGCATCACTTCGCCAAGAGTTGTGAATGCACTTAATTGTTGAATTTCGATAATTAATTATATTCCCAAACTCAGACGATACATTTTGTGTTTTATTAAGTTGAAGTGTGTTTTGAAAGGGAGTTTCGATTGAATTTAAGAAATATGATTTTCTTATGCAGTTTGAATTGAGTGTAAGACTATTTTTGGCTTCTCTGCAGATTTCTGAGTGAAATATATTGTATTATCTATTTTAAGTGATTTTTGAATTGTGTGTGGGGCCATAGTTGGGTGTGAGGCCGAGTTGCTTCCCGATGGTTAATGAACATGCTAACTACCTGGATTGCGAGTCTTAGGTAGCTCAACTTGGGTTAATTGTTGTCGTCCGGGGGTGTGTAAGACCTTATAGGCATCTACCCATAACCGGGAGTTGGCCAATCTTAGACACGGTCTCTGCGAGATGACCGGGGGTTCGTCCTGACAAACCTTAGGAAGTGGATTGCGAGGCCACTAGCGTTCCCTCCATGCCAGTTCTACTGTTTTGAAGGTTTTGGGTTTGAAATATTTATATTATAAATTATTACTTATTTGAAGTCTATATATTATTATGATTGAAATTGAGTGATTTAATGTTGATATTTTTGTTTTAAGTTTATTTTGAAATATTTCATTATTTGTATGGTTTGATGGTTTTAAGTGATTTCATTTGAGTATTCAAGTTGATTGTGGTTATGGTTTCTTTCTGTTAATTTAAGTCTAAAATCTTTTATTTCTGATTTAAGGGAGAACTGCTAGTTGCTCCCCACTGATTGTGGAACGTTGTTATAATTTGCAGGTTTCATTTGTTTATTTGATATCTGTGACGCTGGGTTGGGGATTGAGAGTTTAGAACCTAACTTTTAGGCTTGTATGCCTTTGTTGTTAGTTGACTGTTTAATCATTTTGAATTTAGTCTAGTTTGGCCGATAAGGGTTGTTCTGCCCTTGGCTTTTGAATGTAATTGATTTGTCCATGTTAAAGTTTGTTTGCTATTTTCTTTTGTTCACATAGTTTGCGCTTAGCTTAAACAACTTAATTTGGACGTGCAAATAAGTTAAATTTGACTTTTAGACCTAGGTTAAGCTTGACTTTTCTAATTGAAGTTAAGTAGCCTCCCGTTCAAGCGTAATTCCGCTAACGCTTCCAGTTCCAAAAGGACGGGGTGTTACACATGAAAAAAGAAGAAAATAACTATATTTGGTATAAAATTTGTTCACAGTAATTTTAGAAATTTTTTAATTAAATATAATTCTAATTTAATAACGAAATTTAAAATATACCGTGCATGGCACGGGACCTAACCTAAGTAATTATAACATAAATATGTCATTATACAACTTTTATTAAATTGTATTGTCTCTTAAGCACTACATATATAGTGAAAAATTTAGTACTTTAAATCACTCGTAATATTTGACTTGATTATGATTTTATTGAGTTAGAAAGCATATTGATAAGAAAATCATGATGAAATGGTAACCTTATAATATAGTACTTGATAGTCGTCCCATGTAAAAGCTAGGGACTTGCTTGTAATATCAAATAATCCCTAGCTACTAGGTTAACCATTGAAGCTAGAAAAAGCAATTAGTTTGGTCAAGAAAATTAACTTTGCTTGGAAAAAAACTTGCTAAAATAAAACAAATTAGGATAAATAAAATCAAATTTATCAATGTAAATTAAGAAGGTGTGGTCCAATTAAATAGTAAGCTATTAGCTAGCCATAGGAGCTAAAATGACAATTAGCTTAAAAACTTATGTGGCGTGGCAAGCTAATTTGACAATTAGCTTGCCATTGGAGTTGCTCTTATAAGTTTAAAACATAATATAATACTTCCTTGTTGCGTCGTGGCCTGTTCATTTCACCTTAAAAAATACGAAGTAATCAATAAAAATAATCAAGTTAAGTAAAAATAATTACAATTTAAAAATAAATTTGTTCAATAAATATAATTTCAGTTTAGTAAAATAAGTTAAATTAAGTTAAAATCAATAAATTCAAAGAAAAAAAATAATTCTGAACCAGTAAACAAAAAAAATTTCAGTTCAGTATAATTAATTTTAAATTAGTTCTGTAAAATTAATTTCATTTTAGAAAAAATCATTGATTAACTTTAGCAAAAATAAGGTTAAGTGAACATAGCTTACTAGAATATGTTACTAACTAGGAAAAATTGCTCCCATTAATCTGAACTTTGCCTCTTCCGTCGAAAATAATCTCAACTTTCGTTTATTATCTATTGCACCTAACTTTAGGGGGTATTAATTTCTATTGCACCCAACAGGTCATCTAACCTGATGTAGCAGGTTACCTAGCCACGTGTTAGCGTATGATTGGCGTAAATTTTTTTAAAAAAAAAAATCAAAAAACAAAAAAAATAAAAAAATAAAACCCCACAAACCACCCAAACCCAGCGGTTGCCACCACACCCCCACCCCCGAAAAACCCCTCCCCTGCTGCCGGAAACCACCGCCCAGCTTTCCCCCTCCCTCGAAACCCACCCCTTCCCTTCCCCCACCCCCGAAATCCCCTCCCCCACCCACGAAAACCCCCTCCCCTGCTGCCGAAAACCACCGCCCAGCTTTCCCCCTCCCTCGAAACCCACCCCTTCCCTTCCCCCACCCCCGAAATCCCCTCCCCCACCCACGAAAACCCCTCCTCCACCCCTTCCCTTCCCCCACCCCTTCCCTTCCCTTCCCCCACCATGGTTTCCCAAATCACGAGCAAGAAGGCCACGAAATTGCCCGAGAATGGCAAAAATCGGCCGATTTAGGGCTAACTCCAACCATTTAGCCCGAAATCGGCCAATTTCGGCCGTTTTCACCCATTTCTATGGCCGTTTTCATGGAGAAATAGGGGTGCGTTTCAGGTGGTTTTTTGGCGTTTCTGGGGGTGGTTCCGGCGTCGAGGTGGGCCAGGGGTTGCGACGCCGAGGTGGGCCAGGGGTTTCGGCGTGGAGGTTGGGGCTGAGAGAAGCTAAGGGAGGTGGCGGTGGTGGACGGTGGCTGAGAGAAGCTAAGGGGAGGTGGCTATTGGGGGGTTTTTTTTTTTTTCTAATTACGTTTTTAATTTTTTTTTTCTATTTTTTTCAACCAATTACATGTTGACACGTGTTCAAAAAAATAAATCAGAAATGTTTACCTGATTTACCGGTTGCAGGTCATTTGGGTGCAATAGAAATTAATGCCTCCTAAAGTTGGGTGCAATAGATAATAAACGAAAGTTGGGATTATTTTCGGCGGACGAGGCAAAGTTCAGATTAATGGGAGCAATTTTTCCTACTAAATAAAGAGGTTATGTCACATGTTTTCAGTGCTTAAAAAGGGTGTCACTTTACAAATATATTATTCAACGAATTCTTGTGAATTTTAGTATAAAATGCTTCTTTTTATCTTTTTACTTACAAAATTTCTATTTAACATTTACTAATGAATTAATTTTATCAATAATATTTGTAATTATCAACACTCCCTCCTTTTTTAAGTGTTACATGCATTTGACTTGCACATAGTCTTAAGCAATTTATTTGACTTTGACGATTTAAATTGAGTAAGGAGATCAGAGTGCAATGCCGACGCCATAGTGGAGGAGGGCTGGGGTTGGATTCTTGCAATAGAAGAAATATCGGGGGAGGACAAATTGGGGGTCTTAGGTGGGGTGTTAAGGTAGTGGTCGTCAACATGGGGGAGGCTTGGTGCCGGTGAGGGGAGGGGGCGAGGGAAGGGATAAGGGCGTGGTGGGTGGTTGGATAGGGCGGTTTTTTTGTAAGATTTATATTTTTTATTTATTAATTAGTCAATATATTTAAAAGAGAGCCAATCAAAGGTTGTCACGTGACATAATTAACCTTAATGATTGACGGAGTCTGTTAGTCATTTGATGACTTTTTCATGAAACTCGGGAGTATACTATGAATTTGAAATATTTTATGATCATGTGGAGAATAAATAGATTAGTTAAAGTTATATAGTGAAAAAATTGTAAACATACGAAGAGAGTATGCAATACTATACATAAAAGTCAAAATAATTGTATATACTCAAAATTTCTTTAAAAAATGTATTTTGATTAGAACATCAAATACAAACAATAGGAAAAATTGCTAAAAACCACTTTTTATAACACCAATTTTTTATAAAAAAAAAAAACAAAAACAAAAAATACCTTATAAAAATTATCTTGTGAAAACACACATAAAACCACTTTTTGTATTTGCGAAGTAACACATTAAATTAACTTGCTTTCCGGCGTTTACCTTTTTTTTTCATGCTTTGATTCTAACGTGAGTCGCATGTGGTCCGGTCAAAACCCCTCTTTCTTTATTTTTCCCTCCAAATGAACTTTCTCTCCCATCTATTCTTCCAACCAAGCCTCAATTACTCTCAATTGAAGAAGGAAACTCCATTGTTGAGCTCAAATTACTATAATTAACTTAATTTCGAGGCTAGTAAGTTGTATTTATTAATGAAATTGTTTTAATTAATTTTGTTGGGTTTTCAAAATTTCTAAATTAGGGTTTGTAATTGAAAACTTAGGTTATCATTTTGGGAATGATTTATGTCCACTAATGTGTTTAGGATGAAATTCGCAATAATTTCGAGGGGCCAATGTGTTTTGTATGCCCACCAATGTGGTCTTTGATTCAATTTTTTTAATATGTTTGCAATATTGGGCTTCAATGGAGGAAGGGAGTGAGGAATTGGGGTGGGGTTTTTGGGTGGATGGAGGTGAATTAAAGGCTCGTTCTCTTCACCCTAATTTTGCTGAACTGAAATTATTTTTACCAAACTGAAATTATTTTTGCTGAACTTAAATTATTTTTACTGAACTTGAATTAATTTTACTGAATTGAAATTATTTTTGCTGAACTGAAATTATTTATACTGATTTTCTATTATAATTCTTCTTTAAGAAAACTGAATTTTACTAAACATAACTTATTTTTTACTGAACTGAAATTATTTTATAGAATTGAAATTTTTTTACTGAACTGAACTTATTTTTACTGAACTGAAATTATTTTTACTTAATATTATTTTTTAAGGTGAAGAGAACAGGGCCTAACAAGGGTAGATTTTCATGGGAGTAGCGTTATTCGGTGAGATGGTGATGGGGAGGGTGGCACTGAGGTGGCGGTGAGGTGGTGTTGGTGGGGGTGGTAGTGAGGTGGTGGTGGTGGCGGCGGCGATGAGGGTGGTGGCGGTGAGGGAAAGGGGACTAATATAAAGGAAGGTGGTTTTATGAGAGCACTTGACCCACACATGCAAAGTCAACGTCGGAAAACCAAATCAAATATCGGAAACCGTGTTAAGGTTTTATTTCGCAGAAAAAAAAATATTAAAAAAATAATAATAGAATAAAATAAAAATATATAAAAAAAAAAGGATATTTTGTAAAAAAACTACCTTTTATAATCCATTTTTTGCGAGAAACTACCACGAAAACGAAATGTTGTAATTAACTACCTTATAAAACACAAATTGTTGTAATTGACTACCACCTATCGGAAAGTCAAGTTTAACTTTATTTTCCCGGCGTTGACCTAGTCACGTGCGGCTCACGTGACCCTTTAAGGACAAAATTTCCCCTTTTTTCCCCAAATTCTCCCTCCTGTTCCTTCGTAAACTACTGTTCTTCTTCTTCAACTTCAGTTTCATGTACTCTGCTTCATCCATTATCCTCTTCTTCTTACCTTCAAGGTAGCATACTCTGTTCCTCAATACAGCTACCTCACCCTTAAGAATATGCTTTTCTTAAATGATTTGATTAGTAATATCCCATTGCCAGTCAATTATTCCTTCATCCACCCAACGAAAGTATTTGTAACCGCTTTGATTAGTTTCAGGATTATAAAACGTACAAGCTTCAAACTTCCTTCCGAGATTATCACGCGTCCACGATATCACCCTCGCAATGAATTCTGGTTTAATTACCCAATTTGAAGAGGAAATTATGAAGAACAATGGAGCTTCGAATTGAAATTAGGGATTTGGGGATGAAATGAGGTGTTTTCGAAGGAACAGGAGGGAGAATTTGGGGAAAAGGGGGAAAGTTTGTCATTAAGGGTCACGTGAGCCGCACATGACTAGGTCAACGCCGGGAAAATAAAGTCAAACTTGAATTTTCGATAGGTGGTAGTCAATTACAACAATTTGTGTTTTATAAGGTAGTTAATTACAACATTTCGTTTTCGTGATAGTTTCTCGCAAAAAATGGATTATAAAAGGTAGTTTTTTACAAAAAATCCAAAAAAAAAAAGTGATTTTAGATGTGTTTTCCCAAGAAAATTTTTATAAGATGTTTTTTCTAAAAAAAAAAGTGGAAAGCTATACGTCGTCCTCGAATATCTAACTAATGCTCGCAAAATAAACTTAAATTACAAATTTACCCTTTTTATCAAAAAAATTACCCCCTCAATTTACCCCCTCTTCATACTACCCACCACCACCATCACCTCCTCCTCCTCTTTTAACCACCAACTCCTTACCTCCGGTTTCACAATCTACACAGCCGCGGTAATGACAAGTGAGGACAGAGGGAAGTCGGTCGCCGACGGAGAAAATGTTTTTTTTCTTTCTAAATTCGCTGCAAACGCCTTGATTTTTCGCACGTCCTAGGCTCAAACGCCTAGTTCATGTGAACAACCATGTGGTTGTATGAAAATTTTGAGCGTTTGAGGTGAAACGCCTAATTTTTTAGAATACCCTAGGCTGAAACGCCTAGTTTTTTCAAATAGCCTAGGATGTTTCGAAAAAACTGGGCATTTGAGCCTAGGGTATTCTAAAAAACTAGGCGTTTCAGCCTAGGGTATTCTTAAAAACTAGGCGTTTCCTGGTTTCGAATTTTTAAAAAGAAATTTATTGCGACGTACTGATTTCATACGGTTCGACGAGCCTTCTAAGTGCGTCTAAGGTTGTGTTTCTTGTACTTCATCGTTGTCCATAAGATCTAACGAAATTTTATTATAAGAATAAATACGTAATTTTATTTTATTTTGCGGGCGTTAGTTAAATATTTGAGGGCGATATTTAACAACCCAAAAAAAAAGGTTTAATAAAAGGTGTTTTTTTTTACAATTTTTCCTAAACAATAATACATTTTGATAGCAGTAATATTTTGTCTTCGGCCTATGCTTCTATAAATTAACCTCTTACTTTTCTCTTTAACAACAACAATCGCCCAATTTCCCTCACCATCTCTGTAATCTCTAGGAAAGAATTTTGTTATTTTATTTTTTTTTAAAATGGCTTCCTCATCCATAACAATCTTCTACTTATTAGCGACCCTTTTCGTAATCTCTTCAGCTTTAGATATACCCATAGTTTCACTCAACCAAAATAAGGGGCCGCTAGACCGGGCTGCTCGGACCGAGGAGGAGGTCATGGCTCTTTACGAGTCGTGGTTGGTTAAACATGGTAAGAATTACAACGGTCTTGGCGAAAAAGAGCGTCGTTTTGGTATATTTAAAGATAATCTCCGGTACATAGATGATCATAATTCTCAAAACCGGAGTTTTAAGCTTGGGTTGAACAAGTTTGCTGATTTGACTAATGAGGAGTACCGATCTAGGTACCTGGGTACTCGGAGGAAATCCAATTCTGTATCGGTCGGATCGAAGAGCAATAGGTATGCTTACAAGGAAGGCGATAGCCTCCCTGAGAGTGTTGATTGGCGGCAGAAAGGGGCCGTAGGTGCTGTTAAAGATCAAGGAAGCTGTGGTAAGCTTTTATCTTAGTATTATTCAATGATTTCAATCTGCAATTATGTCTCACAATTATTGGTAGTTTATCAAATTTAATTAAAATTACATAAGCATAATTTTATTGATATGATAAAATTGTTTTATTTAGTTTAGTGACACTCGAAATATTAGAATTATGCTTGTATAGAAAATTATTAATCACTAAGACCCTACATCATATTAATATTATAATCTACCTCCATTCTTAATTTCTTATTAATGGTAAGTGTAATAGAAAAACGGTGTAAACTTAACAAACACAAAGAAATATAAGTAGTTTAATATTTTATATTGATAAATTAAGTAGAATTATGTAGGCTGTGATTGGCCAGCCCCCACAAAATTTAGCAATTAGCCAATGAGGCAATGACGAATGACCCAAGTAAGGACATTGACTTTTTATCCGCATTCCACGGATTAAACATTTTTTTAAGAAAAATTACCTACTCAACATATTACCGATTTACCGGTCACTTGTCACTATTTAAAGCGGATTCATATTAAAGTTCGGATTACTAAAAAATAATCCAAAGTTGGAATTATTTTATGCGAATGAGACAAAATTAACATTATTCTTGTCAATTTTTCCAAAAAATAAAGCGTTATATGCTGACGTAAATAAGATCTTACTCCCTTCGTGTTTTTTTAAGTGTTACAATTTAACCGGCACATAGTTTTAGGCAATTTAATTGACTTTAATAAAATAAGAAGTAAGTGGGGGTAGTTGGGGCATTAAAAAATTGTAAAAGAAAAATAGTGGGGTTAACATTTTATTGAAAAGTAATGAATGTGAGAGGAAAAATATAATTTAAAAAGTAGTAGTGGATTTGGGTGAGAACCATGGGAGGAAAGAGATATATAATAATTTTATTGTAGTTTTTTCCCAAGAAAGGAAGTGTAACATTTAAAAAAAACACGGCCGAAAATCGAAAGTGTAATACTTAAAAAAACACGGAGGGAGTATAGAGTACTGATCATAAACTCCATTCGTCACTTTAATTATACGTTATATCATATTCCCTTTTTTTTTTCTTTACTCTTAACGAAAAAATTCGATTTATAATAATTAAAAAATTACATAGGAAATAATAAGTAAATGAAAGAGACTTATTTTTTGACAAAATGAAAGAGATTTATTATTGGGATATAATGCCAAAAATAAAATACCAAATTACCAAGTACCACTCTAGAAACGATTACATAAACTAGAATCTTTAGAGTATACGCAACTCCTTCTTGTTGGAATCTTGTCCTCTTAAAGTCTTAAACGGAAAGAATCTATAAAATATTTATGACTGGTGTAGTGATGTGGCCCATATTCTGGGTAAGATTCATTTCGCTCCACTCTGGTAGATTAGTCCAATTTAGGTGTCTCATTTTACTCCACCAATTAGTATTTCCGTAAGACCGTAACAGATATTATGGACAGATTCATAGAATAATTGATGACGTGCAATAAACAATATCAGATGGACTTGTCAAAAAAATAAAAAAAAAAAAATCAAATGGACTTGTCAAAGAGACCCAAACCAAACGAAACAACCGTGATTATCTAATAATTGGATTGCCACGTCAATTGTTTATTCTCCATTCATTTTCCACAAAGTCGTATATGTGGCTGGCTACACCGCGTGGCAAGAGTTACTTTTTTTTTTTTTTTTTTTTGAGGGGTGGCAAGGGTTACTTTGTAGTGTAATAGGGGTTACTTTGTCAGTGTTAAAGGAGTTAGGCCCCGTTCTTTAGAGTTGCTCTGCTCTGCTGAAATATGCTTTGCTGTGCTCTACCCTGTCCTGCTTCAATCTGCTCTGCTCTGCTTAAAATTAATACTTAATATTGAATTATTATAATAATAATTAATATTTATAATAATAAAAAATAATTAATATTTAATAATAATAATTAAAATTTAATAATAATAATAATAAATAATTAATATATAATAATAATAATAATAAATAATTAATATTTAATAATAATAATAATAAATACTTAATAATAATAATAATTAGTTATTAATATTTGATAATCATAATATTAACAATAATAATAATAAAAAATTAATAATAATTAATATTTAATAATAATAGTAATAATAATAATTATTATTATAATAATAGTAATAATAATACTTATAACTAATAATATTAATTACAATAAAAATAATTGAATATATAATAAAAATTAATATTAAGATAATAACCAATATTTAAAGATAATATTAATAATAATAACAATAATAATTAAATAATATTTAATAATAATGATTATAATTAATATTTAACTTTAAAAATTTAATGATTATAATAATAATGCGATAGTAGTAGTAGTAATAATAGTAATAGTAATAGTAATAGTAATAATAATAATAATATTAGTAATAATTAATATTTAATAATAATAATAAAAATTTTAATATTAGTAATAATAATAATAATAGTAATAATAATAATAATAATAATAATAATAATAATAATAATAATAATAATAAAATCTAATTTGCTCTGCTCTGAGAAGCTTAAAAGAACAGGATCTTACTTTATCAGATTATAGGGTTACTCAATTAGTATTATAGGGGTTAATCAATCAGTATTACAGAGGTTACTTGGTCAATATTATAGAGGTTACTTTATTCTTTTTTAAGTTGTCATACAAAGTGGCTAGCCACACACAAGATGAGCTGAAAATCTAATTGAAATACTTTATAAGAATTTATATGCCAACGGGCCAAGATTGGATTCAAATCTAACTTTTTAGACTCACATTCGAATTAACCTAAATTTTGACTCATAGATGATCTACATATACAAGTGTATTTTTTGCCTAATATATTAACTGAAAAATGTTTTGTTTTTAGTCCAATAACAAATTTCGTGCTCTATTAAATTGATTAAAATTGATTTAAAATTTATCTAGGCTTATTTTTCACTTTGTTTTTGAAGTTAAACTTTATTATACTTGTTTCCATTTCATTAGTTTTATAGGTTATATTGCAAAATTAAATACGGAGTTTGATACTCTTTTGATCAATATAAGAAAAAGCAACTCATCTCAAATTTAGTTTGATTGGTCATGATGTATATTTTAAATTGTCAATTTATTTCTTAATCTAAACAAAAGAATCATTTAATTTTTATAAAATTTGTCGTAAACCTTGCAATATCTGTGAAACAAATCAAACAATTATATAGGGAAGTACATGTAAAACATCTTTAAGGCAAACTTGGAATGTTTTAGACAAAAGAAATTCAATTATACAGCAGTGTAATACAGCAAGAGTATTTGTAGACTACGCTTTGTAAGTAGCAAATTTGACATCATATAGTTAATAATTTGTTAGTCTTTAATTAAACCCAAAAATTAATAATTGACTATGCTTTTAACAAGTTTGACGTATGTTATATTTCAATTATACTTGACTTAAAGTCGACAATTCTTGAGGCCATAAAAGTCTAACTAGCATTATCTACTTGTAATCTTGATACAATTTCGTATTGTAGATGACTAAGTTCTTGTCTAACTATACTTGAATAAAACAGGGAGTTGTTGGGCATTTTCAGCCATAGCAGCTGTTGAAGGTGTAAATCAGATAGTTACAGGAGACTTGATCTCTCTATCCGAGCAGGAGCTGGTAGATTGCGATACTTCGTACAACGAGGGATGCAACGGCGGTCTCATGGACTATGCTTTCGAGTTCATCATTAACAATGGTGGTATTGATACTGATGATGACTACCCTTACAAGGCCCGTGATGGCACTTGTGATACATACAGGGTAATTTAATCAGTTCTCAACATGTTTTTGATGTTACACATACATTATAAGACACTAATAATGTGAATGTTACTTAACATTTCTGCAGAAAAACGCCAAGGTTGTTACAATTGATGACTATGAGGATGTTCCTATTAACGATGAGAGGTCATTGCAGAAGGCTGTTGCAAATCAGCCAATAAGTGTTGCTATTGAGGGTGGTGGTAGAGACTTCCAATTATATGCTTCGGTCAGTGTTTGTGGCATTTTTGTTAAATACGTTAAATTTCTAGTTTATATAAATTTACCATTAAGAATTAATAGTCACATCTCACATATACAATTTTAGTACATGAAAAGTTGTACTCCCTCCGTCCCTAAATTACATTCTTGTTTGAAAATTTACACGGGAATTAAGGAGGCCGGATAGAATAAGACAAATAACAATAATTAGATAATGCAATGGGAATTACAAAGATAGATTAGTTATTACTCATGACATGTCATCAATCCTTTGCTAAAAAAAAGGAACAATCACATGCTCCTAATTGAAAATTTTTAACCAATCATATTCATTGTAATTTGACACAAGGATTATGAGTGAGATTAGGTAAGGATGAGTAAGAAAACATTAAATATAAAACAGAAAAAAAGAGTTGATTTACTAAAAAAAACTTACCAAAAATAGAAAGGAGGAATGTAATTTAGAGACGGATGAGAGTAACAAATACATCCAAGGGTTGCAACAACTAATACAGTTAATTACAGCTACTGAATTCATTGGTAGCATTGCATTTACCAAAAAAATTGAAAATTTCGTCATCACTTTAATGAACCTATGACAACAATATATGAATATGTAACCAATCTAGTTAGTAAAATAGAAAAATGTGAATTATATAAATTCTTATAAGTTTTTTCTTGTAATTTTTTTTTTATTTTTTTTTTATTTTTTATTTATCAGGGTGTGTTTACTGGCAAGTGTGGAACAGCATTGGACCATGGTGTTATAGTTGTTGGTTATGGGACAGAGAAAGGATTAGATTATTGGATAGTAAGAAATTCATGGGGTGCTGGCTGGGGAGAGGAAGGGTACATTAGAATGGAGCGCAACGCGAAATATACTGGCTTGTGTGGTATTGCAATGGAACCGTCTTACCCGATCAAGGAAGGCATGAACCCACCCAATCCAGGCCCATCCCCGCCAACGCCAGTCATGCCTCCCAGTGTTTGTGATAGCTACTATTCCTGTCCTGAAGGCAACACTTGCTGCTGCATTTACGAATATGCTAATTACTGCTTCTCATGGGGCTGCTGTCCTCTTGAAGCAGCCTCGTGCTGTGAAGACCATTACAGTTGCTGTCCCCATGATTACCCCATTTGCAATGTCTACCAGGGCACCTGCTCGATGGTGAGAACTATTCATGCTTTCCCGGCCTTAAGTCTCTCTTCTATTACTCTGCTTACTCATGCTCACAATATATAATCTCTAGACTCAAAATTACTTCATACAATAATTACTGTGAAAAACTATTTTTGTATCTAGATTAGATTCAAAATTTCAAAAAAATGACATTCAAGGTAATATTTCTATGTGAGCTAGCTTATATGGTGTGTTTCTGATGTTTCAGAGCAAGAACAACCCCATTGGCATTCCAGCGTTGAAGCGTACTCCAGCAAAAGCTCACTGGGCATTCGGTAGCACAGGGAGGAGCAGTTCTTAATTACATATTTTCGCAAAGAGGCTGTGAATTTTGAACACCATTATGTGCTATGCTCACATCAAGCCCATTGTGGTATCGGATTCATAAAGCAGCTGTTGCTTTAAACATTATAAATGATGCATAACTTAAAGTAATACAGGTAATCCAGTGGTGTAACATTCCTGCAGATGTATGCATGAATATGATCCTACGCTGTTAATAGCCCAGTAATGTAAATAGATTGGATAGTGGTCCATCAACATTGGCAAGGATCAAATTAGATTACTTGTAATGGCTTATTGTATGTTATTTATTCTTGTATAATTATCTTGAACATTAAAAGTTGTATTAAAGAAACAATTATAATCTTAGTTTTATAAGTTGTTATTTGTTTATTGTTTATGCCAAAACTCGCCTAAGAGCGATGTAAGATTGAGATGTCGATGACTAGATGGAATAACTATATATATATATATATAAGAATGCTTCAAATGTAAACGAATAAGAGACAAATGGTATTTTGATGATGCAATTCAAAGACCCAAGGAAGATGGGAAAAATCGCGGGTGGGAGTAAGTCCACCGATTTTTATTTTTTTTTTTTGACGGGGAAGTCCACCGATTTTACTATGTGAACTTAAGATAAAATAAGTATAAATGTACGCTTAAAAGTATTCGAGCGTATTGTAGTAAGTAGAGAAATATCGAGTGAGTTTTTTTTTTTTTTTTTTTTTTTTTGGGGAGGGGGGGGGGGGGGGGGGGGGTAGGGGACCCTTGCCTCCTATTTATAGGCTGAGCTTCCTTCCTCCTAAAAGGTGGAAGTAGAGGTGGGCATCGTGCCGTGTCGGGCCATCGCTGGCCGTGCCTATATGGCTCGTGCCGTGCCTAATTTTTGACTGGTCCACCTGCCTGGCGGGCCGTGTCGGGCAGCGGTCCACCTTGATTTTTTCAATTTTTTTTTCAAATATAAAAAAATCGATATATATTTTTATTTGAACAACCTTAAAATGAGTATATTTAAATTTTTTTATTAATTTATGTTTATGTTTTTGTATTATTATATTACTCCGTATCATTTAGGAAAAAGTAACAATGCATATAATTAAAAAAATTACGAGTGCGATAAGCCAATAACACAAAAATTGATGAGTAACTTATTTTATTATATGATGGTACGATAAATCGATGTTACAATAATTTATAATGATAATTAAAAATCGTACAATAATTGGTGAATAAAAATCGTAAAATAATTAAAAATCGTGTCATGCCGTTTGCCGTACTGGCGGGCCTAGTGACCGTGCCTGTGTCATGCCTGTTTTTTAAAAATTTGTTCACGGCATGGCCCACGGCCCACAAATGGGCCACCATGCCGCCCGAGTGCTAGTTTCGTGCCGGGCTCGTGTCGGCACGACACCTTTAGGTGGAAGACCGTTGATAACCGAGTTTTGAGGGATACAAGGATGTGGTGAATTGGAAACAAGACCAAAATCTCTGACCAAATTAAAACATACTATTTTAATTTGACTTTTGAGAAGATTAAGCCGGCGCGTAAAAAAGCAAAAAGGGTTAAGACATTGTCGTGAACTATATCAGAACAAGAAAGTATCAATACGATGTTTAAATTGCATGTATAACATTGACATCTATTTTGGATGCATTCCAACAAATTCAACTTCCTCTACAATGACCTTGTGGGTTTATAATATGAACGGATTCATAACTCAAAGTTTTACTTAATCTATGAGTATTAGAGGGACAAATCATAGTTTCAATAGTAATAATAACATATGGTTTACATTTCTTTTTAAGAAAGATCATCTCACTAATAGCTTTAGATGGCTTAGCTACGCTAACAGAAAGGAATGGTGTCCTTCGATCAAGTTTATTATTCTGATAGAGGGTGCGGAGTTATTAGAAAGCTAATTATTCAATAAGGTCAAGTGATCGGAATGCCTAGGTGGAGGCCGCTTCTGATCAATAATATTAATGTATAATAAAATGATAGTTTAATCTTGACTGAACCCTTCGGGTCGCACCCAAGCAACTAACGATCCAACACGGCGAATTAATCCGAAAGGAATTAATTAGTCACTTGAGTATTATGAACAAAGACATCGGATTCCGAGCTTAGAGCGTTGGAACCGAATCTCAAAAGTCAAGCCAAAATTTAGGAATTGGCGAGACAGGAAAATGTTTCAAGTAACAAGTAAAAACCCTAGCTACACAAAGGCTAGGGAAGCACGCCAAATAAAAGCAAGCCATGTGGCAGCGCACATGGAAGCACGCCATGTGGCGGCGCACGTGGCAGCCACCAAGCGGCAGCGCGCCACATTGGCAGTTCCATGTGGCAGCGGGCCGCGGACCCGGGTGACGGGTCATGGACACGGGCCAAAGGCTAGTGGCCCAACCGAAACCGTCTTGGGGCTTAAGGTTAGGTGCCACATGGTTAGCTCACATTGGATGTGAGTTGCCATGGGGAGCAAGTGAGGAAGTGGTCCTCACCTAACCATGTGATACTTGTTACTTAGTGATCCCTTTGTTTATTTAACTAAGGATTGAATTTAACATTCTTTCCATGTGGGATCTTTTTGTGAAAAAGTCCCACAGTGAAAGATGAGTGGAATTCACAAGGAAGCACTCCTTATAAATAGCCAAGGCAGACCTTTGGATTGTTCACTTGAGTAAGAGCTCAAAGGCATCTCCACTAAAGAGAAAACCTTTAAGCACATTAATGTTGGGGTTTGGTGAGTCCGACTCACCGCGGAGAAACCTAAGCCAAGGATCTCGCTCGCAATTATTAAAATCACATAAGCATAACAAAATAAACACAAAGGGTAGAATAGGAATTATACCTTTGTCGCGTGCTTAGCTCGACCAATAGGGCTCTTAGTTAAAAGCTAGCCCCAAAATTACGACGGCCTGCAACGGAGATCCACCCGCAACACGATCACCGACTTAAGGTCCGTTGCCTTGGGGTTAGCAAGGCCCGACCAAGCCCGAGTAATTATGTGAGTTCAAGGGTTTTTACAATGGAAATGCCCTATTCAACTCTTACTCAAGCATCATTCCCAATGCCCCAAGTTGGGTATTTATAGGGAATGATGAGAGTATGAAATTCTCTTCCATCAATGTGGGACAATGAGATTTTAACATTTTATTTTAAAGCTAAAATAAAATAATTAAGCAAACTAGTAATAAATCAACTAGTGTCAACTATACATGAGAGAGCAAGTGAGGACTACTTGGGGGGGGGGGGAACTTGCTCCCTACTATCTCCTTCACCTTGCGCCACATGTCCTCTCCCACTTTGGCATCAAGGCTCCCAAGTGGGCTTCCCATTTATTCCTCCCTTGGTCTCGGCCCAGCCACCCGCACCTTGGAGTTACGTGCTACTGCTGCTGCTCTCGGCCAGCATGCCGTGCACTCCAAGTGCGGGCTGCTGCTGCTCCTTGGTGCTGAGGCTTGCCTTGGCTGCTAGCATTGGTGTGCTAGCACGCACCAGCCAGTCAAAGCATGGCTTGGTCTAGCCACCATGCTTGCCATTGTGCCCCTAGCACTCGGTTTGCTCGGGGCATTCCGATGCTAGGGGTATTTTGGAAAATACGTTGATTTATTACTATTTGCACGTCTCATCTTTTACTATTTTTGACTCGACTTCCGACGCTCGGTTTCAACGCTCTAAGCTCGAATTTCCGACATCTAAATATTTATTACTCGGTCGACTCATTAATTCCTTCTGAATTAATTTGTCGTGTCTGTTCGTTGGTTGCTTGGGTGTGACCCAAAGGGTTCAGATAAGATTAAGCTTTAATATTAATTATGCATTAATATTACTGATCGAAAGCGGCCTCCACCCAGGCATTCCGATCACTTGACCTTACTGAATATATTAGCTTTCTAATAATTCTGAACCCATTATCAGAATAATACAATTGTTCGAAGGACACCATTCCTTTCAATCTCCCACTTGTCCTTTCGAACAAGTAAGCTTTCAGTGTATAGCCCCTTTCCTATGTCACTTCATGTCTCTTCTTGAACTATAGGGTAAGATTATTCGTCATCCCTATTATGTCCAGAAGTGTTTCTCGAAATTCGAGTTTGACTATCAATAAGTAGATGATTTTTAAAATCCATTTGAGCACGGCCATGCATTTTCACAGTCTCGCTCTTCGAGAGGCCTTGTAAACAACAAAGACATGTTCCCTATTGTTAGTAGGGGGACATTCCCAGTCTTGTAATGTAGCATCTCTTACTAAGAGGACCTAGCCGTCTGATTGCCGTCGTTATAATCCCCATTTACGGCAGACGTTTGACCAACATCAAAACGGACTAGTACTCAAACAAGAGACCTTACAATACTCATGGTCCAGGAAAAGGGTTCCAATAGCAATAATGAGAATTATACTTATGACAATTTTGAATCTCTTAAAGTATTCTCATAGGTCGATCCAGTATGGTTCTAAACCAATACATGTGCAAATGATTTATGTCCTCGTAGCACAAGAAACGGTGCTATAAATCATACTACACACTAATCTGTATTGGGCATTAATCGTCCACCATATAAATGACCTTGATTAGGGATAATTTTCGATTAAAAAATTCAATGTTCACTTAATAGGTGTTTCTTCTAAGACATTGTCTTGATACCCTATTTTGAATATTTTTTAAAATTGAATGGACTCATTATTTACTTTTAAACCACAATTAAATAAATTTGTGGAATATTTAGAAAATTTTTATTCCACTATGAAACTTCACAATGTTTCATCTTATGATAAATGGTTTTCCCAAATGTTTTAAGAGTAATACTCTTCATAAAAAAATTCATATAAATCACACCCATATATGATATTCTTGATTTCTTTCATGCAATTGTGAAATGTTGTCATTTTCATATTGCATAGGTTTAGTTATAATTTGCAAATTTTAGCATCTTCATTATCGACTATTTTCATAATAAGATGATAAAATTTTGAGAGTGTTAATGGATTACATGTGATTTAGGATTTATTGTCCAATTGATGTGATGGGCGTTAGAACGGTCGCTTGTTCCACACTCAATCAAACACATTTATTAACAAACACCTTACAAACCAAGTATAATGACAAGTAAGAGTTCGGTGCTCAAGGAACGGGATATGGTTGCTAATGATCTTAACACTTAAGCTAATTCATAGTCAATGGTGAATTGGGGTTCGTCAAGTAGACAAACAAACTATGGTTCTAAATCAATGGATTAAAGACACTAGGGAATGGGATCCACTCAACCAAGGCAATTAGGCAAACGGGGAGTAAAATAGACAAGATATAGCAAGGACTATATGTAAAATCAACCTCATGCAATTAGAAAACAACTCACACTACTAAACTTAGATTCCTCATTAGTCTAGCAATAGATGATACATAATCAAATTGCAATAAGTAATGACATACTCAATTTACACTTCCATGTCAAATTAGGCATATCATGCTATCAAGCTCCTAAGTCAAGGGTAGCTAATCCTATCATGAAGAACTAACAAGCAATCTCATATAATCAATTTAATTGCAATACAAACATCAATGTTTCTCCCACATTTGCATAACTAACCCAAAAGTTTGAGCTTCACCCAACCCCTAGCAAGAAGACTACTCACAACTCATGTTTATCAACATGCAATCAACAATTAGGGTTCTAACTACTTCAATAATTGGGGAAAAGTGGTTAACAATTGAAATAACTATCATCCAATAACAAATTACCAAGAACTAAGAAGATTTAAATAACATGCAAAAGCAAATAAAATCAGAAATTTAATGGAGAAAAGTAGGAGGAAATTACTAATTGAAGCTTTAAATTGTTGAATACAAAGTGCCAATCTTGAGAAACAATCTTGAAACCAACTATTACAATGATTGAATTGATGAAAATTAAGCTAAATTAACTAAAGGGAATGTTTCAAACTAAGAGGAGTCTCTAAAAACTAGGCTATTTCTATCTAGGTTACAAATGAATAAAGGAGGAAGTATTTATACTCCCCGTAACACATAGGGAAATCCGTAAAAGAAAACGGATTTCCCAGCGAGGAGCGCCTGCTCCGAAAGTAGGAGCGCCCGCTCCACAGCCAGGAGCGCCCGCTCCTCAAGGCTGCACGCCCGCTCCTCACAGGGTGTGCAATTCTTGAAGCTTTGGCAGAAAGTTGGCAGAAAGATCGGAGCGCCCGCTCCTGAGGGGTGCACGCCCGCTCCAGCTGGAGCGCCCTCTCCATTCTTTAATTCCCTTGCCTTAAACACAAACCATGCACCGAAAGCTTGCCAAATTGAGTCCATAGACCTGCAAAACATGGACAAACACAAACCAAGAGGGGGAAAAGCCGAGACAAAACATTTTCATTCAAAATTGGGTTAGAAAGAGGGGAAATGATCGCAAAACCGAGTTTAAATTAACACAATAAGTGGTCAAATAAACCACTTATCAAATCCCCCCAAGCTAGCCGAATGTTTGTCCTCAAGCAATTCACATTGCCCAAAAACAAACCCAAAGATCAATTTGCTCAAAGAAAAGCACATGCATAGATAAAAGAATCCTTAAGCAATAAAACTCGAGCATGAGGTATATGCCTAAGATCAACCACGGTCATGACTAGCCAAAGCCTAGCTAACCTTCCCGAAAATACTCAACTCAAGCCTATTCAACATATCTTACCGCTTCCCTATCAAAAACTTCAAATCCCCCCTAATGGTAGTGTCTTGTGACTCCACGAAGGAGCCGGAAAAACATAGATATAGCGGGTTTCGAACGCTCGACATCTCAATGAAAGAGTACCCTCTCCATATGCTTGCGAATCAACTCCCTCCACCAACAAAGGCATCCACTACTCTCCTAATCATTACAAGACTCAAGGACTACCACACAAAGTTAAGGCATATATATAAAACTAGAAGTGTTTTGCAATATGAGCCGACTAAATTGTATCATTTATAGCAAACCCAAAAAGGCTTCTAACCTTGACCCAAGTTGCAACTATGAATGAACTTTTTAGAGTACACCCCCAAGCTTATTTGGTTGCTAGGGCGGTGACAATACATTCCTTCTTCGCATTATTTCCCTTTTCTTTTTATTCTTCATTCATTCCCCTTTTTTCTCTCTCTCTTTTTTTTTTTTTTTTTGGTATGTACATCACTAACTACTAATTATAGAGAACTAAAAATTAAACTATGGAAATGGTAATAATAGAAATAAGGAAAATAATATGCCTTAACCCTTTGTGAATAAACATTACATGACACCTTTTATCAATACTAAGAGTAGTTTAGGCCACGACCTTGGGAGTTGAGACTCAAGTTCTCGATCTAGGTACCAAATCAAAGAGGATCCTTGCCACTCATGCAAAATGTAGTAGGCTTGAAAAATAATAAAACCTCACCTTTTTTGGAACAATGTGGGATCAAATAATACCATCCGGGGATCAAATTCCTTTGAGATAGGCGACTCCATCTTACCACAAACCTAGACTTTAAGTCTCGTACATTCGGGAAAGTTATTCTCACACTTGCCTAAACTAACCAATTCTATGTTCAACCAAGGGCATCTAAACCATGCTTGAGATTTTATTACGAAAAGAAAACAAACATCCACCACATACAATTCAATATCATCATTGCAAACCGATCAAAGGCAAACAAAATCTTCTTTTTTTTTTGTTTTTTTTAGCTCATTTTTTTTCATTTTTTTTTTTTTAGAAAGCTGAAAATGGGGGAGAGGAAAACTAATTAAAGAATTTGGATATTAGGGTTTTGGATATTAGGGAATTTGGATGTTAGAGGGGTTAGAGGATAAGAAAAAGAAATTTGGATATTAAGGGAAACCATCATCATAAATCCACAGAAATCATCATCAAAATTCATCATCAAGAAAGACCAAGGATAATCCCAATCAACCCAAGATACCAACCAACAAGCAAACCAACCAAAGCATAATCATATCAAAGCCATAGATAAGATGCTCCAAATAGCACACACATAAGGAGAAATGAGACAAAAACATCAATATGCAATTGTTCTAACCTAGGCATGCCATAAAAACGTGAAAAGGGCAACAACCAACTTAAAATAGGCATGCAAGCTAGAACATAATACCATATGAATCCTACCACAAGTCACGAAGGCTAAACTAAGCCTTTCATGCCAAACATTCCACATACAAACTCAAAATTCTCCATACATAGCACAAAAAGCATCACAAGAAAGCACACATCCTACCAAAACCAAAACCTACTCATAGGCATAAAAACCCCAAAACTACCCCCAAGCTAGACTTTTGAATACCGTTCCCACAAAAAATAGACACGAAGAGGACAACTCTCCCCCTCCAAGCTAGAACTTGACACCGCCCTCGGTGTCACAAAAGACGGGAAAGAGTAAAAGGGAACGGTAAATACAAAAGCCTAAGCCTACTCCCGATCACTCCTCCCTACTCGGCGATGGAAAGAAATTGTAGTTAGGATCTACATCGTCGGAGTAGGAAGGTTGATCCACATAGGGAGGGAGATCATAGTTGGGGCTACTACGGTAATGACCGTAGTCCGGTGCATCACTAGTGCCCCAACCAGCATTGTACCCGGGTGGGAACCCGAAGTATTCCCTTTGGGGGTGGTTATCGATCTCCTTCGGAGTGATCCTACCACATGTCTCGGGGACGTGGTAATAAGAGGGGTCTCCCCTATAATCGTAGGGAGGGAAGGAACGAAGCTCCGAAATGGAGCTACGGGGTCCTTGCCAAAAAGGGTAGGTGGGTTGGTTGTTGTTCCAACCCGCAACCGGCCCTTGTTGAACGGGCCGATTATGATAGTTGACATAGGGGAGGAAGTCTCCCCTTTCAACTTGGTTTTGGTAGGACATTTGGAAGACATATCTTTAATATTCATTTTCTTGAAGAATTCTTTGGTTGGAAAGATTGAGGTGATGGAAAGCAGATTCGAGGTTAAAGGAGGAAGAAGAGGAGGAGGAAGGGCCGCCCATATATCCGGGAATGGTGGATATGCTATGGCGGCGGGGTTGAATAGATTGGTCGGGGTCGGGAACATTACCGGGGAGCCTCTCCCTTGGCACTTGCCAAGTAGTTCCCACGGTGTTCATCACCGCCGCATTCGGTAGAATGCAACGGTGTTTCCCCTAACCAACCAAGAGTAGGTGGTCAAACTACCACGGATTTCCACAATCATGTTCATTGTGACCAATCCGGAAAGGTCAAGGGCATTTGAGCCTTCAAGCGGGGTTAATTGATCAACCCAACGGGTGAAGCCCAAAGCCTTGGCGATGATAGTGATCATCCCACCACACTTTATTTCCCCTGTCAACTCCGTGCTCTTCTTAATGTCGTAGCACCGTTTAATAAAGATGTACCCCATATTTACGTTGCCTTCTAAGTCTCCCTCAAATCGGGAAGCTATAAAGAGGCATTTTATCTCCTCTTTTGTTAGCTTCCCGAGGTCTTGCTTCGTGAAGCAAGCATACCCCATAATCCTCATCAATATGCGGAGTACAGGATGGAGAATATGGCTAGCGTGGCTAGACCGGGACTTAAATTCGGGGTACCCCGCGATAGTGTTCCACCACGTTCGTTCATCATAACTCGAGAGGGGATAACTATCAGGTTTAATTATTTGGTTGTTAACGGGCCAATCGAACATCTCCTTGAGTTGAGTCAAGGTTAATTTTTGGGGTCGATTAAACATGGAAAAGCTGATCTCACACTCAAAGGGTTCTCCCTCACCACTAGTCTTTTCATAGAAAAGGGTTGAAAGGAATTCGAGAGTGAGCGACGCGAATGTATCCTCCCTCTTTTTAAGGAAGTCAAGCCATCCGAAATTGTCGGCCACTTGTCGAATTCCTTCATCTATTCCTAACAATTGGCAAGTCCCTTGGTCATTAAAACGGGTTGGGAGCATTTTCGTGAGGAAAGCAATCTGTGGTAACCTTTGGATTTTTCGGGTAATTTAAGAGAAGGAGGAGGACCGGATTGGCTTATTGCTTTGTTTTGGGCTATTGTTTGGTTTAGGGATTTGGTAGGGCTTCCGGAGGAACGGTTTTCATTTATTTGGATGCCGGAAGTAGTCTTCCTCTTCTTCCCTCCCGCACCTCCATGCCGGAAAGCTTACAAAAATCACCACAAACAACACTCAACAAGACACAAACAATCTCCTTAACTTCAAACCCCCAAATAAATCCAATGTACCTGCTCACAATTCAATAATAATTCCACACAACCAATTAACAATCTCAACACAACAATTCCCACACAAAAATTCACAAATTCACAAAGTATAATCAATTTTTCATGCACAAGCCATTCTCTTACTCTACAATTATCCACAAAAATCAACAATTTAATTATCAAAGGCAAGAAAATTTGTTTAAATCACCTAATCATGCAACTAATTACACAACAATCATGAAATAAACAAATTGAGAGAAAGATTGAAGAAAAACCCTTAGGTTTAAGAGGGAAAGTGAAGTAAGGAAGAAGATTATACCACTTAGAGTATGAAAATACTCTAAAATCCTCCAATTTACCCAAATTTCTCCTTTTCTAGCAAGCTTGGCCCCTTTTCCTTTGATTTTCTTCAATCCCCACTTGTGGGTCTTTGAAACTTTTGCCCAAATTTTTGTAAAATTGTGGTTTTTGGAGGGAGAATTTGATGTAGATTAAGAATTTGTGAATTTTGATTGAAGAAAGATGAGATTTGATGATGAAAATAAAGAGAGAAGTTGGAGAAAGTGAGGGTTTTTAGAGTGAGAAGTAGATGGGGATAAGGAGAGAAAGTATGAATGTTAGAATGATTGGTGAAAATGGGTGAAGCAGATTAAAAGAAGGAGAAAGATTCCCCTTTTTTTTTTTACCCGGATCGGCTGGAGCGGGCGTGCAGTGAAGAGGAGCGCCCGCTCCGATCCTGGGAATTCACTTTTGTTTTTTTTTCGTTTCTGTATTTTTTTTTTGAAATTTCTTGTGAGGAGCGGGCGTGCAGGAAGTCGGAGCTCCAGGGGGTGGAGCGCCCGCTCCAGGTGCCGGAGCGCCCGCTCCAAACTTACTGCAACTTTCTGTTTTTCCTTCTGTTTTGGCTGAAATTAATTTCCTGTGACGAGCGGGCGCGCAAGGCTGAGGAGCGCCCGCTCCTCACTGCTTAAAGCCTTGATTAAATTCTTCCTTGCTTTCTTTTTTTCTTCTTTATCCTGCATTAAAACCACAAGGACATAATTCAACCAAATTAGCCAAAATCAGATATTCTCAACACTCTTATTGTTTTCTTCTCTCACTTATTGTTTTATTTTTCACTTCTTTTATTTTCTTGACTCTCTTTTCTCTCTCTCTTTTTTTTCTTTTCTTTTTTTACTCGGGTTGCCTCCCAGAAGCGCTTCTTTAATGTCAATAGCTTGACGACCTCCACACTCAGGAGGTAAGATTACATTGAGTTGATTCTAAAACACCTACATGAGCACCCTCGTAGTAAAGCTTGAGGCGATGCCCATTCACCTTGAAAGATCTCTTGCCGTCCATATCCCAAACTTCCACGGCTCCATGAGGAAAAACTTCCTTGACAACAAAAGGTCCACTCCACCTTGATAAAAGTTTCCCGGGAAACAATTTCATCCTAGAGTTGTAGAGGAGTACCTTATCGCCTTTTAGAAATGCTTTCTTTTCAATGTTCCGGTCGTGGCAATCCTTAGTGCGATTCTTATAGTTGCTTGCACACTCATAGGCTTCCAACCTTAGCTCTTCAAGCTCATGCAAATCAAACCATCTTTGCTCTCCCGCGCTAGCCAAGTCAAAATTAATCTTCTTGATTGCTCATTGGGTTCGGTGCTCAAGCTCCAACGGTAGATGACAAGATTTTCCACACACTAGACGGTATGGAGTTGTGCCTATTGGGGTCTTGTATGCCGTTCTATATGCCCATAGAGCGTCATCAAGCTTTTTTGACCAATCCTTCCTATTCTTAGCAACCGTCTTCTCGAGGATTAGCTTTATTTGACGGTTAGACACTTCCGCTTGTCCACTTGTTTGTGGATGATAGGTAAGGCCGAATCTTTGGTGGACCCCGTGCTTTCTTAGCATCTTTTGAAAAGCACTATGAACAAAATGTGAACCATTGTCGCTTACCACCGCCCTTGGAATACCGAATCTTGGAAATATGACTTTTTTGAACATCTTCATGACAACCTTGTGGTCATTAGTTGGGGAGGCAATGGCTTCCACCCATTTTGATACATAGTCGACCGCCACAAGGATGTATTGATTTCCATAAGAAGTTGGGAATGGCCCCATGAAATCCATACCCCATACATCAAATATCTCAAGCTCAAGAATCGGTTGTTGAGGCATCTCATTGCGCTTGGATATGTTGCCGGTTCGTTGACACCGGTCACAAGTCTTCAAAAATCCCCAAGCGTCCTTGAAGATGTGAGGCCACCACAAACCGCTATGCAAGATATTCAATGCTGTTTTGTTGGCTCCCATATGCCCTCCACATGGATCGGAATGGCACATCTTGAGCACTCCTTGCACTTGTTCATCCGGGACACACCTACGGAGCAAACCATCTACTCCTCGTTTGGAGAGAATGGGATCATCCCATACATAATGTCTTGCTTCCCTTTTTAGCTTCTTCCTTTGATTCTTGGAGAAATCGGGTGGGCATTCTCCACAAGCCAAATAGTTCACCAAGTCGGCGAACCAAGGAAGCTCCTTTTCATTCAAGATGTAAAGCACATCATCTCTCAATTCATCACATATAGGGATTTCATCATCGCTAGCTTGTACATTCTCTAGTCGGGAAAGATGGTCCGCAACCACATTCTCGGCCCCCTTTTTATCACGGATTTCAAAATCAAATTGTTGGAGGGATAGGACCCACCGAAGAAGACGTGGCTTGGATTCTTTCTTTGCAATAAGGTACCTAATGGCTGCGTGATCGGTATAAACAATAGTTTTGGAACCAATGAGGTAGTTCCAAAACTTCTCAAAAGCATGAACCACGGCAAGAAACTCTTTCTCCGTTGTGGTGTAATTCCGTTGAGCTTCATTCAAGGTCTTAGACATGTAGTAAATCACGTGAAGCTTCTTCTCTACCCTTTGCCCCAATACTCCTCCAATCGCAACATCACTCGCATCGCACATAAGTTCAAATGGCAAATCCCATCTTGGCCCTTGCACAATTGGAGTTGAGATTAAAGCCTCCTTTAATTTGTTGAAAGCTTGGAGACACTTTTCATCAAAAATAAAGATGACATCCTTTTGAAGAAGAGCATTTAGGGGTCTAGCAATTCGTGAGAAATCCTTGATGAATCTCCTATAGAACCCGGCATGCCCCAAAAATGACCTTACTCCTCTCACATTGATTGGTGGCGGTAGCTTCTCTATCACCTCAACTTTGGCCTTGTCGACCTCAATCCCTTTGCTTGAAATCTTGTGATTAAGGACAATTTCCTCTTCCACCATAAAGTGGCATTTTTCCCAATTCAAAACCAAATTGACCTTCTCACATCTTGCCAAGCACTTGCCCAAGTTGGACAAACAATCCTCGAATGAAAGGCCCCCTACCGAGAAATCATCCATGAAAACTTCCATTTCGGCTTCAAGTATGTCCCCAAAAATACTCATCATGCATCTTTGGAAGGTTGCCGGTGCGTTGTAAAGCCCGAAGGGCATCCTCCTATATGCAAAAGTTCCATAGGGACAAGTAAAAGTTGTTTTCTCTTGGTCATCCGGGTTTATAGGGATTTGAAAGAAACCCGAATAATCATCAAGAAAGCAATAATACTTGTGCTTGGTTAGTCTTTCAAGCATTTGGTCGATAAAAGGGAGAGGAAAATGATCCTTGTTGGTGGATGCATTTAGGCGTCTATAGTCTATGCACATCCTCCAACCGGTCACCGTTCAAGTTGAAACGAGATCACCATTCTCATTTTCAACTACGGTCATTCCTCCCTTTTTAGGGACCACATGAATGGGGGAAACCCATCTAGAACTCGAAATGGGGAAGATGATGCTGGCATCAAGGAGTTTGGTGATTTCTTTCTTCACCACCTCCCCCATTTGAGGATTGAGTTTCCTTTGTCTCTCAATGGAAGGCTTAGAACCTTCCTCAAGTGTTATGTGGTGCATACATAAAGCGGGACTAATACCTTTGAGGTTATCTATGGTATAGCCTAAAGCACCTTGGTGGTCTCTCAAAACACCACATAACATTTGAGTTTGGCACTCGTTCAAAGAAGAATTCACAATAACCGGAAAAGTTGAATTGGGGCCCAAAAACTCATACCTTAGGTGTGATGGTAGAGGTTTCAACTCTACCATTGGAACACCCTTACCTTCTCTTGAGGTAGCTACTTCTATTGCATCATGTGTTGTGATTCCCATGCACACTTGCTCATCGCTTGATTCCAAACTTCATTCAAGCATCTCTTCATACAATGCCATCTCTTTGCTTTGGTCACCTATCTTTTCCTTGTTCAAAAGGACATTCTAAAGGGCATCTTTAGTAGTGAGCAAGTGCTCATGCATAGAAGTTACAATAGAATCAATAGTATCAATCATCATGCAATTATCAAGATTAGAGCTTGGATATTTCATGCTTTCATTCAAATCAAATTCTATTACCTCATCTCCTATCTTTTAGTGAAATTTTAGTACTTTTAACATCTATTAAAGCACCCGAAGTAGCAAGAAAAGGTCTTCCTAGAATTATTGGAATGTTAACATCTTCGTCCATCTCTAACAGAACAAAATCCACCGGGATTACAAACTTCCCCACCCTTAGAGGAACATCCTCTACCTTACCCTTTGGGAATTTAATAGAGCGATCGGCTAATTGTAGGGTGATGTTGGTGGGTAGAAGTTCCCCTATCCCAAGTCTTTGGTATACCGAGTATGGCATTATGCTAACACTAGCCCCTAGGTCACACAAAGCATTATCAATTTGCATCTTGTATATTGCACATGGGATAGAAAAGTTACCGGGGTCTTTCAATTTGGGTGGCATCTTGTTCATGATAATTGCACTACAATTCTCGGTGAGATTCACCGTTTCAACCAATTCACACTTTATCCTTCCACTCAAAATGTCTTTTGAAAACCTAGCATAATTAGGCATTTGCTTGATAGCATCGGTAAAAGGAATTGAAAGATGAATTTGCTTCAATGTCTCAAGAAACTTTCCAAATTGCACATCTAATTTGTTTCTAACAAATTTATGAGGATATGGTAGCTTTTGAAATTGTTTTGTTTCCCTCTCTTTTTCTCTTTTCTCTTCACTCTCCTTTTCAAAATCTTTCTCTTTTTCACACTCTTTTTCTTTCTCACATTCTTTTTCTCTTTCACTCTCTTGATTTTTCTCTTTTTCTTGCTGACAATCACTCTCAAGGGGAGGCTCACTCATGTTCACTCTCTCATTGCTTTTCTTAGGAACACTCTCTTTCAACACCTTCCCACTCCTAGTAGATATGGCATTAACGGGTCTCTTAGGATCTAGTCCTTGGGGTGGAAGTTTGGAAGTGCTAGCCCCTTCCTTCAAAGCATTGGCCAATTGTGAAATTTGAGTTTCAAGCATTTTATTATGAGTCATTACTTCATTAAACTTCTTGTCACTCGTGGCCATGAAAGTGTTGAACATTTTGGTTTGACTTTCCATCATTTCCTCTAGATTGGACTTACTAGGTGGTGTTTGGGCATAATAGTTATCTTGGGGAGCTCTATTACCTCTCACATTTGAATTGGAAGCATTTTGATTAGAAAAGCCTCTATTGTTATTGTTGTTCCAATTATTCCTATTATTAGAGTTCCCCCCTTGGTGATATTGGCCTTGATTCCCATAATTCCCTTGATTATTAGGGTTATGGTTACCATAACCACCTTGTTGGTTGTAGTTACCTTGGGGATTTTGGTCCCTTTGGTTCCTATTACCCCATTGGTTTTGGTTATGGTAATCATAATCATTTCCTCTTTGGTTATAAGCATTTCCCCCTTGTTCCCTTTTATTAGGTGGTAAATATCTTTGATTGTCATTCCTAGGTCTATTATCATAAGACAAAGCATTGACTTGTTCATTTTCATTATCATTACCCTCTTCATAATGGGATTGGGGTTGGGAATCATAATTACAAGAAGAGGTATCATGGTCATATGACCCACAACTTTCACAAAACAAACACCCATGTGGCATGTTATTAGATGTAGAAGGAGAAGAGTTAGAATTCATACCTCTCCCCTTAGATTGGGAGGGATGCTCTTGTTGTGAAGTGGAAGTCTCTAGTTTTGCCTTGATAAATGTCATCTCCTTGCCAAGGGTTGGCGATTTGAGATGTCAAATTATTGATGGCGTTGAGGTGATCGACGGAGTAGACCGCATTCCTCCTTTGCTTAAAGACTCCCTCTCTCCTTCTTGCCAATCCATGTGGTGTCTCACCACATCCTCAATTATCTCGATGACTTGCTCCTCCGTTTTGTTCATAATCGGGCCACCCGCTCCCGCATCCAAGCTAGTCTTTCCTTGTGGGCTCAAGCCCCCATAGAAAATTTGAAGCACTTGATATGATGGAATGCCATGATGAGGGCACTCCCTTTGATATTCTTTGTATCGTTCCCATGCCTCATATATGGTTTCACTAGCCTTTTGACGGAAGCCTTGGATCAAAGCCCTTGCCTCGGCCGTCTTCTTTTGAGAATAGAATCTCCCTAAGAAAGCCGTGGTGACCTCGTCCCAAGTTCTCAAGGAGTTAGGCCTCACCTCCTTCTCAAGCCATTCAAGAGCCCTTCCTATCAAAGAAAAAGGAAATAGCTTTAGTCTCACAAACTCTTGAGTTATCCCATTTACCTTGATTGTGTTGCAATATTTTTCGAACTCGTTCAAGTGTGCAAGAGGGATCTCATGTTTTGCTCCACTATATTGCCCCCTTTCAATCAAATTTATCATCGCGGGCCGAATCTCGAAGTCATTGGCTTGAGTGACGGGTGGAGCAATGCCGCTTGAAAGCTCTATAAGCTCCCGGAGTTCCCAACTCCTTTAAAGGTCTTTGAGGTGGTGGTTCCGCGTCACCCATTTGATCTCGATCCTCCTCGAAATTGGTCTCTCTAGTTGGGGGAGTAGTAAACGGCCTAGAACCGGCTCTTTTTCTCCTTCTATAAGTTTTCTCAATCTCGGGATCGTAAGGTACCAAGATCCCGTTATGAGTTCTGCGCATACACTCTCAACAAACGCAATTAGTACCAAGGCTACAAGTGTAGCAAAAAAGAAACAATCTTTTTGAATTTTTTTTTTATTTTATGGTGAACTAGACTCAAGTAATCAATTAGCAATCAACATCACCGCTCCCCGGCAACGGCGCCATTTTGATGGGCGTTAGAACGGTCGCTCGTTCCACACTCAATCAAACACATTTATTAACAAATGATGGGATGAAGAACGGTAGGTCGTTGGGCTACCACCCCACCCAATCCAACAAAATTTGTAACTCAACAAACCCCTATTAAGTGTAGTGG
Source organism: Chenopodium album (assembly GCF_948465745.1). Classification (NCBI taxonomy): domain Eukaryota; kingdom Viridiplantae; phylum Streptophyta; class Magnoliopsida; order Caryophyllales; family Amaranthaceae; genus Chenopodium; species Chenopodium album. The sequence goes on along the minus strand of NC_137858.1, from coordinate 20,806,984 downwards.
TAAGTCAAGGTCGAACCCAAGGGAATGGAGGTCGAATGCACAATGCCTAAGTCAAGCTATTCTGAAGTCAAATAAAGGGGTTTATGAAGGAAACTAGAGCTAGAGCTAAATGATGCAAGAACTTGTATGAAATCAATCTAAAAGACACTAGGGCAATGGATCCACATGTAATTGTTATGGAAAATGGTAATTTGGGAGGTCAAACCGACTAAGTCAAGTGATATGAAGGAAGATCAATCATGTATCCAAAAGAGCATACCAAGTTAGTTCACTTAGAGGTCTAACTAGCGTCAACTACGCTAAACACTACCTAGGGAACGTCACAAAGCACCTCAATCGTGAAATTGCAAGTTACTAATCAATGGTCCGTATCATAGCAAGCTCACAATGCAATCTAGTGCAATAATCAAAGATGGCCAAACTTCAATCAATCACACACATGCACATGAATTATCAACCAAATTTAATCATATCATCAACTCCATCAATTATCCCAAAATTACTCTAATCCATCACTCAAACATGCTTCACCATTTCCCCAGCTAGAAAACTACTCACTAGCCATGGAAATCAAGATCAAAACTACACTAATCATCAATTTCATCATCAACATAATTGAAATCAAAGATCAAATCAACAATCAATCAAAAAATCAATAAAACTTCAATCAATCATCAAACAAACTTCAATCAATCAACAATAACATGGAAAACAAATGAAATCAACTAGAATCAAACTTGTATTGAAATCAAGAAGAAGATCCTTACAAAACTTTGATCTAAAGATCAATTACAATGAAGAATTCTTGAACAATCACCAAAAACCATGAGTTTCTCTCTCTTCAATCCTTGAGTTTCTCTCTCTAAAATTCTAATAAAAAACTAACTATATGAAATCCAATCTCTAGAAAGAAAAAACTCCTCAAAAATAGAAAGAAATAACTATATATACAAAGAGGAGGTCAGTATTGACGCCCAAAAATAGACCCACGTCGGTGCGGGCGCTTGGAGGAGAGAGAGTGGCGCGCACGGGAACACACCCAGATTGGTGCGCCCGCACGCACCAGGTGTGCAGCCGCACCCGACCAATGTGCGGCCGCACACTCCCTGGGTGCGCCCGCACCTAGCTGGGTCTTTCCCCCTTCTTCTCTTTGTCCTAGCTCAAGTGGTGCACACATCCTAGATGATGATGATGGAGGACAAGGTAGGCAGAAACTTTCTTGAATTTCTTGAAGAGTATAAGCCATGAGAAAGGCATATACAAGGCCTTGAAGCATGCCCCTTGGATCCACCTTAGACTTGAAACTTCTTGCACAAGCTTTAGGCATGAAAACAATGAAAGATCATAGAGAGGAAGCTCGGGAATTCTTGGACAATCAATCACCACCTACAAACAAATGATAAAAATCAAGTAAAAGAGAAAAATAACAAGTAAACTAGAAAATGCATAAAATAGAGAAACTAACTACAAAAAGCATAAAAATGAAGAAAACAAGAATAAAACTAAGGAAAACTAAAGAAAAGAGTGATAAAATGAAATAGAATTCATCCAAAAAGGGACCAAATGAGTGCCATAAATGTCACTCATCAAATTCCCCCAAGCTAAACTTTTGCTCGTCCTCGAGCAAAACAAAGCAAGAAAGATAAAGGATGAAAATTTTATTTGAAAAAGAAAAAGAAAAAGACTCAAGATAAGAATATACACTAAGACTCACTGTCGTAGGAATCACGGTTGCTTTTAGCTACAACAAGCCCTTTAAACCCCAAAGTCGCCTATGAGGACGAGTGAGGTCTCGTAAGGATATCCTAAGAGTTTGACCCATAACTCTCCACCAAACATCAATGAGGCAAACCATAAAAAGGAAGGAAAATAAAATGAAAACAAACCTTTGCGAAATGAACTAACATAAAGACTATAATGCAAATGAATGACAATCTTTCTCAAGTAGTTAAGGTATGCACTTTTCAAGATATCTAAGGTTGATTGAAACATAGGGTATGCTAGGCATAGGAACTAGTCATCACAATCCACGTTCATCCCAAACAATCTTACCGCGTTCTCCCCACTAGTCTCAAATATCCCCTTAGTGAGTGTCCCAATGATTCCTCGAAGGAACCGGAAAAAGAATTATTTTTAGGCTACTCGACAATCTTGACTATGCATCCCCTTTCCTTAGGCAATGACCCATGATGCCCTCCCCCGAATAGTGACTCAACTATCTAAGTCGAAAGGTCTTTCCCAAAGGTTGTAACGTAAGGCATAAAGGGTGAAGGTAGGCTAAAACTTAAAATTTGGTGATTTTCCTAAAAAGTGAAGCAAAAGGGTGATCAATCCTTAACACCACAATCAAGAAATTACCAAACAAAAACAACACCCCCAAGCTTACTTGAAGCTATACTCACAAGAATATATACAAAAAGCGTACACGCTGCTCCCCCAAGCTAAAATGAAGCATTGTCCTCAATGCTTAGAAAGAGAAAAGAATACATCAAAATAGTTTTGAATTTTTTTCACTTTTTCAATTTTTTTGTTTTTTTTTATTTGTTATTTTTTATGAATTTGCAATGTCCTTGCATTTTACTTAATTCGGACGGCTTTTTCTATATGCAACTTATTGGTCCATGCCTTTTATGAAGTAGGACGGCTTTTTCACAAATATTTGCCCTTATTCACAAAGAAATGATATCACAAACTTGCATACATAAAAACCAAAATTCCAACTTCATTCACCACAAACTCCACCACAAATGATCAATTTGCTTCACAAAAACCAAGAAAAGTAGAAAATGAAACAAAAGGTCGAATAACTAAATATGTGGCTGGAAAAGAAGGGATAAGGCTCAAATGGTTGCAAGAAGGAAAATGTAAACCCAAAAATAAAGATAATAACAAAATATATCAAAAATGAAAAACACCACCCCGAAAAATGTGCCTTTGTCCTTCCTAGATAGTTCGGTCTCAGGTTTGAGAATCATACATCAAGCTTTATTAGATTAGGTTTGCATAGTCAAGGATCCACGCCGCTCATACAAGAAATGTTGAAGGCTTGAAAAACAAGTAACCTCACAAGGATGTGGCAATAACTCACTAATGGTGTCAAATTGACTATAGGGAGCAACTACCAACATGCCACAAACAAGTAGAATCCGGCTTCATGATCCTCCTAGTTCAAACCAACTACCCTAGCATACACTTATCCTAGAGTCAACCGAACATAGTCTCAAACCGTGCATACCTTTACAACCTAGGAAGAAAATCATGCAAAAGACAAGTCCAATGTACAAAGTTCATGTCATAAGAAAAGTGAAAAATAAAGCCTCAAAATCATATCAAAAATGAAAAGAAAAATAAAGGAAAGTAAAAGAAAAAGTAAAATAAAAGAAAATAAAAGAAAGGAAATGGAGACATAGAAAAGGAAATATAGGAGAAATAGCATGCAATGGACTAGAAAGCAAGTTAAACACATTAAAATCCCAATCGACAAACAAGTGATCGATCGACATCAACGTCATCGATCCCAAACACATTACGTGTTAACAAGCATTCATCCTCGAACCATTCAACTTCCCCTAAACTAATCCTATTATATGCAACCAAGGAAAATAAAAAGAAAAATAAGAAAGGTCTCACCGGGCTTCCAAGCTTAGCAAAAATAAACGAAGCAAGTAGAAACCACCTCGTTGCATTCCATATCCAAATGCTCTTCAAGGAACCAAGTGAGAAAAAGAAATAAAAGAAACTATGAACAAAGAAAATGGTTAGTAACTTCAAAACAAAGAAAAGAAAACAACAAATTAAAGGAAACTAATCTAAACAAAAAGTATATACAACCAAAGGAAATAAAAGTTAAACTAATCAAAGAATAGAAAGAATAAAAGAAATGAAACTAAGAAAGCAAGAAAGCCTAAACTAACTAAAGAACTACACTAAACTACAAGATTTGGATTCAAGGAATTTGGATCAAAGGGTTTTGGATTGAAGGGATTTGGATATTAGGGATCAACAACAACAACATCTCAAGCAAAGCATCATCACAAACAAAAAGCATCCAAACAAATGGGGCAAGCAAGCTAGCTACAAGGAAGGTTGCCTAGAGATCAAGAAAATGAGGAAGTCAAACAAGAGGAATAAAAATAAGCATGCAAACAACCAAGGTATGTACACAACAACAAAATTGGTCACCGAGCAAATTATTAGTTCCCCCAAGATAGATAAAAATACATCTCAACATCCCAAGCAAAACAAAACATTCATAAAAAATATAAGGGATGGAGGCAAAAAGCATGAAAAGCAAAAGGGAACTAACAACTACTACCATCACTACCACCACTACCACTCGGCCCGGCCCCATTGGGGTCCTTGTTGCGCTCGGGGTCATCGAAGGGATGAGGGTAAGGCTCCCATCCTCCGGTGTACCCCTCGAGCCACCCATAATGCCCCTTGAAAAGATCTTGTTGCCAAGAAGAAAGAGGGGTGAAGTTATCGGGCAAAGTGAGTTCGAAGAGGTGGTTGGGATGGACATGGGGGTAGTTAGGATCAACCCTATAGTCACTACCACCCGGAGCCTTGTAATCATAGTTACCGTGCTCATCCGGATAGTAGCGACGCTCGGTATCGGGGTTGGAAGGCCCCGACCAATATGGATGCCTATACGAAGGTAGAGGACCTTGTTGGGGCGGGAAATACGGATAGTTAACCGGGGGAGTAATGTTCCCACGGTTAACTTCCGCATCATAAATTTGTTGTTGTTGAGCAAACATACCTTGATGCATTTCTTGAATACCTCTTAGTTGTTCATAAATAGCCCCAAAGTCTTGATCATACATGCCATCCACGTGGATTTTTAATCCACTCATTTGCTCGCTAAGAGCCCTCAAATCGGCATTGGCATAAGCATGTTGCCCTTGTTCTTGTTCTTGAGGAGCTTGTTGTTGTGGAAATTGTTGTTGTTGTTGTTGTTGTTCTTCTTCTTCATCATCTTCCTCATCCTCATCGGAGTCGAAGTTAGGACGCCGAAAGGACTTGGGGACATGCCAGACATTGTTGGCGATCCGGGCCAAAGAAGTCAAGCCGGGGTTAGGCAAATAGCACCAATGCTCATTGCTCCTTAGCCATTCATATCTCCCTTCACTATAGCCCTTGGAGATGAAATGGATTTGAACCAATTGTTGCATGTCAAGGTAGAGGGAGGTGCTATCCCCAATCTCCTTACAAAATGGGAGATATGCATCAAGGCGAAGGTGAGTCAAGAGCCTAGTCACCATGCCCCCGCATGAGATCTCTCCCGAACTCCGGCCACGAAGGTCCACACAATATTGGGCAAAGATATACCCCAAGTTCAACCGGCCCACATACTCCGGGCGGGTAAACAACCACAAGACCTTGAGCTCCATCTTGCTCAATTTCCCCAACTCTTGTTTAGGGAACACCACATAGCCCAAAAGACGGTGCACAACCCTAAGGCAAGGTTGGTACACCGATGAAATCTTAGCCCTGTTGGTGATAAACTCGTTACCACCCGAGATGTCTTCCCACCATGAGTTGTGATCGTACTCCGGGAAGATATAGGGTTCAACGTTCAAAATATCCCCATGGGGATCAAAGTCCAATGCCGCGTTGAACTCTTCCAAGGCATGATCGAAGATATGGTTGAACAATTGGAATCGCACCCGATATACCCCTCCTACGGGTACAAGCTCCAAGGTAGCCAAGAATTCCAATTTAGGCTCCTTATAGGTGCGATAGGCATCGGTGATGAAAGAACCCAACCGAAGGTTTAAGAGCAACGACCGCACATCATCATCAATCCCCAATTTTACCATGTCGGGTTGGAAATAATGGCGGGTTTGTTTGAGGGTTCTCTCTTCCTTCAACTGTTGGTAGAAGGTCTTTTGTTTGTCGGTGAAATTTTTCTTTTTGGGTAGAGAGGTTGGAGGTCGTGTTTGAGAGGAAGAGGGGTTGGAAGTACTTGGCCTAGAAGATGTACTCGGCCTTGAGGAGGTACTTGGGCGAGGCTCATCGATGCTAACATCGGTTTTTGTTTTCTTGGTGAGTTTCTTGAAGTATTTAGACATGTTTGAGAGTTTGAGAAAGGTCACCAACAATGAATAATGAGCAAAACCAATGAACCAAGAATACCACACCCAAATTCACCACTTACTACCAAAATCACCAAACTCCAATGTCACACTTCCTTTCAATCGAAACCAATTCCAAACCAATCAACAACACCAATAATCCAAGAAAAACTCCTTTCAACAATTCAAGAACAACCTCAAGACCAATACCAACAATCACAACATACTACCCATATTCCAAAAATCCAACTCACAAGATATCAACCAAAAATGATGAGAATCACTACAAAATCAACAAACAATACAATGTTATGCAAAATCAATCAATAAACATCACCAAATCACAACCAATGTCAAGATCAAGCATCAAAAATCACAAAACCAATACTACACTATTCATGCTCATACAATTTTTCAATCTATGCAAAATTATGGTATATTTGGCAAAATTAAAGCAAGGATTAGTGATTATACCATAAAAGAAGCAAGATTAACCAACTTAGAGCAAGCAATTTCGACTCCTTACAAAAGCCCCAATTTTCGGCCAACAAGAGTAGGAGAGAGAGTAAGTGAAATTTGGGTCAATTTGTGAGGAATTTTGAGTGTAGGAAGGGTTGTGAGTGATTTTGAGTGAAAATGGAGTGATTTTAGTGAGGATTTGAGAGATTTTTGATGGTGAATAAGGGGGTTAGAGGTGCGCACAAGAGGGTTTGGAGGAGGGTTATGCGTGAGGAAGATAAGGGGAAGTGATGAAATGAAGGGAAGAAGGAGGAGGAAGAATATATATTGCACGTCCAGCTATGTGCGGCCGCACAAAACTGGTGTGCGCCCGCACACGCAGGCTGTGCTCCCGCACAAGCCTCGTGTGCGGCCGCACACCCCTGTACGTCTCCAAATCTTCTTTTTTTTCTCATATTTTTGATACTTACTGCCTATTTGGGTGCGCACATGAATCATGATGGTGATGAGGAACAGCATAGGCAGTAGCTAAAATCATTTTCAAAGACCTCAAAGTTGAAAATTCATGTGCTCACCACAAAAATTCACTAAGTATCAAATTCCTCCAACTTTTAAAACATGGATTTCCTATCTTACCTCTCTAAAATTCTTACCCTTTTTACCTCAAATTTCGATTAGAATCGAACAAAATATAGTTTTTGCCACAAACACCTTCCATTCACCATGCATTCTTGTAGAATTCCAATCCCGCAAAAGTCATCCTAAAAATCCAATCAAGTAGAAAAGTGAAAGAAAAGACAAAGTAATAGAAGAAACCAAAAATAAGAAAATTCAAAAATCAAAAGGAGAAGTTAGAAACTCCGGGTTGCCTCCCGGGAAGCGCTTGCTTAAGGTCCTAAGCTCGACCCTTCCTCCAAATCATGGAGGGTCAAAGAACACCACCTTCTTCAAGGTGGTTGATGGAGCAAAATCTTCTTCAATTTTGAGCAACTTCTCATCGTTGCTTAATGAAACCTTCACAAAATTCTTTTCAAATTCTTCCTTCTCTTTTCTCAATTTCTTTCTTTTTCTTGATTTCTTCAAGTCACGGGCCTTTTTCTTCGGCTTGACTTCAACATCCTTAACCATGGAAGCTGTCTCTTCATCTTGAGAATTAAGCTTGAACCAATTTGGAATCTCAATTTCTTTCTCATCCCTTAGCTTTGGAATTACAATTTCTTCTTCACTAACATCATCAAAACTTGCACAAACATCATCAACAATCTCAAAAGTATTGTTAGTAGAAGAATCAACCATGCATACATCATCAATGGAACGAGAAAGACTAGCACATGCTATATCTTGCACACAAGATAAGGGTTCATGCATTGGCTTTAACTTAAAACTTTCTTCTAATTTTCCACATCTAAAAGTGATTCGGCCTCCCTTCACATCTATTAAGGCTCCCGAGGTGGCTAAGAAAGGTCTCCCTAGAATGATTGGAATATGCTCATCTTCCTCAATCTCCAAAACAACAAAATCCACGGGAAAAACAAACTCTCCAATCTTTAGAGGTACATCATCAATTCTCCCCTTAGGAAGCTTAATAAAGCGATCGGCCAATTGAAGTGTTATATTAGATGGTTGAAGCTCACCTAGATCAAGCCTCTTGAAAACCAAAAAGGGTATAATACTCACACTAGCCCCTAGGTCACACAAAGCACTCTCAAAACCATCTTTTTGATTTGGCAAGGGATTGAAAAATTCCCCGGATCTTCCATTTTCTCCGGAAGCTCACCATGGACAAGAGCACTAAAACACTTCCCTCCTTCCACCGAACTACCCTCATCAAAATTTTCCTTCTCCTCTAGTATCTCCTTAAGAAACTTGGAGTACTTAGGCATATCGAGAATTGGCTCGGTAGAGGGTGTGGAATCATGGACTTCCTTAAGAACTTCAAGGAACTTCCCAAATTGCTCATCCATTTTGAATCTCAAGTATTTTTGGGGGTATGGTATATCGGGAAATCTCTCTACCTCACTCATCTTTTCAACAACACTTTCTTCTTTTTCCTCAACCTCATAATAAATTTCCTTAGACTCAACCCTCTCATCTTCATTCTCCATAGCACCACTCTCATCTTCTCCCTCTTTTGAACAAGAAACTCCCTCACTAAAGTCATTTCCTCCACTAGTGGCAATAGAGTACACGGGTTTCTTTGGTTCAACACCTTGGGAAGGCAAAGATGAAGGACTAGCATAATCCTTAATAGTGCTTGCTAATTGGGTTACTTGAGTCTCAAGCATCTTATTGTGAGTCATCATCTCATTGAATTTCTTATCACTAACCGCCATATAGGTGTTAATGATCTTGGTTTGATTATCAATCAATTCCTCCAAAGTGGTCCTAGGAGAAGAAGGTTGTGAATAGGAATTTTCACCTTGAGTCTTTGAAACAAATCCGGGAGGGGGACCTCTTTGAGCATTGTTTTGAAAATTTCCCCTTCCTTGATTGTTCCAATTACCCCTATTTTGATTTTGACCATAACCTTGATTATGGTTACCACCACCTTGATTATGGTTACCATTACCTTGGTTATGATTTCCATAACCTTGGTTTTGATTACCATAACCTTGGTTTTGATTACCATAATTTTGGCTTTGATTTTGGCCACTATAACCTTGGTTATGGTTACCACGAGAACCTTGATTCCCTTGGTTCCTATAACCACCACCATGATTATAGTTGTCAAAATTGCCTTGGTTTTGGTAATTTCTATTCCATTGGCCTCTTTGATTATCAAACCTTTGGACATTGTTGTTTGACACAAAATTCACATGCTCACACTCATTGTTGTCAAATTCATCAACACATTCATTGTTGCAATTGCTAGAATCATGGTCATATGATCCACATACATCACAAAACAAACATCCCATAGGCATATTATATGAAGTAGAAGGAGTTTGAGAGTTAGAAGAAGTACCTCTCCCCTTAATTTGGGAGGGAAGATTTGAAGCTTGAGAAAAGGAAGAAACACTTTCCAACTTGGCCTTGATTGCCGTCATCTCCTTTCCCAAGTTTGTCATTTGAGAGGAAAGATTGTTGATGGCATTGAGATGGTCCACCGAGTACGACGAAGATTGCTTGCTTGAAGAATCTCTTTCCCCATCTTGCCAATCTCTATAGTAAGTCACCACATCCTCTATTATGTCTACAACTTCTTCTTCGGTTTTGTTCATGATTGGACCACCGGCCCCTCCATCAAGACATGCCTTGCCTTGAGGACTCAAACCACCATAGAAGATTTGGATCAATTGATATGTTGGAATTCCATGGTGAGGACATTCTCTTTGGTACTCCTTGAATCTTTCCCATGCTTCATAAAGACTCTCATTTGGCTTTTGCTTGAACCCTTGAATTAAAGCCCTTGCCTCCGCCGTTTTCTTTTGAGGATAGAAACGGGACAAGAAAGCTTTAGTGACATCATCCCACGTTCTCAAGGAATTGGGCTTCACCTCTTTGTCTAGCCATTCCAAAGACCTTCCTATGAGGGAGAAAGGGAACAACTTAAGGCGGATAAATTCTTGAGACACTCCATTAACCTTGATTGTGTTACAATATTTTTCAAACTCCTTAAGATGGTTCAATGGGCTCTCGTTCTTTGCCCCACTATATTGTCTCCTCTCAATTAGGGTGATCATTGCCGGCCTAATTTCAAAATCGTTTGCCGGTGTTGTAGGTGAAGCTATGCCGCTCTCGAACCTATACGCACCGGGCACTCCCAATTCTTTCAAGGCAACTCTTGGTTGTTCTCCCATGACTTGCTCTTGTTAAATCTCTTCTTCGCTTAAGGAACTATAATCCAATGTCTTGTTTGCTACTCTCCTCCTTGAGAGAGTTCTTTCAATCTCCGGATCAAAGGGAACAAATGAACGATCTCGGGACCTATGCATACAAAACTCAAAGAAAATATAAGTAGCACGGCTACAAGTGTAGCCTAAAGTGTAAAATCTTTTTGTATTTTGCAAATAAAGTGAAATAGACTCAACAACAACATGCACTCAAAGCACCATTCCCCGGCAACGGCGCCATTTTGATGGGATGAAGAACGGTAGGTCGTTGGGCTACCACCCCACCCAATCAAACAAAATTTGTAACTCAACAAACCCCTATTAAGTGTAGTGGTAAGTCAAGGTCGAACCCAAGGGAATGGAGGTCGAATGCACAATGCCTAAGTCAAGCTATTCCGAAGTCAAATAAAGGGGTTTATGAAGGAAACTAGAGCTAGAGCTAAATGATGCAAGAACTTGTATGAAATCAATCTAAAAGACACTAGGGCAATAGATCCACATGTAATTGTTATGGAAAATGGTGATTTGGGAGGTCAAACCGACTAAGTCAAGTGATATGAAGGAAGATCAATCATGTATCCAAAAGAGCATACCAAGTTAGTTCACCTAGAGGTCTAACTAGCGTCAACTACGCTAAACACTACCTAGGGAACGCCACAAAGCACCTTAATCGTGAAATTGCAAGTTACTAATCAATGGTCCGTATCATAGCAAGCTCACAATGCAATCTAGTGCAATAATCAAAGATGGCCAAACTTCAATCAATCACACACATGCACATGAATTATCAACCAAATTTAATCATATCATCAACTCCATCAATTATCCCCAAATTACTCTAATCCATCACTCAAACATGCTTCACCATTTCCCTAGCTAGAAAACTACTCACTAGCCATGGAAATCAAGATCAAAACTACACTAATCATCAATTTCATCATCAACATAATTGAAATCAAAGATCAAATCAACAATCAATCAAAAAATCAATAAAACTTCAATCAATCATCAAACAAACTTCAATCAATCAACAATAACATGGAAAACAAATGAAATCAACTCGAATCAAACTTGTATTGAAATCAAGAAGAAGATCCTTACAAAACTTTGATCTAAAGATCAATTACAATGAAGAATTCTTGAACAATCACCAAAAACCATGAGTTTCTCTCTCTTCAATCCTTGAGTTTCTCTCTCTAAAATTCTAATAAAAAACTAACTATATGAAATCCAATCTCTAGAAAGAAAAAACTCCTCAAAAATAGAAAGAAATAACTATATATACAAAGAGGAGGTCAGTATTGACGCCCAAAAATAGACCCACGTCGGTGCGGGCGCTTGGAGGAGAGAGAGTGGCGCGCACGGGAACACACCCAGATTGGTGCGCCCGCACGCACCAGGTGTGCAGCCGCACCCGACCAATGTGCGGCCGCACACTCCCTGGGTGCGCCCGCACCTAGCTGGGTCTTTCCCCCTTCTTCTCTTTGTCCTAGCTCAAGTGGTGCACACATCCTAGATGATGATGATGGAGGACAAGGTAGGCAGAAACTTTCTTGAATTTCTTGAAGAGTATAAGCCATGAGAAAGGCATATACAAGGCCTTGAAGCATGCCCCTTGGATCCACCTTAGACTTGAAACTTCTTGCACAAGCTTTAGGCATGAAAACAATGAAAGATCATAGAGAGGAAGCTCGGCAATTCTTGGACAATCAATCACCACCTACAAACAAATGATAAAAATCAAGTAAAAGAGAAAAATAACAAGTAAACTAGAAAATGCATAAAATAGAGAAACTAACTACAAAAAGCATAAAAATGAAGAAAACAAGAATAAAACTAAGGAAAACTAAAGAAAAGAGTGATAAAATGAAATAGAATTCATCTAAAAAGGGACCAAATGAGTGCCATAAATGTCACTCATCAACAAACACCTTACTGTAGGGAATATTTCAAGCATTATCACCCCAAACTTGAACCCCACTGTGATCATACACTAAAGTATGGTGGCGTTCCAAAGGGAAGGAAAAGAGAGCAAAAGAGTCGCCAACAAGTTTTAGGAACTTGTAAACCCAAAAGACAATCCAAAAGGACCATCAACTCCATAAGGTCTTGAACCAAACAGGGTTTGGGGATAAGGGTACGAATCCAATCTACAAAAGAAAGGACCCGCCCTATAAAATAGGCCTCTACTTTGTTCTGCTCGTATTCATGTGCGCTTTTCGAATAACATACAAACATTATATTAAACCTACCCTGTTTATCTATGTTGGTTGAATATTAATGCACAAATAATACTATTATTGGCGATCACTTGAGTTAAAATCACATTAGCCTAAATCAAATTATTAATTATCTTATTAAGCGTGATTTCAAGTACAAATTCCCTTTAACATGCATAAAAGGTGTGATCAAGCAATAACAATAAAATATAATCAAGCAACATAATAATAAAGCATAATAATAATAAATAAGCATAATGATAATCAAGATAAGGTATAATAAAGCTTAAAAATAATAGCAAGATCCTAGGCATGATACTAACAAGATTAATAACAAACCCTAACATGTCACTAAGCAATAAAGATTAAAGCTTTAAACCTAACATGGTACTAACATGATATTAGAATATTAGAAAAGAGTAAAGGCACCCTAAACATGACACTAGAAAGCATAAAATAACATCCTAACATGATACTAGAAAGCATTAAAAGCATCCTAACATGATACTAGGAATAAACATGCTTTCTACATTGTTAATAAAATAGAGAGTAAGCTAATCTACTTACTTTGAAGCCTCATACCTCTTTCTAATAACAAAATACACAAGTTAGTAAACTTCAATGAAAATAATAAAGAATAATTAAAGAATTCAATCAAATAATTGAAAGAAAGAGTTAAAGAGTTTAGACTGGATTTGGGACCAAACCCTCAAAAAAGTATAAACCTTTCACGTCTAGGGCGAAGGCAACTTCGAACTTGGCTAGGTGATTCTAAATCTTGTGAATGCGGTATATTGTTTGTAAAAAGGTTGGTTTAGAAAGAGAGAGAGAGAAAAGAATTAAGTAATTTTTGATGAGAGTTGATTGAGAGAATTGATTGTTGATCCATAAAAACAGAGGTCGAGGACCCTATTTATAGGAAAATAGTCCGGAAAATCATAGAATTTGATAAGGAATAAAACTCCACTCTGTCGCTAACAAACTGACCTTGTCTCCAGAAATTTATCTTGTCGCCAGGCGACAGGGTCTGTCGCGAGGCGACAAACCTGTCGTTTGGCGACAGAGACAGTTTTTGCGGATTTTGTTTTTATCATATCTTTTTATCTAGAAGTCCAAATAAGTCATATAATATGTCGTTGGACAGCACTTGAAGGCTACTTTCCAATGCAATTAGAATCGGATTAAAATATTTTGTAGATAAAAAGATATGGCCGAAATAGTAAAAGGGTGTCAGTTTTGGATAGAGTTTTGTATTCCTTTCATATCTTTTTCGTTATAGCTCGGATTTAATATTATAATATATCATTGGAAAGATAATTTCAAGATCTATCCAACCATACAAAATTTGGATAAAATATATGAGGCACGAAAATAATATCTGACTTTCTTTGAACATGTTTAAATTCGAATAGAATTAGGAAAGTTTTAAAAAAGGAAAGTTTAAATTTAAATCAAATTCCATGATCTTATCTTTTCAAAAAAGGATAATTAAGATATTTTAGAAACTTATAGAATATTCTAATAAATCCTAATTAGTTTAGGAATAGGATTAAACCTTTGGACCCTCCACATGATCATTGGGTCGTAGGGAAAATCCGGTTTAGGCCCAGTTTAGTATTTTGGCCATAACTTCCTTATTATTCATCGGAATTGGGCTTATAATATATCGTTGGAAAGTTTTTTTCAAACTCCATCCAACTACACCATTATTGCAACCTTATCATGGACCAAACTAAACTAGATTTGAATTTTTTATAAAATAGAGTGGGTTTTCGAAAACAGAAAGAAAGATTTTTAATAAAAAACTACCGCATCACTTGACTTTTCACACTTTCACCTCATTCGATTATGGTTCGACATGACAGGTATTCATCACTGGGTTTGGTTTTGGGGAGACACAAAGGGGTGTCTACACTTACAAACTAAGTATAATGACAAGTAAGAGTTCGGTCCTCAAGGAACGGGATATGGTTGCTAATGATCTTAACACTTAAGCTAATTCGAAGTCAATGGTGAATTGGGGTTCGTCAAGTAGACAAACAAACTATGGTTCTAAATCAATGGATTAAAGACACTAGGGAATGGGATCCACTCAACCAAGGCAATTAGGCAAACGGGGAGTAAAATAGACAAGATATAGCAAGGACTATATGTAAAATCAACCTCATGCAATTAGAAAACAACTCACACTACTAAACATAGATTCCTCATTAGTCTAGCAATAGATGATACATAATCAAATTGCAATAAGTAATGACATACTCAATTTACACTTCCATGTCAAATTAGGCATATCATGCTATCAAGCTCCTAAGTCAAGGGTAGCTAATCCTATCATGAAGAACTAACAAGCAATCTCATATAATCAATTTAATTGCAATACAAACATCAATGTTTCTCCCACATTTGCATAACTAACCCAAAAGTTTGAGCTTCACCCAACCCCTAGCAAGAAGACTACTCACAACTCATGTTTATCAACATACAATCAACAATTAGGGTTCTAACTACTTCAATAATTGGGGAAAAGTGGTTAACAATTGAAATAACTGTCATCCAATAACAAATTACCAAGAACTAAGAAGATTTAAATAACATGCAAAAGCAAATAAAATCAGAAATTTAATGGAGAAAAGTAGGAGGAAATTACTAATTGAAGCTTGAAATTGTTGAATACAAAGTGCCAATCTTGAGAAACAATCTTGAAACCAACTATTACAATGATTGAATTGATGAAAATTAAGCTAAATTAACTAAAGGGAATGTTTCAAACTAAGAGGAGTCTCTAAAAACTAGGCTATTTCTATCTAGGTTACAAATGAATAAAGGAGGAAGTATTTATACTCCCCGTAACACATAGGGAAATCCGTAAAAGAAAACGGATTTCCCAGCGAGGAGCGCCTGCTCCGAAAGTAGGAGCGCCCGCTCCACAGCCAGGAGCGCCCGCTCCTCAAGGCTGCACGCCCACTCCTCACAGGGTGTGCAATTCTTGAAGCTTTGGCAGAAAGTTGGCAGAAAGATCGGAGCGCCCGCTCCTGAGGGGTGCACGCCCTCTCCATTCTTTAATTCCCTTGCCTTAAACACAAACCATGCACCGAAAGCTTGCCAAATTGAGTCCATAGACCTACAAAACATGGACAAACACAAACCAAGAGGGGGAAAAGCCGAGACAAAACATTTTCATTCAAAATTGGGTTAGAAAGAGGGGAAATGATCGCAAAACCGGGTTTAAATTAACACAATAAGTGGTCAAATAAACCGCTTATCATGATGGCTCCCACTCATTTTCATGATTTGAGACCTTCAACTTGACAAACTACAATCAACGTTCAACAACGAATTTTCCATTTAACATCTTCCTTATTATTGGTTTCAAGGCAACAATATTCTCAACATATATTTTAGTAGACTCCCTGATGATGCCTTGCTTGGGTTTCACTCCCAACGACTCACTATTATTTGGAATACCCTAATAACTTGTGATCATGGAAATTTACATTAAATTTCCGCACGTTATACATGGATGCATATCCATGTTACCATTCTCAAGCCACGACGCTTCTTACCTCGTGCTTACAAATGGCTTCCTTATTAAGGATCTGATCCATGTTAAGGTTTGTGCTTGCAACATCAAAACTCAATTAAATTTGTTTCCATGCGCCAAAAACTCATCTTAGCTCATCCAAGTGCTTTGGATGTTCTTGACTTTAATCTAATGATCTAATACTTATATTCAAGTTGATTGCTACTATATACGTACTTCACATGCTCTAAAAAAGTAAGTCTTATGATGATTCCATATCGTAGCGTACATGATGGTTTTATTTCTAAAATGATTCTCAATTTTATTCCATCCATGTGTCATTTAGCTCATTCAGTTACACTGAGTCTTGCTAAATTGTTCGCTATGTGATATGGTTGAAAGTCTCTTACTAGAGTCTTTCTTGTTTTACTTAGTATTTAGCCTAGCTTGTACTTAGTTCAAACATTTACTTAGTTTTATAAATATAGGTCAAAAGCCTTTCAAAGTCATTCATGCTTAACATGGTAAATTCCTTTACTTATTTAAACATTTTAATTAAGTCTATACCATAGAACTTAATTCCCAATATGTACTAAGTATTGCCTTTAGCTTTGTCCATTGTCGAAAATACTTTCCAATCTAAACATTTAGCATTTGATAGTTGTTTCACAATAGAGTTCGTAAACTTCTTGTTGGACCTTTACTTTTGCTCCCACTAAAATTCTTATTCTTCTGAATTTCTATGTTTCTCCATAAGCCAATCCTCTTATTAACTTTATGAGAAAACACGTTCCAATTCCTTCGTGTAATGCTTCCTTTAATGCCATGACGGATTCCATGAGCTTGCTTTGAAATCTAGCATTTATTTAGATTTTCAAAACCTTTAGACTATTTTATAGTCACTTTGAAAATCCTATTTTAGGAAGGCAATATTGGTATCTATTTTTCCATATTTCATATGTGCATTTTCGCTAGTTCAATCACGAAAAGAGTTAAGCATTCCGATTGGTGAATGGGTTTGTATTAAAATCAACTCCGTGAATTTAATTATATCCTTTTCAACCAATCTAGCTATGTATTCATATACATTTCGACATTTGTAAGTTTTCTCCTTGAAAACTTATTTGCAATCGACGGGTCTTTCACTCTTCATGCAAATTAACCATGTTTCAAACATGGGGTCTGTTTCGGATTTTTATCGCCTCTAACCATTATTCGGAATTTGGATTTGTCGTAGCTATCTTACAAGACATTTATTACTTTACTATTTAATAGTAAATAGTATGCTTGTAAGTCTTAGGTTTATTTCTAACTTAATAGAAATTTATAGGATTCAATCCAAGCCTTTGGTAAATTCTATACCTATACGGGGCAATTGCATCAAACACTAAGTTTTAAGGCGCTTCCAAAGCCCTTTGATTATGTTGATCTTACTCCAACATTTCTGATGTTTTGTGAGTAATGAATTCTCTTTTAAGGCATTTGTAAAGTCCTTTTGAATATTCTTGATCAAGCATTCTCATGAAGTCCTTTTAGGGTCCTCTGAGATACTTAGTTCTAGTTTGTTGCTAAGCTTGATGGTCATCAAGCTCATTTTCCTCCCACTTGTCGTATTGGAAATGTATTACTTTCTAGAAAGACACCACTTAGAGCAACAAACATTAAGTTTTCAGTTATGTTGTGGAGATAATGCCCGTAGTCTCACTTGAATGTTTACAAAGAGACATGTATATTGTCTTTGGTAGTTCGTTGTGAAACAAACAGTTAGCTCCCACTTGAGCTATCTTAGCCTTTAATGAGCCATTAAGCTCCCACTGAGCCACCTGGCTTCACTTAGCCGGTGAACTCTTATTGAGCCACTTAGCTCCCACTGAGCGAGTGAGCTCCCACTGAGACTAAGAGCCTTAGACAAATACTTGAAAGACGTTTAGAAGTTATTTCTATCCACAACTGAATATGGCGTCTTTTCTTAGCTTTGACATTTCGTTTAGTGTAACATTAGTCATTTGTGCAAATCTTTAAGAACTTTATAGGAAGGGTTGTGAACCATCATCGTTCGAGTCATTTTAAATAACTTCGAGTTCTTCGTGAAGACATACCTTATCCTTTGTGGAATTTTTTATGAAAATTTCCATTCATAACTTTGAGATGGTCACGCTTGGCTCAAGTAAACATCGCTCAATCTAATCTAGACGTTTTGATATCTTGCCAAGTCGATTATGTACTTCACTGGACTCTTGAGCTACTCAGGTCAAGTTTGTTCACATTTGATGAATATAGCCATATCCTTTCAAATTCTTTGTGAAACGTTGAAGTAATTGAATCCACTTTAGTTTTGGAGTCAATTGTCTATACCAAGAACAATAGCTCTTTGCTTTGTCGATTTCAACAAGTAAGACATGCTTGTCTTAGAACAATTCTGAATCGATCAACTATCAAGAGCCTATCTAATAGAGCCTTGAGTACGTTTGTGTCGATGTGACATCGCTAAAGATGTTTGGAACGTAAATCAAGCCCATGACTTAAACTTAGTGAGTTCATCATGTTAGGGAAATGTTTGTTTATAATCAAGCATTCTTGACTCAACGCTTGGATAACCATGCCATTCAAATAAATTTGTAACTATTGCTCTTTTACTTTGAATGTGAGTCTTTCTGTGTGTGAACAGATCATTTGTTGATTATGGAACATAGTAATAACCATTATTCGTTCCAGCCTTTAGTTCAAAAGGTCTTTAAACAAAGCATACGACGTTACAACTGATGTAGCTCTTCTTGCTTCAATATATGCTTGTAAGTCGATAACTTAGCTTAACTTCAATAGTTTGAGGTCACTTTCGAAGTGGAACACTCAAGCGGTATCCGATACTTGTGAAGATAACGAGTTGCTAAGTTACCTACAATAACATGAACTCATGGGTTGAAATGGAATCTAATTTCTTTTTTTTGTTCCTAGCTTCTTATATTTCCTATCAAACAATACCTCATAACCTTCCTTTAAGAACCATTTTTTTAAGTGCCTTGATGAAAGGCGAGACTACATCTTCCCATGTGCTTTTGAAATTTGACATATAGCCCATAATACCACCCTCTCACGGATGGGTCTAGAGATAAAGGATATGTCAAAGAATAAAGCTTAAGATCAACACCCTTCAAAGCCATTGTGCCAGTAAAACTCATTAAATGTTTTTTTGGATTATTGGTCACCTTGAATATTGAGCTACGAACTTTTTCGGTAAAGTGAGTCATGTAGGAGGAGCAAACTTTTCTGCGTCAAAGTACTTATTCCCCATCGTAGAACGAAGAACAAACTTCATCCATCCTTTATTACAAAGCCAAAGCCTCGTCATTTTTCCTCTCAGTTTTTTTCGAGTTCCTTGATTCTTTTCACTTCGGCCTCTTGAGCCTTTTCCTCTCTTAAGCGAACAATCTCTTCTTTGAGTTGTTAAATGGATGAAATCATTGTTGAACTAGAGTCAGTTGTCAAAGGGACATGGTTTGAAAGGGGTGAATTGTTTGATGGTAAACGTAGAATGGGAGCGCCCGAGAGCCTTCGTTCCCAAGCTTGGAAACCAGCCCTAAAGGAAGTACGAAGAGTTAAGAAAATTGATATGCTTGTTTCAAAAAAAGAAAAAAAAAGAGGGAGGAAGGAAGAAAAAGAAACAAAATACATTCGAATGGATAAAATCACTTTTTAACAATTCACTAGTTTTTGGGCCCGGGCGAAGCCCCGGGTTATTACATAGGGTTGATTATTAATATACATTTTAATTTATAACTCAATTTTCTTGTAATTAAATTTTTTGTTCATATTGAATTGTCATTTGTTACTTATTAATATTTTGTATTCAAAAGAATACATAAAAAATAACTTAGATTGGTGGTAAAACACTTAGTTTTAGATTTAGAGGTCGCGTGTTCAAATCTTGTGGAGAGCTTTTTTTATTATTATAAGTGCATGACGTGGCGTAATGATTAGTTGAGTAGGTGACGTGGCGTAGTAAGGGTAGTTTACGTGACACGTAGTCGTTCTTAAGAACACCTTGCGCATGACTTTGCGTAATGATTAGTTGAGTTGGTGATGTGGCGTAATGAGGGGAGCCTACGTGACATGTGGACGTTCTTATAAATGCCTTTTAATACATTGGTATAGATTAATAATGATATTGTTTGCACGAGCCAATTGTCCTTGAAGAATCAAAACAATCTCGTAATAGAAGGCGCACACAACAAACTAGGTTAGTTTGGTCCCTGATAAGGGTTTGGTCGCATAATAGAAGCCCTAGTACTTGCACTGGGTTTGGTCGCGCAACTAAGTAAGTTACGCGCGCCACTTTCTCGTGCAGTTTTTTTCCGAACAGTTTGTTTTTTTTCGCGTCTCTTTTTTTTAACAAATTTGTTATTTTATCTTTCTTTTTATGATACCCTTTGAATGATACTCAAAATTATGAAGAAACAACTTTGTAATTGGGAACCAAAACTAAAACTAAAAGCTATCCTAAACATGTCACAAATAGTCATGTAAGCATACAATAAGCCATTAATACACATAATGCCTTTCTAAGGAGAAGCCTTTCTAAACACGTCATTAGGATTGACATTAATCTTCTGGAATAATCTAGGAGGTTCTTTTAAGTTCTAGTGGAGTTAGGATCAATAATTATATTTTCAGGAAATAAAGAAATTTATTAGGAATAAAACAATTATTTTTAACCAATAAGTCTAGTATTAATTAATGATAATTACGGATTCTAATTACCCAATTTTACTTGAAAAAGGACTCCGTACAGCGTTTTATCTTTCAGCGCCATCGCGATGCGACAGGCACCATCGTGTCGCGATAGGCCCATTACATTGCGATGGAGCCATCGCGCCGCGATAACTCTGTTGCACCGCAATGGGAGCAGTTTTACTCCGAGTCGAATTCAATTTTTTTAATTGTTTTCGGACAATTTTCTCTATAAATAGGGGCGTTATTTCGCGTTTTCAATTCACCAACAATCAACATCTTTATCTTCTCTCTTTAAGCAAAGCTTATTCTTTTCTCCCTCTTGCTTTCTAAACCTTGCTTTTCAAAACACCATACCGCATTCACGAGATTTAGATACACTTAGCCAAGCTCGAAGTTTCCTTCGCCCTTGACGTGAAAGGTTGCTAATTTCTGAGGGTTTGGTCCCAAATCCAAACCCCTATTTTAATTATTCAATTAAATTGTTTAATTAATATTTTATTGAATTTTACTAACGTGTGTATTGTTTTGATAGAAAGAGTTTCATGGCATCAAAGTAAGTTGTTTAATTACACTTTTGATGTAGAAAGCATGCCTAGCTTTAACTAATATTCCTAGTATCATGTTAGGATGTTTTTAATGCTTTCTAGTATCATGATTAAGTTGCTTCCTATTTCTTCTATCATGTTAGTATCATATTAGGGTTAAAGCTTTGACCTTTATTATTGATAAGTGCCATTTATGGCACTCTTAAGATAGGTTTTCTTCGTATTTTTATGCTCGTTTTTAGTCTTTTATGTCGTGTTTTTAGGGAATAATGCTTGATTTGCGTGTTTGTGTGTTAGTTTAGAGAAATGCGTGCTTTTAATGGTTTTCTTATTATTTTATTCATTTCTCGGCTATTTCTCTCGCTTCTCCGTTTCTTTGACTTGTTTTGTAGGTGTTTCGAGTTTCCCGAGATTTAATCATCAAGGAGGAAGCTCAAGCGCATTCAAGGAAAACAACGAAGCCAAGTTCGGGAAGCCAAGCATGCAAGTCAAGCAAAACCAAGCAAGCTCCGCAAGCACGAGTTCCAAGGTAGCGATCCCGAGCATCAAGGCAGCGAGCCCGAGGACCTAGCCACGCTGCCCAAGCTGCCACGCGCAGCAGCACACCCGAGCAGCCACACACACAACACCCGAGCAGCCACGCTCGCAGCATCCTTGCGCAGCAGCATAGCCGCACATCAAGCAGCTGCGGGCACGGGTCTTATGGCCGCGGGCGCGGGCTACTGCACTCCGAAACAGCCGTTTTTGGGCAGTAAGCCACCGCGAGCACCCCGCGGGCGTGGCACTCCTTGTGCCCTGTTCTCCTCAGTGGGCACGGCTTTCTTGGTTTTATTTCAAGTTTTTCGCTCCTTTTCTCCTTTTGTTTATATAGAGTACGACTTTCTTTATTCATTATTCATGTAATTCTTAGTTTTAGAATAGTTTTCTCTCTCCTAGATTAAGAGCTTCTCTCTTTAGATAAGGTTAGTTTAGGAGTAGCTTTAGAAAAAGAAAGTGAAGAATTTCAATGGTGATTGAGAGATTGAAGATGCAAGTGTGACAATTGTGTTGAACATCTTGTCTATTATCAATGAGCATTCCTAATTCTATCTCATTTTATTGCTTTGATTAATATTCATGTTTGTTTGATTTGATTTTGATATTTGATATTTGATGCTTCATTAGATTAATTGTTCTTCATATTTTGTTAATTCTTGATTTCTATAGTTGTTAGTTGATTTGATGATGACGTTAGAGTAGTTGTTTAGCTAGGGATTGGGTGAAACTTGTATGATTGATTGATTGTGATTAATTTGGAGATTGTATTGATTAATTTTTGAGATTAAAGTGATTAATGTAAGTTTGCATTGTGTAATTCGATTAGGCCTTGAGAATTATGCTAGAATGCATTGTAATTGCTAATGACACGACCAATTGATTTAGGAATTGCAATTATCAATTGGCTTGAATTATGATTCTCTTAGTTTGTTATTCGTAGAGAAATCTAGCTTAACGATTAGGAGATAGCTCTTTGATTCCAATTGATAGCTCTTATCATTAGTCTTCATAACCATTGATTAGCATGTTTTTCCCAAGTTGTTGCAATTGTCATGATTACTCGTTGATCCCCATTCCCTAGTGCTTTATTTGTTTGGTTCTTTGCTTTAGTAGTTGTTAGTGTTACCTCTTCATCCTTAGACTTCGACCTAGTGATCGATGGTGAAATGGTAGGTCGTTGGACTACCCTCCCCAACCGGTCAAACAAAATTTATAACACTTAGCCAACCCCTTATACAAGTATAGTGGTGAGTCAAGGGTCGAACCCAAAGGAATGGTGAGTAATGGTCTATTGTCTATGGCTAAGCTATCCCGAAATCAATAGGTAGGGTTGTAATGCTAGGACTAGAACGAACACAACAAATAAGCTTGAAGAAATCAAATATAATAAACACTAGGGCTAGGATCCACATGCATTCATAATAAATTCAATCAATTTGGGAAGTCAATCAATTAATTCAAGCAATGTGAGGAAAAATCAAAATTGCAACCAAAAGAGCATATCAAGCTATTCTCCAAGAGGTCTAACTAGCGTCAACTACGATAAACTCTAGCTAGGAAACGTCACAAGACACCTCAATCGTGTAAATGCAAGCCACAAATCAATGGTTCGTATCA
Organism: Chenopodium album; assembly: GCF_948465745.1. NCBI lineage: Eukaryota > Viridiplantae > Streptophyta > Magnoliopsida > Caryophyllales > Amaranthaceae > Chenopodium > Chenopodium album. The sequence continues at coordinate 20,783,443 of NC_137858.1, read as the reverse complement.
ATGTGAACTTACAATGCAATCTAGTGCGAATAACTAGGGTGATCAAGCCTAAATCAAACACACACACACACATGCTTCACCATTACCCTAGCAATCAAACTACTCACAATCCATTAAGAACATCAAAATCAAAGCTAATCTAATCAACAAGTTCATATTCATCAATTGAAATCAAACTAAATCAATCAAACTATCAACAAACTTAATCAATCAACAAAACAATTGAAATAAAACAAAAGATTGAATTAAAGAGTAAATAATTCTTACAAACTTGATAGAAATCAAACCAAATGTAGCAATCTTCAATCAATCATCAAACCCAAAGTTTCTCTCTGTAAAAATCTAAGAACAAGTGCTATTTCTCTCTACCGAAAATTCAATCTAAAACTAATTCTAATCTATTCTAATTCTTCCCCCCCCCCCTAAAAAAAGAAGGAAAAGCTATATATAGTAAAACTAACTTGAGAGAAGTTAGTTAGATCATCCAAAAAGAGACCCACGAAGGTGCGGCCGCAGAAGGGAGAAGAGAGGGCGCACGGAGAAGGGTACGGGTAGAGACCCAGGTGGGTGCGCCCGCACACGCACCTGGTGCGCCCGCACCACCTAGGTACGCGGTCGCACCTGCCCTGGGCGCGCCCGCACCATGCTGAAGAAGCCTCCCCTTCTTTGTCCATGCTCATCCTCGTGCGCTCGTCTATGTGATGGTGATGAACATCAAAGTATGTAGTCTTGAACTGAGTGTTTTGGTTGGTTTGTGAAAAGGATGATGCCCTCACCGCATACGTGCACTGGTCTCTAGACTTGCCCCTTGAGTTCCTCCAAATTTGAAGCTCCAAAAGCTAACACAACGCATCCAACTTGATAAGAGATGTGAGAGGAAGGCTCGGGAATCTCTTGGAAACTCGATCATAACCTAGAAACAAACAAAAACAAACAAATAAAAGGGAAAAAGAACGAATAAACAAAGAAATTCACAAAACAAAGATGCTAACTACGAGAAGCAAAAACTAACGAAATAAAGGATAAAACTAAAGAAAACTAGAGAAAAAGAGATATAAAATGAAATGAAATCATCCTAAAAGAGATCAAATGAGTGCCATAAATGACACTCATCAAATTCCCCCAAGCTAAACTTTTGCTCGTCCTCGAGCAAAACAAAGCAAGAAAGAATAAGGATGAAAAACTTATTAAAAAGGAAAAAGAAAGACTCAAGATGGGAATGTACACTAAAACTCACTGTCGTAGGAATCACGGTCGCTTTTAGCTACAACAAGCACTTTAAACCCCAAAGTCGCCTATGAGGACTAGTGAGTCTCGTAAGGGTGTCCTAAGAGTTTGACCCATAACTCTCATAAAGAAAACTCGAGGCAAAACAAAAAGACAAAGTCAAAACAAAGGAAAGGGAAAAATATAAAATTCTACGCGTTGGACTTTTCACTTTGACTACAATTCAAATGAATGACAAACTTTCTCAAACAAATAGAGGTGAGCACATTTCAAGATATCCAACGTTGATAAAGGAATAAAACATGCTAAGCATAGAGAACTAAGTATCACACTCCACTTTCATCCCGTTCGTTCTTACCGCGTTCCCCATACTTGCTTCAAATCAACCTCTAGTGAGCGTCCCAATAATTCCTCGAAGGAACCGGAAAAAGGAAAATTTTTATAGGCTACTCGCTATCTTGACTTTTGCATCCCCTCTCCCTATTCCTAAAAGTCACATTCCTCTCCTTCGATGAATGTCTCAACCACTTAGGTCAAAAGGTCTTTCCCTAAGGTTGTAATGCAAGGGCGAGAAAGGGTGTAGGTAAGCTAAAATTTGAAATTGGTGGTTTTCCTAATCAATGAAGCAAAAGAATGGCCAATTCTTAGGATCACAATTAAGTAGTCACCAAAAAAAATACATACACCTTATACCCCCAAGCTTATTCAAAACTACATTCACAAATATATACACAAAAAGCGTAAGCGCTTCTCCCCCAAGCTAAAATGAAGCATTGTCCTCAATGCTTAGAAGGAGAAAAGAATACATCAAAATATTTTTGGAATTTCTATTTTTCTTGTTTTTTTCTTTTTTATACTTAAACTTACAAAGTCCTTGCCTTTTTCTAGATTAGGACGGCTTTTCCAATATTGCAATTAATTGTCCATGCCTTTTATGAAGAAGGACGGCTTTTATAAACACTTGCCATTATTCAAAAAATATATACAAAACACTAACATGCTTGCATTAAGAACCAAAACCAAACATATACACCACAACTCCAAAAGATGACCATTTGCTTCACAAAAACAACAAATGGAACGAAAAGAAACAAAAGGCTCAAGAATCTAAGTTCGTGGCTAGAAAAGAAAGGTACGTAAAGGCTCAAATTGGTTAGCAATGAGGCAAATGTAAACCCAAAAAGAAGAAAAATGAATAAAACTATCCTGAAAATAGAAAAATACCACCCCGAAAATATGCCTTTTTCCTCCCTAAGCGGTTCGGTCTCGGATTCAAGATCTATGAGTCAAGTTTTAAGATTAGGTTTGCAAAAAGTCAAGGATCCATGCCGCTCATGCAAGTATAGGTAGAAGGCTTGAAAAACAAAGAACTCACACGGATGTAGCAAAAACTCACTATTAGCATCAAATCCACCATAGGGAGCAACTACCAACATGCCACAATCAAGTAGAATTCGGTTTCATGATCCTATTAGTTCTAACCAACTACCTTAGCATGAATTAGTTCTTGAATCAACCAAACATAATCTCAAAATGTGCAAACCTCTATTATTTAAGAAGAAAATCATTCAAAGGCAAAAGTCGAGTGATATGAAGTCCAAATCATAAAAAGGGAATAAAAGAAAAGGAAAAGCCTCAAAACGAAAAACAAAGCAAAAGAAAAATAAAGGAAAGAAAAATAAAGGATTAAAGCGGAAAATTAAAGAAATAGGAAAAATGAGAGATGAAGAAAAGAACAAGAATGCATATGCAACACATAAATCCCAATCGAAATACAAGTGATCTCAATGGCAACAACATCAAAAGATCCCAACGCTAGGTGTTAAACACATACATCCTCGAAACATTCAACTTCCCAAACTAATCCTATTCTAAGCAACCAAGAAAATAAAAGAAAGAAAAGGAAAGGTCTCACCGGATAATCCATGCAAAGCGAAGAAATAAGAGCAAAAAATGAGAATCACCAAATAAATCTCCAAAATAGATGCAGGACAGTTAAACCCAGATGAGAGCAAAAGAAATAAAGAAAACTACATACAAAGAAAATTGTTAGTAACTTCCAGACAAAACCAGAAGAAAAATCGGCAGCATAACGACAGGATAGTAGAAATATCAAAGAGACAGACATAAGATCATCACATTAGCAGACAGAAATAATCATCATCAGAAAATCACCAGAACGTCATCAGAGAAGCATCATAACAACCATCATCAAGAAATCACCACAAAAGCATCATAGGAACAACTGAAGCAGATATATGACAGGAAGAATGAAAAGTAAACAGAATCAAATGAACCACAAGCTAAGGGGAAAATATATAAAGCACAACCACAAAGAAATAACTCCCCCAAGCTAGAAATGAGCTACCCCCCCAAGCTAAACCTAACAATAAGGCATGCAAGACTAAGCAAGATAATACAAGCATAGGGAGGGTAGCCAAGAAGGCTCACTAGGCACTGTGGTAGGGGGTAGAACTAGAACTCCCCCCACCAATGCTATACACAACACTATGAACCACATCATCAGCAATCTGAGCACTCTTCCCCTTAGACCTACTCACCCTCCGAAGGGAATTTATGGTATAGAAATGCGTCCAATCATCAAGAGTAGGAGGAACCGAACGTCCCCACCTCCCCTCGGTCTCAAGTGAAGGAAAAGGACATGGTTACCCGGATCATAAGCCCAATCACATCCCCCCGGTCTCCTATAGTCATAGTCTCCTCGGGTGGTCCCACGGATGGCACTATGTGCCACATGAGGTCCCTCCCAATAGGGGTAGCAAAGTCGAGGTCCTACGGCCTTATCAAAAGGCTCCCATTGGGGAATAGGCCCCTCTTGGATCGGCAAATAGGGATAGTTCAAGTATGGCTCGATCTCACCTCTAGCAACATGAAAATCATAAACCCTTCTAGCATGATAATCATACCCTCCCACAAAATCATTCCCCAAAGAAGAAGAAGAAGACAAAGCTAAAGCAAGAGTATCAATTTTATCATGCAAACTAGTGAAATCAAGATAAGAAGAAGAAGTAGGAGAAAGAGGAGGGCTAGAGTTACCTCCCTTGGAAGAACTTCCTTTAGATTTCGGAGGAGCACGTCGCTTTGGCGAACGGAAGGCAAAGATACCCTTCGGAAGGAGCAATCAATGTCCATCTAACATGGCCTCCAAGGGAAGTCCGACTACAAATCTCTCACCATGGACTCCGGGTGAGGAATGAGACACCAATCCGTTGTACGGCAAACCTTCCAAATAAACAAATTCTCCTTGATAGTGTGCTCCAAGAACCTTTGATTAATCAATGCATAGATGCTTAAAAGATGTGAGGGGTTCTTTTCTCTCGCGTCTTGAATAGTCTTAAAGGTCTTAAGCATTGTCCTATACTTCTTTTCAAGAGATAGCACAAGGATGGTGATCATCCCACCAATTTGAATACTCCCCAAAAGGAAAATCCCATCACGGATATCAACGAACCTATCAAGCAAATGCGATGCAAAATCAATAAATTCAACCTCATCATCCGTAGGCTTATCCGCCAACCATAGCCAACTCAATTCTTCTTGGGACATGGCACCAAGTGATTCCTTTGAAAAGAATGCATATGTGAGGATTCGGCTAAAATACCGCATAGCTGCATGAATAATGGAGGCCGACTTGGAGTATTGCGGCCGATAAGACTCCTCAAAGGAAATATGAGCCCACCAATCATTCTCACAATACTTGTGATCCTTGTGCAAAGTTTCATAGGCCGGATAGATCAAAGGAACACCTTCTAATGGCTCGGGAAATTGAAAGGCTTCATTGAAGTAAGAGAGCGGGATAGAGTGATCATCATTGAAAACTTGGAAAGACAAAGTAGGTGGTTCATCATCATCATTGTCCCCATGAACCTCAAGGGATGCAAGAAACTCAAAAGTAATTCTAGCAAAAGTTGGAGCGTTGAGATCATTGAAAGCTTCAAGTCCCAAGTTCCTAGCCAACATCCTTACATCCTCATCAATACCAAGGAGAGTTGTTGCTTCTTTATCATAAAACCGTGTTGAATAAAGCTTCCTTGATGAAAGATTGATGAATTTTTCCCAATGTTCTTTCTTTGTGAATTGGATGCCATAAGTTTCTTCGATAGAGGTAGGAGGTGGAACCACATTCCTAGGATTGAAATATTTGGCACGTTTTGTGCATCGAAGAGGAACCATCTACATACCATAATCAAAGAAAGAGGCTCAAAATAAGAGCAAATAATGTGCAAAAACTAAACATGGTAATGGCAAGACCAATAAAGTCCACAATAATCAAGAAAATAATCAAGTATCCATACTCTAATGAAGAATGCATAAAGCAAATCACAATTATTGTCCAAAATCATGCATAGTAAGCAACATTATAGACTATAATCTAACAACAAATCCAATAACAAATCCAACAAAGGTGATGCCAAAATATTCAATAATCTGAAGTAAAATCATCATCACAAGAAAAATCAACATCAACAACATCATCATATTCATAATCAACATATAATGAAGCTAGTAGTAAACAACATGGGAATGCTAATAAGATTAGTACCAACCAAATCCAATTCTCATGAATAATAAAAATTGAAAATTTATCACAAAAGTGAAGAAATTATACCTTCAATTGATGAGAAAACACAAGAAAATAACAAAAGGAACACTACTACTCACTAACATTCCCAATGGCAAACCACAAAACCTCAATCAAAGAATACCCAAAAATCTCAATTTTAGGAGAGAGAAAGTTACCTTGAAGATGCTTGAATTGAGATTTGGAGTAATAAAAACTAGAAAATTATGAATTTTGATGAAATATTGATGAGAATAATATGATGGAGATGAAGATTAAACTAGAACAAAAATCAAATAAATCATGAGTGAGAAAGTGAAGTAGGAGAGAGAGAAGAAGAAGGAGGAAAGCTAGGGATTTAAGGGGCCTTAGGGGCACCACGACCTCAGGGGGCGCGGCCGCACCTGAGGGTAGTGCACCCGCACCAGGGGGGTGTGCGACCGCACCTGGCTCGTGCGCGCCCGCACCTTCCTGGGTCAAAATTTTGCCCATTTTTTCCTTCCTCTCTTCGGTGCATACGCCAAGTTGATGGTGATGAACACCAACATAGGCAGTAGCAAACCTTCATTTTGGTGGGTTCAAAGCAAGAAATTCAAGAACCCACCAAGTTCCATACTTACACAAATTTCCAACTCATGAAATTGGACAATTCTACCTCAAAATTGGCATCAAGGTTGTTGGATTTCAAATCAAATTCACCTACAACACAAAACAAAACAAGATTAAAAGAGGATAACATCATCAAAACAAAAAGAAAATTCAAAAGAAAGAGAGAAAAGATTAGAAACTCGGGTTGCCTCCCGATAAGCGCTTTTTTAAAGTCATTAGCTTGACATTCTCCACCCTCTTCAAGGTGAATCAAAGAGAGTCATGTCATGAATGACTCCAACAAAAACTCCATCATAGTAGCGCTTGAGCCTATGTCCGTTGACCTTGAAAGTCCTTGAAAGTTCCAAAGGTGAAATTTCAATAGCACCATTTGGAAACACCTCTTGAACAACAAATGGACCGGTCCAACGAGACATCAATTTTCCGGGAAAGAGCCTCATTTTTGAATTGTAGAGGAGCACCTTATCTCCCGGATTGAACTCCTTTTTCTCAATTAGCTTATCATGCACCTCTTTGGTTCTAGCCTTATACAAACTAGCACAATCATGGGCATCCAAACGAAGCTCATCCGATTCATGAAGATCCAACCAACGTTGTTCTCCCGCACTTGCCAAATCAAAATTAATCTTCTTAATGGCCCAATGAGTACGGTGCTCAAGATCCACCGGAAGATGGCAAGATTTCCCATAAACCAATCGGTAAGGAGTGGTACCAATAGGAGTTTTGAAAGCCGTTTGATATGCCCACAAGGCATCATCAAGCTTGTTCGACCAATCTTTCCTATTTCTTGAAACCGTCTTCTTAATTATCTACTTAATTTGACGATTGGACACCTCTACTTGCCCATTAGTTTGAGGATGATAAGGGAGCCCAAAGCGTTGGTTTACCCCATGCTTCTTCAACATTTTCCGGAAACCATAATGCACGAAATGAGAGCCATTGTCACTTATTACCACCTCGGGAATGCCAAACCTTGGGAATATAATCTTCTCGAACAACTTCATTACCACCTTATGGTCATTTGTTGGAGAAGCAATGGATTCAACCCATTTTGACGATTAATCAACGACAACAAGAATGTATTTATTCCCAAATGAAGAAGGAAAAGGACCCATGAAATCTATACCCCAAACATCAAAAATTTCCAACTCAAGAATGGGTTGTTGGGGCATCTCATTCCTCTTTGAAATGTTTCCGGTCCTTTGACATTGATCACAACTCTTGACAAATTCCCAAGCATTCTTAAAGAGGTTTGGGCACCATAAGCCAAATTGAAGCACCTTAGAAGCCGTTCTAGAAATACCCATATGACCACCACTAGGATCTGAGTGGCACGTCTTCAACACATTTGGTATTTCTTCATTTGGCACACATCGGCGCAACAATCCATCCACACCTCTCTTTTACAAAATTGGCTCATCCCATACATAATGCCTAGCTTCTCTCTTGAGCTTCCTCTTTTGATTATTGGAAAAAGAAGGAGGAAACTCCCCACAAGCAAGAAAATTTACCAAATCGGCAAACCATGGGAGCTCCTTCACATTGATAACATAAAAGGAATCATCCAACATCCTATCCTTAATAGGGGATCCATCATCTTAAACTTGAAAATCCTCAAGCCTAGATAAATAATCCGCAACCACATTTTCCGCACCTTTCTTATCTCGGATCTAAAGATCAAAAGATTGGAGTTCAAGAACCCAACGAATCAACCTTGGCTTGGATTCCTTTTCCCATAGAGATACTTCAAAGCCGCATGATCGGTGAAAACAATAGTCTTAGACCCCAACAAATAACAACGAAACTTCTCAAAAGAATGAACAATCACCAAAAACTCCTTTTCCGTTGTTGTATAATTCCTTTGAGCACTATTTAGGGTCTTCGACATATAGTAGATGACATGGAGCTTCTTATCAATCCTTTGACCCAACACACCCCCAATAGCCGTGTCACTAGCATCACACATGAGCTCAAAAGGCAAATCCCACCTAGGGGCTTGGACAATAGGAGTGGAAGTCAAAGCTTTCTTCAACTTGTTAAAAGCCTCCAAACAAGTGTCATCAAACACAAAATCATCATCTTTTTGGAGAAGATCATTTAAAGGCTTAGCAATGAGAGGAAAGTCTTTGATAAACCTCCTATAAAACCCGGCATGGCCCAAAAACGATCTTACTCCTTTCACATTAACCGGAAGAGGCAATTTATCTATCACCTCAATCTTGGCCTTGTCAACTTCTATTCCTTTATGAGAGATTTTGTGTCCAAGCACAACTTCTTCCACCATTGTAGACACCTAAAAATGTCTCCCCAAAACCAAACCCGTTGATGAACACCTTTCACCGCCATTATTGGTCGGGTTGAGTATTTAATCTTTGGAGTGCTTAAATCCATGTTCTATCTAATATATTTCATGAACCAATCCAATTTCTAGCTCATTTCCCTAAACCATAACTTACTTTCCACTTTTCGTATCCACATCTCAAAACCGAGCTGAACTGATTTTATGACTACATGATTTTGATCCAATTATTATTTGGTTAGATATGCCTTTCAATAAGCTTTTCAACCATATATCATACCCCCAATTCCGAGCTATAACGAAAAAGATATGAGCAAAACACTAAACTTGGCCCAAAACCGACACCCGTCTACTAAAACGATCATATCTTAAAATCTAGAAATCATTTTGACCTTTAATTGGGTTTTAAAGTAAACTTGATAAGCTTTCCAATGATATATTATATGCCTTATTCCGAGTTACGGATCAAAAGTTATGATGATTTTAAAAAAGGGTAAAAAACTGGAATCACCGCGCACAGTGCAAAAGCACCGTGTCACGGGAGTTTGCCCCGTCTGACAGTGCCTTCCCCCGTCTGACGATGCCTGGTGCCGTGACACGGTACTGTGCATCGTGTTGCGGTGCCATTTTTGAAGCTATTTCGCGTCAAATTCCACCGTGGCACGGTACCTGTTGCAGTGACACGGTACCTACTGCCGTGACACAATTTTTCCCACCGTGTCACGGTGCTGTTTTCATGTAATTTTCACGTTTCCCATACCGTGACATGATGTACTGTCCCGTGACACGGTGGATACTGCCGTGTCACGGTACCTGTGCCGTGTCACGAAATCTTCTTGTGTCTTTTCCGCGTAAACCCTTCATGCGTTTTTACTTCTGTAGGTCAAATATTTCCCGCGTCACTCTAATTTTCCCCGCGTCACACCAATTTCCCCCGTGACACGGTAGAATTTGCCGTGTCGCGGTAGCCTTTTTTAGGGTTTTTATTTTTTTAGGGTTCCATGTGTTCCCTCTGCTCATTTTCCCTATAAATAAGACCCTCATTTCTGCAGTTCGGGGCATCAAATCCTTCTATCTTCCTCTCTTTTCCACCAAAAATCATTCTATTCTCTGTCTCTCATATTCTAAGCCTTAAACCTATATTTCTAATTACATCATTCTTCCCCTAAGCACTTTAAGAAGTTCATACTTAACCCGAGGTTCTGTCCTTAAACCAAGGCGTGAATAGTACAAATAACTGAGGATTTGGACCAAATTAAATCTACATTTATTTAATTCAATCTCCATTTTATTTATATTTTTTTTATTAAAGTTACTAACAATTTATTCATGATGTAGCAATTTTAAGGAACGCGCGAAATGTGAGCAATTAATTAATTTAATTACTTATTTTATTGCTAGTATCATGATTATTATTATAATTTGATTTGACTAACGTTATTATTGTTAAATTGCTTCCAATATTAATGTTGATTCTATAATATTTATTGATCACCATATTGCATGTTTAAAGGGAATATGTAATTGAAAATCACACCTAATGAGATAATTTGGACAACCGGTTTAGGTTCCTTTAATCTTGTTATTTAATCAAGTGGTCACGATATTTTAGAATAATGTGTGCATTAATATTCAACCAATTAAGCATAATAATAGTTTGGAGCGAATTGAATATTTTGTTTATATGCCTTTGAGATCACAGGAAATATTTTTCACAATAAGAATCGAGTAGAGGCCAATACGGGCGAACGTGACTCCATGACTCACTTCGTACCATCATCCCCGATCCTCCTTTCGTGGTTCCGAATCATATGGAGTTAGTAATGTCATGGATTATGATTGGGGTGTAACCTTCACGGGTCAATCTTTGTTGCCATTCATTGTCCCTTTTTGTGGTTGCCTTATAATGATCCGTGAACGGTTTACAAGTTCCTTAAAAACTTGTTGGCGGCTCCCTACTTTCGTTGCCCCTAATTGTAATGTCAATTCCCACTTTCTATGAGTGCCAAGCATATTCACCACATGCTTTAACGTAGGCGCACTTCGAACGACGCCTACAACCATGAAGTGACATTTTTCCCAACTTAGCACTAAGTTGACCTTCTCACACCTTGCAAGACACTTTCTAAGATTTTCAAGGCAATCCTCAAATGAAACTCCTCCCACGGAAAAATCATCCATAAAAACCTCCATTTCTTCCTCCAACATGTCCCCAAAAATTCTCATCATGCACTTTTGAAAGGTCGCCGGAGCATTACACAATCCAAAGGGCATTCTTCTATATGAAAAAGTACCATAGGGGCATATGAAGGTTGTCTTCTCTTGATCCTCGGGATGAATTGGAATTTGAAAGAATCTTGAATACCCATCAAGGAAGCAATAGAACTTGTGCCTTGTAAGCCTTTCAAGCATTTGGTCATTGAAGGGGAGGGGAAAATGATCCTTCTTGGTTGATGTGTTTAGACGTCTATAGTCTATACACATCCGCCAACCGGTAACCGTCCTAGTCGGAATGAGTTCACCCTTCTCATTCTTGACTACGATCATACCCCCTTCTTAGGAATGACATGCACAGGGGAGACCCACCTAGAGCTTGAGATGGGGAATATGATTCCCGCATCCAAAAGCTTGGTGATCTCTTTCTTCACTACTTCTCCCATTTGGGGATGTAGCTTGCATTGTCGTTCAATAGAAGGAAGGGTTCCCTCCTTGAGCGTTATGTGATGTGTACATAAAGCGGGGGCTTATACCCTTGATATCATCAATGGTATAGCCTAAAGTACCTTGGTGCTTTCTCAAGACATCACATAGCGCTTGAGCTTGGCTCTTACTCAAGGATGCACTTACAATAACGGGATAAGTAGAATTAGGGCCTAAGAATTCATACCTAAAGTGTGATGGTAGAGGTTTGAGCTCTACCATGGGAACACCTTTACCTTCTTTGGTAGAGGCCACATGCAAAGCATCTTGACTTGATATCCCCATACAAATTTGATCATGTCTCCCTTCATTGCTTCCATCAAGCAAGTCCTCATACAATTGCACTTCCTTGTTTTGGATACCAATCTTTTCTTTGTTCAACAAAACACACTCAAGAGGATCATTAGATGTGAGCAAGTGCCATGCATGGATTGCACAATATTATCAAGAACTTCAACTCTCATGCAATTCTAAAAAGAAGAAGAGGGATATTTCATGCCTTCATTCAAATCAAATTCAACTACCTCCTCTCCTATCTTAAGAGATATCTTAGCACTTTTGACATCAATCATAGCCCCCGATGTAGCAAGAAATGGTCTACCTAAGATGATAGGGATAGTAGCATCTTCATCCATATCCAACACTACAAAATCAACCGGAATGATGAATTTCCCAACCCTCAAAGGAACATCTTCTACCTTCCCCTTTGGAATCTTAATTGACATATCGGCTAATTGCAATGTAATCTTGGAAGGTAAAAGTTCTCCTAGCTCTAGTCTTTGATAGACCGAATATGGCATAAGGCTAACACTAGCTCCTAATTCACATAGGGCATTATCAATTTGAGTCTTATTAATGGCACAAGGGATAGAGAAATTTCCGAGATCCTTCAACTTAGGAGGCATCTTATTCATGATTATTGCACTACAATTTTCGGGTAGGCTAATCGTTTCCATCATATCACATGTCCTCTTTCCACTCAAAATCTCTTTGAGGAACTTAGCATAGTTTGGCATTTGTTCTACAACATCGATGAAAGGAAGAGTTAGATGAAGATGCTTAAGAATCTCTACAAATTTCCCAAATTGCTCATCCAATTAGTGCCTATTATACCTTTGGGGATAAGGGAGCTTGGGTTTGTAAAGTTCTTTTTCTTTCTCTTTCTCTATCACTCTTTCTACTTTTTCCTCATCAACTTTCTCACTTAAGGGACACTCATCTCCCTCAATCTCAATAGGACTCTTGCTAGTGCTCTCTCTAGCATCACTCTTCTTAGGAACTCCACTCTCAAGGACCCTACCACTTCTAGTAACAATTGCATCTATAGAGTTCTTTGAATCTAAGCTTGGTGAAGTCAACGAAGAAGAATCCGCAAATTCTTTAAACACATTAGCCAATTGAGAGAGTTTATCACCTAAATCTTTGTTATAAGTCAACATGTCATTGAATTTCTCATCATTCATGGCCATGTAGGTTTCTAACATCTTAGCTTGTTTCTCAATAATCCCTTCCAAGAAATTCCTAGAAGAAAATGGTTGATCATAGGAACTATCACTTGAGCCTTGAGTATTTGGAACAAAACCAAGTGGGGAACCTCTTTGAAAATTTGCTTGAAAATATCCCCTACTTTGATTATTCCAATTACCCCTAGCTTGATTTTGGCCACTATGTTGACTATGGTTACCATAACTTTGGTTATGATCCCCATGTCCTCGGCCATGACTTTGACCATTATAACCATGGCTATTGTAGCTATCATGAATCCCTTAGACTCCATGATTTCTACAACCTCCACTTTGGTTATAATTATCATAGTTCACATGATTATGATAATTCCTATTTCCAACATTTCTTTGAACATCAATTCTAGGTTCACATTCATGATTATCAACATAATTCACATGCTCAATTTCAATTCCATCACATTCATCACAAGGAACATTGGGGCACATAGAAGCATCATGATCATTCATTCCATATAAATCACAAGGCCAACATTCTCTAACCATGCAACAAGAAGAAGAATTAGAGTTAAGGTAAGAAGATGTACCTCTCCCCTTAATTTGGGAGGGAAGAATTGGAGCTTGCAAAGGTGGACTCTCAAGCTTTTCTTTGAGTGATACAACCTCTTTCCCTAAATCCGCAATTAAAGTGGTTAAATCATTAGTGGCATTGAGTTGTTCGATTGAGCACCCCTTGCTAGTTGGCTCTTTCTCCACTTCTTGCCAATTCATATAATGTCGCACCACTTCATCTATTGCATCCACCACTTCTTCTTCCGTTTTGTTCATTATCGGGCCTCCGGCTCTGGCATCTAAGCTTGCTCTTCCATGAGAACTCAACCCACCATAGAAGAATTGTATAATTTGATAGGTAGGAATCCCATGGTGTGGACACTCTCTTTGGTACTCCTTGTATCTCTCCCAGGCTTCATAGAGACTCTCACTAGGCCCTTGCTTGAAATTTTGGATCAAAGTCCTTGATTCCGCCGTCTTCTTTTGCGGTAAGTAGCGAGATAAGAAAGCCTTTGTAAACTCATCCCATGTTCTTAAGGACCTTGGTTTGTCCTTTTTGTCCAACCACTCTAGAGCTCTTCCAATGAGAGAGAAGGGGAACAACTTGAGCCTTATGTACTCTTGAGCAACTCTGACTACCACAATTGTATTGCAATACTTCTCAAAATCTTTGAGATGATTGAGAGGATTTTCACTTTTTGTACCTCCAAATTGTTCCCTCTCGGCCAAAGTAATCATAGAAAGTTTAATTTCAAAGTCATTATCCGGAACCATCAATGGAACAATTCCACTCTCATACTTGTAAGCTCCCGGAGTGCCTAACTCCTTCAATGTCACTCTTTGAGCTTCTCCCATGTTCACTTGCACACACAATTCTCAAACAAAAATTATTAGTAACACAGCTACAAATGTAGCCTAAAAGAAAATCTTTTTGTATTTTTCAAATAGATGGAATAGACTTAACAGCAATACACAATCACAACACCATTCCCCGGCAACGGCGCCATTTTGATCGATGGTGAAATGGTAGGTCGTTGGACTACCCTCCCCAACCGGTCAAACAAAATTTATAACACTTAACCAACCCTTATACAAGTATAGTGGTGAGTCAAGGGTCGAACTCAAAGGAATGGTGAGTAATGGTCTATGTCTATGGCTAAGCTATCCCGAAATCAATAGGTAGGGTTGTAATGCTAGGACTAGAACGAACACAACAAATAAGCTTGAAGAAATCAAATATGACAAACACTAGGGCTAGGATCCACATGCATTCATAATGAAATCAATCAATTTGGGAAGTCAATCAATTAAGTCAAGCAATCTGAGGGAAAATCAAAATTGCAACCAAAAGAGCATATCAAGCTATTCTCCTAGAGGTCTAACTAGCGTCAACTACGATAAACTCTAGCTAGGAAACGTCACAAGACACCTCAATCGTGTAAATGCAAGCCACAAATCAATGGTTCGTATCAATGTGAACTTACAATGCAATCTAGTGCGAATAACTAAGGTGATCAAGCCTAAATCAAACACACACATGCACAAAATTGATCAACCAATCTAATCACATCATAGCCTCAACCAATTTCCCCAAATTAACTTCAATTCATTACTAGTACATGCTTCACCATTACCCTAGCAATCAAACTACTCACAACCCTTTAAGAACATCAAAATCAAAGCTAATCTAATCAACAAGTTCATATTCATCAATTGAAATCAACTAAATCAATCAAATTATCAACAAACTTAATCAATCAACAAAACAATTGAAATCAAACAAAAGATTGAATTAAACAGTAAAGAATTCTTATAAACTTGATAGAAATCAAACCAAATGTAGCAATCTTCAATCATCAATAATCAAACCCAAAGTTTCTCTCTAAAAATCTAAGAACAAGTGTTTTCTCTCTCTACCAAAAATTCAATCTAAAACTAATTCTTATCTATTCTAATTCTTCCCCCCCCCCCCCCCCTAAAAATAGAAGGAAAAGCTATATATAGTAAAACTAACTAGAGAGAAGTTAGTTAGATCGTCCAAAAAGAGACCCACGAAGGTGCGGCCGCACAAGGGAGAAGAGAGGGTGCACGGATAAGGGTACGGGTAGAGACCCAGGTGGGTGCGCCCGCACACGCACCTGTTGCGCCCGCACCACCTAGGTACGCTGCCGCACCTGCCCTGGGCGTGCCCGCACCATGCTGAAGAAGCCTCCCCTTCATTGTCCATGCTCATCCTCGTGTGCTCGTCTATGTGATGGTGATGAACATCAAAGTATTCGGTCTTGAAATGAGTGTTTTGGTGGGTTTGTGGCAAGGATGATGCCCCCACCGCATACGTGCACCGGTCTCTAGACTTGCCCATTGAGTTCCTCCAAATTTGAAGCTCCAAAAGCTAACACAAGGCGTCCAACTTGATGAGAGATGTGAGAGGAAGGCTCGGGAATCATTTGGAAACTCGATCATAACCTAGAAACAAACAAAAACAAACAAATAAAAGGGAAAAAGAACGAATAAACAAAGAAATGCACAAAACAAAGATGCTAACTACGAAAAGCACAAACTAACGGAATAAAGGGTAAAACTAAAGAAAACTAGAGAAAAAGAGATATAAAATGAAATGAAAATTATCCTAAAAGAGATCACATGAGTGCCATAAATGACACTCATCACCTAGCTTAGGCATTGATCGAGAACACTTGAGCATAACCGTTCCTAGTGGTTCGACCCTGGACTTGTTTATATAGTTGTATTTAGGTTAGTTGAGTGATTATAAATTTCTTTTGGCTTAGGGAGGATTAGTTCAATGACCTAGTTTTCCCCACGTCAATTATTTAGTGACATGTTAGGATTTCTTATTAATAATGTTAGAATCTTACTAATATTATTATGCTTTATTGAGATTATGATGATGATTTTTTTTGTCATCAATAATATTATGTTGCTTGATAGATATTATTGTTATTGGTTGATCACGCGTTTTCTGCGGGTTTAAAGGGAATTTGTACTTGAAATCATGCCCAATAAGATAATTAATAATTTGATTTAGGCTAATATGATTTTAATTCAAGTGATCGCCATTAATAGGTTTTTTTGTGCATTAATAATCAACCAACATAGATTAAACAATTTTAGGGCTAACTTATTGATTGTCTGTTAGTCAGAAAGCGCACATGAATATGAGAAGAATAAAGTCGTAGAGGCCTATTTTAGGGCGGGTTCACTCTCTTTTAGGTTGGATTCATACCTTCATACTCGAATTTCTAGTCATGGTTCCAGACCACTATGGAGTAAGCAATCTCTAGGATCGTGAAGGGGTGTAATAACCTTCACCCTGTGAACGGTTTAAAAGTTCCTAAAACTTGTCGGCGACTCTTTTGCTCTAGCTTTCTTCCCTTTGGACGCCACCATGCTTAAATGCATGATCACAGTGGGGCTCAAGTTTAGGATGCTTAAATTATTCCCTACAGTTTTTGGCAACTTCACTAGGGAGGATTTCTATTTTAATTTCTAAAATTTATTTTTGCAATAATTTAGAATGAGTGGATGAGACTCGAAAATTTCTAAGTATTCATGTGCATAATTTTGATTTACATTGTGGTATATGCATAAAGAAGGTCCTCTTTGGATAGACCATCTGTAATGCGTCAAAAACATAGGAATTTTACACATAGGAAATTTGGGAAATATCTTTAATATTTAGAATTGAAAAAACGCTACGAAAATCGGAAAACTATAAGAACACAGAAAGCTGTTGAGGCATGTAGGAACTATCATTGAGAAAACAGTGCCCATCGTAGTGTTATGGCTCTGTCGCAATGTGATAGCAATATCGCAGCACGACAGGGCCATCTCCTTGCGATGGTCCCTATTGTCTCGCGCCAAGTTTTTCCAATACAGAGCCAAAAATCTGCCTTCTTGCTTTGACCGGTTCTAGTACTGTTTGCTCGATTTTACTTCCTAATTGAGTTTTTCCCTCTTTTTTTGAACCCGTATGTGTTCTAAATATGGCTGTAACCCTCTGGTAATTCACGCTCTATCTACCCAATCGATTGCTCATTGCAACGACGGGTACATTCGAGTTTGTGAATTCACCAAACCATGGAAGCAAGTTTAACTTGCGGGGTCCC
Source organism: Chenopodium album (assembly GCF_948465745.1). Lineage (NCBI taxonomy): Eukaryota > Viridiplantae > Streptophyta > Magnoliopsida > Caryophyllales > Amaranthaceae > Chenopodium > Chenopodium album. The sequence goes on along the minus strand of NC_137858.1, from coordinate 20,765,884 downwards.
ATCCATACGCGCCAACCCTTCCAAAGGTAAGGCTTTCGCGCGATACATTTGGACTCATAACCATGGACCTTCTTTGACTAGCCCTTATCCTTGAACTTTAGAGAATTAAAGCCATGGTTAGGTTGCTAACTCATTGCATCGTATTGTGCTTACTTGACTATTTGTGCATTGTTTGCTTGTGCATAACCTATGTGTGTTTATACTAACCATTTGTTTGACTTGCGTTTAATTTTAAATAAACTACTTAATGACTAAAGGACTTTGCTTAATTAATTATTTAATTTGAGTAATTAAAGTCTAATAAATTGACTAAATACGACTTAGCACGACTATAGGGTTACCCCTTTTAAAGTAGAACACTGAAAACTTGTTCAGACTGACATTTCAGTAATGACGCAAAGGTCTAACATATGGCGTGACACGCAAGTGTCCATCGCGACGCGATAGAAATATCGCGCTGCAATAGTTCTAGCGCGTCGCGACAGTCCCATTGCTTGTGCGATGGTCCAGTGTGCTGCTTGAGTCCTCACGCCGAGTCTAATTAATCACTTTATTAATAATTCAAGTCATATTTTAGTCCTCAATTAAGTATAGGCACATAGTCTCATGGTCTTACACAAGTGTCAAAGCATGCCACTTTCATTCACTTTTAAAGCACACACTTTGTATATATGTTTCACCACGACCATGTCTGCAGAGTTTTGTGTGCGCATGTTTTCCGTCATTTTTTAGGGGTGTAAGTCTGATATTGATGGGTGTCATTTATGGCACCCATTTGATGAGCATTTAGGTTGTTTTCTCCTTCCTTTTATGGCTTTCATGCTTGATAAATTTATGCATTTGGTCTTAGTTTTACCTTTCCTCTCTTATTTTGTAGCTTTTGTGCATTTCGTTGGTTTTTCTAGTATTTCCTCCTATATTTGCTCTATTTTCGTGGTTATAGGTATTGTACGAGGTTCGGGTCTTGATATTGGTGATTTACTAAGGTGGAGGAAGCTTTTGGAGCAAGCTCATGGCAATAGGAAAGCTCAAGATGTAAGGAACTGGAAATTCCAAGTCCTAGCTCTTGCGCTCTCAAGTTGCGTGATGTGTTCATTTTATATATATATTTATCCCCATCCCTTGGTCGTAATTAGTAGTGTTTTTGGCTCCTACGAGCCACTTTTATTACTAATTTGTGTTTTCCAGTGCTTTGGTAGTTTTGCTTGAGTTTTGTAGGAATTTGCGTACTTGGAGCATTTTCCCGGGTTTTTCGAGGAGCATCTACAAGTATTGGAAGACCGCGACCCAGTTCGATAGCCCAAGACTGATTGGAGGGATCAAATCGGTGATTAAGGGCTCGAGTATGAAGATCCAAGGAGGAAACTCGGATTGGGCCAAGGAAAAGAGGCCCAATCGAGGTTTTGGTGGCCCAAGAGAAGCGGCCCGGACCAGGTTCTCCGCCCGGAGGCGCGCCCGGCCGGGCGGGGCGAAGCATGAGTGCGCTCGGAGCTCGCGCCCGACCGGGCGCGAGAATGCCTCAGAGGAAGAAAAAGGCGGGCCCGGTCGGGCGGCCCCTTGCCCGGCCGGGCGCGTGTTGGTTTTAGGGAGTTTAGTTTTCCGTTTTGCTTTTGTTTAGCGGAGATCTTCTTGCTTAGTATAAATGTAATTTTATTAGGCAAGATTAGACACTTCCTTATTCTTTCTTTACTTTTGTAATTCTTTCTCTTAGACTTTCTCTCTCTACTTAAGCTTATTTTCTCTCTCTACACTATATACTTTAGTTGTTTACTCAACTCTTTATTCTGATTACTTTGGTAACGATTTCTTTTCTCTTAATCTCAGTTATTTATTTTATTCCTTCTATCATGTTTTATTTTATTTGCTTTGATTAGTTTAGATTTAATTATGTGTGAGTAGTTCTCTTTCTAGGGTTTATGGGGATCCATAAATAATATGAAAGGGTAATTTATTGTTGTTAATTATCAATGCTATATTAATTTCCTATTGATTGATTTAATGCTCTGTGACTAGATTAGGCCTGATCTTTTATGCAGGAGTTTGACAATATTGATTCGAGATTCGAGAGATGAGAATTGATGTTTAGGTCTAGTTTCAATAGGCGGGTTAATCTATAAATGGTTAAGTCGAGATTCGAGAGATGAGATTTAATACCGGTAGATTAATTCTGTGATTGTAATACGTAGCGAAAGCCCTTTATTATCTGGTTAATTGATGCATTGATGATTGGTAATTATGTTTTACCCTGGAATATTATTTATTGGTGAACCTATGCCCTAGGTCTTTAATTCATTGATTCCTCTTATTTTATTCTCCCTACTTATATTCTTCGTAGTATAATCTTTAAATTACAACAAATTGTTACTAATAATTTAGATTGCTATTAATTAATTAGGAATAGAAAGACTAGTTTCCCTGTGGATTCGACCCTACTTCCCTATCTACTTTAGTTAGAGGACTTAGGTAATTGCTTTTGATTAGGTGATACGACTTTAGCCTGTCAAAATTTGGCGTCGTTGCCGGGGAGACGGTTTTATTTTTATTTCGAATTGTTTTTGTAGTCTAGATTATTTTTCTTTTGCCTCAAAGGACATTAGTTCTTTGAGGTAGTTCTAATATCTGTCTTTTTAGTTCTTTGTTTATGCCCAGGTGTTCCAGATCAGGTTACATTCCATTCGATCCTGAGATCGAACGCTCGTTTCATAGACAGAAGAATTTTTGTAGGCAGATCCTGGCGGGTTCTGGGAGTAACAATATTCCTAGAAATCCATTACCTACTTCTAGTGATTCGGAGCACTCTTCTGATTCAGAACTAGAGATGGGTACACCACCACCACCTCCACCTCGCAAGCTTAGCGATTATTCGCAACCATCCCTGACGGATTTTCCACATCTTTCCCCTACACCTGATCTCGAGGGAGTCCAGTTCGAGATCAAGCCCCAGTTCATAACGATGATAGAAAGAAAGCAATTCAGTGGAGCTAAGGGTGAAGATCCTAATCTTCACATTGCAGACTTCTGTCAATATTGCAATACTATTAGGCAGAATGGGGTAACGCAGGACCAAATCAGGGAGATTCTTTTTCCCTTTTCTTTATGTGGAAAAGCTAAATTATGGTTTAATGGTTTGAATAGAGCTGCACTTGGTATAACTAACTGGGAGACTCTTGCTTTAAATTTTTATAATAAATATTACCCTGCAGAGAAAACAGCTCTGTTGAGAAGCGCAATTCAAAATTTCGCCCAAGAGCCAGATGAGTCACTATATGAAGCTTGGGAGAGATTCAAAGACCTGCAGAGAGAGTTCCCTCATCATAACTTAGCACAGTGGCAGTTGATACAAGCTTTCTACAATGGGATCGGAAATTCTTCTAGAGCAATTTTGGATTCTGCAGCTAATGGGAGGTTTATGAACCTAAATGTTGATGATGTAGGTCAGGTTATTGAAGATATGGCGATCCATAATTCCCAATATGGGAATCCTAGAGGTTTTGAAAACAAGGGAAAACACCACGTCGATTCTGTATCCTTTTTGCAATCTCAATTAACCTCTATTTGTCAGAAATTGGATAACCTTACTACTGCTAATTCTAAAATAACTAATGTTTCTGCAATTAATAATAATGCTAATGATGCTTTCTGTGAAAATTGTGGAATTGTAGGTCATTGGGAACATGAGTGTAGGAGTTCTATGGAGCAGGTTAACGCTTTTCAGTCCATCAAGCAAAATAACCCATACTCCAACACCTATAATCCCGGGTATCGGAACCATCCTTACCTCTCCTATAGGAGCAGTAATGTGCAAAATCCCACACCTCCACCTCCACAACAACCAGCACCACCACCTCAGCAGAAATATTACCATCCCAATGCTGGCCAGAAAAACCAACCACAAACTCCTCCACCACCTTCTGACCCAGCTTTATCAGAAATTAGAGCGATGTTAACTAGTATGCAAAAGCATATGGAGAGTAGAGACTCACAAATTGACTCGATTGTGGCCCACAATAAAGTCATAGATACTCAAATTGCACAGTTAGCCGCTGCTCTTCAGGTTCGCCCACAAGGAGCCCTACCATCGCAACCAGTACAACCCACAGATCAGGCATTTGCAATTACCCTCAGGAGTGGTTCACACTATGATGGGCCTCCTATGCCCAAAGAAGATGAACCTGTTTCAACAGAAATTGCTAATCCTGATTCCTTTATACCAAGGGATATTAATCCTAGCCCTGCAGGGCTAAAGGGTAGTACTAGTATTTCTGATGTTATATTGCAGGGTAAAACTCCAGGGAAGGTTGTAACTCAAGACAGGAGTAATGATGTGCAACAACCAATTATCAAACTACCATTCCCAAATCGAAATTTGAAAACCAAGGTGGATAAGCAGTTTGGTAAGTTCCTTGACATGGTGAAGGATTTGCAGGTAACAGTTCCCTTTACAGAATTAATCACGCAAATACCTTCATATGCAAAATTCATGAAAGAAATATTGACTAGGAAAAGGTCTATTAGTGAGGTAGAGACTGTCGCTTTTACTGCTGAATGCAGTGCCGTACTACAAAATAAATCTCCACCCAAACTAAAAGATCCCGGTAGTTTTTCTATCCCTTGTCATATTGGCAATTTAATGATTAATAATGCATTGTGTGATTTGGGCGCTAGTGTTAGTGTCATGCCATTATCTGTGTGTTTAAAGCTAAAAATGGGTAAATTAAAGTCTACTAATATTACTCTACAAATGGCTGATCGTTCTTCTAAATACCCCATAGGCATTCTAGAAGACGTCCCTGTTAGAGTAGGTAAATTTTATATACCTGTGGATTTTGTTGTTCTTGATATGGCTGAGGATTTGCATACCCCAATTATCTTGGGTAGACCCTTCCTTAATACTGCTGGAGCAATTATAGTTGTAAAATGTGGTAAATTGACACTATCAGTAGGGGATGATAAAATTGTTTTTAATTTGAATAATACCCCTAAAAGCCCCATGCTAGAGGAGAAGTGTTATAAAATTGATGTGGTTGGTAATTGTTCTAATAAGCCCCAAGCTTTTGGTAAAGATCCCTCGGAGGCGGTATCGTGTGTTGCATCTTCTACAGGTACAACTAACCGATGGAAAGAGGAAGTGGACGCAATAGAGAGAGCCTTATACTATGAAGGTCTTGGTTTTGAAGATGAGAAGGTGGAAATAAGTACACAAGTTGCGGAAACTGAGCCTATAGTGAGAGTTCCACCAGATTGTGTTGTAATAGCTCAACAAAGTGATAAATCGAGGCAACCAACGGTCAAAAAGGGTTCTCAATCGAACAAAAGTAAAGACCCACCAGTTCAAGCCAATGAGGATCCACCCAATAAGGTGAGTTGGCGCCTTACGGGGCGTGTTAGGAAGCCGAGTCGTGGTTTAAAAATCGCTCAACCGGGTGAAGAACCACCTGACCAGGCGATAGGCCAAGGGGCTTAACTTCCCGACATGTGGTAAGAGGGTCGTGCGGGACCTAAATAAACCAGCGCTTTGCGGGAGGCAACCCGTATTTTTCTTGTTTTTTTAGTCTTCTTTCTATTTCTTGTGAGAGGAGAGAGTTTTATGAGTTTATTGAGTTATACAGGTTAGAAGGAAAAGAGTTAGTCAAATTTGGAAAAAAGAGAAGGAGTCTCTCGTACCAAACATTGCCTCGGGCCCTACCGGGCGGTTTGGCGCCCGACCGGGCGCGAGAGCAAGGGTGAAAAATTACAATTTTTGCCCGACCGGGCGAAGGATCGCCCGACCGGGCGCGAGAGTTGACGAGTACAGACATTTCGACCGCCCGACCGGGCGCGAGAACAAAGAGAATTTAGAGGGTTTATACCGCCCTACCGGGCGGTTTGGCGCCCGACCGGGCGTGAGAGCAGATCAGCAAAACTGCTCCACTTTGACAGGCCATAACTTTTGCGTTTCTTATTCGTTTTTGGCGTGTGACCTATCGTTGGAAAGCTCTTTAAGTCTACTTTCTAATGCAATTAGAATCATTGCATTATCATTTATATATCAAAAGTTATGATCAGATTAGTGCACTTGACTCAATTTTTATCTTTTTTCCACTAACACTTTGTTTCTTTCTTGCCTAATTTTGTTCCAAAGAGATGTATTGCAATCCTGAGGCTTTGGTGACATTGATGTGGTGATGATGAAGATTAGTCACCTTGACTACTTGCTTCCCCTTAAGACAATAAGGACAATGTCTGATTTAGCTTGGGGGGAGGTTCTCGTGTTCATATGGTATATCTTTCACTCTCTATCTTTTTTTCGGTATGCTTAGTGTAGTTTTACTGCTTTCCTAGTGTAGTTTTATTGCTTTCCTATAAGAAAAGTACAAAAAAATTGAAAAAATAAAAAAAATCCAAAAATACGTTCCAATGAATTGTAAATCATGCTTCTCTATGCCCCATACTTGAGAAAATTTGTTTTGATTCTTGGTTATTGATGATAAGCATTGTGGACTTGTTGGTCATGATTTGAAGTTTAATTGCTTGGATGCCTAAACATGCGTCAATTTTGTCCAACTACTTGTGAATATAGTGCTTGACTAGTTGATTTGGTTAGGAATGTGTGATTAGTTCCTGGTATGTCAATGAATTTGAGTATTGGTTTGCAACTATGAGTAGTATTTCATGACTCACCTATTATGCACATGAGGAGGACGAAGGCGTTCATTCTTTTAGGTAGCCTTCAGACGATATTAGATACATTTGTTCCCTTCTTGCTACCCATGTTGTTGCTTGTGCCCTTTTATTGTTTATTTAGCCACATTACAAGCCTTTTTAGCCCCATTGGTTACTAGTCCCAAGCTTGGCTTGGGGGAGCTATAGTTAGTGAGGTGAGGGAGTTGTAGTGTGCACATTATTTGCACAATGTGGAGGTATAAGAAGAGTAATTTGTTCTTTGATTTTTGTGATTGAAAAAAAATAAGAATTTGTGTTTCAAAGTTGAAATTTCCAATGTGGAATAAAATGAAAAGAAAGAGCAAAAAGAAAAAAAAAGTGTTTAATGTTCAAATTGTCTAAGTGAAGGTTTATCAAAAGAAAAGAAAGAAAGAAGTTGAGTTTCAGTGTAAATAATTGAGTTTTGAGTTCAAAGTTTGTTTATTCACTCTAGTTTATATTATTATATTTTTATGAGTGAATTTTGTAAGTATTGGGATTGATTTTTATGATTGGAGTATATTTGGTGGATTTTTGTTGGAGTTGGTTATGTTGGAGATGTTGATCATTATTTATTTTGATCATTGGTTTTATTAGGATTTGGCTGCCTTTAAGCATAGCTTTTCTCTCACATATTCCCAAATGTATCCTACCCCTTTTCCCTAGCCTTACATTACAAGCTTTAAAGACCTTCTAACCTTGTGCATAGAGTTGTGTAGATGTGAAAGTGTTGTTTATCAATGCAAATTATGAATTGACATATTCCGAGTCGACTATTAGGTTGAGTGTGTCTTTTTAAACACACGAGTGTTGTGAGTTTGGGAGGGCATTGTTCACATTAAAGGGGTTGGGATGGAGTGCGATCGAGTACATCTTTTACTCGCCACATTAATGAGAGTTGAGTGTGTGAGCACTAGTCTTGAATTCTATATGCTCTTGTGGTTCGCTCTACTTGACAATTGTGGGGGAGGAAAGGTGATTAGATGGATAGGATTGGTTGATTTTGAAGCATGTTCACTTGATTTGCCTTGAATCGTTTGTGCTTGATTTTTATATTGGGGTGAGGCATGTTTTTATTGTTCATTGAGGAGCTCTTTGCTTAGGGACAAGCAAAGGTTTGGCTTGGGGGAGTTTGATGTGTTCATTTTATATATATATTTATCCCCGTCCCTTGGTCGTAATTAGTAGTGTTTTTGGCTCCTACGAGCCACTTTTATTACTAATTTGTGTTTTCCAGTGCTTTGGTAGTTTTGCTTGAGTTTTGTAGGAATTTGCGTACTTGGAGCATTTTCCCGGGTTTTTCGAGGAGCATCTACAAGTATTGGAAGACCGCGACCCAGTTCGATAGCCCAAGACTGATTGGAGGGATCAAATCGGTGATTAAGGGCTCGAGTATGAAGATCCAAGGAGGAAACTCGGATTGGGCCAAGGAAAAGAGGCCCAATCGAGGTTTTGGTGGCCCAAGAGAAGCGGCCCGGACCAGGTTCTCCGCCCGGAGGCGCGCCCGGCCGGGCGGGGCGAAGCATGAGTGCGCTCGGAGCTCGCGCCCGACCGGGCGCGAGAATGCCTCAGAGGAAGAAAAAGGCGGGCCCGGTCGGGCGGCCCCTTGCCCGGCCGGGCGCGTGTTGGTTTTAGGGAGTTTAGTTTTCCGTTTTGCTTTTGTTTAGCGGAGATCTTCTTGCTTAGTATAAATGTAATTTTATTAGGCAAGATTAGACACTTCCTTATTCTTTCTTTACTTTTGTAATTCTTTCTCTTAGACTTTCTCTCTCTACTTAAGCTTATTTTCTCTCTCTACACTATATACTTTAGTTGTTTACTCAACTCTTTATTCTGATTACTTTGGTAACGATTTCTTTTCTCTTAATCTCAGTTATTTATTTTATTCCTTCTATCATGTTTTATTTTATTTGCTTTGATTAGTTTAGATTTAATTATGTGTGAGTAGTTCTCTTTCTAGGGTTTATGGGGATCCATAAATAATATGAAAGGGTAATTTATTGTTGTTAATTATCAATGCTATATTAATTTCCTATTGATTGATTTAATGCTCTGTGACTAGATTAGGCCTGATCTTTTATGCATGAGTTTGACAATATTGATTCGAGATTCGAGAGATGAGAATTGATGTTTAGGTCTAGTTTCAATAGGCGGGTTAATCTATAAATGGTTAAGTCGAGATTCGAGAGATGAGATTTAATACCGGTAGATTAATTCTGTGATTGTAATACGTAGCGAAAGCCCTTTATTTTCTGGTTAATTGATGCATTGATGATTGGTTATTATGTTTTACCCTGGAATATTATTTATTGGTGAACCTATGCCCTAGGTCTTTAATTCATTGATTCCTTTTATTTTATTCTCCCTACTTATATTCTTCGTAGTATAATCTTTAAATCACAACAAATTGTTACTAATAATTTAGATTGCTATTAATTAATTAGGAATAGAAAGACTAGTTTCCCTGTGGATTCGACCCTACTTCCCTATCTACTTTAGTTAGAGGACTTAGGTAATTACTTTTGATTAGGTGATACGACTTTAGCCTGTCATTGCGCTCTCAAGTCGGGTAGTGTTGAACCCACCGTGGGAGTGTTTTGGGACTGCATACTTTAGTGTTCATCAAGAGCATGTTGTGAGGGTGATGCTCGCGCCCACCGACTACTCAACCTCAAGCAATCTCCCTTGCTTCCCCTGTTTCCCTGTTCCGCCACACAACAGCAACACTAATCAAGGCTCCCCCTACATACCAATCTGCCACCAATCTAACACACACTTCACCACTCTCGCAGCTCCCTTATTTCCCCAATTCACCAACAATTACAACAACCAAACAGCAGCAACAGCTAAACCACCAACCTGCCACTCTCCAATCCCGCCACAATTGCAACCAATAGCCCCGCAGCTCCTCCACCAACTCACACCAGCCGTAGCAAAAATAACCAGCCACAGCCACCAATTCAGCCACACAACAACCGCACCTCCAACTGGCCGTAACACCAGCTCCCCTGCTCCCACAATAATCACAAAACCAGCCACCAATTCAATTAACCAACAGCAGCAATAATTCCACACAACCGCAACAACTACAGCTTCTCCACTTCTCTACCAATTCAGCTCCCAATTTTTCCACCTTTTACCTCCTTCACCACCGCAACAGCAGTCCCGCAAGTGCCTCCGAGCAAGCCCAATTCGGACCTCAATTATCGCGGCCGCGCTCGCAATCAACGCGGCCGCGCGTTTATGGGTTTGAAGATGCGAAGCAGGGGATTAAATGCCATATAATGGAGCAGCTAAATTCGTGAAATGGGCTGACGGTTTGTGGGGGTTTTGCTTGAGATTTTATGATTTTCTTTTCCTTTTAATTTTGCTTATTTATTTTCCTTTATTTTATTTTATTTTTCTTTTCTCTTTTATTGTATCTTTCTTTAACCTTGTAATTATAAATACCCATTTTTGGGTTAGAGAAAAACACAATTAGAATTAGAATTCATACTTTTAGCTTAGTGGAGAGCTTCTCTCTCTAGTTTTAGGGTTAGTTTTAAGAGTAAATTTTAGAGAGAGAAAGTGAGGAATTTCAATGGTGATTGAGAGATTGAAGATTCAATGGTGACAATTGTGTTGTAGATATTCTCTATTATCAATGAGCATTTCTAACTCTATCTCATTTATCGCTTTGATTAGTTAATTCAACTTTGTTTGATTTGATTTGATTTGATTTTGATCTTTGACGTTTGATTAGAGTAATTTTTCTTTATAGATTGTTGATTCTTGATTTCTTTAGTTGTTTGTGATTAGATGATGAAGTTTGAGTAGTTGTTTGGCTAGGGATAGGGTATAATTGATTGATTATGCTTAATTTGGGAGAATGTGTTGATTGATTGTTGAGATTAAAATGATTAATGGAATTTTGCATGTGTGTAATTCGATTAGGCCTTGAGAGTTATGCTAGATTACATTGTAGGTTCACATTGATACGGACAATTGATTTATGGCTTACATTTGTCGATTGTGGTGTTTTGTGACGTTCCTAGCTAGAGTCTCTCGTATTTGACGCTAGTTTGACCTCTAGGAGATTAGCTTGACATACTCTTTTGATTGAGCTTGCCATTAGTCTTCACAACCATTGATTTGCATGTATTTCCGAGTTGGTATAATTGTCATGATTACTTGTTTATATCCCATTCTTCGTATTAGTAGTTGTTAGTTTCACCTTTTATCCTTAGACTTCGACCTAGCTTAGGCACTAATCGAGAGCACTTGAACAAAACGTTCCTAGTGGTTCGACCCTTGACTTACCTCTATATTTGTATTTAGGTTTGTTAAGTGATTATAAATTTTGATTGGCTTAAGGAGGATTAGTTTAACGACCTAGTTTTCCCCTTGTCAGATATTAATTCTCCCAAATTAACCATAAACCCAATACTTGATTCCCAAAAACATGCACTCTATTTTTGCTTTTTGCTTTTTTAAACCAATAAAATCAAAGTCAATTTGAGTCAAGTCAAAAATGGTTTAAATTTATAGCACTTGGTCAAGAAAGGAAGGGCGATTAACTTAGTTCATTAACTTCTTCCCGAGACGCCAACTTCTTAGCTTTTCTTCTTTGTCAAATCGGTTTATTTCCTTGCATATGATCATTGTATCGCATTAAAAAAAATGTCGAATTAAGCACTAGGTATACCCATGATTAGAGATGCACCTCTTGTAGCCATGTTATATCATCTTCACCCTTTCAAATTTACATAATCTTTTTCATAAACCACTTTGAGCCTCGTCTAACGATAGACCTTCATTTTTTCAAACCACATCTACCTAACCTTGGGATGGGATGGGATGGTGTACAATTTATGTAAAATTCCAATTTTACAAAAGCTTGAGTGATCTCAAAAGAATAAAATAAAAAATAAATAAAAGTGTACAAAAGGGCAAGTGTTCCAATGTCCTTGACATGAAAATGTCTTTGATAAGAACACGTCTCGGATTGCGCGTCTTATTAAGTGCTCGATACCGTGCCTGAGAAACATGAATGCCAAGTGAGTGATAGACCGCATGATCGGGATTGCCCACACTTATCAAAAAAGATTCAAAATAAAAAAAATACAAAAAAGAGAGAAAAAATTTAAACAAAGAAGAGTTCAAAAGTGAGAAACCGCAAGCATACAAATACAAAGACTCAAAAGCAAGGCTACACACCTTAAGGGCTATCTAGGGTCTTGATCCTTTATCTCTTTCTTCTTTAAACGTTAGCCTAATTGCGTTATAACCCTTTAAAAGACCTCTTTGAGGTATACACACACTTGTGCCAGGTTCGGATAGAGCTAAATTCGGTCTGATTCCTAACGGATACGTAGACAACCTCACATTGGGGTGTGGCCGTAATAATAATGCATTCACATCATGATCATATTAAGGGATCTCCAATGCTCATCCCTATTCCTTTAGAGTTAGGGTCACCATTATTTGACTCTTCTTAAAATAAATTTTCCACATCGTTAGCCTTTGTAGCCTAACTTTAGTGTCACTCTCACACACATCACATATACATGACCAAATGATACTTCCCTTAGGAACCTTTTATCATGAAATCTAAACACAACGTTGAAGCATGCCTTGTCATATCAAGATCACTCATTGTCATAAGAATCATTGCATCACAAAGTATGAAGTACCTAGCCTCCATGCCTAAGTTACCCAAATACTTTCATCATCGAGTCATCAACTAGGATAGTCTAGGATGCTACAATCCTTGCACCATGAAATACAACGTTAATGCATACATTCGACTACGCTCATTCAACAGGCACCACAAACACTCAAACACTTTACTTCTTCCTTTTCGCGTCTTTCTTTTTCGGGAGAAAGTTGGTATCCTATACAAAATGACCGAAAATTTTTTGTTTTTCTGCATTTTCGATTCATATAGCACAACACACACAAGTCATATACACATTGAGACATGTCGTGTTAAGTCTACGCACACAAGTCATGTACACATTGAGTACGTCGAGTTACACATCGAGTCAAGCAAAAAAATTAAGTCTTACACAATGAGTCGCGTAAACACTGAAACTTGAGTCAACCTTAAGCAAATCAACTGTCAAGGCCCTTTTATAAAATTTTATCTTTTTTGCAGGGCTCAAACACATCACCTATACGACAACTTCCAAGATTGGATTGTCATCTCAAAAGGACAATATTTCCAAGAGTGGATTGTTGCACATCTTCTCCAACAACAATTTTTCCAAGATTCGATTGTCACCTCTAGCAATGTTTCCAAGCGTGGATTGTCATGCTACTTCTCTATTTGTCAATTTTTTCCAAGTTCGAATTAACATACATTAATAATATCCTTGGCAATTTTTTTGAGATTGGATTGTTTTACACCCAATTCCCTATGGTGAAATTTCCCAAAGGATTGTCGTAGGTCTCTATTCATCTAAGTATTTCGACAAAGGTTCCTTAACGTGGATTGTCATTCATTTCTGTAGTGGCAATTTTTCCCGAAGTGGATTATCAATCGACTCTTTTTTTGCAAATGTTCCAAGACGCGGATTGTCGCATAGCATTGGCAAATTTCCAAGGTGGATTGCTTTCAAGAGTTATGTACTAAGACGTGGATTGTCGATCGTAGCAAAGTTCTTATGACAGATTGTTACGTAATATAGGCAACTTTTCCCAAAATTGGATTTTGGCAAAATTTACGAGATACGGATTGTTGCTTCATCGTCGCAACATATCCTAGGACAGATTGTTACGTGGCATTGACAGCTTTCCCTAAACCGGATTGTCGCTCATCATTCAAGAGTTGTGTTGAAAACTGTTCCTAAAGAAAAAAGAGGATCTTCATCACCCCCAAAGCAAGAACGAGCAAAGTGAGGTTTCAAGAAAATCGAGCGAAATGAAATAGCACCAAGAAAATGAGGAAGAAAGAGTTTAAATCAGGAAAAACACGACATCATCGCGTCGCAATAAAATTATCGCACCACAATAAGGATGTCGCGACGCGATAAGTCTGACGCGTCGCGATAGCGCTAAGCATCGAGCGTTGGACATCCTTACTTCAGCGATGCAATCCTTAAGACCCATATTGGTTTATGTGGACCTTTTCAGCATTTTTAGGTTCCTTGGTACGCTAGTTAGCCCCTATAAGAAAATTGACATGATTAGTAGTCGGCTCGATTACAATCGCAGTAAGTGATCAACCTAACGACGATCTTCTCACTTAGGTTAAGCGCATTGGCTCGTCGCAAGCACCAAGATATTGGTTCACAAGCAAGCACAAGCGCCAAACGCACTGGCTCATTACACCCAATGCGCCGAGATACTTGCACATCAAGCAATCATAGAAAAAAATCAACACAACAAGCATTCAAGCAAAGCACCAGCAAACTAAGGATCAACAAGCAGTGATCTTTGACAATATTCCCTACCTTGTGGGAGATTGTCACAACAAAACGGAGGATTGTTACAAGTAGAATGGTCTTCGACAACGTTCCCTAAGATGAGGAGAGTTGTCACAAATAAGTGAAGATGACTATAAGTAGAGTCACCTTAGACGATGTTCCCTAAGATGTGGAAGATTGTCACAAGAAACGGGAGATAGCTACAAGAAGAATTATCTTCGACGATGTTCCCTAGCTTGGGAAAGATGGTCACAAAACAGCAGAAAATCACTACAAGCAGAGTAATATTCGATGATGTTCCCTATGATGTGGAAGACTGTTACAGCAAAAATCGAAGACAGCTACAAGCGAAGCAGTCTTCGACGATATACCCTAGCTTGAGAAATGTTGTCACAACAATAAAATGGAACAAAATCGGTTACCCCAAAGACGTGTACTCGACGGTGCAAGATACGCGTTTCTTAACTCTTTTATCTATTTAACTAATGCTAGTTTGCGGGTATCAGCTTTACAAGAAAGATTTAGGACGGTCGAACGTTCTGAATCATTCTCCGTCCCTATTACTACTTTGACTATTGTTTTTGAAACTTAGGTTTCTCCAAACTCATTCAAAGTGGGGGCTTCTGTAGACACCTAATTGTGTCTCCCCAAAAATCAAACCCAATGATGAATATCTTTCACGTCATTGATTATCGAACAAAGTGAATTATGAAAGAGTCTCGTGAATGCTCCTGTTTTAATAAAATACTTCTTTCTGTTTTTCAAAATATTTCTTTTCACACCCTATTTACAGAAAATGTGCAATCGAGTTTAGTTTGGTCCATGATACGGGTCCAATAATGGTTTAGTTGGATGGGGTTTGAAAAGAGATTTCCAACAATATATCATAAGCCCAATTATGATGAACAATGAGGAAGTTATGGCCAAAATATTAAACTGGGCCCAAAGTGAATTTTATATACGGCCCAATGATCAAGTGGAGGGCCTATTAATCATTATTCCTAAAGTCATTAGGATTGACATTAATCTTCTGGAATAACATAGGCAGTTCTTTTAAGTTCTAGTGGAAGTAGGGTTAATAATTATATATTTACGAAATAAAGAATTTTATATGGAATAAAACATGTATTTTTAAAGGATAAGTCTGGTTTTAATTAATGATAATTACGAACTCTAATTACCCAATTTTATTGGAAAAAGGACTCCTTACAACGTTTTATCTTATTAGCGCCATCGCGATGCGACAGGCACCATCGCGTCTTGGTAGGCCCATCGCATCGCGATGAGAGCAATTTTCCTCCGAGTCAAATTCGATCTTTTTTGTCGTTTCCAGACAATTTTGTCTATAATTAGGGGCGTTATTCCCCGATTTCAATTCACCAACAATCATCATCTCTCTCTTCTCTCTTTAAGCAAAGCTTATTCTTTTCTCCCTCTTGCTTTCTAAACCTTGCTTTTTCAAAACACCATACCGCATTCACGAGATTTAGACACACCTACCCAAGCTCGAAGTTGCCTTCGCCCTCGACGTGAAAAGTTGCTATTTTCTGAGGGTTTGGTCCCAAATCCCTATTTCAATTATTTAATTTAATTGTTTACTTAATATTTAATTGAAGTGTACTAATGTAGGCGTCGTTTGAAGTGCGCCTACGTTAAAGCATGTGGTGAATATGCTTGGCACTCATAGGAAGTGGGAATTGACATAACGATTAGGGACACGATTAGGGACAAGGAAAGTAGGGAGCCGCCAACAAGTTTTTAAGGAACTTGTAAACCGTTCACGGATCATTTAAGGCAACCACGCTTAAGGGACAACGAAGGCAACAACGATTGACCCGTGAAGGTTACACCCCATTCATAATCCATGAGATTACTAACTCCATATGGTTCGGAACCACGAAAGGAGGATCGGGGATGATAATACGAAGTGAGTCATGGAGTCACATTCGCCCGTATTGGCCTCTACTCGATTCTTATTATGAAAAGTATTCTTGTGATCTCAAAGGCATGCAAATAAAATATTTAATTTGCTCCAAACTATTATTATGCTAAATTGGTTGAATATTAATGCAACATATAATTCTAATATATTAGTGATCACTTTATTAAATAACAAGATTAAAGGAACCTAAACCGGTTGTCCAAATTATCTTATTAGGCGTGATTTTCAATTACATATTCCCTTTAACATGCAATATGGTGATCATAAATAATAATAGAATAAACATTAATATTGGAAGCAATTCAACAATAATAGCATTAGTCAAATCAAATAATAATAATAATAATCATGATATTAGCAATATAAAATAATTTAAGTAATTAAATTAATTAATTACTCACATTTCGCGCGTTCCTTAAAATTGCTACATCATGAATAAATTGTTAGTAACTTCAATAAAAATAAATCAAATTGAAACAATTAAATTAAATAAAAGTAGAGTTGATTTGGTCCAAACCCTCAGTTAATTATACCTTTCACGCCTTGGTTTCAGTATAGAACTTCGGGTATTATATGGACTCCTTGGAGTGCTTAGGGGAATTATTATAGAAGAATAAGAAAGCTAGAAATTAGGTTAAAGAGGGAGAAGAGAATGATTTTAGGTGTAAGGTGAGAGAGAATGATATTTGGTGGAAAAGAGAGGAAGAGAGAAGGATTTGATGCCCCGAACTGCAGAAAGGGGGGTTCTATTTATAGGGAAAATGAGCAGAGGGAACACACGGAACCCTAAAAAGATAAAAACCCTAAAAAAGGCTACCGCGACACGATAGATTCTACCGCGGCACGGCAGGTTATACCGTGTCACGGGGAAAATTAGTGTGACGCGGGGAAATTTAGAGTGACGCGGGAAATATTTGACCTACGGGAGTAAAAACGCGTGAAGGGTTTACGCGGAAAAGACACGAGAAGATTCCGTTACACGGCACAAGTACCGTGACACGGCAGTATCTACCGTGTCACGGTACAGTACACCGTTTCACGGTATGGGAGACGCGGAATTTACACGGAAACAGCACCGTGACACGGTAATACCATGTCACGGCAGTAGGTACCGTGTCACGGCAACAAGTACCGTGTCACGGCAACAGGTACCGTGCCAAGGTGGAATTTGACGCGAAAAAGCTTCAAAAATGGCACCGCGACACGATGCACAGTACCGTGTCACGTTACCAGGCACCGTCAGATGGGAGAAAGCACCGTCAGACGGGGAAAGTTCCCGTGACACAGTGCTTTTGCACTGTACGCGGTGATTCCAGTTTTTTACCCCTTTTTAAAATCATCATAACTTTTGATCCGTAACTCGGAATAAGGCATATAATATATTATTGGAAAGATTATCAAGTCTACTTTCCAACCCAATCAAAATAAGGTCAAAATTATTTATATATTTTAAGATATGATCGTTTTCGTAGAAGGGTGTCGGTTTTGGGCCGAGTTTAGTATTTTGCTCATATCGTTTTCGTTATAGTTCGGAATTTGGCTTATAATATATGGTTGGAAATATTATTGAAAGGCCTATACAACTTAATAATAATTGGATCAAAATTATATATCCATGATATCAGTTCAGCTCGGTTTTGTAATGTGGATATGGAAAGTGGAAAGTAAGTTATGGTTTAGGGAAATGAGCTAGGAAATGGATTGGTTTATGAAATGCTTTGGGTGGAAACATGGATTTAAGCACTCCAAAGATTAAATACTCAACCCGACCAATAACGGCGGTGAAAGGTGCTCATCATCGGGTTTGGTTTTGGGGAGACATTTTTAAGTGTCTACAACTAACGTACGCATTGTTTTGATAGAAAGATGTACGAGGCATCAAAGTAAGTAGTTTAATAACTCTTTTAATATAGAAAGCATGCTAGATTTAATTAATATTCCTAGTATCATGTTAGAATGTTTTTAATGCAATCTAGTATCATGCTTAGGTTGCTTTCTATATCTTCTATCATGTTAGTATCATGTTAAGGTTAAAGGTTTGACCTTTATTATTTAGTGAAATGTTAGGGTTTGTTATTAATCATGTTAGTATCATGCCTAGGATCTTGCTAATATTATTATGCTTTATTGAGATTATGATGATGATGATTTGTTGTTTCATCAGTAATATTATGTTGCTTAATATTTATTATTGTTATTGCTTGATCACGCATTTTCTACAGGTTTAAAGGGAATTTGTTCTTGAAAGCACGCCTAATCAGATGATTTAATCTTTGATTTCGGCTAATATGATTTTTATTCAAGTGATCTCTAATAATAAATTTATTTGTGCATTAATAATCAACCAACTTAGATTACACAGGTTTAGGGCTAACCTAATGATTGTATGTTAGTCAAAAAGCGCACATGAATATGAGAAGAATAAAGTGGAGGCCTATTTTAGGGCGGGTTTGATCTCTTTTAGGTTGGATTCGTACTTTCATATCCGAATATCCAGTCATGATTCTAGACCACTATGGATTAGCGATCTCTAGGATCGTGAAGGGGTGTAACCTTCACCTCGTGAACGGTTTACATGTTCCTAAAACTTGTTGGCGACTCTTATGCTCTAGCTTCCTTTGCTTTGGATGCCACCATGCTTAAATGCATGATAACAGTCTGGCTCAAGTTTGGGATGTTTGAAATATTCCCTACCGAAACAATGCACAAATCAATCACTTAACGTGTTGACTCATGACTTAGTCCTCTCAACATTTTGTTGGCAATATGGGTGGGATGATTGTTATTGATTTCGGGATGGAAGCCTAGTGTTGACAACCCCTAATCAATGAGCAAATTCCAAAGGATTATATTGTGCTATGATTATGCATGATGCAATATTGCTTGTTTGGTTATTACTTTTGTGAAAGAGGAAGATATTATGCGTTCAAGTCTCATTCTCTAACTAGAGATTATCCAAGTTAGTCCTCGTTACAACCCATAGGCAACCTAATGTTGGAAACCTTGGACCATAACTAAAAACTAATCTTATAACCTCTAAGTCCCCAGTGGAGTCGCCGCTGTAAGGAGGTTGTGCCCATCGTAGGACTTTACACTTGTTAGGGTGTATTAGGATTGAATTTTTTACTGTCTAGAGGACCTTAAATTAGAATTGTACCTATCACTATACCTTTTTTGTAAGAAACTAGTAAGGAGTCGCCAATGAGTTTTAAGAAAACTCATAAACCTCGTTCATGCTTTTCTCCCAAGTAGGGTTCAAGAGATATTTAGCATGAATCATAAGTGTACCCATGCCTAAATTGGTCTACTTGTACCAAAAATGAGTTCGGGAGCGAGATTATTAAAATAACGTTCCTTTTGGGGGGGGGGGGGCAATAGCTATTCTAGCCCTAGTGCGGCCTCTACTAACTCTTCCTTTTCACAATTTCATCACCAAACAATATATGCAACGTGATACCTAAAGTTAAGGGTTCGTTTGGCATCGTTGTGGTTTTCAGTTTTTTGGTTTTTTGGTTTTCAAACTCATATGATATATGTCATAGATTAAAACAAAAATTAGACAAACCCATTAAAATCATGAATATATTGAAAACTGACAACTGAAAAGTGGAAACACCTTTTTCTTTTAAAATCATGAAAAAAAACAGAAAACTTAAAACAAAAAACAATGTCAAACAAGCCCTAAGTTAGTTATTTTATTTACAAGCATTAATCACGTAGGAATTACATACATTGCAAAGTCATTATTCTTTATTTAATTCAAATTTGTGAAAAAGAACAATAAATAAACAAGATATCTAATCATTTCAATTCTAATCATTTAATTAATTAAAGTTTATTTAAAGTTATCAAGCAACACTAATTGATCAATTAAAAGTTATTTAAACAATAAAAAAGAAAGTGAATTATCTAAGTGCTTGGGAAACTAACCACTTTTGTTTGCTAGATCTTCGTTTAGAAGACTTATGGACTCCTTCTTGTTCAGGAACCTCCACCATAAGGACAAGTAATAAGAGGGGTGAGTGTTTAGGACAAGAGGGTTGGTAATACACAAGTTCACAATGTTTCTGCCAGTTTTTCGGGTTAAAATCTGTGTTATTAAGCTTCGTATTAAGCCCCTATTATATAGAATGAGTGCGTTTTAGGGTTTTCAGCATTCTGCCAAAGCAGGTGGCGCGCGCATCCTAGAGGATCCGGATGCGTGCTCCTGCTGCGCGTAAGTGATTTGGATGCGCTAGAAGGGGCAGTGCAACTAATTTTCATGCACGCGGTATTATGGTAAGATTCGATTCAGTATTTTCACGAAATTCTAAACCTTCCGTGAGCGCATAACTGGAGGGTGCGCTAGGTGTCACGTGTAACCTTATGAGTTGCGCGTGCCAGGCTAGCGCAACTCATTGAGTTGTGCGCAGATTATTCTACGCAGCTTTGACTCTTAACATAGGCGCCCCTAAAACCGTCAAATTAGGTTTTAACTTCGGGTTTACGCCTAATTATTGATTGGGCTTAGTTAATTAGACTTTGGTTCATTTCATTTCGGGTCAGGCTAGTCGTTTTGTATTCTTGTGACTTAGGACCTGTTCTCTTCATGTTATTTTTAGTTCATGCACGGTTTATTCGGCGATAGCTTTGGTTTTTAACCTAAATGCCCCTAAATCCGTCAACGTTAGGTATTAACTTCGGGTTTAGGCCTAACTATTGATCGAGCTTAGTTAATTGGACTTTGGTTCATTTCATTTCGATTCAGGTTAGTCGTTTTGTATTCTTGTGATTTAGGGCTTGTTCTCTTCAGATTATTTTCAGTTCGATTCAGTTCAGTTGTGTTTAGTTCAACTCTAATAAGTTCAATTCAGTTCTTAATTTCCTTCTCTCATAAAATATTCAGTTCAGCTTAGTTCAGTCAATCAGAACAGGCCCTCAATCAATAGTCCATAAGTATTCTTTACGTTGATCTAACACAAAGATGGTTTTATTTATTGTCAGAGCACTTCCTGTCAGGACAAGAGGCCAAAAGTAGATGTCTACAGCGATTAAGAAGAAAAAATTAGGGTTTGGGTGAATGGGGTATCCATTAATACTTTTTTTAATGTAAGAAAATATACTCCTTCTACGACTGCTTACAGTGGTCGGAAAATTGCGACTGTTTCATTAACGGTAACTATTTACGGCCGTTTTTAGCAGTCGCAAAAGAATTATGTAAATTAGAATTATTTTAAATTGATCAAACATCCTTGCATTCATTTAAAAGGTCAAAAACGGTCACAAGATGGTCGTAAATCTGCGACCACCTACAAAATGATCATAAATTTGCGACCGCATCATCATCGGTTGCAAATTTCATATTTTGCGGCGGTTTTTTTACGGTCGTAGCGCACTACCACATAAACGAGCAAAAGAAACGATCAAATGCAACGGTTAAATCTAATGCAACGGTTTAATGCAACGGTCATAGCTAACACAATGGTCATGCAACGGGTAAAGCTAAAGCAATGGATTTTTTGCCAATTGTAATGGTTTTAAAATAACCGTTGTAGTAGCTTTCATATGCAACGATTTTTCTGCCTATTGTAATGGCTTTATAATGACATTATTACATTAGTTGATCAGTATCTAATTATTAGCACGCGCTTTCACTCTTTTCATTCTCGCTCTCCTTCGCTCTCATCTCTCATCTCTTCTCTCTCTCATTCATTCTGGGCTTCTTGCCTCCTCTCACTCTCTCTCTTTCTCACACATCTTTCACTCTCATTCTCTACTCCACCGACGCCGTATCCACTGCCGCCACATCCACCGCCGCCCCACTCTCTTTTTCATTCTTCTCTCTCCTTATTCCCATATCAATCTTTCATTCACTCTCTCTCTTCGCAACAGCGGAGAACCGAGGACAATGAATGAGATATTTATACTTATATTGAATTTCTTATATATGTTTATGCAAGATCATGTCTTTGGTTAGTGTCATTGTTTCCTTGGAAACTTGTATCTAATTACTTACATCGCCTATCGATAGAGGTCTTGGGAGCTAATCCTAATGTCATTTAATTTAATTGGTTTTTTCTTTTTTTTTTTTGTATATGATGAACCACAATGAGTAGAGGAGGAAAATTAACATGATGATTGTCAGACTCGTACTTCTTAGTTTTAAATTACTTAATGACCTAGTTAAGGTAGACATATTAGGAGAATATAAAACGCATTGCAAAGAAATGTATTTTGTCTTGGGAATTATTTTCAATGAAGCATATTGCATAAGTACGTATACAATGTATTTTTTTTTTTTTTTGAAAGAAAGTATACAGTGTAATTAAATACTGTATTCTTTTTAATAAAAATGAAATGATTACTATTCAATTTTGTTTACCTCATAATAATAATAATAATAATAATAATAATAATAATAATAATAATAATAATAATAATAATAATAATAATAATAATAAGTTGATGCAACAGTCCAAAAAAGGCAATGGGCATTGCATTTGATCTAAATATGCATTGCATTAGCTCTACTGTAACGGTCTATGAGATTTTTAATGATCGTTGCATTAGCTATGTAAGATCGTTGCAATAGGCCCTACTGCAACGGTTCATGATAGATAGTATATGACCGTTGCAGTAGGTCAAAAGACCGTTGCATTAAACCTAGTGCAACGGCCGCAAATGCAACGGTTCACTAACCATTGCAGTAGGTCTATAGCAACGGTTTTTTGCCCTATTACAAGGGTTTTTTGGGGCTGCATTTGGCCGTTCATGTAGTAGTGTAAAAAAACGGTTGCAATTTAACCGAATTTTAGTAGTAGGACTGGTTATCCATCCAAGAGTATGTGAACTTAGACTTTAGAACATAAGAGTTAAGCATGCCCTTCTCGGCAAGCTTGTGCAATAATCGTTTCAGGTTATTGCAATTGTTCATATCATGCCCCACATCCTTGTGGTAATGGAAATACTTGTTCTTGTTTCTGTATTAGGCTGGCCCCCTTAAAGGATGGGCTTCTGAAACTCGAACTTATCCTTGATTTCCATAAAAATCGAGTAGCAACCGTTGTTGAATTCATATTGCGAATTGTACGTCTTGGCTTTCTTTGATTTGGAAGGCTAGGGGTCAGCCACCCAAACCTCTTTTCTCTTGTTGTTTGATTCCTTCTTTTTGCAGGTCGAGTCTTGCAAAGAAGAGGGTTTCTAGCTTCTCTGCACCCTTGGCCAGCTCTTCTTCCTTTGTCAGTGATGGGTGTCATATTTGGAACCCATTTGACGAGTATTTAGGTTGTTTCTACTTCTTTTCATAGTTTTCTTTTTCAATAAATGCTTAGTTTTATGCATTCTCTCTTTATTTTACCTTTTTCCTCTTATTTTGTGTTTTTATGCATTTTTTATGGCTTTTCTAGTGTTTTCTCCTTTAGTTGTTCTCTTTTCGTTGTTTTAGTTGCTTTTCCTTTATTATAGATTTTATAGATTTACTTTTTATTTTCATTTTCATTTTTTTTCCTTTATTTTCTTTTCTTTTTATGATGTTTTCTTTCATTCTTTGTATTTTCATTTTATTTCTTTTAATTTTGTTTGTTGGGTTTAGTTTCTTTTTAATTCATCTTCTCCTCAGTTTAATCGTGATGTTTTGTAGGTTAATGTTCCAAGTTCAATTCCTTGCGCTCGCAAAGCTGCGCTCTCAAGCGGGTGGTGTTGAACCCACTGTGGAAGCGTTTTGGGACTGTATGTTTTAGTGGGCATCACGAGATGCTATGAGGATGTTGCTCATTCCTACCAACTACTAACCGCAATGCAGAACCTCCCCTGTCACGCACCTCCCCTACTCCCCCTACGAACCAAAACCTACCAACAATTGCAACTCCGCAAGCTACAACTTCCTGCACAGCAAAACCGAACAGCCACAAATCAGCCCACCAAAATTGCATAGCTGCTACCCCCTACTCCAGCCGCAACTAACACCACCAGACACTCCACCAACCACTGTCAGCAACCCAGCTCATCAGCCCCCTTATATCTATCACCTCCCCGCACACCACCAACATCAATTAATTCGAGCAGCCCTGCCTCACTTCACCACCACCGCAATCAAAGCCACCATGAGCTGCCACCATTCGAACCTCAGCAAAGCTCAATTCGATCCTAATTGTTCGCGGGCGCGCACTCATACATTGTAACACCCACAAATCTCGCTCTACGGAAATACCAATATAATATGTATAATTATACCTTAGAGATAGACTTGGGCGCATTACCACCGCGTGATTACGCAAGGCTACTCTAAATACTTAACTCAATAACAAAACTTGCAGCGGAAACTCCACTTTCTTTTATTATTACTTACAAAAATAGTTTCATTGTTATGAGTATTAAAAATAAATAAAATACCAACATTCTTAAACTAGGTGAAGCAAATCCCGGGACCCCCATATGCTCATTCATGACTCCACCTGAAAATAGTAAACACTGCTTACCATTATGGTAAACAGGGCGAACCAAAACAATTAGGAAATACGGATTAGAAAAATATGCTAAGTACATTAAGTGCAAGATAATGTAAACTCAATTTATTTGCAAACATGCTTTTAAAATCAATTCCAATAATTAATCTAATAAATTCCAAACTCATTATTCCATAACCGATTCCAATGAATCAATATTCAAAATAATAGTTCATAAAATCGATTCCTCTATTAAGAACCAATTTCTTTTAATCCAATTCCTCACCCAAGTGTGCACACCCCCAAGCTAGTCTCCTTATATTACAAGGCTATTTTTGAAGAAAGACCCGTTAATACAAAGTCGAAGACCTTATCAATAAACCAAAATCCGCATAGTGGGATTACCAACATGCTTATAAAGCATTAATAATAATAATAATAATTCAATGGTTCAATAAATTCTTTTAATATCCAATAATTCCAATGTAAATCGAACTCCTTTTTAATAATTCCACATACTTTCAAAATCAAAACCTTTTTAAATAAATACTTGAGAATAAAATCTCATATAAATAACTTTCAAAATCAAAAACTCTTCCTTGAAAAACCTTTTATTTAATTCAATAAACTTTTTAAAATCAAATCCTTTATTTAAACATGATAAGTAATTCAAAACATTCAAAACAAAAATCAATCATTCAAAATACTTTTATTAAAATCAATACCTTCAAACATAATTTATTTCACAATCATTTTTCAAATCAATTTAATTCAATCACCAATCAAATCATGTAAAACATGTTATTTAATCAATCAATTTCAAAGGTATGTAGCCACATAAACGTACCTTGATTCTAGCTAGCAAAAACACATAAAAAGAACCTCAAGAATCTTGATTCTGAATATCAATCAACACTTCGCACTTTCAAAGTTCAATCACGAATACACCTTGCAAATAACATAACCATAAGGTTATCACAATATAAACTCAAATCTAATATGCATGGACTATAAGACTCTTTTAAAGTAATACTTTAATATAAAATTATAGCTTTGAAATAGGTATTTGTATTATAGAAAACTAAACATGAAGAAGATAAAGGAATAGGATTAAAGAGAATCGAATTTTTGTTGGAAAGAATAGGCAGAACTTGCAGAGGCCATAACTCCTTCCATATAACTTTGAATTGGGTGATTCTTGAGCCTAACCTCAAGGATTATTTGAGAGGAACAATCTTCTGTGAGACGTCAATACCCAAAAACTGACCAGAAGTGCCTGAACACTGGCTTTAAAGATAAACGGGATGATTTGGGTAAAAAGAGGAGAAGAAAAGTATGAAAAGGTTTAGGGAAAAGAAGAAGAAGAGAGAAGATGAGAATTGGGTTTTTGATGTGAAGAATATGAGAGGTATGAAGGGGTATTTGTACGCTCATTAAGGAGAGAATTATGGTAGGAGAATGTAGGAAGAATTATGGTAAAAAGAATTAAGGAATTACTTGCAGAAGTAAATAAAGAAAGATGAAAACTTTTGATATTAAGGTGATTAAGAATAATAGAATTTAGGAAAGTGTGTTTGTCATGAAAATAATATGGCAAAAGATATTACTTGGGGAATAATCAAAGATGAAACAAGGTAGGAAAATAAGATGATCAAATATTTAGTAGATGCGAAATAAAAATTAAGGAAAATAAGAGATTTTAAGGAGATAATTAGAAATATAATATAACAAAATAAATCACCCAAAATCCAACCAAAGTGGCCAAAAATTTTGAGCTTCCATAGCTCCAAATTTTTGGACCATATTAGTATTGTTCAGGAAATTATTTTGCTAGATTTTAGGCTTAAAAATAATTGTGTAAATAGTATATTTTGTATAAAATAATTAATTAGGAAAATACCAATTATTCACTAAGAAAATAAGATTTTCTTTACCAAGAAAATCCGAAAATTCCTAGTTAATTATTTAGAAAACTCGGCTCTTTTAATTATATAATAAAATATAATTTTGCTTAATTAAAACATCCGAAATATGTATAATTAATCCGGTTTTTAAATAAAATAAATGGGTGATAAATCTTATCCAAAGTCCAAAAAAATAATTGGGTATTAAAATGCTTTTGGCGCCAAAATTCAAATATCATTTTGGCTCCAAAATTCAAATAGTAAAGTAAATTATTAAAATACCCTTTTTAAGAGAATACTAATTAATTAATTAATTAGAAATACATTCAAAAATACGGGGTATTACATACATCGCGGTCGTACACATGTGGTTGTGTAAAAATTACATCTCAAGATTCGCACTGCATGTGATTACCTATGAAGATCAACTGTGGTGATTTGATGATTTCGATTCTTGGTGATGTTGAATGGTGTGGATTGAAGTATGATGATCGCCGGTGATGTTAGGTGCATGGCAGGGGATTGAATCCCATTTTTAAGCAGCCAAAAATCGAAGGAAAGGGTCTAGGGTTTTTGGGGGATTTGTTTTAAATTTTATTATTTTTCTTTTAATTTTCTTTAATTATTCTCCTTTTCTTTTCTTTTATTTTTCCTTTCTCTTTTATTTTCTTTTAACCTTGTAAATATAAATACCCATTTTTGGGTTAAAGGGAAACATTTAACTTCATAATTTTAGCTTAGTTGAGAGTTTCTCACTCTAGTTTTAGGGTTAGTTTAGGAGTAGATATATAGAGAGAAAGTGAGATATTTCATTGGGGATTTGAGAGATTGAAGATTCAAGGTGACAATTGTA
The DNA here is from genome assembly GCF_948465745.1 of Chenopodium album. NCBI lineage: Eukaryota > Viridiplantae > Streptophyta > Magnoliopsida > Caryophyllales > Amaranthaceae > Chenopodium > Chenopodium album. The sequence goes on along the minus strand of NC_137858.1, from coordinate 20,738,675 downwards.
TTGAAGATCTCCATAATAAATCAATGAGGATTTCTAACTCTATCTCAGTTTATCGCTTTAGTGAATTTCATGTTTGTTTGGTTTGATTTTGATGTTTGATCATTGATTAGTGTAGTTGTTCTTCATATATTTGTTGATTCTTGATTTCTTTAATTGTTTGTTGATTAGATGATGATTCTTGAGTAGTTGTTTGGCTAGGGATTGGGTGAATCTTGTATGATTAATTGATTGTAGTTAATTTCGGAATTGTGTTGATTAATTGTTAAGATTAAAGTGATTAATGTAAGTTTGCATGTGTGTAATTTGATTAGGCCTTGAGAATTATGCTAAATTGCAATGTGATTTCTATTTATACGGACCATTGATTTAGAAATTGCAATTATCAATTGGTTTGGATTGTGATTATCCTAGTTTGTTATTCGTAGAAACCACTAGCTTAACGATTAGGAGATAGCTCTTTAATTCCAATTGATAGCTCTTATCATTAGTCTTCACAAGCATTGATTGACGTGTTTTTTCCAATTTGTTGCAATTGTCATGATTACTTGTTGATCCCCATTCCTTGTGTTTTATTTGTTTGGTTCTTTGCTTTAGTAGTTGTTAGTGTTACCTCTTTGCTATTGACTTCGACCTAGCTTATGCGCATAATTGAGAGCACTTGAACATAACCGTTCCTCGTGGTTCGACCCTTGACTTACCTCTATACTTGTATTTAGGTTTGTTAAGTGATTATATATTTTGTTTGGCTTAGGGAGGATTAGTCAACGATCTATGCCTCAATGAATGACTCGGCTTCCCGCAGAATGCCTGCGTATATCCGAATCTTTTTCCTGATCAGATAAAACTTAAAAACATTGTGGCTTAATCCTCGAAGGAACTCTGAGTAGGCCATTTTATCCAGCAAATTATGAATTTGCGCCTTCTACATATTAAACCTTTAGACGTACGAACGCAACCCCTCCTTCATCCCTTGGACAATGGTTGGCAAGTTTAGACTAGTCTCTGGGGGTGGTATAATGTAGGAGAAGTTTCCAACAAATATCAAGCTCAAAGTGGTGAAACAATTAATGCATCCGGCCACGCCCTTAAGAGTGGTAGAGAAGCATTTGCACTAAGTGTCTTCATTTAATTTACATTATGCAAGTACATCAAGTTCATGTACGAGGAGATATGCTCTTCAGGGTTTCTTGTACCATCATAAGCACCTACAAGTACATTTTTCTCTTTCGTTTGACATGGAAAGTTGAGAATTTCTTGAGAAATCGGAGGCGGCTTGTCACCTAGAGTTTACAAGCACATTTGCCTATCAATGGGTTGAGCGGCTGGTCCGGCCTAGGTAAGCTACCTAGTCGTATGGAGAGCCATACTTCCTGAACATCCGTACACTAAAGAGTAAGCATTAGAGTTGCACCATACTTATGGGAAATCTAAAACCGAGCGGGTCCTGGCCAAGCTAGTATGCTTGGAGGGGGTATGGTTTCACAATTCATCCAACATGGTGGGAGTGGATGTCGTGTCCGAGTAGTAGGACTAGCCGCCCGCTCCTGGCGTTTCTATATGAGATAATCCCTTGCATCCTTGAAGCCCCATAACTGACTTCGATTTCTCAATGAGCCTTGACCAGTTCGTCCAAGGCACTCTTGGTGACCTCGGTTGTTTTCTGAAGGAGTAGCACCCGCATCTTAAGTATTTGTTGCCTTTCCATGGGGTTTCTTCTTGGCGGACTCTTCCTTTCTCTTAGGTTGAATTGGGGCCTAGAAGAAGAGGCTATCTTACCCTCAAGTTCCTTTTGGAACTTTAATAAAGCAGCCTGCAAGCTACCAGCCCTTAGAGGAGGATCCACGACCGCTTGGAATGAAGGGATCAAAGGATCGTTGTTCGTTGTTGATTGTAACCTCAATGTTCTCTACGTGCTCATCCTCACCAACACCAAGTATATTACCATCTTTAGCCATTTCAGACGTGTATCCCAACATATGGCGCTACATGTTTCGAGGTTTTATGGAATCCCTCGTGATACAGGTCTTGAATATGATCAGACATCCACATACACCTGCAAAACAACGAACATGCCGATAACAGAATATTCTCCTTCATTGGTTAATTTAGTAATCAGAAAACAAAAAGTTTAGAGAGAGAAAGTAGAGAGAAGTTGGAGCACTTTGTATGATAAATCCCTCCCATAATTAATGATTGGGGTATTTATAGGGGTGGGAAAGTGTGTCCTATAAGGTTTGATGACCTAGAATGGTGGGTGCTAATTGACAACGCAATTGGGCAAGGACACACGTCCTAAGGGGGCGTCGTTTAACTCGTTTTGGCGCTCTTCTCGGGAATTGAGCCTTTTGATGTATAGAGGTCTTCTCTCTTATTCAGATGCACTATGCTGCCACGTGTCATCATTGGACCACGTGTCACCATAGAATTGATTCATATGATGGGTATTTTTATCCTAAACATAAGATCTGCCTCTAGCATAAAAATTTCAACACTGTTGTCTATACTTTTTTATTCTCTTTGAAATCAGATTATAGTCTATACTATATAATCCGATTGTTGACAAATTGTTAGTAGATCAAATTTGTGATTGATTATCTTTTTAAAGTCAATACCAATTTTAAATTGAAATTATTTTTCATAATTTGCCTCTAAAAGAAATGAATTAAACTATACGTAGATTGCTCAAAAAGTCATTGCATTTCGACAACAGCAAGGTTTGAAATCCTAGTTCAGCCAATTCAGGCAGAGTTGAAAAAAAACAATTAAAGCATTGATATTGATAAGAAATAAAAGCTCAACCTGAGCTTCCGTTTACCAGTTTAAAAAATAGGCAAAAACAGAAGTGGGCCCCAACACCACCATCCTCAATTATAATTTGGACTATTCTCACATTAAAAGCTGTTAAGAGGTCAACCCTTACCTCTCTGTCCCCAACTATCCCTCCGATTTTACCGACCCTTTAATCCAACGGCTCTCTTTTCACCTTTTGACTCTCTCTCACATTTTCTTTAATCATACACTCCATCTTTTAATTTTATTTTTCCACGGTCTTCCCTAGATTTTCGTTTTTTTCTTTCATTACATGGGTCCCACTAACAAAGAAAATATAAAATTATATTAATAAAAAATATTAGGAGAAATGCGTGGTCAAATGTACCGGACATTTCTTTATACGTAAGACTCTTTGAGAATCTGAACAAACTCCTTTGACACGTGTTGAATAACTATTTGTTGATTTGTTTGACTATCAAATGAATTGAAACGACAATATCAGTTGAGTCATCCGATGCCATCCTTCACCCGATCATCTAAACATTTTGACCCTCTCCTCTTCTTCTTCTAATATTATTATTATTTTTTTTCCTTTCTCCAATTCTTCAACTGGGTTGTGAAGATGATGATAGGAGCTTACAAAAGTAGTAGCGATAACTTTGCTGCTAGAATGGAAGAAAATGCGGTCCGAGAAGCAGCAGCCGCGGGTCTTCAGAGCGTTGAGAAGCTCATCAAATTACTCTCGCAAAATCACCACCGCCATCTTGAACACGAACAGCAAAGTGAAGACGATTCCACCACATCGGATCAGAAGCAAAATCTAGATGATTCTGATTACAAGGTTGTTGCTGATCTTGCTGTTAATAAGTTCAAGAAAGTTATCTCCCTCCTCGACCGCTCTCGCACCGGCCATGCCCGCTTTCGTCGCGGCCCTCTTCACCTCCAAACCGCACAACAAGCACAGCCACCACCACCGCCGCCTCCGCCGTCGCAGCAGCAGCTGAAGCCGTCGCACGGCTCTGCTTTTAGAAGGGTATATTCGTCATCGCAGATCCAAAGATTACCACCTCTTCCACATAATAACCACCCTCATCATAGTCAACCCCAATCCCTTGGTCTACCAAAACCGATAGAGCGCAAAGATTCATCTACTACCATAAACTTCTCATCCTCGCCTCCAATTTCAGCGACTAATTCGTACATTTCGTCGTTAACTGGTGATACCGACAGTGTACAGCCGTCGATGTCTTCTGGGTTTCAGATTACCAATTTATCTCAGGTTTCATCCGTCGGTAAACCCTCTATTTCTTCATCCTCTTTGAAGCGGAAGTGTAATTCCATGGATGATTCCAAATGTGGCGGATCTTCTGGCCGTTGCCATTGCCCCAAACGAAGGTAGTTTATCAATTTTATTTTGTTGCAATAATTTAATCATCTTTCTTATGCATTCGTTCGAAAATAAATAATGATCCCTTAAATTGTTTTGACTTCTTTTTTTTTGTTTGTTAGATCTTTCAATTTTTTTTTTTAATTTTTTTATTTCTTTTAAAAAAAATGCTCCGTTAATTTGTTTGACTTTAGTTTTTGTTAAATCTATCAATTTTTACTGTAATTTCTTATTAAATCAGTAGGTTGTTTGATAGATTTTATTTCTAGATGATTTCTTATCTTTTAATTAATAAAATTAAGTGAATAATAATCTGGGCATATTTTATTGTGTTATCTAATTACTCTGTCTACTACTCCGTATTATATATGTTCAAATAAATATTTTTTAGTTCTTGTGTTATATGCCATAAAAGGAAAGTGAAGTCAAAATTTTAAAATCTGGGGAAAAAAAAAATGCAGATAAAAATGTAAAATTTGCTGATTGGGGTTGACTTTAATCAGGAAGTCAAGAATGAAGAGGGTGGTTAGAGTGCCAGCAATCAGTGTAAAAATGGCTGATATTCCACCAGATGACTATTCATGGAGAAAATACGGTCAGAAACCAATCAAAGGATCACCTCACCCAAGGTTAGTTTCGTAATTAAATTCTTGTTCATTTATGATAGAAGATGGAGTTTCAATTCAATTAAAATTTCTTCTCTTTTTGGAAATCAGAGGTTATTACAAATGTAGTAGCGTGCGAGGTTGTCCAGCGCGTAAACATGTGGAGCGCGCGTTGGATGATGCGTCAATGTTGATCGTGACATACGAAGGCGATCACAGCCACCCACAGTCTGTCACCGACGCCACCGTTGCGGCCGCGCTTGTATTAGAGTCGTCTTAACCAATGCACAAACAAAACAAGAGAGATAAAAAGAAAGAGATAAGGCTCATATGGGCCTACAAGATCAACGGTGAATATTTGCTATGATTTTGGACAAAATTGGTGGGGCCCATGGTTGTTGATCGGATCTAAACCGTCCAAAACAAAGAAGACAGTGATAATATAAGTTATTTATGATGATGATGATAATGATAATGATAATGAAGATCTTGAAATTGCATATGATATTATGTTAACGTTTTGTCAACGGGTCAACTAAATAGAAAGTCCAAGGCAACTTCTCCAAGAAGATTAGATTAATTAGTGGGTGGTATTGGTGGGTTTACGTCATCTACAAAAAATACTGCATTAAAAATTGAAACTCCACTTTCTTCTGTCTTTTTTTTTTTTTTTTTCTTTTTTACATATTTATTCATTTGTTTTTTTTATTTTTAAAATACGTACGAGTAGTATTTTTTTGGGATTTTTTCTCCCATTGTTTTGCCCAGTTTACCCTTTACTGTAAGAATTAATTAGATGTATTTAGTAATGACCAGAGGTCCAGACTCAAGAGTAAATTAATATTAGTAAAAGACTGAAAGCTGTGGATTTGGTAGGAGTTGAATCAATTATTATAATGGGAGTAACTAGTAAACGCCGGGATACCCATTCAAGAGTGTACTTATTCTGACATAATAATAATAATAATAATAATAATAATAATAATAATAAAAAAAAATTATTAAAATGCTTTTTAAGTGAAAAAAATATTACAACCGCATATGAAGAAAAAATGATACAAAAGCGTTGATGGTAAATTGAAGGTAGACTAAAAAACACTAATGATAAATGATCATATTTATAATTATAATTAACTGATTATTCGTATATGAGTAAAATTTTATTGTTGATTGGTTATTCATATTATATCAATTGGTTGTTGGTTTAGTGGTGATTGAGACTCCATTTGGAAGGGAGGACTCGTGTTCGATCTCCGTAACATATTGGAAGAGGATTGGAACCTAACATATTGGAACCTAACATATTATAGGGATAATTAGCAAAAAGTAGCTCCTTATTATAGGTATAGTTTGGTAATTTCGTTTTTTTTTTTTTTACTTGTACTTAATTTAAATTTGTTTTGGTCTATTACGACGTGTAAGGCGGAATCATTTTAATCTGAATAATTGTTGGGAAATCCCATTCACTTTAACTTGAGCTAAACTCCACCTAGAGATGCTCAGAAATTAAAAATGAAAAAGGTAAAATAGATTCATTTTGCCATGAACTCACGTTACAAATAGTCCAAAAGTCAATGGAACGGGTCAGTTGCCACTTGCCAATACAATAAATTAATGTAGGAAGTGATACAAAGGACTTTTCGTGAGTTGAATGGTTGAGGATTGACCGCAGAACATTCATGGTCAGTTTACTAAATCCTTACATGTTACATGAATATAACCCTTGAATACCTCTTTCTGGTGTAATACCACTGTCTAGATTTATCGCCACCGCCATCATTACTAGCATACTGACAATCTTGGCCTTATTAACTTTTTCCCATTTTCTTTCTCTAACATATTAGTCCATCAACCACAACTGTTTCATCCACCACCTTCTACATCGGATAGCCACAACGACGGCGAAAGTTGACAAGAAAAGAATGGTGATCGAGGTGGCTCGACGGAATTTGAACTAGGGGTCAACTGAAGCTCCATGATAACCGATTTTGACCTCCGGTTATCGGGGACGGTAACCGGTTTTGACCTCCGGTTTACCATGGTCAACTGGAGGTCAAAGCCGGTAATTGCCCATGGTAGTCGGAGGCCAAAACCGGAGAGATAATCGGAGCCCAATTAAAATTTTGCTCTGTTTTCTTCAAAAAAAATTAAAATTTGGTGGCTGGTAACCAAAGGTGAAAACTGGTTGCCCACAACCGGTAACCAAACGCCAAATCCGGTTGACCATCACTGGTAACTGGAGGTGAAAACTGGTTATCGACTGCGGTCAACCAGATTTGGTCGTGGGTTATAGGTGCTGGCAACCGATTTTCGCCTCTGGTTACCAGCCACTTATTGCATTAAAAAAACGAAAAATCAGAAAAAAAAAACCAAACCGGAAACTAATTACCTCCTTTCCACCCATTCTGTCAACGCTGCCTAAGTTTGCGACGCCTCCACCGCCTCAGGCCGCGCCTTCAATTGCTTTCCGGTAAATCCTAACTATGTGGTTATGAAGGTTGTGTGGTAAAAAAGGTAATGGTTGGTGTTTAAGGAGAAAGAAAAAATAAGGGTGAAAAATGGGTTAGGGTTTAGCAAGGGCAAGATTGTCAGTTTGCACGAAATGATGGTATAGTGGCGATAAATTTGGATGGCAGTATTTAGCATTTTAATTTTTTATAGGTCAAATTGTTAATAGAAATTTTCAACCTATCAAGCTATAAAGCTATGTTTAGCTCGACTAATATGATCTGAATTTTTATGATCTATTATTAATATCAGGCAAAAACTAACAAACGATTTTGCAGCGGTTGATAAGCTAATTAAAAGTAAAGTATCAAATTAAAATGAACATTAATTACACCGATCGACGCATGATTTTGACATACATTTTCAAATTAAATACCAGTTTAGGAAATATTTAGTATGTTTATTTAACGTTCTAAGGGCGTTCATCAGCAAGATCCCTATGATTGTTTTAGTTTTATTATTATTAGTGTAAATCTCAATAGTATCATCATAGTATTGACTTTCCCAAATGGTACACATTTTATTTTGGTATCCTCTACGGTATTGTAGACACTTGATTGTGTCTCCCCAAAAACCAAACCCAGTGATGACTACCTTTCACGTTTTGATTAACGAGTTCGGTAAAGAGTTAAAAAGTCTCGTGAAGTTCCCTTAACCTTTGACCATATTCCTAACCTTACCAAAATTGTTTTAATCCAAAATCATTCATTCATGCCTTTAAATTCAAAATTATTTATTTCGTGTCTTAAAATCATTTATTTCGTGACCAAATTATAAAAATCCAAACTGTTTCGGGGATTTTTGTGATTCCCTCAGGATACTAGTCACGCTCTCGGACAGACGGGCTCGGACACTTGCAAAACAATGAATATTTCGTTTACGGGAATATTCGCCTCCAACGATCAAGTTAGTGATTGGAAACGGAAAAGCTAGAGAGAGAAAGTAGAGAGAAGTTGGAACCCTTAATGCTCTCTTTAGGTTATGTCACAATCTACCCCTCCCATCATAAATGATTGAGTTATTTTTAGGGATGAAAAATTGTGCCCCATAGGGTTAGTGCCCTTAAATTCTGTGCTGCTGCGCAATCAGGGACGGACACGTGTCCTTAGGGACACCGTTTTGTGGCTTTCTTGGGATTTGGACCTCCTGATGTAAGGAGACCCTTTACTCTATTTTTAGGTGCTCTTTTTAGGGTTTACACGTGTTATCTTCCTATAGGGACATGTGTTGCCTTTTAACTTGGGCCACGTGTCTCTATGGGATTGAACCATGTATTTGGGGTAATTTTTACCCTAAACATTTGCCCCTTAGAGGGACTGACTCGAGCGCTACGGGCTGCCTCCTATGATTTTTCACTCAGCTCGTTTGATCGAGTAATTAGGCTTTTCGAGCATTTGAAGATATAATAAAGGTCGGACAGGATCGTCCATCCATCTTAATTAGGCTAAATGCCTTATTCAGTTCACCTGACTTCTTTAGAGGACTACGTCTGATAGCCAGGCAGATGGGGCGGGCCAAATGGCCTTTGAAGAGAAATTAGGTGTTTACCATATTTTCGAAAAGATAGTTCAACTTCCAAGGCAGTCATTAATTTGATGGATCTTTATGACACCCGTTTGAATTCCCGTCTTCAATGACGGAGCAGTTTTTAACCTTTTGATCTCTAGGTAAAACTTTTCGAAAGTTAATCATTCGGTATTCTTAGACGGGAACAACGATTTTACAATCCTGCCCTCGTAATTTTTGCCTATAAATAGAAAGGGTTTGACCTCATTTCTTTACTTTGGATTTTTAACTTTCTGGAGAGAAGTCAGAGCTTTTAGTGAGAGAAAGTTACTTTTCCTTTAAATCTTCAAGAGCTCAGCCGTGCGTTCAAGTTTCTCGGACAAAAGTTTGAGTTTTCAAGTCAATCTCAATCCGAGATCTTTGAAGTGTTCAAGTTTTTCTACTGGGACGAAGGTAACCGACTACTTTCCTTTACCCTTTTTCTTTCTATACTTGTTTAATTTTGAACAAACACTGGCTCAACACTCGACCTTGCCCGTTTCTCCTCATGAGGCCGTATGTTCGCCTGGGACTAAGGAATCTGGATGGACGGGGACGAGTCCACGTCTTTATGGAATGGGTCCAATTCTAGTGCGTACCAACTCACCCCCACCTATATACTTCTATGCTCCTGCATTCGATCATGGCACTTACGATGAGAACACGCTGTAAGGAGGGTATTCCCATCGTAGGGGGTCTTGACAAGAACTGGAAAAGGGCTAGGAAAGAGAAGACAGATTAGAGCATTGCTTTACTTTCAATTTATTAGACAATTTTAATTTTTAAGTTAATTTTATTTTAAAGCTTTATTTAAATTCCATCAACAACGTAATTTTTATTTTATTTTAAAAATGTAATTGGCCTTTATTGAAGATCCGTCGCAAACTTCCGACGGAAACAGGTCCGTCGCAAACTTTAGGTTACGACGGAATTTTCCGTCGTAATTTATAATTTACGACTGAATTTTCTGTCGTAATTTATAATTTACGACGGAAAAAAGCCTCGGAAAATATAATTTACAGCGGAAAAAGCGTCGCAAAATCTAATTTACGACGGAAAATTCTGTCGCAATGCACATATTTGCGACGGAAAATTCCGTGTTATTTATAATTTGCGACGGAATTTTCCGTCGTAAATGTTATCTTGCGACGCTAAATTCCGTCGCAAACTATAAATTTCCGACAGAATTTTCCGTCGCAAATTATATTTCCACGACGGAAAATTCTGTCGTAAATTATATTTCCAGCCCAAAACAAATTTCTGTAATTTTCTGCATTTTCAAACCTTAATTTTTTTAATGATAAATCGACAAAAAAAAAACTAAATTAAACTAAAAATACATAATATTAGACAAATATATCAAGATTAAACTAAACAAGAGAAACAAATCAAACCAAACCAAAGTAAACTAATATATCATATTAAACTAAACCAAACCAAACTACCGTTTTATATATTAAATTAAACTAACATATTTCTAAAAAAACTACACTACAATAAGATAATTTATATTAAAATAAATTAAACTAAAACACATTATATTAACATAAACTTAACTAAACTACATTATGTTAAACTAAACTAAACCAAACTAACATTATATTGTTTTTTTAAAGAGAAGGGAGCAATTAATTACTTATAAGAGATGACCAATGTCACTAAATTAACCAAACTAAAAGTTATTGCTTGAATACATTCTAATTATAATCCAACACACTATCTAACAACCAAAGTAAGATACACACATACATTATATTAGGGTTTGTAATGTAACTAACCTTTAGATCTGCACTTTTTTTTAACAATTAAACCAACAAAATTGTACAAATCCTACAACAAAATTAAAAAAAAATAAAATAATTAAGGGTTTATAAGTAAACAAAATTAAATTGGAAAAAAAAGGGGAAAACAAAGGCAACTTACTGTCAGGTGGAGGTGTGGCGTCGCCGAAAACAACCACGGCCAGGTGGTTCAGTCACGGCTAGGGGACGGAGGTGCGGCACATAGGCTGCATTGTGGTGGTTATATGTTAGCCGTTGGTGGTTTTTTTGGAAAAAAAAAATTAATTGACCAATTGCACACACTTACCTAGACGCGGCGGCTCGCCGGAAACCACCAGGGCGGTGCCTCGACAGCTCTCCCTTCCTCCTTATCTTTCTCTTTCCCGTTCTCTTTCTCCTCTCTCTTTCTTTCACCCTTCTTTCTCTCTTTCGTTCTCGGCGGCTGATGTGGGTCGACTGCAGCCGTCGCCGGCGTAAAGGGTAAGCGCCGCCGCGACTTTCTTCTCTCTCCTTCTCTTTCTCTCTCTCCTCCCCCTGCTTCTCTTTCTTTCTCTGTGTTTCTTTCCCCCTTTTTTTTAGGTCAAGGATAGAATTTTAATTTTCAACAAATGACAATGAAATTTACGACGGAAATAAATTCCGTCGTAATTCAAAATTTACGACGGAATATTCCGTCGCAAATCACTTTACGACAGAATATTCCGTCGGAAGTTTTAAATTACGACGGAATTTATTTCCGTCGTAAATTTTACGAGGAAAAATGCCTCGTAATTGAAATTTTCCGTCGCTAAATTGCGACGAAATGTTTTCCGTCGAAAATATCCACCTTAACGACGGAAAAACATGTCCGTCGTAAGTATTCCGTCGCAATTTAGCCTATTTCTAGTAGTGAACGCCAAGGTAAGAACAAGAAACCTGATGGTAAGGCTAAAGTTGTTGTATCCAATGCTAAAGATGTAGGAAACAAGCCCATCAATGGCGGTTGCTATAATTGTGGAGGACCGCACGTTGCTAGAGATTGCCCAAAGAAAGGGAAACTCGGATCAATGGTTGCGGAGGAACCTGTTGCGGAGAAGGAGGATGATGAGATTCCCATCCGCGTCAACCCTCTAGGCCTATTGAATGCTGTGAGAGCCACACCCACCGACCCTTATGAAGGGCTCCTATATGTGGATGTGCGTGTCAATGGACACGATATTAAGGCTATGGTTGATACAAGTGCCACTCACAACTTTGTGAGTGAAGGAGCTGCGAAAAAGCTCAACCTTCCCTTGTCCGGTTGCACTAGTCGCATGAAAGCCGTGAACTCCGATGCCTTGGTGGCTAAAGGGAGGGTGCGCAGTGTGGATGTGCAAGTGGGAAGTTGGAAAGGGAAGACCGACTTGATTGCTGTTACCCTTGACGACTTTGAACTCATTCTAGGGAACGAGTTCATTCGTAAGGCTAAAGCATCGGTGATGCCTCACCTTGGTGGAATGCTCATTGGAGATGAAGATGGGCCATGCTTTGTAAAGGGTGTGCCTAGTCCCTTTCACCCGAATCGTGTGCGACACGATTCCGAGCATAACATTGAGTTTTGCTCTGCCTTGCAAGTGAGGAGTGCGGTTGCCAAGGGCGAGCCCACTTTCTTAGCTGCACATGCGGAGATTAGCCCTGACAAGAGTGTCGAGGTGCCGGATGAAGTTGCTGGGGTCCTTGACGAGTTCAAGGATGTAATGGCCCCGGAACTTCCCAAGAATCTCCCTCCAAGGCGTGCTATTGATCACAAAATTGATCTAGAGCCGGGTGCCCTGCCTCCTGCTCGTGCCCCTTACCGGATGAGTCTGGGGGAGATCGCTAAATTGAGGACCCAGTTGAACGACCTTCTTGCCGCAGGTTTTATTCAACCCTCAAAAGCTCCTTTTGGTGCCCCCGTTTTATTTAACGGTAATCTGACGTATCTTTACGTATGTGTATTGATTACAGGGCGCTAAATAAGGGGACGATCAAGAACAAGTATCCAATTCCGAGGGCTGATGACTTGTTTGATCGGTTGGCACAAGCAACTTGGCTTACCAAGCTGGATTTGCGATCCAGGTACTGGCAACTGAGAATCTCGGAAGGGGATGAAGCCAAGACGACGTGTGTTACTCGTTATGGTTCATTTGAATTTTTAGTTATGCCATTTAGGCTTACTAATGCCCCGACATCCTTCTGTAATCTCATGAACGATGTTCTATATGAATTTCTAGATCAGTTTGTTGTTGTCTATTTGGATGATATTGTGATTTATAGCAAATCTTTATTTGAGCATTGCAACCATTTACGTTTAGTTCTCCAACGTCTCAAAGATCATAAGCTCTTTGTTAAAAAGGAGAAGTGCGAATTTGCCCAAAAGGAAATCATGTTCCTTGGTCATAATATCGCTAAAGGCCAAGTAAGGATGGATGAGCGGAAATTGAAAGCTATCCATGATTGGCAACCCTTAAAGAGCGTATCCGACCTAAGATCCTTCTTAGGGCTTGCTAACTATTATCGGAAGTTCATAGTTGGTTATGCCAAGAGAATCGCCCCCCTAACCGACCTGCTCAAGAAAGAGCATGGGTGGGAATGGACGCAAGAATGCGAGGATGCCTTTAAGGATATTAAGATGGCCGTGGCTAGTGAGCCAGTGTTGAAGTTGCCTATCTTCGATAGACCCTTTGAAGTGCACACAGATGCGTCGGATAGGGCTATCGGTGGGGTTATGGTCCAAGATGGACACCCCATAGCCTTCGAGAGTCGAAAGCTAAAAGGGGCCGAGGAGAGGTACACAACCCATGAAAAAGAAATGCTAGCGGTTGTGCATTGTCTTACAATTTGGAGAGTGTACCTCCTTGGCACAAAGTTTGTGGTTAAGACCGATAAAGTCGCTAACACTTACTTTAAAACGCAACCTAAGCTCTCCCCAAAACAAGCCCGGTGGCAAGAGTTTTTGGGTGAGTACGACTTTGAGTGAGAGCATAAGCCCGGTTGGCATAATGCGGTCCCTGATGCTCTTAGTCGTAGGTGCCATGATTCGGTTGCTGCCTTGGTTGCGGTTGAGTCTGACTTCACGAAGAAGGTGAAGACTGCCGTGGTAGGCGATGTTTCTTATGAGAAACTAAAGGAACAAATCGAATCTAGAACTGCGCGGCGGTTCTGGATAGAGGATGGTTTGGTCTATGCTAAGGGAGCTAGGCTCTACATCCATGCTGGAATGCTTTGATTTGAACTCATGCACGAGGTGCATGATGCCCAGTGGGCAGGACGTCCTGGTCGGGAAAGGACGTTGGCGCTCCTATCCCGCGATTATTTTTGGCCAAAGATGAGTCAGGATGTTGAGGCATATGTTAAATCGTGCCTGGTTTGCCAACAAGATAAGTTGGAACGAAGGAGGGAAGCCGGTCTCCTTCAACCACTCCCTATCTCGGAAAGACCGTGGCAGTCGGTTTACATGGATTTTATATTAGGGATGCCCAAGGTGGAAGGGCTGAAATCGATTCTTGTAATAGTTGATCGATACACAAAATACGCGGTGTTTTATGCTGCTCCGGATGCATGCACGACTGAGAGAGCCGCGAAGCTGTTCTTTAGGAACGTTGTCAAGTACCTTGGCCTTCCCCAAGATATAATCAGTGATCGCGACACTCGATTTACGGGGAATTTCTGGTTACAGTTGTTTAACCAGTTGGGTTCACAATTGAAATTTTCAACTGCGAACCACCCTCAAACGGATGGGCAGACGGAGCGTATTAACGCACTGCTCGAGGAATACCTGAGGCACTATGTGAGTACCTCCCAACAAAATTGGACGGCGCTGTTGGAGACAGCCCAATTTTGTTATATTTTGCACCAGAGCAGTGCAACAGGGTATAGTCCGTTTGAGTTAGCCATGGGATGGCAACCACTGACTCCTGCTACGGTGGCTAGGACTAAGTCAGGTGGTAAATGTCCATCTGCATTTCACTTCGCCCGTGATTGGCAGGAAATGATTGACGAAGCAAGGGATAGCTTGGCCAAGGCTCAGCGTCGCATGAAAAAACAAGCGGATAAGAGTCGTAGGTCACTCGAGTTCCAAGTTGGGGACTTAGTGATGCTTAAGTTAACTCCACAATTGTGGAAGAAAATATGTGGAAAGCATCGTCATCGAGGTTTAATTCCTCCTTATGATGGTCCATTCAAGGTAATGACAAGGGTAGGAAATGTTGCTTATCGCTTGGAACCGCCTGAACGGATTAAGGTACATCCTACTTTCCACGTGAGTTTTCTTAAGCCCTACCATCTAGATTTGTTGAACGTGCACCCCTTGACAAAACAGGCGCCTCCTACTGTAAATAAGGAGATTGATCAAGGTATTGAAAGAATACTTGATCATAGAGCTATCGGGCAAGGAAAGAAGAACTTTCGGAGGGAGTACCTTGTCCTGTGGAAAGGTAAACCCGAGTCGGACGCTACTTGGGAGAGAGCTGAAACTCTTTGGCAACATGAGGGTGTTGTCAAGGCCTACCTAGAGAGCCACAGTCACAGTCAAATGCGGGGGCTAGTGCCCCAGCCACCGATGTAGCCACAACCTCGCATCAGCCACATGGAAAAGCTATGTCTCATCCCGAGTACGATCTTCCCCCCGTTGTATTAGGCTTGCCTAGCAATCCATCGGTCCAACCCCGCAAAGGCAGGGCACTCTAAGAAGGTCCTAGTAACCTCTCAACCACACCATCGATGGGACCATGGGCACGAGAGTGGCCCATGGGACCACTATTGTGTTTCTGTCATTTGGGTGTTCACTAGGATTCTAAGGCTAATACCATATAAAGCTCTTTAGGGGGTAGGTGCTCACTCATGAGTTGGTGGCCAACCTTGGGTGGCCTCATGGCCATGGGCCATGGGCGTAGTCTTGGACATAGGATTGCCTATGGGGGCTATAGCAAGATGGGACTTGGCTAAGGGGTTGGCTTGAGCTACGGCTCGGTTCGGAACGGTGCACCATGGCTGGAACACGATGGTTAGGAAGTGCGAAACTCCGGGAGTCTAAGCATAACCTAGTGTGTGTGGTTGACATTAAAAGTGAGCCCTATTTATAGGGATCACGAGTAAGGTAGTTACTCGACGGTTACTTGGATGGCTTAGTGGGGAACGTGGGTGACGGTTACCTCAGTTAGTGGGATCATGGGAAACGGTTACCATGAAGTGGTAACCGCTCGTCAGTTGAGATGCATGGCAATAACGTGGCATTCATCCCTTGAATTTCGGAGGGATAAGTAGTGGGGGAAGTGGGCGGTTATGGTAACCACCCACGAAGCCCACTACCCCTTTTTACGTGGCAAGAATGCATGCAGGACACCTGTACAAGCGACGGTTACTTAATAGGGGGTAGTTATCATATAGTGGGCAGTTAACAAGGTAGTGGGAAGTTATTCCTATTTGGCCGGGATGTGGCCAGTCCTTGAGTAGTATAAATAGAGGACTTGCCCATTCGTTGGGCACTCACTCATTCGGGCTCTTTGGCTTGCATTGTATTCTCGTTCTTAAAGTAAAAAAAAGTAAACTAGTGTTTGCCTTATTGCTTTGTTTATCGTAGTAGGCTGGTCTAGGCTTGATCTAGACGCCATCACGGGAACCTCCTCGGTCTCTAACTTAGAAAAAAAAAGTTAGTCCTTAATTTTGAATTTGTCGCCAAACGACGCTGTTGTTGCTATGCAGTGGATGTTGTCGTTGTTCGATAGGTTCTCTGTTCTTCGCTGAACTTGATTTCGCCGCGCCGATTTCTCTATGTTAACTAATTGATGTGGGGATGCTAGATTTGTAAAAAATTAAAGTGGCCGCACCCTGTAAAAGGTTGCCTATGTATCCTTTCCTAAAGAATCAGGCCAAACTTAGCTCTCTTGAGTGTTTTACTCAAGTTTTTTTTATGGGTAGTACTTCTTAAATTGGTCAAGATTTGTCATATTTGAGAATTCATTGCCATCCATGTCAGTTAGCTTTGCGGCGCAACCCGATAGGATAATTTGAAAATATAAGGTCCAGACCAATTAGCCCTAAGTTTGCCTCTTGGTTCTAGAACATTTTTCCTTAATACTTTTAACACCAAGTCTCTTACTTTGATGTTTCTTGTCTTAACCTTCTTGATAAAGTGTCTAGCCATGCGAGTTTGGTAGCATTGAGTATGATGTAGAGCTTCTAATCTTTATTCATCAAGTAGAATTAGCTCTTCATATCTTGCTCTAGTCCATTCGACTTCATCGAGTTTACTTTCCAACACAATCCATAGGGAAGGTATTTCTAACTCTACAGGTTGTACGACATCCATTCCATAGACTAAGGAGAATGTCGTATTTCCTGTTGATGAGCGAATTGTCGTGCAATAACCCCAAAGAGCAAAATGGAGTTTGTCAGGCCAATCCTCGTAATTTTTTGTCATTTTCTCGATGATAGTCTTTAGATTTTTATTTGCCGCCTCAACTGCACCATTTGATTTAGGTCTGTATAGGGAGGAATGATGATGTTCAATGCCATAATTTTGTAGCAATTCTTCACATTGTGCTTGAAAGTGAGTTCCATTGACACTTATCATTTCATGTGGGACTGGGGTTGGCAGTGGATTTGGACCCGGCCCAGATCCGTGGATCCAGATCCGTTTTTCACGGATCTGGGTCTTCAAATTTTGGACTCGACGAATCCGGGTCAGATCCGGGTCCTGCTGAAAAAAGGATCTGGATCCGGGTCTGGGGCCAGACCCGGATCCAGATCCGTTTACCCGTTTTTTTTTTAAAAAAAATAAAAAATAATAATTGTTTGTTTCATTATTAAATATGTTGACAATGTTAGTATTGATAAACCCCTTTCAAGATATGAATTTTGGATGCCTCATATCAAATTCACTAGCTATTACTAAAATCGTATTTTTATTGTTATTTATAATTTTTATTTCAAAATATAAATGTATAAGTTGGTACCTTTGTGTTTTTAGATTTGTTGTATAACTAAAATTTAGGTTGAACTTAATAACCCCCGACGGAAGTTTTAAATTCATATTTTTTACCCAAATATTAAATTTTTGCAAAAAATAAGGTAAAATATATTGGACCCGTTTTGGACCCAGATTCGGACTCGGATCCGTTGGACCCGTCGGATCTGGATCCGGGTCTTCATTTTCCAGACCCGACGGATCCGGGTCGGATCTGGATCTTAGATACAAAAACGGATCCGGATCCGGGTCCATCCAGACCCGGTCCAGATCCGACCCGTTGCCATCCCTATGTGGGACTCCATATCGACAAATAACGTTCCTTTCGATAAAGAGTGCTACATGTTTTGCGGTGAGTTTTGCATATAATGATGCTTTAACCCATTTAGTGAAGTAATCAACTGCTACTAAGATATATTCATGACTTCCTGTCCCTGGAGGAGTAATCTTTCCAATGATATCTATTCCTCAGGTTGAGAATGTCCATGGTGATGAGTAGGAGTAAAGGAGGGATGGAGGAACATGTTGTAATTTAGCGTACATTTGGCATTTAGGGCACCTTTTTCACATAATGATGAAAGTCCCTATTCATGGTAGTCCAATAATATCCTTTGCGCATTATTTTTTAGACTAGCATCTTGCCATTCACTTGTGTTCTCCTTCATGGACTATTCTCATTTCCCTTTGGGCTTTCTTTTTGCCTACAGATAGAAGAGCTCGACCCTTAGATACCATTTTGTTTAACTCGTTGTCTATGAGCACATATTGGGAAGCCAAAAGTCTTAAAGCTTGTTTTGCTCTTTTGTCATTGTGAGTGGATATTCTCCTTTGGTGACGTAGTTAAGGATGTCTGTATACCAAGGTTTTTCTTCTTCTTGGACCACTTCATCATCCTCTATAGCTTGAATGTAAGCCGGTTTATGCCTCTTTTCTATTGTTAAAGGCATTTGTTCGATTAGTCTTGCCAAAGCATTATCATATTGATTTTCCTCTCTAAGTAGATATGTGTATTCTATCTTTTCTAGTTGGTTTGTGAGAGTTTCCAAATATGTTTGGTAAGGGGCCAAGCTTTCACTCCTTACTTTCCATCTTTTGGAAATTTGATTGATGATCAAGGAGGAATCTCCGAAAGTTCGAAGTTTCTTTACTTCCAATGCTAAGGCTATTTCGAGACAAACTACGCATGTTTCATATTCCGCAGTGTTGTTCGTAACGTCAAAATCTAAATTTATGGAGATTGGAACATGTTCTTCCTTAGGTGATACTAATAATACTCATACGCCACATCCCATTTGGTTTGAGGCTCTGTCATAGTATAGAGTCCAAGTATCATCTTCCATTACGATCAAGTCTTCGTCCGAAAAATCTTTTTGTGTATTTGTGTCGAATCTTCTATTGGGAAATCCGCTAATAAGTTCGAGACTACTGATCCTTTGATAGCCTTTTGAGGCATGAACCTTACATCGAATTTGGCTAAATTGACTATCCATCTTGATATTCGCCTGTTGAGGGTAGATTTCTGAATGGAATGGTGTCCTTCGAACAAGTGTATTATTCTGATAGCGGGTTCAGAATTATTAGAAAGCTAATATATTTAGTAAGGTCAAGTGATCGGTATGCCTGGGTGGAGGCCGCTTCCGATCAGTAATATTAATATACTATCTCCGTTAACGGTTATTTGCAACATATACTATAAATTAATGCTAACTATTATGTACAACAAATGTTTTTTTTCCTTTTTAGGTAATCATTTCTCTCTATCCCTCTCCTCATCACATGCACCCAACTTTTCTCTCTCCATTTTACTCTCACAAACAAATTTTACCTAGGAGTCCGCAAACACCCCCTTTGTTGCAAATAATAGTTAACGGAGGAAGTAACTAATATTACAGCTTAATCATGACAGAACCCTTCGGTTCACACCCAAGCAAATATACGAACCGACTCGACAAATTAATTCGGAAGAAATTAATTCGTCGCCCCAGTGTTAAATATTTAGACGTCAGAAATTCGAGCTTAGAGCGTCGAAACCGAGCATCGAAAGTCGAGTAAAAAATAGTAAACGACGAGAAGACAAATTAGTAATAAATCAACAATGACTAAAATACCCCTAGCATCGGAATCCCGAGTGCTAGGGGATTAGCCGAGCTTGCAGCCCGCACCATGTGCGAGGCGTGCTAGCAAGGCACGGCCAGCAGCCCGCAAGCAAAGCGAGGCATGCTGGCGCGGGCGCTGCTGCTAGCAGCGCCACTCGGCAGCAGCAGCCTGCACTCTTGTGCGTGGGCGTGCTAGGCCGAGTTTGCAGCAGCTAGCAGCTAGCAGCTAGCAACCCGCACTCTTGTGTGTGGGCGTGCTGGGCCGTGGTATAGGGTCGGGTAAAGGGGAGAGCTAGTAAGTGAAGCTTGCTTTTGTGAGCACAAGTTTCACAAGGAGAGGAAGGAGTGGGGAGCAAGTATGGTCCCCTCCTCTCCAAGTGGTCCATACTCCTCTTTACATATAACTAGGACACTTGTTGATTTATTACTTGCTTGCATATTTAATTTCTTTTAGCTTTAAATTAAATTGAGGAATTTCATTATCCCACATTGACGGGATTGGAATTCTCACTCCCACATTTTTCTCTATAAATACCAATCATGGGATTTGGAAAAAAGTGCTTGAGTGGGAGTTAGAAAGAGCATTGTATTTTGGGAAAAACTCTTAAACTCCATTAACACTTGGGTTTTGGTCGAACCTTGCTAAATCAAAGGTAGCGGACCTAAAAAGTTGGTGTTCGTCCTCTGTGAGTGGATACCGTTGGAGGCTCAGCATTTGCGGAGCTAAGAGCTTTCAAGTAAGAGCCCGTGTGTGAGGGCGAAGCACACGTCAAAGGTAATTTCCGGTTTTACCCTTGTTTATGTTTTGTTATGCTTTATGGTTTTATTAATTGCGAGTGGTTCTTGGGTCGGGGTTGTTTTCCGCGGTGAGTCGGACTCACCAAACCGCGACAGTGGTATCGGAGCCCCGCTCATTTATTTTTATAATCATGTATTTCAAAGTTAATTTTGGCTTATTTTTGTGGTTTAAGTTGCTAATTAGATTAGTAGCTCAGTTTTATTAATTTTAATCCCGTTTTTAATGTCGAATTTGGCCCAAACCCAGATTTTCGCCCAAAAATAGTGAATTTTTGGTAGAAAAGACGTTTTGGAAATGGTTTTACCCCTTGAGAACCGTGATTCTAGCCAAATTCTGACCAGAAGTGCCTTTTTCGAGGGATTTTTCGTTTTTGACGAAATTTTTTTAAGTCTTTTCTAACCTTGAAATTATTGGCATAACTTGGTGATTATGTGGTTGATTATTTGCATTATTTTTCTACATTTTTTTAATCTCCTTAAAGCATACTTACTTGGTAGTATTTGATGCTTAAAGGTTGATTTATTTTCACATAATTGCAAACTAATTGCTTTTTATTGTGAAATTTTTTGTTTTGAGGCTTCCTAAGTGTTAAAGATTCAATCTTTATTTATGGTAAGTGATTAAAACTTTAAAAATCACTAAATTCCATGATATTTGTATTGAACTTTGTTGTTTTAAATCATTATGGTTGATTGGAAACATAAAGTTTCAAACTTTGTGATAGAAATTTGGTTATCTTCATATTGGAAGATATAATTTTCAAGGATTTACAAAATTTAGATGTTGGTTTTTTCATTTGAACATTAAAGTTCATATTTTTCCAACTTTCCCTTACTTTGTAAAATTCTCAAGTTTAATTTAAATTGATTAAATTAAAAGTGAGAAATTGTCTCAATATTGTTGTTGCACCAAGCTAAACCAATTTAATTAAGAATGGTTCTTGGAATTATTTTGGTTAGTTACACTTTGAAATTTTTATTTTAAGTTAGACTTGTTTAAATTTTTCATTTTGCTCATTAAATTAGTTCTAAAATTAATTTAGAATTAATTGTAATAGTCATGCAAAAAGGGATCGAAATCCCGAGGTCATGGCACGCAAAACGAGGCAAAAACCTCACTTGGCTAGCCGGGCTGCATAGCAGCCCGCATGTGGCTGCCAAGGAGGGTGCCTCGCCTTGCATGCAGCCACGTGCGCAGCAGCAGCACACGGCCACAGCAGCCACGCAGGAGCAGCACTCGACTGTGCGTGCGTGCGTGCGGCAGTGGCAGCAGCTCAAGGCTGCTTGCTGCGGCCGTGTGTGCGGGGCATTTTGTGTATGTGTGCTTGGTGCGGTGAGGAAAATAGCCGTAGTGTGTGTGCCTTGCACTAGGCAATGCGTAGCAAACGCTACTAGGTGTATGCCTAGCTAGTGCTACGGAGGGTGGCGGAGGCACATGCAACAAGCCGCACTACTCGAGTTTCTTTGGCAAGCGCTTAATGCGTAAGCCACTTGAAGTGCGGTTGGCTTAGTATTTGCTTATTTGCCATTTTATTTATTTTAATTAATTTTGTTTATTTTAATTAAAATTTTTGGGAGGCTAGGCCTGGGTTTTGAGCGGCATTGACAAAATTTCTTTTTGACAAGTTTGGGGTCTACCGGCTTAATTAATTGGATTAATTAAGTTGGATGCGGAATTAAGTGGAAGCTTCATTTATTAACGACGTCAAATACATAATCAGTTAAAAAACTTTGACTAGTTTTAATTAGGCGAATTAATCGGATTAACCACCTAAATTAGTAACTAGTGCACACGTTTGTTTAATGCAATTTACTTGCTTGATGTTGTAAAATGCATGGGCCATTCACAAATAGTGAATGGATGAATGGAATGTATATTCTCTCACAAGTTTTTTAAATGGCAACTAGTGGGACCCGATTAGGATAGAAAATACGAACTACATGCCGTTATATATTTTTGTAAATCTAAATACGGTCTATGCACCGTTGAGTATTTTTGTACTTTAATATTTAGATTAATCCTAGTCGTAGACACTAGTATTTGCATAATTTGGTTAAGACTTGAAGACGGAGTTTCTTGGAAGATGAAGTCTTGAATTGCAAGTGAAGACCTTTTGAAGACTTGAAGAATTCAAGGGGTCATGCTAGTTGCCAATATGCATCTATTATTTCGCTTTTTATTTTATGCTTATATTGTAACACCCCGACCCCAAACAAATTAGGGAGGGGCCTATTGTCACGAAATGCGCATCGAGGGCCAACAACTGTCCCCACAAACCAACACGAGTCCTTCCGGCGCATTTTGTCCTCACTCATGCGCACCTCGGGAAAACTTCCCAGGAGGTCACCCATCCCAAGACTACTTCCAGCCAAGCACGCTTAACTATGGGGTATTCTTAGCATATGAGCTCCCTAAAAAGAAGATGCATCTTGTTGTTATGAATAGTATATCTAACTCCTGTAAAGCAATCATGAGGGGTATTACATACACCCCTACTTGAGAACGACAATGCCCTCATTGCACCTGGAAGTATGAGGACTCCAGTATTACGCCTAACGGCAACTGGGTAGCCAAAGTGTTACATCAAGTCTGGCTATGGCCATATGGCCCTAGAATTCTCCCCCGCTAGGCGACTGACATAAGATTTATTATCCACGGTCAGCACGTGGTCGTAAGGTTGCTGTGATACCATTTGTAACACCCCGACCCCAAACAAATTAGGGAGGGGCCTATTGTCACGAAATGCGCATCGAGGGCCAACAACTGTCCCCACAAACCAACACGAGTCCTTCCGGCGCATTTTGTCCTCACTCATGTGCACCCCGGGAAAACTTCCCAGGAGGTCACCCATCCCAAGACTACTCCCAGCCAAGCACGCTTAACTGTGGAGTATTCTTAGCATATGAGCTCCCTAAAAGGAAGATGCATCTTGTTGTTATGAGTAGTATATCTAACTCCTTTAAAGCAATCATGAGGGGTATTACATATATACATGTGAATGATACTTTAGATGCATGTTTAGGTTTTCTTTATGTTGTGATGATTAGTTAAGTTCACTTAAATCAACCAACATAGAAATCCTAGGTCCCTAATAATATTGAGCCAAATTTGCCTTGCAAAACAACACTTACTAACTGGAAGAGGGTGATGGTAGGCTACGCCAAAGCGAGGTACCATCTCTACTCCAAGGGGCATAAGGCACACCGGGTGTGCATGTTGGTTTTGGTTGAACTCATCGGTATGAGTGAGGGGTCCTCACATACCGTGGCAAAAGAGAGCATCGTCAAGATGCATTAGATGCGACGATTATTATCTAACCAAGAGTGGCTTGGAGCCATTAGCAAGGCAATGCTTACCTTGGGGTAACAAGTGTAAGGACAAGCCAAAGCATACCATGACCACTTGTTGATCTCTTGGATCTTGGAATCGCCTTATTTTGCTAAATAGGGACAATTTTTACGTGTAAATAAGACGTTAAATGAGTATTGAAAATTTGCGTGAATAAAATTCAATCAAGAAATATTGAATGGTTTTTCATTAAAATTCTTTCAATTGTAGTATCATGTCTTCGAACAACTCAAACAAACAGTTTTCATTACGCTCAATTCTCGACAAGGAGAAGTTAAGTGGTACCAATTTCCTTGATTGGAAAAGGAATTTGCGCATCGTTCTTATGCAAGAACAGAAAGAGTATGTCCTTGATGAGGAAATGCCCGAGGCTCCCAATGAGGAAGTGAATCAGGCTGCCCTTAACCGATGGCAGGTAGCCAATCGGGATGTCAAATGCGTAATGCTAGCCACTATGTCTCATGAACTTCAGAAAACCTTCTTTGAGAAGGAATCGGCCTATGAGATCATTTTTGAGTTACAGAATATGTTTCAAGAACAGGCTCGAACTGAAAGGTTTGAAACCCACAAGCAGATCCTTGAGACTAAGCTCAAGAAAAGAGAGCAAGTCAGCCCGCATGTGCTCAAAATGATCGGATTATTTGAGAACATGCAAAGGCTTGATGCGGGGTACACAACTGAAATGGCTATTGACATCATTCTCCATTCCCTTCACAAAGTCTATGACCAGTTCAAGATGAACTACAATATGCATAGCATGGAGAAAACCCTCACCGAGCTTCACGGAATGTTGAAGCAAGCTGAGCAGACGCTCAAAGATGAGGGGAAGCATGATATGCTTATGGTGAAGAAGGGCAAGCCGTTCAAGATGGCGGGAAAGAAGAAGAAAGGCTTTAAGGGGAAAGGCAAGAAGAACTTTCCGCCTAAGTCAAAGGCTACCTAAGGTAACACCGATAAGAAGGTAGCATCTTCTAGGTCTGATTCCAAATGCTTCTATTGTAAGAAGAAGGGACATTAGAAGAGAGACTGCCTCAAGTTCAAGGAAGATAAGAAGAACGGAACCGTTGCTTCTACATCAAGTATTTACGTTATAGACTTTAACTTCACTAGCTCGGCTTCATGGGTATTAGATATCGGATGTGGCTCACACCTTTGTTCCAATTCTTAGGCACTAAGGAACACTAGGAGGCTAGCGAAGGGAGAGATTGAGGTCCAGGTTGGAAATGGAGCGAGGATTGGTGCTATATCCGTAGGATCTCTTAGTTTGTCTTTGCCCACGGGGCTAGTTTTGGAACTTGACAATGTTTATTGTGTTCCCAACATTACCAAAAACATTATTTCAATTTCAGCGTTGGACACTAGAGGTTTTGAATTTTGAGTTAAAGACCAATCATGTTCATTTTATCTCGATGATGTTTTATATGGTACGACACATTCAGAATATGGTTTTTATGTGTTAACTCAAGACAAAGAAATTTGTAACGTTAATAATCCCACTAAGAAAGCTAAGACTACACAGTCTAGTCAAACTTACTTGTGGCATTGTCGTCTTGGCCACATTAACATCAAATGCATCAAGAAGCTTCTACAAAAAGGTATTCTTGACTCATTTGATTTAGAATCATTTGAGAATTCCGAAGGATGTTTATTAGGCAAGATGATAAAGCAACCATTCTCTAAGTTGAGAGAAAGGGCCAGTGACTTATTGGGCGTAATACACACCAATGTATGTGGGCCAATGAGTACATCACAAGGAATGGTTATCGATATTTCATAACCTTCATGGACAACTATAGTAGATATGGTTATGTCTATCTAATGTCGCACAAATCTGAATCATTTGATAAATTCAAGGAATTTCAGAGTGAAGTTGAAAATCAACTTGGCAAGAAAATCAAAGCGCTTCGATCAGACCGAGGTGGCGAATATTTGAGCCAAGAATTCGATGACCATCTAAAAGAACATGAGATACTTTCAGAATTGACACCTCCGGTAACTCCTCAATGGAACGGAGTATCCGAAAGGAGAAATCGAACCTTGTTAGACATGGTAAGATCGACTATGGGTCTTAGTGAACTTCCAATCTCTTTCTAGGGACATGCACTTTTAACTGCGGCACTTACACTAAATCGTGCTCCATCAAAACCAGTGGAAATGACTCCATATGAATTATGGACAAATAGACCTCCAAGGTTGTCTTTTCTCAAGATTTGGAGATGCGAAGCATATGTCAAGAAACTCATTTCTGACAAACTTCATCCAAAATCTAACAAGGTTTACTTTGTGGGTTATCCAAAGGAAACCAAAGGGTATTACTTCTACAACAAATCCAAGAACAAAGTGTTTGTTGCTCGTGATGGTGTCTTTTTGGAGAAGGACCATCTTTCCAAAATGACAAGTGGGAGGAAAATCGAACTCGACGAAGTTCGAGAGGACGAGCAACAAGGACAAGTTGACAATCAAAGTGCTCACAAAGCATCTGTTGATATAGGTCAAAGTCAAAGTCAAACCGACAATGCAAATGCTCAGTCCATTACCCTACGTAGGTCAACTCGACCAAGATCTCAACCTGACAGATATCTCGATGTTGTATTAACCAAAGATCAGGACATCCTAGTAGTGGATGGAGATTAGCCGGCAACCTACAAGCAAGCTATGACGATCCCCGACTCTGCAAAATAGCAAGAGGCCATGAAATCCGAAATGGACTCCATGTTTGAAAATCAAGTATGGGACTTGGTTGATTTACCCGAAGGTTACACACCTATCGGATGTAAATGGATTTTCAAGTTGAAAACCGACAAAGATGGAAATGTATTCATTTACAAAGCTAGAGTGGTAGCAAAAGTTTACAGGCAAATTCACGGATTTGATTATGATGAAACCTTTTCTCCAGTTGCAATGCTTAAGTCCGTTCGGATTCTTCTAGCGATTGCTGCATATTACAATTATGAAATATGGCAGATGGACGTCAAAACCGCCTTCCTCAATGGAATTTTGGAAGAAACTGTGTACATGACACAGCCTGAAGGTTTTGTCGACCAAAACAATGCTAAGAAGGTATGCAAGCTTAAGAAGTGCATTTATGGGTTTAAGCAAGCAAGCAGAAGTTGGAATCTGCGATTCGATGAAGCCATTAGTAAGTTTGGTTTTATCAAGAATCCAGATGAGTCTTGTGTTTACAAGAAGGTCAGTGGGAATGACATCGCCTTCCTAGTCTTATATGTCGATGACATTTTGCTCATCGGAAATAGCATTCCGTTGTTAGAGTCTGTAAAGACTTGGCTAGGGAAGTGCTTTTCAATGAAAGACTTGGAAGAGGCTGAGTACATACTAGGCATCAAGATCTATAGGGATAGATCGAAGAGGATGATAGGATTGAGCCAAAGTACTTACATTGATAAAGTACTAGCTCGATTCCAAATGGAAGGAGCCAAGAGAGGGCACCTACCCATGTCACATGGCATAACCCTAAGCAAGAAGCAGTGTCCAAAGACACCTGATGAGCGAGAAAGGATGAGTCGTATTCCATATGCTTCTCTTATTGGATTGATCATGTGTGCTATGATATGTACTAGGCCGGATGTATCGTATGCCTTGAGTGTTACGAGCCGATACCAATCAGACCCAGGAGAGGCGCATTGGACTGCGGCCAAGAATATTCTGAAGTACCTGAAAAGGAACAAGGATAAATTCCTGGTCTATGGTGGTAAAAATGAATTGGTTGTTGAGGGATATACCGACGCAAGCTTCCAAACAGACAGAGACAACTTCAAGTCACAATCCGAATACATATTCTGTCTCAATGGAGGAGCGTTTAGTTGGAATAGTGCAAAGCAAAGCACAACTGCTGATTCTACAACTGAAACCGAGTACTTGGCAGCATCTGAGGCAGCCAAGGAGGCAGTTTGGATTCGCAAGTTCATTGGGGAACTTGGTGTTGTACCCTCCATCAAGGGTCCAATAGACCTCTATTGTGACAACAATGGAGCTATTGCTCAGGCTAGAGATCCACGAGAACATCAGAAGGTCAAACATGTTAGAGGCGATTTCACATGATTCGAGAATGGAAGTCAGAGGGTGAAATCAGAATTTGCAAAGTGGGAACGGATGATAATGTAGCCGATCCTCTCACTAAACCTTTATCTCAAGTGAAGCACAACAAACACATTGAGGCAATTGGAATCAAGCATGTCATGAACTGGCTTTGATTTCCATATTATAGTGTTTTAATTAAAATTTGAACAACGTTGATGTAAAGCACTATGATGAACCATTCGGTTTTTGGAGTAATTAAATTTTTCATGCAATTTAAATCACTCCGTCTCTATTTAATTGTGGTTTAGAATTAAATAACGAGTCCATTCGATTTTAATAAATATTCAAAATAGGGTATCAGGACAATGTCTTGGATAAAGAAACACCTATAAGTGAACATTGAATATTTTAATCGAATATTATCCCTAATCAAGGTCATTTATTTGTGGACGATTAATGACCATTAGAGATTAGTGTGTAATATGATTTATAGCACCATTTCTGGTGCTATGAGAATATAAATCATTTGCACAGGTATTGGTTTAGAACCATACTAGATCGACATATGAGAATACTTTTAGAGATTTAAAAATCGTCATAAGTATTTTTCTCATTATTACTATCGGAATTCTTTTCCCCGACCATGAGTGATGGGAGATCTCTTGTTTGAGTACTAGTCCGTTTTTGGTATCCGTCGAACGTCTGCCGTAACTGGAAATTATAACGACAGATATCAGGTGGCTAGGTCCTCTTAGTAAGAGAAGCTACATTGCAAGAACGGGAATTTCCCCCTAATAATAATAGGGAACATGTCTTGTTGTTTACAAGGCCTCTCGAAGAGCGAGACTGTGAAAATGCATGGCCGTGCTCAGATGGATTTTATAAATCATCTGCTTATAGACAGTCGAACTTGGATTTCGAGAAATACTTCTGACGTTACAGGGATGACGAGTAATCTTACTTTGTAGTTCATGAAGAGACATAGGAAAGAGGCTATACACTAAATGCTCACTTGTCCGGAAGGACAAGTGGGAGATTGAAAGGAATATTGTCCTTCGAACAAGTGTATTATTTTGATAGCGGGTTCAGAATTATTAGAAAGCTAATATATTCAGTAAGGTCAAGTGATTGGAATCCTGGGTGGAGGCCGCTTCCGATTAGTAATATTAATATGATTAATTTTACAGCTTAATCTTGACTGAACCCTTCGGGTCACACCCAAGCAAATATACGAACCGACTCTACAAATTAATTCGGAAGAAATTAATTCGTCACCCGAGTGTTAAATATTTAGACGTCGGAAATTCGAGCTTAGAGCGTCGAAACCGAGCGTCGGAAGTCGTGTCAAAAATAGTAAACGACGAGATGGAAAATTAGTAATAAATCGACAATGACTAAAATACCCATAGCATCGGAATCCCGAGTGCTAGGGGATTAGCCGAGCTAGCAGCCCGCACCATGTGCGAGGCGTGCTAGCAAGGCACGACTAGTAGCCTGCAAGCAAAGCGAGGCATACTGGCGCGTGCGCTGCTAGGTGGCTAGCTAGCAGCGGCACTCGGCAGCAGCAGCCTGCACTCTTGTGCGTGGGCGTGCTAGGCCGAGTTTGCAGCAGCTAGCAACCTGCACGGGCGGGGCTAGCTGGGCCATGGCATAGGGTCGGGTAAAGGGGAGAGCAAGTAAGTGAAGCTTGCTTTTGTGTGGACAAGTGTCACAATGGTCCTCTCCTCTCCAAGTGGTCCATACTCCTCTTTACACATGACTAGGACACTTGTTGATTTATTACTTGCTTGCATATTTAATTTATTTTAGCTTTAAATTAAATTGAGGAATTTCATGATCCCACATTAATGGGATTGAAATTCTGACTCCTACATTTTTCTCTATAAATACCAATCTTGGGATTTGGAGAAAAGTGCTTGAGTGGGAGTTAGAAAGAGCATTGCATTTTGGCAAACACTCTTAAACTCCATTAACACTTGGGTTTTGGTCGAACCTTGCTAACTCCAAGGTAGCGGGACCTAAAAAGTCGGTGTTTGTCCTTTGTGGGTGGATACCGTTGGAGGCTCGGCATTTGCGGAGCTAAGAGCTTTCAAGTAAGAGCCCGTGTATGAGGGCAAAGCACGCATCAAAGGTAATTCCGGTTTTACCCTTGTTTATGTTTTGTTATGCTTTATGGCTTTATTAGTTGCGAGTGGTTCTTGGGTTGGGGTTGTTTTCCGCGGTGAGTCGGACTCACCAAACCCCAACAATTTCTCGAAAAGGTACTTAAGTGGATCCATTCGAGATACTACGAATACTGTATGAACAAGCATGTAGTGTCTTAACTTGGTCGTGGCCCACACTAATGCGAGGCACAGTTTCTCAAGTGGTGTGTAGCGTACTTCATACTCGAGTATCTTTTTACTCAAGTAGTAGATGGCGTTTTCTTTTCCTTCTACTGGTGCGAGCATACCCCCCCATTGTCTCTTTTTTGACTATTAGGTACAATCAAGGAGGAATTCTTGGTAGCGTTGGTGCTAATATTGGAGGATTAGTAAGGTAGGCTTCAATCTTTTCAAAAGCTTTTTGGCACTCATCGTCCCATATTACTAGCATGTTCTTTTTAAGCTTCTTGAATATTGGGATTCACATATTGTGGTTAGCTTGGATATGAACCTATTTATGTATTGCAACCGGCAAATGAATCCTCGAATTTGTTTTTCGGTCTTGGGCGGCGGCATTGACATAATTGCTAATTTGACTTCGGTTGGGTCTATCTCTATTCTTCTAGAGCTAATGACATATCTCAAAAGCTTTCCTGAGGTGACTCCAAAAGCACACTAAGATGGATATAACCTCATGTTGTATTTCCTTAGCCTTTCGAAAAATTTCCTTAAGGCTACTTGATGTCCTGGACAATCTTTTGATTTTACAATCATATCGTCCATATAAAATTCAACTTCTTTATGCATCATGTCATGGAGTAAGGCAATCGCTGCTCTTTGGTAAGTGGCACTCGCATTTTTCAACCCGAATGGCATTACCGTGTAACAGTAAGTACCCCAAGGTGTTATGAATGTAATCTTTTCCATGTCATCTTCAACCATGAGAATCTGGTTGTACCCTACGTATCCATCCATAGATGAGAGAAGCGCGTGATTCGCAGTATTATCTACTCGAATGTCGATGTGTGGTGAAGGGAAGTCGTCCTTTGGACTTCCTTTATTTAGATCTCGATTATCGACACACATTCTTACCCTTCCATCTTTGTTTGGAACTAGGACCACATTTGCCTAGGTGAAAGAGTTGAATTCAAGACTCATATTATGCCTAAGAAAAATACTACTAAGGATAAAGACAAAAGAAAAGCTGACTCTACAGAAAAAGAAAGTGTGGGCCGGGTAGAAAAGAAAATTGGAGTGATGATTAAAGGGGAAACTATCAACACCAAAATTGAGTGTAGATCCTCTAAAGGATGTCTATTAGAAAAAGTGATGGATGATGAAGAAGATGCTGACAAGAACTGAAAAAGGGCTAGGAAAGAGGAGACATATTAGAGCATTGCTTTACTTTCAATTTATTAGACAATTTTAATTTTTACAAAAATTTAATTTTTAAGCTTTATTTAAATTCCATCAATGATGTAATTTTTATTTTATTTTACTAATGTAATTTTCAAATTTTTAAATTTAAATTAAATTTTACATTTAAACTTTTATTAAAGCAATGGAAACCTCTTGAATTATTTTCGGAAAATATTCGAGTACGGAAGTCAAAAATTCCAGAAATTCACCCAGATTATCGCAGAACACTGGCACTGAAATTTTGAATTTGTCACCAAACGACGCTATTGTCGATGTGCATTGGATGCTGTCGTTGTGCGACAGGTTCTCTGTTCTTCGCTGAACTTGATTTTGGCGCGCTGATTTCTCTATGACAAGTTGATGCGGGGATGCGAGATTTGGAAAAATTAAAGTGGCCACACCCTGTAAAAGGTTGCCTACGTATCCTTTCCTAAAGAATCAGGCCAAACATAGCTCTCTTGAGTGTTTTAGTCAAGTTTTTTATGGGTAGTACTTCTTAAATTGGTCAAGATTTGTCATATTTGAGAATTCATTGCCATCCATGTCAGTTAGCTTTGCGGCACAACCCGATATGTTGATTTTGACAATATATGGTCCAGACCAATTAGCCCTAAATTTGCCTCTTGGTTCTAGAACATTTTTCCTTAATACTTTTAACACCAAGTCTCCTACTTTGATGTTTCTTGTCTTGACATTCTTGTTAAAGTGTCTAGCCATATGAGTTTGGTAGCATTGAGTATGATGTAGAGCTTCTAATCATTATTCATCAAGTAGAATTAGCTCGTCATATCTTGCTCTAGTCCATTCGACTTCATCGAGTTTACTTTCCAACGTAATGCATAGGGTAGGTATTTCTAACTCGACAGGTTGTACGACATCCATTCCATAGACTAAGGAGAACGGCGTTTTTCCCGTTGATGAGGGAATTGACGTGCGATAACCCCAAAGAGCATAATCAGTTTGTCAGGCCTAGGGCTGAGAAAAACTATCTGAATATCCGAAAATCCGATGATCTGATCCACATCCTATCCGGAAGTTATGGTATCCGATCCGAAAACATTTTCGGATCGGATATCCAATCCGAAAACTTTGGATATCGGATCGGATATACAAATTTCGGATATCCGATATCTGAAAAAATATCCGAAGAAATTATTGTGGGAGTATTATACTGTATCTTTTATTACATGTTTGAGACCCTAATATAAAATCCATCAACCCCCCAACCGCCTCACTTTCTCCTCTCTCTCTTCTTTTCCTCTTTCTCTCTCCTTCACCTCGGCACCTCCGCCTTTTTAATCCCTCATTCTTAAACCTCTTTCTTTACTACATTCTTTCTCCTGTTTTCAAAGAAGCCTCTTCATAAGTTCATATCAAATCAAAAGAGATTAATGTGCAGATTTTCAGTAGTTCCACAACCTCTGCGGCTTCATCTTACAACCAACACCTCACCGTTTGTTCTCAACCATAAGGCGCGGCTATTCTCACTCAAAAGTCTCAAGCTTTCACATCATTGGACAGTGGACACATCTAAAATATTTGCTGATTTTTTGTAATTGAAAATGGTTTTAAATGATTTTTTGTTCTACACATAAGTCTTACATTATTTTGGGTTCTTTATGCCAAAATAATACTTTGTATTTGGTTTGTCATTTGGGTTTTTTATGCGATATTCTTTGATTTTTTATTCTAATATTTTAGGATTATCACATTTTCTAATTTGTGGAGTTAATAGATTCAAAAATATGTATAATTGTAGTTGGTAATTACGAATTTGATTTTGCTTTCTCTTTATAAAGAATTTAGAATAAGCTAAATGACCGAATTTTAGTTATATTATAAAGAGTCGGATATTGGATATCCGGGCTATCCGATCCGAATTTTTCGGATATCTAAAAATCGGATATCCGAAATTTTCGGATCGGATATCGGATATCAAATATTTGGATTTTCAGATACGGATAACCGATCCGAAATCAGATTTCGGATCGGATATCCGATCCATGCTCACCCCTAGTCAGGCAAATCCTTGTAATTTTCTGCCATTTTCTTGATGATAGTATTTTGATTTTTATTTGCCACCTCAACTGCATCATTAGCTTTAGGTCTGTATGGGAAGGAATGATGATGTTGAATGCCATACTTTTGTAGCAATTCTTCACATTGTGCTTGAAAGTGAGTTCCATTGTCACTTATCATTTCATATGGGACTCCATATCGACAAATAATGTTCCTTTCGATAAAGAGTGTTATATGTTTTGCGGTGAGTTTTGGATATGATGATGCTTCAACCCATTTAGTGAAGTAATCAATTGCTACTATGATATATTCATGACCTCCAGTCCAGGAGGAGT
Source organism: Chenopodium album (assembly GCF_948465745.1). Taxonomy (NCBI): domain Eukaryota; kingdom Viridiplantae; phylum Streptophyta; class Magnoliopsida; order Caryophyllales; family Amaranthaceae; genus Chenopodium; species Chenopodium album. The sequence continues at coordinate 20,704,915 of NC_137858.1, read as the reverse complement.
AATCTTTCCAATGAAATCTATTCCCCAAATTGAGAATGGTCATGGTGACGTGTAGGTGTAAAGGAGGGAAGGAGGAACATGTTGTAAGTTAGCGTATATTTGGCATTTAGGGCACCTTTTCACATAATGATGACAGTCCCTATTCATGGTAGTCCAATAATATCCTTCGCACATTATTTTTTAGACTAGCATCTTGCCAATCACATGTGTTCCACATACTCTTTCGTGGACTATTCTCATTTCCTTTTGGACTTCCTTTTTGCCTACACATAGAATAGCTCGACCCTTAGGTACCCATTTGTGTAACTCGTCGTCTATGAGCACTTATTGGGAAGCCAAAAGTCTTAAAGCTCGTTTTGCTCTTTTATCACCGTGGAGTGGATATTCTCCTTTGGTGACATAGTTAAGGATGTCTGTATACCATGGTTCTTTTTCTTCTTGGACCAGTTCATCATCCTCTATAGCTTTAATGTAAGCCGGTTTATGCCTCTTTTCTATTATTAAAGGCATTTGTTCAATTAGTCTTTCCAAGGCATCAACATATTGATTTTCCTCTCTAGGTAGATATGTGTATTCTACCTTTTCTAGTTGGCTTGTCAGAGTTTCCAAATATGTTTGGTAAGGGGCCAAGCTTTCACTCCTTACTTTCCATCTTTTTGAAATTCGATAGATGATCAAGGAGGAATAATCTCTGAAAATTCGAAGTTTCTTTACTCGCAATGCTAAGGCTATTTCGAGGCCTACCACGCATGTTTCATATTCCGCAATGTTGTTGGTAACGTCGAAATCTAAATTTATGGAGATTGGAACATGTTCTTCCTTAGGTGATACTAATAATACTCCTAGGCCACATCCCTTTTGGTTTGAGGCTCCGTCAAAGTATAGACTCCAAGTATCATCTTCCATTAACATCAAGTCTTCGTCCGGAAAATCTTTTCGTGTATTGGTGTCGAATCTTCTATTGGCAAATCAGTTAAGAATTCCGAGACTATTGATCCTTTGATATCCTTTTGAGGCATAAACCTTACATCTAATTGGGCTAAATTGACAATCCATATTGATATTCGCCCGTTGACGGTAGATTTCTCGAAAAGGTACTTATGTAACACCCCCAAATCTCCCTCTACGGAAATACTAGTATAATACGTATAATTATACCGTAGAGATAGACTTAGGCGTATTACCACCGCGTGATTACGCAAGGCTACTCAACTTACTAAAAATAACAATACTTTGCTGCGGAAACTTCAATACTCTTCTTTATTAATAATAACCATAAATAGTAACCAAAGTTATGAGTACTTAAAATAGATACAAGACCAAATTCCTAATTTAGTGAAAACCAATCCCGGGACTCCAATGCATCTTTTATTGACTCCAACCTGAAAATAAGCAACACTGCTTACCATTACGGTAAACAGGACGAACCAAAACAAATAAGAAGTACGAGTTAGCAAAATATGCTAAGTACGATAAGTGCAAGATAATTAAACTCAATTTATTCGCAAACATGCTTTAAAAACCAATTTCCAATAAATAATCCAATAATTCCAAACTCATGGTTTAAAACCAATTCTCAATAATTCCAATATCAATAATCAATAAAACCAATTCCAATTATTTAAAACCAGTTCCTTATATTAAAACCAATTCCTCTCCCAAGTGTGCACACCCCCCAAGCTAGTCTCCTTATATTACAAGGCTATTCTTGAGGAAAGACTAGGTCATACAAAGTCCATAGTCTTATCAATAAACCAAATCCGCATAGTGGGATTACTAACATGCTTATAAAGTATAAATAATAATAAATCCACGATTCAATAAATCCTCTTTTAAATCCAATAATTCAACCTTTAATAATAATCCAAACTTCTTTTTAATAAATTCAACATGCTTTTAAAATCAATCCTTTTTAAACATGAATAATAAATTAATTAATCAAAACATGTTATAAAATCAATACTCCAAATTAATTATTAAAACCAATCTTTTAAACATATTTTTAATTCATAAACCATAATTCAATTCAATTTAATTCAATTCATCATAAAATCATTCAAACATGTTATTCAAATCGATCACTTTCAAGGTATCTAGCCACCTAACGTACCTTGATCTTCTCTTAGCCAACAAAACTTCAAAAGAACTAAGTAGCTTGATCAAAAACACCCTACAAATAAATATAACCTTAATCAATATAAGGTCAACAAATAATCACAAATAATTAAATTAAACCCTCCCAACTATATGTACATGAACCTCTTAAATTAATTCAACATGAATATTATTAAAATATGATTTTATATAATTAAAACTACTCATAATAATTTCATATTAATCTCCCATAATAATAATAATAATAATAATTGAATAAAAGGAAAGGAGAAGAAAAGAATTGGATTTGCGTAGGAAATAATAGGCAGAACTTTCAGAGTCTATAACTCCTTCAATATAGCTCCGAATTGAGTGATTCTTGAGCCTAAGCTCAAGGATTTTTCGAGAGGAACAACTTTCTGTGAAACGCCACTACCCCAAAAACTGACCAGAAGTGCCCGAAAATTGGCTTCAAAGATGAACGGGATGATTTGTGTAAAATTGAGGAGAAGAAAAGAAGAGAATTTGTGTGAAGAATGTGAGAGATATGAAGGGGTATTTATAGGATAGTATGAGCATGAATTATGGTAGGAAAATGTAAGAAGAATTATGGTAATTAGGGTTTAAGAGATTACTTGGAGAAGTAAGCAAAGATTTAAGGAAAGTTTTGATATTTGAAGGGATTGTGTATAATTGAATATGGAAGGTATGTATGTCATGAAAATATTAAGGAAATTGGAATTGCTTAGGGAATAATTAAGAAGAATGAATGGCAACAAAATATAATAATTGGATATCAAAAAGATGGAGAATTAGAATTATGGAAAATAGGAGATTTTAGGGAGATAATCAAAAATACAAATTACCAAAATATTTTCCCAAAATCTTTATGGGATGGGTGAAATTATTGAGCTTTCCTAAGCTCATCTTTTCAGCCTTCCTATTTAGTATTTAGGAATATATTTTGCTAGTTTTAAGGAATTAAAAATAATTGTGTAAATAATATATATTGTAATAAATAATTAAATAATAAAATACCAAATATTCACCAAATAATTTAACTTATAAAATCAGATTTTATACATAAGAAAATCTGAAATTATTAGCTAAATAAATGGGATTTTCGGACTTATTAAAATAATAATAAAATATAGCTTTTGCCTTAATTAAAATATCCGAAATATATAAATAATACGGTTTTTAAAATAGGATAAATGGATAATAAATCTTATCCAAAATAATGATTAGTTTTCAAAATACTTTTGGCGCCAAAATTCAAATATTATTTTGGCTCCAAATAATAGATTTACTAAAATACCCTTTTTATAAAATAATTCCTAATTAATAATTAGGAAAATACGTATGAAAATACGGGGTATTACAACTTAAGTGGATCCATTAGAGATACTACGAAGACTGTATGAACAAGCATGTAGTGTCTTAACTTAGTCGTGGCCCACACTAATGCGAGGCACAGTTTCTCTAGTGGTGTGTAGCGTATTTCATACTCGAGCATCTTCTTACTCAAATAGTAGAAGGCGTTTTCTTTTCCTTCTACTTCTTATGCAAGCATACCCCCTATTGTCTATTTTTGTGACTGTTAGGTACAATGAAAGAGGGATTCCTAGGAGCTCTGGTCCTAATACGGGAGGGTTAGCGTGGTAGTCTTTGATCTTTTTAAAGGCTTTTTGGCACTCATCGTCCCATATTACTGGCACATTCTTTTTAAACTTCTTTAATATTGGTTCACATAATGTGGTTAGCTTGGATATGAAGTTACTTATGTATTGCAACCGGCCAATGAATCCTCGAATCTGTTTCTCGGTCTTGGGCGGCGGCATTGACATAATTGCTAATTTGACTTCGGTTGGGTCTATCTCTATTCCTTTAGAGCTAATGACATATCTCAAGAGTGTTCCCGAGGTGACTCCAAAAGCACACTTAGATGGATTTAACCTCATGTTTTATTTCCCTAGCCTTTCAAAGAATTTCCTTAAGGCTACTTGATGTCCTGGACGATCTTTTGATTTTACAATCATATCATCCACATAGACTTCAACTTCTTTATGCATCATGTAATGGAGTAAAGCAGTCGCTGCTCTTTGGTAAGTGACACCCACGTTTTTCAACCCGAATGGCATTATCGTGTAACAGTAAGTACCCTAAGGTGTTATGAATGTAGTTTCTTCCATGTCTTCTTCAACCATGAAAATCTTGTTGTACCCTGCGTATCCATCAATAAATGAGAGAAGCTTGTGATTCGCAGTATTATCTACTCGAATGTCGATGTGTGCTAAAGGGAAGTCGTTCTTCAGACTTGCCTAATTTAGATCTCAATAGTCGAAACACATTCTTACATCTGCCTAGGTGAGAGAGTTGAATTCAAGACTCCTATTATGCCTAAGAAAAATACTACTTAGGATAAAGAGAAAAGAAAAGCTGACTCTGCAGAAAAGAAAGTGTGGTTAGAAAAGAAAATTGGAGTGATGACAAAAGGGGAAACTATCAACACCAAAATTGACTGTAGATCCTCTAAAGGATGTCTACTAGCAAAAGTGATGGATGATGAAGAAGATGCTGACAAAAACTGGAGAAGGGCTAGGAAAGAGAAGACAGATTAGAGCATTGCTTTACTTTAAATTTTTTAGACAATTTTATTTTTTAAGTCAATTTTATTTTTAAGCTTTATTTAAATTCCATCAATAATGTAATTTTTATTATATTTTATTAATGTAATTTTTAGCTTTTTAAATTAAATTAACTTTTACATTTAAGCTTTTATTGGGACAAGCCAAAACTAGGTCGTTGAACTAATCCTCCCTAAGCCAAATAAAATTTATATCACTTAAAACAAACCTAAATACAAGTATAGAGGTAAGTCAAGGGTGGAACCACTAGGAACATTTATATTCAAGTTCTCTCGATTAGTGCCTAAGCTAGGTCGAAGTCTAAGGATAGAAGGTGATACTAACAACTACTAATACGAAGAAACCAAACAAATAAATACTAGGGAATGGGATCAACAAGTAATCATGATAATTGTACCAACTCGGAAATACATGTAAATCAATGGTTGTGAAGACTAATGGCAAGCTCAATCAGAAGAGTCAACAAGCTAATCTCCTAGAGGTCAAACTAGCGCCAACTATGACAGACTCTAGCTAGGAACTTCGCAAACCAACTCAATCAACAAATGCAAGCCACAAATCAATAGTCCGTATCAATGTGAACCTACAATGCATTCTTGTATGAGTAACTAGGTTGATCACTCCTAAATTAAACATACACATGCAAACTTCTATTAATCACTTTAATCTCAACAATCAATCAACACATTTCCCAAATTAAGCACAATCAATCATACAATTTTCAACATATCCCTAGCCAAACAACTACTCTAACAACATCATCAAATCAACAAACAACTAAAGAAATCAACAATTAACAAAATATAAAGATCAACTACTCTAAACAAGCATCAAAGATCAAATCAAATCAAAATCAAATCAAACAAACATGAATTAACTAATCAAATCAATAAATGAGATAGAGTTAGAAATGATCATTAATAATAGAGAAGATCTCCAACACAATTGTGACCCTTCCATCTTCAATCTCTCAATCACCATTAAAATTCCTCACTTTCTTTCTCTAAAACTACTTCTAAACTAACCCTAAAACTAGAGAGAGAAACTCTAAACTAAGCTAAAAATATGGATGAAACTTATTCTAAACTTCTTGCGCCAGAAATCGGGTTACAAAGATATATATAGGAGGCGCGAACGAAAACCGAGCAAGGCATTACCCAGAGAGGCGCGGCCGCGCGGGCAAGGAGGCGCGCCCGCGCATGGCTGGTGGCGCGCCCGTGCCCGCGTGTTGCGTGGCCGCGTCTTTCTAGGTTTCTTCAATCTTCTCGCGGCTTCGTGCGTTCGCTAAGGTCTTCGAGTGGGTGCACGATATGATGATGATGAACACTAATAGTGGCAGCTTCTAAGGAACATTGTCCTCAATGTTCAAAAAGGGAGAAAGACACTCACATCAAAATATTTTTGAATTTTTTCATTTTCACTTTTTTTTTCTTTTTTTAATAGTGCTTTGTCCTCGCCTTTTTTAACTTTGGACGGCTTTTTCAATTTTGCACTTGTTTTGTCCTTGCCTTTTTTTAACTTTGGACGACCATTTCATTTATTCATTTTCCATTATTCACATTAAAATCACAAAACAAACTTTCCTTCAAGATAACCAAATATCCAAACTCTTCCACGACAAACTCCAACAAAAATGATCAATTGCTTCACAAAAACCAAGAATGGAAACGAAAATGAAACAAAAGGCTCAAGATCTAATGATGTGGCTTGAAAAGAAGGTTAAAGGCTCAAATGGTTAGCAAGTAGGCAAATGTAAACCCAAAAATCAAAAGATAAAGAAAAATATCCTAAAAAAAGAAAAATTACCACCCCGAAAAGATGCCTTTGTCCTCCCTAGATGGTTCGGTCACGGTCTTGAGAACCATAAGTCAAGATTCTAGATTAGGTCCGCAATAGTCAAGGATTCATGCCTCTCATGCAAATAAATGTTGATGGCTTGAAAAATAATGAACCTTACATGGATGTAGCAAAATCTCACTATTGGTGTCAAATCGACTATAGGAAGCAACTACCAATCATGCCATAAACAAGTAGAATCCAGTTTCATGGTCCTACTAGTTCTAACCAACTACCTTAGCATGCTTTATCCTAGAATCAACCAAACATACTCTCAAAACGTGCACACCGTTACCATTTAAGAAGAATAGCATTCAATTAAACAAGCCCAAATGTTATTATGTCCAAAGCAAGAACAAAATAAAACACATTGCAAACTTGCCTTAATAGAAACAAAAATATTTTTGGAGTTTTTCAAAATATAAGAACATGGAAAAGCATATACAAAGGTGCGTGGCATGTATGAATCAACATCCCACCAAACATGATAGAATACCTCCCCCAAGCTTGAATGAGACAATACACTCAAACATAAATCAAATAATCCATGGGAGGGGAAAACAAGGAGATCAATCCAACCAACCAAAACATGTCCAACATGGCATCAACCATTAGAGAAAGAGTAAGGAAAGATATTACCGGATTTGAGGTGGGTGTAAATACCCGCAAATGACCCAATTAAACCTTTTAAAGCTAATTTCCCAAGAAATGAACCTTGTTTCTATATGCTAGCAAAAAATAGGAGTCAACCTTCCTTGATTCTTAATCCAAATCAAAGCACCAAAGTATATCAAGTCATGTACCTAGCAAATGGCACACAAACATTTCCATGAGAGAAAATCTATTCTAAAAATAAAAGAAAATCTAATCTAAGACACGGGTTACTTCCCGAGAAAGGCTTTCTTAAGGTCCAAGCGTGACCGCTCTTGTAAATAATATTGCAACGCACGCAAGAGCTTATCAAATGCACTACTACACATTTCATATGATAACAAGTAGGCACAAGACAAATAGAGAACGTACAACAAGATCATTGCATGCAAGTGAGAAGGGAGGTGCCAAAAGAAAGAAAAAGAGGGATCAAAAGGAAAAACAAGAAAATAAGAAGAAGAAGAAGAAGGGGGAATAAAAGAATGGAAAGAAAAAGAAAAAGGCAAATCCTCCTCACCAAAATATTTTTGGTTGGCATATTTCTCCTCTTCCTCAACAATGATGGAATGAGGGACATGAAAATCATCCATAGAAAAGGGCTCCCCAATAAGCTGTTTGAGATAGGAAGGGAGAAAAATAGGGCAATAAGGGATGTTGTCAAACCTTTGAGAAAAAGGGGTATGAGAAATAGGCAAAGGGGTAGCTACTCCCTCAACACAAGGTCTCAAATCACCAATGAAGGCATGAAAATTAATCATAGAGTTCTCAATTGAAGAACTCTCACAATAAAGACCTTCCTTAAGCTTAAGAACTCCAAGGAAATAACCCTCATCCTCTCCATTACAATAAACAACCTTTCCTTCAACTACCTCAAAACCTAAGTCCTCAAAACCGTGCATGAGTGGAGGTAGAGTCATCGTAAACTCATCTAAATCCCAAAAAGCTTTCTCGATGAACTCACCCAAAAATTTATAAATATTCGTATAACTCTCACAAAACAAATGGGACATTACCTCAAAGGAGTCTATGTATTCATAGATTGAAGGGTCACAAACATACACTTGAGGCTCATCAAGATGGGAAAAAGGGTTAGGATTTTCAAATTCAACTCTCTCTTTGTCCTCAACTCCTTCACCATAACTCATATACTCATCAAAGGAATCCTCACACTCTCTTGGTTGCTCAAAATCACCATCATCGTCCTCAACACACACATTGGATTTGTAATTTTCACACACAAGCATCAAAGATAACAATTGGCTTTCTAGCTCTTCACTTCTTCTTCTTCTCTCCTTAAGTTGCTCCTCACTCTTTTTCATCACCTCCACTTCTCATAGAATTGAGAATTGACTCTTTTTTAGGCCTAAGATCATTACTAAGCTCAATATGCCTAATTTGAGCTTCTAAAGTAGCAATAAGATATTTAAAAGGCGTAGAAGATTGAGGCTCAACAAGAGAAGAAGAAGTACAACCAAGATTGGAAGAATCATCATTGAATCATGAGCATATACATCACATTGGGGAATGGGGGCACAATCAAACATATGAGATTTGTCAACTCGAGCATGCACCTCATTATCATGAACAAAAGAGGAAATAGAATTGAAAGCATTTGTTCTAGGTTCAACTATGGGTTGATTTGACACATCATGGGAAATCATGCTAGCATTAGGAGAATTAACACATTGCACATCAAAATAAGAAGCACGATTACCACTATTATGGACTTCCCAAGCAAACCAAACATAGAATTCCCAAGCATCTTCAATAGAAAATGCTCTAAATCTACCATTATGCATTCCTTCAACTATATCCCTAGTTTGCTCATTCAAACCAAAATAACAAATCTAACAAGCCTCCCAAAGATTACAACGATGATAGTCAAGAAATCCCTCAAGTCTATTGAAATATTCACAAAAGGCTCATTATCATATTGAGGAAATGAGAGACATGCCATTTTTACAAAACAAACAAAAACTGAGCAAGGCATTACCTAGAGAGGGGCAGCCGCGCAGGCAAGGAGGCGCGCCCGCGCCAGCGTGTTTCGTGCCCACGTCTTTCTAGGTTTCTTCGATCATCTAGAGGCTTCGTGCGTTTGCTAAGGTTTTCGAATGGGCGTGATGGGTGTCATAAATGGCACCCATTTGATGAGAATTTAATTTGATTTCATCCTCTTTTCATAGTTTTCTTGCTTAATAAATGCTTTAATTTGTTGCTTAGTTTTAACTTTCCTCTCTTATTTTGTAGCTTTTGTGTATTTCGTTGGTTTTCTAGCCTTTTATCCTTCGTTTTTGACCTAGCTTAGGCACATAATTGAAAGCACTTAGACATTACCGTTCCTTTGGGTTCGACCCTTGACTTATCTCTACACTTGTATTTAGGTTTGTTGAGTGTTTATAAATTTTGTTTGACTTAGGGAGGATTAGCCCAACGACCTTGTTCACCCAACGTCAAAATGGCGCCGTTGCCGGGGAACGGTATCTTTGTTTGAGTGTTTTTGATTGCTTGAGTCTAGGTCATTGTTTATACTATTATTTTATTTGATTTTTGTTTTCTTTATGTAAAAATGGCACGTTTTTCTTTTCCTCAATATGACAGTGAGTCTTTTTATGCTTATTTCCATAGACTTATAAGGTTTGTGAAATACAATCGTTGGAATCTTTTGGAGGCTTGTGAGTTTTGCTATTTAGGTTTGAATGAACGAACAAGGGATGAAGTTGAATGCATACATAACGGTAGATTTAGAGCATTATCAATTGATGATGCTTGGTATTTCTACGCTTGGTTTGCTAGGGATGTCTATAATAGCGGTCGTCGTGCTTCTACTTTTGATGTGCAATGTGTTAATTCTCCTAATGCTAGCATGCTTTCCCATGTTGTGTCACATGATCCCATAGTTGAACCTAGAACAAATGCTTCCAACTCTATTTCCTCTTTTGTTCATGATAATGAATTGCATGTTGAAGTTGACAAATCTCACATGTTTGATTGTGCCCCCACCCCCCAATGTGATATATATGCTCGTGATCTTAATGTTGATTCTTCTAATGTTGGTTGTACTTCTTCTTCTTCTTCTTCTTCTTCTTCTCCTACACCTTTTGAATCTCTTATTGCTACATTAGAAACTCAAATTAGGCATGTTGAGCTTAGTGACGATCTTGGGCCTAAAAAGGAGTCGATTCTTAATTGTTTGAGAAGTCAATTAGAGATGATGAAAAAGAGTGAGGAGCGTCTTGAGGAGAGAAGAAGTAGAAATGAAGAGCTAGAAAGCCAATTGTCATCTTTGACGCTTGTGTGGGAATATTTCAAATCCAATATGTGTGTTGAGGGTGATGATTGTAATTTTGAGCAACCAAGAGTGTGTGAGGATCCTATTGATGAGCATAGGAGTGAAGGAAAGAGAGTCGAGAGTGATTATGATTTTAATGAAATTTTAAGTCTAGACATCTCTTCCTTTGTTGATTGTGATGAGTCTCAAATGTATGAATGTGACTCTTCTATCCATGAGTGTTTGGACTCGTTTGAGGTTATGTCTAATGTGTTTATTGAGTGTATAAGGAATAGACATAGCCTTTTAAGCAAGTTCATTGAGGATGCTTCATGGGAGAGAGATGATTTTGAGTTATACTTGCATCCATTCATGCATGGTTTTGAGACTCTAGGCTTTAAGGAAGTTGAGGGAGTTGTTGTTCATGAAGGTAGTGGAGGAGATTATGTGGTTCCTATTGGATGTTGGATGTTTGAGGGAGATGGTGATCATGAGTGTTCCTCTTTTGAGGACTCTGTGATTGATTTTCATGCCTTCATTGGCGATGTGAGACCTTGTGATGAGGGAGTAGTTACCCCTTTGCCTAATTCTCATACCCCTTTCTCTCAAAAGTTTGACCACATCCCCTATTGCCCTATTTTTCTCCCTTCCTTTGTTAATGAGCCTATTGGGGACCCTCTTGTCTATGATGATTTGTATGTGGCTCAATTGTCCCCAGTTGAGGAAAAGGGTGATGTTGCCACCCAAAAATATTTTGAGGAGAGTTTGCCTTCTTTTTCTTCTTCTTCTTTTCCTTTTTCTTCTTATTTTGTTGAGTTTTCTTTTGATTCTTCTTCCTTCTCTTGGCATCTCTCTCCTCATAGGTGTGCACTATGCTTGTTGCATGCCTTATTTTTGTCATGTGCATACTTTCTTTCATATGAAATGTGTAGTAGTGCATTTGACAAGCTCTTGCGTTCCTTACAAAATTATTTACTAGAGCGGTCAAGCTTGGACCTTAAGCAAGCCTTTCTCGGGAAGTAACCCGTGTTTTATTGCTTTCATTTTCTTTTCTTTTTAGAATAGATTTTTCTCTCATGTAAATTTTTGTGTGCCTTTTGCTAGGTACATGACTTGATATACTTTGGTGCATTGGTTTGGATCAAGAATCAAAGAAGATTGGCACCACAATTGCTACCATATGGAAGGCAAGATTCAATATTAGAGGTTGTTAGCTTTGAAAGGTTTATTTGGGTCATTTGCGGGTATTTACACCAACCTAATATCCGGTAATATCCTTCCTTGCTCTTTCTCTAGTTGATGATGACTTGTTCGACATATGTTGGTTTGTTGGATTGATCTCCTTGTTTTTCCCTCCCATGGATTATATGATTTATGTTTGAGTGTATTGTCTCATTCAAGCTTGGGGGAGGGTATTCTATCATGTTTGGTGGGATGTTGATTCATTTATGCTATGCACCTTTGTATATGCTTTTCCATATTTCTTATATTTTGAAAACTCTAAAAAGATTTTTGTTTTTATCAAGGCAAATTTGCAATGTGTTTTGTTTTGTTCTTGCTTTGGACATAATAACATTTGGACTTGTATAATTGAATGTTATTCTTCTTAAATGGTAATGATCTGCATGGTTTGAGAGTATGCTTGGTTGATTCTAGGATAAGGCATGCTAAGGTAGTTGGTTAGAACTAGTGGGAACATGAAGCCGGATTCTACTTGTTTGTGGCATGTTTGGTAGTTGCTTCCTATAGTTGATTTGACACCAATAGTGAGTTTTTGCTACATCCGTGTGAGGTTCATTGTTTTTCAAGCCTTCATCATATATTTGCATGAGCGGCATGGATCCTTGACTATTGCGGACCTAATCTAGAATCTTGACTCATATTTATTAAGACCGAGACCAAACCATTTAGGGAGGACAAAGGCATACTTTCGGTGTGGTAATTTTTGCTTTTCTAGGATAGTTTTCTTTAATTTTATCCTTTTTGGGTTTACATTTGCCTACTTGCTAACCATTTGAGCCTTTTCCCTTCTTTACAAGCCACATCTTTAGATTCTTGAGCCTTTTGTTTCTTATTGTTCCATTTTTGGTTTTTGTGAAGCAAATGGTCATATTTTGGAGATTGTCGTATATAAGTTTGGTTATTGGTTTAGAATGAAAGCAATATCGTGTTTTGTGTATATTTTGTGAGTAATGGCAAGTGAATGAATGAAAAAGCCGTCCAAATTTTAAAAAAAAGGCAAGGACAAAGCAAGTGCAAAGTTGAAAAAGCCGTCCAAAGTTAAAAGAGGCGAGGACAAAGCACTATAAAAAGAAAAAAAAATGAAAAATGAAAAAAAAATGCAAAAATATTTTGATGTGAGTATTCTTCCTTTTTGAGCATTCAGGACAATGCTCCTTTTAAGCTTGGGGGGAAGCGTTCTCACGCTTTTTATGTATATGTTTGTGATTTATAGCTTTGAATAAGCTTGGGGGTGTTAGTTTGTTTTTGTTTGGTGGTGTTAGTTTGTTTTTGTTTGGTGATTACTTGATTTTGGTGTTAAGATTTGGCCAATCTTTGCTTCACTATTAGCAAAACCACCCAATTTTAAATTTTAGCCTACCCTCACCTTGTGTCCTTACGTTACAACCTTGGGGAAAGACCTTTTGACCTAAGTGGTTGAGTCATTCATCGGGGGAGAGAAATGTGAGTTTTAGCTTAAGGAGAAGGGATGCATAGTCAAGATGTCGAGTAGCCTAAAAATTCTCTTTTTCCGGTTCCTTTGAGGAATCATTGGGATGCTCACTAGAGGTTGATATGAGACTATTAGGAAGAACGTGGTAAGATCGTTTGGGATGAAAGTGGATTGTGAAAGCTAGTTCCTATGCTTAGCATATTTATGTTTCAATCAACCTTGGGTATCTTGGAACATGCACTCCCTTACTTGTTTAGAAAGAATTGCGTTCACTTGTGCTTGTACATTTGCAAAAGTCCTTTCATGAACATTTATTTGTTTTGCTTTCCTTTTGACTTGTTTTTCATGCTTTGCCTTGTTTGTATTATTATGAGAGTTATGGGGTAAACTCTTATGAAACCCTTACGAGAGCATCACTCGTCCTCTAGGGCGATCTAGGGGTTTAAATGGCTTGTCTTTAGTTGCTAAAATTGACCGTGATTCCTACGAAAGTGAGTTAGTGTATATTGTCATCTCGTTTCTTCTCTAGTTTGTTTGAATAAGCTCGTCATCTTCACTCCCTTGGTTATGTTTTGCTCGACGACGAGCAAAAGATAAGCTTGGGGGCATTTGATGGGTGTCATAAATGGCACCCATTTGATGAGCATTTAGGTTGATTTCATCCTCTTTTCATAGCTTTCTTGCTTAATAAATGCTTAGTTTTATGCTTTAATTTGTTGTTTAGTTTTACCTTTCCTCTCTTATTTTGTAGCTTTTGTGTAATTTGTTGGTTTTCTAGCATTTTCTCCTTTATTTGCTCTATTTTCCATGGCTGTAGGTATTGTACGAGGTTCGGGTCTTAATATTGGTGATCTACTAAGGTGGAGGAAGCTTTTGGAGCAAGCTCATGGCATTTGGAAAGCTCAAGATTCAAGGAAGTGGAAATTCCAAGCCTTAGCTCTTGCGTTCGCATGCCGTGCAACCATTAAGAAGTGGTGTACACTAATCTAAAGCATTAGCTACTGCCACTCCTAGTGTTCATCATCATCCATAAGTCATACGACCTTAGCGAACGCACGAAGCCGCGAGAATCTAGAAGGAACCCAGCTAGGTGCGGGCGCACAATAGGGAGGCGCAGGCGCACCCCTTGCGTATTTTGTGCTCGGTTTTTGGTGATTTCGCGCCTCTATATATATCTATGTAAACCCAAAGTTGAGAAGCAAGTTTCATATTAGATTTTGATCATATTCTTAGCTTAGTTGAGAGCATTTCTCTCTAGTTTTAGGGTTAGTTTTAGGAGTAGATTTTAGAGAGAGAAAGCGAGGAATTTCAATGGTGATTGAGAGATTGAAGATTCAATGGTGACAATTGTATTGGAGATCTTCTCTATTATCAATGAGCATTTCTAAACTCTATCTCATTTATTGTTTTGTTTGATATTCATGTTTGGTTTGTTTGATTTTTATTGGATTTTGATGGTTGATCTTTGATTAGTATAATTGTTCTTCTCAGATTGTTGATTCTTGATTTCTTTAGTTGTTTATTGATTTGATGATGTTGTTAAAGTAGTTGTTTGGCTAGGGATAGGGTGAAGCTTATATGATGTGATGGATTGATGTAGATTGGGTGAAATTGATGGAGTTGATGATGTGATTAAATTGGTTAATCGATTATGTACATGTGTGTGTTTGATTTAGGGTTGATCACCCTAGTTATTCGCACTTAATTGCATTGTAAGTTCACATTGATACGGACCATTGATTTGTGGCTTGCATTTACAGGAATGAGGTGTCTTGTGATGTATCCTAGATAGAGTTTATCGTAGTTGACGCTAGTTAGACCTCTAGGAGAATAGCTTGATATGCTCTTTTGGTTGCATGATTGATCTTCCCTCGCATTGCTTGACTTAGTCAACTTCCTATCCCAATTTTCTATGTTCATTGCTATTATATGTGAATCCTAATCCCTATCACTTTATTTGTTCGGTTTCTTCATTTTAGTAGTTGTTAGTGTCACCCTTTATCCTTCGTTTTCGACCTAGCTTAGGCACATAATTGAAAGCACTTAGACATTACCGTTCCTTTGGGTTCGACCCTTGACTTACCTCTATATTTGTATTTAGGTTTGTTGAGTGTTTATAAATTTTGTTAGACTTAGGGAGGATTAGTCCAACGACCTAGTTCACCCAATGTTAGGGCGCACGATATGATGATGATGAACACTAATAGTGGCAGCTTCTAAGGAACTTGACAGTGGGTTCAACACCACTTCTTCATGATAGCATGGCTTGAGAGCGCAAGAGCTAGGAATTGGAAAATCCACCTCCTTGCATCTTGAGCTTCCTATTGCCATGAGCTTGCTCCAAAAGCTTTCTATTGCCATGAGCTTGCTCCAAAAGATTGCTCAAAATGCTTTTTTGAGGGATTTTTTGTTTTGACAAAAAATTTTAAGTCGTTCTTATCTTGAATCTTAAATGGCGTATTTATGGTGATTATGTATTTGCATGGTTCTTTCCTTAATGTTTCTGCATTTTTAAACCTCTTTAGGCATGGTTACTTGGTAGTAATTGGTTCTTGAAAGATTGTTTAAATTTTCACATAATTGCAAAATCATTGCATTGAGTGAGAAAAATTTATTATTTGAGGCTTCTAAGTACTAAAGATTCAATCTTTAACTATTTTAAGTGATTGGAACTTTGTATTACGAAATTCCATGAATTTTTGTTGAAATTTGTTGATTTAATCATTTATTAAGTTGCTTGAAATCATCACTAGGCGAAAAATAGACTTGGCCACCGGTTCAAAACCCCCCTTTGCCACCGGTTTTGAACCGTTGGCCAGTGGGGGGGTGGCAAAAGCTAGCACAAATGGCCACCGGTTCAAAACCGGTACACAATTTAATTAATTGCCACCGGTTAACCGGTGGTATTAATTAATTTGGCCACCGGTTAATCGGTGGCAATTTAACTTTTGCCGCCATTTTTTTTTGGAGGGATGGCAGGTATTGCCACCGGTTTCGTGGCTGAACCGGTGGCCATTACTGTAATTTTTTTTTTTCCCTGCAATAATAATTCCTGTAATTCCAGCTAAATATTTCCTGCATGTAATTCCTGTATTGCTGCTATTATTTCTGCTGTAATATAATTATATATAACAAGATTTATAAATATACATTTAGACATTAATTATTAAAAACCAAATGCAATATAATAAATAAAGTATCATATACTACATAAGTACAAATTTGCACAATACTAACTTATTAACAATAAATATAAAGTAGTCTAAAGTTTAATCAACAAAGTTTAAATTCAAAATGATGTAACATTTACAAATTGAAAGTGATGAAAGATGCCAACATGTCTCGTACTTCATTAAGGTCCTTGCTTGTTAACGGATCACCCTTTAGCACCTTGCAAAACTTGGAATATATAAACATTATGTTAGAATAAACATGTGTAAATAAATATGCAAAAAATTAACTCACATAAAAAGAGCAACTTACTAAGTTTTAGGACGCATTTTTAAAAACATGTTTCTACCTTGCCCATTTTCAACATTTTTTAACTAATGAGCTAGTTCTTTCTCATTACATGTCAATCATACTTAGTTTTAGGTGGCTAAGCCTTTTAATCAACACAAAAAAGCAACTTACTGAGTTAAAGGACGCATTTTATTCCTAAATGGCCTATATAAGGCCTAAATGACTTCTACCTTGCCCATTTTCTACATTTTTTAACTAGTGAGCAAGTTGTTTCTCATAACATGTCAATTATACTTAGTTTTAGGTGGCTAAGCTTTGAAATCACAAAAAAAAGCAACTTACAAAGTTAGAGGACGCATTTTCATCCTAAATGGCCTAAATAAGGCCTAAATGACTTCTACCTTGCCCATTTTGTACATTTTGTAACTAATGAGCTAGTTATTTCTCATAACATGTCCATTACACTTAGTTTTAGGTGGCTAAGCTTTGAAATCACATAAAAAAGCAACTTACAAAGATTTAGGACGCATTTTGGTACTACATGGCCTAAATAAGACCTAAATGACTTCTATCTTGCCCATTTTCTACAATTTTAAAATAATGAGCTAGTTAATTCTCATAACATGTCAATTATACTTAGTTTTAGGTGGCTAAGCTTTGAAATCACAAAAAAAAAAGCAACTTACTAAATGGCCCAAAGAAGGCCTAAATGACTTCAACCTGCCGAGGCTGCTGCAGCCAAGGCAGCACCTGCCGAGGCTGCTGCAGCCCAGGCAGCACAATTTTTTTTTTTTTTTTTGGACAAAAAAACCGAATAACAACTAATGGCATGCAGATTTGTTATTTAGCACATGTTCAAAAATTATTACCTCGTTGATCAACCTTACCCAAGCACGAGGCCATTGCACATAGCTACCTTTTGCTTGCCAAAGAAGAGTAATCCCATCATCCACTATAGGCACCGGGAGTGGGATGTTTTCGAACCCAGCTACGACAGAATTGATCCCGACCGCGTAATGTTGTGGCCAAAGCCCTTGGAAATGGACCGTTCCTCTCATCGCTTGTGCACTACCATGCGCCACCAACTGCAACTCTTCACTATTTGATAGCCCCGGGGCTAGAAGTGTACACTCGGTGTCTACCTACATCATTTAACGAAATTCACTTGTAAAAGCAGAAATTATAAAAAAAAAATGGTCTATTCCTACACAATTGATCATCTAACGAAATTCACTACGTTAAAAGTAATAAATTATCCTAAATTCACCTCTAAATCTGGAAATTCATGGCTTGTTGGATCATCAAGCTCCCTCGAGTCCGCATGTGTGGGAGTAACAACCTGCAATAGTTATTCAAAAATGTCACATTTGATCTCACATAACTCACTATGCCAAAACTAATAGATTGAAAACTACCTCATGTATCTCATCTTCTCCATCTCTATCATCTTCTCCTTGTCCTTTTGGGTGGCTACTTGAGTCGACCGGTGTAGTCGAGGGGAACGGCAAGGGTAAGTTCATTTGCTTCGCCCAAGCATTGAACTCACCTACTAACTCATTGCGTACTTGTTCCTTGATGGATGCCACCTTGGCATCCAAGTCCTCCGGTGAGTTAACACTTGCCCGAGATCTTCCCAATTTGGTGTATTCCGAACCCATGACTTTTTCCCATCCTAGCAACGTCCCTCCCATACCTACTACTCGGCCTGGATGGTAGGGCTTTCCCAAAGCCAAGGTGAACGGGTCTTTCTCTATAGTCGGGACCAGCTTGCCTTCAACAACTTCTGTAGTGTACTCAAGCTGTAGCATAAGAAAAAATGTCAACATGAATACATATAATGTTTTTAGATGGTAAAGTTATGCAAAAGTTTCAAATAGCTTACAAGTTTATCAGCCACTTTTTTTTCCGGTTCTTTGATGACCCATTTTTCGGTTTCCTTATCAAAGGAATGAAGAGAACAAATGAAATCGCCAGCACGACTAACCAACGTAGTGATCGTGGAGTCGGAGGGTTCTTTGGATGACCCAGGCAGCAAAGTAGGGTATATACCCTCCTTCAACCAAGTAGGCCTCCATTCACCAAATGTCTTGGCCCCCGTCTTATGAAGGTACTCCTTCTGCAATGCATTTGCCTTGTTTTGCTCTCGAAGTTCCTACATAAATACAAATGTTAGAATCATTACTGCAAAAAAAGTCAATATATTATACAATTCTCATTAGATTTACTAGTTCTTACAATTGCTTTGGGTCTTGTTTTTTGAATAACAAATTCTTTCCACTCTTCCTCCGTCACGCTTGGCCACATTTTCCACGGTGGTTCTTGTTCCTCAACAACATCCTCATTTCCACCTTCACCACCCTTCTCCTTGGAAGCTTTCTTCTTGTGTTTCTTCTTCTTATAGATCCATCCATTGGTCAAATGGGTCTTGAAGCCTCTGAATCTCTCCGCTATTAAAGAATCAAACACCCTTCTCTTCTCAGGATCATTTGCAATATTAAACAGCTTCTGCAATCACAAATACAAGCAATTATTATGTTAAATTCACTAACAAATATTAAGTGAAAGTATTTGTAATTGTGTAAATGTGCATTGAAACAAAACACTTGCCCTGGTATCATCCCAAAATGTTTGAATCAAGCCTGGAGGTACTTGCCGCCAACCAAGTGTAATCGGGATTTTGCGCGCACACATGCCAACTTGGTTTGCATAATTCCGAAGCCATTTGCCAGTAGGTCGTCCTCTTTTGTCATACTCCAGGACCATGGGACCGTTTGTCTTCCTAAAACTTGTTGTCGGACCCCTACCCTTTCTCTTAGCAGGAGCCTTTACCCCCCCTCCACCACCTGTGTTCAATTGCTCATGTCTTTGGCTATCAGTTTGAGGAGTAGCGTTCTCACCAACGACCTCAAAAATTGTAGAATCAATAGGAGGCGCACGTTCAGCTGACAATTCAAATTCTACAAGCCTCCGCTCAAAAGCATCTTGTTCCTGATCTTCTGGCTCACCCAAATCAGTCTCCTTGTTGACATCATATGGCTCGTCCTTGTCCTCATACTCACCATCATAGCCATCGTCATCATCCTCCAAATCCTCTAGTACTGGGTCATCATGATCGTCCGCCATGAGTTAATAAAACCTGTCATTACAAACACAAAACGATATTAGTTCCATAAAAGATAAAAATGTTGACATATAGGTCATGCTACATGTTAGCATATAAAATAGGCAAGTAAGTTCACATATAGATCATTTTTTTTCTATTTTCATCAAATTGACTTGTAAAAATAGGCAACTAAGTTCAGTACATGTTAGCATATAAAATAGGCAAGAACTTGTAAAAGTTTAGCAACTAAGTGTACACTTTCATTCATTTTTCCCAAATCCTATTAATAAAATAACTTAACTTATGATTAAATAATACTTTTAAATGCTTACAATCTCAAATTAAATGTTGTAGTACCTCATTCTAACATTCCTTCGTTGTGGTCTGATCGCATATAACTTGTTTGGTCGTCTATATCATTTGATGCAATAGGTCTAGGAACAGTGAAAGGTGCTGAATCATCAAACGCATCGTATTCTTCCTCATCCTCAACATCTCCAATGCCTAGGATTCTTCTTTTCCCAGCTAGCACAATGGACCATTGTGCATCGACTGGGTCAGTGACAAAGAACACTTGCTTAGCTTGAGATGCTAGGATGAACGGTTCCGCACTATCATTCAAGTGGCCAAGATCTACAAGAGTAAAGTCATCATACTTGACATTACGCCTGATATTATCAACCCACTTACACTTGAAAAGTGCAACCGTGAAGTTACAATAATCAAGCTCCCATATTTCTTGAATTCGACCGTAGTATGACAATTTTGCATCGACAGGTGATTTATCCTTTGCACTTGCAAACTCCCTTGACGATGCCACAAGCGTTACTCCACTGTTTTGGGTCGACGAAGATTTCAAATCCCGACCCTCTGTCCAAAAAGTGTACCCATTGATGTCATATCCCTCAAATGAGCGAACATCATCCCTAGGACCATAAGCAAGCCACCTTACTGTATCGGTGACACTATCATCCAAACGACTCATCACTCGTTCACTAAACCAACTCACAAACAACTTATTATGCAACTGCATCAGTGCCCTTTCACCTTTCGATGGAAACTCATCACGCAAACTAGCCATGTGCTCATCTAAATATGGGTGAACATCTGCAACATGGTGCAACACATAAAGGTGTGCTTGTAAGAACTGATCTCGATCAGGTGACATTCGTTTCGACCCAATTGTGCCATGACCATCTAGTCTCCCTTCATGTCGAGAAGTAGGAAGACCAATAGGTTCAGCAACGGCTAAATAGTCGGCCACAAAATTACCAATCTCCTCACTCACGGTCCCTTGAATCATGCTTCCTTCCGGATGAGCCGGATTCCTTACTTTATCTTGCAATGTGCCCATGTGTCTTTCAAAAGGATAGCACCACCTTAGGAAAACTGGACCGCACAACTTAATCTCACGCACCAAATGTAGAATAAGGTGGACCATTATGTCAAAAAATGAGGGTGGGAAATACATCTCAAATTTGCACAAAGTCACAACCACATCCATTTGCAAAGCATCAAGTGTACAAGGATCAAGCACTTTGCTGCATATTGTATTGAAAAACGAACATAGGCTTGTAATAGCTTCCCTCACGTGCTTCGGTAAAATACCACGAATTGCAATCGGTAGAAATACTTGCATCAACATGTGACATTCATGGGATTTCATACTTGTCAACTTCATTTCGCCACTTAAGGATACAAATCTTTTCATGTTAGATGAGTACCCAGAGGGAACCTTAATGCCGTACAGACATGCACAAAACATCCGCTTTTCTACCCTTGACAATGTGTAGCAAGCCGGTGGTAAATACTTCTTCTCAACCTTGCCTTGACCCTCATCATCTCTACTCTTTGAAGCATCCGCGGCCTTTCCGTTTCCCTTGCTCTTCCCCTTTCCTTTTTTCGAAACATTTACATTTTCCTGTTTCGGTTCCTTTCCCTTTCTATCCTTCCCCTTTCTAACCTTGTCCTGAGGCCATAATTCCGGACGAATCCCCATCTCTTGCAATTCTAACCGTACACCCTTTCCATCCTTTGTTTTTCCTGAAATATTAAAAAGCGTTCCCACAAGAGCATCACACACATTCTTCTCTATATGCATCACATCAAGGCAGTGCCTAACATCATGTTCTTTCCAGTACGGAAGCTTCCACAAGATTGATTCTTTTTTAAAAAGAGCTGTTGAGACCGGAGCTTTTTCATATTTTCCAAACACCGTTCGTATACCCTTAACTCGAGCATATACCTCAACACCCGTCAATGGCCTAGGCGCAATCTCCTCCTCCACTGTCCCATCGAAAGCCTTTTTCTGCCTACGGTACGGGTGATCACGCCTAAGGAACCTTCGAGTCCTTAACTACACATCTTTGTGAGAATTCTTCAGGTATATGCTTGATGTGTCATCAATACAAATGGGGCATGCTTTTTTCCCTTTAACCTTGTACCCACACAGGTTGCCATATGCAGGAAAGTCATTCATGGTCCACATAAGGGCTGCACGCAATGTAAACATCTCGTTCTTATGAGCATCAAAACAAGAAACCCCTTCGTCCCACATTTTCCTCAAATCGTCAATTAGTGGCGCAAGGTAAACATCTATGTCATTTCCAGGTTGCCTAGGCCCCGTTATTAGCAATGAAAGCATTATATACTTCTGTTTCATACATAACCAAGGAGGAAAATTGTAGATCACCAAAAGAACAGGCCAAGTGCTGTGCTGGGTACTAAGAGTGCCAAATGGATTCATCCCGTCTGTGCACAACCCAAGTCTTAAATTTCTGACTTCATTACCAAACTCCGGAAACTTCAAATCAATGTTCTTCCATTGCGGGGAGTCAGCCGGATGCTTCAGCATTCTGTTTTTCTGTCTTCCCTCGGCATGCCACCTCAAGTTTGTAGCGTCTTTTGGAGTTGAGAATAGACGCTTAAACCTTGGAATAATAGGAAGATACCACAACACCTTAGCAGGAGGTCCCGTCGTACCAGGATTGCAACTCATGCGCTTGTAGCGCGACTGCTTGCATCGTGGACACTCCTCCAATTGTTCATACTCATTACGATACAAAATACAGTCATTAGGACATGCATGTATCTTCTTATACTCCAAACCAAATGGACACATCAGCTTCTTTGCATAATAGTAAGACTTAGGAATTTCATTCCCATCAGGCAAGATATCACTTAATGCGGTCAACAAAGAAGTGAAACTGACGTCCGTCCACCCATGCTTCGACTTAATGTTAAAAAGTGTTAGCACGGCAGAAAGTTTGGAGTATTTTTTGCACCCAGGGTACAAAGGCTTTTTGGAAGCCTCCGAAAGTAATTCAAACACATCACCTTCGACATTATGCAACATCTCATCCACATCCTCATCCTCGACCTCATCTACTGGATCATCCTCAGCTCCATCCTCACCATCCTCAAAAACATATTCATCATTCTCACATTCTAACCCCACATGAATCTCATTATTGCTTCTGTCATGCACATCATTCCCATCAAGATCCCCACTATACTCTCCACTTTCACCATGCCAAATCCACACATCGTATTTAAGTCTAAACCCACGACAAAGTACATGATCTCTAATGATCTCTACACTATTGACCACCTTCACATTTTTACAATCAACACAAGGACAGTATAGGTATTCCGCACCCATTTTGCGCTGATAAGATAAAGCCGTCCTGCAAAACTCTTGAACCCCATTCCAAAATTCCAATGTATCACGTCTACCATACATCCAACCACGAGCCTTCTCCATTTAGTAAAGTGTCTCTAAACATATATAGCAACATATTATGAATAATGTACAATTGCTACATATTTTACGTAAATCAACTTCAAGTACACACCGTGAATAAACCATTCATATAGTGAAAAAATGCATGTTTCCAAAGTGTCCTTATCACTCCAACCTAACCCATCCTTGAATGTCTACTCTCACTAGTGAATGTATGTCAACTTTCCAATTTTAAGGAAAATCCGGCAGCACTTCCCCCCAGTTCTCCAAGTACACGATGTAGATAATTACTTACCCACATATGTACCCAGAGAACATGGTGAAGAAATGAAAAGCCAAGATGTTCCTTAAAATCGAAAAAAAGACATACATTCACCACCTAAGTGAGAGTAAACATTCAAGAACAGTCCCAACCGGGGACTATTCAAGACTTTCTCCTAATGAGAAAGCCTTGAACGGGTATCTAGGCATATGATGATGCAAACATTCAACAAGACACAACTTGCAATATCATGAACAAACTTTTATCAAATGGATAAATAGAAAGAAATATAGCTCCATAAAGATTATTGTTCATACCAATATCTATCGCAAGTACAATGGAAGTAATGTCACGAACTTCCCACTTGAGTAGCTAATAAACTTGTGCTTCAATATATATGAATCTACAAAAATAAACAAAATAAAACAACATAAAAGTTAGTACTTTTGTCAAGAACTATAAAACAACCTAAAGTTACACATTAAAACATACCAATTAATATAATTACACAAAAAAACATACTACCAAAATTCAATTAATTAAGTAATTTAACAAGGTTACTAATAATCTCTAATTTAATAAAAATTACCCATTAGAACTTATGAAAATTCAAATAACTTTTTTCCTAATCTCTACCTAAGAATATAACAACCTAAATTGTTCAAAATTTCTTAATAAAACAACCTAAAATTCAGAAAAATTAGGGTTAATTATATTCAAAACTTACTTAATTTTAATTTGCCTAAACATTATTCTAAATGCAAAAAAAATTAAAACTAACCCTAGGTGGAGATGAAAGGGAGGAGAGAAGGACGGTGGTCCGTGGTGGAGGGAACTCAGCGGCGCGGCGGCGAAGAGAGGAGGCGGACTCAATGCGGCGCGGCGGCACAGTGGCGCTGCTGGTGGAAGCGCGCGGCGGCAGGTGGTGGACTTCAATGCTGCTGCTGGTGGTGGACTCAATGCTGCTGCTTGCTGCTGATGGTGGAGGGGGTGCGCGCAGGTGGTGGAGGGTGGTGCGGTCGCGGTGGTTGTGGCTGCTGGTGGAGGGTGGTGCGGGGGTGTTCGTTGGAGAGTGAGGGGGAGTTTGTGGAAGCAGGGCTGTTGAGAATGAAACAGGAAGTCGAGGAATTGGAGAAAGAAGAAAAGAGTTGTGGCGCGTTTTTTTTTTTTTTTAATTAATTAAATAGATTATTGCCACCGGTTCAAAACCGGTGGCCTTATTGTTATTGCCAGGGGTTTAGTTTGAACCGGTGGCAATAACTGTTTACCTCTTCCCCCCAATTTTTTTTGCCACGGGTTTGGGTTGAACCGGTGGCCAATTAGCGATGTTTATTTCAATTTTTCTACTAGTGCATAAAGTTTCAATCTTGTGATTGAAATTTCATTAATCTTCAGATGTAATATTTCAAGGATTCGCAAGTTAATGTTGGAATCTTTGTTTGAATATTTGTGTTCAGAATTCCAAGTCCCCTTTGTTTTGTCAAATCTCATGATTAATTTAATTTAATGAAATTAATATTGAGTATTTCCCTTACTCATTGTGTTGCATCAAGTAGAACCAATTTTATTAAAGAATAGTTCTTGGAATTAATTTTGGTTTAGTGCACTTGGATGAATACTTATTTAAGTTAGACTTGTTATAATATTCATTTTGCTAATTAAATAAATTCTAAAATCAATTTGGAATAAATTAATTATGTCACGCAAAACTCAGTTTTAAATCCCTAGGATTTGGCACAAAATCGAGGCAAATAGAACCCTTGGCTAGCCGAGCTGCACAGCAGCCCGTACATGGCTGCCAAAGGATGGTTGCCTAGTGTGTGCTGCCATGCGTGGCTGCTGCTCAGTGACCAGCAGCATGGCGCGCCACAACCAGCAAGCAAGCAGCCGCATGACGCAACAACAACAAGCATATTGTGCGCGCCATGTGTGCTGATGTGCGTGGCATGGCTGGTGTGAGTGCTTGTGTGCGTGTGATGCTTGGTGTTTGAAAGCGGTTTTGTGCGCATGGACATTGCTTATGGAGTAATGTAGTGCAATGAGCTCTGGCGACAAGGCCATTATAGGCGACGACTTGGTGTGTGAAAGTGTGCTGATGTGGTCGGTTTAACGCGTAAGTGACATCGTAACCCACTCCCACGTTCGTTGAGCACCCCAATCGGTTGTGCGAGTCGTGAGTACTCCAAGTTTTGGTGCTAGGCCTTTAGATATTTTCGACTGCGTATTTTTGCGTTTTTTGCCGTTTTAATTATTTTAATTAATTTAATTATGTTTGTTTATTTTAATAAAAATTTTTGAGGCTAGGCCTCGGTTTTGAGCGGCACTTGCAAAATTTTATTTTGGCAAAATTTTAGGTTTACCGGCTTAATTAATTAGACTAATTAAGATGGATGCGGAATATAGTGGGAGCTTCAATATTGATTGCACTAAATTACATAATCGGTTAAACAACTTTGACTAGTTTTAATTAGGCGTGTTTATCGGATTAACCACCTAAGTTACTAGTTTACGCGTGTTTATGCATTGTTACTTGTTTATTGATATCATGCTATTTTGTATGATTATAGAGTGGTTTTAACGTTGAATATGTGAGAAATTGATGCCTTATTCCATTATTCACTCTATTTTTATCAATTTTTGTGTATTACGTGCTTCACAGGGTTATTGTTGTTTTTTATGACATTTTAGGTCCAAAGAACGTACTACGAAGCATCCTAGGAAGTATGCAAGGAATTTTAAGCAATGAGGAAATGGAGTGAGTCAAAAATGATGAAGAAGGAAACAAGTTCGAAGTAAGAAAGGAAGACAAAGGCCAAAAAGATCGTGCACGGATGTGCCAACCCTTGCACGCCCGTGCAGGGGTGTTCCTGAATGAGGTATGGCTCTGCCCAGGTCTGCATGACTGTGTGGAATCTTGCACGTCCGTGTAGGATGCCTGGGTTAGAATCAATAGCAGCCAGCATGACCATGCAGAATTCAGCACGCCCATGCAACATTTGGCAGGACCGGGCAGGAATCCAACACGCCCGTGCAGCTCAACAGCACCAAAACAGTTGTTACTATTTCTGTCTTTCATGTTCTGCACGGTCGTGCACAATGTGGCACGCTAGTGTAGCATCGCCTGCACGCCCGTGCTAATCCTGGCACGTCCGTGCAGCCCTGCGGTCTAGCTCGATTCTTGTTTTCTCCGTCTTTTATTTAGGGGTCTTATAAATACCTCCCTTGAACTCTTTTGTACGGAGCTTCTTCTCTCTTAACTCCCTTAGGCTTATTCTCTTAGTTAGTTCATAGTTTCCCTCTCCCTTAGTTTAGATTTCAAAAAACTCAATCATTTGTAAGAATTATTTGAAGTTTGTTCTATGAATTTCAACAACAATTATTCTCAATCTTGAAGCATCAATTAGTAATATCTTTCTCTTTCCTTTGTTATTTAATTTTCTGATTTTATCTTTGATTAATCTTAGTTCTTGCTTAATCTTTGTGAATTGTTCTTGCATGTTCAACTATCCTTGTTAAATCTCTCTCCAAGTTTAATTGAATTCATGTTAACCCTAGATTTAATTGTTAGATTGTTTTCCACCATGTTTAGTGAGTAGTTCCTTAGTTAAGGGTTGGGTGAAAACCCAAACAAGCCATGGTTGATTGACTTGGATTCCTTCATGCTTTACCTTGGATTGATAGTTGTTTGTGCTTGAATTGATTATTTCATGTGTATTTTGATGGCCACTTTATGCACATGAGTTCATCTCTCTACTTACATCGAAAGATGGGGTTTCGGAGTGAGTCCTTTCTTGTGCAATTGGATTATGATAATTTCATGATTATGGATGTTTGGTTTCATTGAGTAGGATGCTTTAGTGTGGTAATTAGGTGAGAAATCTCAATTATTTTTGCTTCATGCTAGTTCGGAACGATCGAGAGACAAACTCGAGCTAGAAACCCACTTCCTATCCTTGAGATTTAATCCTTGTCATGTTAGTGCTGAATCTAGGGAGTACTTATGTTGTGACTTTGAAAGAAGACAATGTTAAGTTCCTACTTTATCTTCTATGTATGCTCATGATTTATCCTTGTTATTGATTCCTTGGTTTGGTTGGTGTTGAATCACGTTTCCCATAGCGTTCCTTTATATAGTAGTTGACTAATCAAAACCTAATTTGTGACCGAACTAGCTTACAACCGTTTCATACTCTTGGTGTTCTTTACCTATTCCCTGTGGATACAATCCTCCACTTACCCAAGACTTGTCTTAAGTTAGTTTAGGTAGAAATATTGTTTGGTTTAGGGTGATTGTCCAACGACCAATTATTCCCTCTACCATCTATCGCTGTAAAATGCATGGTCCATTCACAAATAGTGAATGGATTAATGGAATGTATATTCTCTCACAGGTTTTATGACATAGCAACTAGTGGGGCCCGTTTAGATTAGAAAATTCGGACTATGTTCCGTGATGTATTTTTGTAAATCTAAATACGGTCTATGAACCGTCGAGTATTTTTGTACCTTAATATTTAGATTAGTCCTAATTGGAGATACTAGTATTTGCATAGTTTTGGTTGAGTCTTCTTGGAAGACGAAGCCATGAAGTTGCAAAAGAAGACCCTTGAAGACTCAAGGGGTCATGCTAGTTGCCAAATGCATCATTTACTTATGCTTTATATATTTAATTTTTGTGCTTATATATATGAATGATATGTTAGATGCATGTTTAGGATTTAAATGTTGCAATGATTAATTAAGTTCACTTAGATGAACCAACATAGAAACCCTAGGTCCCTAAGACTATTGAGTAAAACTTGTCTTTCCAAAAATACACTTACCAACCGAACGAAGGTAAAGGTGGGCTACGCCAAAGCGAGGCATCACTATCTCTCCAAGGAACGTAAGGCACACCGGGTGTGCATGTTGGTTTTGGTTGAACTCATCGGTATGAGTGAGGAGTCTTCACATATTGTGGAAAAAGAGATACATCGTCAAGAGCGCATTAGATGCGACGATTATCTAACCAAGAATGTCTTGGAGCCATTAGCAAGGACTTGCTTACCTTGGGGTAACAAGTGTTAGGACAAGCCAAAGCATGCCTAATTACTTGTTGATTCCTTGGATTTTGGAATTGCCTTATTTTCACAAAATAGGGACAATTTTATATGTGTAAATAAGACGTTTAAATAGGCTTGAATTTTTCATGAATTAAATTCAATCTTATTTAGTAACGTGAATGGTTTTTCATTTTTAAATTCTTTCAATTATAGAATCATGTCTTCAAACAACCATTTTTCATTACGCTCAATTCTCAACAAGGAGAAGTTAAGTGGGCCAAATTTTCTTGATTGGCAAAGACATTTGCGCATTGTTCTTATGCAAGAATAGAAAGAGTATTTCCTGGATGAGGAAATGCCCGAGGCTCCCAATGAGGAAGTGAACCAGGACGCCCTTAACCGATGGCAAACGGCCAATCGGGATGTCAAGTGCATAATGCTAGCCACTATGTCTCCCGACCTTCAGAAGACTTTCTACGAGAAGGAAACAGCCTATGAGATCATATCTGAGCTTCATAATATGTTTTAAGAACAGGCACGAATTGAAAGGTTCGAAACCCACAAGAAGATCCTTAAAAGCATGCTCAAGAAAGGAGAGCTAGTCAGCCCACATGTACTCAAAATGATTGGATTATTTGAGAACATGGAAAGGCTTGATGCATGGTATTCGACTAAGATGGCCATTGATATCATTCTTTATTCCCTTCACGAAGGCTATGATCAGTTCAAGATGAACTATAATATGCATAGCATGGAGAAAACCCTCACCGAGTTTCATGGTATGTTGAAGCAAGCCGAGCAAATAGTCAAGGATGAGGGGAAGCATGATATGCTCATGATAAAAAAGGGCAAGTCATTCAAGCGCACGAGCAAGAAGAAGAAAGGCTTTAAGGGGAAAGGTAAGAAGAACTTTCCGCCTAAGCCAAAAGCTTCCAAGGGCAACAAGGAGAAGAAGGTAGCATCTTCTAAATCTGATTCTAAATGCTTCTATTTTAAGAAGAAGGGACATTGGAAGAGAGATTGCCTCAAATTCAAGGAAGATAAGAAGAACGAAACCGTTGCTTCTAGATCAGGTATTTTGGTTATAGACTTAAACTTAACTAGCTCAACATCATGGGTATTAGATACCGGATGTGGCTCACACATTTTTTCCAATTCTCTGGGACTAAGGAACACTAGAAGGCTAGCGAAGGGAGAGGTTGACCTCCGGGTCGGCAATGGAGACAGAAATTGGAGCCATATCCGTAGGAACTCTCAGTTTGTCTTTGCCTACCGGGCTAGTTTTGGAACCTGAAAACGTTTATTATATTATTAACATTACCAAAAACATCATTTCAATTTTGGCGTTGGACGCCAAAGAATTTTAATTTCGAGTAAAAGACAATTCATGTTCATTTTATCTCGATATTGTTTTATGGTACGACACTTTTTGAAAGTGGTTATATGTGCTATCTTTAGACATAGAAGTTGATAACTTCAATAATACCGCCAAGAAAGCTAATACTATAAAGTCTAGTCAGACTTACTTGTGGCACTGTCGCCTTGGCCATATTGACATCAAACGCATCAAGAAGCTTCTACAAGAAGGTATTCTAGACTCATTTGATTTAGAATCTTTTTAAAATTGCAAAGGATGATGTTTACTAGGCAAGAAGATAATTAAAGCAACAATTCTCCAAGTTAGGAAAAAAGGGCCGATGACTTATTAGGCCTAATACATACCGATGTATGCGAACCAATGAGTACACTCACAAGGTATGGTTATCGATACTTCATCACCTTCATAGACGACTATAGTAGATATGGATATGTCTACCTAATGTCGCACAAATCTGAATCCTTTAATAAATTCAAAGAATTACATAGTGAAGTTGAAAAACAACTAGGCAAGAAACTCAAAGTCCTTCAAATGGATCGAGGTGGTGAATATTTGAGCCATGAATTCGATGACAATTTGAAAGAACATGGTATACTTTCAGATTTGACACCTCCCGGAACTCGTCAATGGAACGGAGTATCCGAAAGGAGAAATCGAACCTTGTAAGACATGGTATGATCGACTATGGGTCTTAGAGATCTTCCAATCTCTTTTTGGGGCCATGCACTATTAACTGCGGCACTAACACTGAACCGTGCTCCGTCAAAAACTGTGGAAAAGACTCCATATGAATTATGGACGAAGAAACCTTCAAGGTTGTCTTTTCTCAAGATTTGGGGTTACGAAGCATAAGTCAAGATATTGATTGCTGACAAACTTCACCCAAAATCTGACAAGTGTTTCTTTCTGGGGTTTCCGAAGGAAACCAAGGGGTATTACTTCTACTACAAATCCAAGAACAAAGTGTTTGTTGCTCGTGATGGTGTCTGTTTGAAGGAGCATCTTTCCAAAATGACAAGTGGGAGAAAAATCGAACTGGACGAAGTTCGAGAGCACAAACATCAAGAACAAAATGACAATCAAAGTGCTCCTGATCACTGTTGATATTGGTCAGAGGCAAAATGTGCAAAGTCAAACCGATGATGCAAATGCTAAATCCATTACCCTACGTAGGTCAAAACGACTAAGATCTGAACTAGATAGATATCTTATGTTGTATTAACCGAGATCAGGACATCCTTGTAGTGGATGGAGATGAGCCAGCGACTTACAAGAAGGCTATGACGAGCCCCGCCTCTGCAAAATGGCAAGAGGCCATGAAATCCGAAATGGACTCCATGTTTGAAAATCAAGTATAGGACTTGGTTGATTTATACGAAGGTTACACACCTATCGGATGTAAATGGATTTTTAAGTTGAAAACCGATAAAGATGGAAATGTTTTTATTTACAAAGCTAGACTGGTAGCAAAAGGTTACAGGAAAACTCACGGTGTTGATTATGATGAAACCTATTCTCTAGTTGCAATGCTTAAGTCCGCTCGGATTATCCTAGCGATTGTTGGACATTACATTACGAAATATGACATATGGACGTCAAAACTGCCTTCCTTAATGGAATTTTGGAAGAAACAGTGTACATGACACAGCCTGAAGGTTTTGTCGACCGAAACAATGCTAGGAAGGTATGCAAGCTTAAAAAGCCCATCTATGGACTAAAGCAAGCAAGCAGAAGTTGGAATCTACAATTTGATGAAGCCGTCAGCAAGTTTGGTTTTATCAAGAATCCAGATGAGTCTTGTGTTTACAAGAAGGTCAGTGGGAGTGACATCGCTTTCCTAATCTTATCTGTCGAAGACATATTGCTTGTTGGAAACAATATTCCAATGCTAGAGTCTTTAAAGGCATGGCTTGAAAAATGTTTTTCAATGAAAGATTTGGGAGAGGCACAATACATATTGGGTATCAAGATCTATAGGGATAGATCAAAGAGGATGATTGGATTGAGCTAAAGTACTTACATCGATAAGGTATTGGCACGATTGAACATGCAGGAGGCCAAGAGTGGTCACCTACCCATGTCACATGGCATAACCTTGTCAAGACGTAGTGTCCAAAGACACCTGATGAGCGAGAAAGGATGAATCAGATTCCATATGCTTTGCTAATTGGATCGATCATGTATGCCATGATATGTACTAGGATTGATTTATTGTATACCTTGAGTGCTACGAACCGATACCAATCGGACCCAGGAGAGGCGCATTGGACTACGGCCAAGAATATCCTAAAGTACCTGAAAAGGAATAAGAATAATCCATGGTGGGAAAGATGAATTGGTTGTTGAAGGTTACACCGAAGCAAGCTTCCAGACAGACAGAGACAACTTCAAATCACAGTCCGGGTACATATTCTATCTTAATGGAGGAGCTTTTAGTTAGAAGAGTGCTATGCAAAGCACAATTGCAGATTCTACTATAGATGCCGCGTTCTTGGCACCATCTGATGCAGCTAAGGAGGCAGTTTGGATTTGCAAGTTCGTTGGTGAAGTTGATGTTGTACCCTCCATCACGGGTGCAATATACCTCTATTGTGACAACAATGGAGCTATTGCTCAAGCTTGAGAGCCACGAGAACATCAGAAGGTCAAACATGTCTAGAGGAGATTTCATATGATAAAAGAATGGATGTCAGAGGGTGATTTCAGAGTTAGTAAAGATGGAACGGACGACAATGTAGCCGATCCGCTTAATAAACTTTTGTCTCAAGTGAAGCACAACAAGCAGGTTGAGGCAATGGGAATCAGGCACGTCAGAGATAGGCTTTTGTTTCATTATTTAGTGTTTTAATTAATTTCTGGACAAATTTAATGAAAGACACTATGATAAACCATTTAGTTTTGGAGTAATTAAAATTTTCATGCAATTTTATCACTCCGTCGCTATTTAATTGTCGTTTAGAATTAAATGTTGAATCCATTCGATTTTGAGAATATTCAAAATAGGGTATCAAGACAATGTCTTGGATAAAGAAACACCTATTAGGTGAACATTGAATATTTTAACCGAAAATTATCCCTAATCAAGGTCATTTAAATGGTGGACGACCTCTTGAAATTAGTGTATAGTATGATTTATAGCACCGTTTCTTGTGCTACAAGGACACGATTTTCATAAATCATTTGCACGGGTATTGGTTTAGAACCATACCAGATTGACTGATATGGCTATTTTATATAGTATTTTACCCCCGTCCCTTGGTCATAATTGGTAGTGTTTTTGGCTCTTTAGAGCCACTTTTATTACTAATTGGTGTTTTCTACTGTTTTTGTAGTTTTGGTTTAGTTTTGTAGGACACGATTTTCATAAATCATTTGCCATTTAGAGCCACTTTTATTACTAATTGGTGTTTTCTAGTGTTTGGCAAATTTTCCCGAAGTGGATTGTCGATCGTCTTTTCTTTATGTTCCAGGACGAGGATTGTCAATAGTGGCAATATTTTCCTAAGAGGATTGTCGCATAGCATTGGCAAATTTTCAAGGTGGATCGTTTTCAAGAGTTATGTTCCATGACGTGGATTGTCGATCGTAGCAAGGTTCTTATGACAGATTGTTACGAAACATTGGCAACTTTTCCCAAAAATTTGATTTTGGCAAAATTCCGAGATACGGATTGTCGCTTCATCGTGGCAACATTTCCAAGGATGGATTGTTACGAATCATGGACAACTTTCCCTAAATCGGATTGTCATACAAAAGATGTGTTGCAACTGTTCCTAAAGAAAAGAGGATTGTCATCACCCGAAGCTTCAATAGCAATATCAAGGATCAATAAAGTGAAGTAACCCTCAAAATAAAGAGGAGATTGTCTATAGCGGCGACGCACTGCCGTGGCGACGTGCTGCCACAACCCTGAAGATGACGACGTACGGTTATTTTCGACGATGTTCCAAAAGATACTGTGGAAGATTGTCACCAAGAAATGTTGAAGATGACGACGCAATGTTACCTTCAAAGATGGCGTTCTCTAGCTTGTAGAAGGTCGTCAAAACAAAATGCAGTAATGAAACGGTTACTCCAGAGACGTGTGCTCGACGGTGCAAGATACGCGTTTCTTAACTCTTTAATCTGTTTAACTAACATTGTTTTGCAGGTATCGGCGTTATAAGAATGATTTGGGATCGCCGAACGTTCTGAATCATTCTCCATCCCTATCGCTACTTTGACTTTTGTTTTCGAAACATGCGTTTCTCCAAACTCAGTCAAAGTGGGGGCTTCTGTAGACACCCATTTGTGTCTCCCCAAAATCAAACCCAGTGATGAATGCCTTTCACGTCGAACCATAATCGAATGAGGTGAAAGTGTGGAAGAGTCAAGTGTTGCGGTTTAGTTTTATTTAAAATTCTCTTTTTTCTGTTTTTGAAAACAACTCTATTTATTAAAAATAGCCAAACCAGTTTAGTTTGGTCTGTAATAAGGGTCCAATAATAGTGTAGTTGGATGGGGCTCGAAAAGACCTTTCCAATGATATATTATAAGCCA
This sequence comes from Chenopodium album, assembly GCF_948465745.1. Lineage (NCBI taxonomy): Eukaryota > Viridiplantae > Streptophyta > Magnoliopsida > Caryophyllales > Amaranthaceae > Chenopodium > Chenopodium album. Next base: position 20,670,216 of record NC_137858.1, on the reverse strand, counting down.
ATTCCGATGAATATTGAGGAAGTTAAGGCCAAAATACTAAACTGGGCCTGGTTAATTATTTACATACGGCCCAATGATCTAGAGGATGGCCCAATGTTAATTATTATTCCTAAAATTATTAGGATTAATTATAATTTTCTAGAAGTTTCTAGAAGGTTCTTCTTTATTCTAATATTATTAGATTTAATAATTATTTTAAGATGGATTTTTATTTGGAATAAAATATTATTATTTTTATTATTATATTATTATTTTTTTTAAAAGGATACGTTTTATCTTCTGTACAGATTCTGTAGATCAATTTGGTTAAAGATCGGATTCCGCGTGAAAAAGCGCGTGCAAGTCAGACTGTCGCCTAACGACAAGTCTGTCGCCTCGCGATAGACCTTGTCGCCTCGCGACAGCGTGTATTTCTGGCGACTAACGGGAGGCGAAACGGTAGGTCGTTGGGCTACCTTCCCCACCCAATCAAACAATATTTGTAAACTCAACTAACCCTTATATGATTATAGTAGTAAGTCGAGGTCGAACCCAAGGGAATGGTAATTGAAAGTCTATTGCCTAATGCTAAGCTATTCCGAAGTCTAGAGCGGGGTAATAAGATAGAACTAGAGATAGAGCTAATAATGTAAATGAACTTGTATGAAATCAAAGGTAATAGGCACTAGGGAATGGATCCACATGTATTTGTAATAGAGAAGGATAATTGAGGAGGTCAAACTAACTAAGTCAATCGATGTGAGGGAAGATCAAACATGCATCCAAAAGAGCATATCAAGCTATTCTCCTAGAGGTCTAACTAGCGTCAACTACGATAAACTCTAGCTAGGAAACATCACAAGATACCTCAATTGTGAAAATGCAAGTCACAAATCAATGGTCCGTATCAATGTGAGCTTACAATGCAATCTAGTGCAATAATCAAAGATGGTCAAACTTCAATCAATCACACACATGCACATGAATCATCAACCAAGTTTAATCACATCATCAACTCCATTAATTATCCCCAATTACTCTAATCCATTACTCATACATGCTTCACCATTACCCTAGCAAGTAAACTACTCACTAGCCATAGAAATTAAGATCAAAACAACACTAATCAACAATTTCATCATCAACATATTAGAAAGCTAAAGATCAATACAAAAATCAATTAAACTTCAATCAAACTTCAATCAAACATCAAACAATCAACAATCATATGGAAAACAAATGAAATCAACTAAAATCAAACTTATATTGAAATCAAAGATGAGTAATCCTTACAAAACTTGATCAAAGATCAATTACAATGAAGAAATCTTGAATCATCAACAATACACCATGAATTTCTCTCTCTTTCAAACTTGAGTTTCTCTCTCTAAAAATCTAATTAAAAACTAAGCAAAATTAAATCTAATGTAAAACTTATCCAAAAATAGAAGGAAATAACTATATATACAAGGGAGAAGTCGGTTATGACGTCCAAAAATAGACCCACGCCGGTGCGGTCGCACGTAGGAGAGAGAAGGGGGCGCACGGGCACAAACCCATGTGGGTGCGCCTGCACGCGCCTGGTGTGCGGCCGCACGCGCCACTTGTGCGGCCGCACATCACCCTTGTGCGCCCGCACCTAAATGGGTATAAATCCCCCCTTCTTCATCCTTGCTCATCCGGTGGACACGACCTTTGGTGATGGTGATGAACAACGAAGTAGGCAGCAAGTTTATGGCCATTTTGGTGGGCACAAGGCATAAATGGTGTCTGATGGGAGAAGAAACGGTAGGTCGTTGGGCTACCTCCCCACCCAATCAAACAATATTTATAACTCAACAAACCCCTATAGAAGTATAGTATTAAGTCGAGGTCGAACCCAAAGGAATGGAAATTGAATGTCTATTGTCTAAAGTTAAGCTACTCCGAAGTCAAGTGCGGGGTTTATGGTAAGAACTAAGGCTAAAGCTAATCAATGCAAATGAACTTGTATAAAATCAAATGTTAAGACACTAGGGGAATGGATCCACATGTAATTGCAATAGAGAAGGGTAATTTTGGTGGTCAAACTAACTAAGTCAAGTGAGAGGGAAGATCAAACATGCATCCAAAAGAGCATACCAAGCTATTCTCCTAGAGGTCTAACTAGCGCCAACTACGCTAAACACTAACTCGGAAATGTCACAAGATACCTCAATCGAGAAATTGCAAGTCACTAATCAATGGTCCGTATCAAAGCGAGCTTACAATGCAATCTAGTGCAACAATTAAAGATGGCCAACCTTCAATCAATTACACACCTGCACATGAATCATCAACCAAGTTTAATCACATCATCAACTCCATTAATTATCCCCAAATTACTCTAATCCATCACTCATACATGCTTCACCATTACCCTAGCTAGTAAACTACTCACTAGCCATAGAAATTAAGATCAAAACTACACTAATCATCAATTTCATCATCAACATATTAGAAATCAAAAGATCAAATCAACAATCAATCAAACTTCAATCAAACATCAAACAATCAACAATAGTATGAAAAACAAATGAAATCAACTAAAAACAAACTTATATTGAAATCAAAGATGAAAGATCCTTACAAACTTGATCAAAAGATCAATTACAATGGAGAATTCTTGAACAATCAACCAAAAACCATGAGTTTCTCTCTCTTCAATCCTTGAGTTTCTCTCTCTAAAATTCTAATCAAAAACTAAGATCTAATTGTTGAATAAATAACTTTTGCCAAAAATAGAAGGAAATAACTATATATACAAAGGAGAGGTCGGTTATGACGTCCAAAAATAGACCCACGCCGGTGCGGTCGCACGTAGGAGAGAGAAAGGCGCGCACGGAAATCATACCCAGCTGGGTGCGCCCGCATGCACCTGATGTGCGGCCGCACGCGCCACCTGTGCGGCCGCACATCCCTCGTGTGCGCCGGCACCTTACGGGTGAACTTCCTCCCTTTATTCATCCTAGCTCATGTGGTGCACACACCAAAGGTGATGGTGATGGGGAACAAAGTAGGCAGCAACTTTCCTTGGTATTTTTGGTGAACACAAGTCATGAAAAGTGCACACACAAGGTCTTGAAGCTTGCTCTTCGGATCCCTCTTGACTTGGAGCTCTTTGCACAAGCATAAAGCATCAAAAGCGATGATAACCATTGAAAGGAAGCTTGGGAATCCTTGGACAACCGATCATAACCTACAAACAAAGGAGAAAAAGCAAATAATAGAGAAAAACACCAAATAAACTAGAAAATGCACAAAATAGAGAAACTAACTATGAAAAGCATAAAATGAAGAAATTAAGAGTAAAACTAAAGAAAACTAAAGAAAAGAGGTATAAAATGAAATGAAATCCATCCAAAAAGAGATCAAATGAGTGCCATAAATGTCACTCATCAAATTCCCCCAAGCTAAAATTTTGCTCGTCCTCGAGCAAAACAAAGCAAGAAAGATGAAGGATGAAAAATTTATTGAAAATGAAAAAGAAAGAATCAAAATAAGAATATACACTAAGACTCACTGTCGTAGGAATCACGGTTATTTTTAGCTACAACAAGCCCTTTAAACCCCAAAGTCGCCTATGAGGACGAGTGAGGTCTCGTAAGGGTATCCTAAGAGTTTGAACCATAACTCTCCACCAAACATCAATGAGGCAAAACCATGAAAAGAAAAGAAAAGAAAATGAAAACAAAACCTTAGCGAAATGGACTCACATAAAGACTATAATGCAAATGAATGAAAGTCTTTCTCAAGTAGTTAAGGTATGCACTTTTCAAGATATCTAAGGTTGATTGAAACATAGGGTATGCTAGGCATAAGAACTAGACATCACAATCCACGTTCATCCCAAACAATCTTACCGCGTTCTCCCCACTAGTCTCAAATCTCCCCTTAGTGAGTATCCCAATGATTCCTCGAAGGAACCGGAAAACAAATTTATTTAGGCTACTCGACAATCTCGACTATGCATCCCCTTTCCTTAGGCAATGACCCATGATGCCCTCCCCCGAATAGTGACTCAACTATCTAGGTCGAAAGGTCTTTCCCCAAGGTTGTAACGTAAGGCATAAAGGGTGAAGGTAGGCTAAAATTTAAAATTTGGTGATTTTCCTAAAAAGTGAAGCAAAAGGGTGATCAATCCTTAACACCACAATCAAGAAATTACCAAACAAAAACAACACCCCCAAGCTTACTTGAAGCTATACTCACAAAGAAATATATACAAAAAGCGTAAACGCTTCTCCCCCAAGCTAAAATGAAGCATTGTGCTCAATGCTTAGAAGGAGAAAAGAATACATCCAAATATTTTTGAATTTTTTCACTTTTTCAATTTATTTTTTTGTTTTTTTTTTATATTAGAACTTGCAATGTCCTTGCCCTTTGCTAAATTCGGACGGCTTTTTCTATAATGCAATTTATTAGTCCATGCCTTTTATGAAGTAGGACGGCTTTTCCTCAAACATTTGCCATTATTCACAAAGAAAACATAATCACAAACTTGCACTCATAGAAACCAAAACTCCAACTCATCCACCACAAACTCCATCATAAATGATCAATTTTCTTCACAATAACCAAGAATTGAAAGAAAATGAAACAAAAGGTCAAAGTACTAAAGATGTGGCTTGAAAAGAAGATATAAGGCTCAAATTGTTGCAAGGAGGCAAATGTAAACCCAAAAATAAAGAAAATAACAAACTACATCAAAAATGAAAAATACCACCCCGAAAATGTGCCTTTGTCCTTCCTAGATAGTTCGATCTCGGGTTTAAGAATCATACATCAAGCTTTATAGATTAGGTTTGCATAGTCAAGGATCCACGCCGCTCATACAAAGAATGTTGAAGGCTTGAAAAACAATGAACCTCACATGAATGTAGCAAAAACTCACTAATGGTGTCAAATTGACTATAGGGAGCAACTACCAAGCATGCCACAAACAAGTAGAATCCGGTTTCATGATCCTCCTAGTTCAAACCAACTACCCTAGCATACACCTATCCTAGAGTCGACCGAACATAGTCTCAAACCGTGCATACCTTTACTACCTAGGAAGAAAATCATGCAAAAGACAAAGTCTAATGTATAAAGTCCAATTCAAAATAAAAATGAAAAATAGGCCTCAAAATCATATCACAAAGAAAGAAAAAAACCCTCCGCGGAGCTCTACCCTGCCCGCATAAATTAAAGAAAATAAAAGAAAAGGAAAATAAAAGAAAATAAAAGAAAAGAAATTTGAGACATAGAAAAAGAAAAAGACATAGGAGAAATAATATGAAATGGACTAGAAAGCAAGTTAAACACATAAGAATCCCAATCGACAAACAAGTGATCGATCGACATCATCGTCATCGATCCCAAACACATTACGTGTTAACAAGCATTCATCCTCGAACCATTCAACTTCCCCTAAACTAATCCTATTCTATGCAACCAAGAAAAATAAAGAGAAAAATAAGAAAGATCTCACCGGGCTCCAAGCTTATCAAAAATAAACGAAGCAAGTAGAAACCACCTTCGTTGCATTCCATGACCAAAAGCTTCTTCAAGAAACAAAGTGAGAAAAAGAAAAATAAAAGAAGCTATAAACAAAGAAAATGGTTAGTAACTTCAAAACAAAGGAAAGAAAATAACAAATAAAAGGAAACTAAACTAAGCAAAAAGTATATACAACTAAGGAAAATAAAAGCTAAACTAACAAAGAATAAAAGGAATAAAAGAAATAAAATCTAAGAAAGCAAGAAAGTAACTAACTAACTAAAGAACTAAACTAAACTAAACTACAAGATTTGGATTTTAGGGATTTGGATCAAAGGGTTTTGGATTAAAGGGATTTGGATAAAAGGGAGCAACCACAACAACAACATCATAAGCAAAGCATCATCACAAACAACAAGTAACCAAGCAAACCGGGCAAGCATAACATAGAGATCAAGAAAAAGAGGAAACCAAATAAGAGGAACAAAATAAACATGCAAGCAACTAAGATATGTACACAACAACAAATATTGGCCACCGAGCATAGCAATAGTTCCCCCAAGCTAGATAAAAATACATCTCAACATCCCAAGCAATACAAAACAAGCATCAAAAATATAAGGGATGGAGGCAAAAAGTACAAAAAAGCACAAGGGAACTAATGACTACTACCATCACCACCACCACTACAACTACCACTAGGCCTGGCCCCACTGAGGTCAATGTTGCCCACTTGGTCATCGAAGGATGGAGGTGGATAAGGCTCCCATCCTCCGGTGAAACCCTCGGGCCACCCATAATGCCCCTTGAAAATATCTTGTTGCCAAGGAGCAAGAGGGGTGAAGTTATCGGGCAATCGTAGTTCGTAGGGGTGGTTGTCATGGACATGGGGGTAGTTAGGATCACCCCTATAGTCACATCCACCGGGATCCTTGTGATCATAATTACCGTGCTCATCCGGGTAGAAACGACGCTCGGTATCGGGGTCGGAAGGACCCTGCAAATATGGATGCCCGTAAGAAGGTATAGGACCTTGTTGGGGCGGGAAGTACGGATAGTTAACCGGGGGAACAATGTTCCCGCGGTCAACTTCCGCAAATCCGTTGTTGTTGTGCAAACATACCTTGTTGCATTTCTTGGATACCTCTTAATTGGTCGTAGATGGCCCCAAAATCTTGATCATACATGCCGTCCAAACAGATTTGCAATCCGATCATTTGCTCACTAAGAGCCCTCATATCGGCATTCTCATAAGTATGTTGCCCTTCTTGATCTTGATCTTGAGGAACTTGTTGTTGTGGAATTTGTTGTTGTTGTTGACGTTGTTGTTGTCGTTGTTGTTGTTGTTGTTGGACTCTCTGGAACTCCTCATCATCATCCTCATCCTCATCATCCTCATCAGAGTCAAAGTTGGGGCGTCGAAAGGACCTAGGGACATGCAAAATGTTCTCGGTGTTGATCCGGCCCAAAGAAGTCAACCCGGGGTTAGGCAAAAAGCACCAATGCTCATTGTTCCTTAACCACTCATATCTCCCATCTTCATAGTTCTTGGAGATGAATTGAATTTTCCCCAATTGTCTCAAGTCAAGATATTGGGTGGTGTTGTCTCCAACCTCCTTGCAAAAGGGAAGATAGTGGTCAAGGCGGAGGCGAGTCAAAAGCCTAGTCACCATGCCCCCGCATGGAATCTCTCCCGTGCTCCGACCCCTTAGATCAACACAATACTAGGCTAAGATGTACCCCAAGTTCAATCGACCTCGATACTCCAGGCGAGTAGACAACCAAAGCACCTTGAGTTCAAGCTTGCTCGTCTTCCCCAACTCTTGCTTGGGGAACACAACATACCCCAAAAGGCGGTGTACTACCCTAAGACAAGGTTGGTACACCGAAGAGATCTTGGCTTTGTTGGTGATGAATTCATTACCACCCGAAATATCTTCCCACCAAGAGTTATGATCATACTCCGGGAAGATGTACGGCTCCACATTCAAGATATCCCCATGGGGGTCAAAATCCAATGCCGCGTTAAACTCTTCTAAAGAATGATCGAAAGGATGGTTGAAAATTTGGAAACGCACCCTATATTGCCCTCCCATGGGCACAAGCTCCAAGGTAGCCAAAAACTCCAACGTTGGCTCCTTGTAGGTGCGGTAGGCCGTGTTGATGAAAGACCCCATTCGCAAATTCAAGAGCAAGGACCTCACATCTTCATATATCCCCAAACTAGTCATATCACGTTGGAGATAGTGGCGGGTCGGTTTAAGGGTTCTTTCTTCCTTTAATTGTTGTAAATGGTTTTTTGTTCGGTGGTGAAGTTTTTCTTTTTGGGAAGAGAGGTAGGTAATCGTGTTTGAGAGGAGGGGTTTGTAGATGTGCTTGGCCTAGAAGAAGTGCTAGGCCGGGAAGATGTACTTGGGCGAGGTTCCTCAATGGAAACATCGGTTTTTCTCTTTTTGATGAATTTCTTGAGGATTTTAGACATTTTTGAGGCTACGGAAAATCACCAAACAAACAATCAAAGAGCAATTCCAATAACCAAAGAACACCACACCAAAGTCACACCTTACTACCAAAATTTCCAATTCAGAACTCACACTTTCTTCCACCAAAATCAATTCCAATCAAACCAAATACACCAATTATTCAAGAACAACCTCTTTCAACAATCTCAAGAACAACCAATTAACCAATACCAATATCAACACTTACTACCCAATTTCCAAAATTCAATCTCACAAATTATCAACCAACAATGATGAAAACTACTACAAAACCAACAAACAACACAATGTTATGCAATTTCAATCATCAAACATCACAAATTCACATCCAAAATCAAAATCAATCATCAAAAATCACAAAACCCATACTACTACTATTCATGCTCATACAAAAATTCAATCTTAGCAAAATTATGATATAATTAACAAAATTAAAGCAAGGAGAAGTGATTATACCATACAAGATGCAAGATTGACCAAGTTAGAGCCTCCAATTTCAAGCACACACAAAAGCCCAAAATTTCATTCAACAATGGAGGAGAGAGAATGAGGGTTTATTTGGGTCAAAATGTGTAGAATTTGATGAGTAGGAAGGTTTGTGAGTGAATTTATATGAAAATGGAGTGATTTTTGTGAAGTTTTCTTGAAATTTGATGGAGAATGGTGAGGGTTTGGGTGCGCACGAAGGGGGTTTGAGAGGAAGAGGCCGTGAGCTTGAGAGTGAGGTATGAGGGAAATGAAAGAAAGAAGAAGGAGGAGGAAAATAAAGGGAGCACGGCACAACAGGTGCGGCCGCACCTGGCTGGTGTGCGTCCGCGCACAATGCGTGTGCGCCCGCACCTGATGGGTGTGCGGCCGCACATCAACTGCTTCTTCTTTCCCCTTTTTTTTCTTTCTTTGATGCTTACTGGCCACTTAGGTGCGCACATGAATCATGATGGTGATGAGCAACAACATAGGCAGTAGCTAAAAACAAATTTAGAGAGCTCAAAGTTAAAGATTCATGTGCTCACCACAAGAACTCACTAAGCATCAACTTCCTCCAACCTTTAAAACATGAATTTCCTATATTACCTCCCTAAAATTCTTACCCCTTTTACCTCAAATTTCGATCGGAATCGAACAAAACCAAGATAGTGCCGCAAACACCTTCCATTCACCATGCTATCTTGAAGAATTCCAATCCCGCAAAGTTCATCCTAAAAATCCAAACAAGTAGAAAAGTGAAAGAAAAGAAAAGGTAATAAAAGAAACAAAAACAAGAAAAACTCAAAAATCAAAAGGAAAGGTTAGAATCTCCGGGTTGCCTCCCGGGAAGCGCTTGCTTAAGGTCCTAAGCTCGACCCTTCCTCCAAATCATGGAGGGTCAAAGAACACCACCTTCTTCAAGGTAGTAGAAAGAGCAAAATCCTGTTCATTCTTAAGCAACCTTTCATTGTTGCTTGATGAAATCTCCATGGAATTCTTCTCAAATTCACATTTTTCTTTTCCCAACTTCTTTCTTTTTCTCAACTTCTTTGAATCACGAGCCTTTTTCTTTGGCTTTTTGTTCAATGTAGATGGAACTTCAACATCCACAACCATAGAAACTTTCTCTTCTTCTTGAGAAATAAGCTCAAACCAACTTGGAATCTCAACTTCCTCCTCATCCTTTGGCTTGGGAATCACAATTTCCTCTTCACTAACATTCATGCTATCAAAAATTGCAAGAAAATCATCAAAATTCTCAAGAGCATTGTTAGTAGAAGAATCAATCATGCATACATTATCCATAGAACGAGGGGAACTAGCACACATCATATCTTGCACAAAAGATAGAGACTCATGCATTGGTTTCAACTTAAAACTCTCCTCTTGCTTCCCACATCTGAAAGTAATGCGGCCCCCTTTCACATCTAATAAAGCTCATGAGGTAGCTAAGAAAGGTCTCCCTAAGATGATAGGAATATGTTCATCTTCCTCAATTTCTAAGACCACAAAATCTACGGGAAAAACAAACTCTCCAATCTTAAGCGGGACATCCTCAACTCTCCCCTTAGGAATCTTGATAGATCGATCGGCCAATTGAAGGGTTATATTGGATGGTAGAAGCTCACCTAAATCAAGTCTTTTGAAAACCGAATAAGGCATGATACTCACACTAGCTCCTAGATCACATAGAGCATTATCAAACATCATTTTCTTGATATTGCAAGGAATTGAAAAGTTTCCCGGATCCTCCATTTTCTCCGGAAGCTCACCATGGATAAGAGCACTAAAACATTTCCCTCCTTCCACCGAATTGCCCTCATTACAATTTTCCTTCTCCTCTAGAATCTCCCTAAGAAACTTAGAGTACTTAGGCATTTCGGGAATTGGCTCGGTAGATGGTGTGGAAACATGAACTTCCTTAAGAACTTCAAGGAACTTCCCAAATTGCTCATCCATTTTAAACCTTAAGAATTTTTGGGGGTAAGGTAGATCAGGAAATCTCTCTTCCTCACAAATCTTTTCAACAACATTCTCTTCTTTTTCCTCATCCTCACAATAGACTTCCTTGGACTCAACCCTCTCAACTTCATTCTCCAAAGCACTCCTCTCATCTTCTCCCCCCATTGAACATGAAACTCCCTCACTAAGGGCACCTCCACAACTAGTGGTAATAGAATACACGGGTTTCTTCGGTTCAACACCTTGGGAAGGTAAAGAAGAAGGACTAGCATAATCCTTGAGAGTATTTGCTAGTTGGGTTATTTGGGTCTCAAGCATCTTATTGTGAGTCCTCATTTCATTGAACTTCTTATCACTAACCGCCATGTAGGTGTTAATGATCTTAGTTTGATTATCAATCAATTCTTCCAAATTAGTCCTAGGTGAAAAAGGTTGTGAATAGGAATTTTCACCTTGAGTCTTTGGAACGAATCCGGGTGGGGGAACTCATTGAGCATTGTTTTGAAAATTGCCCCTTCCATTATTGTTCCAAGTACCCCTATTTTGTTTTTGACCATAAACTTGATTATGGTTACCACCACCTTGATTATGATTACCACTACCTTGGTTATGATTTCCATAACCTTGGTTTTGATTACCATAACCTTGATTTTGATTACCATAATTTTGGCTTTGATTTTGGCCACTATAACCTTGGTTATTGTGATTACCACGACAACCTTGATTCCCTTGGTTCCTATAACCACCACCATGATTATATTTGTCAAAATTTCCTTGGTTTTGGTAATTCCTATTCCATTGACCTCTTTGATTATCAAACCTTTGAACATTGTTGTTTGACACATAATTCACATGCTCACACTCATTGTTATCAAACTCATCAACACATTCATTATTACAATTTCTAGAGTCATGATCATATGATCCACATGCATCACAAAACAAACAACCCATAGGCATATTATGTGAAGTGGGAGGGGTATGAGAGTTCGAAGAAGTACCTCTCCCCTTAAATTGGGAGGGAAGATTCGAAGCTTGAGAAGAGGAACAAACACTCTCCAACTTGGCTTTGATTGCGGTCACCTCCTTTCCCAAGTTTGTCATTTGAGAGGAAAGATTGTTGATCGCATTTAGATGGTCCACCGAATACAATGAAGATTGCTTGCTTGAAGAGTCTCTCTCCCCATCTTACCAATCTCTATAATTGGTCACCACATCCTCAATAATGTCCACTACTTCTTCTTTGGTCTTGTTCATGATAGGACGACCGGCCCCTCCATCAAGGCATGACTTGCCTTGGGGACTCAAGCCACCGTAGAAGATTTGGATCACTTGGTATGTTGGAATTCCGTGGTGAGGACATTCTCTTTTATACTCCTTAAATCTCTCCCATGCTTCATAGAGACTTTCATTTGGCTTTTGCTTGAACCCTTGAATTAAAGCTCTTGCCTCCGCCGTCTTCTTTTGAGGGTAGAAATGGGACAAGAAAGCTTTTGTGACATCATCCCATGTTCTCAAGGAATTGGGCTTCACTTCTTTGTCTAGCCATTCTAAAGATCTTCCTATGAGAGAGAAGGGGAACAACTTGAGGCGGATAAACTCTTGAGAAACTCCATTGACTTTGATGGTGTTGCAATATTTTTCAAACTCTTTAAGATGGTTCAATGGGCTCTCATTCTTAGCCCCACTATATTGTCTCCTCTCAATTAAGGTGATCATGGCCGGCCGAATTTCAAAGTCGTTTGCCGATGTTGTAGGTGGAGCTATGCCGCTCTCAAACCTATATGCACCGAGCACTCCTAGCTCCTTCAAGGCAACTCTTGGATTTTCTCCCATGACTCGCTCTTCTTCAATCTCTTCTTCGCTTGAAGAACTATAATCCAATGACTTGTTAGCTACTCTCCTCCTTGAGAGAGTTCTCTCAATCTCCGGATCTAAGGGAACAATTGAACGATCTCGGGATCTATGCATACAAAACTCAAACAAAATATTAGTAGCATGGCTACAAGTGTAGCCTAAAGAAAGAAATAAAATCTTTTTGTATTTTGCAAATAAAGTGGAATAGACTCAACAACAATACACAATCAAGACACCATTCCCTGGCAACGGCGCCATTTTGATGGGAGAAGAAACGGTAGGTCGTTGGGCTACCTCCCCAACCAATCAAACAATATTTATAACTCAACAAACCCCTATAAAAGTATAGTAGTAAGAGGTCGAACCCAAAGGAATGGAAATTGAATGTCTATTGTCTAAAGTTAAGCTACTCCGAAGTCAAGTGCGGGGTTTATGGTAAGAACTAAGGCTAAAGCTAATCAATGAAAATGAACTTGTATAAAATCAAATGTTAAGACACTATGGGAATGGATCCACATGTAATTGCAATAGAGAAGGGTAATTTGGGAGGTCAAACTAACTAAGTCAAGTGATATGAGGGAAGATCAAACATGCATCCAAAAGAGCATACCAAGCTATTCTCCTAGAGGTCTAACTAGCGCCAACTACGCTAAACACTAACTCGGAAATGTCACAAGATACCTCAATCGAGAAATTGCAAGTCACTAATCAATGGTCCGTATCAAAGCGAGCTTACAATGCAATCTAGTGCAACAATTAAAGATGGCCAACCTTCAATCAATTACACACCTGCACATGAATCATCAACCAAGTTTAATCACATCATCAACTCCATTAATTATCCCCAAATTACTCTAATCCATCACTCATACATGCTTCACCATTACCCTAGCTAGTAAACTACTCACTAGCCATAGAAATTAAGATCAAAACTACACTAATCATCAATTTCATCATCAACATATTAGAAATCAAAAGATCAAATCAACAATCAATCAAACTTCAATCAAACATCAAACAATCAACAATAGTATGAAAAACAAATGAAATCAACAAAAAACAAACTTATATTGAAATCAAAGATGAAAGATCCTTACAAACTTGATCAAAAGATCAATTACAATGGAGAATTCTTGAACAATCAACCAAAAACCATGAGTTTCTCTCTCTTCAATCCTTGAGTTTCTCTCTCTAAAATTCTAATCAAAAACTAAGATCTAATTGTTGAATGAATAACTTTTGCCAAAAATAGAAGGAAATAACTATATATACAAAGTAGAGGTCGGTTATGACGTCCAAAAATAGACCCACGCCGGTGCGGTCGCACGTATGAGAGAGAAAGGCGCGCACGGAAATCATAGCCAGCTGGGTGCGCCCGCACGCGCCTGATGTGCGGCCGCACATCCCTCGTGTGCGCCCGCACCTTGCTGGGTGAACTTCCTCCCTTTCTTCGTCCTAGCTCATGTGGTGCACACACCAAAGGTGATGGTGATGGGGAACAAAGTAGGCAGCAACTTTCCTTGGTATTTTTTGTGAACACAAGTCATGAAAAGTGCACACACAAGGTCTTGAAGCTTGCTCTTCGGGTCCCTCTTGACTTGGAGCTCTTTGCACAAGCATAAGGCATCAAAAGCGATGATAACCATTGAAAGGAAGCTCGGGAATCCTTGGACAACCGATCATAACCTACAAACAAAGGAGAAAAAGCAAATAATAGAGAAAAACAACAAATAAACTAGAAAATGCACAAAATAGAGAAACTAACTATGAAAAGTATAAAATGAAATGATTAAGAGTAAAATTAAAGAAAACTAAAGAAAAGAGGTATACAATGAAATGAAATCCATCCAAAAAGGGATCAAATGAGTGCCATAAATTTCACTCATCAGTGTCCACACCGCTTGTGTGCACCGGTCTTGAAACTTGCTCTTCGAGTTCTTCTTGACTTGAAGCTCAATGCACTAGCACAAGGCACTAAAAGCAATGATAACCGTTGAAGGGAAGCTCAGGAATCCTTGGACGATCGATCATAACCTACAAACAAAAGAAAAGAAGCAAATAATAGAGAAAAACAACAAATAAACGAGAAAATGCACAAAATAAAGAAACTAACTAAGAAAAGCACAAAATGAAGAAATAAAGAGCAAAACTAAAGAAAACTAAAGAAAAGAGCTATAAAATGAAATGAAATTCATCCAAAAAGAGATCAAATGAGTGCCATAAATGTCACTCATCAAATTCCCCCAAGCTAAACTTTTGCTCGTCCTCGAGCAAAACAAAGCAAGAAAGAACAAGGATGAAAAATTTATTGAAAATGAAAAAGAAAGACTCAAGATAAGAATGTACACTAAGACTCACTGTCGTAGGAATCACGGTTGTTTTTAGCTACAACAAGCCCTTTAAACCCCAAAGTCGCCTATGAGGACGAGTGAGGTCTCGTAAGGGTATCCTAAGAGTTTGACCCATAACTCTCCACCAAACATCAATGAGGCAAAACCATAAAAAGAAAAGAAAAGAAAATGAAAACAAAACCTTTGCGAAATGGACTTACATAGAGACTATAATGCAAATGAATGAAAGTTTTGTCAAGCAATTAAGGTATGCACTTTTCAAGATATCTAAGGTTGATTGAAACATAGGGTATGCTAGGCATAGAAACTAGACATCACAATCCACGTTCATCCCAAACAATCTTACTGCGTTCTCCCCACTAGTCTCAAATCTCCCCTTAGTGAGCATCCCAATGATTCCTCGAAGGAACCGGAAAAAGAAATTTTATTTAGGCTACTCGACAATCTTGACTATTGTAGGGAATATTTCAAGCATTATGACCCCAAACTTGAACCCCACTGTGATCATACACTAAAGTACGGTGGCGTTCCAAAGGGAAAGAAAAGAGAGAAAAAGAGTCGCCAACAAGTTTTAGGAACTTGTAAACCCAAAAGACAATCCAAAAGGACCATCAACTCCATAAGGTCATGAACCAAACAGGGTTCGGGGATGAGGGTACGAATCCAATTTACAAAAGAAAGGACCCGCCCTATAAAATAGGCCTCTACTTTGTTCTGCTCGTATTCATGTGCGCTTTTCGAATAACATACAAACATTATATTAAACCTAACCTGTTTAATCTATGTTGGTTGAATATTAATGCACAAATAAGACTATTATTGGCGATCACTTGAGTTAAAATCACATTAGCCTAAACCAAATTATTAATTATCTTATTAAGCGTGATTTCAAGTACAAATTCCCTTTAACAATCATAAAAGGTGTAATCAAGCAATAACAATAAAATATATCAAGCAACATAATAATAAACAATAATGACGATGATAATAACATGATAAGGCATAATAAAGCTTAATAATAATAGCAAGATCCTAGGCATGATACTAACAAGATTAATAACAAATCCTAGCATGTCACTAAACAATAAAGATCAAAGCTTTAAACCTAACATGGCACTAACATGATATTAGAAAGAGTAAAGGCACCCTAAACATGATACTAGAAAGCATTAAATAACATCCTAACATGATACTAGGAATTAAAAAATAATAAACATGCTTTCTACATTGAAAGAAGGTAATAAGATTACATACTTTGAAGCCTCGTACCTCTTTCTAATAACAAAATACACAAGTTAGTAAACTTCAATGAAAATAATAAAGAATAACTAAATAATCAAATTAAATAAAGTTTTGACTAGCTTTGGACCAAACCCTCAGAAATTATCAAACCTTGCACGTCTAGGGCGAAGGCAACTTCGAACTTGGCTTTGAGATTCTAGATCTTGTGAATGCGGAATTGTGTTTAATAAAAGGGTAGTTTAGAAAGAGAGAGAAAAAATTAAGCTATATTGCTTAGAGAGAGAATAGAGAGAATTGATAGTAAGAATTGATGAATGAAAACGGAGATTCGAGACCCTATTTATATGGAAATAGTCCGGAAAATCATAGAATTTGATAAGGAATAAAACTACACGCTGTCGCCAGGAATTAACTCTGTCGCGACGCGAGAGGGTCTGTCGCGAGGCGACAGCCTTGTCGTTTGGCGACAACCTGTTTAACCGCGTTTTCTCCACGCGGAATCCGATCTTTAATCAACTTGATCTACGGAATCCGTACAGAAGATAAAATACGTATTTTCAAAGATAATAATAATAATAATAATAATAATAATAATAATAATAATAATAATAATAATAATAATAATAATAATAATAATAATAATAATAATAATAATAATAATAATAATAATAATAATAATAATAATGATGATGATGATGATGCTTTATTCCAAATAAAAGTCTATTTTAAAATAAATAATTATTAAATCTAATAATATTAGAATTAAAAAGAACCTTCTAGAAACTTCTAGAAAATTATAATTAATCCTAATAATTTTAGGAATAATAATTAACATTGGGCCCTCCTCTAGATCATTGGGCCGTATGTAAATAATTAACCGG
Organism: Chenopodium album; assembly: GCF_948465745.1. NCBI lineage: Eukaryota > Viridiplantae > Streptophyta > Magnoliopsida > Caryophyllales > Amaranthaceae > Chenopodium > Chenopodium album. The sequence goes on along the minus strand of NC_137858.1, from coordinate 20,653,476 downwards.
GCCTAGTTTAGTATTTTGGCCATAACTTCCTCAATATTCATCGGAATTGGGCTTATAATATATCGTTGGAAAGGTCTTTTCAAGCCCCATCCAACTACACCATTATTGGACCTTAATTACGGACCAAACTAAACTAGTTTGGCTATTTTTAAATAAATAGAGTTATTTTCAAAAACAGAGAGAATAGTATTTTTAATAAAACTAATCCGCAACACTTGACTTTCAAATACTTTCACCTCATTCGATTACGGTTCGACGTGAAAGGCATTCATCACTGGGTTTGGTTTTGGGGAGACACAAATGGGTGTCTACAACTATGCATCCCCTTTCCTTAGGCAATGACCCATGATTCCCTCCCCCGAATAGTGACTCAACTATCTAAGTCGAAAAGTCTTTCCCCAAGGTTGTAACGTAAGGCATAAAGGGTGAAGGTCGGCTAAAATTTAAAATTTGGTGATTTTCCTAAAAAGTGAAGCAAAAGGGTGATTAATCCTTAACACCACAATCAAGAAATTACCAAACAAAAACAACACCCCCAAGCTTACTTGAAGCTATACTCACAAAGAAATATATACAAAAAGCGTGAACGCTTTTCCCCCAAGCTAAAATGAAGCATTGTCCTTAATGCTTAGAAGGAGAAAAGAATACATCAAAAATATTTTTGAATTTTTCACATTTTTCAATTTTTTTCTTTCTTTTTATTTTAACTTGAACTTGCAATGTCCTTGCCTTTTGCTAAATTCGGACTACTTTTTCTATAATGCAATTTATTAGTCCATGCCTTTTATGAAGTATGACGGCTTTTTCACAAACACTTGCCATTATTCACAAAGAAAACTTTATCACAAGCTTGCACTCAAAAAAACGAAATCTCCAACTCATCCACCACAAACTCCATCATAAATGATCAATTTGCTTCACAAAAACCAAATAAAAAGAAAATCAAAACAAAAGGTCAAAGAACTAAAGATGTAGCTTGAAAAGAAGGTATAAGGCTCAAATGGTTGCAAGAAGGCAAATGTTAACCCAAAAACAAAGAAAATAACAAACTATCCTAAAAATGAAAAATACCACCCCAAAAAATGTGCCTTTGTCCTCCCTAGATAGCTCGGTCTCGGGTTTAAGAATCATACATCAAGCTTTATAGATTAGGTTTGCATAGTCAAGGATCCACGCCGCTCATACAAAGTAGGTTGAAGGCTTGAAAAACAATGAACCTCACATGGATGTAGCAAAAACTCGCTAATGGTGTCAAAATGACTATAGGGAGCAACTACCAAGCATGCCACAAACAAGTAGAATCCGGCTTCATGATCCTCCTAGTTCAAACCAACTACCCTAGCATACACCTATCCTAGAGTCAACCGAACATAGTCGAAAACCGTGCATACCTTTACTACCTAGGAAGAAAATCATGCAAAAGACAAAGTCCAATGTATAAAGTCCAATTCAAAAAAGAAATAAAAATGAAAAAAATGCCTCAAAATCATACCACAAATAAGAAAAGAAAAATAAAAGAAAATAAAAGAAGAGAAAAGGAAACATAAAAAAAGGAAAATAGGAGAAAAATGAAGAAATGGACTAGAAAGCAAGTTAAACACATAAAAATCCTATTCGACAAACAAGTGATCGAATGACATCATCGTCATCGATCCCAAACACATTACGTGTTAACAAACATTCATCCTCAAACCATTCAACTTCCCCTAAACTAATCCTAGTCATGCAACCAAAGAAAAATAAAGAGAAAAATTAGAAAGGTCTCACCGAGCTCTCCATGCTTAGCAAAAATAGACGAGGCAAAAAGAAACCACCTTCGTTGCATTCCAAGACCAAAAGCATCTTCAAGAGACCAAGTGAGAAAAAGAAAAATAAAAGAAGCTATAAACAAAGAAAATGGTTAGTAACTTCAAAACAAAGAAAAGAAAATAACAAATAAAAGGAAACTAAACTAAGCAAAAACTATAAGCAACTAAGTAAAACAAGAGCTAATCTAACAAGGAATGAAAGAAATAAAGGAAAGAAAATCTAGGAAAACAAGAAAATAACTAACTAACTAGAGTACTAAACTAAACTACAAGATTTGGATATTAGGGATTTAGATCAAAGGGTTTTGGATTGTAGGGATTTGGATACAAGGGAGCAACCACAACAGCAACATCATAGTCAAAGCATCATCACAACAACAAGTAACCAAGCAAACCGGGCAAGCATACAAGCTACAAGGGAAGTAGCATAGAGATCAAGAAAAAGAAGCAAACCAAACAAGAAGAGCAAAAGAAACAAACAAGCAACCAAGGTATGTACACAACAACAAGTATTGGCTACCGAGCATAGTCTTAGTTCCCCCAAGCTTAATAAAGATACATCTCAACATCCCAACAATACAAAACAAGCATCAAAAACATAAGGGATGGAGGCAAAAAGCACAAAAAGCATAAGGGAACTAATGACTACTACCATCACCACCACTACCACTAGGCCCGGCCCCATTGGGGTCAATGTTGCCCACGGGGTCATCGAAGGATGGGGGTGGATAAGGCTCCCATCCTCCAGTGAAACCCTCGGGCCACCCATAATGCCCCTTGAAGTTATCTTGTTGCCAAGGAGCAAGAGGGGTGAAGTTGTCGGGCAAAGCTAGTTCGTAGGGGTGGTTCTCATGCACATAGGGGTAGTTAGGATCACCCCTATAGTCGCATCCACCGGGAGCCTTGTAATCGTAATTACCTTGCTCGTCCGGATAGAAGCGATGCTCGGTACCGGGCACGGAAGGACCCGGCCAATACGGATGCCCGTACGAAGGTATAGGACCTTGTTGGGGCGAAAAGTAAGGATAGTTGACCGGGGGAACAATGTTCCCGCGGTCAACCTCCGCATCATAGAGTTGTTGTTGTTGTACAAACATATCTTGTTGCATCTCCGAGATACCTCTCATTTGGTTGTAAAGAGCCTCGAAGTCTTGATCATACATGCCATCTAAACGGATTTGCAATCCGCTCATTTGCTCACTAAAAGCTTTCATGTCGGCATTCTCATAAGTATGTTGCTCTTGTTGTTGTTGCTCTTGTGGAACTTGTTGTTGTGGAAATTGTTGTTGTTGTTGACGTTGTTGTTGTCGTTGTTGTTGTTGTTGCTGAACTCGTTTGAATTCATCCTCATCATCATCATCATCATCATCCTCTTCAGAGTCAAAGTTTGGGCGCCGAAAGGACCTAGGAACATGCCACACATTCTCGGTGTTGATCCAGTTCAAGGAAGTCAACCCGGGGTTGGGCAAGTAGCACCAATTCTCGTTGTTCCGCAACCACTCATACCTACCATCTTCATAGTTCTTTAAGATAAATTGCACTTGCCCTAGTTGCTTCAAATCAAGGTAAAGGGTAGTGCTATCTCCAACCTCTTTGCAAAAAGGCAAGTAGTGGTCAAGGTGAAGACGAGTCAAGAGCCTTGTTACCATGCCCCCACATGGTATCTCTCCGGTGCTCCGGCCTCTCAAGTGAACACAATATTGGGCAAAAATGTATCCCAAGTTCAAACGGCCACGATATTCCGGACGGGTGGCCAACCAAAGAACCTTGAGCTCCAATTTGCTCATTTTTCCCAACTCTTGTTTGGGAAATACAACGTACCCCAAAAGGCGGTGCACTACCCCTAGACAAGGTTGGTACATCGTTGAAATCTTGGCCTTGTTCGTAATGAACTCATTGCCCCCCGAAATATCCTCCCACCATGAGTTTTGATCATACTCCGGGAAGATGTACGGCTCAACATTTAGAATATCCCCATGAGGATCAAAATCCAATGCCGCATTGAATTCTTCCAACGAATGATCGAAGAAATGGTTGAAAATTTGCAATCTCACCCGATATTGCCCTCCCATGGGCACAAACTCCAAGGTAGCCAAGAATTCTAAAGTTGGCTCCTTATAGGTGCGGTAGGCGTTGTTGATGAAAGTCCCCATTCTCAAATTAAGGAGCAAAGACCTCACATCCTTATCTATCCCCAAGCCTGTCATGTCTCTTTGGAGATAGTGGCGGGTTGGCTTTAGGGTTCTTTCTTCTTTAAGTTGTTGGTAGATGGTCTTTTGTTCGGGAGTGAGGTTTTTCTTTTTGGGAAGAGGGGTTGGTGATCGTGTTTGAGAGGGTGAAGATGTGCTAGGACGAGAAGAAATGCTAGGTCGGGAAGATGTACTAGGTCGGGGTTCTTCGATGGAAACATCGATTTTTCTCTTTTTGGTGAACTTTTTGAGGAGTTTAGACATTTTTGAGGCTACGATATTCACCAATCAATCAATCAAGATCAACACCAATATTCCAAGGAACACCAAACCAAGAACCACACCTTACTACCAAAAATTTCCAATGCACAAGATCAATACCACACTTTCTTCAACCAAGATCAATCTAATCAAACCAACAACACCAATCAACCAAGAATAACCTTCTTCAACAATTCAATAAGCAACCAAACAACCAAAACCAACAACAACACCTTACTACCAAGAATTCCAATTTTCAATCTCAAGAATTTTCAACCAAAAATGATGACAAGTGCTACAAAATCAACAAACAAAGCAATGTTATGCAATTTCAAGCAACAAATATCACAAAATCTCATCCAAAATCAATATCAAGCATCAAAGTTCACAAAACCCATACTACTACTATTCATGCTCATACAAAAATTTCAATCTAGCAAATATATGATATAATTAACCAAATTGAAGTAAGGAAAGATGATTATACCATACAAGAAGCAAGATTGAGCAAGTTAGAGCCACCAATTCCAAGCATACACAAAAGCCCCAATTTTTACCCAACAATGGAGGAGAGAGATTGAGTGTTTATTTGGGTGAATTTGTGTGAAATTTGATGAGTAGAATGGTTTGTGAGTGAATTTAGATGAATTTGGAGTGAATTTTGTGAAGATTTGATGAAGAATTGATGGTGAATGGAGGTGGGTATGGTGCGTGCACAAGGGTTTGGAGAAGGGAGTGTTCGTGAGGGATGAAGCAAGGAATGAGAAATGAAAGAAGAAGGAAGAAGAAAGAGATTAAGAAGGGGACGGCCAAGAGGATGTGCAGCCGCACATAGCAGGTGTGCGGCCGCACATTTGTCTTGTGCGCCCGCACTTGCTGGCCTCTTCTTCTTCTCTTTTTTTTTCTTTCTTTGTTGCTCAATGACTTCTTGGGTGCTTACATGAATCATGATGGTGATGAACACCAACATAGGCAGTAGCAAAATGTATTTTTAGTGAACTCAAAGTTAGAGATTCATGTACCCACCACAAGAACTCACTAGGCATCAACTTCCTTCAACTTTCAAAGCATGAATTTCCTAACTTACCTCCCTAAAATTCTTACCCCTTTTACCTCAAATTTCGATTAAAATCGAACACAATCATGATAAGTGCCGCAAACACCTTCCATTCATCATGCTATCTTGAAGAAATCTAATCCCGAAAAGTTCATCCTAAAAATCCAAACAAGTAGAAAAGTGAAAGAAAAGAAAAGGTAATAAAAGAGAGAAAAACAAGAAAAATTCAAAAATCAAAAGAAAGGTTAGAAACTCTAGGTTGCCTCCCGGGAAGCGCTTGCTTAAGGTCCTAAGCTCGACCCTTCCTCCAAATCATGGAGGTTCAAAGAACACCACCTTTTTCAGGTATTAGAGAGAGCAAAATCCTCTTCATTCTTAAGCAACCTCACATTGTTGCTTGATGAAACTTCCATGAAATTCTTCTCAAATTCACATTTTTCTTTTCTCAACTTCTTCCTCTTTCTCAACTTCTTTGAATCACGAGCCTTCTTCTTTGGCTTCTTGTTCGATGTAGATGGAACTTCAACATCCACAACCATAGAAACTTTCTCTTCTTCTTGAGAAATAAGCTCAAACCAACTTGGAATCTCAACTTCCTCCTCATCCTTTAGCTTGGGAATCACAATTTCCTCTTCACTAACATTCATGCTATCAAAACTTGCAAGAAAATCATCAAAATTCTCAAGAGCATTGTTAGTAGAAGAATCAATCATGCATACATTATCAATAGAACGAGGGGAACTAGCACACATCATATCTTGCACAAAAGATAGAGACTCATGCATTGGTTTCAACTTAAAACTCTCCTCTTGCTTCCCACATCTGAAAGTAATGTGGCCCCCTTTCACATCTAATAAAGCTCATGAGGTAGCTAAGAAAGGTCTCCCTAAGATGATAGGAATATGTTCATCTTCCTCAATTTCTAAGACCACAAAATCTACGGGAAAAACAAACTCTCCAATCTTAAGCGGGACATCCTCAACTCTCCCCTTAGGAATCTTGATAGATCGATCGGCCAATTGAAGGGTTATATTGGATGGTAGAAGCTTACCTAAATCAAGTCTTTTGAAAACTGAATAAGGCATGATACTCACACTAGCTCCTAGATCACATAGAGCATTCTCAAACATCATTTTCTTGATCTTGCAAGGAATTGAAAAGTTTCCCGGATCCTCCATTTTCTCTGGTAGCTCACCATGGATAAGAGCACTAAAACATTTCCCTCCTTCCACCGAATTGCCCTCATTACATTCTTCCTTCTCCTCTAGAATCTCCCAAAGAAACTTGGAGTACCTAGGAATTTGGGGAATTGGCTCGGTAAAAAGTGTGGATACATGAACTTCCTTAAGAAACTCAAGGAACTTCCCAAATTGCTCATCCATTTTAAATCTTAAGAGCTTTTGAGGGTAAGGTAGATCGGGAAATCTCTCCTCCTCACACATCTTCTCAACAACATTCTCTTCTTTTTCCTCATCCTCACAATAGACCTCCTTGGACTCAACCCTTTCAACTTCATTCTCCAAAGCACTCCTCTCCTCTTCTTCCTCCATTGAACAAGAAACTCCCTCACTAAGGTCACTCCCACAACTACTGGTAATAGAATATACGGGTTTCTTCGGTTCAACACCTTGGGAAGGCAAAGAAGAAGGACTAGCATAGTCCTTGAGGGTGTTTGCTAGTTGGGTTATTTGGGTCTCAAGCATCTTATTGTGAGTCATCATCTCATTGAACTTCTTATCACTAACCGCCATGTAAGTGTTAATGATCTTAGTTTGATTGTCAATCAATTCTTCCAAGTTTGTTTTAAAAGATTATGGTTGGGAATAAGAATTCTCACCATTGGGTTGGGACTTTAGAGCAAAATCGGGAGAGGGTCCTCTTTGATTATTATTTTGAAAATTTCCCCTATTTTGGTTGTTGTTCCAACTTTCTCTCCCTTGACTATTGCCATTGTTTTGGTAATGGTTACCAAAACCTTGAGATTGGTTTTGATTGCCATACACATGGCTAGTGTTTTGATTATTATAACCTTGACGGTTATAGTTGCCTCGGAAACCTTGGTTTCCTTGGTTCCTATATCCCCCATTGTTATAATTATCAAAACCACCTCCTTGAGGGTGAGAATTTCTATTACCAAAATTCTTAGGTCCTTCAAACCTTTGACCACCATTAGCATTAGACACAAAGTTCACATGTTCACAATCATTATTTTCAACATCATCACATCCATCAACAAAAGCTTGTGAACACATAGAAGAATCATGATCATAAGAACCACATAGATCACAAAATACACAACCACTTGGCATGTTATTAGAAGTCGAAGGAGAAGAGTTAGAGATTGTACCTCTCCCTTTGGTTTGGGAGGGAAGACTCAAAGAATTCACGGTTACACTCTCAAGATTTGCTTTGATTGATATCATCTCCTTCCCTAAATTTGAAATTTGGGAAGACAAATTGTTGATTGAATTGAGGTGATCTACCGAATAGATCGTTGAGCCACTCTTGCTTGTAGACTCTCTCTCTCTCCTTCTTGCCAATCTCTATAATATGTCACCACGTCCTCAATAATGTCCACCACTTCTTCTTCGGTCTTGTTCATGATAGGACCACCGGCCCCTCCATCAAGGCATGACTTGCCTTGGGGACTTAAACCACCATAGAAGATTTGGATCACTTGGTAAGTGGGAATCCCATGATGTGGACATTCTCTTGGGTACTCTTTAAATCTCTCCCATGCTTTGTAAAGGCTTTCATTTGGCTTTTGCTTGAACCCTTAAATTAAGGCTCTTGCCTCCGCTGTCTTCTTTTGAGGGTAGAAACAGGACAAGAAGGCCTTTGTGACATTATCCCATGTTCTCAAGGAGTTGGGCTTCACTTCTTTGTCTAGCCAATCCAAAGATCTTCCTATGAGAGAGAAGGGGAACAACTTGAGGCGGATAAACTCTTGAGAAACTCCATTTTCTTTGATGGTGTTGCAATATTTTTCAAATTCTTTAAGATGGTTCAACGGCCTCTCATTCTTAGCCCCACTATATTGTCTCCTCTCAATTAAGGTGATCATGGCCGGCCGAATTTCAAAGTCGTTTGCCGGTGTTGTAAGTGGAGTTATGCCGCTCTCAAACCTATATGCACCGGGTACTCCTAGCTCCTTCAAGGCCACTCTCGGATTTTCTACCATGCCTTGCTCTTCTTCAATCTTCTCTTCGCTTGAAGAACTATAACCCAAGGATCTATTAGCTACTCTCCTCCTTGAGAGAGTCCTCTCAATTTCCGGATCAAAGGGTACAATGGGTCGATCACGGGATCCATGCATGCAAAACTCAAAGAAAATATTAGTAGCAAGGCTACAAGTGTAGCCTAAAGAAAGAAATAAAATCTTTTTGTATTTTTCAAATAAAATGGAATAGACTCAACAACAATACACAATCAAGACACCATTCCCCGGCAACGGCGCCATTTTGACGGGAGACGAAACGGTAGGTCGTTGGGCTACCTTCCCCACCCAATCAAACAATATTTGTACACTAGTAGAAAAATTGAAAAATACAACGCTCATTGGCCACCGGTTTTTGAAAACCCGTGGCAAAAATAAGTGGCGGGATGAGGTAAACTCAACTAACCCCTATATGAGTATAGTAGTAAGTTGAGGTCGAACCCAAGGGAATGGTAATTGAAAGTCTATTGCCTAATGCTAAGCTATTCCAAAGTCTAGAGCGGGGTAATAAGCTAGAACTAAAGCTAGAGCTAATAATGCAAATGAACTTGTATGAAATCAAAGGTAATAGGCACTAGGGAATGGATCCACATATATTTGTAATAGAGAAGGATAATTGGGGAGGTCAAACTAACTAAGTCAATCGATGTGAGGGAAGATCAAACATGCATCCAAAAGAGCATATCAAGCTATTCTCCTAGAGGTCTAACTAGCGTCAACTACGATAAACTCTAGCTAGGAAACATCACAAGATACCTCAATTGTGAAAATGCAAGTCACAAATCAATGGTCCGTATCAATGTGAGCTTACAATGCAATCTAGTGCAACAATCAAAGATGGCCAAACTTCAATCAATCACACACATGCACATGAATCATCAACCAAGTTTAATCACATCATCAACTCCATTAATTATCCCCAATTACTCTAATCCATTACTCATACATGCTTCACCATTACCCTAGCAAGTAAACTACTCACTAGCCATAGAAATTAAGATCAAAACAACACTACTCAACAATTTCATCATCAACATATTAGAAATCTAAAGATCAATACAAAAATCAATTAAACTTCAATCAAACTTCAATCAAACATCAAACAATCAACAATCATATGGAAAACAAATGAAATCAACTAAAATTAAACTTATATTGAAATCAAAGATGAGTAATCCTTACAAAACTTGATCAAAGATCAATTACAATGAAGAAATCTTGAATCATCAACAATACACCATGAATTTCTCTCTCTTCAAACTTGAGTTTCTCTCTCTAAAAATCTAATTAAAAACTAAGAAAAATGAAATCTAATGTAAAACTTATCCAAAAATAGAAGGAAATAACTATATATACAAGGGAGAAGTCAATTATGACGTCCAAAAATAGACCCACGTCGGTGCGGTCGCACGTAGGAGAGAGAAGGGGGCACACGGGCACAAACCCATGTGGGTGCGCCCGCAGGCGCTTGGTGTGCGGCCGCACGCGCCACTTGTGCGGCCGCACATCACCCTTGTGCGCCCGCACCTATATGGGTATAAATCCCCCCTTCTTCATCCTTGCTCATCCGGTGCACACGACCTTAGGTGATGGTGATGAACAACGAAGTAGGCAGCAAGTTTATGGCCATTTTGGTGGGCACAAGGCATAAATGGTGTCCACACCGCTTGTGTGCACCGGTCTTGAAACTTGCTCTTCGAGTTCCTCTTGACTTGAAGCTCAATGCACTAGCACAAGGCATCAAAAGCAATGATAACCATTGAAGGGAAGCTCGGGAATCCTTGGACGATCGTTCATAACCTACAAACAAAAGAAAAGAAGCAAATAATAGAGAAAAACAACAAATAAACGAGAAAATGCAAAAAATAAAGAAACTAACTAAGAAAAGCACAAAATGAAAAAATAAAGAGCAAAACTAAAGAAAACTAAAGAAAAGAGCTATAAAATGAAATGAAATTCATCCAAAAAGAGATCAAATGAGTGCGATAAATGTCACTCATCAGCGACAACGTGTAGTTTTATTCCTTATCAAATTCTATACTTTTCCGGACTATTTTTCTTATAAATAGGGTCTTAAAACTCCGTTTTCATTCATTCAGAATCACCCAATTCTCTCTATTCTCTCTTGAGCAATATATGCTTTCTTTCTCTCTCTCTTTCTAAACTAGCTTTTCACAAACACAATTCCGCATACAGAAGATCTAGAATCATCTAGCCAAGTTCGAAGTTGCCTTCGCCCTAGAGGTGTAAGGTTTAATATTTTCTGAGGGTTTGGTCCAAATCTAGTTTAAACTTTATTTAATTCTAATTTGATTCTTTAATTTAATTCTTTATCTTTATTATTTCATTGAAGTTTACTAATTTGTGTATTTTGTTATTAGAAAGAGGTACGAGGCTTCAAAGTAAGTAGATTAGCTTACTCCCTATTTCTTTCACAATATAGGAAGCATGCTTATTATTGTTTAATACTCTTAGTATCATGTTAGGATGTTTTTATTGCTTTCTAGTATCATGTTTAGGGTGCCTTTTACTCTTTTCTAATATCATGTTAGTACCATGTTAGGTTAAAAGCTTTGATCTTTATTGCTTAGTGACATGATAGGATTTGTTATTAATCTTGTTAGTATCATGCCTAGGATCTTGCTATTATATTTAAGCTTTATTATGCCTTATCATGATTTTGATTATGATTATTACTATCGTTATTATTATCATGTTGCTTGATATTTATTATTGTTATTGCTTGATCACACCTTTTATGATTGTTAATGGGAATTTGTACTTGAAATCACGCTTAATAAGATAATTAATAATTTGATTTAGGCTAATGTGATTTTAATTTAAGTGATCGCCAATAATAGTTTTGTTTGTGCATTAATATTCAACCAACATAGATAAACAGGTTTAGGATTAATATAATGTTTGCATGTTAGTCAGAAAGCGCACATGAATACGAGCAGAACAAAGTAGAGGCCTATTTTATAGGGCGGGTCCTTTCTTTTGTAGATTGGATTCGTACCCTCATCCCCGAACCCTATTTGGTTCCTGACCTTATGGAGTTGACGATCTCCTGGATCGTTTTGGGTTTACAAGTTCCTAAAACTTGTTGGCGACTCTTTCGCTCTCTTTTCTTTCCCTTTGGACGCCACCATACTTTAGTGTATGATCACAGTGGGGTTCAAGCATGGGGTTATGATGCTTGAAATATTCCCTACAGTTACCTTAATAATTTAGATTATAATAATTAATAAGGAATAGAAAGACTTGTTTCCTTGTGGATTCGACCCTACTTCCCTATCTACTTTAGTTAGAGGATTTAGGAATTACTTTTGATTAGATGATACGACTTTAGCCTGTCATCGACTTATGAGAATACTTTAAGAGATACAATATCATCATAAGTATATTTCTCATTATAGCTACCGGAGCCTTTTTCCTCGACCATGAGTATTGTGAGTTCTCTTGTTTGTGTACTAGTCCGTTTTGTTGTTGGTCAAACGTCTTCCGTGTATGGGGATTATAACGATGGTAATCGAGAGGCTAGGTCCTCTTAGTTTCAGAAGCTGACATTACAAGACTAGGAATATCCCCTACTAACAATAGGGAACATGTCTTTGTTGTTTAAAAGGCCTCTCGAAGAGCGAGACTGTGAAAATGCATAGCCGTGCTCGGATGGATTTTAGAAATCATCTGTCTATTGACACTTAAACTCGGATTTCGAGAAACACTTCTGGACATAATAAGGATGACGAATAATCTTACCTTATAGTTCATGAAGAGACATTAAGTGACATAGGAAAAGGGACATACACTAAAAGCACACTTTTCCGAAAGGACAAGTGGGACAAGTGGGAGATTGTAGGCGTCGTTTGAAGTGCGCCTACATAAAAGCATGTTGTGAATATGCTTGGCACTCATAGGAAGTGGGAATTGACATATACGATTAGGGACACGATTAGGGACAAGGAAAGTAGGGAGCCGCCAACAAGTTTTTAAGGAACTTGTAAACCGTTCACGGATAAAAAAAGACAACCACGAAAAGGGACAGCGAAAGGCAACAACGATTGACCCGTGAAGGTTACACCCCATTCATAATCCATGAGATTACTATCTCCATATGGTTCGGAACCACGAAAGTACGATCAGGGATGATGGTACGAAGTGAGTCATGGAGTCACATTCGCCCGTATTGGCCTCTACTCGATTCTTATTGTGAAAAGTATTCTTGTGATCTCAAAGGCATACAAACAAACATTCAATTTGCTCCAAACTATTATTAAGCTAAATTGGTTGAATATTGATGCAACATATAATTCTAAAATATTAGTGATCACTTAGATTTAATAATAAGATTAAATGAACCTAAACCGGTTGTCCAAATTATCTTATTAGGCGTGATTTTCAATTACATATTCCCTTTAAACATGCAATATGGTGATCATAAATAATAATATATAATAGAATCAACATTAACATTGGAAGCAATTCAACAATAATAGCGTTAGTCCAAATCAAATAAAAATAATCCTAATCATGATACTAGCAATAAGAAAATAAAATAAGTAATTAAATTAATTAATTACTCACATTCCGCGTGTTCCTTTAAATTGCTACATCATGAACAAATTGTTAGTAACTTCAATAAAAAATAAATCAAATTGAAATTAAATTAACTAAATAGTAGAGTTGATTTGGTCCAAACCCTTAGTTAATTATACCTTTCACGCCTTGGTTTAAGGACGGAACCTCAGGTTAAATATGGACTCCTTGGAGTGCTTAGGGGAAGAATGATGTAATTAGGAATATAGGTTTGAGGCTTAGAATATAAGAGAAAGAGAAGAGAATGATTTTTTGTAGAAAAGGGAGGAAGAGAGAAGGATTTGATGATCAAGCTTGTTGACGATTGAAAAAGGGGAGATATGACCTCTATATATAGGGAAAAAAGAGGGGTCGAATTAAGAAAAGATAAGAATTCGAATTGGATAAACCTCTTGCGATAGACAGCAGTTTTTGCGGTTTTTGTTTTTATCATATCTTTTGATCCAGAAATCGGAATAAGATGAATAAGATATCGTTGGAAAGCTATTAAGTCTACTTTCTAACCCAATTTGAATTAAAATATTTTGTAGAATTAAAGATATGGCCGAAATAGTGGGACGGTGTCAGTTTTGGATAGAGTTTCGTATTTCGCTCATATCTTTTTCGTTATAGCTCGGAATTAATATTATAATATATCATTGGAAATATAATTTCAATAGCTATCCAACCATATAAGAACTAGATAAAAACTATGAAGCACAAAAATAATATCTGACAATCTTTGAACGTCTTTCAATTCGAATAGAATTAGGACTTTCAAAAAGAAAAGTTTTATTCAATTTCAAATGCTTTAATCTTATCTTTTCAAAAAGGATAATTAAGATATTTTAGAAGCATATAGAAGCTTCCAATTAATCCTAATTGGATTAGGAATGAGATTAAATCCTTTGGACCCTCCACATGATCATTGGGTCGTAGGTAAGGTGGGCTTAGGTTCGGTTTAGATCCAGTTTAGTGTTTTGCCATAACTTATTCGTTACAACTCGGATTTAGGCTTATGATATACCATTGGAAAGCTCTTTTAAAGCCCCATCCAAATATTTAATCATTGGACCCAGATTATGGATCAAAATAAACTGATCTAAACATTTTTATAAAAAGAACACGAAATGAATGATTTTAAAGGACACGAAATGAATTATTTTGGGTTTAAAGGCACGAAAAGAGGAAAATAAGTTATGATTTGGAAAAATGGGTTAGGAATTTGGTTGGTTTATGAAATGTATTGGGAATATGGATTTAAGCACTCCAAGGTTAAATACTCAACCCGACCAATAATGGAGGTGAAAGGTTGTTCATCATCGGGTTTGGTTTTGTGGAGACATTTTTAGGTGTCTACAGAAGCCCCCACTTTGACTGAGTTTGTAGAAACGACAGTTTTAAAAACGATAGTCAAAGTAGTCGATTGGGACGGAGAATGATTTAAGACGTTTGGCGATCTTAAAACACTCTGTATACGCCGATACCTGCAGAAAAATGTTAGTTCCACAGATAAAACAGTAAAGGGATAGAATGCATATCTGACACCAGTGTATCGGTGACAAATGAGTTTGGTAGCTTCCTATGCTTGAAGGAATCCACCGGATGATACTTTCCATGTTTGAGGAAAGTCGACATATGATGTTGGCAGTTTTCTATTCTTGAAGAAACCCACCGGTTGAGATACTTTCCATGCTTGAGGAAAGTCGAGATATGAAAATTTTCCATGCTTGAGGAAAAACTTTTCTGATGATGAAATTGCAAGTCTCCGTGTATCGAGAACCTTGCGTCGTGAATCGTCTTCGCTTGGGAGATGATCACTAAAATGATGATGGTTCAATTGTCCCCGAATGTGGGCTGTAGTTGGTTCGCTTGTCCCCGAACGTGGGTTGTAAAAGGTTCGCTTGTCCCCGAACGTGGGCTGTAGATGATCCGCTTGTCCCCGGACGTGGGTTGTAGATGGTCCGCTTGTCCTCGGACGTGGGCTGTAGATGGTCCGCTTGTCCCCGGACGCGGGCTGTAATTGAGACCTGCAAAAATAAAATTTGCCAAGGGACTCGTGTAGACTATGATTGACTTGACCAACTAACTTGACATTGGCATCAATATCGAGGACGAGCTAATAAAGACTGTTGGTAGTAACAATAATAACACTTGGAAAAACAAGAAGAACGACCTTCCTTCTTCTTCGTCTTCTAAGCCCAAAAATGCTACCAATAATATAAACCAAGTTGATCTCAATGAAGTATTAGCTCTTGATACTCCATTGCCTAAGAAAAGGAGAACCTACACTCCTTTAGGAATGACTTATGATGCGGACTTTGATCGCCTTTACGGTCAAGGCTTGATCACACCTATTGGGCCATTTCCAGAACCAAAACTTGAAGAAAGGAGTGCTAAGTGGAACCCCAATGCCCATTGCAAGTTCCATCAAGGAAGGGGCCACACCACCGAGCAATGCTGGAATTTGAAGGATGCCATTCAAGAGTTAGTAGATGCCAACAAACTTCCCGTCCCTCCAGGTTGTAAGAAATGACAAGCAGCAATGAAGACAGGGCGCACGAAGAGCCAGCGAGATTTCATGATTTCTTCTTTTTATTAGTTTTCCCTTTCCCCAATTCAAGTCTAGTATAGATTTCCCTTTCTGTAATTTGATAATTTTGTTAGCTTATTCACCATTTTAAGCAATAAATTGAGTATTCTTTACATCTCGATCATTTTCACAAAAAAAAAAAATTAAAAAAAAATCCATTGCCGAACTAAACACAAGGTACATCAATGATTTTAGGCTCCTTTGCAACCCTATCATTCCCCTTAAACCATTTTCATTCGATCACATATCCATTTATTCATCAACCACTTTGAGCCTCGTCTAACGTTTGGCCTCATTTATTCAACCCACATTCACCTAACCATGGGATGGGAATGTGTGCAATTTGTGTAACATTGCATCCAAAAAGCAAGTTCAAATAATAAAAAAAAGGCAAAGAAATAAAAATAAAAAACAATGTCTAAAGGCAAGTGTTCCAATGTCTTTGATATGAACACGTCTCGAATTACGTCTCTCATCGAGTGCTTGGTACCGTGCCTGAGAAACATGAATGCTAAGTGAGTGATGAACCGCATGATCCGGGATTGCCTACATTGATTCAAAAGAATTAAAAAAAAATAAAAAATAAAAAAAAAACTTGCAAATTAAAAATTTTCAAATACACAATTGCATATCTTGGGGGGCTTCGAAAGTGTTCAAAGGCAAGAACCTAAGGTGTTGCTTGTACTTGTAAGTTAGGTTCTGGATAAAGAGGCGAACCATCTCTTTTTCTTTAGGGGGATCTACCAAGAGTGCAATCGTTTCCCTCCACCTGTTTAGATAATCAGTGAAGCCTTCATTCTCTTTCTGTTTGAGAATGGAGAGTTCACGTTCAGACGTTTTAGTTTGAATGTTACACTTGTAACGATTCATGAAACTATCGATGACATCTTGCCAAGTTGCAGTATGCTTGGCATCTAGAGAATAAAACCATTGTTGGAAATCATGCTCCAAGGAGAGAGGGAACACCGTAGGGAAGAGTGTTACGTCCAGTCCCTTGAGAGCCATAGTTGCAGAGAACGCCTTCAAATGGAACAATGGGTTGTCAGTTGGCTTGAACTTGGGGATATCAGCAGTGGAGAACTTGTCAGGCAGTCTGTCCTTCATATCCAAAGGAGTGGGAGGTCATTCCACATAGGTGAAATCCTCAGAAATCTTGCTCATTTGCTCTTTGATCTTGTCCATTGCAGCCGCAGTAACATTGTTTTGCCCTACTGTGTCGACTCTGGTAGTGAGTGTTTGCATCATGGCAAACATTGCCTCAATGGATTTGTTGATATTCTCAACATCTTCCTTGGTGGCCATTGGAACCAACTGAAAGTAGTTTGAAGATGATAAGTGATGTAGAGATGGTGAAGTTTTCTTTGGACGCTCTTAGATCTAAGAGGTTGCTGCGGTAATGACTCGAACCGTACCAATCTACCCCTGCTCCTTGACCAAGTACTGTGAAATGAAATAAATTCACTTAATTTTTTGACTCATTGCTCAAGATAGAAAGGAAGGGGAAAACAAATAAAGTCATTTGAAAACAGGTGAAAAAACTCCACTCATCTTTTATTATGACGGAAAAAGGGTGCATGAACCTAGTATACTATCAAAAACGACATGGTGTATGACTCAAGTTGAAAAATAAAGAAAGCGTGTGGACTATACTTGACTCGTGAGTGATTAAGTGATGTTATAAGACTCGTGGTATGATCGTATGGCTAGACATGAGGACGTTGTGAAAAACAAAGGACCAAATAGCACGAAAGACTAAAAGACAAACTAACTTGATTAATTTTGTCCAATTTTAATGTTTATGCTATTTACTAGGTGAAAATGCTCCATTGGCAATCGTTAGTCATAAATAAGATCAACCACAATCAAAGACAAAGAACACATGTTAAGTTAGCACAACAAAAAAAACACAAGAAACTAGGAAGAGGACTAGAATTCTAGAAGAGTTAAGACTCATGGGTATAAATAAATAAATAAATAAAAATCTATAATACCATGTTATACGAGTTGACACGGACAAAAAGGGCTTGGCTAAGACTAGCTTGACACGAAAAAAAAAAATTAAAAAGAAAGAAAGTTGACGCTAAAAAGACACCTAAAACTGGACAGACTGTAGTATATCAGTTATAACTTTTGTTTTGTGACTCTGATTGTGGCAAAACCAACGCCAAATAAAAGATAAAACTCGGGGCTACATATCCATAGGTGGCACAACACGTAACTCTTTCTAGAACTCCGGCTATGACCAAAACAAGTTGACGCTTGTGCAGGATACGGGAATAAAAATCCGGGTTGACTCAAAATAAAAATCAAAATCTATGACTCGACTCTAATAAAAAAGGAAGGTTAGATAAGAAAAAAAAAGAGAGAGAAGAAAGAAAAAGAAAATAAATACAAATATGCACACATAAGCACATTGCACGAATGATGCAATGAAGTTCGCAACCTAAAGTCAAGATCTATGTTCCACTATGGTCAAGCTTATTTGGGTGTCAAAGGGTACCATGGTTAAGAGTTTGGACGCGTTAGCAAGGCAGCCTCCCTTGAGGGTGTATGCCAACGGGCGACTCTGCGAGTTCGTGATGAAATCGAACTCGACTCCATGGTTTGGGTGGATTTAAAAACTCGGATGAACCCTTATTGCCATGAGCGTTTTTGGGTTGATAGAGCTTAAATCCCCCGAGCTAGCCACGTACGTAGAACACGTACTATTGTGGAAATATAGGTAACCTATAATTGCATATGCATATGTGACAATGTCAATTAAATCGCATGAATACAATTCAAGAATCTTTAAAGTCTTATCCACTCATCTCAATTAGATACCGATCATTCAAATCGATAAATAACCAAGAATCCTCCCCAGTGGAGTCGCCAAATTGTAAGCGTCTTTTGAAGTGCGCCTACATAAAAGCATAGTGGTGAATATGCTTGGCACTCATAGGAAGTGGGAATTGACATATACGATTAGGGACACGATTAGGGACAAGGAAAGTAGGGAGCCGCCAACAAGTTTTTAAGGAACTTGTAAACCGTTCACGGATCATAAAAGGCAACCACGAAAAGGGACAACGAAAGGCAACAACGATTGACCCGTGAAGGTTACACCCCATTCATAATCCATGAGATTACTAACTCCATATGGTTCGGAACCACGAAAGTAGGATCGGGGATGATGGTACGAAGTGATTCATGGAGTCACATTCGCCCGTATTGGCCTCTACTCGATTCTTATTGTGAAAAGTATTCCTGTGATCTCAAAGGCATAAAAACAAACATTCAATTTGCTCCAAACTATTATTAAGCTAAATTGGTTGAATATTGATGCAACATATAATTCTAAAATATTAGTGATCACTTAGATTTAATAATAAGATTAAAGGAACCTAAACCGGTTGTCCAAATTATCTTATTAGGCGTGATTTTCAATTACATATTCCCTTTAAACATGCAATATGGTGATCATAAATAATAATATATAATAGAATCAACATTAACATTGGAAGCAATTCCACAATAATAGCGTTAGTCCAAGTCAAATAAAAATAATCCTAATCATGATACTAGCAATAAGAAAATAAAATAAGTAATTAAATTAATTAATTACTCACATTCCGCGCGTTCCTTTAAATTGCTACATCATGAATAAATTGTTAGTAACTTCAATAAAAAATAAATCAAATTGAAATTAAATAAACTAAAAAGTAGAGTTGATTTGGTCCAAACCCTTAGTTAATTATACCTTTCACGCCTTGGTTTAAGGACGGAACCTCGGGTTAAATATGGACTCCTTGGAGTGCTTAGGGGAAGAATGATGTAATTAGGAATATAGGTTTGAGGCTTAGAATATAAGAGAAAGAGAAGAGAATGATTTTTGGTAGAAAAGAGAGGAAGAGAGAAGTATTAGGTTCATCATCGGGTTTGGTTTTGGGGAGACATTATTAGGTGTCTACAGAGATTGAAAGGAATAGTGTCCTTCGAACAAATATTTTATTCCAATAGAGAGTTTAGAATTATTAGAAAGCTAATTATTCAGTGAGGTCAAGCAATCGGAATGGCTAGGTGGAGGTCGCTTACGATCAGTAATATTAACGTACAATTAATATTACATCTTAATCTTGATAGAACCCTTCGAGGCACACCCAAGCAAATAATGATCTAACACGACGAATTAATTCGGAAGAAATTAATGAGTCGCTCAAGTAATTAATTTTTAGACGTCAGAAATCGAGCTAGGAGCGTCAAAACCGAGCGTCGCAAGTGGATTTGAAATAATAGAAGACAAGACGGTAAAATCAATAATTAATCAACAAGTTGCCAAAATACCCCTAGCATCGGAATGCCCCGAGCAAACAGAGTGCGAGTGGCATAAAGTCCAGCATGGTGGCTAGCATGCACACCAAGCCTAGCCAAGGCTGGCTAGTGCGTGCTAGCGCATCATCGCTAGTATGGCATGCACATAGCAGCAGCTGCTATGGCGCGCCAAGCAAGCTAGCAAGGCACGCACATAGCAACAGCAGCTATGGTGCGCCATCGCTGCTAGCATGCGAGAGCAGCAGCATCGGGCTAGCAGCGCTAGCTAGCTAACAGCGCGCTAGCGTGCTAGCAATGCTTGCTAGCTGGCGCGGCAAGACCAGGCAGCAGCCCGCATCATTGTGAGGCTTGCTGGCCCGTGCACCCAGCTAGCACGACCGGCCAAGGGGTCAGGCAGCCAACTGGGCAGCCTTGGCAAGTCTAGCAACGATAGCTGGCGCGTTGGTTGGGCATGTAGGGAGTGTTGACCGATTCTCTTGGGAGCCATGGGGATCAAGTATTGTCCCACCCCCCCCCCCCCACTTTTCCCTTGTGGTCCTTAGCTAACCTCTTCTCTCCTCTTGAAACGCCACTTGTTGATTAATTAGTTTTTCGCTATTTAATTTTATTTTTGATTGAATATTGATTTTACCAACTTTCCCACATTGATGGGAGATAGGATTTCACTCATGAGTTTCCTTATAAATATCTCTCTAAGGATTTTGGGGAAACTCACTTGAGTAAGAGTTAGAAAAGGCATCTCCACTTGAGAGAAAACCCTTAAACTCATAATTATTTGGGTAGTCTTTTGGTCGGACTTGGCTAAGCTCCAAATAATATACCTAGTCGGGGTCGTGTTGCGACGTCGGAGGTTATCGCCCGTGATGAGACTTAAGCTTTCTCAAGTAAGAAATCGGTGGATGAGCGAAGCATGCAACAAGGGTAATTTTGTCTTTCCTTATTCTTGTTAATTATATAATGTCTTTTGATTATAGTAATTGTGAGTTTGCTCGAGTTTTATTTCCGCAGTGAGTCGAACTCATCAAAAACCAACAACTTCTCTCCTCGGTTTTTTTGGTGTGTGTAGGTATGTATTCGGGTTGAAGCACGAATTTTAAGGTCAAATGGTTTGCATTGGAAGTCCGGGACCCGAGTAAATTATATTCAACAAAATTCCTACTTGCTAGCTACTCTTGTTGCTGCCCATTAACCATCACCACTCCCCATATCCTCCACCACACCAAAACAGCAGCATCTTCTTCAACATTCCCCTACTCCCTCACCTCACAAAGACAGCTCCCTATTCCACCAAGTCAACTCACAGCCACCTCACAACACCGAAGCACAAACCGCATCACTACAACCTGACCTCCATCTCACCGCCACAATCGGTACCAAGCCGCTCCCACAGGCCACAGCAACTGCTATTGCGCTACCAGCCAAATTGCTCCCATTTCCACCCACCAGTAAAACCCCTTGAACTGCAGACGTGCAACAACATCAGCGACTTCCCGACCGCCGCAATAATCGTACCAATTAACAGCAGTAGCCTCCAATCAGAGAAGCCGCTTCAATCGATTACCCAATTCAGCCTAATTCGCAAACCCTTTAGAGCGGGAGCTCTAAGATATGAATCAGTCGCTCCTCTATGTCTTAGTTTCTACCAATTGGAGGAAGAAAGCTTGAGCGAACGCTCATATGGGTTAGCACGGCCGCTCCGTTGTAGGTCTTATCTTTCTTAATTCTCACATGAATGGTGGTGCTCATTAATATCGTGCGGTCAAGATTGTTTGCTGATGATTGTTCATGGTTCTGATTTGGTGATTGAAGATTTGAGTATGATGATGCGCTGATATGGTGAATGGGATCAACTACCAAAATATGAAGAGGAGGGGATCTTTTACCAAAATGGCTAATTTTACAAAAGTATTTACCAAATTGGCTAATAATAAATTTTAAATCCCAAGCTAGCTAATTTATTAACTTGGCTTGCAATTGAAGGAATTTAACTATTTCTTATATTCCTTTGAACTGATTTTGTTCACTTTATGGTTTTTTTTTTTTTTGGGTTTTTTTTAAAAAATATTTTTTTTCTGGTTTTTTGTTTTTCTTTGGGAAATTCTAATGCCATAGTTTAAAATATCCCATTATTTTGAACAATCACATTCAACATAGTATATTTGCGACAATTCTCAATTTTAAAAAGTTACACAAAATAAACAATCACTCAAAAATTGATACAAACTTCCGATCAAAAAAGAAAAAAAAATAATAATAATAAAAAACCTCATTTTTTTCAACACATGAAGATAGAAATATATCAAGGTCTAAAGGCCCAAAGTTTCTAATGCAATTACAGGGAGCAAAAGGTGTATTAGAATAAGATAAAAGCCTAAAATTTAGAAAGCAAGTAGGAACAAACAAGTCTCGAATTTAAATAACTAGAGTTATACAACTATTAAACATAGAATCATTTTATTTGCTCCAAAAACAGCGAACATCAAAGCTCTTCTGAAATATTGAAGATAAGGCACCCAAATCAAGCTGCAAATACAAACTAATAGTGTAATTATAATTATGCATATACCTCTAAAATACGTAGTAATAAGAAAAAGGAAAAATTAGCTATAACAACACCAACTATGACAAAGGTGCGTGTAACAGCATAACCTTTCTAGGGTGCACTTAACATTAAAAACTATGCACTCGGGTGCACATAACAACAAAAATGATATTGGAAAAACTTAGATTTCTTCCATAAGTGAAATCTTAAATATTTTTAATGCTTTTTTGTTTAAATATATTTTTGTTTAATTTCATTATATTCTACTTAATTTTCCATCTCACACAATTAAGTAGTCTTCTCTTCCATTGTTTTACTTTAAACACTATTCAATTCAATTTCTACCATTAAATTGAATAATTATTTCAAAAGGTTTTTGCCATTATCATAGTTGGTGTTGTTGCGGCCAATTTTTCCTAAGATAAATATATAGCTAATAAATTTTTTATTTAATTTTTATTTTTATTTAAAAAAATTCTTTAAAAAATTAAAATAAATCAAAAGAAAACAAAAATTTGAAAATAAAAAAATCAATAAATTGAATTGAACAAAACCGGTTCAAAGAAAAATAATAATAGATAAATTAATTCCTTTCAAAATAATAAATTAGCTAGTTTGGGAATTAAATTTATAGTTAGCTTTTTTGGTAAATACTTTTGTCAAATTAGCCATTTGGTAAAAGATCCAAGGAGATGATCTAATTGTTTTGCTTTGGGGGATTTTATTTTCTTTTTCTCTTTCTTTCTTGTAAAAATTGCTCCCTTTATTCTTAACTTTGCCCAGTCCGCCGAAATTAATCCTAACTTTCGTTTATTATCTATCACTCCCAACTTTAGGGGGTATTAATTTCTATTGCACCCAAATGACTTGCAACCGGTTAATCAGGTATACATTTCTGAATTTTTTTTTTTTTTGCACACGTGTCAATATGTAATTGGTTGTAGAGAAAATTAAAAAAAAATGAAAAAAAAATCCTAAAACTAACCCAGCTGCCGCACCTCCACTACCACACCACTACCGGCGACGGACGCCCTGCTCACCACTACACTACCACCACCGATGCACTCCCTTCCTAGCCATTACTAACGAAAAACCCATAAAAGGCCTAAACGGCCGTTTCCCCACCAAAATTGGGCACCAAAAGTGGCCATAACGCAACCCCCTCCCTGAAATCGACCACGTAAATTGGCCACAAATGGCCGAAATTGGCCGATGTTGGGGTTGAATACCATAAACCGGCCGATTTCGGGAGTTTGTCGCCAATTTCGTGGCTAATTGTCGAAGGGGTAAGGATTGGGCGCTGCTGGGAAAGGGGTTTTCGGGGGTGGGGAGGGGTTTTAAGAGGTGGTTGGGCTGCTGGGGAGGGTTTTCGGGGGTGGGGGAAGGGAAGGGGTGGCTGGGCGGCGGTTTTCGGCGGCGGGGGAGGAGTTTTCGGGGACGGGCTCGAATTTCCAACGGGGTGGGGTGGTGATACAGTGTTTTCCGGGAATGGGGGTTGTGGCTGGGTTTGGGAGTTTTTTTTTTTTTTTTTTTTTCTTTTTTTTTAATTGTTTTTTTGGACCTATCACGTGTTGACACGTGTCTAGGTAACCTGTTACATCAGGTTGGATGACTTGTTGGGTTCAATAGAAATTAATACCCCCTAAACTTGGGAGTGATGGATAATAAACGAAAGTTGGGATTAATTTCAGCGAACGAGGCAAAGTTCAGATTAATGGGAGCAATTTTTCCTTCTTTCTTTTTCCTTTTATTTTTATTCCTTTTTCTTTCTTTATTTATTTCTTTAATTTACTTATTTATTTATTAACCTTGTATATAAAAACCCCTTTTGGGGGTTAATACTCTCTATCAACTACTCCCTCTGTTTTTAAATACTTGATCCATTTCTCCATACGCGGAATTTTAGGAGAAATTAGGGAAAGTAATAAATCTAGAGGAAGTAGGGTAGGTAGAAGAATAATATACTGTAAAAAGCAAAAGTAGTGGAGACAATATTGGAGAGAGAGAACATGAAATTAATAAAATTTGATTAATGATGGGTCTACTAGGTGAGAGAAATTAATTAAATGTTATAAAAGTTTTTCATAAGGAAATGGAGCAAGTATTTAAAAATGGCCGGAAAAGGAAAGTGGAGCAAGTATTTAAAAACAGAGGGAGTATTATACACCCAAAAATTAGATTAGTTTTAGCCTCTCTTTTTCTCTCTCTTAGGTTTTAGCTTAGTTTTAGGGTTCTTAGTTTTAGAGAGAGAAAGCTTGGGGGTTTCAATTAAGATTTGAGAGCAGTTTGTGGATTCTCTTCTCAACTATTCAATGAGTTTTTCTAACTTTCTCTCAACTTTATTGCTTTGTTTAATTCTTATTTTTGCTTATTTGTTTGTTGATTAGAGTAGATGATTAGTTTACTTGTTTGATTCTTTCTTTAATTCTTGTATTAACTTGTTTTCGATGTTGTTCTTCATTATGATTTCTTAGATTTTGTTCTACGAATATGGATGAAGGTTATGTTGATGAATTGAGTGATTGATTGTGATTAGTATGCAATTGATTCTTTATTTTTGTGTGTTGATGATGCTTACATTGCTTAGAATCTTTCTAGATAATTTATTCTAGGTTTCTAAATTGTGCTTTCAATCAATTGTGTGGAAGTGAGTTGATTGAGAGACTACCTATGTTTGGCTAGTTGCATAGGAGTGAATTAGCTTAGTAGGATAATTAGCATACTTAATTGCGCGGGAGTGAGTTAAGTGTATTGATTGTTCCTAATTGAGATCAGGATCATCTAATTGCAATTTGTTGCTGAATTCATTAATGTAATTGGATTCCACCTTCCCTAGTATGTTGTTGATTGCTTTAAGTAATGTTTTAGTTGTTCCTCTCTCTATTTCACAACCTTCCTACTAGTTAAATTAGCCCAAATTGATACACTTAGTCCTCATGGTTCGACTCCGGACTTGCCCCTATGCTTGCTTAGCCGTTAATTAGTTAGGATTTTATAAAGATTGTTTGATATTAGGAGGTTAGTCAACGACCTAACCCACATTTACTTATCAGCTTGCTTCTTGGCTTAGCTTCAAGGCTTCTTCTAATGTAATTTTCGGTCTTCTCTCAAGTCATTACCTTGAGGAAAGTGCCAAGTACCTTGACAAATAGACCAAGAGAGAAAATAGTGAAAGATCACATAGATAAGCACGCTAATCAAGCTAGAAACCGAGCAAAAAGCGCATTATTTATAACTAAGGCCTAAAAACATAAAATAAGTCTTTATTAACTACAACAAGACTAAAAGGACTAGAAATAACCAAGAAAGACCAAAATACAGCTAAAATTAAGGGAGAAAACCATCCTAAAATTTGTCATAAATGACACTTATCATGTACAAAATCAGCATTATATGAAAATATGGCCCACCATAGGCCTTTGCACATATGGACCTACTATTGAGTAGTTATGCCCATACATGAAATGCATGAAGTGTTGAGTAATGATTACAAAATCGATCATATAAAAAAAATCAAATAATTTGGATGATTTGATAGCCATTGGCTTGATTACATCATTTTAGTAAAGCAATCGAATCAGACTAAATTCGATGTTTTCCATATCTTTTTCCAAGAAAAATAAGATGAGTACCACATTAAAAAACAATCATCTTATTTTCTTTTAATAATAGGGATATTTATTATCAAGGTGGTTCAAGTTCTATATACATTGCCTAGAAAGAAAACGAGTTAATATATTAAATTGATTAAATATATCGACAGCCTCGACGTCAACCTTAGATGTCTTTTGCAACTGTTGAGCATTAGCCAATTCATCATGAGTAATTAATTTAGTCGCTGCGTGGGACATCTTCATCCTCTCTAAGCGAGGAACATTGACTGAACATGATCGCTACATGAAAAAGATGATTGTTATCGCTATTACACATATACCTCGTTGCTAAGTCATTACGAAGATTCAACTATTAAGTCAATAATCATTACTTTTCGAAAACATGTCCAATTCTATTTTTTTAATTCTCTTATGGGAAAGTTGGATTCTCTTTCCATTTTATGCAAATCCGTCTTTTTTGTTCATTTCTTTTTTGGGGGGTAATTCGGGATGATCCCTCTGTAACACCCTAGAAATTCCTTCCTTTAAAAATACCTATTTTACTCTTTAAAATACGATTTAGGAATATCTAAGACATTACCGCCACCGTGAGAACGGCTAAGGCAATTATCAAAGACACACAGCGGAAGACTTAAATCAAAACCATTCAAAACGAGTCAACTTAAAAGTCAACCAAACGAAAGTAAAGTTAAAACCAAAGTCAAACGAAGTCAAATAAAATCAACCTACAACTTGGAACCATTGAAGGCCCTTATCAAAACCAATTAGATTACGAAAACCTTTGCGTTAGTCTCGTAAGCATAACATAATATAATATTTGAAAGCAATAAACCACATCTCAACTAATAGAAACTAGCATGATTCGCTCTTCACTCATGCCCCGTCATGAATATGCTTCAACACCTGAAAAGATTATCTCTACTTGTCCCCACTACTCTCCATTAAAAATGGGTCATCATAGGGCCAAGATAAAGACATGGCCAAACACACAAACACACACAATCAGCAAAGCTGAGTACATAAGCGTAAATAAACACACTAACATGCTTTTACCTATCAACACACACTTACTTCAATGCACCTGTTTACAAGCACACACAACAATCAACAAGACACTTTAACTAGACACTAAATAATTCATTTAGCGTTGATTACGCATCGAACGGGTTTCCAACTATACCTCCCCCAATAAATTGAGGTTAACTGACACGGGAGCTAACCGTGCCAGCGACAAACCTGTGCCACACATAGGTGGCGGAATTCCAGCGCATAATAATAATAAATAGGAATATACAGCGTCCTGTACTCCGTTAGAAGTTATGATCAAATATAAAGTCACATAACTCCCCCCATATGTTCATACTCAACGTATATACGTTCCAAGAGTTTTGGTGCGTAATCTCTTTCACTTTACGTTATTTACATATTATTAGACTTGGTGATGACTCTCAAAGCATAACAATTTAATCATCAACAATTATTCAATCAACAAACACACCAATTTAATTCTTGAATATTTAGTGATCACATAATATTTAATGTTGAACCCTTTTTAATTCTACCTCAGTGTCAAAGACACCTTAAACGCATAAAGCGCCAAAAATCCTATCCCTCGGTGTGAAAAACGCCTTAAGTGCACAAAGGCACCAACATACAATTTATTCCTCGTGTACATAGACACTTATATAGCTCCTTCCTCATGCTTAAAGCATCAATAAAAATTATATGAACCATAATAAAATTCCTTTTTAATATTCCAAACCAAATTAAACAGTTAGTTTAATTAAACATGCTCTCTATCATGCCATAAATAAATATGTGGTTCATAAATAATATTCCAAGCTATTATTTTCTATTCAACAATCCATCACAAATAAATCATGCTTCATAATTCAATCACCAATAGCATCCAAATCATAATTTTCATTCCAAACCTAGCATGATATTACTTATAATCAATCAAACACATTTAGCATGCTACTACATCAACATAATTATGCTAAGTACGCGAATGTACCTCAATTAAGCCCATAAAGTGGCCGAAAATACTACAACAATTTCCGAATCAAGTCTCCTACATAAAGGGACAATAATACTAAATTAATTACCCTTGTATACACAATTTCCAGCAACTTAAACTTACTTTAGACTACTTAAAATAATATGAAAATTATTTTAAAACCCCTAATTAAACTCCTTTTTAATAGGTAATCACACCCTTTTATTAAAATCACAATTATACTACTTTAAATAAAATTCCAGCATTTTAAACTAATCAAAAACCACTTTAAAAATTCATCAAAATATTTCTTTATACTTAAGTTATCCATAGAAAAATTAAATTATCTCTTAAAACGTTGTTTCCACACGGAAAACACTACTTTTTTGTCAAAATCGGATGAGTTAGAACCTGATCGGGATTAAAACGGGATTAATATTAACGAACGGAAATCTAAAAATTAAAACACGAATTTACGTGTTCAAAATAATCTGGAAATTAAGTTAAACTAATTAGTAGTTATAATCACCAAAATTTCCAAAATATCATTACTATAAAAGCCCTAAATCAATTGTTCATAAAAACCCTAAAAATCAAGTCTTTAATAATTTTAAAACCCTAACTTATAATTTTATGAAATCTGAAAATAAAACACTTTATTATTTAAAATTTACAATCTTTAATCATTAAAATACAATTACCAAACATACTAATCTTTTTTAAACAATTAAAATCAAAAACCCAAATTATGAATTGTTAGAACAATAATTAAAACAAGAGGAGATAGAAAATAAGACTAACCTTATTGTGTGGGAAATTTTTGAGGATAAATGGAGTATTTATAGTGTAGAGTAGGTTAGGGTAGTTTGGGCTTCATAAAAAATAATGGACTTTAAATGATGAAATAGGTAGCCCAAAAGTAAAAATAAGATGATTGGGTTCATAAGAAAGATGGGCTACACTTGGATTAAATACTTGTTGACCCAAATATAAATACTTGCTTTATCTATAATCCAATAATTAAAATAGCTTGACCCAAAATATATTTTATAATTAAATAAATAATTTATAAAATACATTAAAAATACGGGGTATTACACCCTCCCACTGGAAACTAAAAACACTAAAAATGGTAATAAAAAAATTGTTCTTTGCCTCAAACTCGGGGGATAAAAAAGCCAGGATATCCCCACTTTTCTCTATTAATAGATTTTAACACGGTATTTATGTACTAACTCAATGTTATGCAATGCTTATGACGAACCATCTTAATAACTTCAAATGACAAAGGGAAGAACATTACTTCCTACCGGGTCAAACAATTCATGATAACACATATGAAAAATTCTAAAATTTGAAAATACAAATCTTGGGGTTTCAAATAAACATGAAAAACATTCTTTAGCATATGTATACATGAATTCCAACGCCACCTATGTCTACACTTGGGGGATACAAATATAGGTCTCACATCAACTTTAGTTTTGAAATGAGATCATATTTTGGAAAGTGATTCATTCGAATGATTTTATAATCTATTCTAACACTCCATAAAACCTAAATTTGATAATATTCATAATCAAACTACGGTGCCTATTAGCAAAAAATGACAATGATGATAAACACTAAAAAAGGAGAGATAACAAGATTAGATATACAAGTATTTACTCACATTTTCATATCTTCGTTGAAATAAGTTGCAAATTACAACTTTACCTTCATCAATTTTGGACAAAAAAAGTCACATGCAATTACGAGCTACGCTTTTCTTTCCATTTCTGTTACAATTTCTAAAATAACATGATTATGTATTTTGCGTACTAAAAATAGTTTCTTCTCTTTATTTTCAAAACAAACTTTCATTAGATTTATTGGACCCTCTCCAAATTTTGAATTCTAGTTCGAAATAACATATTTCCTAATTTATATATCTTACTCTCCAAAAATTAAAATATTTCCTACTTTATATAACCTGGTTACTTCAAAGGTTTAGTGGGAGCTTTGGTTGCCGCAAGATTGGATTGAGTCTACCTATTTAATTAGGGAATCTGTCATGGCAGCTTGAAGAGGGAGAATTCTAAAAATACGTGGCTGCGTTCAAATGTGTTACTCACTAATCATTTGGTTTTGTAATTTTAACTCAGATTTCAAGAAACAAATATTAATATGATCTCGACATGGGATACAATTATGTTATCAAATCGACACATATTGACTTAAGGAATTTGAATATTGAACACTTGTCTCACACAAGTAAGAGATTGAAGGATTTATGTCTTCGTCAAGTGCAATTACTAGATATTAATGGATCAAATTATGGAGATAATTAAGTTCGTCCATTTGGATCGTCGTTATATCAGACCTAGAGGTATTAATGATATTTGGTCTACTAAAATAGGCCAAATTCCAATTGGACAGATCCTATAAAGTTGTGGCCTAAATCAAGCATAAGAGGACGAGGCCCATGATGGGCCTCATCCCTTAGTCTGATTATAATAGGATTATAAATTAAAAATTAGGTGCCTAGGGTTGAACATAACAATTCATGATCAGTGAAATCAACCCTAATTAGCAAACACGGACCTAGCCCTCTCAAACTCCCTCTCTCTCATGGCTCTCTCTTCCCTAGCCTCCGGTTGTGTGTGCTCATTATGGTGGTATTCGTGTGGTGTCCGGTTGTCCAAGGAAGGTGTTGGTCGCGGTTTTCCCTTTCACTCGACCAATCTAGCATGGTGGATGCTTGATCAAATTTCGTGGAATAAGTAGAGGAGTCACGTTTTGGGCTCTATTCTCTCCCTTATTGTTAGTCAATTTGCTACGTGGAATTCACGCTTTAAAGGTATAATTATGTGATTCTTGTGTGTTATGCATGTAATCCTTATTTAGGTGCGTATGAATAAGTTTTATGAAATTCCACTTAAAATACCTAAAAGTTTCTATAGTTAAAAGAATAATGGCAAAATAGGGGTTTTATGTTATTTTTAGCCAATCGTAGCTCATTTTGATCCTTTGCAAATATCCTTAATGGAATATTTCTTTTGGGACGCAAATTGAGAAAAAAATTAATAGGTGTAAAGTGGTCTTAGTAACGGTGACTGTTAACAATAGGATAACGATAAGGTCACTATTGATACATAATTGTAAGCTGAAAGTTACGATGTGTAACTTTCAAAAGGAGGGGGCACAACTTGAAAAAGTCAATATCATAGGATTATAATGTAGAATTTCCCTAATTTTTTTTTCAAGATAAGAAGAATAACTATGACTAGGAATTGACGAATATAAATGTTTACGTTATTAAATATTAGATTAGTACTTCAAATTTTTTGCTCGTTAGGCATATATACATATAATACATGTACCATCTTTAATACATTAAATTAGACGCATTGCTGACTTAATTATCATAGTTAATCATGAATGCCATAGTGCGTTGTGGTATTACTGTTAACACACCCGTCAGTATGCAAATTCAGAGTACTAAGCATCACTCAATGTTCTTTTAAAGTAGGTGTGCTTCATGCCTCACATAATGATGATACCACCATAAAACATCTTTTCTACAATTCTTATTGGTTAATGCTGATTCAATATCCAATCCGACAGGCCGTCATTTACACTAACAATTACTGTATAAAGAGTATCGACATTGGTGCAAAGTCAGCTTCCGTAAGTCAATTTGCCTGATCGGGCGGTACTACACCTTCAAAACAACATTAACCCGCCCGATTAGGCGTATACAGCTTGCTTGACCGGGCATAAGTGAGGATCATAACCGCCTAGCAATCTTCATTCGATTGCATTACCTTTCCAACATCAATTATTTTGGAAAAGAAGAAGGAAAGTGTAAGTCGAAATGATATAGAGTATCATTTGGTTGATTTAGAGTAATTTTTAAAATATATTAGAATACTTTTAAAGTAAATGAACTATTGGATAAGTTTAATGAAGGTGACATAGTTAATTTCAAAGAGTGACTTGATTATTCTTTATAAGGAGTAACTTTATCAATATAACCTAAGTATATGTGAGGATCATGGAGTAGAGGGATGGTTTGTCCCTCTATCTCCCTGAAGAGGCTAGGAATGACCTGGGTTCGATCCTGACTCCACCCCTCCTATGATAAGAGGGGTACCCCCGTATCTTACTAAAAAAAATAACCTAAACATATTGTATGTATATTGATTTTTTTTTTTTCTGGTTAGGGTAAGAAAAAAGAAAACATTAGGAACCCCTCCTCACGAGGGGAATTCCTAATGCATTAGAGGAAATAATAGGATACAAAGATGAAGAACTACAAAGAGTAGTATCTATGTCAATAAGATGACCTACATTCGCGATTCAATCTGCTGCTTTGTTTGCTTCTTCGTAAACATGGTTAATATCCCAGTGCTGAATCCTTTAAAGAAGATTGAGGATGTCATTGATGTGATTGATTTGCCATGGAATGGACCAAACTTTATTTGAATGCATTGATTACTAGGAGATTATCCTCTTTGATGACTAAATGTTGAATCCTTGTTGAAGAGCAAAAAGGGTGCCTTTTTGAAGAGATGTAGCTTCTGCAACAAAAACAGTGGTGTTGCCAAAGTTGAAGGTGCAAGCTGCGATAACAAAATGTATATTGAGTTAAAATCATTATTTTTTATGAAAACTTTATCATTGATATACAATATTTATTATACATTTAATTTATTTTTCATTTTGTATATATTCTATGTTTTTTATATTTATTTTTTAATTTGAAAGTCATTAATAATTCTTGCTATTGCACTACCATTTGGATTAATATTATAGATTTTGATATTTAAAACATAATTTTTTTTTTTAATCTAAATTAAAACTACCAATTAAGACAAAGTTCACAAGATCAAATGAATGTAATTCCTTACATATAAGTACTAATTAAGGCAATATCGCAAGCTATCCCCACCTATGCAATGCAATGTTTTGCGATTCCGATTAGCATTCTTAATTTCATTGAGAAGCTTTATAGGCAGTTTTTTTGGGGACAAAAAGGAGAGGAAAGGAAGATATGTTGGGTGGCTTGGGAGAAATTATACACTCCGAAGAAAGAGGGAGGCCTTGGCTTTCGAAATATGAAAAACTTTTATGATGCCTGTCTTGCAAAACAAGGGTGGCGAATTCTTGCAAATCGTGATTCTCTCGTGGATAGAGTGCTCAACAGAAAATATTTCCCTCATTCGAATTTTTTGGATACTACTGTGAACTCAAATTCGAGCTACACCTGGAGGTCGATATTGGGGCCAGAGATGTTCTTAAAAGTGGAGTTAGAAAGGCTGTTGGCAATGGCTCGTCAATTCAGATTTGGCAGGACCCCTGGGTGCTAAACCTCTGCCTTTAAAATTTTTTCGAGCCCTGGGTAGAGAGATGATCAACCTGTGTATGTGCGTAACCCGTGGGTTAACAATGCCTGGAATTTGCAGCTACTAAACGAGCTCTTCTCCCCCGTGGAAATTGAGCAAATTTGCAATCTTTCTGTTCCTTTTTACCATAGGAAAGATATGTGGGTTTGGCACTTCACAAAAGATGGAAGTTACTTGGTGCGAAGTGCCTACAACCTACCAACCATGGAGAAAAAACACAACAAACCATCCTCTTCTTTTCCGGGCAGCAATTTTGATTGGAATGTCATATGGAATTCTGATGTGCCTCCTAAAACTAAACATTTTGTTTGGCGTACGATTAAAGGAGCTACTGTTGTTAGACAATGCTTGCTTCTTCGAGGTATGATTTCTTATCCCATTTGCCCAATGTGTTGTATAGAGATCAAAAGCATAATGCACACATTGGTGAGTTATGAGAATGCTAGACTGATTTGGTACCTTTCGCCTCTGCGGGTTGACAAATACCATGGTGTGTCCTTTGGAGAATGATGTATTTCCCTTAGTCTACATCATAAAGATTCCTATCGGTGGAACATTTTTCTTGCTTATATTTTTGGGGATTTGGCTTCGTAGGCATGCGTGGTGTTTTGAGGGAAGAAAGAAGGATGTGAATGAAGTTATTTATAAGGCTTTAAGCTTAGTGGGTGACTATGAACAAGCTCAAGAGATCTCATGTGTGATTAACAGCAATGCTCAGCCTCTTGAGACGAAATGGAAGCCACCCCTGCCTGGTGTAACTAAAATAAACTCAGATGCTGCAATTTTCAACAACAACAGTGTAGGCTTGGCTGAGCGTGATGTCGTGGGTGATGTGGTGGCCTCAACATGTTGCTGCTTGTGAGGTAAATTCAACCCTAATGTGGCAGAGGCTCTTGCCTTGAGACATGATCTATCTATCTCTCTGGAGTCAGGCTTCAGAAATGTGTGTCTCTAAACCGACTGCCTCAAGCTTTATAGCCATCTGAAGAAGAACAGCAGCCTTCCTACATCGTTTGGTACTACAGCTTGTTCGTAGTTGTCTCTCGTGTTCCTTCTCTATTGTGAAGCGTAGTGGTAATTGTGTTGCTCATGAATTAGCCAAACTTAGCTTTTCTTTTACTGAACTTAGATTATGGATCGAGGAGGTTCCTTTGGGCATCTCTGATTTTGTAATGGCTGATTTAGCCTCCTATGACGAGTAGTAAATTGCTGTGAGCGTTTCCCGTCAAAAAAAAAAAAAAAAGCAACCACGTTATTAAAAGTTTGGCTCCCTTACCATGCATGGACCTATGTTTTCAAGAAATGTTTTATTTTTAAAAAATGGTTTGAGTAGATATAATAAAAGAGATTTAAAAACTAGGGCATCTAATGCTCACGTCATAATTATCCATATTCGGTAGTTTTTTTTTTTGTTTGGTCTCATGTCATAACTTTAGTTGTTAACTAGGTTAGGTCCAGTGCCATGTACGGTGATCTACAATTATATGTAGTTATGGATTATTATTGATAAGAATTATAATTATAAATTAGTTAATGAATAATAAAAATATGTTATATGTTGATATTTTTAATTGTAGCTTCTACTACACACAAAAAAAAAATACTAATAAAATAAATAAAATAAAATAAATAAAAATAAAAATAAAAAGCTAAGTCATATTTTTTCTTGTTGTAAAACAGGTCTCAAATTATTCTAAAATATGATTTTTGGTTAATACTCTTCCAAATTTTTTTAAAAAGATTTGTGAAATCTTTTTATATTAAATATAATAATTACTTCGTACTACGTATTAATATGGCATATGTATATAAAATAATATTATTCTTGTAAATATATAGTTTCCTTAATTAATAATTTTTAAAAAAAAAAAAATATAACTAAGGACACAGCAGAAGATGACACATCATTGCTGGCGTGTCTTTTAGTTAATAATTATTGATTTATTGATAGCATTAATTAGAGAAACTATGTACATAAATATTTTTAGGTGTTGTTTGGCTGATAATAAAAACATGGGAAGTTGAAATTCCTAGGAATTAAAATTCTTTTGTGTTGTTTGGTTGACAAATTCATGGGAAGTAGAAATTCTTAGAAAGTTCCAAATCCCACAAAATGGAGGAAGTTAATTACCTAGGGGGACCTAGGTAAGTTTTCAAAAATTAAAAAAAAAAAAAAAAAAAAAAAAAAGGGGGGGGGGGGGGGTGGGTAGGTAAGTGGAACTGCTCAAAAAATAGGCAATTAACATTAATAAGGGGGAATAATTTAAGATAAACATTTTAGAAGTATTAAATCGTAGTCATCATAAAAATTATTTCAAACTAAAAACAAAAATTATTTCAAACTTAAAGCAAAAAAAAAAAATAGGAATTTCACATTAATGAGGTAGTACCACGTAGATTTCCCTCAAAATAAAGGTAGTACCACGTGGATGTGAACAAATTTAGTGTATTAATGTTGTTGGGTAACCTATACCTAAGACTTGAGATCGAATCACGCCACTGATTTTTGCAAAGAAAATAAAGAAATTGTAGTGCACACACTAGAGAATAGAACGGGGTTGCCCAGGCCAGTGCACCGAAATGAATCGAAACAGTAAGACATAAAACTAGTATTACATTTTAGTACTACAAAGTATGATACTTAAAATAAAAGTTTTCTTGGAATCAACTTTTAGAATACAAATAATCAACATGTATAATACAAAGAAAAAGTAGTACCTTAACACTAATCCTTGTACTCATTGATGAAGTCCATGATCACCTAACGCACTGTACAATAAAGACACCCAAAAAGAAATCATATGCCTGATAAAATTCATATATAGTGCATAAATAACATATCATAATGCTTTCCCATTAACCAAACCATTATTCTTATTCCTCTAGCTTTTTCTTCAATCAACAACACTAAAGCACTGCTACCACCCTTTAATTTCTCCCATTTGTAGCACGCTTAATACACTACTGCAACACTTTTTGGTGCAAAATACTTTACACAGAAAAATGAAATTCGCTGCTGAATCTGTAGTATTGATCTTCAAGATCATCCTACTCCTTACATTAGGTTTGGTGGCCGCTGATAGCGCAGGGGAGGCTCGGCTTTTTCGTGGTGGTACAGGAGGTAAAGATCTAGTAAACAAAAGAAAAAACTTCTGGCCATGGGATCAGAGAAGATACTGCATCTGGCCTTTGTTTCGTTGTCGCCAACCTGATCAACCTCCTGCAGCATCCACTCCTCCACCATCATCTCTGCCTATTCCACCTATACCATTACTCTCACCGCCATCATCTCTGCCAATTCCACCTATACCATTACTCCCGCCGCCATCATCTCTGCCTGCTCTTCCACCACTGCCAAACATCCCAACTGGCCTGATTTTCGCAGACATCAGACTTGCAGTGGTTTATCCTATCATCCAAAACTTTAAAAATATAATCACTTCGGATCCTTTAGGGATCACGAAAACATGGGTAGGATCTGACATTTGTAGATACAAAGGTTTTTTCTGTGATACACCACCAAATAACGCGAGTGCTACAGCAGTTGCATCCATAGACTTCAATGGTTATGGCCTCAGTGCTCCATCATTAGACGGCTTCATAGACCAACTCCCTGATTTAGCCCTTTTCCATGCCAACTCAAACTCTTTTAGTGGCACCCTTTCATCAAAAATAGCCAATCTCCCTTATCTTTACGAACTAGACCTTAGCAACAATCAATTTACAGGTCCATTCCCTCTTGCTGTGGTGGGCATGGAGAGCCTAAGTTTCTTAGACATTCGATTCAACCAATTCTCAGGGTCGGTCCCTCCTGCAATTTTCACACAACATCTTAATGTTCTCTTCCTTAACGACAACAATTTCGTGTCAGCTTTGCCTGCATCTTTTGGTAATTCACATATATTGTATCTCACCTTAGCCAACAACAAGTTCACAGGTCCACTACCACGCGACATAGCCAAAGCATTGTCAGCATTAACTGAAGTACTGCTAATGAACAACCAGCTAACAGGTTGTTTACCTTACGAGCTTGGCTTCCTTAACCAAGTGACTGCATTCGATATCAGCCACAATAAGCTCACTGGTCCCCTGCCGTTTTCACTAGCCTGTATGGAGAGGGCGTCACTGCTTGATTTCTCAGAGAATTTGCTCTATGGCATGGTGCCAGACATGATTTGTCAGCTACCAAATCTGGCTAAATTATCTCTGTCTGATAATTATTTCAACCAAGTTGGTCCATCTTGTAGGAACTTGATTGATAGGGGAATTTTGGATGTGGCAAACAATTGCATCCCCGGTCTACCTTCCCAACGATCAGTGTTTGATTGTACTAATTTCTTCGCCGTGCCTAGGATCTGCCCTTACTCAGAAACATATAAAATTATCCCTTGTAAACCTCACTTCATACATTAAGGATTCTCAGTCAAATCTCTGTTGATGTAAATGTTTCATATTTTGATCATATATAGTTACTGTCTTTACTAAAAAGTTTTATTTATCTCTGTTCATTTAGTGTATCTTGGGACATTTTATCACTTATGTTTCTGGTGACAAACCTCCGCAGATCAAACTATATTCTCAGCTTTTTTTTTTTTTTTTTTTTTTTTTTTTGGCCAAGAAATGGTGGAAGTCTGCTGTTTGGAATACATATCAAAGTATTAACTGAAGCTAGCATACATATGTACGGGTCATTCTACTGTCGATAGGAAACTAAGATGTTGAACAGTACATGGTTCGCTACCCAGCCATTATTGTAATGCGAATCTAAAAAAAAGACTTGCAAGAACATTTTTAATGGTCATTTAGTTAACATATATACATTCACAAGTTCATCCTAAATCAAAGTGGGAAAAAGAAAATTTGCTAACCTAATGCCTTCAAAAATAACTATTCCAATAAAATTAGAATTCCGAGTTCAACCAAAGGACGGCATTTCAATGGAAACAAAGCATATTAGTGATGCTTCCTACCTCTAACCAAACGACCACTTTATTTCATATTGAGCTCCAGCAATTTGATTCGCGAATTAGTTTCTACTTCCAACTTCCCACACCATTACTTCAAAAGTGTAAGGGGTAAGGCTTTGGCTTCACAATGCTTCTTTGTTTCAGTGAGTAGCTTTGCTGAATCAAAATGCTCAGAGGCTTAGAGCTATAATTGTCCTGTAACAGTCGATTTTGATGCCCATCCCAACGACACTTTTTGGTGTTACTCTCTATTTCACATTTTTGTCATCCAAAA
This sequence comes from Chenopodium album, assembly GCF_948465745.1. Taxonomy (NCBI): domain Eukaryota; kingdom Viridiplantae; phylum Streptophyta; class Magnoliopsida; order Caryophyllales; family Amaranthaceae; genus Chenopodium; species Chenopodium album. Next base: position 20,614,679 of record NC_137858.1, on the reverse strand, counting down.
ATTGTGAAGAAACTATAAATAGGAAAAAGGCTTCCATAATTCGAGTACTTGAAAGGACTACTATATGTAGATCAATATCAGTAGCCTAGGACACCTCTTCACCAGTGTGCAAGTCATCTTCTTCCATCAATGCGGCCTCTTTGATTTCTTGCAACATTTTCAAAACTTGCCACATGTTAGGCCTCTGCTCTGGGGAGGCGACACTACAGGCTATGGCTACCTCAAGAAGCATCACGAGCCTATTCTCATCACTGCCGCCATCTGCAACATCCCTTGCAGATCTTACCCAGTGTACTATGTCATTTGGAGTAAGATATGGATGTTCAGATGGTGGTTTTCCTGTCAAGAGCTCAAGTAGCAACACTCCAAAAGCATATACATCAGATTTAGATGTTGCTTCAGCATCAGACTTACGGTATTCTGGTGCTTTATATGCCCACAAGATAGGATCATCCTCTGTTAATGATGACTCGGCTAACACACTCAAGCAATAGTCAGTGATACATGCCTCAAAGTCAGAACCAAGGAGGACATTAGAGGATTTAAGGTTGCCATGAACTAATCTCCAAGCTTGATGAATATACGAAAGTCCTTGTGCTATGTCCTCTGCTATTTTCAAGCATGAAGTCCAATGTAGAGGCTTTGCCCTTGCTGACTTGGAACCTGCAGGTTAGAATTGTAGAGAAATTCAACATCAATAATAGAAGACTTATCAGCTAAATGCAGACCTTTTAACTTTAAAAAGAGCCAATTTATATCAGATAATCCATATACAGTATACCACTCGAGAAATGAAAAAAAAAAAAAAAAAAAAAAAATCAAATCTGCATACCATGACACTACTGCAGTACCAAGATATTAACTAAATCAATATCATGCCATTACAATCATAACATTGTTACAATGCTTCAATAACATTCTTTGTAATAATAAGTGCTAATTAATTTAATGATCAGAGTAGGAAAAATAAGATACTTAGCAAGTCAACAGAATGAGTGTACTATGTATTATTATGTACTAACTCAAAAATAAAAAGCTACATGCAGATTAAAGAGTAAGTAAACAGTTATATTGCTAACACTAAAAACAAGCGTATGTTTGGATGATTTCAAACAGGTACCAGATAAACCATTAGCCAAAATATTATGCAATGGAACACAGTAAGACCTGGCTGTAAAATCAGAAGAGTACTGTCTCATATCAATACTAATAACACCAATCTTATGCAAAAAGTGAGGTGTTACCAAAACGATACCGCCCATTGCCCCATTATTTCTTAATTATTTTCTCGAATTTGACTTCTTTAAATTGAAAAGTGAGACAGATACTGAGTGCCAAGAGCAGTCAAAGAACGTACTTATGTACTTAACAGTTACGATCGTCATTGCATATTGATTCACACCAATCTGGTAAAAATTAGAAACAACAGACAATTTTCGCATTCCATCATCATGCACAGCTTCCTGTTAGTTCAATGTTATACCTATTTGCATGATTGCATCCTTAAACAATCAAACCTGAGCGATGATGTATCTTTAGTTAATTTAAGCCTTTTTATTACATTAGATTTCACAACTCCCACAACACATTAAGCAAACTTTAAAATGGCACTGAGGCAAAGAATAACCTACTTCCCTTCATATTTGTCATGTCAATAATGTGATAGGCTTACTGCTTGATATGAGATATCACACACATAATTTCCGATATCTCATATCCAACACTTACTAAACAATACTCGTAGTATTATCTGTTCTAACAAGGCTAACACATAAAAGTGAAAAAAAATTATTTTCCTTTATGTGTTTATCATTAACATCAACAGGCACAATATATAGGTAATGAAATACTTCTGCATCTACAAAGTTAGGTAATAAAATACTCCATAGTTCAAACTGTAAAATCATTCGAAGTATTAAACATAATTTAGGCAAATAGAAAACTCTTCTTCATTAGTTTAAGTTTTCTAGCCATTGATCCACGGATTAACAAGTGTCATGCCAGTTACAAAGAGTTAATTCACTGTGTTTCTAGGCACGAATGTCCCGTGGCAAAGAGGCTATTTAATAGTCATGGGTTTTCTCATATTAAAAAAAAAAAAAAAAAAAAATGTAGTTAATACCACAACAAGATGCTTGTAAATATATATGCCATTGCCCACTTATGCCTTGAATTCTCGTGACTAAATAGCACCTCTATTATTCCCTCAAAAAAAAAAATAGCACCTCTATTAATAATTTAAACTGTTACGTAGTACCATATATCTTACCGTTGGAGAAGTGTGATTTCGTCGTTATATTAGCGAATATGCGTAATACTATTAGCACCAACATAATTTTTTTTATTTTTTTGGTGAATTAGCACCAACATAATAACATAAAGAATTCTATTAATTAAAGTTGAAATGCAAAACAATGATATGTAACTTCTTACTCCAATCTTTAACATTATTCATGTTTGGTTGGTGATACTCTCATAGAATTAGTCGATTCAGATAGAACATTTAAAGAGCGATGATTACTATGACACAAAAAAATGAAAGTGAGAGAAAACTAACCATGTATGAGAGAAAACAAGCTCCCATTAGGCTGATAATCATACACTAACAGCCTCTCTTCTTTTGCCTCAAAATAACACCTTAAGGGCACCAAATTAGGGTGTCTAAGCGCGCCAACTGATTCCATATGTTGCTGGAACATCTGTTTACCTGCAACCCCAATTCGACTCGAATCCAATCTCTTCACACAAACAATCAAACGATTATCAAGTACGGCTTTATATGTAGTACCAATCGTCCCTCTTCCTAACAATTCAGCTGATCCTGTCATCAATTGTTCCAAGGAATATAACTCATTTTCACCCGCACAAAACACCAAACTCCCACTCTTCCCTACTGTCGCCACCGCAGCCGCTGCCGCTGCTACCTTGATCATGCCTTCTTGCTGCGCGCTCTTCACTTTCTCCTCCATCTCCTCCTCTGTCCTCATCACCGCGGCTGCGTCTGCATTCGCCGAATAGTCTGATGCCATTGTCGTTCTTTCAAAACGACGCTCCTTCCTCTGCTTCCTTACTGCCAGAGCAAAACATGTGATTGATCCTATTAGTACCGTTACTCCTACAATGAACCCCCATATTAGAGCCTTACTAGTATGACTATTTCGACTCGGTTTCGATAAGTCTACCCCGCGTAGTTGCGAGCTCTGCTGCCCGAGTCCTCCCGCCGCCTCCATTGGCGGCGCGGATGACGCAGGGTCAGCTGCGGCAGGGCCGAAAAAATGAATTCTACTGCATTGCTTGTGCAGAATCTTCCCGCACAAACCCGGGTTATGATTATAACAAGATGGGGTAAATTTAGATAACACAAGTGTCACCGGAATCGGACCCTTGAGATTATTGCTTGAAACATTGAAATCAGACAATGTAGACTGATTGAGTGCCGGAATTGGTCCCGAAAACCGGTTAAACTCGAGGCGGAGGTAGTACAATCGGTCTAACCGAGCCAACCAAGTGGGTAACTCGCCGGTGAGATTGTTATACGATAAATCAATGGTCCTAATTCGATGGAGCGTTACAATTGACGGCGGAAAAGAGCCAGAAAAACGATTGTGGTGAAGAAATAAGGCCTTAAGATTAGTGAGACTAGAAAGATTTGGAATAAGTCCAACAAGCGAGTTGTTCTGTAGACTGAGAACTCGGAGTTGGTCTAATCGAGTTAGTGAGTGAGATGAGAATATGCCGCCAAGATTATACCCTTCAATCACGAGTCGAACAACTCTGTGTTTATAACATTGAACACCTTGCCATTTGCAATGCGAAGAAGTGGTGTTAAACTCGAGCTTATTGTTCAAATCAGCTTCCCTTTTGAAGTCTAAGAGTGCTTGAGCATCTGCTGGAAGATGCGAGCAATTAACGAAAGATAATGAAAAAATAGAGAAGAAAACTAGGAAGAATGATTTGGAAAACATTATTGTGAACAAGATAGATTAGAGAGGAAAAAGCATTGTAAAATGGAAGTGAAATGACAAAAGGGATGAAAAGAGAGTGAATGAATGAATGGTGAAAGGAGGAAGGAGAGTAATGGTAGGGTGGTACTAGCAGTGTGACAGAGTATCACGTGCAAGAGGTGGAAAAGCGAGCTATAGGACTGGACTACTGACATACTTGGTTCGACTTTTCTATTAAACTCATTCAGATTTTTCAGAATAATTCTTCACTAGACGTTAAACTTGTTTTGGGATTACTTTGTTTGTTGTTGGAATTTCGGTAAGTGAAGTTACCGTTTGGTTAGAGACGGAGAAAGAGAGGATTATATGAGTTAACAACATCCAAGGTACGTATGGTAAGGATTGAACTTTGAAATACCTTAATTACATCCCTTAGATTCGATCAATCGATCAATCAATCGATCAATCAATTAAAACCTTAATCTCATATATGGGGTCGGTTAACATAAACCAAATTTGCTTATTCCGTATAGACATCGATATAAACCTTAATTGTTTCTTGATTTCTCCTTTTATTTTAAGAGCTAAGTCGGGTTTCATGCAACGTAACTTTTATATTTTACAGGTTTCATTCCAGGAATAAGTGGAATTTTGTGTTGAGATATGTCTCTGTCTATGCTAGGCATATTCTGGTAAGACCAAGCAAACAAATCAATGAATTCAACAAACAATTTAATGAGTTCTTCTCTGTTGACCCTAAGTTTTGATGATGACTCAAAGGAACCTAAGCAAAGTCATATAGGTTGAACTTTCTATTTTAAGTTGTAATTGATGACATGTTCTTGGTTAGACTAAGTTGTATGCTATGAAAATTTGGAGTAGGAAAAGAGCGTAGAACTATGTTTGAAGATAACTCATGAAGATAAGAAGACAATCAGAAGTCAAGTTCCTTGAAGGAGAAACTGAAGCTTCATGGTCGAAGCCTCACAAAGAGTGTTCAAGGAGTCTAAATTATCATTTTTCTATTTTAGTCTTCTTATGTTCATGTTAAGTACTTTTGATGTTAACTAGGAGTAAAGTGGATACTATCTATATGATAAGTTTTATTTTCCCTATCTTAAACTTGGATATTTTATTTATGGAATATTTTGGAAATATATCTTTTGCTAAAATTTATTTTTAAGCTAAAAGATTTTTTTATTATTTGTCAAGCTTATCTTTTAGAAAATTAGTTTTGGAAAAGATTTTATTTCGTGTGTTTTTACTTGTTGAAATTAGTTGAGCTAAATAGGGAGAGATTCCCCCTTTATGGGGACACATTCAATCATTTATTACCTTACACCTACATTTCTCTCACATCGGAGAAAACACCTGACCTCGGGATCTGTAAAGATCTCACCTTTATCTTTTTCCGCACTTTTTACTCACTGCTACGTATTCTAACTTGATCGTCGGAGGCGGAACTCCTACCAACTGGAGTTTCCGTTGTTTTGCTTGTACGGACCGCGTCAGACCAATCTTGGAATCGTAACTCTCCCAAGGGACTAAAAACACCCAAAACAAATTTGATTATAAATCATTTACTTAAAAAATGGAAAATAAAGAGCTCCACAATGATATTATACCAAGCACACCTAGAGAAACTCATCGAGCATTCTGAACATATTGATTTTAAAAATCTCCCAAGGGATGATAACCAATTTGCCGATGCGCTAGCAAAATTAGCCTCAATGATCAACATTCCAGATCACTTAAATATGATGCCATTATGCGTTGATAGAAGAGAAGAACCAACGTATTGCAACGCAATAGAGGAAATAAATGACATTGAAGGACACCATCCTTGGTATATATGATCATATCCTCCAATATATTACCTATGACACATATCCTGAAATACTTTATCAAAAGACCAACGAGCCTTGAGAACACTCGCGACCCAATATAGTCTATTAAATGGTCAATTATGCAAAAAGGGACCTAATGGTCAAAGCTTATTGTGTATAGACCAACTCGAATCCACACGCCTTATGGAGAATACTCACAAAGGTGTTTGTGGACTTCACATGAATGGTAAAATGCTTGGTAAAATAATTTCACGACAAGGGTACTATTGGTTCACTATGGAACATGATTGCATACAATATGTCAAAAAATTTCTAGAGTATCAAATGTTTGCTAATTTACAACACCTTCCACCATCCGAACTATACAATCTCACTTCTCCTTGGCCTTTTTCAACTTGGGGAATTGACATAATAGGTAAAATTTATTCAATAGGAGTAGGAGGGCACGAGTACGTATTAGTAGCCATCGATTACTTTACCAAGTGGATTGAGGCTGCTTCTTACGTGAATATCACTTCTAAACATGTCGCAAAGTTTCTCAAACAAAACATATTTTGTAGATATGGAGTTCCACATGAACTAATTAGTGATCAAGGATCTCAATTCAAAGCTGAAGTCGAGACCCTCTTAACTCGTTATAAAGTAAAACATCATCACTCATCTCCATATAGACCTCAAAACTGACAAAATCGGGTTTGAAACTGTCTAGGTGGTTCGGTCGGACATCCTAGGTTCGACCGCACCTCTTCAATTCTTCTTGTCTTCAAGTGTGATGATGGTTAACCCCGAGAGGTGACCTCCAAGGAGCTTGGCCCGACTTCGTGTCACGACACGTGGCGTGTCTTCCACTTCTTCCACTAAGTTCCATGCACCCGCGTCAATCCCCTCCTCTTCAAAAGGATTTGCCCTCAATTCCTGATCATCATCACTAACATCATCTTCATAAAGAAAAGGAGCAAGATCACCAACATTAAAGGTAGCATGAACTCCAAAGGGTCCCGGTAGTTTGAGCTTGTAAACATTAGGTCCAACTCTCTCCACAACTTCAAAGGGCCCTTCAGATCTTGGCATGAGCTTATTCTTCCTCTTAGCCGGGAATCTTTCCTTCCAAAGATGAAGCCACACAAGATCACCTACATTGAATTCCCTTGGCTTCTTGAATTTGTTTTCCCTTGCCTTGTAACTCTCATTTGCCTTCTCAATTCTCTTCTTGACATCTTCATGAAGCTTTTTCATCATTTCAACTCTATCTTTTGCCTCAAAGCTCAACTCCTCTTGAGGGATACTCGGCAACAAGTCAAGTGGTAGACGGGGATTGAAACCATACACTACTTCAAATGGTGTTTTCCCGGTAGCTATGCAATGAGAGCGGTTGTAAGCAAATTCAACTTAAGGTTGCTTAAGATCCCAATCTTTCATGTGTTTGCTAATGATAGCTCGGAGAACGGTGGACATGGTATGATTTGTTACCTTAGTTTGGCCGTCGGTTTGAGGGTGACTAGAGGTACTAAACAAGAGCTTGGTTCCCACTAACTTCCACAAAGTCTTCCAAAAGTAGCCACATGAGAAGCGTCATCAGTCTAAAGTACAATACTCTTTGGAATGCCATGAAGCTTCACTACTTCTCTAAAGAACAAGGTAGCCACATGAGAAGCGTCATCAGTCTTGTGGCAAGGAATGAAGTGAGTCATCTTGCTCAACAAACAAGGAATCATTTTTCATTTGGGTGCGAGGGAGAGCAACCACAAAATCCATACTAAGATCATCCCAAGGGTGACTAGGAACCGTAAGAGGAGAGTAGAGTCCCTCACGGAATTGACTCTTAGCCTTGTGACAAGCCCCACAACGAGCTATCACATCTTGCACATCACCAAACATCTTGGGCCAATAAAAATGTTCTCGAAAAATGTCATATGTTTTTTCAACCCCAAAGTGTCTGGCTAGTCCTGCTTGATGAGCTTCTTTAACAAGCAACCGTCGATGAGAGCATTTCGGAACACAAAGTTTGTTTCCCTTGAAAAGGAAACCTTCTTGCACCATGAAAGAGCCATCGACCCCTTCCTCACACTTCTTCATCAACCCACCAAAATCCTCATCATCGTTATACAACTCTTTAAGCAACTCAAACCTTAAAAACTTCGCATCAAGAATAGTGATCATACAATGCCTCCTTGAAAGAGCATCGGTCACAACATTGCTCTTCCCTTCTTTGTACTTAGAAGAGAAAGTGAATGATTGGAGGAATTCAACCCATTTGGCATGCCTTGCATTAAGTTTATGAGAACCATTGATGTACTTGAGAGATTCATGATCGGAGTGTAGCACAAATGGTCTAGGCCTCAAGTAATGCGACCAATGAACAAGAGCCCTCACAATAGCATAGAACTCCTTGTCATAGGTACTATATTTCATTCTTGCTCCACCAAGCATCTCACTAAAATAAACAACCGGCCTCCCTCCTTGCACAAGAACCGCTCCAAATCCAACCCCACTAGCATCATAATCAACCTCAAAGGGTTGATCAAAATTTGGAAGATCTAAGATTGGAGCCTCACACAACTTCTTCTTGAGGGTCTTAAAAGCCCTTTGAGCCGATGGTGTCCACTCAAAAGTACCCTTCTTCATGAATTCGTTCACCGGGGCCAAAATAGTGCTAAAATTCTTAACAAACCTCCGATAGAAGGAAGCTAGACCATGGAAACTCCTAACTTGAGTGAGAGTGGTAGGAGTAGGCCAAGATTGAATGGCCTCCACTTTTCTAGGGTCCATTAAAATCCCTACATTCGAAATCACATAACCAAGAAAAACAATACTATCCACCATAAAAGTACACTTTTCCAACTTGGCAAAAAGCCGCCTACTTCTCAATGTTTCAAATACTTGCCTCAAATGCTTAACATGATCAAGTTCACATTTGCTATAAACAAGTATGTCATCAAAATAAACAACAACAAATTTACCAATGAAAGGGCGAAGTACCTCGTTCATGAGTCTCATGAAAGTGCTAGGAGCATTAGAGAGCCCAAATGGCATAACTAGCCACTCATACAAGCCTTGCTTTGTCTTGAAAGCGGTCTTCAACTCATCTCCTTCACGCATACGAATTTGATGGTACCCCATCCTCAAATCAATCTTCGAAAACACCTTGGAACCATGTAACTCATCAAGCATATCATCAAGTCGGGGAATAGGGAATCGATACTTAATGGTAATGTTATTGATGGCCCTACTATCCACACACATCCTCCATGTACCATCCTTTTTCGGGACCAAAAGAGCCAGAACCGAACAAGGGCTAAGGATTTCCCTCACAAATCCTCTTTCAATCAACTCACCAACTTGTCTTTGAAGCTCTCTTGCTTCATCGGGGGTACACCTATACGCCGGTCTATTAGGGAGTTGTGATTCGGGAATAAGATCAATTTGATGTTCAATTCCCTTAATAGGTGGCAAACCGGGTGGGAGATCATTGGGAATAACATCATGGTACTCAACCGAAACTTCCTTGACAAGGGTGTGGATTGGGTTCTCTCGTTCACTCTCTTGTGTTTCCCTAAGAAGACAAACAAAGACAAGGTGTCCTTGATTTATCTCCTTGCCCATCTATAGGCGTCGTTTGAAGTGCGCCTACGTAAAGCATGTTGTGAATATGCTTGGCACTCATAGGAAGTCGGAATTGACGTATACAATTAGGGACAAAGAAAGTAAGGAGCCGCCAACAAGTTTTTAATTAAGGAACTTGTAAACCGTTCACGGATCATTTAAGGCAACCACGATTAAGGGACAACGAAGGCAACAACGATTGACCCGTGAAGGTTACACCCCATTCATAATCCATGATATTACTAACTCCATATGGTTCGGAACCACAAAAGAAGGATCGGGGATGATGGTACGAAGTGAGTCATGGAGTCACGTTCGCCCGTATTGGCCTCTACTCGATTCTTATTGTGAAAAGTATTCCTGCGATCTCAAAGGCACACAAACAAATATTCAATTCACTCCAAACTATTATTAAGCTAAATTGGTTGAATATTAATGCAACATATAATTCTAAAATATTGGTGATCACTTTGATTTAATAATAAGATTAAAGGAACCTAAACCGGTTGTCCAAATTATCTTATTAGGCGTGATTTTCAGTTACATATTCCCTTTAAACATGCAATATGGTGATCATAAAAAAATATAATAGAATCAACATTAATATTGGAAACAACATAGCAATAAATCCAACAATATAAAATCGTTAGAAAAATAATAGAAATAAAAGGAACATGATTCCTTACTTTGATTTTGTTTGCTTGCTACTATAAAAACAATAAACACGTTAGTAACTTCAAGGAAAATTAATAAACAATAATTAAAATGAAATTAAATTAAATTAAATTAAATAGAATTGATTCGGGGCCAAACCCTCAAACAGTTTTACCTTTCACGCCGTGGTTTAAGGACAGAACCTCGGGTAAAGTACGGACTCCTTGGAGTGCTTAAGGAAGGTATTTTGAGAGAATAGGGTAGGCTAGTGTTTAGGCTAAAGCGTAGAAGAGAGAATGAGAGAATTCGTTGATGCCCCGTACATCATAAATAACGGGGTATTTATAGAAAAAAAATGTGTTGAGGGAACACACGGAACCCTAAAAAGATAAAACCCTAAAAAAGTATACCACGACACGGCAAAGTGTACCGTGACACGGGAAATCCCACCGTCAGACGGGAAACATTCCCGTGTCACGGTGTACTTTTGTGTGACGCGGGAAATATATGCTGAACGGGGAAGAAAACGCGTTAAGGGTTTACGCAGAAAGGACATGAAAACCCCCCATGTCACAGCAGGTGTCCCGTGTCAAGGGAAACCCCACAGTCAGATGGGACAGTTTCGCGTGACACGGTGGACTATTGCCGTGACGCAGGAATTTTTTTGTCCGTTTTTCCGTCTAAATTCATTTTTAACCCTAATTTTGTTCAGCATTTTAAGTGCCGATTGATAATTTCGGGCCATTTTCTGATTTTATTGTTATTTGGGCCAAAATAAGTAATTAAAAATAAATAAAAAGTCTGGGCCAAAAATAAATAATAAAACAATAAAATAAGTTTGGGCTGAAATCAAAACTATGCTTTGACCAAACATCAAGACTGATCCATGGACTATTCAGAAATTGAATTTAATTAAATACGATTTTTTTAAGCACTCTCGGGATTAAATACTGAACCCGACCAATAGTGGCGGTGAAAGGTTGTTCATCATCGGGTTTGGTTTTGGGGAGACATTTTTAGGTGTCTACACCATCTCATTTTCCCCAATGAGAAGGTTCTCTTTGATTGTGTTTCCTGTACCCAAGGGTTCTTTGTGTTTGATGGTGGGGGATAAGGGGTTGAGTACAATCTTTTTCTTATCCATCATGAATGAATAAGTGTTCTTTCTTCCATCATGAATCACATCTCTATCAAATTGCTAAGGTCTACCAAGCAATACATGACAAGCATCCATAGGCAATACATCACAAATCACCTCATCCTTATATAACTTGCCAATTGAGAAAGAAAGAAGAGTTTATTTCGTTACCTTCACCTCATTGTGATTGTTAAGGCATTGAAGCTTGTAGGGAGTAGGATGATCGGTCGTTTCAAGATTGAGCTTGCTCACCAATGTTGTTAAGGCCACATTAGTGTAAGAGCCACTATCAATGACAAGATTGCAAACCCGATCCTTGATGGTGCATCGAGTTTGGAAGATGTTTTCCCTTTGCTCTTCCGCTAAAGGGGTGGAAATGGAGTGAAATTCTCTCCTCACAACAAGGATTTGACCCTCATCTGCGTCAACTACAATTTCATCCTCCTCATCATACATAGGGTCACCAAAATCCCTCTTCTCATCTTCGTACCCATCATCATCCATTTCACGAATCATCATAGCTCTACTATTTGGACACTAATTAGCAAAATGTCCATAGCCTCTACGCTTGTAGCAAGTCTTCCGATTGCACATCTTGTTGTGATCATCTTTGCTAGGAAAATGCATGGGAGCCTTGCCTTTGTCATCCTTGGCAATGGGCTTGCTTGTCTCACCCTTTGGAGCAAAAGAATTCTTGAAGGTAAGCTTAGGATGCCCACTAGCACTACTCACCTTGTCATACTTCTCAAAATTTAAAGCCTTTTGCACCACTTGATCAAAACTTCCATGGGAATGCACATCAACCTTTTGCCCAAGCTTTCTTTCAAGACCACCAATATACCTAGCAATCTTATGCTCCGGTGCTTCCTCAACTCCACTCATGATTGAAAGTTTTTCAAACTCCCTAGTATACTTCTCTACCAACATAGTTCCTTGCTTAAGAGAGTTCAATTTAAGATAAGAATCTTGCAAATAATCTCTAGGCACAAAAGCCTTGTTCATATGTTTCTTCAGTTTCTCCCAAGATGTGATTTGTGATTTTCCATCTTTCTTCCTACGATTCTTAAAGTTCTCATACCACAAAGAAGCATGTTTTTTTAGTTTAAGGATGGCCAATTCGAAACGTTTTTCATCATTATAACCCTTATATTCAAACACATTCTCCATATTGCTAACCCAATCAAGAAATTCATTAGGATCAAGATTACCTTCAAATTCCGGAAATTCCAACTTGATGTCTCGGTCACGGTTGTCCTCACGGTGCCGTTGGTGGCGTTCCCTTCTCCGGTGAGGAGAGTGAGAATCATCTTCTTCACTAGGGCTTCTCCTCTTTCTAGGACTTATTCTATTCTCCAAGACCTCAAGAAGTCTATCAAATTTCCTTTCTAAAGCATCCAATCTAGATTGCTCATTGTAACTTTCTTCATCTTCATCTTCATAATAGTATCTATCACCCATGTTTCTAGATAGAAAGCTTGTATCTTTGAGAGAAAAATTTCAAATTTTGTGGGAAAACTTGAGATCTTTTGAGAGGGGGAAAGAGAAATTCAAAAGGTAAGATCTTTCTAGGCTAATAACCTAAGCTCTTGATACCAAATGATATGAAATAAGCAAGGAAAGACAAGTAAAAGGGGAAACCTTTTGAACCAACACAACTTTCAACGCAACAAAAATAAGGCAAACCTATCTCAAAATCACAAAGATAAATGAAATAGGGGTCTTAATCAAAGCCAACACCAAGTAAAGCTAGGATTAAGGTGTAACCACAAAGATTACAAGAGATACATTCACAAAGAAAGCAAGATAATCACAAAGATTATGGTAGAGAGCGAAAGTCTCTTTGATTACAAAATCAAGCAAAGTTCAACATTAATTAAAATGCAAATACGTCTTAAAACAACTTAAATAGTTTGGAAAAGCTGACTGAAAAACGGGAAAAGGTTCGGCCGAACTCAGGGTAAGTTTGGTTGAACTTGTGGGTAGGTTCGGCCGAACTCAGGGTAATTTCGGTCGAACTGTCTTGCTCCTGGGTTGGTTGAACTTTTGGAGTTTGACCACTACTGCAAAACTGACAAAATCGCGTTTGAAACTACCTAGGTGGTTCGGTCGGACTTTCGAAGTTCGGCCGCACCTCTTCAATTCTTCTTGTCTTCAAGTGTGATGATGGTTAATCCCGAGAGGTGACCTCCAAGGAGCTTGGCCCGACTTCGTGTCGCGACACGTGGCACGTCTTCCACTTCTTCCACTAAGTTCCATGCACCTGCGTCCCCGTCCACCATCCGAACTATACGATCTCACTTCCCCTTAGCTTTTTTCAACTTGGGGAATTGACATAATTGGTAAAATTTCTCCAACAGGAGCAGAAGGGCACAAGTGCATATTAGTAGCCATCGATTACTTTACCAAGTGAATTGAGGCTGCTTCTTACGTGAATATCACTTCTAAGCATGTCACAAAGTTTCTCGAATGAAACTTTCCACATGAACTAATTAGTGATCAGGGATCTCAATTCAAAGCTGAAGTCGAGACCCTCTTAACTCGTTCTAAAGTAAAACATCATCACTCATCTCCATATAGACCTCAAGTAAACGGAGCTGTAGAATCGGCAAATAAAAACATTATAGTCATCATTAAGAAAATGGCAGAAAATTATAAAGACTGGCCGAATAAACTACACTTCGCACTATGGGGTTATAGAACGTCCATGCGAACATCAATAGGAGTAACTCCATACTCCTTAGTTTTTGGAATGGACGCAGTTCGAGGAAATACCAACCTTACACATCATACTCGAAAGTAAGCTACCGGAAGGTGAATAGGTAAGAGCGAGGTATGAAGAGCTTTTATTCCTCGATGAACAACGATTGAGAGCTTTGCATCATGTACAAGTCTACCAACGACGCATTGTGCGACACTTTAACAAAAGGGTACGACCCAGAAATATCAAAGAAGGTGACTTTGTACTTAAAGAGGTTAGGGGTCCCCCAACCGACCCAAGAGGGAAATTCAATTGGATAAGACCCTACCGAGTAATTGAAATTCTATCAGGAGGAGCCGTCAGATTAATGGATATTGGAGGTGATGAAATTCGCCAATTAATAAACGTTGATCGACTTAAAAAATATTACATATGAAATCCGGATAAACTCGTTCATTCATTAAATTAATCATTTTCTTTAGCATTCAATTAAAAGATTTTAAGTGTTACGCACTTTACCGAATAACACGGTAAAGTCCATAACACTTGGGGGGGTAATTTACAAATAATAAGACCATTCTAAATGTTCAGATTTTTATAACACGGTAAAGTCCATAACACTTGGGGGAGTAATTAATGCAAAAAAAAAATTAACACTCGTAGTACAGGTATCGCGCGCAACCAGAATAGTTGCGCGCGGATGTCACGCGCAACAAATCCAGTTGCACGCGATAGGCTTGCGCAACCTTAGACGTTGCGCGCGCCACCTGATGACAAACTGCGAAACCAGAATTTTTACGCCTGAATAAAGTTACAACTTTTACTTGCGATAGAAAGAGGGTGTTTATCGAAAATAACTTATACTCAGAAGATAATAATTAAACTTTGATTTATGTTTTTTCTAAACGAAGTTTGATTAATTTTTCATTTAATTTCTACGTAAGAGATTGCAGAAAAATAAAAAAATAAATAATAAATAAACATTGCAAAGAACTACGCAAAAGACCTGATTTCGTAATACGAATACGTAGGCAATCTTCATGATTCGGTAATATCAAATAATAAAGCTCATTTTATTTCATTCAAATTTCAAAATAAGAGACATTATTGAACTTGATAATAAATTTTAAAAAAAAACATAGTAGTGATTACACTTTATTCAAATTAAACTAATAAAAAAATTGTGTAACACTCTAAGGTTTTACTATATCCTCAATTGTCACAGGTGACGGAGGAGTAGTTTCCATTGCAGCAGTTTCAATAACTTTAGAGCTCTTCCCTTCACCCTCCTTCTTAACCCAAACATTGTTCTTCAATTTAGGAATTGGGGTCTTTTAACTCTTTTTCCTTTTCCTTTAGCGTTTGTTGGGGTCCTTTTGCAAGTATTTGGTGATGGTTCATTAATTGTCACACCTTGTTGCGCGGGTTTAGAAGGAGCCTTTCTCTTTGGTTCCTTTGAACGAGCCTTATGAGATGAGAAGTCTAATTTTCTTCTAACTCCTTTGTTTTGGACACTAGGAGGAGTAGTGGTGGCCGAATGCATTAAAGGCTTGGGTGGATTGCAAGCTGTGGCGGCTTGATGTTGCGATCGAGCCTTGTTTAGTTCACCCTTCTCTACCGCGTTCATCCAATCCTTGTAGAAGGAAGATAACACAATACTCGCAATAGGATTTTGTACTAACCATCTAGGAAGACTTGACAAATATTCCATCCAACGAGGAATTTGTTCGGGTTTATAGATCACATCTTTAGGGGCATCACAATCCTGAGGGGGAATAATTTGTTTCATCCCATAATGTCTCATCACCCTGCAAGGAAAAATGTAAGTAGTACTCGATAGGCCTAAAAGACAATTAAAACTATTCCCAACCATACTACTTATGTTCCACCAAGAAATCACAAAGCTTATGTTAGGAACACCATGTTAGGAACCCCATGACAGAAAAACGACGTCCATTCTTCTTCATTCTTGTGCTTGTAGAGAATTCGACGTCCAGGGAATGTCCTTACTCCGTTCCTCAAGATTTTGTGATTGATCAACAATTCGCAAACGCTCCGTGAGCCAAATCTAAAAAAAGAGAAGAAAATTAATTTTTGACATTACACAAGCAGGTGGCGCGCGCATCAAAATTAGTTGTGTGCGCCATCCGCGCGCATCGGAGAAGACTCAAAACGTATGTGTAATAGGAGTGGACTTCCCGTGAAACCATTCTCGTTAGGGTCTCCTCTAAGGCGATTCAAGCATAGAACGGTTTCCGTCAAAGCTAAAGGAGCGGGTGAATGACATCCCTCTATTTGCTATACTATGGACACCATGTAATAATCTCCGTACTCTTTACCTGTCCCAAGTAAACAATTGACAACAAGACAATAACATAAAGCACGACACTTAAAACGTTGTTTAGTCAAGTTGTCACTAGGGGCGACGAAATGTTCAATAAATTGAATTAAATTCACGCCTTCTATTTTTCCAATGTTAGCCATATCATTGTCATTCATGTAGGAATTTATAGGTACTACGCAGCGGAAAAAACATGAATCATATTCATAAAGCACCTAAACCAAGAATCGCATGCATCACACATAAGACACATGATCATACCTTTGATGCGTGAATTCCACGAAGCTATTCGACAGGCAAATCAGGGAGAGAATAGAGCCCCAAGTGTTGCTCCTCTACTTAGTCCACGAGATTCAAGTGAGCCGTCCACCAATACTAGATTGGTCGAGTGATTGAGGTAAACCGCGATCACCACCTTTTCGGACAACCGACCACCGCACGAACCACCACCACCACGAGACACCACCGTGCACCGAGGAGGAGAGAGCCGTAAGAGAGAGGAGTATGAGAGGGGTTTAGTTTCGTGTTTGCTAATTCGGGTTTGATCAAAGGATCAATTAACTTCTTGCTTGCAAACCTAGGCACCTAGTCTATTTATAATCTCATTATAATTAGACTAGGGCACGAAGCCCAAAACCCTGCTCATTCCTCCATATGGCCGACCTCGTCCTCTAATGCTCGATCTAGCCCCTTTGTGTGACCTTATAGGATCTGTCCAATTGGGCTTTGGCCTATTTTACTAGTCCAAAGATTGTAAGTACCTCTAGCTATGGCAAAACGACGACCCAAATGTCCGGACTTAATCATCTCCATAATTTGATCCATTTATATATCTAGTAATTGCACACGACAAAGACATAACTCCTTCAATCTCCCACTTGTCTGAGACAAGGGTGCAATATTCAAATTCCTTAAGTCAATATATGTGTCGATTTGATAATATGATTGCATCACATGTCGAGATCATACTAATCTACAAATCGTTCCTTGAAATCTGAGTTAGAATTACAAAACCAAATGATTACTGTGTAATGCATTTGAACGCATCCACGTATTTTCTGAATTCTCCCTCTTCAAGCGGCCATGACACAATTCCTAATTTAATAGGTAGACTCTATCCAATATTGTGGCAATAAGCCTCCCACTCAACTTCTGAAATAACCAGGAAACACCCTTTATAATCTCCAGTTACGGCTAGACGTTTGAGTGTACCACAGCTATATATAACATCCATTGAATGAAATTATGTTCCACTCATGTCAAAGGAATCCACTAATATATACGGAAGCTCTATACTTGAACTTCAAAGTAGTTCAATAGTTCGATCATGCATCATTCATGCATATCCAAGTGATTGACCGAGCATCACTATGCCCCTATAGTCCATGAAACTGCGCTATCCAATCAATCTTACATGCTAGTCCATTTGTTGAAATCATTTATGTCCACTTTAATGATCTCGGACTAGGAACTTAAATAATATATGAATTTTGTTCACCTGTGGGGTTTCAATTCACCGGGTCGTCAACCTGATGAGCCCATCAATTCATAATTATTTTGGACGAATCAAAATGTTACACGTGTAAAATTAACTTAACAAAAAAAAAAATTTACCTCTTCAACCGGTTACTGGTCACTCGGGACTATTTTGAGCGGATTGATATCAAAGGTGGGATTATTAAAAAGAATCCCAAATGTGGGATTATTAATCTCTGATGCTCAAAAGGTGGGATTATTGCCATCAATTTTTCCTAAAATAAAAGATAATGGCGTATTTGACCATTTTGATCAAACATGTCGTATTCAAGTTGTTTCATGTCGTGTTGTGTCGACTTCGTGTTTTCTCTCATTACTTTCATTTTCATGTTCATGTTGTACCGGTTTCAATCATGTTGCCATGTCGTGACAGATATTGCCACCTCTAATTTAGTCCAAGGTAAAATTGTTCCACTTCACGAGAGGTTGAGCACATCATCTTTGACATCAGAGCTTTGCTTTCCCTAATGTATTTAACACAGCTATCATAAGGAGAATCGAGTGACAAATTGGGTAACAAATCTAGGTCAATTAGTTAATGACGTCGTGGATATTGTTTCTTACAACTTTTATTAAATTCATTCTCTCTTTTACTACATTTTTAGTATTCCATTTTCTTTATCCTTTATAAACATTATTCAACTTAAAGCATCTATCTTGTAAAATTGCCTCTATCTATTCTACATATTCGTATTAATTAAAGCTACCTTTATAAAATGACTACGGGCCTGTTCACATTTACTTAATTTCAATTCAGTTCAGTTCAGCTCCAATCAGTTCAGTTCAGTTCAATTCCAATCAGTTCAGTTCAGTTCAGTTCAGCTCTTAATTTCCCTCTCACATAAAATATTCATTTCAGCTCAGTTCAGTTCAGTTCCAATCAGTTCAGTTCAGTTCAGCTCCAATCAGTTCAGTTCAGCTCAATTCAGTAAATATGAACAGGCCCTACATATGAAAATAGTTGTCCCAAAAAAAAAAAAAAAAAAAAAAAAAAAAAAAGAAAAAAAACCAGCTACCTAAAATTAACAAAATAAGGTACCCAAGTACCCAACAGTACGAAAGCACAGAATAGCCTCTCGCAACCTTAAGAAGACAATTAGACAATCCCAGAAAAAACTGGAAACGTCTAGTGAAAAAAAAAAAAAAAAAAAAAAACGTGACCCCAGAAAAAAAAAGGTTTAACACGAGAACACTGATACAAATAAGTAAATAAGTAGATGAAAAGAATCAGGTTTTGTGTTATTTGTGAAATGTGTTAATTAGAATACACTAAAATACAGCATGAATCAAACAGCGGACATGGATATGATCGAGGTGACGGAGGACTCTCGGCTTCCACCACCTCCTCCGACCACCAATGCCGGTGTCGCCGCTCCTCAATCCGACGCTGCTGCTGGCTTTCTTTCATTGGCCCGTCAACTCATCGATCAGGGCAAACCTTCTCAAGCCCTTCAAGCGGTAAGTTTTTTAATTCTTTATTGAATTTGTTTATCTGTTTAGGTTACACCCTGAATTGTTGTATTTTTATGATAATTGAAATGGTTATTGGTTCATGGTCCGTATTAAAATAATAGAACCCGTGACTAATTATTGGCTCGCTCGGGGTTGTTGCATGTGATACAACAAGGAATTGTTACAGTGGGAATTTGAGAGTGTGTTATTCAATCTTGTTTGTGTTACCTATCACATATACAATTGCGATTAGAATTTGTTGAATTTTTCAATTGTTGCTTATGACATTTCTATGAGTTTGTCAGTGTGTCTAAAATTTGGATGGATGGATGTATGCCTTTCTGCTTCAGGACTGCAAAGGTGTAGTTTTGAACTGAATCATGGACTCGAAGTTGATGTTCGTTTCTGATATAAATTATCAGACCAGTGTTTCATCTTAAACATGAATGAAGTGAGCAGACATATTATGTTGTCATACAATATCAATAGTTCAATACTGTCATTTGTTTTTCGGTTACAAAGTCATGTCAATAGATAAGAGAAGTTATAGTTACACCTATCATTTAGCTTATATATCAGGAATTAGTGATAGAAAATTAAATAGTTACAAATTAAATTGAAATGAGTAAATGAATACAGAGTACTATGAGGTGCGAGGTGACTGGCAAGAACTAAGGGATGTAATTGTTGAGGAAGATACATAATTTCACCAACTAATACGTCTTTTTTTGGGTCTAACTACTTACAGAATATTATCTATTCAGAATTTGGTACTTGGGATGCTTGTTTAGTATCAAACGATCAGGGATTTGAGGAGGGATTTGAGGATGGATCGAGATTTAATCTGTGTCAGATGCTAAGAATGGCAGCCTAACAGTTGGGAGGAGAGTGACACATGGTGGAGTCTTGTGAAGTTTCTCTTGATTTTCTCTTCATGTTATACAAATATAATTACCAATATCCTACTTGAGGAATGAGAGGATTACAAATTGTTGTCTATCGTCAGAAAATTTAGATGTTGCACAGTTGCACTTCCTCCATTTGGAAATATAAATCGTTTATGTCATTTTAGGATGTCCGGAAAAAGTTATGACCTTTTCCAAAATGGTAATAGTAATTAATTTCTGATATGTCGTACTTAAATTATGTAATGGGTAAAGGGTAGAATTAAGAACTTTCACAATCATTGTGAAGGATTTGATTATGGGATGTTGGGATAATATGACAAGCTTGACAACGTATTCTTGGATAATATGATAATGTATTCCAGGGTGAGGGTGTGATAAATTTACTTGAACTGTATGTCTGGCTGTCGTTATAATAAGGAGGTGTACTCTCAATCTTCTTAAGCTGGAAGGTTAGGAATCAAATTACAGTTATCTGTCATCTTCTGCGACACTAACCAGTCTGTGTGGTTATCTGTTAGCCTAAATTCAGTTCACTCAAGCTCAAGGTCTGTCTTTGGAGTCTTTAAGAAAGCACTAAATGTGCTAAAGTTGGTGTGCAAAATATATGTACCAGAGCTATGATAAAACTTCATTTAGTCCTGCTCCCCTAGCCCCGAAATAGTAAAATTATATTTTCTGTTTTGTTTTACTTGAATTAAGTGATACGATGATGAAAAAGTCCAGAACCAACACTACTTAATTTTGTTATATACAAACATTAATAATAATTAGAAGGAAAAAAAAAAAAAAAAAAAAAAAAAAAAAAAAAAAAAAAAAACGCTTTATTAAACCTTTTAAAGAGTAATACAAGAGGTTAAGGTGTCCATACAAAATATCTATAAAAAATATTATAGAAGAACTACCCTTTGTGTGATTTTGGGATGATAAATGGCAATTTATTTCCGACCTAGGGTGTATTCATTTGCGTGTATTTTTGGGATGATAACTGGCTGGCTTTCATTATGATAAAGGAATAGTTTTACATTATATGCTTAATATAAAAGACTAGCTAGGACAGATCCTGGGACCATCGCAGTCAACAAGATACACACAAGTCATGGTTTTGTGTTTTGTTTAACTTTTAACTCCCTAACCCATGATAGCAAAAGATCAACAAAAGAAATTCAATTCATTTAACTCTCTGAAGTAAAGTTACAACCTAAGGTCACTATATATAGACGTTACGTAATTATTAAATCTAGAGTATTCCTAAAACTAAAAAATTAGGATAAAGAAACTAATTATTCATATCTTACTCATGAAACAAAGATCACAAATATAAAATACACTAACATAAAATTATATCTTGAAATAATTTAAAGCTAGCTATAAGATATCTTAAACTCTTGCTGGACTTTCATGCCACTAAAATTAAGTTTCGTTTATCTAGTTTTGAGAATCTAACAAATTAATGTAACTATCAATGTACATGGTAGAGCTTCCATATGCATGCCTAGATCCGAGATTTTTGACGAACCATACCTTATGAAAATATCCATTTTTATCTTAATCTGTAAAATAATCCAAGCCCAAAAATTAAAAAGACGGCAATTCTTGAGTATCCACTTTACTAGTTTACTCCCATATCTGGTAACACCATTTTCCTTAAAATCTTCTTAAGTTGGAAAAGTTAGGACTCTAATATTAATTTTTGTCTTCTTTTGCAATGATGTTCTGCTATGATTAGCTTTTTGTAAGGGTTTTGGTGTGCAAATATGTTTACCAAAGCTATGGTAAAACTTCAGTAAGGGCCTATTTAAAGTGGTTCTATGGCCCTGCCCTAAACAATAAAATGGTAAGTGGATAATTTTTCACAGTTTTAGCGGCACACTTGATGGATATTTGGATGTTTAAAAAAAGGTTAGGCTAAGTTTATGTGATTATTTGGGGAACTACTTTTTGATGCAATAGTGTGAATAAAGGGAGAACTTAGAGCTTAGGTTAAGATATTAAGTTTGAAGAAAGTTGAAGAATGAATATTAATATGGGAGAAACCTTTACAAATAGCAAGAGGTGAATGAGTCTGATTGCACTCTGCTTGGAAATAATGTTCTTACTCTCTGCAAAGAAAAAACCTGCAGTATTGCTATGCTCGTTTTGGTAACAATTTTGCATTTGATTTTGGTGTGTCCATATTATGTACTTCGTTATTCTACAAATATCCTATAGATAATGTCATGGCTTTACTCTGTTGATACTTATAACCTTGATTTATTCGACAACCGCGGTGAATGTAGGATATTAGTTATTGTTTACTCAAATCTCACTTACTACGTGTTACGATATTGTGCTGGCATGCTAGTAAACATCAAAATTGAATAGGAAATATTGTTTGTTTGCATATCTCACAATATCAGTACTTTTTTAGGTTGAAACTAATAGTTATACTATACTTCCTCCATTTCTTTATAGTTGCGACACACACTTTATCACGGTATTTAAGTAAATGTGCCTTTCATGTTATAATACACTTAAAATGGAGTTAAAAGGTTGTTGGGAGCATAATCAAGTAGGCCATGTGCTTTAAATAAAGATAATAATACAATTTTCACCATAAAAATCTTCCTTTTATAGTGTGTTGCAACTATTATGACATTTCCATATTAGGGAAGTGTTGCAACTATAAAAAAAAAAACGGAGGAAGTACTAAGAGTGTTAATGTTAATGCATTAATTCTTAGTAATATATATGTAGTGGAATATTAAGTGTTAGAGGAGTATGGGAGGATCTTTCATGTTTTAACAGTACATAGGCTGGAGAATTTATCTTTGTACTTGTTGGTTGTGTGTGAATGATCTCAAGTTGGTGCATGTGTGAAGTCTGCATGCACACGTGCATGTGAGGAAGGAGTAGGGCCATAGAGGTGTGGAGGAAAACTAATAAGTGGCCACTGCTTAATACTCTTACTCTTGCTCTCATAATCTTAAGTTGAGTTTAGGTTATGAGAAAGATGTTCCAATTACAGGGTTGTACTCTGCAATCTTATGCGTAAATTGCAAACAATTAAATAAACAAAAAAAAAATTCTGCTATTCATTTTGCTTTGGACTATTAAAGCTTTGGTGCTTATTGTAGTGTGTTCTAAATTTCCTTAGAATGTTAGAATAAAGATTCACTCATATGCCTGACTGCATGCATAATCCTATTGTGGTTTGTGAATGAATATTTCATTAAGATTCACTCATATGCCTGACTCACTGACTGCATGCATAATCCTATTGTGGTTTGTGAATGAATATTTCTCTGTTAAAATTTGGAAGTAATATTGACATGTTTGGATTCTGTGTCGACAGCAGTAATTTTTACATTGAGACCAATGGCCTAATTTGGAATTAATCTTGACATGACTCGGATTCTGTGTCGATTTAACTGAAGCAGGAGTAAATTGTGCGCTGGTCTAAATAAAATAATAGGACTTAACCCATAATGTATCTTAATGCTCTACCATATTGGATTGATTGTTTTGTTTTAATGATATGCCATGGGTATCTAGTTATCCACTTATCCAGTTTGCATAGAGCTTAGAGGTGGTTAAAGTTTTTTTTTTTTACTAATATGGTGAATATCTTGTCCCAAACAGATAGTTATGGCTATGAGAACAAAAGGAGGAGAAGAGGCTGTTTTCTACATCTTGCAACGTGCACGTGATCTGTACAGATCAAAACTACAGGCTAGTGCTGAAGCTGATCAGCTTGCCTCTTTATTTGCTGAGTGTGTAATTGCTGAAGCTCAGCCCGCAGGAAGTGAACCCTCATCATCTCTATCACCATTATTCTCCTCTGCAACACCACCAACTGTTCCTGGCCGTGAAATGGAGACTGACGCTTGTGGAACCTCAATTTTGGCAGAGACCGGAAGAAAGCAGATTGTGTTAGATGCCTTCTCGGACGGCAGTAGTTTCATCTGTTTGAAGTGTGGTGGTCTTGTTAGCAACCATCGTAAAGATGAACATTATGCTTATTGGTGTCAGTTTTAAATGCACCTAAGAGAACATTTGGTGGGTGGAGTGTTCACAGATGCAGGTGCTTTGTAAAGCATGAGATTGAAAATTGTCATCTTGAATATGTACTATTGTTACAAATGCTTTGTTTCCCTGTTAACGATGATATACCTGCTTTGAAAGGGAAATACATTCGAACTCCAGGCTTAGGCTAGGCCATACACATGCATTTGTAGATTATGTTGAGGAATGTATGTTGGAGTTCTTGTGATTATAATGGGGATGATCTTATAGTAACCAGTTTTGCCTTTTATAGTTTTATATTATAGGACGCTATTTGTGGTACCTTCAACTTGAGATAGCGCCATACTGTAAAGTATTGGTGTTATCTTTCAGTTAATCATTCTAGTATCTGTTACAACAGTTTGTATAATATTTTTGAGTTATGTTGTAACATGAAATCTTGATAAATCTTACATCAAGTAGAAAACCTGCCATGTAATCAATCACTTCTAATATAATCAATCATTAATGTGCTACATACATCAAACTTGAAAAGCCTATTACAGTTAATCAATCACTCTAAATACAAAGTCCTAACTTTTCAATATATTAACAAAATTAATACTGTGATTAAACACACTGCAGACTATAACAGACTGCCTAAAGACCAAAACCACAACAATAAAGGGAAATAAAAACCACCCTTCATCCCCATTACATATGTCCTATCAATTATCAAAGAAATCCTTCTTATTCACAAAGGAAAACCTTAAGAAACGAGCGTTAGAAGCCATCAGATGGAACAAGACAACTTAGTATCAGAGTTCTGAGTTCCGTGCTCTTCCTTGACTGCTTTGGCATACAACTGGTAGCATCATCACAGCTTTACAAGATGCTCCCTTGAGCCAAACAAATCACCTCTACAGAATTGAAGACCAATGCATCCAATTCACCAGCATACCAACTTTCTCCAAGATATACATTAAAATACATAATGGGCCACTGTATATAGCATTCTTCTAATCTGAAACAAAAGAAAGGACAATTTTAAACAGTAGTACGGTGCTGGAAGGGCGTCTTTTATAACAATTGCAGGTCACAATGATTTTAACTCATACAATTAACAGTAATTGCCTTGACTAGAAGAAAGGACATGAGACATAATGGTGACATTGAAACCAGTGCAAGCTGTAAACCAGCTGAAAACAAGACTAACCCACTTTATTTTTACATAAACCACCCATCACTATGATTCAGGACATGTTGAACCAGCTGGTATCTAAAAGATATAAGAGTTATATTACTCAGTTTCACTATTTCATTGGTTCAAATGCAAAAAACAAGAGCATTGGCAATATCTTAGCTTTGAGTCAAATTGGACATCATTTCTCACAAATTCATTCTCCACTTGTTTGCAGCGAACATAACACATTGGTTAGGTTTGCATACATCATCCCACCATGGGAGAAGCCTCTTTACGGCTAAAAGTCACGATAATGGTGAAGGAAACATCTAGATCATGAAGATTATGATAAACACCATATGAAGAGCCAGTTACCAGATGCACTTTCAAAGAGCATATCAGCTTCACAAATGACTCAACCTGACCCAACTACTCAACCAGCTATTTTCTTGTCAAAAAATCCATCCCAAGTACAATTTGAAGCCAAATTCTTCCAAACTATACAAATTCATCAGCTACAGAAATACAAGGTGCTATTTGATTCAAATAAGGAAAAGCAAAAGAAATCAAAAGGAGGGGGAATTGGAAAAGGGGAAATAAGTTTTTAATTTAATTGGTTCAGATGAGAATTAATGGGATCCTATTTTACATTGTTTGATAGTTAATACAAGGGGAAAAAATAATTTCTACTTTCTGGTGGTTCTGCTTCGAACAATAGAGTTGACAGATCTCGATTCCATCCAATTATCGCTTGGATTAATCAACAAAAGCAATGACGGCAACTGGATTGGGTGGTTGTGAGTCTAGTGACTACTTATTTTACTCAGGCTCCTCATCTTACCACAAATATCCATATTGGATAACGGATATGGACGCAGGACACTTCATTTTGGACCAAAATGGAAATGTTTCATAACATAGCAAGTCTGACCCATGTACACATAGCAGTGTTTGACACCAATACCCAAGTCCAATCAAAATAGATTGTGAAAGCCTTCCACACTTGGGTGCAGGTGAGATGGGTGAAATTTATTTCAAACACTTCTATTGCGGGGGGGGGGGGGGGGGGGGGGGGGGGGGGGGGGGGGGGTGGTGGTTATGTATGCACGGATTATAAGATCAGGAAAGAGGTAGAGGGAAATAAAAACAAAGACCCATGTGATGAGAGAGATAAAGAGAAAGCATGTGCAAAAAAAGGAAATGTTGCAATATTTGTCAAACGTCCTAAAATAGTAATTGTTGCAATATTAGGGGAGTAAAGGAAGCAATTTTTTTTTTCTTGATTCCCCAATCCCCAATGATTGAGAGTAGTATTAGGATGGGTGACCTCCTGGGAAGTCCTCATGGGATTAAGGTGTTCAAGCATACAAAGATTCCCCAATCCCCAAGGAGAGGGCCAATGCGTCAAACATGGAATTGGGGTGTCCTTTAACTGGAGATAGGAGAAAATAAATTGCTTGAAATAACAACCAATGGCAATAAGTGTATCAATTTTCTTTCCTTGATTCTTGTTAGCCAAACACCCCTGATAATAATCTTTGATATAACATTTAAGCAAAAATTATATTACAAGGTTTCTGGAATTCAGTAGCTCTTTACCATAAGTGCAGCACTATATAAGACATTACTTACAGACAATGTAAAGCTTAATAAGAAGAGTTGGAAGGAGCACCAACCCCCCCCCCCCCCTCCCCCCATTATACATGGAGGATTGCATTACACACGCATTTTAAAGGCTTAGATGAACAAGTGTCATGTAATTGGTGTTGATTGTTACAAATGGCATGACAAGTATTAGTACGTTACAGTACTGGCATGTTATAGCTTACCAGCAGAATAGATAAAAGTATCATGCAAATGGTGATAAGACGTTCAAAGAACATGATAAGCATAGTACTTTCTATTCCAGGCAGATTAACATAATGCTTACTAACAGAATTGATAAGAAGACACTCACCTACATAGGTATTGCTAGTCTAACTCTGACGTATGCGTGGATGTACGTGGAGGTCAAATCATACAAGCACCTCATGAAGAAAGTTAAATCATATCTTTCAACGCATGTGGCCGAGGCCTTGTCTTCACAATTGTCTCATCACAATGCTTAATCCATTCTGACAATCTCCATGGTTTTTGCCATTTCCACTTGAACTGTAAAATCCACTGGTGATGACTCCTCTTCCATCTCCATAGCTTACTAGACTGTCCTGCAACTGCTAATTTCTTCATTGACAACTGTCCAAGCGGCACCATCTGCATACAGCAAGAGATCCTTTTTCATTAAAGGAACAGATAGGAGAACATCTCACTTAAAGACTAACTAAGAAACTGAAGATGAACCTTTTTCGGATCAATGTATGCTGTTGCTTCCCTGACTTGTCCATTAGCAATACCAGGAGAATATTTCAGCTGCTTTTGAGCAGGTGCAGCTATTGGAGACAATGGGCCACTCAAGTCGTCAAGTGTGCTTTTTAGTGATCCGGGTGAATTATTCTGCTCAGTGTTAATAAGATTAAATCAGATTTCAGAGAGATAGATTAAAAGGGGGTGAGGGGGAGGGGGTCAACAATCATCAAAAACGATAGGGATTAGAGCAAAGATAATTGCACAATTGTTCAAGAATCCAAAGCATTGTCATTCCAAATAACAATATGTAAGCAGTTTGCCACCTATAGTTTTTCAAGTTGCATTCAGAGAAAGTTTTTTATTAGAACATTGGGGTTACTCGAATCAACTTACTTTACTCCAGACAGGATAGTTTTCATGGATTTAAAACGATTCAGGATCAAATATTTTGTCAGGCCTGAAGTTCTTCAGGCCTTTTTGCATTCCTCACAGAGAACAGAGTGATTTATCAGATAACTTTAGTATCAGACAATCTTCAATTGTTTGTGTCTGAATATTCATCTTACACAAAACTCTACAAAAACAAAAACACATGTTCATCTCACCGATACAGATGTGGCAAGTGCAACGGCAGCTGATTGCTCTCTCAATTTGAGCTCCTTCTCCACCTCTTTTCTCCGTGTTTCACTCTGCCTCAAGAGACCAACCAGTTCTTTCAGCTGCTCCTTCATTTCCTTCATTTCAGTTTCCTTGTCATATAAATGACATCTGTACAAAAAACAAAGTTAATATGAGTTCCAACACATAACATAACCTTCAGCCAGATATCTACGAAATTGGTACCACTATCAGAAAGTTCATGCATATTACAACAAAAACCAACTTTTGATACTTCATTTCAAAGTCAACAGCATATTTTCATAGATGACACTGGAACTCCAGAAAATAATGGTGATTTTATTATTATTTACTTTATCTCTAAAACTTTGTAAAGAGTCTTCAAAACCTTAAATCATCTAATTATGTCAGTGCCAATCAGAAAGCAAAATTTACTTTATTTACATCAGTAGGATAATTAAAGGCACTGAAAGAAAGCAGAGAAGCGAAATCAAGAACAAATAACATATGTTTATCCACATAGTATGTAGCAATGACTGTTGAAAGAAGTTATATTTAAGTTATTTCTAATACATTTTGCACATGTATGTGACACGAATTAACTGAGTTTGAAATAAGAAATACAAGGATGGATTAACTTTCAGAGCAATCAATGATTAAATGAACCTTGTATCCGCAAGAGAATTGAACATATATTGTAGCAAACACTTGGCATCTCCCATTGAGCGCAACTGATTCCAACGACCACGACTACTAAATCCACGTTCTCTCTCTTCTGCTTCTGAAAGTTGTGAAGCCATGGCCACTAGTGAATTTGATGATATGCTCAACATATTTTCAAGGGATGCAATTCTTGCCATTCTTGCATTTGGTGACAATGAGGATAACCTAAATACGATATTGATCACAATCAAGAATTGCATAGGGAAAAATTGCAACAGAAATGAAACTCCTTCCTATATTGCTAAGACAGTCTTTAAACTTTTGCAGTAACAGGAACAGCAGTCTCCTAAATAAACATTTGAATGAATTGCACCTTGAGAAACCATTCTTTCCTTTAGGAGTGCTTAATCCCTTTGAAGAAAGCTCTTCTAGTTGTTTCAACACAGACAGCTCTTCAGCAAGTGCAGTACGCCTGGAGAAGGTAGAAATAATCTTTTAAGAACAATTGTGGATCATTTTATGCATGCCAACTAATGCAAACACCAATATAAACAGTATACTTACACTTGAGTTTGTTTCTCGTACTCATAACGCACTTCATGGACGTTTACCATGACTTCTAGCTCGTGATCAAGCCAGCGTTGCAATGTTTTCTCATTGGTCTAACATACAAAAGCCTCCATTAACAAAACATATCTAGAGAAATATATATCATGATGGAAAGATTTAAAAATACAGAAAGTAGCTATGAGTAAGGGTGACTACCTGTCCATTTGTTCCATTGCCATTAGCAAGAACTGGAAAATTACAAAGATCAGATAAGAATCCAAGCACCAGAAGTCATATAGCAAAATAAAATACTAAATATAGTATCCTCCAGTTATTGATATGGCAAGAGCTATAGCATAACAACAAAAATTAAAAAGAATAAAAGTTGGATGATACTTCAGAGCTTTTCTAATACTGGGGTGTATTATTCCCTATAATATTTAGGTTTCCCTACAGTCAAATATTTGTGTATAGTAGATACTGGAATAAAACAAATCACAATATAATGGGATATTTCAACAAAATTTCTGCATTTAGTGCACTTGATTTTATTAATGAAAACCCAGGCAGCCTGTATAAAACTAAAAATTAAAAAATAAAAAATAAAAAAATTAAAGCCGTTTACCCACAAAATATTTGTCAACAAAGTGATACCTGAGCTATCACGTGCTGAAGATTTACGAGCTTCAAGCAACTCCTTCAGTCTCTTGGTAGCCATGGCAGCCTCTTCTGTTTTTCTTTGGAGAACCTGAGAGTCAGAGAAAGCACTTATGGCATCTTACTGGAAGGTGGTCACAAGCATTGACAGGTTCACGAATTTCATGCGCACAACTTAAAGTGTTATAAGCTAGGTAGCTATTGTTAATTATGTATGCAATAGATTCTGTCAGTAATGGATGAACACCATTACTTTTTAGGAAGTGCAATATCCACACATCACTCTATCAAACAATCAACAAAACAAAGTCTGATACAAAATAAGAATAAATTAAAGTACAATTGGTGTAAGAGAGACAGGCTTCAATAGATTTACTTGCACTCAGGATAAACTTCATAATCTACTGAACAGATGCCTCAGCATTATAATCTTTGTTGAGAACAGGAAAATCCTACACCAAGACTCATTATAAGAGTCAATGGTGCAGGTTACAACTTCCAAGTGAATCAGCAGTCATAAAATGGGTAGATAGTGTGATTGGCATTATTAGGATACTCAATGGCATTGATATCATTAACAACAACACAAACTTAAACCTGAAAATTAGAAACATGCAACCAACGTCCCTCACATTATATTAGCAAATGGATGAATGAAGTTATGGCAGTACAATTGAGGATGAAACTTGATCAAGATATCTGTAGCAATATCTTTAATTTTAAATGAGCATGGATGACAGATGAAATAGATGCCAGAAGCTTTTACCTGTTTCTGACGTTGATTTAGAGCTTGTAGCTTGTGCCTCTCGTATTCATTCCTCCTACCCTCCTTACGTAGCTGCTTTGAAAAAGTAAATTTAATGAATAGACAATAGAAAAAAGTTTCAATAAATAATGGTAATGTTTTAAAGCCAATCTGCTGGAAAGAAAAGAAAGAAACAGAGAAAAAAGTAAGCTTGGCTGCTCGATGAGGAGGAATAGGAGGCGCAAAGGAGCAGAAAGGTGGAAAAAGGCTGGCTCATAACAAGAATGAGCAAAGTGCACAATACCTGTAAAAGCTCCTTCTCCCTAGAAGCTTTCCATAATCGAAATTGTTCTGCCTCTTGCTTAATTTTATGTTGCAATTGAACCTAGTTTTAGAGGACGAGTCAGTAGAAAGTAATCATAAGTGATTGGACAAACAGAATGTGACAAAAATTCAACCTTCTGCGCCTTTATGAATTGTATTTCTTCTTGCAAGCGTTTTGCTGCTTCCTCACTTCTTTGCTTTTGTTTCAACAGCTGAACTTGGTTCTCTTGTTTCTTTTTAAGATCCAAGATCTGCAGATGTACATTGAAGAAACAATCAGAAAACATTTCCCATTATCTGTTAGCAATAACATAGAGGAGTTGATGTATATCAGTCCATTCTACCTGAGCCTCAAGTGCCTTCAATTTCTGAGAATGAACATCTTGCAATTTCTGTGTTTGACCATCAGAAGAAGCAGCAAGGTTTTCTATTTCAGCTGAAAGCCGGTCTCGTTCTTGCTGCAATTATTGCAAACGACCCAAGTTAACAAAATGTCACCATGCATTAGCTTTCTTTTCCAACTGGGAAATAATAAAGTCTATAACTCAAATTGAACCTGGACAGCTCTTTTCTCATCCTCAAGTTCCATTAATTTTTTTCCAAAATGCTGCTTAAGAGTCTCAGTATCTGCTTCTCCAAAAAGCTTCATTTCGGACTGCAAAGAAGATAAATATTACTCAGTAAGTTGCAGAATTTGTAACCCTATCACTACACCAGTTATATAATTGGTGTATCAGATTAGAAGAAATAACTTTAAATGATCAACTAAGTACATAATAACACAGTTATATGAATAATAACGACTCCAAAACTAAGTGCTTTTGTGTTTCCAAGAATTAGAAAGTAGTTATTTTAATGCATTTAACAAGATGAACTTTGAAGTGATAAATAGCAATATAGCATATCCTTAATATCTCCAAGTACTATTCCATGGAGTGTGAGAAAGAAAGATAATTATAAGCCAGAGAATATCCACTTTGACATTGACTTCATAGGTTTCAGTTCTAGGTTCTAGAAACCTTGCATCTCCATTATGCTTTTCATTTAGTACTCTAAAATAGTGTGACCTAATATTCTAGTCTCCCTTCCCCATCCACACAAAACAATCTATGTTTGAGCATTCCTCAACAAATTTCAACAAGTATATACAAAGCCCTAA
Source organism: Chenopodium album (assembly GCF_948465745.1). Lineage (NCBI taxonomy): Eukaryota > Viridiplantae > Streptophyta > Magnoliopsida > Caryophyllales > Amaranthaceae > Chenopodium > Chenopodium album. The sequence continues at coordinate 20,582,333 of NC_137858.1, read as the reverse complement.
TAATCAACAGGCCAACAGTAAAATATTTCTTTGCTGTTGCTCTATGACACTTCTTAGATGGACTATGAAGCTTTGATACCAAAGCAAATAAACAATACAACACTTGTACAGACATATGGTGATGAGGAAAAGGGGGGAAAAAACCTAACCCCTGCCAAAAGCTTGTGCAGCTGTGCCCCATGCTGTGAAATCATAAAGAAGGCCTATCAGGAGGTCGGAGAAAATCCAACAAGAGACCATGCAGATAGGATGAGAACTTGGTTCTCATGAACCAGGAGTTTTTCAACGAAAATTTCTGGAGTATGATATTTGATTTCGTAACAAAAATTAATAATTCCAATAATGATCACTATCACTTATCAAATGGAATATGTGGTAGGAAAGCAGATGAAATTCAGAGCGAATAGGAGAAGTTGAGTTAGAATGGAAAAATAGGACCACAATGTAGCACAATTTATCCAACTAAAGAATGCACTTATTCCAACAGGTCTTCCAGAGGGGATGTGAAGATGTATGATCCAACACTAATAAAACCCAGAATAAATTAAAGGAACCTAAAAACTTTGTCACTCTGTGTTTCCTGGAGTTAAAATTAGTTATAAGGTTATGAGGGTGCCTTCAACAACAAAAGGTTAGTATGGAGACTTTTAGAGAGTATACTAACATAGAATAAATAAGTTATATGTAATACATCATGAAATGCGAGACAAAATTTACAACAGCACTCAATTTATGTCAATTTTCACAGCAGTGCAACCAAGTATCATACATTCCAAGGTTTAAACACAGAGGAAGTAATAATGGAATTCAATTTTGATTTCCAAGAAATGAATGACATGTAAAACTTTCTCCCAGCCAATAACATGAGCTAGCTCATAGAAAATGACAAAAATTAAATCTTGGAGGCAACATCTATGATTTATGCAAAGTTATATAAGATCAATAAACTCAGTATGTAGTAAAACACAATAGATTTATCATGAAATTGCCATACCTCTTTTTGCTGCAGACGCTTATTCAACTCACTTAATTCTTTGTCCATAGTGGTCTGAAGAACCTTATGCTCCCATTCCTTTGCAGATTCTTCATCCATATCCTTGGAATCACCTGTTAAGAGTTCACAGTATATCATACATTACCCTCAATAATCTTCATTCATAAGAAGCTTAGAGACTATACAGAAATCCACCAAATTCACATTGATGAACTAATCTTGAAACTAAGGGCACAGCCTATTTTGTCAGCTTTTGAGCTCTTTAGATATCAAAGGGCAATTCTACTGGCAATACAAACTCTGAAAGCAACAACCAAATCTCTGAATTCAAGACTAGAAGAAACCATACCCATAACAATTTCACCCATTGCATAATCAGATGTATCCATACTCTGGCGCCTCTTATGCCCCTCATTCTTCACTGAACCGATTTCTCCACTCTGACAGTCATAATGCCCCAGCTTATCAATACAATGCCATACAAGGAGAACATTGTCTCTTCTTTTAGAAAATGAAATACTAATGCTAGAAAATAACATAATAATGAATTCCATGCTAAGGACCAATGTCATGGAAAGAATTCAGACTCCAGAATAGCTAATTTAATATCATGTCACCTACCTGGCACATAGTATCACCCTGATCATCAACATTATATCCACTGCGGTACTTATTAAGCTCTCGCCGCAGATCTTCATTAGCTGACTCCAGCCAAGAAATCCTCTCTTTAAAGGCCTGCAAATTTGTGTTATTTGATAGAAAAGAGTATTGCTGCCAAGCAGAGAAAACATAAAGACCTACACAATCACAATACCTGTACATCATCCGAAGATGCCCCTCCACCTCTTGCACAAAGTTCTGCTTGTAAAAACTCAAGCTGTTGCCGCATTTTAATCATCTCACTGGATATTGGATCTCTATTGATCTATTCCAAGAAAAAATTAAACTTTAACATAACGATAAGATGAACTCCATTAGGCCACAAAGCCAAAAGTTCATACAATGCATAACAAAGGGGAAAGAAAAAAAAATTAAAGAAAAAATTGTAGTCATGTAGAAGGGACATTTTAAGCTTACCACCGGCTTATTTTGAATGTTACGGGCACGGTTTGCATACTTGAGTGTGTTAAGCGTCTCTTCAGCATTAATATCAGCCGGACTGATGCAAGCTGTAAAACAGATGTCCAACATAACTGGCACTGAAATTGGGCTTCATAGGATATCGAACAAAAGAAAGGGAGCAGGAAAAATCTATATGGTTAAAAGCAAAGCAAGTGCTCACAATTTTTATGTTGATGCTGTACATCAGAGAGTAATGTTTAAAGCAGCTAACAAGTCACTATTTAAATGTAATTTCTGGAGGAAGTTTAGAGAGAAAAAAAAAAGGTTGCTGAAAAATGGCAAAAGTCAAGAATTCCAACAAGAAAATGCTTCACAAAAGTAACATGCAAATATTGAACAGCTTGCAATGGCAAATAAGTCATTAGTGAAACACATGCAGCAACAGGCAAAGTATCTAGCCAATAAATATATGATAATTCAGTCTACTAACCAACTGACCAAAAAACATGCCAATTCCCTTAGATGCTTGAGCTAACTGTCTGAAGGTATTACGAACACAAAAAACCACAATATGCAAGCCCATATAGATAGTGGGTGAAACTCAAGCTGAAGAGTTGACATAAATTAGTATGAATAATATAATATACGACATACACCGAGTATAAGCTTTCAACTACCATGTGACAAAAACCATCATACTTCATACTATATTGGTAGGCAGCAGTTCAAGATTAGCACAGGGGCACAGCATAGACTTGATAATAAATGCAGCTACTATAACATTACAAAGTCACAAATTTTCTCAAATATTAAGATTGACATAGAGAAACAAATTACCAATCATCACAGTCCTGCTGTTGCCACCAAGAGAATCCTGAAGATATAACATAACATTAGATAAATGCTGCAAGCTATAGTAGCAATATGTTCATAAAATTCGGCTGTTTACTGAACTTTATTCCAGCCTATCATCACATGTCAACAATAATAGTATTCCTTGCACATAAAATAATTATAACACAATGATTTCCAAACCATGGCATGGAAACACCGGAAAAAGATTACTAAGTTCACGCAACAATAGTTAAGACAGCCTTAAGAGCAGAAATATTCAACTTCAAATATGAGCAATATAAAGTGTAATCCAAATCAATTTGGCCTCCACACATAACAAGAAGACTTTATGTCCTACCTCAAATGAGAGGGTTCACCAGATTAGTTTATTCACCAAAACTTTAATCGATTAATTTAACTCAGATATAGTCTTATACTTCGTATTAGCTATCACCCAACAAACAACAACCTGAATAAATTTTCAGCTAGGATAAAGAAAGTTTCACAGCCGGTGAGTGCTTTTCAGCAACATAAAATCTTCTTGTACTTTGAACAAATCAAATTTAGTACATACCACATGGTCCACATCAAGATTATAGGCATAGATTATGGAACCACTCATTAGATTAATTGAGGTTATAAATTAATATCCAGGTCCCTATTAGCATAATCCAAGTGAAACCCAACTACTAATGACTGAAGTTATGTCAAACCTGCAATAATCGAGTCAGTTTACTGTCTCGATAGGGTACATGTACACCTTCTTTCCTCTTTTTCTCATCACCAAGAGCGCTGATGACATTTCCAAGGGCTAGAAGACCCTTGTTAATATGAACTCCTGTTCAAAAGCAGCATTAGATAATTGTTTTTCATGCTATGAACAAAAGGAAAATAAAATAAGCAATAAGCGAATAATATGCTACCTTCTTTAAAACGCATGCCATCAGAACCTGTTCTTTTTGCACGCTCAGACCCAGCCAGATCTACCAAGTGTAATTTAGCTGATAGGTATTCTTCGTTCATGCTTTCATTTGCATTGGCATCTTCAGGATCAGTGTGACTTAGCTTGCGCATTTGCTCTAGTGTTATGGTGAAGATAGCATGTGAACGACTACAAACAAAATTGCGTTATAAAATGTGAAATCAACATGGTCAACTTTTTTGCACATAGGTAAACACCTTGTATTCCAGATAGATGAAGCATATAAATATGCAAATATTTTATGCACATAATAAGGATGTAAATCCAGAATCTTGAGTAGCTTAAACTCTTGGTACTTAAATGCAATCTAATGAGAACAAATGCTTTTGATCTAAATTTTCTCTTCTCTTTCTCCACTTTCTTACACCTTTCATTTTCCACAGCATTCAAGCTGTCGGCACTGCTACCAAATGCTGCTGCCACTCCAGCCTTCAAAAGTCACAAGCCACTGCTACATACAAGCTCATGCCGCCACAATTTTTTTAAGTCTTGTTCTTTTTCAACTACTGAAGACTCATTACATATGCCCCTACAGCCAAGCTCACAATTTCACCAAATTTTAGCATGTATTCTATACAACTGACTTGTCTGAACTTATTGGAAGTTGGAACTTAATGTAGCTGTATGTTGAACTAATTGTAACCTATCTGAATTTATTGGAACTTTTTTGAACTTATTAGAACTAGTACTTAGACACCAGAGCTACTTTGCACCTAGCCAACGGTATCAGATTTGACTTTTCTGATTTGAACTTGTTAGAACTAGTAGTCCGTACTTACTTTCCTCTAGTTTAAACTGGCACAATGGTCTGACTGGTAATGAATTGACTTTTCCGATTACAGGTTTTAGAAACAGCACTCTTCCCTCACCCTTTCCCTCTCTCCAAAAATTGTCTAGCTAGTCACTCAAATAATCAAAAACTGACCTAAACTTTGTCTGCCAATCACCACTGACAGCATTGTATCCGTCGAATAATGAATTTGATGTATATGTGTTTTTTTAATGTCGAGGATCTCTGCATAGGGGACATAATGTACTGTGTTCTTCTGCTCTTCCTAAATTCAGACCTCTTACTTCACAAGCAACTTCCATTGCAGTTATTTTCCCTTTAGCAGCTGGCATCACAATAATTTTTAGAATAACCCAATAGTCCTTTTATGCAATTAAAAGTCCAAGTGTTATCTTCTCCATGCTAATTAAGGCAAATTCTAAAAATTAATAAAAACCCATTATAAAATTATTCATTATTGATTACACCTAACCCCAAATTCAAAAAAAATATATACAATACACCAAAGCCAACCGTGACAAGCATTACTTCAGCAATGTATACAGACAAAAGCACAAAATAATCAGTTAACAGGAAAAGTGGACAGTTAGTGTTTGCATTAGGATAGGCCCTTGATGCTACTACTTCGCCATAAACAAAAAGCTGAAGTGAACTTGTGACACCTCTGATAAATTGCAATCTAAAAATGAATTATTCTCCCAACAGTGAACAATTCAGCTTATCAGTAAATTCTTTCCATCATCCCAGAAACAACAATATAGTTCCATTAGGCTTCTCCATACAACATAGAGTCAATCCACAAAGATCATTGATATATTATGGCACAATAAGTAATCAAATTTCAATACAGTATCTTTCCATTTGCTTATAACCACGTTTTATGATTAATCCAATATAGAATTTTGTATACTCCTTAATGAACCTATCTTTCTTAATTATGTGCAGAAAATCATGTGGTGTATGATTGACTTGAATAAAAAATAAAAAAAACCCATGAAGATATAAAGGTTACTTCGACAATCTCACCTAGATTGGTTGTTCATGTTTGTACTCCCGGTAGCCCGGCAAAGTGATCCTTGTTCAAGGCATGCTGCCATTTCCTTCAAAGATCTGACCTCTACTTCTGTAGATCCCGCTAGAGTAATAACACCATTAGATGATTCACGAATCTGTATTGGTGGTTTTCCAGGTACATTTACTTTCCCGGCATTAGCAGTTTCTGATTTCGTTGATAGGGAGGAATCCAGTAAATCTCGCACTTCCTCTTTATGAATCTGCAGAAATTACAAAGTCTAGTCAATACAGTTCACCTACTGTGGGTTTGAATAATGAAATCAAAACAATAAAATAGCTTGACACATTTAAACAGAACAAACATACATCTTATGGAAATAAGTTGTGAGAAACTCTACCAAATCAGATGTATCAGGAGTTAGCATCATGAAAGTTCCAATAAAGATCTATAAACAGGTAGCCTAGAATATAAAGATCATAATTGTTTATATAATTTAGATAGAAGTACCTAAATGTCCATGAAAGAAAAAAGAGATTCTAAGAAAAGGGCCCACCTCGATGAAAGAAACGTGCAACTGGAATTCAGTTTCATTTTTCAACTTTTCAATTTTGCTATATAATGCATTCATAACTTGAGGGATTATTCCTGTATGTCCACCTTCGCGAAATGATGTACCCATGGTGTAGGTTTTCCCTGATCCTGTCTGCAAGGTAATGGGAAATTCACTTGTTTTGTATAGAAATAGGAAAATTGATACCACTGTCATGTATTACCACAAATTGAAGTAAAACTTACTTGACCATAGGCAAGGACTGTTGCATTGTATCCCTGGAATAAACCATCAACAAGTGGAGCAGCACATTCTTCAAACATAGAGGAAGATGGAGAAGCAGAACTCCCATAGACATGATCAAATGTAAAGGAATGTGTCCCGATTTGCACCTAAAAATATTAAAAGAAGAAAAGAAACAACAACAATCACTTCCAACATTTTTAAATAGAAACAAAATACCAAAAGAACTAAGGCCGAGGCCTATAACTAGAGGTATTTGATAGAGATTCTGAACTCTGAAAATGCCAACATGTGAAATCTAACAGAAAAAATGATATGTTTAAGCCCAATGGGTTACTTCTTTCAATACCAACAGATTTCGGAATGAAAGCTCATTTGAGCACAGATATATATTCTCACTTCCTCGACCTCATCTTTCATAGGCTGGCTAGGCCCTTTTTCACATCTTCAAAGGGAAAGGTTTACTTGTTCCGATTAAGGTGTAAAGGAGGAGTGGTAAATTGTCTAGGTCTTATCATCCTTCATAAGCATGCCCAAGCCACATCTTTAGATATAAAAGTCTGTTCTTTGTATACACATATATTGTATAGGACTGCCTTTCGAATATGATAGTGCCAAAAAAACTGTTTTTCAACACATGGATGGAAATAGGTTTTATCATCATGTTAGATGCATAAACTTTGATTTGTAGTCAGAGAAAATTGGGTAGATTACATTCAAACATTGATAAGCTCGTCAACTAATTGATTTCTGCAAACCAATGTTAGAGCACTGATAACTGTAAATTTTAATTTCATTTAAAAGACATATCACATGTAATCTTCCACATACTTCTAAAAAATTTAGTTGTCATATATTCTTAACTTTAACAGTGGTATTAAAGGAAACAAGAAAATTAAAGGAATCATACATCTACCACACCTTCCATTTTTAATATTGTAAGCTGGTCAGACCGTCAGAGCAGTAACTGTCTAACTGATTATCATATATTTGTCTTACAGCACTTTACTTTGCTAAATGAATTGAAGAAGCTATTTCTTGGTCGTTAACAACTTGGTCACAAGACTAGTTGAACAACAGCTCATAGCAAAGCTGCAATGCTGCAGACTATTCTCTGATATGGAGATATCACAGTAGGACAGAAAAAGGGACAAAAGATAAAATTCACAGATCCAAATGACAAAATCATAGTGGACCCAGATGGTAATAATAGGAGAAAATATAAGGAAAATGTGTGAAAAGATGACCAGTTAAACACGTGGGAAAACATTAGTAAGTTTAATGGGAAGAAAGATGACAATTCAGTGCAAGAGTAACACTTGTTAACAAAGCATTTCTTGAATAAGAAAGACTCTAACAACACAAGGGATGGAGGCTGGACTAGTCTAAAAATAGCAGGTGGCTGGTGGGGCCAAATTCTCCAAAATTTATGTTACTTAGAATCTATGGACTAGATATGATACAGCTGAACATATAGGAGAGGAGTATGCAAGCTGTGATTCAATTAGGATGCAACAAGCTTAGTATGGTTCTTCTCGCCAGCATTATGTAAATCTACTTTCTGCTTTATTTAACTTAGGATGCAGCAAGCTGGATGTAGTAGTTGTCATATTTTGCCCTCATTGCTGTTTGTTAGTCTCTAGTGTATATACACGCTATGCTTACATTGTGCTATAGCCCAGAGTGGAGAGATTTTATAAACCTTACATCTGTACCTGTTCCCATGTTTAAAACATAATCACCATCAAACATGGGAACAAGTACGAATGTAAGGTCAACTGAAGTGTATCTCATCCAATGAACATTGACAAAAATAGAACTTCCATTATCCAAAAATGAAATTCTCATCAATTCTACAACGATGTACTACGTATATCGATAAAGAACAATGCTTTTGAGTTCTGATTATGACTCATTGAACACATGCAAAGAATTTCATTACTATACTTATGCTAGAATTCATACATTACACTTCATGATTAAAGCAACAAATCAAACATGATCAAGCATACAAATTAATCATGGCTACCTTTTTTTATCTATTGGACAGAAATAAGCACTTCAATGCAAAATTTATTTGTTACAATTTGGACCCCAAAGAGGAAGAAAAAGATGCTTTAAACCCAAAATAGAATTTTACCCCAAAATCAAAAAAAAAATTATAAAATTGAAGGGTTTGACAAGAGAAATACTTTATTTATCATACCATTCAATTATACAATTCCAAAAAAATACTCTCTCCGCCAGATTTAGAGATTTACGGCATTTACCCATCGCATTACTAGGTCAAATTACACTATCAACGTGACTATTAGTACCGAATTTAGTTATAGATTGAATAAAAACATTCAATGAAATACAAAAAACACCCCTTCAAAAGAAACTATTCTTAGATTACTCTAAGAAAAAGGTAGGAAACAAAAAAAAATTCACACTGAAATTACAGCTACCATTGATAAGATCTAGATCACACAAATCCAACCATAATTCAGACATAAAACAACATTAAATGTAAGCAAATCAATCATCAATAAGTAGATTTACAATTACAACACCTAAAATCCTAATAAAAAAAAAATGCATCATACCTGAGGTTTGCCACGAACAACAGTAACACAATCTTTACATCCTTGAAGCTTTTCATCACCAATCAATGGTCTAATATGAACAGCTACTTTAACACAACATTCTTCTCCTCCGGCACCGCCTCCGCTTTCCATCATCAATCAATCAATCAAGCAATCAATCAAGCGTATGAAATCGGTTTCGATTCGGAAGCAGGAAAGAAATTAGAGATGACCAAAATGAAGGAGGGGGTAATGAGGAAAAGGATGCAGCAACAAAATTGAAGAGGAATGCTTAGGAAAGGGAAAGGGAAAAAGAGGGAAAGAGAAATGAGTTGTAGTTGAAGTTGTTGATGAGAGTAACTGCAAAGACAACAACTACCAAGTAGTAGGACTTTCCTTGGTGTTCACTACTACTACTAGTAATTGTTGTGCATTACTTTCTCTCTCCTCTGATGTTGTTGTTGTTGCTGCTGCTGCTACTGCACACACCCAAAATCTTACAGAAGAAGAAGAGGAGAGAGAAAAAAAGGGTATTTTGTTTTGGTGCTTTGGTATGGTATGGGTTGTGCAGTGAAGTTAGTGAGTGATCCTCCTGTTGTGAAAGTAAATGATCTTGTGGGTGTCTCACTTTTTACTCCATGTTGTATACTGCTGTTCTAATTGTAATACGAGTATTTCACTTTATACTAAAATGTGTGTTTATCAACATAATAACACGTATATTAATGCACTCATTTGATTTTGTATATTATTCCCGTTTCATATTATTTGTAAGTATTACACACTTTGTATCAAATTATTGCAAATAATATAAGACGGGTAGAAAATTAAATATTTCTTTGAAATATTATACTATACTTCCGTTAACTTTTAGTTGCAACTGTTTTCAAAACAAAAAAAAAAAAAACTTTTAGTTGCAACTTTGGAATATTTTATATCTCACAAATAATACCCTAAAATTGCAACTAAAAGATAATGGAGGTAGTAAGTTGATATGGAGTATCACGAAATTTTATATGGATACCTATTTAAAACATATTTTATGATAAATTTTGTTATTAACAATTTAAGGTCAAAGTTAATATATAAATACTCAACTATTCTATGATGAAGGAGTATTTTCCCTTCATCTTTAAATAAAAGTTTTATTTTTATCTTGGAAAAATAAAGATTTTATGACTGATCAAGTCCAATTAGGTGTAAATTTAAGGTGAAAATCATGATAAATCGGATTTAATAAGTTATCATCCTTAATCAATTTATTTATTCAATTGTTATCCATCAAATCCCACTATCATTTTTTATTTTATTCACATCTAATCCATCATACCCCACTTTGATTTTTGTATTTACCATTAATGAATCAATCTTCAATATCTTATTTTTGAAGAAGGAGAAGTGTTATAAATCACTTAACTACTTTGTCATATATAAATATACATGTTGTCTTGGTTCGTAGTTCTGTTTCGAAGTATATTAATCTTCTTCATTTCCTTAAGGTTTGTCCTACGTCTTATTTTCAATATAATAAGAGTTGCGTTGGATATGTAGATTGGTAGATTTATTATTTAATATGTGATGCGACTATTTTATATGTGAATGATCAACTTATTTAGTTAGTTAATGTCTTGAGAGATCGATGATACATAAATCAGCGAGACAGCGATCATGTCTATATAATGAGATGAATGATATATTAAAAATGGCTCACAAATATTGTATCACTGTTTATGACAATACTGAAAAGATATATCAAACTTTACAATAAATATATTTTAATGGTCAAAAGTATGTAAACTTTCCAAGTCAAATATAACAAATAATAATATTGGATGGGTCTTAGCTCTTATGCTTTCAAGTAACCATTCTACGTTATCCTCGTTCAGTCATTCTATTTTAGTAACATATTGACACATAATTTGTATGGAAAATTTAAAAGTTTGATAGTATATTATGGGTCATTAAATTGAAAAATATCATCATATACTTGTAAGATTTTGATTAATTCATCTCACTAAGGTCCACCTTGATTGGATCATCCTAAATGAGTTGAAATTGAGTTAGAGTTCATTCCATTCATTTTATTGTTTGATTCAAATTCTTAATTATAGAACCTCATGCCAAAGGATTTCTGCATCTACGTCAGCCTCTTAAAATTCCATATTCATTTTACCCCTAATATTCACAATTCATCATTTCATTAATAAAAATTGAAAATCATACTAACAATAAATCAAAAACTTTAGTTGCTTAGGGTCTGATCACTTCAAAATAATTTTAGTTCAGTTTAGTTTAAGTTTAGCTCCTAATTTCCTTCTCTCATAAAATATTCATTTCAGCTCATTTCAGTTCAGTCCAACTCTAATCAATTCAGCTCATTTCAGTCCAGCTCCAATCAGTTAAGTCAGTTCAGTAAATGTGAATAGACTCTTAGAACTCATACCTTCCTTATATGAGATTTCATTCTAATCCTTTCCCATCTAATGAACCAAGCGCCCCCCCTTAATAATGTACTACTTCTTCCGTTCTAGTAGTAGTAGTATTGCAATAAGGATGGAATTGCGCATCCCAAAGCACGTTTTATCTGTTAAATATTTATAATCATATATGAATAAAAATCATAAAAAGTTGATATTGTGAAAGTATTTTACGAGACGAATCTAACAAGACCCCCACATGACTGTATTTTACTTAATGTATAAAATATAATATGTTGTCATACAAGAGTGATTAATATTACAAAAGTTCAATTGTTGCAATATTATTAGAACAGAGAAATAAATTAAAGTATATAATTATTAATTTTTTTTTACATATATTTAAAACATGTTTTACACATGAATTAATTAATTAGCTAGTTAATTCTATACTATTGCAATCAACATGACTTGAATAAAATACATACTCTCTCCTTATTTTATTACTTGTTCCACTTTTTTCTTGCGGCCATATATATTTTATGACTTGCTTTATTTCCTTTTTTGGAATCTTTGACCAATATTTTACTATATTCCTCCCCATTAATGGTCTCCTCATATTATATTTTAATGTTTTTCATATTCTCTCCCATCTCCACTTTATACACTTTCTTACATACTCTTTTCTGATTTTTTATTTTCAACCAAGCCAACTTCCATTATAAAATAAGAGGAAATTCCAGTTAATATAGAGTATTTTCTATTATTTCTCATAAAATTCCGTGTCCGAATACATGGAGCAAGTAATAAAATACATATGAAGTAACTTACTAACTTGAGCAAAATGTGCTTAGAATACTTGGTTATATAGTTTTAGCTTAAGGGTTTGTTCCGATTTATTCAAAATAATTGAACTGAACTGATTGGGGCGAACTAAACTGAAATGAAGTGAATAGAGCTGAAATAAATTATTTATGAGAGAAGAAATTAGGAACTAAATTGAAGTAAACTGAACTAATTGGATCTTAACTGAACTGAACTGAACTAAACTGAACTGTTGAAGCTTAACTAAACTGAATTGAACTGAAATTAAGCCGAATTGAACATAACCCTTAAGTTTAAGTTTACACGAAAAATTGTAAAAAAAAAGGACAGAAAACTTTTGGTTCACTATTTTTATTATTCCAAAACTACCCTTTTCTCTCACCTCAAGCATCACAATCTTTTTATACACAAGTGCATGCCAACGGCTTTCTTTTCTAACAGCTCACCTCATGTCACTCAACTCCACTTTTGGATATGTCCATGTGCTCACTTCTCTGTTTTATGTCTCTTTTTACCATTTTGCCCTCACATTGTGGCCCCCGGTTTTAATTGGCTAAACTAAAGTTTGTTTATATTCTCATTTTTATTTTCATTTCATTTTTTTTTTTTGGTTGGGAAATACAGCGCATGACCACGTGATTATGGGAATCGTATGTCTGATTTAAGAGGGCGTGTTTGTGTCTGGGATTGTGTTCTTTTCTATTCTCGTGCACTACAGCAAACTCTTTTATTTATTTATTTATTTTATTTTTTTTTATTTTTTTTTTTATTATTTTTTTTGCCTTTTATTCCTACGTGTTACGTGAAGAACAAGAGTATTCCATTTAGTAACCTTTTTTTTTGTCCTTTAATTATTCCTTTTTTTTTTATTGTGGTGAATTTGTCCTCGGTTATGCCATTCATTCTTCTTAGAAGCTTGTTGTTTTGGTTGACATTATTTATGTACATGCTGATGAATTATACGGAGTAGTATCATACTACTGCCTATGATTGTATTACTGGATCATGCATGTGATTTTCCATTTATTTACGATCGAGTATATTTTTTTTTGAAGAAATTTACGAGTATATATACTGCATGCATCAGTAATAACCTAGTTTGCTCGGGAAGATATAGTATAATGAACATACAATACATACGAGTACACTATTATGTAAAAAAAAAAAAAGTCTATGCATATAGATAAAGTTTATGTTGGGTAAAATAGAAATAGCATTGTCATAATTAGTTAATTGCAGCATGAAACGTGTTCGGCAAAATTTAGGTGTGAAGGTAGCTGTAGTTGTAGCTGTGAGCCTGTGAAGGTGGTTGTTAGTTGTGTAAGTAGCCGTTAGCTATCAATAAGTTGGTAGCTGTAAAGATAGATAATTTAGGTATAAGTATTCGGTAAAGTAGCAGTTGACTAGTTTTTACATATAAAAATCAATATATTATTTTTAAAATTATAGATTAATTTTTCAACAGGTACCTCAAAAGCTACCTGAACTTTAATAGCTAATATTTCTAACTTTTCATAGAATCTACCTCCACTATTAAAAGCTACCCTAATCACTAATTTGCCAAACACTCACATAAAAGCTACCTCCACCATTAAAAGCTACTTAAAAGCTAGCGCGAACAAGTGTATTGTTACAAAATACAAAGTATATTTTAGGACTAATTACCATTAAAAAAAAACCTTTAAGGCCAAATACTTTATATGATCATTTCAGTTGAAATAAAATTCTGTTGGTTGTAAATATGAAAGTCGAAAGAATCATTTTTTGTTAAATTGACAGTCTGAAAATACTCCACTGCATTACAAAAGCTTTTCCATGATACAAAAGTAAACATTTAGGTCCCATTTGGTTTAATGCAAAACAATATATTTTTAATAAAAAAAGTTTTTATATAAAAATAAATATTTCAAAGAAAAATCACAATATCAAAGGGAAGTGGAACCTAACTATCCAGAATTAATCCCCGAATTTGAATTAGGTCAACGGTAAATTGGGCAGAATACCAAAAAAAAAAAAGTTTTCCTTTAGAAACTATAAAGAGACTAAGGCTCTGTTCTGTTCACCTTATTTTCACTTATTTCAGGAAAAATAAGTTCAGATAATTTCTTATCAGGGTTAATAAGTTCAGATAAGATAAATTCAGGAAAAATAAGTTTAGATAATTTCAGATAAGGGTTAATCAGGCTACCCAAGTTCAATTTATAACTAAAATAAGTTCAAATAAAAATCAGGTGAATAGAACGCACCCTAAAAGTAGGATCGAAGTGAAATTGTGAGGATAGATATAAAAGGAAGTAGGGAAAAGAAAAGAAAATTTGGCTTCGCTGATTTTGTACAATAAAAGAAACTATTTTTCCCTATATACTATAGTTTTATATTCTCTCTTCAAAAACCATAAAATTTTCTCTGTTCTCACTCTTCAAACTTAGCCAGCATATTAAAACATAGGGGCTGTCATCAATTTTTATTGATAGTAAGCCCAAATTCTTCTTTAACTTAATGTTTTTAGCCAATAAAGATCATGATCAGTGTGGTGATTATAGTCAGTCCATCCATGTAGGGCTTAATATTATTTGTTTTTTTTTTTAGTGTGTGCAGGGTTACAAATTTGGTAGATTTATCTTGTAAATTTGTGGAATTGCGGGTCTGTTGGTATAGGGTACAGATTCAGAAGACTCGCCTTGCAAATTTGCATATCTTGATGACCAATCAAGTTTTATCACTTTTGCGACTATACATTAATGGAGTTCCGTCAAGAACGATACAAAGATATCTAAAATTATTAAGGAGTAGTTTAGAAGCGATGCCATTACTTTAGTGGTGATTAATTCTTATATTGAGAGTTTAGATTTCTTAAGGAATGATTGTAAATGCCGAATAACTATTATTATTATTATTATTTAATCACCCCTCCTTTTAACGTTCAAAAAAATAGGATATACTACGTAGTTTTCTACTCGTTAACAAAACAAACAAAATAAAGGGGAAAAAAATTTAAAAATATCAACATGTTTTGTTAAATTACTCCCTCCGTCCCAAAAAGAACGACCCATTTGGGTTGATTACGCGAGTATTAAGGAAGTTAAGTAAAAAGAAGTAAAAGTATATTGGAAAGATAAATTTACATGGGGCTTGTAAAAAAATAGAGAGAGAAAGTAATAAAATAACATGGAAAATCAAATTTTTATATGGGGAAGCTAATTTTGCACAAATATTGTAGCAAATTGGTGGATGTTTTAATGCAAATGGGTCATTCTTTTTGGGACAAAATTTTGACTAAATGAGTCGTTCTTTTTGGGATGGAGGGAGTAAATTCTCAATGTATTACTCCCTCCAGCGGTCCGGCCTCCAATATCTAAGCAATGTTGTAGTTGTCAAGGTCTACATCGTGCTGATTTTCATTTTCTTTATTTTTGTAAACTCTGCTTTATTATACAAATTACTATGTATGTCAATACAACTAATGTCAGCAAAAATATATTAATAAAAATAAAAAAAAAATTTCTTGAAAGATGCATGGAGTTGCTAGTAATATAGTTTTTAATCCTGACCTTTCTTCAAGCGATTTCCAAATATAAATTAATTTCTCACGTTTATACATATATACATATATTTATATATACATACATACATACATATATACATACATATACATATATGTATGTATATATATATATATATATATATATACATACATACATATATAAATGACATTAGCGGTTTTATTATTTGAAAAACCACGCTAATGTCATTAGTGGTTCAATCAATAAAACAATGCTTATATAAAATAAAGTCATAGCTTAATTCATTTAATTAGAGGTTCTTCAAGATATAGAACCGCTAATGCCATTAGAGCTAGAGGTTTTATATGAACCACTAACGCTATTAGAGCTAGAGGTTTTATATGAATCACTAACGCTATCAGACGATGTTATATGTATGTAATTGCTATTGGTAATAGTGATTTTATTCAAGATAAATCTCCATCGCCATTAACGGTTTTATACTTGCAAGGATTATAATAAAAATAAAGCTAAAAACCGAGTCCACTTAAACCCTATGCACGGAATTAGTTTTAAACCAAAGCACATGTCATGCATAAAGAATTGATTTATGAATTATGATATAGCATTATTGATTCGGGGAGATAGCTCCCTTTGTTCAAATGAAAAATGTTAAAACTAAATTCAGACATCCCACATTTTTGGCGAAGAGAATATAAACTTGAAAATAATTAGTGTATATTGTATAGAACCCTAAAAGATTCATTAGACAATTTAATCCAATGTCATTATTAAGCTACCTCTGTGTGAGAAAACTCATGACACATTGACTTAATTTTTGTCTTCTTTATTCAAGGCTCGAAAAGAGATGCTACCTAATTGCAACAGAAATTATGTACTAATTAGACATGAACATGATCAATCCAATGAAAAAGCATGTTTATCCCATTAACCAAGTGATAACAATACCATAATTAAGTGGCCCCATCTGCTAATTTGAGGTCAAATGCATGTATCATTCAACTAAACCAAAGTTCACTCAAACAAAAATCATTTCATTCAACGAACATAATGTTGCAATAACACCAATTTAAGGTTTGTCATTACAAGTTAGATTTTGGTAATCAAACATGTATTTTCTTTTTTTTTTTTTTTCAAAATCTGTGCTTTTGAATGGTAAGATACTCTCCTGATTTCTAAAGTTTTTGTAAAATCTTCATATTTGTTTATCTCCCCATTTTCTCTACTTCATTTCGTACTACATCTACAAAATTAGTAATTAGGTTACAAATTAAGAAATATGTCATACTCGTGACTATCTTATTATAAAAGATGAATAAAATCTTTCAGAAAGCGATGGGATATGTTACATATGTGTTACAATACAGAAAATAATATGTGCCTTCTAAAATTAATTCTTTAAATTACAAGGTAATTAAAATTGAACGACAGTGTAACATTTTTTTCAATCTCTACCACCGTTACGTTAAAACTAATCTTCTTATTAGATTTGAAAAAAAAAAATAATGGAGTCTACCTCACATGAATTAAGTGTAAAATTAATCCGTATATGAAGTTACAAAAAGATCGTTTTGAAATTACCCAAAAATATAATATAAAGATTACTTATAAATTGAGGAAGTAAGCTTTTCACACATTACATACTCAGTAGGTAATAAGGGGGCTGCTTATACCAAGCTTACCTTGAGGTTGGGGGTTCAATCCCTACTAGAGGCATTTTGAGGGTAGGATCCCTTACCCTTTCACCCTCACTTTCAAAGTGTCTAATCCGCAAATATCGGATCAAAAAAACCGTGAGGGTCGAGATTCGGTTGTCCTTCTCCTTACCATTAAAAAAAATAAGGGGGCTGCTTTTTTATTCTTTCTTTCTTTTTCTTTTTTTTTTTTAAATTTGTGCAGTACAAGGCAAATATAGCCATTATTTAATAGAGTATTTATATTATTATTATCAAAATAAAAAACCTACAAAGTCAATCAATTTACAAGAAATTGGTGGGGAGCTGAGATACAATCTGAGCCCCCACCCCTCTAGCCGCTATAGCGAACCCGATCCTGCTGAAAATGTGAGCAGCTGCACGAGCACCAATATCCTGTGATTTAGCGAACGCCTGAACCCGTTTCAGCAACGCAATATCATCTTTCTCTAATTCCCCCACGAGGAAAAGGTAAAAGGAAAAAAAACCATAGCCAATAGCCCTGCAACGCGCCCCATAATGTCCTGCTTCTGCTGAGCTGCCGCCAACACAACACAACCAGGAATGAAGTCAGACAACCCCGATAGTGTCAAAGGTGAAGACCCCGTCAAGTCAACACATACATCAAGGCCTCTAACCCAGGAATAAAGCAACACAATATATATTTATTATTATTATTTCTATTTTGGAGACAAGAATACAACGGTCTGATTGAGTAAAGTCTAATATGAAAAGGGGAAAACAGTTGGCAAGAATAAGAGCTGGGAGGCGGCAGAATGCAGATTGCTTAGCATGCAGATTGCTTAGCATGCAGATTACATATCGAGTAAACAAACAATCGGACAACGGAATGTTCAGCAAACTCAGAGGAATATAACTCAAAACTGTATTACTCCGTACTGTATTAGAAAACACATTCCCACCTTTTTTGTTTGCTTTCTTTGACATTGGATACCTTAACTAATTAAATAAATCAAATAAAACTGGCATTTCTGGCAACATGAACAAAGGAAGCCAATTCCAAAATACAATTCTACATAACTATTTTAGTCACCAAAATACAGAGTATTACGTAGAAGAAATGTAAGTAGAAAATGAGGTTGCTAATCATATATATATATATATATATATATTTTCCTCCAAGTAATACTTGGTCTAGCAGTAAGATTTCGTTTGCTCTTTCCCCACACTCTCAAAGGGCTTTACCTGCTAACTTCACCTGGGTTGACAATTGCTAGGCTCAGTTTCGGTTACGGCTTTTTACTTGATGTCCTTTTGTAACATGAATGCTGCCCTCAATGGGTTCATTACTGCTCTTACGTTTCCTGCTGGACGGGATGGTTGTACACCACCACCATTTTGGTTGTCTAGTCTCCATTGGATTGGCTTATCCCATATGTAACTGGAAAATTGGTTAAAGTTGATAATGATATTCTGGGTTCATTTTTTATCTTCCAGAATTACCACATTCCATATTGTGCATCGCTTCGTATCCAACTATTGGGAATTGTAGGTAATAATCTGGTTCTTGTCAATGCCGTTCAATCGTAATCTAGTTCTTATCAATGTTATTCAACAGTATCGATCAAGTTCCCTGAAAGATATGAAGTATAGCTTAAGCAGTTAGACCTTAGGTGTTTTTGTTACTTATGTTCCCATTCTTTGAGAGCCCAATATGATTGAACTATGCATGAATACCCTTCCCTCGTGTTTTTGACTCAAGCAAGTAGAAATGATATTCTCCAAAGATGAATTACACTAGGTCTATACTAGGAATCTAATATAAAGTTCTCTCTACATTTTATGTTGGCTTTCAGCCAATCAGAAGATAGATGAGAGAAGAGGATGACTAAACCAAAATTATAATTTTTTTTTGGAGAAAACCAAAATTATAATTCACATTATGACAGCATGTTGCAATTAAATGTTTTCACAAAGAACCATAATCTGATCAGCTATGGCCTCATTGCATGAGCGGCTACACACAACCAAAAATGCACTATCTAATGTGATGATACTCCAATATTTGCAACAAGATTCTGCGCTACTGCATCAATGAAGTCTTCAGTATTCAGGTAGTTTTCTCTAGTAACCCTGCACAAAGAATGGCACGAGCTAGTGAGCTGACTAGTCTAAAGAGAAGGTAAACAGCCACTAGTGGCTCCAAATTATGGAAGGTTTAGCACTTAGCAGACATTGCACCATGTAGGAAAGCATGTACAAGAAGTTGCAGGAAAAACGAACTTCAGCAGAGAACATAACAGGAATTAGATGGACATAATTCAGCACTTACTTTGGCCCATGAGCCAGCAAAGCCAGATCTTTGGTCATTTTCCCTGATTCAACGGTCTCTATGCATGCCCTTTCCAATTTTTGAACAAAGTCCAGCAAATTCTGATTTTCATCAAGCTTTGCTCTGTAAAGAGAATGCAAAAGAATATAAATGTAAAATTAAAATTACTAATTGTTCTACCTATTGCCCTCAAGCCTTTTCAAATTCCAAGTTGTACCCTTCATGTTGTCTAAATTGTATCCTCACCATTAACCTTCTGTAAAGCTAGTTGTTAGATTTGGTTTTATTTGGAAAAAGGCTGCCAAGGCTTTTTAACCATAACAGCACCACCACCCAATGAACTTAATCTCTAAACATCACCCAGCACTAGTTCTTTCATCTTCAACACCCCACCCTCAGCCTCTCATTCTTCCGTCATCTTGCCCCTCATTTTCTCTCCCTTTAACCCTTTCTTCTACAACAGCAGCTCCTTTCCTTACCTCTATTCCATCCGTTGAAAATAGCAATCTCCTGCCTTTCCCGATCTCCAAAACTGATTCCCCTACTTTACCCATTCTCCATTGAATCAAATGCCCCTTCCTTTCCCCCATTCCCATCTACTTGATTGCGGGAAAATTTGTACAACAGTTAAGGGCATGCCCGCATCGGTTAGTAATGTAGATCCTAGATCGTCAAAAAGTGATTGGAAACAAGGAGAGAGAGAGATTTAGAGAGGTCGGTGGAGAGAGATGGGAAAAGATGAAAAGGAAGGATTGGTAATCATCAAAGGAGGGGGCGGTGGTTGGGTTCAATTGGTGGTGTTGATTTAAAAACAGAGTTTTTTTTTAAAATGAAGCACAATTTAAAACACCCCAAGGGTAAAACATAGATATAGTGAAATTTAAGGCTACAACTTAGAAGTCAAATGCTCCCTTTTGAATGCTAGACTAACTCGTATGAGTTTGAAATCTTTGAACATATTTTACTAGGAAATATAGCTGAGGAAACATAGCTTACCTATGCTCTAGTCCACGTGTCCAAGCAAATATAGAAGCAATACTATTAGTGCTTGTTTCTTGACCTTTCTGATGCAGCCGGAAGTGTCGTGTTACGGTCCCATGAGCAGCCTCTGCTTCTAAAGTTTTACCATCAGAAGACAGCTGCAATGTGGCCATGAAAAATAATTGTCAAACAGGATACATGGTACATACAGAACATAAAAATGGTCAACATTTTACCAACCAGTACAGATGTCATTAAACCCAAAGACCCGAAACCTGCAAACAGGTAAAAATGAAGCCAATCAAATTATCTAGAAATTGATTTGGTGAAAGATCACATCTTATTAACAACTCAAATGGAATTCCAAGATTACTAACAGCAACTAATATCCACAAAAACTCAAAGCCCTCCATACATTAAAAATATGTATGAATAAAAACAATTAAAATCATTCTACTGTTAGGTGACGTTAATACGATTGCCATAAAGCCAGGGGCTCGGAGTTGGTTACAGATAAAACTCAGTTGTTCAGCTAAAATCTCACAATTAAAGAACCCAATTCTTACTCCAATCCAATACACTTTTGTAGCAAGTAACTTGTAACTTTTTTAGCATGCTGTCTATTGTGTGTGTGTGTGTGTGTGTGTGAGAGAGAGAGAGAGAGAGAGAGGGGGGGGGACTTTTCAAAGAAATGCTAATAAAAAGGTCTACACTACAAGGAGTTTGTACTTGTACCCTATGGTTCAGTGTTTCCTAATTCACTAATGAACTGCAATCCAAATAAAGACAATTTAATACGTGTGAGGCACATTTTTGGCTTAACTTAACAAAACTAGGTAGCAAACTGTGGTCCTGTACCCCAATTTCCAACATTGAGTTAGGTACACTGCTAAGGTTTCAGGAGTTCAGCTTCTAGATTACACTTATAAGGTTATATTAACATCTATAAATATTCAGCGAAGCCACTCAAGCAAATCATGAGGCTAGACAAAGAGCTGCTTGTTTCTTGATGAAATCTTGATTATCAGATATCCCGCGAGACCATTTAGGTCATAAGAAATCTACCTCACATACAGGATACTCACCTTGTGCAAGTAAATCACTCTGGACATCTCCATCATAGTTCTTACATGCCCAAACATATCCACCTTCACTTTTTAATGCATAAGCAACCATATCATCAATCAGGCGATGCTCATACCTGGATGAGAAATACTTATGCTTTAACGGACATCAAGACAAATTAAAAAATCAAAACAATTAACAATCATTGCATACTCCAACTAACCATATCGAGTGTTCTTCAAATTTCAGCTTCCACTTCTCTTCATATACCTCCTGAAATATATCTTTAAACCTGTTAAAAGTCCAAAAAGTTAAGAAATATTTCATTACACAATGTTTAGATCAATATTTATAAATACAAGAAGAAAAGGTATGTATGCTATTTTTTACCTTCCATCATACTTTTTGAGAATAGTATTTTTGGTACTTAAGTAAAGTGGCCACTTCTTTGCAAAGGCCAACGCCATTGATGAATCAGCAAAAGCTCGAATTGACTGAAAAACCAAAAATAAGAAAACAACAAAGGAGAAAGTGTTAAACGTAACTTGTAGAACTGCATTCTTTCTGTGTGCAACGTAAAGCCTAGAGAAATAAGACATACCGAATCAATGTTATACATTGCCAATGCGACTCCAGGCCCTTTAAAGTCGTGCACATCAAGTTCCACATTATTCTTTCCATCCTCTGGGACTGCATGATATTACAATCCACTTATCAAGGATTATAGTATATTCAGTAGACAGTGATTCACCTGTGCTGCTTTCCTATTGAGAATTGACTATAGAATGCAGACACAATTAAAGAGAAGACAGGGGTCTAAATTCATACCAAATACTAATTTAAGCTTTCCAGGGCCTGGGATGAGTGTATCAGTGGCTCGATATTGATCACCAAAAGCATGTCTGCCAATACAAATGGGTTTTGTCCAGCCTGCAAAACAAGCCAAAGAACATGACAATGTTATGATTCAAAAGAGCATGAGGTAAGAACGATTTGGAAGGCAAATAAACATACCAGAAACAATCCTCGGAATGTTCTTACACAAGATTGGCTCACGGAAAACAGTCCCTACAAAAAGTATGGTTAGTAATGCCTTAAAAACCAATCATATGCCAAAGAAATGTACAAACAAGAGCGGTTAAATAAGGAAACTGGGGGTGTAGAGAGAAAGAAGAAAAGGATCAGGAAAGAAAGAAAAAGGGGGAAAAGAGGAAACTGGGGGTGTAGAGAGAAGGGAAGAGAGAAAGAAGAAAAGGATCAGGAAAGAAAGAAAAATAGGGAAAAGGGAGCTCCCCCATGAGGCCCAATAAATAAGCTGAGTCTGACTACTGCCTTGCCAAGCACCAACTCACTAACAAATCAGTTTCAGATTTGCCACCTAGGGTGCCGGGGAAGTTTTCAGAGAGGTAGCCAAAACAGGGAACTTTGGCAAACATGATTGGAAAAACAAGAGAAGCAGTCAAGGAAAGTGGAATGTAGTTTTAAGAAAAATCTAAAAATACTATTAGTGAAATATAAATCAATATACTGTATGTAAATAATAATTAATGTTCTAAGTACTAAACATTGACCAAAATAGGTAGACTTGTAACATTTATCTAGAACAGACCTAGCAATCCTGACCCGACCCGTAACCCGAAGTTGACTCGAAATCATTGATCCGTACTAACCCGACCCGAATGGAGTTGACCCGAACATGACCCGATGACCCGACCCGAAATGACCCGAAACCCGAAGTGACCCGACCCAATTTCAACCCGAATTGATTGACCCGAATCAACCCAACCCGAATTGACCCGAATAATAAGTGAATAGGATGAAATGATGAATTACTTGTTTTAGGGCTTCTTTCTTTTCTAAGTAATAGGTACTCACGATTTTTTTTTCAATTTTTTTTAACCATTTTACTTTATTTTTCCAACTATTTTTTTAAGTGAATTTATTTTGGTGACCCGACACAAACTTGACCCGAATTGACCCAACTCGAAATTGACCCTAAATATTGACCCAACCCGAACAGACTTGACCCGAACTTGACACGAAGTGCTGACCCGAAACCCGAATCGACTCGAAACCGACCCAAACATTTGCTGACCCGAACTTGACCCGACCTGAATTGACCCGACCCGAACCAGACCCGAATGACCAGTTTGCCAGGTCAAGGAAAACATATCACAAAAAAGACAAATGTTGCAACAAACAACAGACAACAAAGCATGTTTTACATCAACAAAATTTTTCATCTACTCAAAACTAGGAGGCATATGAGAGTATTTGACATAGGAGGCAATAGCAAAAGTCAAACTCAAAATCTACATTGCAACAGAACAAGGCCTAGTTGCAGCATATCTACGTAGCAGAAATTTAGTAATAAATTTGATTACTGACCATCCAATATGTTTCTGATTGTGCCATTGGGACTTCTCCACATGGACTTCAGCCCAAATTCTTTGACCCTGGTTTCATCTGCAAGCCAAATTGGTTAGATAATTTGGAAGTAAGGTTTTCTCTCATATCAATCATATTTATTTTGCCCTTTGGCAGAGCAGAAATGTGACTTCCTCTAAAATTGGAAAAAATAATTAAAAAAAAAAAATGTAACACAAGCCCTCCCACCTCCCAGTTTCTCCTCCAACTAATAATAAAAGCACCAAAAAAAAAAAACCAAATATTCTTCTAAAGCCAATTAAGAGCTTGTTAAAAAACAACCATCATAAATCTGGGATCAAGCAGTACAAAATCATGTACAAACAAAATTAAGTTAACCAAAAGGAGAACACACGAGGCATTGAGGCATGACTTGCTGTGAAGCAATTGGATCCTACAGCCTAGGTGAAAGGCTCTTAAGAGACTAAATTTAGATATGATTGATTTTAGCCTTTTAGTGTACAAATTGAAATAAATGCAATGACTTTTTCTGAATTTATTAATTTGTTGTCCCAAAATATAGTAGCTTCTCCTTGAGATTCTGTAATGAATAGCAGCAAGCCACTTGTCCTTCACTTGCAGGCTGTGCAGGCACCAAAAGAGACAAACCCAAAGAAACCATAAGAGACAAGGGCTGAGCCACTACCAGAAAAGCAGGAAGCACCAGACCAAGCAACCACTTTGAGGGTTGCAGGCAACAACTAATTTGGCAGCCAGGGAAAGAGACAAGCAGTAGTAAATGTAGCAATTAAGGCATGTACTTGTATAGCCAGTAAACAATCAAGGGTAGTAATTTAATAGGAACTTAAGGATAAAGTTTGGGCATTGAGCAATTTGTAATTGAGCACTTGGAGAGTTGTGGCCTAAAGCCATTGTTTTGGATACTTTGTATCATTCCTTAGTTGATCATCAATCAAAAGCTTGTCTTTCCCTCAATTTACTTTGAGTTTCATTCTTTTAATATCTTAGATAGTCTGGTTCATTGCAGATTCTCATAGGTCTGAAAAGACTTTTCCTTAGCCATATAGCCTCATAAACAATTGAACATCTACAATATCTTCTACATGTGACATAAATTACGTAACCTCATCCTAATTCACATTATCTGTGAAGATAGAAAGATGGCTTCCATAGTTCCATGTAAGATTTGCAAGCGAACTAAGGATCTAGAGAGACTTTATATAAAAAAGAACAAAAAAGCAAATTTGGGAAAGATGCTGGATGTTTTAGTGTTTCAAAAAAAACAAAGCATCTAAAGTGATCTTAATGTTTAGAGTTAATGAGAAACTTTGACAACGTATATTTTAGTGTCCCCATGAAATAGCATAAAATTATCTAACCTCCCACCAATGAGAGTAAATTAAGATAAGTTGTTGGAATTATACATTACTTGTATTTGAAAAGTACAAACAAACTAACCCAATAAGAAAAACCTAAATCCTTGTGGAAAAGGCTAAAATAGAATATGAAGGGTAGATGCTATAGTGTTAGTCCAGAGGTTTAAGAGCTTTAAAATGAACTTTAAACCGAGAAACTTGCTTTTAGTGAAGATGCATCATTAAATTAGAATGCAAATTAAGAAAATAGGAGATAATTACTACTATTGCTAAAATAAGACAGCTTCTCATCTTCTATACAACATGAAAGAGAAGTCAAATCAGCTCATACACCAATCCACCTTAAAATTCTCCAGGTAAAACATTACACAATCATCATCGCTAGAGACTCAAAATGCAACTAATTCAATAGGGATGCAGTCCATTTTGTACAAGCCACCCTTGTTATAAAGCAAAAGAATCAAATATGTACAAATCATGTCACTTACTCCATCCGACTATAAGTATATGCCTAGTGCATTTTACACAATATATAGTATTTGGTTAAGTAGAGTTGGTCAAAAGATAAATAATAGGACGTATATTATGAATGATAAAATGACGTAACAAGATGAAATAAGGGGCACCAACAAAGGAAAATAAAGCATATACATAGGGTCAAGAAGTGGGGGGAGGAATAATTTATACTGAATTTACAATCTTCAAAGATATAGAGCTACCATGAAAGAATATGTAAGAACGAATGGGAAAAGCAAAATTGGAATCATATAATAGTACTCATAAGAAAGCCATAGGAGTCGAATGAATTTTGAAAGCAAAGTTTGATCCATTTTAAATATTATATATATATATATATATATATATATATATATATATATATATATATATATATATACATATATATATATATATATATATATATATATATACACATATACATATACATATATATATATATATATGTATATACATATGTATATGTATATATATATATGTATATACATATGTATATGTATATATATATATATATATATATATATTTTATATATAGGAGTAATATAAAAAAGGAAAAATTGTAGCATAAGGTTATACTCCAATAATCTGAAGTCGATTGTCATAAGAAATTGTCTACAGAAAAGACACCATTTGGGTTGTTTGAAGCTTCTAAAAGTACATCAATAAAACGTGAATTGAACACTATTTGATGGATACATGTACAGCAAATCTCTATGAAGTTAAGGTGAAGGGAAAAAAAATCTAGGTAACAAAAGTCAAGATCATTATATATATTCTAAAGCAGACTGCAAAATGATTATTTTCAGCAAATTCTTCGTAAATACTCTATAAATACCGATAAGTGATACAATTAATATTTTGATGATCTCACGGTAAATGATGTAATGATTACAGATCCTGGTAACAACACTAACTACTGATAGGAATGGAAAAGGGATCTCAAAGTGCAAATGGTACTTACCTATACATTTCTTCAAGGTGGGAGGGATATTGAAAACATTTCATTTATAGGTGAAGAATAGAAATCCCATTTTCACTTTAGTAAAAAGTCCTATAATGAAAGAACAACTAAAGACAAATTAGAGATCATAAGGAGCATGATTGGCAGTTTGGAGCAAATTGAAACAGCAAGGGGAAAAAAAAAAAAAACACAGAGGAAAAGTGGGAATAACGAGGATAAAATGGGTTAATTAACCAAGAATGGCCATGGCCAATAAAGCCAGGGATAGGAATTGAATATTAGTAGTACCCACTATGCGGCAATTAGGGATTTATCGAATTCAGGCAATTGATTTAGGGTTCCAAATTCAAGCAAGTTCACATAAGTAATTGAAGGTTTTATCAAATTCTAGACTTTTAGCTCATATCATTTCTTCCTATATGGCAGATGGGATGCTACATCTCACTCTTCATCTAGAGTGTCTATGTGTGCTTGGGCCAGTTAGAACCACAACACAAGGGTTATTTTTTTCTCTTTCTTTGTATTGTTTATAGGAAAAGCAACAAATTATTAAAAGCACTTAAGATGGACAATTGCAATTTCTTTATAACTCGACTCCAAGTTAATGAGATGTTGAGTTGATGAGATGTTGTAAATGAAATCTAAGAGCGATTGTTAGCTTGGTTATAAAAATTTTGTAATTCACCTACTTGGATCTGTCATCTTTGATCAACTTCAAATTACTTGAAGTGACGCTGTAATGTAGCTCCAGAAGACTTGTACCATAGTTCATCTTCTTATGTATTGATATTTCTGTAGTTAGTTCTATTGAATTCTTGAATCATGTGCATTCATGAAAGAATGTGGAGAAAGAAAGCGATTTTTACAGAATTTGAAAAATAACAAATTTCATAAAGAAAAAAAAAAAAAAAATTCTCCACTCTTTTATAATTGTAGTATTTGGAGTTTCACGCTTGCCAATGCACAACTATGACCAATAACATTACGATTATCTTTCCGTAAAATTATTGATAATTTGAAAGTATATATCAACTACAATTGCTCTTACTTATAAATCAGATAAGATGGCCAATGAGGAGTGTGATTGGTGTAAAAGTCCAAAAGCTGCAATTACTAGAGAACGAAGGAAGTATTGTTATTTTCAAGAAAGTGATGTAACAAAATATTCTCGAGTAGAAGTGCTAAAGGGCATATATTAATGACTATAATTTTACAAGCATCCAATCATAATTTGTTTGTGAATTTCTTATCTTTATATTTCTGTAGTTGGTATGTTCATAGGGGAGGTATCCTGAACTTCTTCAAGTCCCTACCTTTATACCAATGAAGCTCCAAAGAAACCTTTAATAAATGTCTTAGTAGTATGCATTTTGATAAAAGAAGTGTCGTAGCTTCCTAGAAAAGAATCTATGGACCATCAACATGTAACTGCTCATAGTTCAAGCATACAACATTACAACTAGATCCAAACATGATTGCTTCAAACATGGAATAATCAATATACTACTTACATAGTTAAATGACACAGGAAGTGAACGCTTTGATTGCATGAAACAAGGAAAACCATTTAAACAAGCTGTAGTAACACTGAAATTAATAATCAATCTTACTGAAATACAATTATCACATATCTTATCACAAATATACAGCCCAGAGTGACATGTCCTTGCGACAGAAAAATCAAAAGCCATGAGAAAACTAACCAGGAGTTATTGTAGCACATTTAATTGCAACATTATACCTGCACACATAAAATTGTCATTGGGGTACACATGAGCAGCCTTTCACACAGACCTTGAGATATGTATAAGATTAACCTCAACCTCCTATATATATACAAAAAGTGTTTAAAATATTTAGAAAATAACCATGTCAAAGAACAGTAAACTTAGCCCTAAATCTCGAAACAATTTATCAACAAAAATTAGCTGATTGAAATCTGATTTCAAGCCGAGGAAAGTCAACTTTAAATGACCAGAACTTAATCATAATATCATAAATTTGATGTCGATTAATAGTGGAGCATTAAATGGAGCATGACTAGTATAACTAGCATTATTTCTAACATTTCCAGAAGGCTAATTAATAATAATTACACATCTTTTGGTGGCACATTCACCTTTAACCTCCCTCTTTGCATTGTGGACATTAGGCCCCGTTCTCTTCACCTTAATTTTTGGTTACTGAACTGAAATTATTTTTGCTGAACTGAAATTATTTTTTACTGAACTGAAATTAATTTTACTGAACTGAAATTATTTTTTTACTGATTTTCTATTATAATTCTTCTTTAAGAAAACTGAATTTTACTTAACTTATTTTTACTGAACTAAAATTATTTTAACTGAAATTGATTTTACTGAACTGAACTTATTTTTATTTAATATTATTTTTTTAAGGTGAAGAGAACAGGGCCTTACTCTATATCTGTTGCACGAAAGTATATATCTCTAATCCCAGAATAATATTCCACACTTGTCCTTAGGGCTGGCAATCCAATCCGGATCCGACCCTACTCTGCCCCGATCCGAGGTAAATAATCCGCCCCGAGTCCGAGAAAAAAGTAATCCGAGTTCGACTCCATTAAAATAATCCGACTCCGAGTCGGACGGAGTCGGATCCTACAAAAAATCCGAGAAAAAAATCCAACTCCGACAAATATCCGACTTTGACGGATTATCCGACTCCGACTCCAATAGATAGTGGATTTTTGTGTGGGTCATGGTAGCATTGAGTGTGGGATGCAAAGGCCCAAATAGCCCAACATCTCAAAGTATATTGAATAATGAAAAAAAACTCGGAGTTGGGTCGAATCGGAGTCGGAGGTCGGATATTGAAGTCGGAGTCGGAGTCGGATTTAACCTCCGAATTCCTGTTGGATCGGAGTCGGATTTAGCATAATCCGCTCCGAGAGTCTGACCCGTTGCCATCCCTACTTGTCCTGCATCACCCTCCCCCCCCCCCCCCCCTTCTCTGAGTAGGTGAGATGTGTCATGGTCGAAAAAACGAGTCCCGTAAAAGTTCTTCTGTGAGGTCCAACCATTAGCATATATCATATATCAGTTAGTCGTTGTTCACTTCACCTTAAAAAGTATTATTCAGTAAAAATAAGTTATTATATGTAAATAATAATAATAATAATAAGAAAAAAAATCAGTTTGACTATTAAAAATAAGTTTAAATCAGTAGAAAATAGATTCAATCAGAAGAATCAGTAGCTTCATAAATCAAAATACATAAATGATTCAGAAAAATTCAGCTTCAATCAAACATAAAAAGGCCCTATTTTGGTAATTTGATGGTAGCTAATTGATATAGCTCATTGTATTAGTTGATTTGAATAGCTGATTGTATTAGTTGGTTTGACTAGCTAGTTATAATTAGCCGATTGTGTAAAAGTGTTTGGTAAATAGCTGTTAAATGTTAGCTGTTTTAGTGTATTTAAGAGACAAAAAGCTAATTTTTCAATAAGCTAATTTTTAAAAGATCTTATAATGAGCTTTTTCTAAAAGAGTTTTTTAAGCTCAAAAAGCTTTTTTAATAAGCTATTTACCAAACACCCAAATTAGCTTTTTTAATTTGTCAAACATCTAACTGGGCAAAATAAGCTAAAAGCTCTTTAAAAAGCTCTTTACCAAACAAGGCCAAAGTCAAAACAAAAATAATAAAATCAGTTGCAAACAATATTTGATAGTTTAATCTAGTTTAACACATAAAAACAATTTAAGTTCAAAATAAATGAAGTGAAGTGAACAAGGCCTTAATAGGATTATGTCAATGTACATTTTGTCTTACCACTTCCCATATCGAACAAGTCAAATTTAGCACAAAACACAGATTTTCAAAGTCAAAAGCATGTTCAGCAATGGTTTGACTATTCAGGTACAAAATGATGTCTTAATTAGTCTTATCAGAATCTTCTTAATCTTTCTGTTTCTATAGGCATGATTATATTCTCGAACTTCTTTCTTATGCTACATCATTTAACATGAATATCTTATTTGACATACCAATAGCAACAAGGCCAACAACACTCTATAAACTAGTTTATTATGAAATATATGAACTAAAAACAATTTTATTTCATAATAATAGGATTATTTCAATGTACATTTTTTCTGAGTCAAATTTAGCACAAAACACAAATTTCTAAAGTCAGAAGCATGTTCAGCAATGGCTTCAAGTCATTCAACCTAATGGTGTAAAGTGAGGGGGTATTGTAATTACACCCAAGCAGCAACATCAGTCAAAACCATACAAGTAACATATACATCCTGGACATTAAAAAACTCGAGATTGCGAGAATTACAACAACAATGGCCACATACTTGAGGGTCGCTTCTGCACTTTCCACAGTGACCTTATCATCCGTTGCGTCGCGATTAAGAATTCCCAGATCATAGTATTTAATATCCAAATCCACAAATGGAAAAATAAGCTGTTCATTGAAATACAATTCTAAGATTATACATGAACGAAAAAATGAACCGAAAAAAGTGCGAAAGTCAATTCAATAACAACGTAAACAAAACGAAACTGCCAGCAAAATCATATATCCGTAAGAAGACAGCAAATTGAGATTTCATACCTTATCTTTGATCAATTTCCATATAATTCTCGTCATTTCATCACCTGAAATTCAATCAAAATAACAAGTATCATCAAGTAATCATTATCTACAATTACAAAACATGATTGAAAAAAAAATAAATAAAATTACCATCCATTTCAACAATAGGGTTCTGAACTTTGATACGTTCGACAGGGGTGGCAGCCATAGCCGAAGAAGAAAAGCAGCGAAGGGAAGAGAAATTGAAGCGTCGAAAATGGAGGTTTTTGGAAGTGATTACTTTGTTGAATAAATTGGAATTGGAAGAAGAAGAGTGAAAAATAGAAGACGATTGCAGAAACGCCGTGCCAGGGGTGGCGCTAATTCGAAGTCGAAGCATTTTAGTCGGCTGGAAATACGATGGTAAAAAAGCAGGAGAGATAAACTAAGGTGGGTGAGTAGCGAGACGAGGCTGGCCTTGGGTTCTTACAAATCTTTTTATTTATTTATTTTTTTTTTGACAGCTGGGAAACAAGAGAAACCTAACTACTAAATCTAGCCCTGTTTCCTGGCCTGCATAGCCAGATCATGGGCTGTAGAAGTAGCAGTCCTAGGAACATAACAACAACAAAAATAGGAGAGGTTTGAGCAAATGTTTTGGATATCCGACGCCAAGCTCTGCAGTTCTTTAGGTGCTTGTGAAGGTTTCCTGATAACTTCGACACAGAGTTTGTTGTCCGTTTTGATTTCGATTTGGTTGTAATGCAGGCTTGCTCTACTTATTCCTTCTTTAATCGCTAGTAGCTCACTCTGCAAGGCCGACCCACTTACCACCCGCTTACATCCTTTCTGAGTCCGGGAACCATCCCTTGTGATGACCCACCCAATTCCTGCTGAGTCAAGCCTCCCCGATGCCTTTTTCCATGCCCCATCAACCTTAACCAATGCAACCTCCTGGTGGATGGGCGTGCCTCGATGCCAGTAATTTAGCTCTCCATTATCCTGCTCCAGGGGGTCGTGGTTGTCTTTGACCAGGACTTTCTTCCTTGCTTCACTTGATAATATTTCCATTGCATCTCCTATCAGACTCACGATCCGATCAGGTGAAGCTCTGTCCTTTTTGAAAAGGACTTCATTCCTGTGTTTCCATACACACCATACGGTGGCCAGGAAGCTTTCCGGGAAGTGTGGGATATCATCCTTTCTTTTGAAAGCATAGGTTAGGTAGTTTTTCATCCACGCACCCACTCCGATTAGCTCCTTATCAATCCTGATTCCCAGACTACTACAAGCCCAAATCCTCTTAACTGTCTCACAATCTCTGAAGAGGTGATCTGATGTTTCATGCTCTTTGTCACACAGAACGCATTTCGTGGGGACACCTATTCCTCTTTTAGCAAGCTCTGCGCTACAGCTGATCGCATTGTTCATGATTTTCCATCCTAACAGTAACCATTTTGGCGGGACTCCTAGTTTCCAGTAAGTTTTCCAGAACCAGACATCTCCCCCTTCCATGTGCTGCCCCTGTAGCCATCTGTATCCCGACTTAACTGTGTAACCTCCATTGTGTGTTTCCCCCCAGAGAATCTTGTCTTCCAAGCCCGACGCCGGGGAAATGGAAAGGATTTGATTCACTGTCTCAGCACGAAAGAGTCTCTAGATAATCCCAATCTTCCATTCTCCTCTCTCAGAAATTAGGTCAGAGACTTTGTTGAAAGTTCTCATGTCTGCCTCAGAAACGTTTGGTTTCATATGTACAGATCCAGCTTTTGTCCACCTGTGATCTTCAAGCCTCACTCTGTTACCCTTCCCTATTTTGTACCAGAAGCCCTCCCTCATGAGAATTGCTGTTTTTGTCATTCCTCTAAACGCCCAGGAGCATGTACTTGGAACCCTATTCTCCACTCCTCTTTCTATTGGTGAACCTCCATATCTTCCTGTGAGGAGTCTTCCTACTAGGCTGCTCCTGTTGTTATGTACCCTCCATGCTTGTTTAAGGATCATAGCCTGGTTAAGCCTCAATACATTCCTCAATCCTAAGCCCCCCTCCACCTTATGCTTTTCCAGCACCTCCCTTCGCTTCCAGTATATTGGCCTTTTATCCTTCATCCCCGCCCAGAAGAATTTCAAACACAGTGATCCAATTTTGCTCAGAATTTTTTTAGGTAGCAAGAAAATGGTCAAGATATGACATAGCGTGGCGACTAAGACTGAGTTGACCAGTAATAACCTTCCCGCTTGGGATAACGATGTGAACTTCCACGAGAGTAATTTCTTTGAGATTTTTCTACCAATTGATCAAACTGGGAAAGGTTCCTGCCATCCACATCCATCGGGCAACCCAGATATGTTCCAAAAGAGCTTTTGCTCGACATGCCAAGTGATTTCCTAAAAATCTTCACAAAGGTTGATGGCGTATTTGGGCTGAACATAACAAAGGATTTTTTTGCACTAACTATTTCACCTGAGATCTCGCAGAACTCGTCCAGAGCGCATTTTAATTCTCCACATACTTCTAAACTTAGCTTGAAGAACATCAAGGCGTCATCTGCGAAAAAAAGATGAGAAATAGTTGGACACTTCCTGCCAGCCTTGATTCCACTAATCCTTCCCTACTGCTGGAGCCAGGATAGCCTTCGGGAAAGGACTTCCATGCAAAGGATGAATAAGTAAGGAGATAAAGGATCTCCCTGCCGCAAGCCTGCATTTGGAGTGAACCACTCAGACTGATCACCATTCACCAGGACTGCGTAACTAACAGTTGTAATACACTATTCTATCCACTTTATCCATTTCTCTGGGAACATCATGGTTTTTAGAACATCAATGATAAAGCCCCAGCTCACCCTATCATACGCTTTGTTGAGATCCACCTTCATTACTCCTGCAAAATTCCCATCCTTCTTTTTCCTTCCTTTCACAAAGTGAATTAATTCATGTCCTATTAGTGCACTATCGCTCATCAACCTTCCTGGAACAAACGCATTCTGATTTTCTCCTACTAAATCCTGCAAAATCGGCTTCAATCTATTAACTAAGCACTTCGCAATCACCTTGTAGACTGTGTTGCACAACCCAATTGGTCTGAACAAATCCACTTTCTTAGCATTCTCCTCTTTTGGGATTAGACATATAAACGTCTTATTCCATTCTTTTAGAATATATCCCTCAGAGAAGAAGCTATTCACCGCCTGAAATAAATCTTCCCCCATAATATCCCAGCATTTCTGGAAAAGTACTGGAGGGCATCCATCCGGACCTGGGGCTTTCAAAGGTTTCATACCAAACGCTGCCTTCTTTACCTCCTCTCTTGAAAAGTCTCTGTTCAGGTGGCCAATATGCGAATCTGACAGTTGAGGAAGGTGACGGAGCCATTCTCCAGATAATGCATTTAATCCCTCCAATGACCTTGACTCCTCCATTTCATCCTTACAGTAGATGGTTTTAAAGAACCTAACAAACTCCTGTTTAATCTGATCAGGATCAGAACACCAATTATCATCATCAAGCTGCAGCACTCTTATTTCATTCTTCAATTTCCTTCCCTTGACAGCCCTAAAAAAAAAAGAAGTTGGTTTATCTCCTAGGTTTTCCCATTTCCCCTGAGCTCTTTGTTTCCAGAAAGAATTTTTAATCTTCACCTCTTCCTTAAAATGTCTTCTCAAATCCTTCTCCCGAATGCATTCCTCCTCTATCATGTCCGATTCTTGTAATTTTGCCAAAGAGTCATTTATCTTTTCCCAGTTCACTTTGCGTTCATCCCTGAAGTTCAAACACCAGGATTTCAAGCTTCGCCTCGTTGCTTTAATTTTTTGTTGAAGGCAGTACATCCTCGATCCTCTTGCTTCTTCCTTCCAGGCCTCAGTAACTAATTGATATGCTTCAATGTAGTTTAATGCCCAGGCTTCCACTCTATATGGCCTATTCTTACGTTCCAGTTTCCTTGGCAGAGAATCAAATAGGATCGGTCCATGATCAGAGACAAAGAAAGGAAAGTTCCATACTAACGCTTCCGAGTAAAGGTCTTTAAAGGACAAGTTACAATAGGCCCGATCTAACCTTTCCATAATTATTTTGAGGTTTCGGATATTCGGTATCCGAGAGCGTAAGGATCTTGTTCCCTTCACCTTATTTGTCATCGATAGTACAAAATTTTATATGTGTGACTATCCATTATAGGGGTTATGTCGTTAGTGTAATAGGGGTTACGTCGTTAGTGTTATAAGGGTTACTGGGTCGGAGTTACTTCTTCAGTGTTATAGGGTTACTCGATCAGTGTTATAGGGGTTACTCGATCAATATTATAGAGATTACTTGGTCAGTGTTCCAAAGTTAGGGGTTTCCAAAAGCCTAGCCCTATTTTGACTCCACCACAGATCAGCTTCTTCCCTCAAGTAATACACAGCATTATTAACCTTTAATTCTTCAAGACAGTTAATGACATCAAACAGCTTGTCAAATTCCCTTATCCAATTCTCCAAACTAGCAGGATCCTCCTTCCCAAGGTAAGTGGGTGGCTTTGCAGCTGCCACCCTCTTAAAAACTTCCCCAAACTGATCCAAGTCGTTACTTGACTCACAAGTTGGCTCATGTTCTCAGCAATGGTAGTTAGCCTCCTAAGAGTAGCGCTCATTTTGGAACCAGTGCGTCTACTATTTCCGGCTCACAAAGACATCCTGAATAACTTTGAACAACAAATACACATTTTATTATATAAAGAAAATTCCATAGAATTCTTATTAATAATTGAAACTTCATACTTAGCCACATAGGCTTATTAAAACAAATAATCTTGTCACTAAGAATTCATAAGGGCCACTATTTGGCTTACAAAACAAAACAACGTAACTTGCTACTAATAGAAGAAACCAATCAATTGTTATTCTGAAGTTCTACTCTTGGTCTTAGCTTGCTGGATCATCTTTTCTGGCCACGTCACCTGTGTTTCCCGTGGAAAGTTGAGGGGAATCAGGATCTAAAAGTTTAGCCATGTGGGTTGGATTTTGGTTAGGTTCAAGCAAAAAGGTGGGATTATATTCACTGTAAGTTGGGCTACGGCAAGATCCATAGCTAGAATTACGGTTCGGGCTAACATAGGGGTTAGGTTTACAGTTTGTGCTGTGGTTTGGACTAGATACTTGACCTCTTGGGATAAGGGGTTCAGGGAAATGAGGTGGGGATTCAAAGTCACTTGGGTGAGGGATTTCTGAGTCATCTGATGATGTATAGTCGAGGTGCAAACGTGGAGGTGGTAAGGGTGGCATATCATGGTTTAGATTATTCAAGTTTTGTATTTCTCGAGGTGTAAGTTGAAGCGGAATTTCAGCAACTACTGGTCTTGGGGGTTGGCTCCATTCAACTTCAGTAAAATGTAAGTCTGCCTTAAAATTGGTTGAAGTTCATGGCCACTTTCCTTCATGCATATAGGCATCTATGTTCCACAACCCATTAGGTTAAATTAAATTCTTATACTTTTTTTTATTAATATATCATATTTAGGTGTGTTGGGTAAGTGAACTAAGGCCAGTAGGATGATCCATGGTTCCTCAATCATAAATTTCATATTCCTGTGTCTTTTTATATTAGTAGCACGCCAAACAATGTTTGTTATAAAGTCACGCACAGAGATAACATTCGATTTTACTAGCCTTCGATCAAAGAAATGTCCTCTAACAGTTTCCAGGCCATCATCTGAGATAATACAAACTATTTAAGTAAGCAATTTAAATTTCCTCAAGGATAAATCCAAAATGAATACCAGTGGAACTAAAATTCCATAAACACACAAATAACTAGACGACCCTATTTATACTTAGACTAATGCACATTAGCTGTTTCAAAAATCAAATAATTTCAATTCATTTTGTTTTCGAAAATAATAATGTACTCGATTCTTGATATTGGACGGTCGAGCCCGCGTCTCCCAGGAAAGTTACCTACAGCGTCGAGGAGAGCCTTTCCTAGACAGAGAGTCGTACCCATTATATGCCTCCAAAGAGAACCCGAGCATCCTTTTTTTTCAATCATCTTTCCAAATAAGAAAATAGTTTTTATAGAAAATAATTTTACTTTCGAAAATGCGAAACTCTATCTATCCTATATGCCCATCTTAACTCAACCCATAAGTTTTATTTCTCAATTTTAATCATTCTTAGACCCTGAAATCTGATACCACTTTATAACACCCCCAAATCTCCCTCTATGTAAATACTATATTTATACATATACAAATACTGTAGAGATAGACTTGGGCGTATTACCGCCACGTGAAAACGTAAGGCTTAATTAAGTACTCAAATTGCAGCGAAAAAATAACTAACTTTTATTAATAATATGAATAACCATAATAACTATTTCAAAATAAACCAATAAAAACTTGTCCATACATAAATAAAATTAATTCCTAACTATGTGATCCCAATCCCGACTCTAGTATGCGCACGAACAGCTCCACACCTGAAATCAAGACTGCTTACCGAAATACTTAGCGAACCAAAACAAAAAGGAAAACAGATTAGCAAAAACGCTAAGTACGTATAAGTGCAAGGTATGTAAATACTTTTATTAGGCAAACATGCTTTCGAAATAACCATTTTAATTTAACTTGTCACAAGTCACATTCGAAATTAGACTTTCTAAAATTTAAACCTTCCAAGGGTAGTAATGTTCATCAATAAAAGCTTTCCAAACCAACAGATTTCCAGTTTATAAATTTCCCAATTTTAAAAATATAATTCCAAACCAATTTTCCTCACCTAAGTGTGCACACCCCCCAAGCAAGTTATACTATACTCGAGGAAAGACCAGATCATACAAAGCTCATGGTCTTACTTAACCAGTCCCGGGTAGAGGGACAATTAAAATACCAAATACTCAGGCTCATAATGAGCTGCAAATTAATTAAATTAAGTGATTTATAAATCAACAACTTTTATTAAATCGATCAACACTTTTAAAGATTAAGCCGTTAAATCGTAAAATTATATATTTCAACTTATCATGAAAATCGTTAACTTAAATATTCATACGTTTATTCAAACAATCATCCAAACAAACATTTACCAAAACACGCATTGTATCGATCAAGGACCTAGCCACATATACGTACCTTGATCACGAGAACAAAAAGGTACGACTACTAAACTTGACCACGATCGAGAGACTCCTCCTACACAAATAAAATAACCTTAATTAATATCAGGTTAACAAAATAACACAAAACCAAAAACACCATTCTATTGTGCATGAACTACCTAAAAATTAACCTTTATCAAAATAGTGCTATTAGTATCAAAGTGGTAAATAATTCATTAGCTTCTTAAAGGAATAATATTAGTAATAATAATCATAGTATAATAATCAAAACTTGTGGCAAAAAAAAAAAGAAGGGTGAAGGAAGGAACGTGACACTGCACCACCTTGATAGCAAGTCACGACAGAAGGTTGGTAGCAGGCTAGTTGGGTGGTCGTTGGTGGCGGAAGGGGTAGTTGTTCGGTGGCAGCAACTTGGTTGCGGGTTGTAGAGTTTATTTAAGCTAGATAGAGTAAGAAGAGGATGTGATGAGATAGAGAGTAGAGAAGAGAATTTAATTTCTGATTTGGTGTGAATAAATGGGAAGAATTAAGGGTCTATTTATAGTGTTTAAGGGGTAGTAAGATAGAGTTAAAGGAGGATTGAGATTAGCATGGGAACATGATAAATGTAAGTTAGTTAAATAAATATGAGTGCAATTTAGTCTAAGTTAATTCATATGGGAAAATCTAATGAAAAGGATTAGAGACGGAAGTAAGATAGATGTTAATTTGGTTAAGAAGGATAATTTAAGAGGTTTAAGGTAAAGATAAGTAAGCAATTCATTTGGCTTTAACTAACTGACTCACGGCCAAATTGTTTTTTTTTTTTTTTTTTTTTTTTTTTTTTTTTTGGTTTAAGATAATGATTTGATAATGAAGTAAAAATATATTATATAATATCAAACTAAAATAGTTGTACATCATTAAATATGAACTAACCAAAATAATTAATTATTATTGATTTAAAGTACTAAAATAAATAATTAGATACTTATTTTTGGCGCCAAAAATTAATTTTGGCTCCTAATTCAAATAATTGAATAAATTATTAAAATATTTATTTATTATTGTTTTTCAAAATTTTGGGGTATTACAGTCTACCCCCCTTAAAATAAGTTTCGTCCCGAAACTTAGAAACATATAATACCTCAATTTAATATTCTGAATTAGTTTGGGTTAGTTAAAATTTAGTAAGTTCATGCACAAGCTAAGGACTTGAATCAAAAGATTCACTTAATAAAGACATAAAAGGAAAGCGCGAA
Organism: Chenopodium album; assembly: GCF_948465745.1. Taxonomy (NCBI): domain Eukaryota; kingdom Viridiplantae; phylum Streptophyta; class Magnoliopsida; order Caryophyllales; family Amaranthaceae; genus Chenopodium; species Chenopodium album. Next base: position 20,542,371 of record NC_137858.1, on the reverse strand, counting down.
ACTCAATTGCATTCTGCCCCCCTTAAAAGGAAGTTACGTCCCCGTAACTTAACCACTCACCATAAAAAGGTTAGGGTACTTTTTACGCATTTCTGCCTCAGCCTCCCAAGTTGCTTCCTCAACCTTATGGTTCGACCATAGAACCTTGGCAATCTTCACATCCTTGTTTCTGGTGCTTCTAACTTTACTATCTAAAATCCTCACCGGTCTTTCTTCATAGGTCAAACTCTCATCTAGCTCAATTGTCTCTCATCAGGAACATACTTGCGGATCTGACTCACATGAAAGACATTGTGCACCCTTTCCAACTCGTTGGGTAAATCCAACTTATATGCTACTTTACCAACTTTCTGAAGAATCTCGTATGGCCCAATGTACTTTGGGCTCAACTTCCCCCTCTTCCCAAATCTCATTACCCCCTTCATAGGAGATTTCTTTAGCAACACCTTCTCTCCTACTTGGAACTCTACATCTCTGCGCTTCTCATCAGCATAACTTTTCTGTCTATCTTGGGCTGCTTTGATTTTCTCCTGGATCAACTTCACTTGCTTAACAGTTTCCTCGATCATTTCAGGCCCAAGTACAACAGTTTCACTTATGTCACTCCAACAAACTGGGCTCCTACATTTCCTTCCATACAAGGCCTCAAATGGGGCCATTCCAATGCTTGCATGATGGCTATTATTATATGAAAACTCAATCAAGTCTAAGTGGTCTTCCCATGAACCTTGATACTCCAATACACATGCTCTCAACGTGTCCTCCAAGGTCTGTATGGTCCGTTCAGTCTGAACATCAGTTGCAGGGTGAAAAGCTGTACTCATCAGTAGCTTTGTTCCCACGGCCTTTTGTAAACTTTTCCAAAAGTTAGAATAGAACCTCGAATCACGATCTGAAATGATATCTGTAGGCACTCCATGATACTTCACCACAAACTTCACATATGCCCTTCCCAACTGATCCATAGACCAAGTGTTTTTCATAGGTATAAAGGTTGCAGACTTAGTCAAAATAAGAAAATCCTAACTATCTTGTGTCTTTGGTGTGCCGTTGATGCGGCTGACTTCTTGAATCTCCATGACTCTGGAGCTGGATCTTCGTTGTTGTCGAGGAGCTTGTCTCTGGGGTGACTCTGCTTGAACAACTTGTTGAGAACTTCATCTATGAATTTGCTCCTGGGAGCTGAATCTTGTTGTTTCCGATGGAGAGCTGCTTCCTCGATCATCTGTTGTGGAGCTGCTTCATGGAGACTGAGGTTGAGAGCTTCAAGTTGTGGTTGGTGCCTCTTAGGTGACCATTTTCTTTGTGATCCCTTGCAGGTGACCTGCGTTGTTTGCTCGACCGCTGTTTTGCCTCTCTCTTGGGAGGTTCTCCTTTGGTGTCGCTGGGCTCGTCGCTCTTTACATCGAACCGGGTGTCTGATTCTGGTTTTGACGGGGGTGTATCTGGGATGTTGCCGACTCATTGGGCTTCATCTCCCACTTCTCTGAGTTTCTGGTGCGAGCTTGTTTCTTCGATGTTGCCTTCTTCTCTGGCTCCTTCACTCTTATTGCTGAAAGGTAGCGGACTTCTAGTTTTTCTTTATGTGCTGTCATTCTCATAGCACCCATGAGGCATATGGAACCTGTAATCCCCCACAATTTTGTGAAATTAATAATTATATTTTTATTGTAATTATGATAATATATATATATTTTTTATAAATATGTGTAAATTAGTTTTATATTATTTAAGCAATTATTTATGTACATTTAAAGATAAATACTGAAATGAGAAATAATTTAATTTTACTAATCTATTTGTACTAAATATTCCTATGTCCTAAAACCTATTAATGAGCCCAAGTAAGAATCCTAGTCCTACTAGGATTAAGAAAACCCATTAACAACATTAAAGCCTTTAAACCAATTCATTAACTCCCCACTAAAACCCACAAAGATTTCTTCTAAATACTACTTGTAGCGTCGTTTGAAGTGCACCTACCTTAAAGCATGTTGTGAATATGCTTGGCACTCATAGGAAGTGGGAATTGACATTACGATTAGGGACACGATTAGGGACAAGGAAAGTAGGGAGCCGCCAACAAGTTTTTAAGGAACTTGTAAATCGTTCATGGATCATTTAAGGCAACCACGATTAAGGGACAATGATAGGCAACAACGATTGACCCGTGAAGGTTACACCCCATTCATAATCCATGAGATTACTAACTCCATATGGTTCGGAACACGAAAGGAGGATCGGGGATGATGGTACGAAGTGAGTCATGGAGTCACATTCGCCCGTATTGGCCTATACTCGATTCTTACAATGAAAAGCATTCCTGTGATCTCAAAGGCATACAAACAAAATATTCGCTCCAAACTATTATTATGCTAAATAGGTTGAATATTAATACAACACATAATTCTAATTATTAGTGATCACTTGATTAAATAACAAGATTAAAAAGGAACCTAAACCGGATGTCCAAATTATCTTATTAAGCATTATATTCAATTACATATTCCCCTTAAACATGCAATATGGTGATCAATATAATAGAAATCAATATTAATACTGGAAGCAATTCAACAATAAATGGTTAGTCAAATCAAATAATAATCCTAATCATGATATTAGCAATAAGAAATAATAATAAGAGTAATTTAGTGATTAATTACTCACTTTCCGCGTTTTCTTGAATTGCTACATCATTAATAAACAATTTGTAACTTCAATAAAAATATAAATCAAATGAAATTAAATTAAATAAAATGTAGAGTTATTTTGGTCCAAACCCTCAGTTAATTATACCTTTCACCCCTTGGTTTAAGTATAGAACTTCGGTATTGTATGGACTCCTTAGAGTGCTTAAGGGATATAAAATGAGAGAATAGGGTGGCTAGGGTTTAGGCTAGAGCAAGAGAGAGAGGAGAGAATATTTTTGGTGTAGGGAGAGAATGATTTTTGGTGTAGAAGAGAGGAAGAGAGAATGATTTTTGGTGTAGAAGAGAGGAAGAGAGAATGATTTTTGGTGTATAAGAGAGGAAAAGAGAATGATTTGGTGATCAAGCTTGTTGATGATTGAAAAAGGGCTGATATGAACTCTATTTATAGCGAAAAAAGAGGGTCGAGGATTCAAGAAAAGATAGAGTTCGAATCGGAATAAAACTCTTACGATAGACAACAGTTTTTGCGGTTTTTATTTTTATCATATCTTTTGATTCAGAAATCGGAATAAGATCAAAAATATGTCGTTGGAAAGCTCTTGAAGTCTACTTTCTAACCCAATTAGAATCAGATTAAAATATTTTGTAGAATAAAAGATAGGAAAATTTCACATTTGCTACCAGGGAAAGGACCCTAATTTACATTTGCTACCCCTTTAATATTTTTATTTTATATTACTACCACACAAAATCACATAATTTTAATTTTGCTACCACTTAACACTTTCCGTTACAATTTCCGTTAGTGACATCAACCACCCTCACTGCCACCCCTCCTTCCTCGGACACCCTCACTACCTCCCCGTTTGCCACCTTCGACCACCATGATTTTTTTTCAAAAACCCAGCAACCTCCCTACCCCCTGTCGGCGCCGGTGACAACCCCACCACCTTCCCTTATCCCTTCCTCGCTGCCCCCACCCCCACCCTTAAACACCAGCCCCGACACCACCCTTCCCCCACCCAAAACAGCCACCCCCAACCATTAAACACCAGCCCCAACATCAAGCCAACCGGAATCGAGCCGGAAACGGCACCAACCCACCACCACTGCTAACCCTATTCACCTTTACCCACCACCACCGCCCACCCTAAATACTACCAGCCACCCCGAATCACCTTCAGCCACCTCAAAAACACCTCCAGCCACCCCGAATCTCCTTGAAAACAACTCCATCCACCACGAAAACTCCAACCCACCCCGGATTCACACCCCTTTCCCACGAAAACCCAAATCAGCCACCACAAAAGCCACCTGTAAACCAAATTAACCAAAAATCAAACAAATTAACATGAAAACCCAAAAATTAGCGAAAATCAAATCTGATTTCCCCTTTCCTCAACCTAAATCGAGCCGAAAACGACCGATTTCCCCCACCCCAGCCTGAATCGAGCCGGAAACGAAACCCTAAATTTGGTTTGGGTGGTTTTGGGGGTGGTGGACGAGTGGTTTGGGGTTAGGGAAGGCCGAAAACGATAGGGGAAGGGGAGGGGGTCGATTTCGGTGGGGGGAATGGGGCTGAGGGGGCGGATTCCGGTGGTCGGGGCTGCAAGTACGGCCGCCGACAGGGGGGAGGGAAGGGGTGGCAGGGGATGGGGGAAGGTGGTATTTAATTTTTTTTTTTTGATTTTTTAATTTATGTTTTTAATTTTTTTCTTTAATTAACTTAACGGAAATCCTAACGGATTCCGTTAAGTGGTAGTGATTTTTAAAATACTCTGATTTAGGTGGTAGCAATATAAAATAAAAAATTAAAGGGGTAGCAAATGTGAATTAGAGTCCTTTCCCTAGTACCAAATGTGAAATTTTCCTAAAAGATATGACCGAAATAGTGAGAGGGTGTCAGTTTTGGATAGAGTTTCATATTTCATTCATATCTTTTTCGTTATAGCTCGGAATTAATATTGTAATATATCATTGGAAAGATAATCCAACCCTGTAAGATTTAGATAAAAACTATGAAAAACGAAAATAACATCTGACTATCTCTGAACGTCTTTCAATTCGAATAGAATTAGGACTTTCAAAAAGAAAAGTTTTATTCCATTTCAAACTCTTCAATCTTATCTTTTCAAAAAGGATAATTAAGATCTTTTAGAAACTTATAGAAGCTTCCAATTAATCCTAATTGGATTAGGAGTGGGATTAAGGGCCTGTTCATATTTACTTATTCTCAGTTCAGTTCAGTTCAGTTTATTTCAGTTCAGTTCAGTTCAGCTCCAATCAGTTCAGTTCAGTTCAGTTTAGCTCTAATCAGTTCAGTTCAGTTCAGTTCAGTTCAGCTCAATTCTTATTTTTTTATTTTAGATGTTTTAGCATATTACAACGACAATAATAATAATAATAATAATAATAATAATAATAATAATAATAATAATAATAATAACAACAACAACAACAACAATAATAATAATAATATTATTATTATTATTGTTGTTGTTGTTGTTATTATTATTATTATTATTATTATTATTTTAAATTATATTCGTCGTTCAAAATGGTCACATGTTTTTTTTTATAGTTGAACTCATTGACAAAATGAGAGTACTACACAACAGTTACTAGCTTTCATAATCGGTTAGTTCTTCGTCTTCTTCTTCTTCATTAAGTTGCTCCATTACCTCGGCATTCCTCTGAATTGACTCCCATATTTGATCAGTTATTTGGTTTCGTACAATATCCATAGCTGCTTTTCTGTTATCATCGTACATAGTATGATCTACTGTTGGTCCCATGACTTCAACTTGGTGCGTGAATGGAATCCCTAGTTCATGTAAACGAACAAAATTGTGTAGAGTACAACAAGCAACGATTATTAGCAACTGATAACAAAAGTCCATTTGCGGCATCGAATTAGGTTGTAGAACCTTCCACCTATTTTTCAGAACCGCAAAAATTCTCTCAATTACATTTCGACAAGAAGAGTGTAAGTAATTGAATTGCTCAATCTTTCCTCGTGGAGGACCTGTTCTCTTGAAATCAGGCAAATGATACCTCACATCAGGTCCTCCATGTGGACTCAAGTACCCGAGTGTATTAGGATACGCTGAATCGACCACATAGTATTTTCCTGTACAACAATCATAATGTTAGTTAACCAAAGTAATGCATTTTTCTATCTTATTCATCGCAGTGTAACTTAGTTTGTACCAGACGGTGGATGAGGGATTCCCATTATTGCATCTTCTAAACTTCGCCTCCAAACAGTTGTATCATGTTGTAGGCGTCGTATGAAGTGCGCCTATGTAAAAAGCATGTTGTGAATATGCTTGGCACTCATAAGAAGTGTGAATTGACATTACGATTAGGGACAACGATTAGGGACAAAGCAAAGTAGGGAGCCGCCAACAAGTTTTTAAGGAACTTGTAAACCATTCACGGATCATTATAAGGCAACCATGAAAAGGGACAACGAAAGGCAACAATGATTGACCCGTGAAGGTTACACCCCATTCATAATCCATGAGATTACTAACTCCATATGGTTCGGAACCACGAAAGGAGGATCGAGGATGATGGTACGAAGTGAGTCATGGAGTCACATTTGCCCGTATTGGCCTCTACTCGATTCTTATTGTGAAAAGTATTCCTGCGATCTCAAAGGCATACAAACAAAATTCAATTTGCTCCAAACTATTATTATACTAAATTGGTTGAATATTAATGCAACATATAATTCTAAAATATTGTGATCACTTGATTAAACAACAAGATTAAAAAAGAACCTAAACCTGTTGTCCAAATTATCTTATTAGGCGTGATATTCAATTACATATTCCCTTTAAACATGAAATATGGTGATCATAATAACAATAATAGAATCAACATTAATATTGGAAGCAATTCAACAATAAATCCAACAATATAAAACCGTTAGAAAAATAATAGAAATAAAAGGAACATGATTCCTTACTTTGATTTTGTTTGCTTGTTACTATAAAAACAATAAACGCGTTTGTAACTTCAAGGAAAATTAATAAAACAATAATTAAAATGGAATCAAATTAAATTAAATAGAATTGATTTGGGGCCAAACCCTCAAACAGTTCTACCTTTCACGCCGTGGTTTAAGGATAGAACCTCGGGTAAAGTACAAACTCTTGGGAGTGCTTAAGGAAGGTATTTTGAGAGAGAAGGGTAGGCTAGTGTTTAGGCTAGAACCTAGAAAAGAAAATGAGAGAGCTGATTGATGCCCCGTACATCAGAAATGAGGGGGTATTTATAGAAAAAAAGTGCTGAGGGAACACACGGAACCCTAAAATGATAAAAACCCTAAAAAAGTATCCCGCGACACGGTAAACTGTACCGTGACACGGGAAGTTCCACCGTCAGACGGGAACCATTCCCGTGACACGGTGCAATTTTTGAGTGACGCGGGATGTTTTTAGCAAACGGGGAAGAAAACGCGTTAGGGTTTACGCGGAAAAGACACGTAATATCCCCGTGTCACAGCAGGTGTCCCGTGACACGGTAAATCCCACCGTTAGACAGGAGATTTTCCCGTGTCACGGTTAACTGTTGCCGTGACGCGGGAGGTTTTTTTGTCCGTTTTTCCGTCTAAATTCATTTTTTTAACCCTAATTTCGTTCAGCATTTTAAGTGCCGATTGATAATTTCGGGTCATTTTCTGATTTATTATTATTTAGGCTAAAATAAGAAAATAAGTAAATGAAATAAATAAAAGGTTTGGGCCAAAAATAAATAATAAGACAATAAAATAAAAAAGAGGTTTGGGCTGACATTAAAACTATGCTTTTAGCAATCATCAAGACTAATCCATGGACTGTTCGAAAATACGAATTTAATAAAATACGATTTTTTAAGCACTCTCGGGATTAAATATTGAACCCGACTAATAATGGCGGTGAAAGGTTGTTCATCATCGGGTTTGGTTTTGGGGAGACATTTTTAGGTGTCTACAGAAGCCCCCCACTTTGACTGAGTTTGTAGAAACGTGAATTTCGAAAACGATAGTCAAAGTAGTCGATAGGGATGGAGAATGATTTAAGACGTTCTGCGATCCTAAATTACTCTATATACGCCGATACCTGCAGAAAAATTTTAGTTCCACAGATAAAAGAGTAAAGGGATAGAATACGTATCTGACACCAGTGTATCGGTGACAAATGAGTTTGGTAGCTTCCTATGCTTGAAGGAATCCACCGGATGATACTTTCCATGCTTGAGGAAAGTCGACAGATGATGTTGGTAGTTTTCTATGCTTGAAGAAACCCACCGGTTGAGATACTTTCCATGCTTGAAGAAAGTCGAGAGATGACATTTTCCATGCTTGAGGAAAAACTTGTCTGATGATGAAATTGCAAGTCTTTGTGTATCGAGAACCTTGTGCCGTGAATCGTCTTCGCTTGGGAGATGATCACTAAAATGATGATGGTTCAATTGTCCCCGAACGTGGGCTGTAGTTGGTTGATGATGGTTCAATTGTCCCCGAACGTGGGCTGTAGTTGGTTCGCTTGTCCCCGAACGTGGGCTATAGATGGTCCGCTTGTCCCCGGACGTGGGCTGTAGATGGTCCGCTTGTCCCCGGACGTGGGCTGTAGATGGTCCGCTTGTCCCCGTACGTGGGCTGTTAATGGTCCGCTTGTCCCCGGACGTGGGCTGTAAATGGTCCGCTTGTCCCCGAACGTGGGCTTTAGATGAGACCTGCAAAATAAAATTTGCCAAGGGACTTGTATAGACTATGATTGACTCGACCAACTAACTTGACCAAGTTTGACTTGACACGACATGACATGTGTATGACTTGTGATTGTGTGTTTATAAGTATGATTTAAATGTATGAGCAAACACAAGCAATCAACAATGCAAAAAGAAAAAATTTTCCATCATTTTTGTCATGAGACGAGTGAAGGGTACTGACTTTCTCCCGAAAAAGAAAGACGTGAAAAAAAAGTTTTGTTTTTTAAATTCCCTCGATTTGAAAATTTTGAAAAAGTTTTTGAACTTCCCCAAAAGAAAAGACATGAAAAAAAGGAAAAAGTTTTGAGCTTCCTCATTGAGCGAAGTGAGATAAATCACATGGATTTTCTTCTTGTCAACTTAAATTTCTTGTCTTAATAATAATATATGCATGATGAATGTTCTTAGGCTAGGAGGCTAAGGACAATTACATCATGTGACACGATAGATGAATGAACTTAGGTCATGGAGCTAAACATCATATATAGTGTAAAGAAACGATCTTGAACGTCGCTTAGGTCTGGAAGCTAAGCACGTATACCTGGTGATTGCATGAAACAACGAAAGTTGCTTAGGTCAAGGAGCTAAGCATGATATGCCTCATATGATTACAGATCTTTAATAAATGTCGCTTAGGTGAGGAAGCTAAGCACGATATGCTATACATGAAACAATGAATATTTCTTAGGTCTGGAAGCTAAGCACATATACAATGTTTCTTACAGTGAATGGTGCCTTGAAAGATGATGAAACATGCACTGTGTTGAAAGAAGATTTCATGAAAAAGGGTTCCTAAAGGGAAGGGTGATGATATGGCCATGTATGTGTGAGTGATGTGTGTGAAAGTGATACTAAGGCTGGCTGCAAAGGTTATGGTGATGGAAAGATACGAGAGGAGTCAAAGATGGTGACTCTTTAGGCTGGGTAAGCTAAGCGACGTGGGTTAAAGCCCCCAAGTCTAGATTTATATGGGTAAGGATAAGCATTGGATATGACTTGATCATGCATGGATATGAATATGAATGTGGCCGCACCTCAATGTAAGGTTGCCTACGTATCCGTTAGGAATCAGGCCGAACGTAGCTCTAAGCGAACTTTGCACAAGTGTGTGTACACCTCAAAGAGGTCTTTCAAGGGTTGTAATGTGTTTAAGCTAATGGTTTAAGGAAGAAAGGGGTAAAAGGCTCAAGACCCGAGAGAAACCCCCCGAGATGTGTAATTGTGTATTTGAAAACTTTGCAAGTTTTATTTTTCACATATTTTTTTGCTTTGAACTTCTTCTTCTTTTTTTTTTTTTTTTTTTTTTTTTTTTTTTTTTTTTGGTCATTTGAATCAATGTAGGCAATCCCGGATCATGCGGTCCATCACTCACTTAGCATTCATGTTTCTCAGGCACGGTACAAAGCACTCGATGAGAGACGCAATTCGAGACGTGTTCATATGAAAGACATTGGAACACTTGCCTTTAGACATTGTTTTTTTTTATTTACTTATTTTTTTTTAATTTGAACTTGCTTTTTGAATGTTACACAAATTGTACACCTTCCCATCCCAGGGTTATGTGAATGTGGGTTGAAGAAATAAAGGCCAAATGTTAGATGAGGCTCAAAGTGGTTGATGAAGAAATGGATATGTGATTGAAATGGTTTAAGGGGAATGACAGGGTTGCAAAGGTGCCTCAAATCATTGGTGTACCTTGATGTGTTTAGTTCGGCAATTGTTTCTTTTTTTTTTTTTTTTTTTTTTTTTGCTGAATGACATGATCAAGCAAAGGAAAGAAATGCTCATTGATGGAAAAGGTAAGAAACATGACACATAGACAATACACATGGATAAGGGGAACCTATGCCAGACTCATTAGGGGAAAGGGTTGAAACAAAAGAAGAAAAAAAGTATGAAATCTTGTATGGGAAACTTGTCTTGTGCTTCGTCTTCATGGATGCTTATGAATTACTTGTTATCGCCAAGAAGGACAAGAAATTTGTTATTGCTGATGCTTTGATTAGAAGAAAAGAAGAAACGTTCCCCTTATTAATCCAACTCTTGCCTAGTGATTCTTGAACTCGAGTACTATATATGGAACAAAATGAGCTCACTTAATGCAATGACTCAATACTCGGATTGGAAAGGAAGAGTGTATGAAAGAATTTTCAAAACCAATGGGAAATACTCAACTCATTCCTATTACGACGGAAAACGACGCATGCATGGTCATAGTATATGATCATAAACAATATAGTGCATTACTCGAAGACAAAGTGTGTGCAACGACTCAACATGTGTGATTAGGTGAGTTTATTAAGACTCGTGGTATGATCGCATGGCTAGACATGAGGACGTAGTGAAAAAAAAATGAAGGACGCAAAGACCAAATAGCATGGAAGACTAAAAGACAAATTAACTTGATTAATTTTGTCCAATTTTAATTTTTATGCTATTTACTAAGTGAAAACAGTCCATTGGCAATCGTTAGTCATAAATAAAGATCAACCACAATCAAAGACAAAGAACACATGTTAAGGTTAGCACAATAATCACAAGAAACTAGGAAGACGAGTGGAATTCTAGAAGAGTTAGGACTCATGGGTATAAATAAATAAAAATCTATAATCCTATGTTATACGAGTTGACACGGATTAAAGGACTTGGCTAAGACTAGCTTGACATGAAAGAAAAAATAAAAATAAAAAGGTTGCACACTAAAAAGACACCTAAATTGGACAGGCTGTAGTATATCGGTTATAACTTTGTATCTGTGATTCTGATTGGGACGAAACTAAGGCCCAATGACAGATAAAACTCGGGGCTACAGATCCATAGGTTGCACGACACGTAACTCTTTCTAGAACTTCGGCTATGATCAAAACAAGTTGACGCTTGTGCAGTATACCGGAATAAAAATCCGGGTAGACTCAAAATTTTTTTTAAAAAAAAAAAAAAATCTATGACTCGACTCTAATAAAAAAGGGAGGGTTAGATAAGAAAAAAAAAGAGAAAAAAAATAAAAATATTCACACATAAGCACATTGTCACGAATGATGCAATGAAGTTCACAACCTAAAGTCAAGATCTATGTTCCACGGTGGTCAAGCTTATTTGGGTGTCAAAGGGTACCATGGTTAAGAGTTTGGACGCGTTAGCAAGGCAGCCTCCCTTGAGGGTGTATGCCAACGGGCGGCTCCGCGAGTTCGTGATGAAATCGAACTCGACTCCATGGTTTGGGTGGATTTAAAAACTCGGATGAACCCTTATTGCCATGAGCGTTTTTGGGTTGATAGAGCTTAAATCCCCTGGGCTAGCCACGTACGTAGAATACGTACTATTGTGGAAAAATAGGTAACCAATATGCATATGCATATGTGACGATGCCAATTAAATCGCAGGAATACAATTCAAGAATCTTTCAAGTCTCATCCACTCATCTCAATTAAATACCGATCACTCAAATCGATAAATAACCAAGAATCCTCCCCAGTGGAGTCGCCAAATTTTAGGCGTCGTTTGAAGTGCGCCTACGTTATAGCATGTTGTGAATATGCTTGGCACTCATAGGAAGTGTGAATTGACATTACGATTAGGGACAACGGTTAGGGACAAAGCAAAGTAGGGAGCCGCCAACAAGTTTTTAAGGAACTTGTAAACAGTTCACGGATCATTATAAGGCAACCACGAAAAGGGACAACGAAAGGCAAAAACGATTAACCCGTGAAGGTTACACCCCATTCATAATCCATGAGATTACTAACTCCATATGGTTCGGAACCACGAAAGGAGGATTGGGGATGATGGTACGAAGTGAGCCATGGAGTCAAATTCGCCCGTATTGGCCTCTACTCGATTCTTATTGTGAAAAGTATTCCTGCGATCTCAAAGGCATACAAACAAAATTCAATTCGCTCCAAACTATTATTATACTAAATTGGTTGAATATTAATGTAACATATAATTCTAAAATATTGTGATCACTTGATTAAACAACAAGATTAAAAAGGAACCTAAACCGGTTGTCCAAATTATCTTATTAGGCGTGAAATTCAATTACATATTCCCTTTAAACATGCAATATGGTGATCATAATAACAATAATAGAATCAACATTAATATTGGAAGCAATTCAACAATAAATCCAACAATATAAAACCGTTAGAAAAATAATAGAAATAAAAGGAACATGATTCCTTACTTTGATTTTGTTTGCTTGTTACTATAAAAACAATAAACGCGTTAGTAACTTCAAGGAAAATTAATAAAACAATAATTAAAATGGAATCAAATTAAATTAAATAGAATTGATTTGGGGCCAAACCCTCAAACAGTTCTACCTTTCACGCCGTGGTTTAAGGATAGAACCTCGGGTAAAGTACGGACTCCTTGGAGTGGTTAAGGAAGGTATTTTGAGAGAGAAGGGTAGGCTAGTGTTTAGGCTAGAACCTAGAAGAGAAAATAAGAGAGGTGATTGATGCCCCGTACATCAGAAATGAGGGGGTATTTATAGAAAAAATGTGCTGAGGGAACACACGGAACCCTAAAATGATAAAAACCCTAAAAAAGTATCCCGCGACACGGTAAACTGTACCGTGACACGGGAAGTTCCACCGTCAGACGGGAACCATTCCCGTGACACGGTGCAATTTTTGAGTGACGCGGGATGTTTTTAGCAAACGGGGAAGAAAACGCGTTAGGGATTACGCAGAAAAGACACGTAATGCCCCCGTGTCACAGCAGATGTCCCGTGACACGGGAAATCCCACCGTTAGACGGGAGATTTTCCCGTGTCACGGTTAATTGTTGCCGTGATGCAGGAGGTTTTTTTGTCCGTTTTTCCGTCTAAATTCTTTTTTTAACCCTAATTTCGTTCAGCATTTTAAGTGCCGATTGATAATTTCGGGCCATTTTCTGATTTATTATTATTTGGGCTAAAATAAGAAAATAAGTAAAAGAAATAAATAAAAGGTTTGGGCCAAAAATAAATAATAAGACAATAAAATAAAAAAAGAGGTTTGGGCTGACATTAAATCTATGCTTTTAGCAATCATCAAGACTAATCCATGGACTGTTCGAAAATACGAATTTCATAAAATACGATTTTTTAAGCACTCTCGGGATTAAATACTGAACCCGACCAATAATGGCGGTGAAAGGTTGTTCATCATCGGGTTTGGTTTTGGGGAGACATTTTTATGTGTCTACACATGTGCACTGCCTTCATAACCTACATTGATGTGAGTAAACAACATGTTATGTGAACACACAACCATCACATTCCATGATTTGCCCCCTTTTCGATCTCTAAAGGCCTTGCCTACAGCATCAGCAACAACTGCATGTATAAGGGTACCGTCTATGGCACCAACACAATCCTACGAACAAAAGTATATGGTCATTACATGGACATTATACATGTAGGTAAATTTAATGTGAATAAGTACCTTAAAGAAAGGCCAGTATTTGTTGTTATTTTGAATTTCAGGAGGTGTTTCATTCAAACTTTGATATGGTCGAATTATTTGAGTTAATGTCTGCAATGCCTCTAATACCTCGTGGAAATACTTCAAAATAGTAGCTATACTGTGTTGAAATCTTTCAGCAACATCACGAACGGAAGCAGGTTTGGCAAGCATGTACAAACATATCCCCAGTTGCTCCTCAATGCCTACATGTTTACCATTACCATCTCTCAACAATTGTTGTTCTCTAAGAGTATTAGCAAGACTTATAAATATTTCTCTACTAAGCCGAAGTTGTTCTTTGCACAAATTATGATGGCCTGTCAGCATCCTATGTATCCATTGACTTCCAGTTTTCCCACCAACATGCAAAGGTACCCGTTCAACTAGGGACGTCAATCTCCTTAGCTCATGCAATTCTATACGTGTCAAACTTTCTTCCACCAAATCATCATCCATTCTACACAACTGACAAAACATTTATTGCAAATTGCTTTAGACAAGCTTAAAAAAACGAGGAATTCAAAAGAAATAACTTGGACTCATAATGGTAACAAAAGTTAATACAAACACACATAATATAAATAATTTAGACGAAATCATCCGATCATATTACACAAACATAAGTTGTAACTGAAATCCATAATGAAAATATGATCATAAACATAAAACTAGCCATAAAGTTACACAATTATTTCAACTTAAAATACTAGTTTTCATAGAATCCTTCCTCAAGCAATGAAGTAAATGAAGTGTCTGGCTTATACGCATCATCTTCAAGTTTACAATGCTTCCTTAAGAAATGAAGTCTCCCTCCATCAGAACGCAAAGAGGAGAAAAGATCGATAGCACCGGGAATACTACGAAAGCTATCAAGAATATCCACAACAAAAGCTTCCCCATACTTTTCAACAATCCCCATAGACTCCAAGATATTGAGAACTTCATCAAAAGGGTTTTTGGGTTTAGAAGATTGACTTAGAGAGGATCGCTTCAATTGATCAAGACATGCATCAATATCCTCTTCCCTGGACCTTTTACTAGATATCCTAGAGGGCTGATTGTCAAGGTCTTTTCGCTTTTTTGTTTCACTAGGAACGATACAAGCCTGGATGTCATTGTTGTGGGTTCTAATTTCATGATCATTATCACACAAGATGCTTTAGCTTCAACACTCAAAACTTCCTTCTGTTTCAGTTTTATCCCAAGTGATGCTGGTGTAAAAGATCTATCACCCTTTGCATACCCACTAATCAAAATGTTATCCCATTCCGCCTCATTCTCTAATGGAATCTTAAGAAAAGTATTTGCTATGGATCTATATCGCTGAAAAAAGATAACGTTTTACAGAAGTATATTAGTTGAAGGGAAAAATATATGTCTATAATATTCAAATTAAATAATAAGAATAGTTAACAAATACCTTAACAAAGGCTTGCCATTTTTCAGAATGAACATCAACTTCAGGGCAATTATTATTGCTCCATCCAATACCAGTCCAGTTCTTTAATTCATTCCAAGCTTTGTGTTTCTTTTTCATATTCGTGAACCAATTCATAATAGAAAGGGGTGTAAAGTTCTTCCAGTTCGGGTGTTTAAAGTTCTAGCAACAACATCCCAATCAGTTTTCCCACCAGCTGGGGAGACATGGTCCGGCAGAATTCCCAAAAGTATGGTCACAACATCCGAAGTGAAAGATGCCCGTTCGGTACTCATTGCAAACAAGATATGGCTAAACAACATCCAAAGTGAAAGAATATATATTAAAGCACAAACTGCATGACAACTCCAACGCTTCTAAAATAACTAACTAGCAATAAAATTAAGGGTATACTAATTTTATAAATACAAGTTTAAGTACTTACAATTAATATTACTATACTACAATTATATTATAAGTAGAGAAACACATGAAATTAATATTACTATACTACATTATTAGTATACGTATTAATGCATTGTGGGTACTATCATTCACTCACTCACTCTTATTACTCTCTTTCACAATTTCTTTTCGTATACTGCTCTCTGCTCACTCACTCACTCTTATTACTCTTTTTCAGTCACTCACTCTTATAATACTCTGTTTTCCATTTCTCTTTCTCTCTCTTGTAGTAATACTCTGTTTTTCTAATTCTAATTTATGGTGGGTCTTTCTTTAATTATTAAATTTTACTTTGATGGCTAATGGTTTAATTAAATATTGGATTTTAACATGTTGTATTATCGTTGTTCTTTGCACAAAAATAACATGCGATTGACTACAAAAATAACATGCAATTGACTTCAATATAAATACACCAAATCAGCTTTGCACAAATTATTAAATTTTTGATGGCTTATTATTTGCTGATTTTAATCAGGTGGGTCTTCGTTTGGTTGGATGCTCTGCTTCATGAGAAATTCTTTGAGCCATGTAAAAATATGAAATTATGGAAGCATATCAAATCACAACAAATTCTTTGAGCCATGTTAAAATATGAAATTATGGAAGCATATCAAATCACAACAGTAGCATATTGAATTTTTAGGTGGAACATGCAACGATGGCAATACAACACCAAATGCAAATACTAATGGATCTATACTTATTTTTTCATGGCTACATTCATAATTTTTTCATGGCTTCCATAATATTCAAGAACAAAAAAATGACATTGGGTATGGGTTTAGCAAAATTCGACAATTAAAGTTAATTCAATGTTAAAATCCACAACAAATCACAACAAACTCAGACCACAAAAACATAATTCGGCATGGAAATTAAAGGGATTAGATCAAACCTTGTTTAGCAGAACAATTTAGTAATTCGCTCGAGAAATTTGAAAGAAACCTTGCTCCTTGATAGTTGAGACTTGAGAGGAGGGATCGCTGAAATTGGTTACTCAAGAGAAAATTTAAAGAAACGATTTTTTTATAATTAAAGAAAGTTTTTTTTTTGTTTGAGAAACCGTAGCATATGCTATTGACTACAGTAAAATATTAAAAAATTCTTTTTATTTATATATATATATATATTTAAAATATAATAAACAAAAATTTAATAATTTAATAATTTAATAATTTAAAATATAATAATTTAAAATACAGAGTTATCATTAATTTTCATAAACATTTTCATATATTTTTATGCATTTTAATTTTTCAGTTCAGCTCAGTTCAGTTCAGTCCAGTTCAGTTTAGCTCCAATCAGTTCAGTTCAGTTCAGCTCAGTTTAATAAATATGAACAGGCCCTAAATCCTTTGGACCCTCCACATGATCATTGGATCGTAGGTAAGGGGGGCTTTGGTTCGGTTTGGACTCAATTTAGTATTTTAGCCATAACTTATTCGTTATAACTCGGATTTGGGCTTATAGTATATCATTAGAAAGCTCTTTTCTTTTCAAGCCCCATCCAAATATTCAGTAATTGGACCCAGATTATGGACCAAAATAAACTAATCTAAACGTTTTTATAAAAAGGACAAGAAATGAATGATTTTAAAGGACACAAAATGAATTATTTTGGGTTTAAAGGCACGAAAAGAGAAAAACAAGTTATGATTTGGGAAATGGGCTAGGAATTGGATTGGTTTATGAAATGTATTGGGAATGAACATGGATTTAAGCACTCCAAAGATTAAATTCTCAACCCGACCAATAATGGTGGTGAAAGGTTGTTCATCATCGGGTTTGGTTTTTGGGGAGACATTTTTAGGTGTCTACACTACTATTACTACTACTACCTACGGATTCACAAATAGTATTATATATATAAAAAAACAAATTCTACTTGCTTCCCCTATACATTCATGTACACTTGGAAGAACAAAAAAAGGTTTTCGCTACTCTGCTACCACGACCACCGCTGCACCTGCCGCCCGAAACCACCACCACCGTCGCACCTGCTGCCAGCCGTGGGTGTTGTATATTCTTCTGCTCTCTTTCCTTCTTTCTTTCTCTATATATTATTTCAAGTTTTAATCTTTATTAAATTTTGTTATTAAATAGTTATTATTATGGTTTGATTATGTAAAGGAGAGAAACAAAAAATGGAGACGCAAAAGAACTCACTATGCCGCGCCAACTCCTGATCGAAACGTGATGGTATAGGTCCCACTTAAGGACCCTAGAGTCCCAGTTGGGAGGAGCCTCCCAGACCACATCCTCCTAGCGACGTCGATCAACTTCGACGTGTCGCTCTCGAACCTCCTCACGAGGACGTGTTACTCTCTTTCGAGGGAAAATTACCTTGTCATGTACGGGTCCTCTTAAAACCTCCTCAGCATCAACAAATGGAGGCGAATCCATGCTACGAACGGATAAAATTCCTTATTAGTTTATTTTTCTTGCTAAAGACTAAACTAAGGTGATATACTTGTTCTAGACCCATTTCGACAGCATAACGTCTGCCGATAGGAGAAAACACAAAAATCGAATGCTACCTATACTTGGGGGCTACTATACTTGCAGTTAAACTCAGTAAATGGGGGCTTCTAGTACCCACAAAAGCCATCCTATACCAGTTTCAACTAAGCATTCAAGAAATTATATTCCTAAATCTCAAAGAATCAATTACTCTTAGACGAACAATAGTAACATAAACACAATTATCGTCTACCAAACAATCTTGAAGTTCCAATATGGCAAGAATAAGCTAAGAGTATACTTCGACCCAATTTTTCGGATTAAAAATATTTAAAACATTACTTATGAAGATAAAATTAGTTCTAATACTATAATTTACTTCATAATTAGCAAGTATAACCAAAATGAGCAAGCAAAACAACAAAAATCGAACCAAATTTGAAGAAAAGTCGCAAAACGCACTTAAACGAAGAAATGCTCATACAAGGTTCAATACTTAACCATTTTTCATGAAATTTGTTGCAAAACTCCTTCAATATAGCATAACAATATGGAACAAACAATTTCAAGAAAATGGACCGAATAAAAAAACCCCCAAATTCGAAATTTGGGGTTTTATGGTTCGAAAATCGTCCCAATTAAGTTCAAAATCAAACAAATTTTGGCAAAAAACTTACATTATGGAAAATATGAGTAGAGGACGAGATCTACTTCCTTTGGCTTCCAAAATTGCAAAAAACTAAGCTTTCTAGAAAGAGAAAGGGTCGAAAATGGTGAAGGAATAAGAGAGAGAATGCAAACTGAAAATCGCGCTCAGCGATTTCTTTTTGCTGATTTAAATGTCGAGTGCAATGACCGGTATCCAGATTTTGACCCGTTTGATTATTTTCAACAGTTTTTGCTCGTTGTTAGACGTAATGGCACGCAAATTATCAAAATCTCTTTAATATGCTTTGCATTTTATTGTTTATTTTCTTCTTTGATAGTTTTTTTGCATTTTCCCGCATGCACACCGTGCTTTGGGCCTTCCTTAAGCATACGTTTTGGACGTTTTTCGTAAGAGTGTCTTAAGACGTTCCGTAGTGGTGCTTTTTGTAAAAGCTCGCATAGACAGGTTTATCATTTTACTGTACTGACTTCAGAAATGTCACGTTCTTTTCTTTCTTTTTGGTGTCCACAGCAAAAAGGATGACGTTCATGCGGCGTAAAAGTGTATGGCGTAGGTGTTGCGTAAAATTTCACCTCTTCCCAACTCTACGTGATCTACCACTCGTACCTAAAAGGTAGAATTTCCTTACTTTACTTTAGGTGTTAGCTCACGAGTCGACAGGCGCACCAAACCATTTGAGAACAGACACTTCTTAATTGATTGGAAGCAAATACGGTAGTTAGTGAGCTTAGTGGCTTACCAAACAGTTAGGGTGTCGTCCACCCCCTGTATAAAGAAAGCAAATACGACAGTTAGTGAGCTTACTAGCTTGTTGGACAGTTAGGGTGTCGTCCACCCCTTGTATAAAGAGTGAAAAAACGATGACGCACCTATGTAGGCACGTGCCCCCAGAGACGCGTGTTCTCATCTTGTGGACAAAACTGCTGAGAGAGTTGCTGATTTTCTTCTCTCTCACTGGATTTGGATATATGCCCGAGACATGTATTTCTATCTTGTGGACACCGAGTATTGCGTTTTGATGAGCAAATTGTCAAGAACTTTATTCAAATGTTAGGCTGCGAAAGCCGAACACCCCTTTTATCATCTTTATACTTTGTTAAAATCAAGCTAAAGTTTCAATGACATATCGAGAGACTTTAGACAAACGATGACATGATTGAGAGGAAATTATCCCCTTTTACTCTTTTTTAAACCAGTCTCTTCTCATGACTTAACATCACCTATTACACCTTTACTTGTAAAAGTGTTCGACAAATACAAAGGATCGATCTAGATTCTTTAGCGCGTTAAGACTAGAAATAACTTTTTCTAGCCTTAATAGCTACTTGTCTCAAACACTTAGCGAATCAGGGATCGTTTCGACAACCTTAAACATTTCTGAAAGATTCTCTACTCTTTAAGAACTTTGCAGATTAAGTCTCGGATTTATTTCCTTGACTACTTTGTTCCTCGTCTATTCTAGACTCGATCAAAGTGGGGGCTAACTATAGACATCTGCTTTTGGCCTCTTGTCCCGACAGGAAGTGCAATGACGATAAATAAAACCATCTTCGTGTTAGATCAATGTGAAGAATACTTATGAATGACTGATTAAATCCCAAAGACACAAAAATGACTAGCCTAACCCAAAACAAATGCAACAAGGTCCAATTAACTAAGCCCGATCATAATTAGGCTTAAGCTCGAGCTTAAGACCTAAAAATGACGGATTTAGAGGCGCCTAGGTTAAAAATTAATGCTGCCGCGGAAAATCCGCGTGCATCTCAATGAGTCACGCTGGTCTGGCGCGCGCAACTAATTCAGTTGCGCGCGACACCCAATGCAACTGCTAGTGATGCGCTTGCGGAAGATTCGAATCTTACCATAATGCCGCGCGCAAGACATTCAGTTGCGCTGCCTATAGCAGCGCAACCAAATTACTTGCGCTGGGATGCCGAGCGCAACTCATCCAGATGCACGCGACACTTGCTACGGCAGAATGTTCAAAACCCTAATCGCACCCATTCCCTATAAATAGAGGTTTAATACGAGGCTCAAACAGACAGAAATTAACCTAAAACTCTGGCAGAAACTTTGTGAACTTGTGTGCTACTAAACCCTCTTGTCCTAAAACTCACCCCTTTTATACTTGTTATTACAGTGGAAGTTCCCGAACAAGAAGGAGTCCATAAGTGTTCTAAACGGAGATCTAGCAAAGAGAAGTGGTAAATCCCGAGCACTTAGATCAATCATATTTATTTTTATTGTTTAAAAGAACTTTAATCAATTAATTAGTGTTGTTTGGTCACTTTAAACGGATTTTTAATTAATCAATTCCACATAGTATCTTGCGTTAAAAAAGAATAGAATTGAATAATTAATTGTTGATTGATCACCTAAGCCAAGGAAAATCTTGTTTATTTTGTTTCTTTCACGAATTTGAATTAAATAAAGAATAACGACTTTGCGATGTAATTCCTACGTGATTGATGCATGTAAATAAAATCAAATAACTTAGTTTTAGGTATCACATTGCATGTATTGTTTGGTGATGAAATTGTGGAAAAGGAAGAGCTAGTAGAGGCCGCACTAGGCCTAGAATAGCGATTCTTCTCTAAAGGGAACGTTATTTTAGTACCTTCGATCCCGAACTCATTTATGGTTTATGTAGACCAATTTGGGCATGGTAAACTTACGATTCGTGCTAATTATCCCTTGAACTCTACTTGGGAAAAAGGCATGAACGAGGTTTATGAGTTTCCCTAAAACTCATTGGCGACTCCTACTTGTTTCTTGTAAAAAAGCGTGATGACATGATCAATTCTAATTCAAGGTCCTCCAAACGCTCAGGAATTCAAATCCTAATACACCCTAACAAGTGTAAATTCTTAGGCTTTTAAAGGGCCATGGGCATTTAAGGAGAAGGATCCCCTATGTTGGGAACACCCTCCTTACAGCTAGGTTGCAGTGTGTCTTTTGTTTGATGATGCCTTCCCTTCATATAGGTGGTGCTTAGGGTTAATCCCTAGCCGTTGCAAGGTGATAAGATCTTCTTCCTTGATTTTCAGAGTTAGCTGCTCAATATCTTTATTTCAGTTCAGCCCACTAACGGTTGTGTCTAGTTGGGTAGGGACTTAGTCTCCCACGTTTATCTCTTCCTAGAAAATAAGATAGCAGTTGGTGCACCTTTCGTGCGTCGAAACTGGCTTCTCTTCTTCAAGTCTTCGTCTTTGTCAAAGCTTGATCCCGTCGTTGACATTGGTTGGCTATCCTTGACTTTGACTTACAGAATTTACCCATAACAATATTGGTGTTCGTACCAATTTTGAGTAATGAATAATTTGATAGTTGGATTTAAATTTAAAATTTGAAAAAGCAATAAAACTACCTCTTGAGTAATTTGAGCAAATTGGTGCTGATGATAACGTGTTTTACAATAAAGGATTTCAAAGAGGTCAAAAGAAATCTTTTAGATACTCCGATAATTGTTGTGTATGTTTCCCTTCAAATTATGCGGGGATTTATAGTACCCTTGCATGAATAGTGTTTACTCGATATATTAAACATGTAGTGAAATGTCTAATCGAGCATTATGTTCTGAGCGGCAATATTTACTCTTGCACGGGAAGCTAAACGGTGATGTTTGGCGGTATCCCGTTCATAATACGCAATACGATCCGTATTACTCCCTCCGTTCCACAATGATGTTCTTGTTTGAAATCTTTGACTTTTTTAAGAAAGAGAGGATCTTCTAAATTTCTTTTAATCTATAAGAATATATATAGTCATGTGGGATCTAGTTTGATTTGTCTAGGTGAGTAGATTATTAATATCTAGCTTTTATAATTTTTGCTAATGTGAGATTAAAGATATTTGTAGTCAAAGTTGGAGAAAAATTTGCATTGATTTACGAAACAGGAACATCATCCTGAAATGGATAGAGTACAACACTTTTTACTCGATTTTTTGGGAGCCAGTATATTCACACTCAGTGTGTAAATGGATCTTGCACACTCCATTTTCATTGGGTGAAATGGCATCTTTTTTTGTGGGCCCAAATTTTTTCAATTCAAATTAAAATGAAATTTTCTGAAAATTTTGAAAGGGTTTTAATTCAAATTTCAAACTAAACTTGAACTTCCTACCTACCAATTAATTGTTTTTTTTTCATCAAACAAATCCCCACCGTAGTAGTCGCTGGAAAAGTTTGTGATGTTGGCCGGAATACTTACAACCATAGTCGCTTGTTCTCTGTCATCGATTTGTGCATGTTTTGTAATTATCCTGTTGCCGGCGATGGGGATATCAAGGTGATTACTGATTTTGAGTTCATTATAACCATGAATTCTGATTTGGTTGAGTATCTTGTATATTTACAGGCACCGTCACAGCGGAAAATATCTCAGTTTTATAATTTAGTTTAAAATATCATTTTTGTTATTATCGTATGTGAAAAGTCGACCCACACTTTATTTGTTGTTAAATAGATTTGTTTTACGAAAATGTTTGTGCTGATACCCTTTACGAAATTGATAGTGATAGCGTTCTCCATTTCCGTAGTGCTCGGTTCGATCCCTACATCCCAAGGACATTTTTCAAGTATTTATACCATTGTAGCGTTAATAGCCATTAATACATATTTTGAACGTCCAATTACCGTGCTGATACCCGTAGCTAATATAGTTATGTATGTTGTTGAATTACTCACGTCCAGGGTTCGATTCCTGGTGCTGGGACAGCTGTTTCATTTTTTTTTAAATCGAAATCAATATAAATGGGCTCAAACCATGTATTTCTTAGATGGCCCAAACAACTGGTTTATATTATTGAAAATTTCATGGAGAATTTCATATTGTACAATATATTTTTGTTCTTCCCCTGACAAATTACATGGATGCATTGCATCACTGTTTTCCACTTAATTATTTCATTTTTTGAGTTGTTTATACTTTCAATTACAATGGTGGTTAGGTTATTTAGTACCATGTATTCAATTAAGTCTCCAATTTTTTAATTGAATTGAAACATATACGTCGTCAAGTTTAGATGGGTGAAGTTACTAGTGCAGTGTTTAACGTCTTCCACGGTGGCAAGCTTATTTTTTATCCTGAACTTTGTTACAAACATGGTGAATCCTTCACCGTTGAATTTATCGAAAATGAGTTCGCAGCCGAGAGATTGATGGCGTTAATTGATGGGTTTGGGTATGATGTTTATGGAATAAAATATGGTCCTCCGAAATGTTTGAATGACGAATTGCTGGATCTGGTGGATGGAGACGGATTTAACAAATTAAAAGAGGTGGCATTCACCAGTCGAATGATTAATGTATATATCATACATAAACAACCTTTGAAGGCAGATGTTCGAAGAAGGAAGAAGCATGTGGCCTGTCGTAAAAGGGTAAAACATGTGGTAGTTAATCAAATACTAGAACAATCAGAAATTGATGCCACAACATTACCAAAGGTACACATTTTTTGTAATTGCCATGACCGTAATTTGTAAAGTTTAGTTTTTATGTTGGTGTATGTCGTAGGGGGTTTTTTAACAGATTATTTTTGTTGCTGTGTAACTTAATATCATATTGCTATTATTGATCTGATTCCAACAATAATTTTTGATCATAGACACCTGTGAATATAAATTATGTTTTGATTTCACCAACAGTTTTAGTTCGTTAAAATAATTAAACATGCTTATTGTGACAGCCTGGTGGTGTCTACAAGAACCTTAGTTCTTTTGTTAAACTAATTGGGAAGTTGAATGAGGATCAAAGAAACTGGGTCGTGGAAATGGGTTTTGGCAACTTGCTTAATCTGTCCGTTACAAAGATTGATCAATCCTTTATTAGATGGATTGTTTCAAGGTTTGATCCTGTAACCCATTCACTTAAAATAAGGGAGGACTTGACAACTGTTGTGGATAATGAAATGGTGGGATGGGTTTTAGGAGACAATGGTGGGGACATCTTTTTTTATCCAGAGAAGGCTTACTACGAAGAATTCAAACTACTGAAAAAAATTTACAAGGAGAATTCGCTGCGCGGTGCCGTAAAACGTTCTAAGGTGTATCAGAAAATACGGTCTGAGAAACATAACAAGTCAATGTTCAAGCAACACTTTCTGCTGTACACACTGGGCGTCTTGCTTTGTCCAATGGATAATAAAACTTGGATAAGTTCTTCCCATGTATATTATCTGAATAACGCTAGTAATGCGTATGAATATAATTGGGGTAAGTACATGTTGGAGTGGCTTACCAAGTACAGTGATAATTGGGAGGTGCTAGGTTGCGGAGCACTTTTACTCGTGGTAAGTTTCCTTAACAAAGAAAGATATGTTGTGCAATTAATCCTTCAATCAAGAAACAGCCGATGATTTCCTATTGTTATTTGATGCGGATTATTTACCTAGACCGGATAAGGCATGCAAGTATCGTAGACTGGAAAGCTAATGGATGTAGGATTTGTGAAGACAGTGTTGATAAGGCAATAAAATCAGACCACATTCACCAAGGTCGTTATGGAAAATCAAAGGTATTTACAAGATTATTGCAACCTAGTTATATTACCAAATAAAGTTGTTAATTAGTTTCGTTTTGACAGCTAACAAATTATTAACCATACACCATTGGTTTCACAGGGCGTTGAAGGTGTTGTTTATGGAAAGCCATACCCAACGAAATATGGGAATTACACTCCGCAATGTTGATTACGACAAATTTCATTAGTTATGTGTAGGTATATGTTCTCACAATAGTGTACCCTCAAAGTTGTAGGCTCTGTTGTTGTATACGTTATATCAAAACTGTGTACACTAATGTATTGTATTAGTTGTATGTATACTGTAAATGATAGAATGATACTTTAAACACGAATCTGATTTGATGTATCATGGGAATAAAATATTATTTTTTTTCCAACGGTCACTTGTTATATTTGAATCATCAACGGTCAACAGCCTTGTCTATAAATTACTCTTCTGCTAGAATTGAATGACATTCACATAATCAGGGCTTAAAGACAAAGCTTCAATCACACACATATAAACATTGAATGTTAAGATGACTTTAAATGAAGAAACTTCCTCCAATAATGAATCATACACTTCTTCTTACCACCTTGATGACTCTGGCTTACATTCATGCAAGCATAATCTACCAGCCAAGAAACTAGTGTGCAAAAAACATCTAACGCCGGACGGAAATTTTACCGCTGTTCATATTGGAAGGTTAGGTTATTTCCCTAATTTTTTTTTCTTAAAAAATTCAGTTATTTTGTATACGCCTAAAATTGAATTGATTCCCATGCATAGGATGATGACTGTGGCTATTTTTGTTGGGAAGATGAAGCAAACGAGGTTGAATCTAATAATTTAAGGAGTGAATTGACACAACTAAAGGAATAATGCATGTTGTTGAAGTGCGAGGTAGACAAGTATAAGGTAGAAAATAACATGTTGCGGGAGAAAATATTAGAGATGAAGAGTGATTCCGAGTCATTGGTTCTCAAATTGTTCAATATTGAAAAGGCAAACATGGACCTGCAAATCAAGATGATGGATAAAACAACTGTTGATAGGTGGCTGTGTGTAATTGTAATTTTATGCATTTCATTGTGTATTGCTTATGCAACCAAGTGACATTATGCTGATTTATAATATGATTCTACAAATGAAAATATGACTCCAAATATAATACTATGCTTTGTTGAAATTCATAGTGATGCTGTTTAATAAAGGATAGTGGAGGAAATGTTAAATAGTTTAGACTACTCCCTTGTTTTAAAAAAAACGACAACCAATATAAAGTTCAAAGTTTCTGCTTAAAGAAATTACCTAGTTCGATTTGACTTGAAACATAGAAAATAAATTGTTCATACTTCATATGACCCCAAATCTACAAAAGTAGACCATCTAGGTTGTTCCTGACTTCATTGCACGTCGCCATTAGCATCCTCCACATCATGAATTTTCGAAACAGGAGATCATTGTTTTCATACATCTACAAATAAGAGGAACATTTCGACATTTCTATGTAAATATTTTGTTAGTAAAAATAAGAAACCTAAACATTTTAATGAAAAAAATACTCACACGAAGCCATGAGAAAACAGACTGGGTTTGACTGAATAGGAACAGGATACAAAGCATGCCCGTCTCATGGACTGATTTTGCTGTTGGTATGTCCTCACACTTGACAAACTTATAGGTTTCAACGTCTGGTGACGGACCTTCCAATAGTGCATCGATTGTCAGTCCAAGAAGCTGCTTAAAGTATTTTCCCTATTCAATTTTTTTATAGAATTAAAAAAAATAAAAAAAAAACAAATTAGCAATCAATATTGGGTCTTAGGAGATTATCCAATGTTTTTTACATGAAACTGGTTCACCACATAATTAGCCTGCTTACCAACACCAATATCCTATCCTCATGCCTTTTGTCTTCTTCATCCTCATCCTCTTCAGCCGTGTTTTGGAAATCAATTATAAATACTTTTTTCCTTTCCACATTGACAACGTACACACACCATCCTCCATCGACAAATATGGGCATAATCACCTGTGTCCCATATGAAACACAAATCCACAAGTTCTGATCCAGTTAGCATACACAACCAATCTATAGAATTTGGGTTTGGAAAGATCAATGAATAACACAGTTTGTCTTTTCTAATGTTAACATATAGTTAGGAGTAAAGACACACCTTCCACTTGTCCTTGAATTTTCTCCCTCCAGTCAAGAAATAGTTGTTGATCAATTCAGATTCATTGATCAAGAGTTGTTCTACAACAGGCTTAGGTTTTGAATCCTCTTCCAGTAGGTTGCACTGGAAACATAAGTCAATGATGTAAAAGTTAAATAAGCCAACTATAAAACAGTAGCTTAGTATTTGAATTTGGTTATATACAACACAAATTGCTTACCAAAAATGATGGCCTAAAGACATAAAATCCATAATCTGCAGTACTGGAGTCTTCGTTGTTTGTATAAACTGCAAATGCATCCATAACCTATTTTTTGTATAACACAATATTAATTATGTCATTTACTTTAAATGTTCCCTACACATACTGTTCGAAAGAAAGGTGATCGTTATTGTAGGGAATATTTCAAGCATTACGATAACCCCAAACTTGAACCCCACTGTGATCATACACTAAAGTACGGTGGCGTTCCAAAGGGAAAGACAAAGAGCAAAAAGAGTCGCCAACAAGTTTTAGGAACTTGTAAACCCAAAAGACAATCCAAAAGGACCATCAACTACTCCATAAGGTCTTGAACCAAACAGGGTCCGGGGATGAGGGTACGAATCCAATCTACAAAAGAAAGGACCCGCCCTATAAAATAGGCCTCTACTTTGTTCTGCTCGTATTCATGTGCGCTTTTCGAATAACATACAAACATTATATTAAACCTACCCTGTTTATCTATGTTGGTTGAATATTAATGCACAAATAAAACTATTATTGGCGATCACTTGAGTTAAAATCACATTAGCCTAAACCAAATTGATAATTATCTTATTAAGCGTGATTTCAAGTACAAATTCCCTTTAACAATCATAAAAGGTGTGATCAAGCAATAACAAAATATAATCAAGCAACATAAATAATATATAATAATGATGATAATAGCATGATAAGGCATAATAAAGCTTAAATATAATAGCAAGATTCTAGGCATGATACTAACAAGATTAATAACAAATCCTAGCATGTCACTAAACAATAAAGATCAAAGCTTTAAACCTAACATGGTACTAATATGATATTAGAAAGAGTAAAGGCATCCTAAACATGATTCTAGAAAGCATTAAAAACATCCTAACATGATACTAGAAAGCATTAAAAGCATCCTAACATGATACTAGGAAGCATTAAAAGCATCCTAACATGATACTAGGAATCGTAAACAATAATAAGCATGCAATCTACATTGTGAAAGAAATAGGGAGTAAGCTAATCTACTTACTTTGAAA
The DNA here is from genome assembly GCF_948465745.1 of Chenopodium album. NCBI lineage: Eukaryota > Viridiplantae > Streptophyta > Magnoliopsida > Caryophyllales > Amaranthaceae > Chenopodium > Chenopodium album. The sequence goes on along the minus strand of NC_137858.1, from coordinate 20,513,534 downwards.
CCTCGTACCTCTTTCTAATAACAAAATACACAAGTTAGTAAACTTCAATGAAAATAAACAATAATTAAAGAATCAAATTGAAATCAAATTAAATAAAGTTTTGACTAGTTTTGGACCAAACCCTCAGAAATTATCAACCTTGCACGTCTAGGGCGAAGGCAACTTCGAACTTGGCTAAGAGACTCAAGATCTTGTGAATGCGGAATATTTTATTTGAAAAAAGGTTGTTTAGAAAGAGAGAGAAAGAAAAGAATTAAGTAATTCTTGATGAGAGAATAGAGAATAGAGAGAATTGAGGATGAGAGTTGATAGAGAGAATTGATTGTGAAAGTTGATTTTTTGATGATTTTGAAAACAGGGATTCGGACGCTATTTATAATGAAAATAATCCGGAAAATCATAGAATTTGATAAGGAATAAAACTCCACGCTGTCGCCAGGAATTAACTCTGTCGCGCGGCGACAGGGTCTGTCGCGCGGCGACAGGGTTGTCGTTTGGCGACAGCCTGTATTAGCGCGTTTTTCTTCACGCGGAATCCGATCTTTAATCAACTTGATCTACGGAATTCGTACAGAAGATAAAATATATTTTTAAGATGATAAAACCATATTTTATTCCAAATAAAAATCTTTTAAAGATAATTAATTATTAAATCTAACAATATTAGAATTAAAAGGAACTTTCTAGAAACTTCTAGAAACTTCTAGAAAACTATAATTAATCCTAATAATTTTAGGAATAATAATTAATATCGGGCCCTCCTCCAGATCATTGGGCCGTATTAAAATAAATAACCGGGCCCAGTTTAGTATTCTGGCCATAACTTCCTCAATATTCATCGAAATCGGGCCTATAATATATCGTTGGAAAGGTCTTTTAAAGCCCCATCCATCTACACCATTATTGGATCCTTATTATGGACCAAAATAAACTGAAATGGACGTTTTCAAATAAATAAGGTCATTTTCAAAAACAGAGAGAAAAGAATTTAATTAAAACTAAACCGCAACACTTGACTTTCGAACCACTTTCACCTAATTCGATAATAACACAACGCGCAAGGCATTCATCACTGGGTTTGGTTTTGGGGAGACACAATTTGGTGTCTACAGAAGCCCCCACTTTGACTGAGTTTGGAGAAACTTATGTTTCGAAAACGAAAGTCAAAGTAGCGATAGGGACGGAGAATGATTCAAAACGTTCTGCGATTCCAAATCATTCTTATAACGCCGATACCTGTAAAACAAATCATTAGTTAAACAGATAAAAGAGTTAAGAAACGCGTATCTTGCACCGTCGAGCACACGTCTCTGAAGGTAACCATCTCTGTTGCTTTTTGACGACCTTCTACAAGCTAGAGAACGCCATCTTGCTGTTGTTGATGTTCACTCGTCTCTGAACAATGGAGTCTTTTTTGAGGATTGTTCACTCGTCTCTGAACAATGGAGTCTTTTTTGAGGAATGTTCACTCGTCTCTGAACAATGGAGCTTGATAGAATGAGATGTCCACGCGTCTCTGAACTATAGAGCTTTGATGATATGTCCACGCGTCTCTGAACAAAAGAGCTTGATGATATGTCCACGCGTCTCTGAACAATAGAGCTTTGATGATATGTCCACGCGTCTCTGAACAAAAGAGCTTGATGATATATCCACGCGTCTCTGAACAAAAGAGCTTGATGCTTGAATGTTTGTTGCGATCGTTCGGTTGGCTGCGAACAGGAGCTTTGCTGAATGGTTGTATCCTGTAAAAATCAAAAGAATTGCCAAAAGACTTTGCTGGTGTTTTTCTTAGGATTGACCTAAGGCTTGATGTGTTTCTTAGGGTTAACCTAAGGCTTATGACTGATTTGAGGTTGACCCAAGGTGAATTGACACGACATGACTCAATGTACATGACTCGTGTAGTGTGCGACTCGAAATGCAAAAAAGAAAAAATTTTCCGTCATTTTTGTGGAGGGTACCGACTTTCTCCCGAAAAAGAATCAAAGTGTTTGATGGTGCATGTTGAATGAGCTTAGTCAAGTATATGCATTTGATACTATCCCTCAAGGTGTAAGGATTAATTCATCCTAAACTATTTTAGTTAACTCGATTATGAAAGCATTTAGGTAACTTAGGCACAGAGGCTAAGCACTTCATACTTTGATACAATGATGATTATAAGTGATGAGTGATGTGTGATATGACAAAGCATGCTTCAACGTTATGTTAAGATTTCATGACAAAAGGTTCCTAATTGGAAGTCTATTTGGTCATGTATCTGTGATGTGTGTGAAAGTGACACTAAAGCTAGGCTGCAAAGGCTAAGTGTATGGAAAAGTATTATTTGATAAGAGTCAAATAATGATGACTCTTAGGCTAGGTAGGCTAATGATGTAAGGATCAAGCCCCCAAGTCTAGCTCTAAGTGAATAGGGATGAGCATTGGAAATCCCTTGATATGATCATGGTGTAAGTGTGTGAATGTGAAAATGAATGCATTTTTATTATGGCCGCACCTCAATATGAGGTTGCCTACGTATCCGTTAGGAATTAGGCCAAACGTAGCTCTAGCCGAACCTCGCACAAGTGTGTGTATACCTCAAAAAGGTCTTTTTTAAGGGTTGTAACGTGGTTAGGCTAAAGGTTAGAGAAAAAGAGGATAAAGGCTCAAGACCCTGAATAAGCCCCCCAAGGTGTGCAACCTTGCTTTTGAATCTTTTTTTATTTTTATGCTTGAGGTTTTCTCATTTTTGAGCTCTATTTTTTTTTTTTTGCTCTTCTTTTTTTGCTTTTGCATTTTTTCATATTCGCATTTTTTTTATAAGTGTGGGCAATCTCGATCATGCGGTCTATCACTCACTTGGCATTCATGTTTCTCAGGCACGGTACCGAGCACTCGATAAGAGACGCAATCTGAGACATGTTCTTATCAAAGATATTTTTATATCCAAGACATTGGAACACTTGCCCTTTTGTACACTTTTATTATATTTGCTTATTTTTTATTTTTTTTGAAATCACTCAAGCTTTCATATTTGGAACTTGCATAAGTTACACACCATCCCATCCCAAGGTTAGTAGATGTGGGTTGAAAAAATGAAAGGTCTATCGTTAGACGAGGCTCAAAGTGGTTTATCAAAAAAAGGATTATATATTTAAAGGGTGAGAGATAATATGATATGGTTACAAGGGGTGCCTCAAATCATTGGTATACCTTGTGCTTAATTCGACCTTGATTTTTTTTTTTTTTTTTTTTTTTTTTTTTTACAATGCAATGATCATATGCAAGAAATTAAAATGCTCATTTTATTAAAAGGAAAAAAGTAAATGAAAGTCCTACAAAGTAAAAACTAGGAGAAAATGAAAGGTGCTTATGCTAGAAAAAAAAATAGAAAAAAGAGGTCACGAAATCTTGTCGTTGAAGCTCGCCTCTTGTCTTGTGCTTTATCATCACTCGGTCTTCTTGCCGACTGGAGGTATAGGAAGCTTGTTATTGTCAATCAAATATTGGATGGCCTCCTTTAGCTTCCAACAGCTCTCAGTAGTATGACCCCTGCCCTGGTGATACTTGCAATATGCATTGGGATTCCAGCTAGTCGTCCTCCTTTCGACAGGTGGATCCCCAAACGGTCCAATTGGAGTTATAAGACCTTTTGCATGTAAGCGATCAAATGCGGTGTCATAACTTATACCAATAGGTGTGATGTTTCTCATTTGTCCTCGTTTGTTCATGGCAAGGATCTCATCCAAATCAAATGTGCTAACGTTATTTGAATGGGTAGTTTTGGAAGAAGAAGGATTGTCGTTCTTCTTTCCTTTCCAGCCACTGTTATTATTGGTACTATTTTTGGCCGTCCTGTTGCTAAGAGGAGTATGAATGTGATTTGAATTAATGAGGTTTTCCATGGTCCGTTTTTCCCGTGGCTTAGGAGCATTGAATTCTTCGTTGAATCCTTGGTGAGAATTTTGTTCGATAACCATTATCCGACTTGCTAATCCTTCTACCACATTCAAGAGCATGGCAGTGGTCTCTTGTAGTTTTCGAACGTCTTCTTTTAGACTTGACAAATTTTCCTCGATATTATCTAGGAAAGACCCTTTGTCTTCCTCAATCATGGCTACTTCATCAATAGAAGTTATACAAGTCATATCGATCATGGGCTCACCTACAGGTGTGATAAGGAGTGAAGGATTGAAGGATGTTTGATCTTCTGTGATGGCTAGAATCTCGAAAGTTTTATTTTCATCAATCAGGTCCTGAATAGCTTCTTTGAGTTTCCAACACTCCTCAGTGTCGTGACCCCTTCCTTGATGATATTTACAGTGTTTACTAGGATTCCACTTAGGTGGCCTAGCTTCGGGAACTGGGTCTTTGATAGGTCCTATAGGCATGACCAGTCCTTTGTGGTGTAGTTTTTCGAAAGCTGTTTCATAACTCATACCGAGTGGAGTGAACACTCTTTTTGACCTTTGGATTCGCTGCTTAGAGGTGTTCATAGCATGTACTTCATTAATGGGAGAGGAAGAAGAGGGATGGTCGTTCTTCTTTCCTCTTGCACTATTATCTTTCAAAAGGTCATATTCAATGTCAATACCTATATTATACACAGCCTGGAAAGTATTCAAGTTGTGTTGGTATTTTAAGTGCTTTGCATATTTTTCTTGAAGGTTCTTGATGAACATCTTGACAGACTTTTTTTCACTAGGTACTTCAACCATTTTTGCAGTGGTTTCCTTCCATTTATTAAAGAAGGAAGTGAAACTTTCATTCTCTTTTTGCTTTAGAATTTCAAGCTCTCTATGATCAGTTTCAATTTGAACATTGCATTTATATCTTTCAATGAAAGCACTTACAATAGACTCCCAACTAGAGGTCTTTTCTTTATCAAGTGAAAAGTACCACTGTTGACATACAGCTTCTAAAGATAATGAAAATACAGAGTGAAATGCTTTTCTATCTATCCCCTTAATGTTCATTATAGTTTCAAAAGCTCTTAAATGAAAATAAGGGTTATCCATAGCCTTAAATTTAGGGATGTCATTGGAATTGAACTTCTGTGGGAGAAGGTCCTTATCCACCGAGACCCCTTGTGAGCTAATCTCTTGGAATCTAAAGTCATTGGACAGCTTGCCCAAGCTTTCCTGGATTAGGTCCATTTGTTTCTGTTTTTCGGGATTATTTATTTGCAGCGATAAGTTTTGTAACATCTCAGTCAAGTTGGCTACCTGTCCCTTGACCTCATTAAGTTCTTCTTGACTAGACATTGCCTTCTTAGCTTTCCTTTTCCTACCGATTGGTTTGTCAAAAAGTAAAACTTGAACAAAGGTGTTGTCCTTGATTAAACGCCCTTCTCTCCTTGACCAAGTACTGTAGAAAGGGAAATTAGGGATAAGTTTCATACCAATTATTTTGACTCAAGCTTTATTCAACATGCAATATATGGGAAAAGATTATGGAAGAGTGAGAGGTATGATATGCATGGGGAAAGAATGTAGTGAGTGGGAAAATGATGGAGATGGAGAAATATTGAAGAATTAGGAATAGAATGAACCCCCCAATTCAAATGACGGAAAAACGACTCATGCATGAACCTAAGACATGGTCATGGTGACATATACAAAGTGTGTGCTAAGACTAATGAGTTTAGGTGACATGTTAAGACTTGCGTCATGACCATGTGGCTAGACAATGTGACTAGACTTAAGCAAAGACTAAATTAAGACTTCACGTATGTGCATTAAACTGGACAGGCTGTAGTATTTTAGTCATAACTTTTAATCTGTGACTCTGATTGGGACGAAACCAACGCCAAATTAAAGATAAAACTCGGGGCTGCAGATCCATAGGTTATACGACTCGTGGTTCCTCCTAGAACTCCGGCTATAACCAAAACAAGTTGACGCATGTGCAGTATACGGGAATAAAAATCCGGGTTGACTTAAAGGAACTATGACTCGACTTTAGGCTTATTTATTAGTTCAAATTAATTAATTAATTAATTAAACAAAGTCCTTTAGTCATTGGTTAGTTTATTTAGTCTTAACCACAAGTCAAACAAACGGTTAACACATATATAATACATACAAACAAGAGTGCACAAGTAGTTCACATAGTCACAATATGATGAGTTTGCAACCTAACCATGACTCTAGTTCTCTAAAGTTCGAGGATATGGGTTAAGTCAAAAAGGTCCATGGTTAAGAATCCATATACATTGCACACAAGCCTACCGGTAGGGTTGGAGCGAATGGACAGGATTCTGCGAGTGCGAGATGAAATCGGACTCGACTCCATGGTTTGGTGGATTCACAAACATTACACGTACCCAAATCTGAACTTTGCACATGATAGTGGGATATTCCATTGGGCAGGTGAAGCAGGAACCCCCAGAGGGTTATTTCCATATGTAGAACACATATGGGTTCAGAAAAGTGAGAAAATGACTCAATCAATAAGCAAAATCGAGCCAACAACACTAGAAATGGTCAAAGCAAGAAGGCAGACCCCTGGCTCGGTATTGGAAGAACTTGGCGCCAGACTATAGGGACTGTCGCCGCAAAAAAGCTTCTGTCGCCAGGCGACAGAAACTTTTTACGGGCGACAAGCCCTGTTTTCTAGACGCTAGTTCCTACATGCCTTGGCAAGTTTCTGTGTTCTTCGAATTTTCCAAATTTCGCATCATCTTTTCGATTCTAGTCATGAAAGATATTTCTCAAATTTCCTACGTGTAAAATTCCTATGGATTGACTCATGGGGTACTCCCATGAGGACCTTTTAATGCATATGACAATAATGTTAATCAAATCACGCACATGAAATACTTAGAATTTTTCGAGTCTCATCCGCTCATTCTAAATAATTGCCAAAATTAAATAAATTTCAGGAATATAAATAGAAATCCTCCCCAGTGGAGTCGCCAAAAACTGTAGGGAATATTTCAAGCATTACGATAACCCCAAACTTGAACCCCACTGTGATCATACACTAAAGTACGGTGGCGTTCCAAAGGGAAAGACAAAGAGCAAAAAGAGTCGCCAACAAGTTTTAGGAACTTGTAAACCCAAAAGACAATCCAAAAGGACCATCAACTACTCCATAAGGTCTTGAACCAAACAGGGTCCGGGGATGAGGGTACGAATCCAATCTACAAAAGAAAGGACCCGCCCTATAAAATAGGCCTCTACTTTGTTCTGCTCGTATTCATGTGCGCTTTTCGAATAACATACAAACATTATATTAAACCTACCCTGTTTATCTATGTTGGTTGAATATTAATGCACAAATAAAACTATTATTGGCGATCACTTGAGTTAAAATCACATTAGCCTAAACCAAATTGATAATTATCTTATTAAGCGTGATTTCAAGTACAAATTCCCTTTAACAATCATAAAAGGTGTGATCAAGCAATAACAAAATATAATCAAGCAACATAAATAATATATAATAATGATGATAATAGCATGATAAGGCATAATAAAGCTTAAATATAATAGCAAGATTCTAGGCATGATACTAACAAGATTAATAACAAATCCTAGCATGTCACTAAACAATAAAGATCAAAGCTTTAAACCTAACATGGTACTAATATGATATTAGAAAGAGTAAAGGCATCCTAAACATGATTCTAGAAAGCATTAAAAACATCCTAACATGATACTAGAAAGCATTAAAAGCATCCTAACATGATACTAGGAAGCATTAAAAGCATCCTAACATGATACTAGGAATCGTAAACAATAATAAGCATGCAATCTACATTGTGAAAGAAATAGGGAGTAAGCTAATCTACTTACTTTGAAACCTCGTACCTCTTTCTAATAACAAAATACACAAGTTAGTAAACTTCAATGAAAATAAACAATAATTAAAGAATCAAATTGAAATCAAATTAAATAAAGTTTTGACTAGTTTTGGACCAAACCCTCAGAAATTATCAACCTTGCACGTCTAGGGCGAAGGCAACTTCGAACTTGGCTAAGAGACTCAAGATCTTGTGAATGCGGAATATTTTATTTGAAAAAAGGTTGTTTAGAAAGAGAGAGAAAGAAAAGAATTAAGTAATTCTTGATGAGAGAATAGAGAATAGAGAGAATTGAGGATGAGAGTTGACAGAGAGAATTGATTGTGAAAGTTGATTTTTTGATGATTTTGAAAACAGGGATTCGGACGCTATTTATAATGAAAATAATCCGGAAAATCATAGAATTTGATAAGGAATAAAACTCCACGCTGTCGCCAGGAATTAACTCTGTCGCGCGGCGACAGGGTCTGTCGCGCGGCGACAGGGTCTGTCGCGCGGCGACAGGGTCTGTCGTGCGGCGACATACTTGTCGTTTGGCGACAGCCTGTATTAGCGCGTTTTTCTTCACGCGGAATCCGATCTTTAATCAACTTGATCTACGGAATCCGTACAGAAGATAAAATATATTTTTAAGATGATAAAACCATATTTTATTCCAAATAAAAATCTTTTAAAGATAATTAATTATTAAATCTAACAATATTAGAATTAAAAGGAACTTTCTAGAAACTTCTAGAAAACTATAATTAATCCTAATAATTTTAGGAATAATAATTAATATCGGGCCCTCCTCTAGATCATTGGGCCGTATTAAAATAAATAACCGGGCCCAGTTTAGTATTCTGGCCATAACTTCCTCAATATTCATCGAAATCGGGCCTATAATATATCGTTGGAAAGGTCTTTTAAAGCCCCATCCATCTACACCATTATTGGATCCTTATTATGGACCAAAATAAACTAAAATGGACGCTTTCAAATAAATAAGGTCATTTTCAAAAACAGAGAGAAAAGAATTTAATTAAAACTAAACCGCAACACTTGACTTTCGAACCACTTTCACCTAATTTGATAATAACACAACGCGCAAGGCATTCATCACTGGGTTTGGTTTTGGGGAGACATAATTTGGTGTCTACAGTTATATAATTTAATCAATGCCTCTATTGGAATGGGAGACTTCTTCTTACATGCTTTGTGTACCTGTTGACGGTTGACTGTTACATCATACCACTTGAACAAAATCTGATCCTTAAACCTGTTTGATTGAAACACTTATCATAATCTACTACAACACATGAAGGTACACAGATAAGAATTATGGCAAAAGTTGTTACTAACCTAGTGTAGTTTGACTTTCTGTCACAGATCGCCGTGATGCTGCGTTGCTGGTGATCAAAAATCTGGGGCAAGCCCTCATTGTCATCAACGTCGCTCAGGTAATCGCTGTCCCCTTCCACATCTAGCTCATCATCACCCCCGCCTTCCCCACCAACATCTGCATTCTTTTCATTTTGGTCATCATCACCCCCGCCTTCCCCACCGTCATCTTCCACCATTTTATCTCCCTCACCATCATTTCCCCCATGACCAGTCTTTCCAGTATCAGGCCCACCCACATCTCCTTTCCCAGATTTGGGGTTTGTGTCCTCTATATCAGACTCATCATCATCTTCACCATTATTTCCTGGGTGTCCTTCACTCCCATCATCACTGGCAGTTTCTTCATCATCCTCATCATCCTCCATTTTCCTATCCTTCTCCTCATCATCGTCATCATCTTTGTCATCCTCACTGCTGCTCTCACTGCTTAAATCATCCTCACTTGATTCCTTCTTACCTTTTGTCCTTTTCTTTTTTGAGATAACATCCCTTTCTTTTGTTCTGCCACCTTTCCCAGTGGTGCTTGTTTCCCCTTGTTTCAATTGTACATGTGAAACCAATATCATGCATTTATGAATAATAAGATACTGTAATATGTAAAATGATCCTAATAATTATATACTTATAGGCATGAAATGCTACACTTTTTCAAACACAATGTCATAAACTTTATATGCAAGTAATTTACACTTTTATCCCCTTCAACAGGTGTGTTCCTTTGTAGCAACCTGCTTCTTGATCTTGTAACCCGTCCAGGGGTTAAAGCAGGTGGAACTACACGAAGTTCCTGAAAGATATTTACAATAAATAGGAATTAGTCAACATTAATTAACAAACAGAGCAACCAAAGTTAAGACCACAACTTGTACCTGATTCGTTGTCTTTTTTCTGTTACTCCTCTGAGTACGTCCCGAAGTGGCCTCTTCCTCAGGTCCTTTGCTTGTCTTTAAGAAAAGTTGGACTAATCAGTAATCTGGTAAGTAATTTAGTCTATGAACTTAGTCACACTCGGTTTAAAACTACCTCTTCTTCTCCGGAAGAACTAAGGTGTTGAATGTCTTTGTAGTCTTTCAAGTCCCTGACCTGTGCTCTGCATTTCCGTCTCTTTCTTTGCCTTTCCACGACGGTAACTTTAGGATTCACAGGAGGCGGACTCGTCATCCACATAGGAAGGTCCTTCCGGGGACCTATAGGGTATTCTTTCCCATACACGACATCCCTAACCACCTGAAAAAAAATTTAAACAGATCAAAAGCATGTCCCTAACCTCTTGTAGGAAACGCTCAACTTGTATTTGTATACAAAAAAACAATAATTACCTCTGCTGCACCATACGACCCATCAGCAGCAGTGTCTGCACGAATCGTCTCATCAATATCAGCCTGCTGCCACATTCCAAGCCTTGGTCTATCGGTATGCCACCGATGCCCTTTATCGCCTAATTTCAATCTGTCAAGGTATGCAATCTGTACAGGACAACATTAGTACATGACAATCAAATATGACTAGGCTAGTAAAGTAAAAGATGACTTTCCATTAGCACGATGGGGGATCCCTTGACGCTACCCTTCTCTGCATCCAGTTCTCTGTGCTACTTGATCATCCAGTCAAGCACATACTTTGAATAATTCCAATTATGTGCATCTTCCAAGTACCGCGACTTCAAAATCCAGCATAAATGTGGACTAATCCAATTGTTCAGAGTTGTACATATTAAGTTGCCAAATACATACAAAACATAAGACTGCAAGAACCTCTCCCTGTTGTTCAGATTCGCAGTCATATCAGCATGAAGAATGCCATAACCTATACCCCCTCTGTTGGAATAGGAAGTCTTCAGCTTCTTGTACTCTTTGTCCTCTGCATTTTGTGCACACCATTAGAGACAAATCTGTTCAAATTTCACCTTATACGATCTATACAATGGGAGGTTTTATAAAGTGTATTCATTATTTATATTTGTTTCAAAAGCTATAAAATCTTATCCTATTACCTTTAACTCTTTCTTCAATAGTGAATGTATAATCACTGAACGGCAGCCCATATATCCACCCCACCACTTCATCAGTGATCTTGATCTCATAATCATCCCTAATGCGTAGTATCTGGGTTTCAGGATCCCACCGACCCATTAACCACGACAGAAAAAACCGGTCAACTTCTTCAAACTTCACATCCAAAAATGTGGAAAACCCAGCCTCCCTAATCCATTCCTTTTGCACAGTGCCTGCTGGTACCGCGTCAACAACTCTCTCTGGGTAAATCCTCATAACAGGATACTGCATCATATAATATATTGTCATTTTAACGAGTACATTGTAATCAGGTATAGTAATTTATACCATCACCATTGTCAAATTTATATGTAATGTAAGATATAACACGTACAGGTTTGTTTTTTTTTGTGATCGGGAAGGCATGGCCTTCCACACTTTTTCTTCTTTATTGGTTCAGTTTCTTCTTCTTCTTCACCTTCCGTAATGACAATTGGAACGACATTGTCAACTGCTTTTTCTTTTCCAGGACGCCGCTTTCTTTTTCTTCTGCTGCTTTCTGCTGCTTGCGGTGCCTAGTAACGCACAAAGCAACTCAGTCAATTATACTAAATCTTACAAGATCTACATTTTGATAATTGGATCTATTATCAAACAATCAAAGAGAAATTAGGTAACAACTTACCTCTTCCTGTATGTTCTTATCCCCTAACTCATTTCCACCATGCTCTGGGTTCTCATCCCCAACTCCCTGTCCACTTTGAGCATGAGACTTATCCCCACCTTGTGCTCCAGCTTCCTGTCCTACTGGTGAAGCCTATTTACATAAAACAGAATTGTCAGATTCATTCCCAATCTTATACAATACAATAACTTAAATTTCTTGAATCATTTTTGTACTAAGAGAGTCACGGTAAACTTACTGCAGCTGCACTTGATTCCTTTCCCAAAACTGCATCTTCATCCTCATCAGTGGCATTTGTCTCACCCTCTCCACCATTCCCTTCAGCTTGAAGTTATTTGTACACATAATAACAAAATATCCCAAAATTCACATAACATAATTATTTAAATATGTATTATTTTTGTATGAATAGAGTAATGGTGAACGTACTGAATATGCATTTGATTCCTGTCTCACAACAGCATCTTGACACTGAACAGCTGCCTTAGACGCATTGTCTCCACCATTCCCTTCCGTTGGAGGCTTTTCACATCCAAAACAACAAAATAATTAGTGATAATTGTAACATTGACTACAGAGACAAACTTAAAAAGGGACCATATAAACACTTTAAAAGATTAAACGTCTCACTTCTTGATCTGATGTCAAGTTAGGTGTTGCTCTAGTTTGTGTGCTTGACTGGGTAACAAACCAATCAACAGTACTATGATCCATGATAGTTCCCTTCTGTGACCCTGCCTCCCCTGAACCAATTGTCTGCACAAAATGTGACAAAATACAATTACTTACTTCATTAGATCTTCAATATGGGAGATAACACTTATTATTGTTGCTAGAGTGTTACATAAAATGTATCATTTTCTGGTTTATTAGTATCATTTGACTGATTATAATTGCCTCTTATCCAAAAGGAACTAATCAATTTTGCAAAAATTCGAAGTAAATTGTAACTATAGACACGCAGTACTTTGGTGGAACACAGGACTTACATCACTTTGAGGATTAGGGTCAGCACTATGTTCATCTTCTGTAACTCGGCTGTGTTCAGGACCAGCAATATTTGGCGCTTCATTCTGATGTTGTAAAGTAGACAAATTACTGAAATTATTCCAAATAGAACATCGCTTCTAAGGACATTAACATATGAGACGCTATTACTGTTGCTGTAGTAGTGACATCTACCCAATTATTCAACGCAGGATCGTCGTTTAGAACATCCTTTGGATTGCTTCAAACCCACATGAAAGTAACATGAAAACATCTGTTATTTAATATACTAAAAGGGTAGTTTTTTTATAAATTTTCACTGTTAATTAACACAAAATACCAATATAATTAGCGAAGCGTGAAGCATTCATAGTGGACAATCCTGTTAGGGTATTAAGGCAGTTTATGTAATTCACAATTCTAAGTTTTTTCCACACGAACAACAGCAGTCGGAACAACATGAAATAGGAACGCCAATTGCACAAATTGAATTATGTAAATCGCTCATCAATAAACCAATGTAAAATTAACTGCATTCTTAGAAAACCTTTTTAGTTTGCAAATTGAATCATAATTTCAGTTCCACACAAAGCTTGCAATTTCCAGAATCAAAGTTCTACTACAATCGGGGAACAATTTAATTGCATGAAATTATGTGTACAAAACGATTAAGACACTTACGATTCTCTAGACGCATCCATGGTGTGTTGAATCGTTGAAGTAGTCAGTTAGTTTGAAGTTTTAGAATTAAAGAAATAGTTTGAAGTGATTAAAGAGGAGAATTGAGGAGCAAATTTGAAGAAAAGTTTGAATTTTAAGTGAAAATGGAGAAACTGAAAAGTTAGGCGGGCAGAATATCTTTCTTCTTGAATTATGTCTCTAACCGCTTTACATGGTAATTAATATCCATTTTATTTTTAGGACAGTTAATTAATATTAAATCATTAAAATAATCCACCATTTATTCTGATTAGGCATTATTATACATTATTTAATATAATTAGGAAATAGTGTTTTCTTTATAATATAATTGGTTAGTTTTTTTTTTATTGAGTAACGTGTTGTATTAATTAAAGTATATTTTGCTTCTTTCAAAAAAAAAAATTAAAGTATATTTTGCTTTGAAAGAAAACTATTGTTTAGAAAATAAATTAAATACCTCCTTCGTATATCTATATTAAAAGTTGATTTAATAAAATAAAGTGCTAAGTAAGTAAAAACATAATCTCACCTCGCAAAGAACAAAAAAATCAAAAAAAAAAATAGAATTGACTAAAAATTAATGATTAAATAATTAAATAATATATAATTAAGCTAATGACACCAGAAAATCTAGAGAATCTAAAGGTATTAATTGTAAGACGCCTAAATCAACGTGTAAGCATAATTATATTTTAAAAAAAAAAAAAAAAGCAAAGCACAATATATTTTGCATGAAAAACTCTGACTTGTCAAATCAAAAGTATAGGCAGTAGGTGTATAGGGTTGTCGGTTTGTGATTTTTGAGAGCTCCAATTGTTGCATTTTTTTAAATCTTTTAATTTTTACATTAAGCATAGACGTTCTTGATTACTATTTACATGTTATGATACATTCATTTTATTACGTATTTGTACTAATTATTTGACACCATTTTTTTAAGACTCGTAAATTTTTAATTAAAGTTAATGATGGAAGTAAATTAACATTAGTACTAGTAACAATAAAATTCATACATAATTATTGGTAAAAAACTTTGGACCTATAACGTTTATCGACGGAGGTGTATATGAACCGAGCCGACAAATAAACAACTCTAGTTCAATATCGGTTTAAGTTTGTTCATGTTCGTTAATGTAATAAACCACTATGGGTAAAGGTCGGTTAAATGTTGAAAGAATTAATTTTTCCGATATGGCCCTTCTCCATTTTCAAATTCACAATTTCAATTTTTGAAGTCAAAATTACTTTCTTTTTATTCAATTAAAAAAAAAACTGCCAGGTTTCCCCTCCCAACTTAAAATTTTTTTTTTAAAAAAAAAAGAACTCCCAACCTTGTATTATGAAAAACTACCATCATGCCCTCAAAAAAAAAAAAAAAAAAAAAAAAAAAAAAAAAAAAAAAAAAAAAAAAACTACCATCATAATATTAATTTTTTTTTTAAAAAAAAAAAAAAACTAGTAGCCCACTATTTGTTTTTTTATTAATTTAAAATATTATTAACTTGGTGAATGATACAAAAATCCGGTAGCTTGAGATAATACTGATATTGTACAAGCACACATCATTTGCGTCTCTTAGATACTAAACCTAATTGTTCATATTATTTCATGAACAGCTGGTATATCTATGTTCATTACACATATATACCTTAAGCTTGTTCATGAAACGCTCAGTTAACAATCGAGTCGTTCATAAACTACTCGCAAACATATAAGAAATTAAAATAGGTAACCTTGTACAGATGCTTAGGCTTCCTTCAAAGCCCGGAATCGCGTTCGGACTCACCTAATAAGTTGACAAAACTTGAACATGGACAACTTAGTACTAATCTAATTAGTGGGTAGTACTCATATAGGCTCGGTTTAGCTCCAACCCTAATTATGTAAGGTTGTAATGATAGTACTCATCTAAGCTCGGCTTATCTCCAACCCTAATTGTTTAAGGTTAATGGTTTAGTGTTTAAGGCTCGGTTTTGGCTATACGGTAGACTTATCATTTCATCTACATATGCTATTGTAATCTTAAGATCCCGGTAGACACTACTAACACATGGAAATGACTTGCCTAATTATTTATAGATTTATTAGGATATATATTCTACCAAAACGGGTTAAATGACCGTAAGCGTATTCAATTACACTGACGCGGTATAACGCATCATCATTGCCTACCCGTCAACCATGTATTGTTATAATTATTGACAAAGCTAGAATCGAGATAGACGCAAACGGTGTTGAGACTCTATACGCCTAATTTTGTAAGAACTCGCATTTTGAAAGCATCTGAATTCCCGAGACGGTTAAAACCTTCAAACAATTATGTGGTATTGAAAATGTATAATCACAAACTACAAAATAATCGTAGAATCGACACGGCTTGATTCAATACACACTCATATGGCATTGAGATTGTATACTCGCAATTTGTAATCTTTCGTTCAATCGACAGGGCTTAAATGATGTCACGATCATATGGTGGGAAGATTGTATGCTAACGTTGTCTAATTAAAGGTATTATTAACACGACTTAAAACCTAATACCCTCAAACGGTATTGAGATTGTATAATTTTCGGATTCAATCATAATACACTCAACTCATCTCATGTTAATGCGATAAATGATATTCAACTTTTTATCAATCTCGTCCATCCATGATTGACTACCCAATAAACAACACATGTGACTCCATCTCTAGAATCAATTGTATTTAAAAACTTTATAATTTCCTTTTTTTTCAATCCAAAATTTTAATATTACATACATATTGTCATAAGATTTTCAAGACATAAACTCTTTTTTTTTTGTTTTTTTAAAAAGGACAATTATATTTAAATTTTTTTACATAATTTACAAAAAGTTAATCAGTCGAAAAATAAAAAAATAAACCCACTACTCTAAACTCGGAAGTTATTTCATCACTAACTTAAAAAACTACCCACTAATTTCACCCATACGTCTTTACAAAGGAAGTTATAAACCATCATTTTCTATTTCTGAATTCCATTTACCAAAAAAAAAATAGAAACAAAAATAAACTATCAAACCGTAATCCACTCCAACAAAAACTCAAACATTTATTTCCTTCAACATGGTTAAAATCACAGAATTTTCAGATGTAGATGACAAATCCATCGCTGAGGGGGTAAGTTTATGTTTCTTTTAATGTCTTCCCTTAATTCTGTTCATCATGTGTAGATATGGTGGTGCCATATATTGTTAACTTATTTTTGGTGTCCTAAAAATGAATTTAGGCACTTAATCAACAAGAACCAAAGAACAACGGCGACGAAAATGTAATCGAAGAGGTTTAGTGCAATTCTTTGTAATGTGGTTGTTTTTTAGTAAATAGAGTATTATTATGAACAAATATTTTAAACAAAATTCCGAATTTCTCTTATTTATTTTTTGGGTAATTAAGTTGATGTGACCGTTTACTGTTCATCATTTCACTCATACTTGGTGTGGTAGGATGTTGATCGTAAAGGGAAGCGTCCCTTAGAGAGCGATGAAAACGATGGATCATCATCATCTATATCAAAGCGTCAAAAGGTGATTCTTTGTCTTAAGTCTACATAGTGCGAAAATAGAAACAACCTGTGACAAATAATTTCGTTATACTTATATGATTCAAATTTACTGTTTATGTCCTTTATTTTTTTTTACACTTAACTTGTATTTTTTTATTGGAATTGGGTGAATTTTAAAAAAATAAAAGGTTAAATGATTATTTTAATCAGTATTCACTTTACTCACAAAGATATATTATTTAATCAATTTATCCCCTAAATCTATTAATTTATTGTATTCATTTTTTAAATTTTAATAAAATTTCAGAATGACGACATCAATGAGGAGCAAAACGGGACCCAGGCTCTTCTTGAATGGAGGAAATCGGTATAAATATTGATTTCTTTATCTTTTCCCAATATTGACTTTACTTAATGACTTAAAATTGTACTTCTATTAAAACTTTAAAATAGGTCTGGATACTAGAAATTATTTGTTACACTAAATTGTTGTAATTTTGTTCATATCCCCGTAATTAAGTTAAATGTGTGTACTGTGTCTTTCCATTATAGAGCATTTGATTAATTCCCAATTTTCAGACTTGGTACAGGATGGAATTCGAAAGGGAACAATTTAAAAAGGAATTGATGGAAAGTTCATACCCTCATTCTGAAACTACACAATGCTCTTATGTGAAGTGGGTTTTGGAGCTGGCCATTGACCCTAAGTGGAGGAGACAGTTGCCTAGAGGTTTATACTTTCAATTGTGCAATTCTCATGTTATTGAACCTCTTGATCCGGCAGACGTTTGCTTATGGAAGAATCAAGACTTAATAGAAAAAATTTGGGGATTTATGTCTGAGAGAACCCTATCCAAAGTCATGTTGACTTGTAAGGAATGGGGTAGACTTATTCCATTCTTTGTGCACGACACACCCTACAGGGGTAATTGGGAATGGAAGCACATGGATGAACCTAACTTCATATATGAACGAGGACCTCAACGTGGGATTAGGCGTCCATACCCTAATATCTACAAAGAGTACTTCGGACAAATCGGTTTTTATTATAGTTCTAGATGATTTTCGTGCACTAATACAACTTATTTGTGTCCAAAATACGGTATTAGACTATTAGTTTGTTTGTAGTGTTTTATCTATTTACCTTATCATTAATATGCGTTTTTTTATTATGTTTTCGTTATTTTGTGGTACATGTAATATAAATTTATATTAACTATTAAATTAGAAGTGTTTAAAATTTGTATAAATTTGTTCAAGTACTAGCAAACTTCATGCATCATATGATATCAAATATTAGAATAACCTAAACTTGTTCAGTTCCCAATGAGGATAAATTTAAAAAATAGTTTAAAATTTACTTTTCTGAAGGGACTTGCATATATATTTATAACCATGTTACTATAACACCCTAGAGTTTATTACGTTTGAAACATATTTACGTATTCTTACATACAAATGGAGAGTATAGAGTTGGCCAAAGAAGATTCAAATTCATCTACAAAATTTGGGGCTTGGGAGACGATTTTTGAGGCTCATATTTTCCCCCATATGACCAACATATCTGATTTAATGAGAATTCAGATGATCAGCAAATATTGGCAACAACAAGCTGGCTTGCAAATCAAAGCAAATCATAATGTAAATTGGAGTGAATTGGAGAAGATTTATTGTAAGAGCGACAGTTCATGCACTGTAGTCCACAACAACGTTGAGGACTTAATGGATTGTAAAGATTATGCTTGGTTTGGAATATGGAGGAAAAACATGTTTAAGAAGGCAAAGTATTGTTACACTAAACACCATGGTGTGTTGATTCGTCACGATGAGGATAATGCTAGGCCATGGATGAAGATGCTAAACACTAAGCATAACAAGAACACGACTGTAGACCCTCTTACTAAAGTAGATGATAATTAAATGTTAATTTTGTTATGTGACAGTTATAGAAATTTTTATTGAGATTGTTATGGGAATTTTTAATTTTATGCATAAGAATTGATAATTAGAAGCTTGTTTAACTATGTTTTTTTTCTGATTGATTAAACTTGTAGCTCTGGTTCGTGTATCAATCACAAAATTAGTCCTTATGCACAATTAATGTAATGCAATCAAGTTTAAAATACAAAATTATGTAACCAAAAAAAATTACAAAAAATTAATATTTCTTACAAGCAAATGAAAACAATTGGTCAACCAATGTCAGCCTACACTCCCATCAAAAGTCGCACATAATGATGACCTTTATCTCAAGATTGAACAAAATCTTGCAGCCCACTCTATTATGCGAAGTAATTCTTATTCGTACTATAGCAATTTTTCTAATGCAAGATGGCAAATCTTAAAGGGTACCATAATTTGAAATTATATATCATCATGTAATGTTTATCAAACTAAGTTTGTGATAAAAGGTACTATTAAATAATTAGACAGTAAAGTATCTTATAAGGTCGTTATTAATCCTCATGAATGGTTTTTTAAGAAAAACTAAAAAAATATTATATCAGTTAAACACACCACATAATTTTTTAAAGGTCAATATTAATCATATTATCTAAACAACAATTCACATTACATTATGTTATTCTTGAAAAATTGCGATGCACAAACTAACCATTTTATTTGTACATTAAACTTCATCTAAACAGTTGTATTATAGACCTTTATTATAATGTTAATTATTTAACTTTAGTCACATAAGTATATACCTTTTTTTATTTGGAATTACACTTTACCTAAATTTAGTAATTCAAATATATCTAAAAAGTAAAATTATTTAATTGTAAAGTAGATGCATAACCATTGGGGAACCAATGTATGGATATTGTTACCTCGATTATAACATAACTTACTAAGCTTTGTAGTCAGACTTTCTTTCTTTCGTACTATTTATTATATTTTGATTTTTTGCCTTTTTTGGTTTTTTTTTTCTTTTTTAAAATTTTTTTTGAGGAAAGACTTCCTTTACACTTTATTATGACGTATTTTATTTATAGCTCATTAATAAAATGCATTTGTAATATATATTGTCTCAATAATTACAATTACATATCAGACTAAAATTCAACAGCAAATAGATTGAACGTTTATAAGTTATTTAGTGACTATACCCTACACCCTAAACCCTTAACCCTTAACCCTTAACCCTAAACCCTTAACCATAAACCCTAAACCCTAGATCTCTCAAAACTAGATGGACCAATGAATAGGTGTTAGGGGTGTACATTCGTCGATATGGATTTGGTCTAAATCCCATCCATTCCGATTGATGATTCGGTTTTCAATTGAAAATCAGAAGCGATCAAAATTTCTCTCACAATCAAACCCGATCGTATCCTAATTAAATTGTTATTAGTAGGATCCGAAGTTAGCTAGAGTTTATGGAACAAAGAGATACATATTTATTACAAAGTCTCCCAGACGTAAGTTATGGAGTATTGAGTAATTAATTTAAAGTTTGGATCCGACCCGAATACATAATTCAGTTTGGATTGGTTCGGATTTCGTATATAACTGAAATAATAAACACCTGTAATAGGCATTCTAGTCACAACAATACTTATTATTACACAGTACCACATAAACCGTTGTAACGTGAATTAGTTGAGTTTTGTTCATAATAATTGATTTAAATAATGGATGCACGTCTAGAATTAGGTAGACATGTCATGACTTTAAACGTTCACAATTATTGTGGAGCCTACTTAAATCAAAATAAGTTCAATGCTAACTTTAAAATTATGATTGAGATATGATCGAACTCATAGGTAGCCGATGATTCAACTGTTTAGAGCATCTCATTACGATTCCACAAAAATAAACGTCGGTAATCCGAATATCCAAACCGACCCCATTGAATGTTGGAAACTGGTCCGAATAGAGAACTTAGTTTGGAATGGATAGAATTTCTATTCATATCCAAAAGACGGGAACCCTTACCGTTTTTATGTAAACAACTCATTTCAGCTACAATGAGCTATGTTCAATTCATTTCATTTTTAAACATTCAAGTTATAGCCAGTCTAGTTCGTTTACACTCATTTTCATTGTACGTGAATACGCCATATCATATGTTCTCCCTATTTTAATTCTGGACATATCAAATTTTTAAGTATATTTATACACGTTTAACTACAACTGAAGATACGATAACACACACATTATAAATTAATTAAGTAAATACGCCTTCTAAATTTTAAAATAAATCGTAACGCCTTTCCCAAATAAATAAAAGTTATTTGCAAATACCCACTTATACATTTTTATTAACTAATAATTCAAAATTGAATGGGGACAAAATACCACTGTTCTGCACCGTTGGATTGTCCAATCACAAGTGGCCACGAGTACTCTCAAATATATTTTTTTTCCCAAAAAAAAAAATAAAGTTCATGATTCCATAATATCATATTTGATGCTATATAATCGTTTACGACACTTTTTCAATATTAAGTAAGTTTTTGTACCAAAAATCAAGTGAAAAAGACTTTCTAATATAAACAACCCCGCCAAATTAGAATTTATATTACTTACTTGTGGCGGGAATTAAAATCTCTATAAATGCAACATTAGTGTACCAATTATCTATATCGAAAGAGCACTAAACCTCTAATACAACACACTACAACTTGTTACTCCAGATTAATTTTTACATTGTATTTCACGATTACATAAAAATGTCTAAGCGGAATAGATGCACAGGTAACTAATCGATTTATTGTAGTCGAAAATGTTTCTTTAGTTTAATTAACATTGTTGTTCTATTTATATTGATGTTTTCATGAACGTATTGATTTTTGCCAGCACCCACAGAGCTAGAACAAAGTCAGATTCAAAGAGTGAAAGATCAACACAGCTTTTGACTATTCATGCGAAATGTCTTATACCACATAGGACCTTTGGATACGGGGAAGTTAGTAAGTGTTGGTGGGCATGACCCATTTATTGAGAAAATGTTTCAAGAGGAGCGCTTTAACTACATGATTCACAAAGGCGTTGCTGGGGCTATACCAATTAACAACAAAGGGATACAGCTAATCACACTTGCTTATGTTGATGACCGAATTGTGAAGGTTGAACCAGTAGATCTTGATGAAGAGACGTCCCCCAAGCGCATCAAGAGAATTGATTTTATTGATCTGTCTACCGAAGAGTAATTTGTGGGGTGTTTGTATAATTTTTAAATTAGGATTTTATCCATTACTGTACTCCAATTTATGCATCAGAGAGTTGTATCCTGTTATGCACTCTTTTTAGGATATACAATAAGCAACCAATTTGTCGATTATATTGATTCCATAAAAACGAAAATGATCTTAAGAATTACAAAATGATGAAAATAAGTAATTAGTAGACTGAATATCACTACTTAAAATGCATAAAGTCTTTCATCAACATCACATACTGGATTCCAACAAAAAACAACAACAAATACTAGATTCATTACACATATAGCTAAATAAGATAGTTATTTAAATATTTAAGCCGAGAAGATTTCTTCTTCACCTAGTACATCACTTCTTGTGTCCAAACCATTGCTTGTACTCCCTTGCATCATAAATTCTTCTCTTCCTCATGCCACCGTAAGAGTGAACAAGGTAGAAAGAACCCTTCTCAAAAGCTTCTAATCTCCATGGTGCGGTCCATTCGCAGTGCACACAGTGGAACATGCTGTCGATGTTGACATGGCCTCCGCAAGGAGCATCATATATATTTTTACAACAAAGCCTCTCGAGTTGTGACCAATTCACATCCTCGTTGGCATTAATCCTTTGATTCACTGTGTCGTTCCAATCTGAGTTCAGAGGTAGCAAATTCAGTAAGTCAAATATCCCATCAATCTTTGGGAAAATATGCTCAGCAAAGATTGTTTCCCAAGCCCCAAATTCATCATGATCTGGGTAATAGGGTTTCTCTTCCTCTTGAGTTTCCATTTTTTGTTTTTTTGAAGATTCCGGAGTATCCATTTTTGATTAAACAATTCTCAGATTTTTTATTAATTAGAGAAGGAAAGGGAAAGGTTTATTTCTTTTTTTTTTTTTGCATGCAATGAAAAAGTAAATGGTATCATATCTGAAATGGGAAAAATCACCTAAATAAAGGATTTTGATTACATAATATGAACAGTGGTAACGTTGACTAACGGTTCAATTCCAAAGACCCTCTCCCTTAATTTTTTTTTATTATTTAACCTTCAAAGTTAAGATATTTGAGTGGGAAACCTTTTTTTAATTGCATGCATTGGGAATCAGCAAAATTTTTTGGAATAAGATTAGTAGGTTAGGTTTATTTACCCCTATACTAAAGACTACTCACCTCATTATTTTTTTTATTTTTTTTTTTTGAGGGAAACTCACCTCATTATTTAACATAAGTGTAGGGGAAATTAAAGAAGAAATACTTTTAACTCAATATCCAACTTTGAATTTCTAGATTAATACTACAATAAGATTTTAAATCTGTTGTCCTTGGATTTAATTTTTTTTAACATCCTACACAATACCATTTTTTACTTGCAATTTAATTTCACCATACCAACATTTTGTAGACGTATGAATTATGTAAAAGAGCTACTAGTATATTTTGTTGAAAAAAACAAGGGTAACAAGGGTTTTCGAAATTTTAATTAGGAGGTGAGATAATCTTTTTTGTAACTTAATTAATTTTCAACTCGGTATTAGAAACATTGAGCTACCCAAAAGTGGAGTAGCTGCATTGAACAAAGAGCTCAATATTACATAACAACGGGTCTCTAGTTATAATATTGTCTAGGTTTTATGTTATAATCCATCATTAGGAATTAAACACAACTAAGACTGTGTATCGTTTGTTATAATTTTATTGAACAGTTCTTGTAATATTGTATAACCTTTTATGAAGTGTACATGGTCATATAAATCGTTTAGCGTAAATATTTATTTTTCATGATAGATTTTTTTTATATTAAAAAGACCACTGAAACATATCACATAAAATCGATTACGTAACCCCATATATAAATCTTATTTAAGAACCATCGAAAAAATATTTACAATAAGATAGAAACAACTAAATGACTAATGAACGAGTACAAAATATCCAAAGTAATGTACATTTGCTTCGGTAAATAAAATAAGTAAGGGTAATTATGCATCCTTGAAAGTTTAGTGTTTATTTTCCTCTTTCTAGTATATATATTGTTAATAAATCCTTTAATATTTTTTTATAATAGCACTCATTATTTTTCCTAGGGAACACAAGGTATGATATGTAGAAAATCTTTTGTCTGATTCCTTTTTTTTTTGTGTGGCCAGAAATTCGCCCACTCTATCCACATTAATTAACATTTTTTAATTTCATAATCTTATCAACTAAGTATACTCTCCATTTCTGCCATAGCAAAACAAAAACAAAAAACAAAATAAATTAAAAAAATAAAAATAAAAACAAAATCACAAATACACATTTCAAATAGATTTACAAATCACCAACAGATATTCGTGTCACATGGTCCTTATATTACTGTGATTTGCTTAGCCATTTTTATTTTTTTAATGTTTTTCCCCTAAGATATAATATAGTTTGCGTGTTGGTTTTCATGTAATAATTGTTTTTCTTGTTTTATTTTGTTCCTAATTTCAGTTAATTTTTTAGAGGCCATATGCAATGGTATGGTACTATATGTATTACACAGTCACATACAAACTTAACTTCATTACTTACTTATCCCTTTCCTTCCTAATAATCCCCATTATCTTATCATCATGAACAACAATGATCAAACTATAACCGAGCATTACTACCCCGACTATGGTTATGTTATTTTAATTATGAATCTAAGTATTTCGTATGGGTTTTAAATAAATTGCTAGAAATGTTAATTTACACAACTAGGGATTTGTCGATTTGTGTGTAAATATTTATAAAGATCATCAATGAATTACAGAATCATAATAACTTTAAGGTAATCAAACTAAACGTGGGGTTTTGTTCGAGAGATATAATACAACAAACTTAACTTCAATTGTTGTGATTATATGAAAGCATAAAAAGCACATTAGTTTAATTTTGATTTCAAAACAAAGTGCAGCACATAAACGACCTAATACATGAATGGATAGTAGTGCACTTATAGTGCTAGTAGATTGCTACATTAGCATAAATGGTAATGCACTTATAGTGGTGCACCTATAATGGTACTACTTTGCAACATTACATAATCGAATTCCTACATGAATGGATAATCCGCTGGGTCAATGTCTTCCGGTAACTCATCAGTATGCGGGTGATTCCTAAACCTACCCTCCAGGATCAACGCATCCCTCCACTCCCAAGACTCATCGTTTTCTCGAATGTGACCACCGTGAATCTCACTTAAAAACTTAACAGCATTTCGGAAAGTACATTTGCGACATTCAGTTATCCACGAACAATGGCGACAACTCTCGAATTCCAAAAAATTCTTATGCTTAACCATACACCCGAGATGAGGCCTGCTGATGACCGTCTCAAGCTGACCCCAATCAATATCTTCTTTCTTGTTTATCCTTAGCCCTATAACACGTAGCATCCTCTTGTTTACAGACTGGAATTTTAAAAGGTATCCAATTTCTGGTATCTTTGGCAAGATGTGATCCTCAAATATTTCGTCCCATTTGCCAAAGTCATATAATTCTTCTTGTGGAGCTAAAACCCTTTTATGTGAATGGTCCATTGAAAATGTTTGAACTCAGTTGGTTGTAATTAAAATGTTGTACTCATATTAGGTATCACAGGAATATATGTAGAGGAAAAATTTGGAGGGAAATGTGAAAGGTCTTACTGTTTTTTCCCTCCAAAAGAACTTCAGAATGTAATAAACCAATGGGGAACCATTTACCTCGATATGTACAAAAAATAAAGACTATAAACTAGAATAAGATATCCCAAATCTTTTTATTCACGTAGCATTTACAATTACTTATAAGCTACAATCCATGGGAGAATATTATCCAAACCACGACCAGTTCGGTCAACGGGAAGTGATTTTTAGGGGGCATATATATCCGAAAATCAACGAGATTGAATATCTCTTGAAATTTCAGTCGTTAAACAAAGAATGGAAGGAAAACGGGAACAAAAACATCAACTGGAGCCAGTTTGAAAAATATTGCTGTAAGCCAGTTACAAAAGACTCATGTCAACACAACACATTTGAGGAAATGAGCGGGTGTGCTACATGTCAACATCAAGTCAGTTGGAGAAGACGCTGCTATGAACGTGGGAAACGCTATTTAACACAAACTCATGGAGGCATAGGGGCAGGGCTTGGATATTGGTTTGGCATCCATTTGTAGTTCTTTACATGAATTTAGTTCTATTTATTTATGTTGTTTAGAGTCCTTGTAACGTTTTGAATTATAATAAAATTGTAGTTGAAGGGACATTCCTACATACTTCTTTTACTTCTTTTTACTGTATGATTGTTGTTATTACCATTGCTTAAACAAATACATTTTTCATATGTAATTATTCAATTTACCAAATTATAATTGATATGTAACAATTTAACCCCGCAATGTCAGGCTAAATAAAACGCAACCAGCTCATAATTTATTTACAGTATCAAAAAATCATTTAAAATAGCAAAACAGAATAAAAAAATTTAATTCATATAGAACTAATAGAAGACGATTCATTAGAACAACACCAATAAAATTGTTAAGGATAACATCTTCAACATCATTAACACAATTTTTTTAAACAAAAGGATACAAAAAGCCAAAACGGAAAAAACACATACACTTGTAAACCATAAAAGGTCCAGTTTTAATAAAGCGATAAGAAGATTGCATGACTTCATAAACACAATCCAATGAAACCCTAGTCACCCATAATCAAGTCTTCATCCTCCACAGCCTCAATTTGGTTTGGTCCTCGATGTTGTTGCTGCAGCACCAGTGTTTTCCTGTTGATTTTCAGAAGCTTTCCTTGTAATATCTGTTTTTAATTGTTCTATTAGGATTTGCAATTTAACTTGCCTTTTTCTGCCTCCTTCCTTTGATGGCAAGCCTCAACATAACGCCCTTGAAGATATGACAGATAGTGTTGCAAACCGATCAATTGCAACTCATAAGGAGATTTTGATGATGAAGCTCCATCTTTGTTATTCATTTTCGATGATAAGGTAGGTTAGTGGTTTGAATTTGCAATAGAAGGTGAAGGGGTGTTTGGAGAATTGGAGGTTAATGGTTGAACGCTTAGTTGAATAATTTGGGTTCTTTAAATAGACTTTTAGCTTCTGTTGTAGTCATCTACCCTAGTTTTGTTGGGAATAGTGAAAACCAAAGAACCACCGTTTTTAAAAAAATTAATGGAAAAATAATAGAAATTTAAATTTTTAAAACCAATTTATTTTATTTGTTAATTTTTATTTTTTCTATTTGTTAGAAATAACTTTTTGTTAAATTTTTTAATTTTTTTTTAATCAAACAACCAAAAATAGTTTAACAATGGAAGTAAAATATATTTTTACCTTTTGTCTATAAAATAAGTCATGTTTTTTTTAAATAACACCAAATTACATTAAATATCATTAATAATATCCATACGACATCTACTATTGACAATTACCGATGAAGATGATTTTAAAAAAATCGAACAAGAATTAATTAGTGAATGGATAAGAAATCAAATACATAAATATAACAAGTCGGTACTTTATTGGTTCATTGTCTCATACAACTTAATCACAAGATCAGTCGCTACTTCGCATTTTTTTGACAAAAAAAAAAAATCTTGTGTTACTTTCATAACCAGTGCCATGATTAGTAGTAGCCCCACACAATCGCAAACCAAATTTAACCAAAGTAAAACTTTCCCTTCCGAAGGAGTCAGAAAAATATCGCATTTCGTTGGACATCAAAGAAAAGTTGTCCTTCGAAGGAAATAAACCCTATCTTTCAAGGGTGACTTCACTATAACATAAGAGATAAATTTATAAATGAAAAAAATTTAAAGATTGAGGCTTAAAACTGGTGAAAACCGATGGAAGACCCTACACACTTCACATTGGAGGGTAAGGTCATTGAAAGTTTAAATATATTATTAATTAAACAACAATCCCTTTTGTGGTTTTATGAAGGGCCTATTCTCATTGACTGAACTGAACTGAACTGAACTGAATTGAACTCAGCTAAACTGAACTGAACTGAACTAAACTGAACTGAACTGAACTGAACTGAATTTATTATAAGAGAAGGAAATTAGGAGCTATACTGAACTAAACTGAACTGAACTGAATTGAGCTGAACTGAACTGAACTGAACTGAAATGAACTGAACTGAAGTGAATTTCACGTAAGAGAACAGGCCCTAACTAGTGGAACGTAGAGGACAAAATAATTTTCCCACACCGGAAAAAAAACAACAACAATACAATTAATCCAACGTATATTACATAATTACAAAGTAAATTAATGAGGTGCCTCCAAAACACAATCCTCAATTCTCATACACTCTCATTTTCGTTCTCTTTTTTTTTTTCCGAACCGAGTAAGCCTTTATTTAACCAAGTAACCCTTGACAAACTAAGCAACAACTTAACAAATAACTCAGCGACACAGTGTGGCACGCCGAATAATGGAATTTTGTGAAATAATTAAAACGCATCATGTACTCTACCCTACCCAATAATTTCATTATATTTTATACAGTAACCCGACTAGCATTTCACTTTGTGTTGTTTTCTATCGCGTATAATATAATCCGTGCATTAGCTAAGCTTATTGACTTAGTTTTTTACATAATGATCAATTAAATAATGACTAACACAAATAATACTAACAAGGTTACCTGTATAACACTGAATGGATAACCCCTATAAAACTAATACATTTAATCCGATAATACCTAGCCACACGGTGTCACCAAACACCTATCAGAGTTACTTACCATAAATAATTTAACTTCATGTATATGAAACAACTTTTTTTTTTTTACCGTAATACTAATATACTCCATTGTTAGTGCGAGTATTAATATCAATACGTAAAACACATATTAGGGGCATGCACAAGTACACTCTACTTTAAAAATTTAAAAAGACTACAACAATTTCAAATTAACAAACTTCTTTGTTCATAAAATTAAAATATTGACAAAGATTTAAAGTTAAGAATAATCTATTGATTTAAAAAAATTAAAAAAAAAATCACTTAACTCTAACATACTTCATAAAGCCCAATCCTTTATATTGGATAATTTTCAATTGGCTCATAATAGGCAACAACGTATTCGCTCTATCATGTAGGCCCATATATTTGAATACTACAACTGGTTCCATATATTTGAATAATTATATTTAATGCAAATGTTATGGCGTGCTGATACACATGTCCCAGTTGGTGAGTAAGTGTTGATTGAGAAACTTGTACTTCTGGGTCCAGGTTTCGATTCCTATAACCAGTTTCGCTTGAGTTTTTTTTTTTAAAAAAACATAAATTAAAATACAACAACCTTGAATTATTGAAACACTACAAATAATAACAACATATTTTTGCGTTGGATATACACCAATCTAATATGGACTGGCATAAGTCAACAATCCAAACGTAGCACTGGCTAACATCTTCGATTAATATGTTTCTTGTCATCAGATAATAATTTCTGTGAACATAATAAATTAAAAGAAAACACAAGTTAGTTGCTTAATAGACAACAATGTACGATACATCCACTTGATCCTATCCAGTTGATAACAATACTTAATATATTCATCTATACAACAAAGGATTGAATCCGTAATTACTATTAGTACGGTTTGAGCTACTAGGCTGTGATTGGTGGTGCATGGGGTTGAAATCTGAACTTACCTCACCCCTTGCACTACCTTGCACGTTCATGGATGCACCCACTTGACCATAATTAACCGGTCCAGTCTGACTAGATGTATATCCACCAGGGTGAAATGCACCACTAGCACCGGGACCAAAATTAGGGAAATAGTTTCCATTATAAAATTATGGTTGAAAACCGTAATACACTGATGTATCAACATAATTGCCATTCCCATTGACATTGCCACCATCAACCTCTTCTGATCCAATTTCTTCATCGTCATCATAAACCTATAACAATACAAAATTTCAAAAAGTTGGGTTAAAGCAAATTACTTAAAGATATTGTTACAACATACACACTGGAAATAATAGTTATTTTTTTTGATATTAAAAACAAAAAATTTAACACAACAAGAGACTTACGCTTTTCTTCTTTTTACGACTACGTTTTTCGGCTGGATGCTTATTTCTCTTCGTAGGAGCCCTTCCATTGCCTCGTTTGTCAACCGGATTCTTAATTTGACCTTCACCCACAGGCTTTGCCACACTTTCAAGACGCCTTTGATTATTCTCCTTAGGCCTTATCCTACGACGGCCAAATACTCTATTCATGGATGGATGACTCCAATCAAAACCATCCACTTCATTAGTCCTACGAATACCAATAACATCTTCAAGAGCAGTACGAACTTTGTTAGTTGCTTCATAATACATTGAGAGTGTCTCATCATTGTGCATTGCTAACGTTGAAAGGTATTTGTGCCTCCTTTGAATTTCATCTTTCTGAGCAACGTTAGCTGAGTCCTTAGGGTCGTAATAAGACACCTTTATGCCCTCGTAATCCCTAACGAGATCCTTCCTCCATCGATTCAAAATGTACTTCTCTGGGATGCACTCGATATCTTCGGTATGAATCACCTTGATAATGTGCCGGCACAAGATACCCCTAAACTCAAACAGCTTGCAGCTGCAACTAAATTCACCTTTTTCCTTATCAACGGAAACCTTAAACGTCCGCTTTGTTGCTTTCCATACTAGCTTGGGGATCTTCTCGTCTGCATCATACAAATTCATTGACCCTATGTTACCTGTTTTAACTATATTGGTGTGCTTTAGCCCTATCACCTCGTCCCTCACCTCCAAAAACTTCTCATTAGTGTAAGCCTTGCTAAACACCACCTCGGCTACTACAGTGTTGTCATAGAAAAATGGATTACGCTTTGTTTGGTAATTTAGGTCCTTTTCCGTTTCCACTAAGCCACCACAATACGCATTAAATTGATTCATGAATTGCATCAGCCCAGTATTCAAATTAACGTACACTTTTACACCCCGGTTCGTGCTTTCACTACATTGCGTTGATGACATGCCAGCCCAAAAGAGCCCACACCAATAGCCAGGCGCCCACCGATGCCTATTAGCATATGCGTCACTTAACCAAGTGTTCTTTTGTAACTTGTACTTTATAACCATAGCCTTCCATGCATCCTCAAACTCTTCAATGCTAAAATTATCGTGAACAACATGATCCAAATCTGCCTCTATCTCCTTCCATCTCGGTAACTTCCCCAAGTTCCTTGCGGCGTTTTGCTTAATGTGAAATAAACACAGCCTATGCGGCACATCTTGAAACACAGTTTCCACTGCCTTCCCTATAGCCTTACACTGGTCAGTCAATATTCCTTTAGGGGGTTGGCCCATAAATTAAACAAAGTGTCTAAATACCTATTCGAACGACTCGGAATCCTCATGACTGATTAAGGCAGCAGCAAAATGTATATTAGACCCATGATGATTGCAGCCAACAAATGGAGCAAATGGCATTTTGTACCTACAACATTAATTTCGAAGATAAATGATTCATGTTAGACATAAATGATTCTGTAAAATAATAAATGATTCATGCTACAAATATATGATTCTTTAAAATAAATACATGAATAGATAAATGATTCAGGTTAAAAATAAATGATTCTGTAAATAAAATAAAATGTGTTTATGCAACATCATTATACCTGTTACATAGGAAGGTTGTATCAAACGAGACAATATCACCAAAATCTCGGTACATTGCACGACCCCTAGCATCAGCCCAGAAAACATTTAGAAGTTTTCCATCTTGATCTTGTTGAATAGCACTATAAAAATTAGGATCTTCTTCTGTCATCTTTGTAAAATGTTGTTCTACGGCAAGTGCATCCCCTTGAAATAAGATAAGGCGGCGTTGAATGTGCACTGCATTTATCATATCTTGCTTGGTGAACGACAATTTCGAATGTCCTCCTTTCTCAACAACGAACGAATTAAAGCTCTTACCCAAAGAGATCCCAGCAGCATCATTTAGTGCCATTCTCTCATAACTATCATCTTCTATACCTCTATAGCTCACCATACGCCTTGTACAATCCGGCAAAAGAGGATGATTGTGATCCAACACACATTGTGTGATTACAAACCATCCCCCTGACATTCTTCCATCAACATATACCTTACATTCTGTACAAGGTTTCTTTTTTTGCGTTTATGCTCTACATTTTTGCTCCTATCTTTGACACTAAGCTTGCAATCCATTCTAATACGGGACATCATATGGTACTTCGGCTCCTTTTTCCCAACACCTCTACGATTAACATCTGCTACTTTGTACTCCTTCATCAACGTATATGTTCTGACATAAAATTCAAATCCTTTCTCATAAGCGTACTTATGGCAGCATTGGGCAAATTCTTCACCGGATTGAAATAACATCCCAACAGCTGGGACAATGGCAGCAGCAAGATTATTGTCATCGTCTACACTGCTATTAGTTTGGTTAATAGGAACATCATCACCTTTAGATGACGAACTAGCATTTTCCTCTGCCTCTTCATTAAGATTAGGAATTATATTGTCGTCATTCTCAACGCCTTGGTTCATCTCATCCAACACATTGTGTTCATTGTTTACAGCTTCACCAGATGATTGGGCTTCGCTTCCCATTTACTGAAACAGTACCGCAATACAATTACATAATAAACAATTTGATACTAGAAAATTACAAATGACACATACATCAAAAAAGTTATACTGTAAATTTAAAAATGTTATATAATATATTATAACAGGGGATGTGAAATTTTAAGTAATTCTATTACTTTAAACGAACTCCTGAAACAGCCATCACAAGTTGGAATTGAAAGGCAACCATTCTACCAAAATCCCACAAGAATCACGTGCTCGAATGCAAATTACTTAATTGGACATTAAAACATCAAGTCGTTATAAAAGTCTAAAATTACAATGATAATGGAAATATAATCCTTCACAATAAAGGGGAAGTCAAAAATTAATGGGGAAAATATCGGATTCTTCAATTATTAACAATGAAATTAGATTGCAGAAGTGGGGAAGAATTGATATTATACTTACATTAGTATAGATGTTGAATACTCTGTAGAAAATTGTTTGCATGCTAACTTGCTAGCTATGTCAATGACAGCACTAAAATAGAATGAAAGACAACGATGACGAAATTAAGTGGGACCCATAATCACTTTGGCGCTCTCTCACAATATTCCCGCCTAAGAGCTACAAAATACCGCCAATAGCACAGACAAACTGCCACTCAGTTTTCCCTCCCATTATTTTGCCTTCCCTCTTCTTTTGTGTAGGACCAGCTGAGTTGTCAAAAATTATTGGTAGTGTGTAAATTGCTCTTACACACCGAGTGTGAATGTAGAGTTTTCGCGATTTTTTTCTTATACTTGTAATTTTTTTAGAGGTGACTGGTTCGCACAAATTGTCAAACACCACCTCATAGTCTCATACTATACCGATGGCTTGAAAAAGGGGCACGTGTCACAAGGTTGCAACATCTTGACTTAAGGTCAACCGAAGAAACACTCCCAAGTTTAAAAGAGAAAAACAGAGGAAACCAAAAAGAAGCTTGATGATCACGCTTCATTCAGAAAACTCCTCCTATAAAAACCATGCTCACTCCCACTCTCATTCCTCCTTCCTTCCTTCCTTCCTTCCGCTGCTACTCTTTCTCAAAATACCCGATGAATGGAAGCCCCTAAAGCACCGTCGATATTCCCACCGGGTTGCCGATTCTACCCTTCGGAGGAGCAGCTCCTGTCGTACTACCTCCGTCACAAGAATTCGGCTCTACAATCCTCATCTTCGTCTTCGAATGCCGATGCAATTAAGGAGATCAATTTGTATAATTACAACCCCTTTGATCTTCCGGAATTGACTTGCTTTAGATTTGGGTGCGGCGGAAGGAAGCGACATTGGTATTGCTTCACTGAGAGGGTTAATGGTGGAGAAGAGGAGAAAGGAAATAGAAGAGCTGGGATTGGGTATTGGAAGAGGAAAGGTAGGGTTAGGGATGTTATGGGTAATGGGGGTGATGTTATTTTGGGTAGGAGGAAATGCTTCATTTTCTATATGGAGAAATTCAATGGTAAAACTGCTGTTCGGACTGATTGGTTCATGTATGAGTATGCATTAATCGACAGTTTTAAGGTATGTTCTTTGAATTTTTTTGGGTTTTTTTTTGGTTTTGATTGCAAATTAAGTACTTGGGATTTGTTTATTTCAGGTTTAATTTTGTGAAATTCTGCAATTATGTTAGGAATTATGTTTTTGAATTTGAAATGTGTTGTGTTTTTCGTTTTTGATTGTAATTTACTACATGGGATTTGTTTATTTCAGGTTTAATTGTGTTGAATTTGTAAAATTATGCAATTAAATTAGAATTTATGTGTTTGAATTTGAAATGTGTTGTGTTTTTCGGTTTTGATTATAATTTACTACTTGGGATTTGTTAATTTCTGGTTTAATTATGTGAAATTTGTAAAATTATGCAGTTAAATTAGGTTTTATGTGCTGAAATGTGTTATTTTTCTTGTTTTCAATTTGTTCTATTGCTTTATGATTGTTAAAATGATTAAATTGTAGATATGATGGACCTTTGAAGGTCTAACTTAGTGTTACCTAAATTCAGTAAATTGCTAGGCACCTCCAAGAACTACATTCCGAAACAAAGTCAGTGAATTGGGTCTCTACATCTGTTTTGGGTACCAAGGATATTGCAAAAATGGGTTATATTCTTTTGATATCTTAATTTAAAGGGATGCGTGTATTTGTTCCAATCTCAATTCAGAATGTAAAGATGATTTTTATTTGTTATGATAGGACAAAGTAGGTTCAACCGTTCAAGTGACTTGTTTTTTTTTATTATTTTTTTTAGAATGGTGTTACCATAGATGCTATATTTGTCAGCTTAGAGTTGATGTATTCATCATTTTATTGGGTAATCTTGATTAAAAAGTGAAAATCAAGGATATTATGCGAAACAACTTGAGCAATAGTTGCTGCGGCAGGACTGATAAATAGTGAAGACAAAGATGCAGCTTGATGGATAGCTGTAATATATTAAGTATGATAGTCAGAAGTGCTTCCTGTCTAATAATTTTTTTAGTTTTGTTAATATCTTGGTTTACAGAAAGTGAGGGTTTCCAAGTGGATAGGCAATTCTGTTTATGGAGTTAGAAATTCTTGATGTTTTGAGATTGTACCCTTAATGATTGCGCAGTCAGGCAACATACTTAAATATTTCATTATAAATTAGGAATTTTAAGTTATTGAATTCTTTTCAATTGTTCTTAATGAAGGTTAAATTTGCACATTACTACTCTTTTTCAAAGTATCAGTCTAAAGCAAAGTATGAAGATGCAAAGAACAGAAATTCTATGGCGTTCCTAATTATAATATATTTTACCTCATGAAGTCTAAATAAATTAAGAAGGTGCAGAGAACAGAAATTGTATGGTGTTCCTTATTATAATATATTTTACCTCATCAGTGATAGAAATCTATATATGTAATACTTCCTTCATTTCTTAATACATCCATGAATTTGACCGTCACTCAAATCAACTCACAACCTTGATTATTATTTTTATTAGAAAATCTGTTAGAATAGTTGTAAAATTTGAGTACTTTGTATTTATAAAATATACTTTAAGACTAATCTAACAACATTAAACACTATACTATTATTTTTTTAATATATAAATGAGAAATTGGTGTCAAAGCTCATATATAAATTGTGCAAAAAGCTAAAATGAATGTGTTGAGAAAACCAATCCATCGCCTTGTTTCTGTACTAGTTCCCTTTACTTTGTCTCTTTTCGTCCCTCATTAATTGAGTATCTGAACCTATGCTTACCTTCTTCAACATCATGAGCTGCAAAATTCAGCTGCAAGAGCTACACTTTGAGCCCTTTTCTCATGTGATTAATCTCTTCATTATGTAACAGTTGGCCGAGAGTGAGACTTACTGTTCTAATGCTGCTGTTTTATGATTTGGAGAAGCAACTCCCAGACCTTCAGTGTGAGTAACTCCAGTAAATTATGGGATCTGTCCTACATCTTCCTAGCCTTGTTGTAATGTCGTACCAAATATTCTCTATATTCTTCGAATGTTGCTTCAATCTTGCAGCACAAATCTTGTTCAGTCTAGTTTCTCTTCAATCCTTGAGCTGTTCTTAGATTCACCAATTTATATTCATATATATTGTTTTTAAAAAAAAAACCTTATACCAAATCCAAGTTAGTGACCTTACCATTTTATTAAGCCATGGAATCTGCCATGCATTTGTAAGTGTTGACTTGCTCACA
Organism: Chenopodium album; assembly: GCF_948465745.1. Taxonomy (NCBI): domain Eukaryota; kingdom Viridiplantae; phylum Streptophyta; class Magnoliopsida; order Caryophyllales; family Amaranthaceae; genus Chenopodium; species Chenopodium album. The sequence goes on along the minus strand of NC_137858.1, from coordinate 20,477,001 downwards.
ACCTTGATATAAATATTGAAAGGGTTTTGAGAGACCTGGTTTCTAGAAGAGCTTCCAATGATAGAAAGTGTTCTTTCTTTGGAATGAATATTATGGCTCTGGTTTTTATTTTACATATATTTATATGCATATTAAACTCATGTTTGAAATGTCCAGAAGAAGAAATAGGGAGCAAAGGAAAAATTGTTTACATTTGATATTTTATGAGCCACTGAGCAGAAGTAAAGAGAGCAAGTTAGTACAATAGCCGAAGAGAGAACATTAAACACTGATTTGAAATACTTGTACATTGCATATTATATATATAATGTTATAAGTTGGTAATAATTGGTGTCAGAATCCTGTAGTTCAAAATTGGAGATAGAATCGGAATATGCCAGATATGATACAGAATTTAGGGTTAAGTCATTGTGATGCTCTAGGTTAAGAGGAATGAACTCAAGCCTCTTAGCCTAAAGTCCAAACACTGTTGAAATAACAGAAACCATGGTAGATTTTCTAGGCATCATCATCGCTAGATTATTCATCTATTTTGTGGTAGATAATAGTCCTTGTAATCACAAGCATATGAATTATTTTAAATAATTAAATTTGTGTAGATTGTATCAATGTGCGTATCCATGGTGGAAAGCTGTTGATTTAGATGTCTTGTACAATTTGCATGATTTTGATGCATTTTTTAAATGCATTTTGAATTTTGGCAATTGATGCAAGAGAATTGAGAGTTATCCTGTGCCCTTAAAATAACTGTTTTGAAGTTGGGATTTTTGTTCAGTGGGCATCAAGATTCAAGAGAGCAAAAGAGAATATGGGAGTGAGATGAAAAAGGGCCTCTTTGGCTGACTATGTCATGGTAGAGTGTGGTAGCAGGAGACTAGGGAGAAGTATGAAGTGAAGTTTCACCTCATTTAGGCTCTATTAAATTTATGAAAAATGGTTTGACTTAAAAACTTGAACTGATAATAATGAATTAAACATAACAAGGGCTGTGTATTGGAATACAATTCTTAGGGTTATTGCACATTTGCATTGCTATTTTCACTGAGCAGTTTCTTAGTAGTTTTCATGTGAATTTTTAAGAGGCCTTCAGGCAAGCAAAGAGGTATCAGTAAACAATTGATGCAGAAAGTGAACATTTTTTTTATTTTCTCTTGGGAGCAATTTGAAATTGTGACGTTAGCCGTTCTAAGTATTAAGCTAAGGCATTTGGGTTTGTATTTTTGCTATGAAATTTTTTGAGAGAAGTCTTTGTTTCAAATTGCAATGTACATTTCTTAATGAGGTAAATAGTATGTGGCTGCATATATTGACTAAGTACTCATTTAAAGACTAAGAGTTTCTTAATGTGTATATATTGCTGGTGGTAATTTGAAGGGATAATCAAGCTATGCATGGAAATGCTATGGTTTAGCTAGAACTCTTGTTTCTTATTTGAGTAAAAAGGCATTGGTGAAATTGTGAAATTTGAGGTTTTGCCAAGGGATAATAGAATCTGCACTATAGATATTTGGTCAAGTCACTTTAATTTAGTATGATCCAAAGAAAATATCTTAAAGAAGTTATTTTATTTTTTAAAATACCTGGGTGTTGGTAGCTTCACCAAATTGTATTAGTTATATTATATTATTCCCCGAGCTTGTAAAAGTTGACTTTCTTCTTTTTGATAACCCATGCTGTATTTTGAATTTATTTGTTTATGAGTGATTTCCCACAATAATGTAAAAAAGAAAACTAATTCCTTTTATACATCATTTTGAAAATAAATTCCCCAAATACCGTCCACGTAGGATTGGGGTGGGTTTTATTTTGGTTCACCATAAACCACTAATAAGAACGGTTTTTGTTTTAAAACCGCTATTCGTATAAGCGGTTATAAAAAGAGATCGCCTTTTATTAGTAACAGGTCTCTTTCCCCCCTTAAATGCATTGAACACTTTATATGTGCAAAAAGAGACCACATTTTGAAATAACAGGTTTATATTCCTTTTGAGAAAAAACAAAAACAGACTGACAAACCCGCTTTACTGGTGTAGGTGTCCTTTTCATAATAATAAGAACGAAGAGACCTGCTTTTTGTAACAATGGGTCTCTTTGTAATTTTTTAAAAAAATAAAAGTCTAATAAAACCGGTAACGACATTAGTGGTTTTAAGCTGAACCAAGCACCGATCCTACTTGGACGGTACCTTGGGAATTAATTTTTAAACCAATGTATAATGGGAATTAATTTTTGATCCAACTATATTGAGGGAAATCACTCATTTGTTTATACTTTGCTTTTCATTTATACTTGTAATATTCTCCTTTGAATTGCACGTTCATGATGGGATTAGGGAAGTATGATGGGATTAGGGAAGGTAAATAGACAACTTAATTACGTAAAACAGTTTAAGAAATGGAACATGATATTACAAGCTAGCAAACCTGCCCTCTTACTGGTGTGAGATTGAACTGTTTAACTTTTGGTTATTTAATCCTATTGCATGTTTTGCAGGCCTCGTTTGTTGTGTGCCGAGTGTTTGTCAAATCACGTGGTCGAAACAACATTTCAGAGCATGCTTTAAGTTCGTGTGCTGAAGAGAGCATTGCAACTGTACGTCATATTGGTATTCAGCACGATTCAAGCACTGTTTCTGTCTTGGATGAAGATAAAGCACATGGCATCTACTATGTAAATGGTAAGATTGCGGGTCAGCAAACAAAATTGACGGAAGAGACAGAACCCAACATTCTGGTGAACTTTCTTTCCTTGAGTGCAATTTCTCAACATTTTTATCAATTTGATAAGTTATATATTTGGGCTGTGTTAAACAATTTGATGTTTTCTTTTCATGTAAGGTTTCTAGTGTGTGTTTTGCAAAATGAAATGCTTTTTTAATGTAGTTTGAGCAAAAATATTTATGACTATTACTTTGTTTCAAAAAGTGTGCTTTGGGCGTGCCTAGGTGCCAAGCAAGTCAAGGTTCAGGTCAAAATGCCTCGACCTTGCTGGGTAAAATTCATTCTAAAAGGCGGCAAAAGAATTTGCCTTAGGCTGCCTCGACCAAGGCCAGTGTCTGTGTTGCTTCATGTATAAATGTGAGAGAGTTGACTGTCTTTTTAAAGCTAATTTGAGCAAAGGCTCTCAATTAATTGCATAATTTCTTCAATTTAATTCTCCATTAAATAGCCCAAATTACTGAAAACCTATTTTGCACCTTTCACGAGTGGTGAATCAATTGAGAAATCTATGGTTTCCGGTTATGAAAATTTTTGTCGGTGAGCAGTTTCTGGCACCAGGGTGCACTAGATCTGCTGGCATGGCATTCATTGCTGGCCAAGCTTTCTGGCTCAGTATTCTCCTCTATTGATTATCTCTTCTCCTCTTCTATCACAATTCTCATTCTTCTCTTTTTGTTTCGGTCTGGAACCTTTTCTAGTCATTTTTTTTCCTTCCATTGGACCTGCAATGTGGGTGTTCTTACCTTTCTTTGCAGTTATTTTAGACAAGTGCTAAGATTTTCTATTTTACCGCTCACGTGATATCCCTCCCCTTATTGATTATTTGTTTTAACAAAATCTTATTGTAAGGCTTTTTATTAAACTAATATATGGGCCATTTTGACTAAATTTTATGTAAACACTGAGTTAAAAAAAAAAGTTGTGTTGTGCTTTCTAAAGGCACACACTTTTCGCGTAGGCTCTAGGGGTTGTTTATGGTTTGGTGTGCCTTGCGGCCCTTTAAACTAAGGACCATTGGTGTCGTTTCATTAGAAATACTTGTTGCTAGTTTATTTATTTCTTTTTATTACCATACAATCAAATGAATAAAGTGGGTTAAAATTTTTAACCTATCAAATAGGCATTCAATTGAGGTCAAGATACACCTCCAATGTCCTTCAAGAGTACAAATATAAAGAAAAAGGTAACGTTTTCCAATCCAATTTAAGAAGTATGAATTTCAATCGATTATATTATTCTCTTTATATTTTTTTACTTAATTTTTGGAGCGATGAAGTTTGTGGTAGGGTGAATTTGAGGAGGAACTTGTGCTAAAACATAAAACTTACAAACAAATTGATCCTCTGAGTTTTAGATATCACTTTTGGTTCATGTAGCCGACCCCACTTATGGGATTAAGGCTTTGATTGATTGATTGATTGATTGAATGGAGAAATAAGGGCATACATGAAGGATGAATTTACAAGTATTGACTTGATAATTTAAACCTCTAATTGGTCAATATAGTAGTTGAAATTTGAATGTTTCCTATGGCAGAGGAGGATGAAGTGAGAGATACATGATGATTGACATGCCTCTGTTGATGCTGCTTAGATCTAGGGATGTCAATAGGGCAGGGCGGGGCGGATGTTGGCCTTCCCATCCCTATCCCCACCTAAAATTTTCATCCCCATCCCCATCTCCGGAGCGGGTCCAAATTTCATCCCCATCCCCGCCCAATCGGGTATAATTTCAAAACCATTCCTGCCCACCCCCACTTCGATATCTATCCCCACTTTGATATCCATCCCCACTCAATCTTCACCTAAGACCCGCCTAATCCCCATCTCCCAATACACAATCCAACGTAATTAATATAGGTTAAAAAAAGTATTGTTAATATTACACACTTTTTTAGTTATAATATAGTGTATTACAAATTATTATATCTACTATTTTATTTTACATAATTTTATTTATTTATTTATTTATTTTTATATAATAGTATAAAAGCATATAATTTTGTTTTTGAAAAATATATAGATGAGGCAGGTACGAAGTGGGACAGGTGGAGCGGGCAGGGATGGGGCGAGTACAATGTAAAATCCACCCCCGCCCCATCACCCATGGTGGGTATGATTTTTATCCCCATCCCTGCCCACCACCCACCAAACCAAGACCCATCCCCGCTCCATGGGACGGTTCTCCTACTTGACACCCCCCCCCAACTGACATCCGTACTTAGATCCTACGAATGACATTTTAAATTTAATCATTTATGAGGCAAGGGTAGTTTTAACATAGAGGAGGAAAATGCTACTCTAGTATTAATGGCAATATTGTGAATCAGCACTATGAGAAGTTAAGATATTGATGTTATGCGGATGAAGCTTTGAGTGTGGATATATAGACCTCTTTAATTTCTTATCTATGTCCAACTAATGTTTCCATTATAAATCTAGTTAACTTAGGCGCAAAAGTTCTTTTGGGGGGCATGAAGCGCAATGCTAAGGGTGCTTCTTGTGTATATACATGTGTTGTGAGCCTTTTGTAAGTCTTTGTGACTCTATTAGCCAAGGCACTAGCTCGTCCTTTGTTGTGCCTAAGGATATCTTTTGAAATCTATGTTTGGCCTGAGATATGGGATCCACACCTAAAAACATTAATTACGTGGAAAACTTGTGATGTAGTGATAAGTGGATGTTTGAACTTTGTTGACAAGAATTACTCATAACTTGTAGTATAGGAAGTCGAAGATGGGGAAGAGTTGAGATCTTAGCCACATCATTGTAGTATAAAGGGTTTTGAACTTGCATAAACTTTATTTTAACTAATGCCTTCGTTTCCTTATAGTTGCGACACATCATTTTGGCACACGGTTTAAGAAATTCACTAGCCTTGGTAAATGGATAAAATAATTTAATCATCAACAAGAAAAAGTGCTACTTTTGAATGGTTTATACTTCTTAGAATTCGTCTGTTTACGTTCTCTTATCCCTTCCTCAATTAACGTGCGGAGAAGGTTTATGGAGGAAGATATATTACGGTATTAGCTGTTATGGCATTTGTAAGACTCGAACAAGCTACTTTGTATTGGAAATGGATATATCAGGTTATAGTTTGAGTGTAGGTTTTTTTTTGCGTCCAACACCCTATTCGTTTTTAGTCACACATTGGATTAAGGGCAAAATTCAAATTGATGTATGAGTGGTTCATGGCGATTGCTCTTGTGGTACAATAATGCGGCCTTATTTGCACGACAAGAGGTAAATCCTCATCCACAATGATGTAAATGATGCTTAACGTTCTCTCATGGAATAATGAGAGGGGCGATTGGATTGTCAATAATGGGATAGCTAGGTTAAGATTTGAATATAGATTGGCATTTAGTTCGACCAAGGGATATTTAATAAAGTTGTAGATGCTTTATCGAGAAATCTACAATAGCTATGTAGTTAGTATTCATCTTGAATCCATTTGAGCATATTCAAGTTTTATTTCCAGGATATCTTTGCACAATATAACAGGAAAAATCGAAACAAGTTTTTCACGCGACAAGGCAACTTAGAAAACCGAATTCTCCCCAACCTCGAATTCGGATTTTCGAAGGACACGACCCCCAACTCACGGGGGGAGTGGAGCATAAACACAGCGGAGGAGCGAAGCTACGACTTGTGAGTGAGAAACTTGTTTCGAACGACGGCTGCTATACCCTTAGAGCCGTGTGAAGGCTCTCGCCCGGGAGACTGTGTTCAAGATAAAGAATAGTACGTTCGTACATTCACTGTTTTTGAAGCTATAAATTCAAGGAATGAAAAGAAACTTTTAACAAAACCTTGAATTTAAAGAAACCTTCCTTATCAAAGGAGGCAGGAAAGGAATGCCCTCATCCCATTTCCTACGGATAGCAACATTAACCACATTAGCTACATTAAAAAGGAACGCGACCCCCCAACTCCACGGGGGAGAAGTTTACAAAAAATCTATTTAGTAGACTTCATTTCAAAAAGACAGGAGATTCTAGTCTTTTTAGTCTTTTTGAAATCATTGTAAAACATTCACAACACCAGGTCATAGACTTATAAGTGTGAATGAATGACTCAAAATGACAAGACGACAATGGTTGTGTACCCAATGATTTACTGGCCCTTTCAGAACCAACTCACGAATCAACTAAAAGCCCCTCCGAGAATCGCTACCTATTGCAAAGCGGGGGCTTTAGCTTAGGGATTGGGGTAATTCGAAGGCTACACGTGAAAGGATTCTTTAGATGTATGTTGCCCTCCTTGGACATCTAAGAAGGTATACTACCTTACGTAGCAGGACGCGAGGCAAGGCTTATCTGCTCGGGGACAACTTTTTACCCTTGCGCCCTGTGAAAAAGGTTTATGCCCTGAAAAAGACAAGCGTGTAAACGCGTTGATCCGGGGTGATAAAAGGTCCAACTAGCTGTAACCAAACCGGACGGAAGCCGTAAAACCTAGCTCTAAACGCCAAAGCCCCAAAAGGGCCCTTACGAGCCTTAGCCATTTAGGAAAGGGCTCGTTTTGGGGAGATACTACGGATGAAGAAGGGGAGACCTTACTTTCACACGCATGAAAGCGAATGACGCGACAGGGGTAACCAAATATAGCTGCTGCCAGTCCCTTATTTTCCTTAAAAAACAGGAAAAAAAGGACAGTTTGAAACAAGTTTCTCACGCAACAAGGCAACTGAGAAAAACGAATTCACCCCAACCTCGAATTCGGATTTTCGAAGGACGGGGGGGGGGGGGGGGGCACAGACACAACGGAGGAGCGAAGCTACGACTTGTGAGTGAGAAACTTGTTTATGATCATATAGAATGTGGAAGAAAGGGCATTGGCATCATGATTCGCTTGTGTAGGAAGAGTTGTTTTATGAAGGGTTTAGTCACCAAGTAACTATTGAGCTAGTAATATGACTCTTCTCTCTAGGAAGTTAAAGACATTTCAACGTTTAGTTTGTGAATAGTTTTGGGTCTATATGGATTTATGGAAAGAAGTGGCACAGCAAATTTAAACTTGTTTAACCTGCTACCCTTCTTTAGCCCTTGCCCCCCCCCCCTCCCAGCCCACATATAAGATGAAATCACGCTGGATTTTGTCAAAGGGTTACTACTAATTTTACAAGGAATTGATGCCATATTTGTGGTGTATAAACCAAATTTGCGCACTTCATTAAAATAAATCACCATTTTACTGCTATGGTGGCTGCATAATCATGAAGGACAGAAGGAGTTAGTGTATCCATATGGGCCCAAGTTCCATCTTCACTGACAGGACCGGCAATAGATACATGTATGCAAGAAGGGAAGGGATAGGTATAAAGGATAGTACACAATAATGAGGTTGGCAATCCTTATGATGTCAGAAGGTGAGGAAGAGCATCAAAAAGGAGGAACACTCATGAATTAGTGAGGGAGAGAGAACAATGTAATGGGGAGAGAGTATTATAAATAAATAAAGGGGAGGGTTTGTTAAGTCCGTGTGAATAATTTTGGGCACTTGAAAGTATTACTTTTAGGTACTGGAAATTTCCTATATAGTGTCAATTTTTTATTTTTTCTATTTCCATTGGTGTCAGGGAGGAATTATTGAAACTATTGCTTGTCCAGTTTAGCTATGAGCTTATGAGTGTTTTGACTCCCCTCTTCAGCAACCTTTGCAGAGTGAGGTGTGGTTTGCTTATCTATTCTCATAGCCCTGTTTATACTTAATACCACCACTCCACCTAATTTAAAACCTGAATAGCCTGATTACCTGCCTCTCATAGTAGCAATACAATTGGCTGCAAAATCTATTAATATTGGTGTTTCTTCACTTGTTTCTATGGTACACAGAAGCTTTCATAGGCTGGTTGGTTTTTATTTACTGTCAGAAAATTAATTGTAAAATTATGTTGGGATTTTACATGTTGGATGATTACTGTTCTCGTCTCTTTAGGTATAATTTTTGTTAAGGCATTAAAAAAACTTTTGGGTGAATGCATTTATGCATGTGGGTGGAGATTATCTCTGTCTTGTGATAATGGTGCACTTGCTTAGCTCCTTAAAGTACAACTATGTGGGAGTTGCCAAGTGTGCATCCACAGATACACTTTGACCGTAGATACCTTCTATCCACATACGACAAAGTTGTTGAATGCGATTATATCATGCAATTCCTTTGACACCTTTTACTTCAGCCGTTATGTTCTGAAGTTTAGGTGAAATTAGTAAGAAGACTATAATCGAATCTAGTTAGACTTCATGATGCAAATTAAGAAAAAGCCTTCTGACCAATGTTTATTAGATGTAATTGCTTTGATTTGAACTCCTTGATTCAGGTTCCCCACTTGATAAAAACTCTAATGTGCAAATTGTGCATGTTAAGTCAAATTGGAGGACGTCCATCCATTAATACATCAAAATGCAATTCAATGCCAGTGAAGCGTTGATCAATTGCTTGGTTCCTGTTCTGTCCATACAACGCTATAAAGGAAACTAGCAAACTGCATACCTCTAGCAGATTCCTTCGATTCTGAAATCAGGACTAGTTGACTTACCTATGAATGCTTAGTTTATGTAGACCATATCAAGGAGTTATTTAAAGATGCAAGGGATGTGTTTTTCTGTGATTTTAAGAATCTGTTAAGCATGAAATAGGTAATGCAGATGGGAGGAACTTGGGCGGGCTGTGAAGGATGAATGATGAAACGGTCTTTGACTCAAATTAATTCTGGAAGTAAAATATTGAAGGCATGTGGGAAAAAGGGATGACTTGGAGAGAGGATGTTTTAGATAAAGAAGGTAGTGGTAGGTAGGGGAAAGTTTGAGTAAAAAGAGTTGGTTTAATGAAAACCTCAAAAGTGAAAATGGGTGTACTGGATGAGTGTCCATTGTTGTAGTGACAAAACAAGGTTTGATACAAAGGGTTTCGCTTTTACAGTAGTAGTTTGAATTCTGAAATACTTGTAATTCTGGCAATGGGGCAACATGGAATTTTTGGGAAATCATGGAAATCTTCCACCGGCCTTAAGTCTTTAGGTATCCTTGTTTTTTAGGGTACATGTTCCTATAAAAGGATATGGAGACTTCCAAGAGAAACTATTTAAAATTTGCATTTCTTTTAAAATGGTGGACATGGTTTCAATGAATGGCACAAACATCCTTTATTCTTTGTCTCTCGAGAACCTGTGTGAAGATTTAAGTTTTGCCGGTTGTTTAAACAGAAGGTTAAAAGACTAGATTTAAGTCATTTAACTTGTTTAATCTATAACAAGTATAATTATGAACCTTTTTAAAGGCTTTTGAGGATTGCAATGTGAACCACCTATATTTGGTGTTTGCTTGCTTTGAAATCTGAACTACCCTACTTTTCAATTGCCATGGCCACCATTATGCTTCTCTTATGTGAAAACTTAATTCCCTTGGAAGTTCACCTTGATTGGGACATTTTAACTTTGATTTAATATTTCCTTTTCCTTTTTCCTTTTTCCTTTTCAAATCATAATTTATATTTAGTTTCATTATAGTCTTACATTTCATGTATGTTTTAATAGGTGAAATCACCAGGGCATATTGGCAGCACTGACTTGGTCAATTCTTCGAGTCCTCGGCATTTAGTTTCCATTCTAGAAGGAGATTTTATAGAGTTGGATGATCTTCTCTGACAAACCTGCAATAATCATTTATACAAGATGGAACCTGTTATTACCATCTTCATTGAAGTTATGTTGAAGGAGACTGGAACTGTTGCTTTTCAACAGTTCACATTTTGCTGCTACTACAACTTTGTACATCTGAAATTGGTATTCCACCAAAATCTGCATTGATGAACCTCATCATGGTATGGCTGAACTAGATGCTCATTAAGTACTGGTTCTATATATAGATTCTGCACCCCTGTAAACAACACTAGAGTTGGTTTTATATCAAAATTTTGTAGGGAACATTATTATCAGAAGCCAAGTTTGACAATGCTGTCTCAGGACGCGTCTTCCTGTTAAAGGTTAGTCTATATCTGATTTGTCACTTTCCAGTTCCAGTTAACACTTGCACTTGCAACTCATTCCCATGCTGATTGTGCAGATTTTCACCATTTCCTTTGACAGGCAAGCTTGGTGCATACTGATTGGGGTATTATTCCCAATTGCGGAGAATCTGTCCTTGACGAAGCTCTCCTTCGCAAATGTTCGCCGTTCTCTGTATTTAAATCTTTGCTAGGTCCAGGTGGAAATGCTTATGAAGTGAGATCCGAATAGTGCTTTGATGGAATTCTCTTGTAAATATTTCAGCTATCTTAGTTGGATGTGAGTAATTGAGTATATTGTTTGAAGTGCTGATTTCGTTTGTAAGGCTTATTTGCATGTTGGGAATTTAAAGTAAGGCAGTAGCTTTTCTATGAAATTATCATGAATGCATTGCGAAGTAAATGATTTTCTTGCTATTTGTTTGGGAGCATTTCAAAGTTCAGCTTGTGAGCTGATGAACAAAGTTACTTGCTAATTTTTTGTCTTTTAAGTCCACCCGATTTCCTCTTTTTAGGAACTTATCTGTTGGTTCAATAATCAGAAAGGAATGGAATCAAGGAAGATTAACGAAAGGTAAGAAACTCAGAGTCCACAAATTTCCTAGTATGCTTGGTTCAATTTGGCAAGGAAATGCAATATGGTATTTACGGAGTAAGTTAGGTTGAGGAGTTTAAATTTGAGCCAATGTGGTATTGTGAGCCAGATTTTAACACCCTTATCTTAAACTCTCGGGATACAGAAAAACTCTTCCTTGGCTACCTCATTTTCTTCCTGGGCGGCTGGGCCAAAGTTTTCTATGGTGACCTAATGGCTAGGGTTAAGGGCATTCAAATCAAATTGGAATCCCAACCCCAAAATCAATTTCTTTGGAACCTTGAAGAGTCTCTCTCCTAGGAACTAGCTTCAATCCTTGATAAGAAAGAGCTTAAATGACTAACTAGAGCCAGGGAAAGTTGGCTCCAAGGAGGGAATAGAAATACCTTATTTTCCATCTCTCTACTTTTCTAAGAAGATCTAGGAACATATTTCTTTCCCTTAAGGATTTTGTTAGGAATACCATCTCTAATCCTTCAGATCTTCTAAATCATATAGTAAGCTACTTTTCCACTCTCTTCACCTCTTCTAAGACTGTGATGCAGTGGTACAAACCTGAGAGCAACATTTCTCTTGCCCATCCTCCTATGGAGGATTTGAAATTTGCAGTCTTCAAGATTGGAGCCTTTAAAGCTCTTGGATGGGATGGCTTGCATACCCTTTTTTTTTTTTTCGAAAAGCATTGGGAGATCATAAAAGAAAATCTTTCACCAAATCCTTCAGATCTTCCCATCTAGTGGGGTCTCTAGTGATCTCAATAAGACTGTTATCAACCTTATTCCAAAGACTGACTATCCACAAATAAACTATCAAACAAATATGACAACCTAAAAGATTGTCACCAAAATCTTAGATCACAGGCTTAGGCCCATGTTGAACTTTACACTACTACAAAACGAGCAAAGAGACCCGTCCAAATCTACCTTATCAGAGACCACTCTTGAACGGGTCTGTTTGATAAAGAGACCTGTCTAAATGAGGTGGTCTTAGGGCTTTTCATCGGTCCAAGACTTGACCGGATCGAACTAGACCGAAAATTAGAATTTCAAGAATCGAAGACCGGAACGATTAAGCTCGGACCGAATTCAGACCGGACCGAAAAAATCGGTCCAAAACCTAGACTGGGTCGCTTTAGACCGATTTTGAAGTATCAAATAATTCAACCAAAGAAATTCAATTAAGAAATTCCAAATTCCTAGAATGGCAAGAGAGAGAAATTAAAACATAGAATAAGGTATCAGTGCAAAAACATAGAATAAGGTATTAGAGAAATTATACTTCGTAAGTGAAAACCCACGAATTAAAAATACGAATTCTTTTAGCAAAAATCATCAAACCTTAAATCTTCTCAAACCAAAATCATCTATAAAATTCAATTAAGAACCTTCAATTTTGTAGAGTAATTTTGAGAATTTAGACAAATTCATGTTAAATTATTGGTTTACTAAGGTAATGGTGTTGTGAATTAATTAATCAAGATTATAAGAGCAATAACCTTGGTAAAAAGGACATAAGAACAATGGTGTAGGAAGAATAGCTTACGGTTTAGAGAAGCTTGATTGGCAGCCCTCCGTATGCCCGGTCTGGATGGTGCTAGCCCGTTCGGACGCGCAAGGGTGGTTCTGAAATACTTCTCGGCCGCCCGATCGGGTAGCCACCGCTCGATAGCCACGAGAATGAAGTTGCAAATTACTAGGTTTCTTGCCCGATCGGGTTACCACCGCCTAATAGGGCGCGAGAGGGTGCTGATTTCGTCACTCAGGTCCGCCTGGTCGGGCGGTGGCGGCCCGATCGGGCACGTGTCTGGGCTGTTCGAGTTTGTGACGGTTTTCCTTTTGATTGTTGGCAGTTATTTTCATAGTTGTCGATTTCTTTTGCTTTAACATATATATGTATTGTATACGTATGTTGGAAGTTATTTTTTTTAGAAGAGAAATAGCCAATTTCCTTATTTTCTTCTTGGAACCTTTATTGCAAACTCAACTGTCATCATCATAAATTCTAATTTTTGTTTACATTTGACCACAAATATACTACACACTATTGTGGTTGTGTTCGTTGTATCTTTTAGTAATTTTTTATACCCGGTGTGTTTAATCAGGGTTGAAATATTACTTTGGGAAACCGATTTTGTTCAGGCCTCGAAGTGAAATTTGTTTAAATTCGTTGTCATATTTTGTGACCTGGTAATCATTTTCTCCAACAATCGAAAGTAATAATTTCTGCAAAAATGGCAACGGTGAAAGAATTGATGTCAAACATTCAGAAGTTGGATAAATTTGAAGGAGTTGATTTCGAAGATGGCAGAAGAAGATGTGTTTCTTATTGACATCGATTGGGGTGGCATATGTTCTCGCAGCTCCGAAGCCTACGGAGGAGGAGAATGAATCATTGGATAAAACTAGGAAACACAACAATTGGAAGAATACAATTACATTTGTTGTGGCCACATTGTCAATTGTATGTTTAATGAACTCTTTGATGTTATCAGTTTAATGATTCTACTAAGTCTCTTTAGGATGAATTAGAGGCTAAATATATGGCTGAAGATGCTTCTAGCAAGAAATTTCTTGTAAGTAAATTTAACAATTACAAGTTTGTTGATAATAGGCCCATTATATATGGAACAGTTTCATGAGGTTCAAAGAATATTAGGAAGTCTTAGGCAACATGACATAATTCTTGATGAGACCTTTATAGTGTCATCTATAATAGACAAATTGCCTTCCTCTTGGAAAGGATGATGTAAGGCTTCTCACATTCGGATTGAGGAAGAAATCCAGGTGCAAGAGGGAAATAAGGATGCAAATCCTAGTTCCACTACCGTAAATGTGGTGGAGGATGCCAAACCAAGTGAGAGGAAGAGAGGTAATGACTCATACAAAAATAAGGGCAAGAAGCCTAAGTTAAGTGGTGATGGTGCAAAATCAGGTGCTTGTTGGGTTTGTGGAAATCCCGAACATTTTAAGAAGGATTGCACAATCTGGAAGAAAAAATTGAGCGAGGAAAAGACTCAAGGTGGGAATGGCAATGCTAGCCAATCCCAAGAAAAACAAGGTAACTCTTGTGCACAAATTTCATTTAATTCATTTATGGATTATGTGTGTATGATTTCTTAAATCAAATGTGCACAAGATGATTGTTCGTGGTATATCGATTCGGGCGCATCGAGGCATGTGTGCAAGGATAGATCGTTGTTCAAGACCTTCTTGGAGGTTGATGATGAAGAAATTCTCTTTATGGGCAATGACTCTACAGCTAAGGTGCTTGGCAAGGGACAAGTACGTGGAGCTAGTCTGTAGTTCGGGAAAGTCTCTTATTTTAAGAGATGTGTTGTTTGCTTCCATACTTTCCTTTAATTCATGCTTGAATCACTACATCAATGAGTCTTACGTTCTCATCTATGTATGAAGCGAAAAGATACGTTGGTTGTCAAATATTGACAATTTGAGTTTGCAGCTCAATACTTCATGTTTATCAAAACTACCTAGTATTTTGAATACATGATGTCCAACCGTCCTTTCGGACTTAGTTATAAAAGTCATTTATGAGAATTGTATTTTAGAAATGATTTTCCTTTCTTTGAGAACCACCCTCAAAGATTTCCTTTACCAATCATGAAAACAATATAATTTGATTTAGAATACTACAATAATAAGTGCAAAGTATAACCATTTATCAAGAACATAATAAGTTTGAAATTTTAAAAGCATTCATGCATACTTACAAACTTATTTAACGTCTTATTCACACATATTAAAATTGTCCCTATTTTGTGAAAATAAGGCGATTCTAAGATCGAAGGAATCAACAAGTAATTAGGCATGCTTTGACTTGTCCTAACACTTGATACCCCAACATAAGCAACTCTTTGCTAATGGCTCCAAGCCATTCTTGGTTAGATAATCGTCGCATCTAATGCCTTTTTAACGATTTATCTTTTTTTCTATGATATGTGAGGACTCCTCACTCATACCGATCTGTTCAACCAAAACCAACATGCACACCCGGTGTGCCTTACTTTCCTTGGAGAGATGGTGATGCCTCGCTTTGGCGTGGCCCATCACCACCCTTGTTCGGTCGGTAAGTGTTGTTTTGGAAAGGCAAGTTTTACTCAATATTCTTAGGGACCTAGCGTTTCTATGTTGGTTTATTTAAGTGAAGTTAATTAATCATCGCAACATAATGAAATCATAAACATACATCTAACATATCATTCATATATATAAGCACAAGCATAAATGTATAAAACATAAGTAAATGATGCATTTGACAACTAGCATGACCCCTTGAGTCTTCAAGTCTTCAAGGGTCTTCTTTTGAAACTTCATGATTTTGTCTTCCAAGAACCTCCGCCTTCAAGACTTAACCAAAATTATGCAACTACTAGTATATATTACTAGGACTAATCTAAATATTAAGGTACAAAAATACTCAACGGTTCGAAGACCGTATTTAGATTTACAAAAATACATCACGGAACGTAGTCCGTATTTTCTATCCTAATCAGACCCCACTAGTTGTCATTTCATAAAAACCTGTGAGAGAATATACATTCCATTCATCTGATTCACACGCCTAATTAATGAATTTTACAATGATAAACAAGTAACAATGCATAAACACGCGTCAACTAGCAACTAATTTAGGTGGTTAATCTGATTAACACGCCTAATTAAAACTAGTCAAAGTTGTCGATAATGTAATTTAAAGCAATTAATAATTGAAGCTCCCACTAAATTCCCCATCCATCTTAATTAATCCAATTAATTAAGCCAGTAAACCCAAAATTTTGCCAAAATAAAATTTTGCCAATGTCGCTCAAAACCGAGGCCTAGCCTCCAAAATTTTAATTAAAATAATTAAAACCAAATATAATTAAATTAATTAGAATAATTAAAACAGCAAAATCCGCAAAATGTCATTGCCTTAAAACCCGGGGCTAAAGTGCCAAGTATAGGGTTGTGCGCATCGTGCCGCAAGCACGTAGCACACCCCACACGCACTCCCTGCAATAGCACCAAGTGTTTTGGGTGTTTTTGTCCTTCGGGAGAGTTACAACTCGAAGACTGGTCTGGTGCGGCCGGTACCTGCAAAACAAACGGAGACACCGGTTGTGTGGTGCTCCGCCTCCAACGATCGAGTTAGTAACTTGAAGGGAGAGAAAAAGGTGCGGAAATTTAGGTGGGTATTTGCTCGGATTCCAAGCTCAGATGTCTCTATCAAAGGGACAGTTTGTAATAAATGGTAAAACATGCCCTCCAAAAGAGGGGAATCTCCCTATTTATAGGGTCATTGGGATTTGTGCCCCTGATTGGGTTAGTGAACCCTAATCATTGGTGGGCTGCGCCGCATTTGCGGCTTTCTTGGGATTTAGGCCTGAAGGCCGCCATTTCCCCATGTTTCTGGAATGACACATGTCAAGCAGGGATTGGTCCACTTTGTACCATCCCGGGGCTGACACGTGTTATCCTCTGATTGGACAACGTGGCGGGGTAAATTACCCTAAACATTTGCCTTCACAGATGTGACGTGGCACGCCACGTGGCATCTGTGACACGCGTCACGCTCCGGTTGGTGGTAATTTTACCGCCAAAAGTAAATAATCACCTTCTGAGTAAATTACGGGGATGCCCCCGAATTTACCTTCTATATATAGCCGTTTACCCTTATAATTTTGTACGTTTACAAAAATTTTCGAGAGAAAAAACTTTGAGAGAGAGCAGAAGTCATCCGTCTGAGTCAAGCGCAAGTAAGAAAACTCATTCTCGTCAACCCAGCCGGACCCGTCTACCTCCATATATCAAATCTAAAGGTACCGTCTCTATCTCTCTCAGCTCTTTTTCATTTTTCACCGCTTGTACATATTTCTTGCAATAAATGGATGCATCACCAACACACACGGCACAACCTAGGTTAGAATCTAGCCGGTCACCAGGGACGGCTGAGTCTAGAACTGGGAGTGCCGTCTCGGGGTGTTGGGACCACCTTTTTCTTGGATTCCGACCATTTACGTGTCTGTGCAGGACATAATGGCTCGGACTATGCAGACGGCCCCCGATCCAGATTATAGAAGCGAGGGCTCAGGCGGCGAAACGCCTGAGGGAGAAGCGTCTGGTCAGGGAAACCAGACGGCTCTGGAGAGATCCCCTCCGCGTGCCCCTTCAACTCTCGTAGATTCCTTTTTGGAAGAATGCTACCAAGGCGGCGAAGAAGCCGTCTCATCTCCCTTCTCACAAAATGAGAAGGAGACGGGGAGCGACAGCTCCTACTCCACTTCTAAGAGCAGTGACAACTTGTCACCGCTTGTAGATAGTGAGGAGGAAGAGAGGAAGAAGTGGAATGAGAAGGACGACCCCTTCAAATTCCACGTCTCAGCCAAAGATAGGTGTAGGGAATATTTCAAGCATTATGACCCCAAACTTGAACCCCACTGTGATCATACACTAAAGTATGGTGGCGTTCCAAAGGGAAAGAAAAGAGAGCAAAAGAGTCGCCAACAAGTTTTAGGAACTTGTAAACCCAAAAGACAATCTAAAAGGACCATCAACTCCATAAGGTCTTGAACCAAACAGGGTTCGGGGATGAGGGTACGAATCCAATCTACAAAAGAAAGGACCCGCCCTATAAAATAGGCCTCTACTTTGTTCTGCTCGTATTCATGTGCGCTTTTCGAATAACATACAAACATTATATTAAACCTACCCTGTTTATCTATGTTGGTTGAATATTAATGCACAAATAAAACTATTATTGGCGATCACTTGAGTTAAAATCACATTAGCCTAAACCAAATTAATAATTATCTTATTAAGCGTGATTTCAAGTACGAATTCCCTTTAACAAGCATAAAAGGCGTGATCAAGCAATAACAATAAATAAATCAAGCAACATAATAACAAAGCAATAATAATAATCATAATAATAATAAATATAATCATAATCATGATAAGGTATAATAAAGCTTAAAATAATAGCAAGATCCTAGGCATGATACTAACAAGATTAATAACAAATCCTAGCATGTCACTAAGCATAAAGATCAAAGCTTTAAACCTAACATGGTACTAACATGATAACATGATATTAGAAATAATAAGAGGCAACCTAAACATGACACTAGAAAACATTAAAAACATCCTAACATGATACTAGAAAGCATTAAAAGCATCCTAACATGATACTAGGAATATTAAACAATAATAAGCATGCTTTCTACATTGTTAATAAAATAAGGAGTAAGCTAATCTACTTACTTTGAAGCCTCGTACCTCTTTCTAATAACAAAATACACAAGTTAGTTAACTTCAATGAAAATAATAAAGAACAATTAAACAATCAAATTAAATAAAGTTTTGACTAGTTTTGGACCAAACCCTCAGAAATTATCAAACCTTGCACGTCTAGGGCGAAGGCAACTTCGAACTTGGATAAGAGATTCTAAGTCTTGTGAATGCGGAATATTGTATTTTGTAAAAAGGTTGGTTTAGAAAGAGAGAGAGAGATTAAGAATTAAGTAATTCTTGAGAGAGAGTTGATGGTAATTGATGAATAAAAACGGAGGTTTGAGACCCTATTTATAAGGAAAATAGTCCGGAAAATCATAGAATTTGATAAGGAATAAAACTACACGCTGTCGCCAGGAATTTACTCTGTCGCGACGCGACAGGGTCTGTCGCGAGGCGACAGCCTTGTCGTTTGGCGACAACCTGGTTTAAGCGCGTTTTTCCACGCGGAATCCGATCTTTAATCAACTTGATCTACGGAATCCGTACAGAAGATAAAAAACGTATTTTACAGATAATAATAATAATAATATTAAAATAATAATATTTTATTCCAAATAAAAGTCCATTTTAAAATAAATAATTATTAAATCTAATAATATTAGAATAAAAAAGAACCTTCTAGAAACTTCTAGAAAATTATAATTAATCCTAATAATTTTAGGAATAATAATTAACATTGGGCCCTCCTTTAGATCACTGGGCCGTATGTAAATAGTTTACCGGGCCCAGTTTAGTATTTTGGCCATAACTTCCTCAATATTCATCGGAATTGGGCTTATAATATATCGTTGGAAAGATCTCTTCGAGCCCCTTAATTACGGACCAAACTAATCTGGTTTGGCTATTTTTAAATAAACAGAGTTATTTTCGAAAACAGAGAGAAGAGAATTTTTAATAAAACTAAACCGCAACACTTGACTTTCAAACACTTTCACCTCATTCGATTATGGTTCGAAGTGAAAGGCATTCATCACGGGGTTTGGTTTTGAGGAGACACAAATGGGCGTCTACAGAAGCCCCCACTTTGACTGAGTTTGGAGAAACTTAGGTTTCGAAAATAAAAGTCAAAGTATCGATAGGGAAGGAGAATGATTCAAAACGTTCTGCGATTCCAAATCATTCTTACAACGCCGATACCTGTAAAACAATGTTAGTTAAACAGATAAAAGAGTTAAGAAACGCGTATCTTGCACCGTCGAGCACACGTCTCTGAAAGTAACCATCTTGCTGCTTTTGTTGTTTGTGACAACCTCCACAGTACTTCGTGAATGCCATCATTGAAGGTAACCATATGTCGTCATCTTCAATACTCTTGGTGACAATCCTCCGCAGTATTTCGGGAATATCGTCGAAAATAACTGTATTTCGTCATCTCCAGGGTTGTGGTAGTACGTCGCCACGGCAGTGCATCGCCGCTATGGAAAATCTCCTCTTTACCTTGAGGGACCGTCGAAGGTGACCTTACTTCGCCATCTCCAAAACTTGTGACATTACCTCGCCACGGCTGTATTTCGCCACTAGACAACTCCTCTCTATGTTGGGATATCGCCAAAGAATCATTCTGTGTATTTAACATATCGTTATTTTTATTCCAATGCTTCGGTGCTTTACTTTAATGAACCATTATATCGGTGCCTTGTTATGAGCCAATACTTAGGCGCTTTAAGCTAAGTGAGACGATATCTCATCAAGTCGATCACTTAATGCAACTGCAATCAAGTTGACTAAATCATGTCAATTTTGCTTAAAGGGGCTAAATGGCGTACCAAGGAACCCAAACTGCTAAAATAGGCCCACAAAGTCATAATGTGGGGCCCAGCATCTTGTCGCCGCTCCAGCGCTAGCCAGAGACAACTGTCGCCAGCAATCGCGTCTGTTGCCTCGCGACAATCCTGTCGTTTGGCGACAGAATCGGGGTTTTAAAACCCGTCTTCTTCTTCTTTCTCATTTCGCTGCTCTGCTTGTGCGTTTTTCACAAAAACTTCAAATCGCTCGTTCTCACTCATTTCTCAACCAAATTCGCTCAAACTTGCTGCAAATCGAAGCTTAATTCATCTATTTTCCCGATCTATGTAAGTTTTGCTCAAACTCTACTCGGTTTTTGATAAATTGCACGTTCTTGTTCGCGAATTTTCGAAAAATTCGAAAATGTTCTTGCTTAATTTGCATTGTTTGTTGAATTTTATGCCTTGAATTTGTTTAATTATGCTTGTATATTGCTTTGGGAGTATTTTGAGACTTGTTTGACTCAATTTGGTGAAGAAACGGGCAATTCACCATTGTTGGACCTCTTGAGGTCGTGAAGAACAATGTGAGTCGTTCTTCGCATTTTTACTGCTTTTGCTTGTACAATTTGTCACAATATTCATCATATGTTTGTGAGAAATTGTTTGTTTGCTTGAAAAATGCTTACATGCTTAGTTGAATTTTTGCTGTGTTTTAGTACTACGTACTCTGTTTTGCGAACATAGTATCATGCGGCCTAGGCGAACCTTAGATACTGTAGAGCCTTAAAATTAATTACTTTTATATACTTTAGCATGGCTAGACGACGTGGTTCTGGCTCTCGATCGAGAGACTCGCGTCGAGAGGACGAGCCTACTAGCGAGGGCGAGGACGTGCCTTCTACTTCCAGGTTGGGTCTCATGCCAGATTGGGACGAGCGCACCCTGTTCCATGCACCAGTTCACCACCTGTCGGAGCGAGTTCGACGTGGTCTTGCGAGCGGGAGGACCCGTAGCCATGGCTCGGGTAACTCCACCATCGGTTCTCTCTACGACAACTTCATCAGTCGTGATGAGGGTCTTCGTCGTCTTTGGGAGTCATGTGGGTTGACTCATCTTCTTCTGGCCGCCCGGGCCATGTTTTCATACGATGGCGGTAACCTCGTCGTTCGATCTTTGGTGGAGTTCTTTTGGGACACCACCAACACTTTCCACTTTCCTTGGGGTGAGATGACGGTCACTCCAGCTGACTTCAGCCTCATCACGGGGTTAGAGTTACAGTCTATTCCTCTGCCGTTCGACACCGACATCACTGTCCACTCGCCG
Source organism: Chenopodium album (assembly GCF_948465745.1). Classification (NCBI taxonomy): domain Eukaryota; kingdom Viridiplantae; phylum Streptophyta; class Magnoliopsida; order Caryophyllales; family Amaranthaceae; genus Chenopodium; species Chenopodium album. Next base: position 20,455,338 of record NC_137858.1, on the reverse strand, counting down.
GAGGTTCAGTAGTTGTTGGGGCCGATTGCTGTTCGGGACCAGGCTGAGGCTCAGTCGGGACAGATGAGTTCCCGATGCATTCGTCGCTGCACATTGGCTGCAGCTTTTGAGGATGATGCCACCACCCGAGAGCAGCGGGTGCGCATCTTCGTGTTGATCTTGCTGTCAGGGACGTTTTCCCCTGATCGAGGTAGTAGAGTACTTCTTTACTACCTGTCCGCCGTTCGCGACCTTCACCTGGTCGGGACATATGACTGGGCTAGCATGGCCTATGCGGACTTTCTACTGGGCCTGCGGCGTTCTTGTCGTCACAGGGCCTTGTCTGGAGAGGTGGCCCTTTCCAACTTTTGGAGGGTCGTAGAGGTATGTCTCTTTTGTTTTTGAGATTTGACTCTAGGTTAGAAGCATAATCTTTACTGACTTTTGCCTTTCATATAGATCTAGTTCTACGAGTATTTCCCCTCACTTGCGCCTGCGAGGCCTTCTCCTCGCGTGCTCCCCGTTGCTGCTAGTTGGGGAGGCCGCAGAGGTCCACCGGAGGTGGTACGCCTTCGAGAGATGATCCTCTCGGTAGGTTTCTATAACTATTACTTTTTTCTTTTATCGCCTTTTGGTATTGGTTCCTTACATAGTGATTTTGCAGGAGCCCAGCCCGGTCTATCGACCCTGGGCTGCTTTTCCTATTCCTGCGCTGGCGGCGCAGTATACTGCTGAGCGTCATTACTTTCTGGGGACGTACGACGCGGTGGTCTACCTAGAGGAGAGGGTAGCCATTCAGAACTCCTCAGACGTCTTTGTAGTTCCTGCTCCTCCACCTCGGCATATGTTTCACGATGCCTTGCAGCGGGATCGAGCCAGTGGATCTTCTCGGGGTACTCCTTGGAGATCCTACGTTCTCCTCGAGCAGAGTTACGAGGAGGACCTGCTACTGTTGCTAGCGCCGGCTCCTGTCCTTTCAGAGGAGGCTGCGGTATACTTTTATTTATTTTGTCTTGTCTTTCTTTAGGTAGCCTCCAAGCATTTTCCTAACCTTTTATTCTTACCAGGCCGGTCCTAGGGAGTTCATTCCCCCGAGGATGTCCATACGCTACCAGGGCATGTACGGGCCGATCGAGGAGCTCATTCCACCAGCTCTAGAGGGGGAGCAGTTTGTGGAGCGTTCTATTCCTCGTCACCAGACTCGGGTAAGTAACTTCACCTATCTTGTCTTTACATTTGCTTTATAGTTATTACTGACTTAGTTACTTTGGCAGTTTTCTCGCGAGGTGGTGACAGCTATGGCTAGGTGCATAAACGCCTTTCGCAGCCAGCTCGTGAGGTTGCGGAACCGTGCTACCTGTCGTAGCAACGACGCTGAGGAGGTATTATTCCTTACATTTAGCATCTTTATCTTGCCTTTTACTTGCATTTGCTAACTTTGATTTACTTTTGCAGGGACAGCCTATTCCTTCTCCACGCACTCGGTCGAGACCCGAGCCTAGGAGAGAGACTACTAGGTTTGACTCGAGGCGTCGTCGGACTACCTCAGGTGGTCGGGGTGGTCATTCTGAGGCCGCCGCTGTAGAGGACTCAGCATCATCTCCTGAGGATGCTCCGACTGGGCCGACCAGCCGAGGTGGGATAGGTGGTGGGACGTACGAGGTTGGCTCGTCGTCGCAGCAGCCTTTGCAGCCCCAGCCTCTTTCCGTCGGGTACCAGGGTGAGGTTAGGTGGCCTAGCCCTGAGTTACAGTTTGCGCCGACTGGTGGTTCGGGGGATGGTGATGGACATACTCCACGGAGTAGGACTTTCTTTGACACTTTTGGTGTCCCTCACCATTTGCGACCTCCTGCACCGTAGTTGTACCTGTATTTTTATTTATTTTGACTTTATAGGACTTTGTCTATTTTTATTTACATGGCTCATGTATTAGACACTTTGTATATATGCACTTATTATGTATTAAATATTTTATCTCTTATTTTATTTTTTATTGTGCGTGTGAGTGTGTGAGAAAGTGTAATTTTTGCGCAAAATTTCCGTCATTTTTAATATTAGTGGAGGGTACCGACTCTCTCCCCAAAAAAGAAAAATGAAAAAATAAAATGAAGGAACAAAAGTATAATTATTAAGAATAAGCCTAAAATTAATTAAGCTTAATAAAATAAAATAATAATAATAATAAGGGTAAAAAGTGTGTGGATAAAAAAGGAAAATAATAAGGATAAGTCAAGTCAAAGTTGAATTCGAGCAAGTAAAACACGGTTTTCAACGCGTAACAGCTGTCGCTGCTGAAAAAATACTGGCGCCACGTAATTAAACCTGTCGCCACGCGACAGCTTTTGTCGCCACGCGATAGACTTGTCGCTTGGCGACAAAGTTAATTTTCCTAATTCTCATAGGAGTTGAATTCTGCCGTGAAAAAAGCTTATAAATAGCCCCCAGAACCTACGTTTTCTGCATAATTTAACCAGTTTATTAATTAAGTAAATTAACTAGTAATCATGCCTTTAGCTAAAAGAACTTTTTGTGGATATATTAATGAGTGGTGTCGTCTTTTAACTTCCAAAGAGAAAAAAGAATTAGACTTTTTCCATATGGGGGGTATGTATGGTGTAAAGGGGGTGAATCTTGATATAGACTTTATCTATTCTGCCGTAGAATATTGGGATATTAATACTCACTGTTTTAGATTTTTCCATGATGAAATATGCCCTTTACCGGAAGAATTTGGAGCCATTATAGGCTTTTATTCCACGGATCTTGCGGTAATGCCTAGAGTAAGTGAATATTATTACAAAGATTTCGAGCGTTTCTTTGATCTAAGGGGTATGGACTTAAAAAATATAGTGCATGGCAATGTAGTTGATTTGAAAGAATTGGCACGTTATTATTTTGACAAACCTAATTCTGGATTTCATGTCTATAAAAGAAGAGCTTTCTTCTTTTGCATGTTTAGCCAACTTCTTTTAATTAGTGATAAAGATAATGAAGGCCAAGCAATAATCATATCTGTTATAGAACAAGTTGAATCCGGGAGAAACCCAATGCCACTAATTGTTTGAGAGACCATATTGTGGCTAGATGCATTGAGAAGGAATCCAAAAGCACCTTTTCGAGGTTCTCCAATTTTATTACAGGTATAAAATAATGCTATTCTTAATTACACGGAATTAAAAATATTTTTACACTACAATGCTAATCAAATGTATGTTTACAGATATGGCTCATGGAGAGGCTAAAATTTATTAATCCTCCTGATGATATGGAAAAATACACTCCCAATTGCGTGGTTCGGCGAAAGAAACGATTTTTGAGGATAGGTCGCCGTGAGTGGAGCAAGGTGTTTGCTGCTGGTGATTTTACTCTGAACTGGGTCATCCCTTGGTGGAAGATTGAGAAGATGGTTGGTTGTAATAGCCAAGCATACTGCCGTCTCCCGAGCTTATCAAAATTGACTTTATATTTCCCTTGTAGAGTTAAGAGACAATATGGTCTTGCACAAACCATCCCTACAAGAGATCTCCGCCGTCCTTATGAATTTCCTGTGTCGTAAGAAGTTGAGCGTTTTGACAAATATTGGAGTGGTAGGCCCTTATAGGAGGTGATTACCTACAGGGTTCCACCTTGTTTGTCAAACAGTGTAAAGCAATGGCTTGATGGAAAACTTCAGAAATCCCATGTCAAGGTTGAGAAGACCGATGTGAAGAATCGTCTGGGTGACAAAAAGGTCCCTGCTAAAGAACGCCTAGGAGAAAGAAGTGAATTTAAAACTCCTATTATGCCAAAAAAGAAAAGTTCTAAGAAAGACAAAGGAAAAAGGAAAGTTGATTCTACCGAAAAGAAGGCTTGGGTGGAGAAGAAACACGGGGTCTTAGCGGAGGGGGAAACTATCTATACTAAAATAGAGTGTAGATCTTCTAATGGATGTCTCCTAGCAAAGGTTATGGATGAAGAGGAAGAGAATGCGAACAAAAATTGGAAAAGAATTAAGAAGGAGAAGAAAGATTAGAGCATTGTTTTTCCTTTGATTTATTAGACAATGTTAATTTGTTTTAGTTAATTTTTAAGCTTTTATTTCATCAATAATGTAATTTCTTTATTACTTAATAAAATTTTCAGCTTTTATTTAAATTAACTTTACATTTAAAGCAATGAAAACAATTACAACATTTATTTTTCGGAGAATTTATTCGAGTACGAAAGTCGAACAAATTTCCAGAATATACAAAATTTGCCCAGACACTTGCAGAAACTTAGCACTGTTACCCAAATGGTTGTCGCTGACGAATTGCCTCTGTCACCTAGCGACAAAGCTGTCGTCTGGCGACAGAGTCCTTTTTCTGGCGCCAGTCTTGCAATTTTGCAGACATGTATTTTTTAGCTCTGGGATGCGAAATTTTGAAAAATTAAAGTGGCCGCACCCTGTTGGGGTTGCCTACGTATCCTTTGTTTTAAGGAATTAGGCCAAACGTAGCTCTCTTGAGTGTTTTACTTAAGTAATTATGGGTAGTATTTCTTAGGTTGGTCGAGATTTGTCATGTTTGAAAACTAGTTACCATCCATGTCAGTTAACTTAGCCGCGCCTCCTGACAGGATTGTTTTGACAATGTATGGTCCGGACCAATTAGGCCTAAATTTGCCTCTTGGGTCCAAAACATTTTTTCTTAATGCTTTTAATACCAAGTCCCCAACCTTGATATTTCTAGTCTTGACCTTCTTATTGAAATGTCTAGCCATACGGGTTTGATAGCATTGGGTATGATGTAGAGCCTCTAGCCGTATCGACAAATTATGTTTCTTTCGATAAAGAGTGCTACATGTTTGGCGGTGAGTTTAGCATATGATTGTGATTGTGCTTCTACCCACTTTGTGAAGTAATCTATTGCGACTAGGATGTATTCATGACCTCCTGTTCCGGGAGGTGTAATTTTTCCAATTATGTTTATTCCCCATGTAGAGAAAGGCCATGGTGAAGTGCATGTGTAGAGGAGAGATGGTGGAATATGTTGCAAATTCGCATAAATTTGGCATTTGGGGCATCTTTTTACATATTGATGACAATCCCTATTCATGGTAGTCCAATAATACCCTTCTCGCATTATCTTTTGGACTAGCATTTTGCCATTAACATGTGTTCCACATATCCCTTCGTGGACTACTCTCATAGCTCTTTGAGCATCTTTTTTGCCTACACATAATAAAGCTCGACCTTTAGGTACCCTTTTGTGTAATTCATCTCCTATGAGTACAAACTGGGAAGCTAAAAGCCTTAGTGCTCTTTTTTCTCTTTTGTCAGCATGAGGAGGATATTCTCCTTTGGTGACATAATTTAGTATGTTTGTAAACCATGGTTCTTCTTCATGTTCCTCCTCTTGAATCACTTCATCGTCTTCTATAGCTTGAATGTATGCTGGTTTGTGCCTTTTTTCTATGGTCAAAGGCATTTGCTCAATTTCCTTAGGAATCCTAACCATTAAGGCTAGTCTTGCCAAGGCATCAGCAAATTGGTTTTCCTCTCTAGGTAGATAAGTGTATTCCACCTTTTCCAACTGATCAGTGAGGGTTTCCAAATATGTTTGGTAGGGAGCTAAGCTTTCACTCCTAACCTTCCATCTTTTCGAGATTTGATTAATAATCAATGAAGAATCTCCAAATATCCGGAGTTTCTTTACTCCTAAGGCTAAAGCAGTTTCGAGGCCCACCACGCATGCTTCATATTCGGCTGCGTTGTTGGTAACGTCGAAATCTAACTTAATGGATATAGGAACATGTTCCTCTTTAGGTGATACTAGTAAGACTCCTACGCCGCATCCCTTTTGGTTTGAGGCTCCATCAAAATATAAAGTCCATGTATCATCCTCTGTCATCATTAAACTTTCATCTGGAAATTCGTTTTCTTTCAAGGGTGTCGAATCTTCTATTGGGAAATCTGCTAGAAAATCCGATACCACTGATCCTTTGATTGCCTTTTGAGGCATGAATCTTATATCAAATTGGGTCAAGTTTACTATCCACCTTGAGATACGCCCATTAAGTGTAGATCTTTCGAATAGATATTTGAGAGGATCCATTCGTGATACTACGTAAACGGTATGTACAAGCATGTAATGTCTTAATTTAGTTGTGGCCCACACCAATGCGAGGCACAACTTCTCTAGTGGTGTATAGCGTGTCTCGTACTCGAGCATTTTCTTACTTAGGCAGTAAATAGCATTTTCTTTATTTTCTACCTCTTGCGCAAGCATGGCTCCCATTGTTTCTTTTGTGACGGTTAAGTATAACCTTAGGGGTATTCCAGGGAGCACTGGAGCTAATACAAGAGGATTCGAGAAATAGGCTTTGATCTTTTCAAAGGCTTTTTGACACTCGTCGTCCCATATAATTGGTACGTTCTTCTTAAGCTTCTTGAATATTGGTTCACATATTGTGGTTAACTTGGATATGAACCTACTTATGTATTGCAACCGGCCAATGAATCCCCGAATTTGTTTTTCGGTTTTGGGCGGTGGCATGGACATGATCGCCTTGATTTTGGTGGGGTCTATCTCTATTCCTCTAGAGCTTATGACGTATCCCAAGAGCTTTCCTGAGGTTACTCCGAAAGCACATTTGGAAGGGTTTAACCTCATGTTATATTTTCTTAGCCTTTCAAAGAACTTTTTTAAGGCTATTGGGTGTCCTGTGCAGTCTTTGGATTTTACGATCATATCATCTACATAAACCTCCACTTCTTTATGCATCATGTCATGGAGTAGGGCAGTCGCTGCTCGTTGGTAAGTGGCACCCGCGTTTTTCAACCCGAATGGCATTACTGTGTAACAGTAAGTACCCCAAGGTGTTATGAATGTTGTCTTTTCCATGTCTTCTTCAGCCATAAGAATTTGGTTGTATCCTGCGTATCCATCCATAAATGAGAGAAGCGCATGATTTGCTGTATTATCTACCAAAATATCGATGTGTGGTAAAGGGAAGTCATCCTTTGGACTTGCCTTATTTAGATCTCGATAGTCGACACACATTCGAACTCTACCATCTTTTTTCGGAACTGGGACAACATTGGCGACCCATTCGGGGTATTTAGATACCCTAATAAAACCTGCAGTTATTTGTTTTTGTACTTCTTCTTTTATTTTAAGAGCTACGTCGGGTTTCATTCGACGTAACTTTTGTTTTACAGGTTTCATTCCTGGAATTAATGGTATTGTGTGTTGAGCTATCTCTCTATTAATGCCTGGCATATCTTCGTATGACCAAGCGAATACATCAATAAATTCTTTGAGTAGATTAATTAAATCGGTTCTTTCATCTTTACTTAGTGTTAGTCCGATTTTAACTTCTCTTTTAATGGTTGGATCTTTTGAGATGTCAACCGTTTCTGTATCCTCAATTATTGGCGTTTTATTTTCAAGTGTTTCCATTGCTTTAATTATTTCTTTGTCATTTTCATCATTAGTTAAGCAATGCTCGTCACCTTTAGATAAAGAAAAGCAAGAGGAATAAGGGGAAGAAGACATATTATTGAATTCTGAAATCATTACATCGAATAGAGAAATGTCCGTTGGGACTTGATTGCTAACTATCCTAGGAGTAGAAATAGAAGGTGGGGGTGCTACAACTAAGGATTTGGAAGACTCGATAGGGGAAGACTCTGACTCGGACTCTGACTCAGACGATTCTTCGAACATTGGCCCTTGTCCTGTAGTTACTGAAATCTTTCTTCCATTTGTAGTGGTCACCTTCACTGTTTTGCGCCATCCTCGTTCTTGATCTTCTATTGGAGTGATGAATTTCGAGGGATCAAAGTTTTCACTTTGAAGGACCATTTGAATGAGCGAAGAGTTGTCTTCTACATATCTTGGCTCATTCTTTTCTCTTCCCAAGAGGAGTCCCATGACGTTAAAGTCAAAGCAAGGGGGTGCTTTCTCCTTATAAATTGGAGTTGGGATTTCGTCTAGGAAGTGACAATCCAAAAAGACCTCGAATCCTGGTTGTCTTATGCCATTTACAACGAAAGGTTCAGGAAGTTCATGACAAGGATAATCCTCTCCTTCTCTTATAAATTGTCCATTTAGAGTGAGAGGATATTGATCCATGGGTATTTCCCTCTTTTGTGCACAAGCATTCTTTCGTGCTCTCGACTTTTCCTGGGCCCGCTTAAGATCTTCGTGAGTTGGTTCAAAACCAAGTCCGAAAGTATCCAACTTAGGGAGGCCAGGTAATCCCATATGCTTGGCTATTCCTTTCTTCTTTCCTAGAGCCATTCCAGGAAAGTGTCCTTGTTTTCTTAGAATAGCATTAGTTACCATGTTTGACTGGAGATCGTAATAAAGAGGGGTCCCTTCATCTTCTTCTATTAAGGAGACCTCTTCGCTAAAGCCCCACAAGTCTTCGTCATTTTCATCGTGCTCTACATTGATTAGTGGATTTTCCACCGTTTTGATCCTCATAGATGAAGCATCGATGGTGATTGGAATTCCTCCAACTATGGCTTTCACTTGTTGGTGAAGAGATGAAGGGACAACCTTTAGATCATGAAGCCAAGGGCGTCCCAATAACAAGTTGAAAGATGCTTTAATGTCCACTACTTGGAACGTAGTGGCATGTTCAATTGCACCCGCTGTTATGTTCATGGTGACTGTTCCTAATGCTTGACGGCGTGAATTATCATAAGCCCTTATTCCTTGAGTTGATGGGGACAAATCCTCATCTCTTATTCCTAGCATTCTCGCGGTTCTAAGTGGGCAAACATTGATTGCCGAACCATTATCCACAAGAGTCATAGGAACGTTCATCCTCTTACATATTACTGTGAGGTTTAGAGCTTTGTTGTGTTTGTCACCTTCCGGTGGTAAATCCTTATCCGAAAAAGTAACCAAGTTGATTGGACTTGGGAGATCACTCGTGAGGAAGTTAGCTAGTCCCTCAGAAGTGGTGTCCGAATCTATGCCTACTTTAGCCAAAGCATCCATGACTGCAACTCTATGCTCTCGGGATGTGGCTAAGAGCTTCCATACGTTCATTTCAACCTTAGTCTTTTTTAGTTGTTTGACAACATCGTTGTCTTCTATGATTGGTATGGGAATTTGCTGGATAGTGGGCATAGGTTGTGTTAAAATGGGAGGTTGCATTCTCCCGGACCTGGTGAGGACATCTATGGGCGAATCTTCCTCGTCCCAAATGTCACTTACTGGGTATATTGTTGATAGAGGAGTCTCTTTGAGGTAGACATCCTCATCATCACTGTCCCACACTCCATTGATTGTAGCATCTTGTGGGAGTTGAACCAGTTTCTTATCATCAATCAATCGTTGGACCAAATCTTTGAACTTAAAGAAATTCTCTATTGTATGTCCTCCCGATTGATGGTATGAAAAATAATATTTGTCCATCCTTTTTAGTGATTCAAATGGTCTCGGTTCGAGAGGTTGAATTTTACCATTCTCGGAGAGCATTTTGAACATATTAGCATATGACGTCCCAATTGGAGTATAACGTTTGTTATTTTTCTTGGGAGTGTCAATTACTTGGAGAGAAAAGGGTTTCTTCTCCTTGGGTGGAGGTCTACTCTTGAGCAACTCATTTTTTTCTCTTAAAGCCTCATAGGTTTGGAACAACAACTTGTACATTTCCGACAATACCAGTGTTAACACATAGACGTCTTGCTTAGTTGCAGGTTCTTGGTCATGAGATTCAACAGCATCTTCGAAGATTTGTTCTTCAATAGTCTCGATAGGTTCTATGAGACTAGATGGGTCCACTTGATTTTCTTCGTCAGAAATAGCTAAGGAATCCGACAGTGGTGCGGTGTTGATGCTTGGCTTCTTGCTTGCAGGGGGCAATGGAAGCTTGTTACTATCAATCAAGTCTTGAATGGCTTCCTTTAGCCTCCAACAATTTTCCGTAGGATGGCCCCTGCTCTGGTGATATTTACAATGTGCATTTGGGTTCCAGCTACTCGTTCTTCTTTCGACAGGTGGGTCCCCAAATGGTCCAATAGGAGTTATAAGACCTTTTACGTGTAAACGGTCAAATGCGGTGTCATAACTCATACCAATAGGAGTATAGTTCTTCCTAAATGGTTTCTTTTGTCCTTGATTGTTGTTCATTGCTAGGACTTCATTTAAATTAAAGGTGCTAACATTGTTTGAGTGGGTGGATTTAGATGAAGAAGGATTGTCGTTCTTCTTACCCTTCCAGCCACTGTTGGAATTATTGTTAGTAGCTTTTTGTTTAGCTAGGTCATCTTCAATATTAATACCAATATCATAGACGGCCTTAAAGGTATGCAGATTGCTTTGGTACCTAAGATGCTTAGAATATTTTTCTTGGAGGTTCTTAATGAACATCCTAATAGATTCTTTTTCACTAGGTACTTCAACCATTTTTGCAGTGGTTTCCTTCCATTTATTAAAGAAGGAAGTGAAACCTTCATTTTCTTTCTGCTTTAGAATTTCAAGCTCTCTATGATCAGTTTCAATTTGAATATTGCATTTATATCTTTCAATGAAAGCACTTACAATAGACTCCCAACTAGAGGTCTTTTCTTTATCAAGTGAAAAGTACCACTGTTGACATACAACTTCTAAAGACAAAGAAAATACAGAATGAAATGCTTTCTTATCTATCCCCTTAATATTCATTATAGTTTCAAATGCTCTTAAATGAAAGTAAGGGTTATCCATAGCCTTAAATTTAGGGATGTCATTGGGATTGAACTTCTGCGGGAGAAGGTCCTTATCCACCGAGACCCCTTGTGAGCTAATCCCTTGGAATCTAAAGTCGTTGGACAGCTTGCCCAAGCTTTCCTGGATTAGGTCCATTTGTTTATGTCTCGCAGGGTCACTTATTTGCAGAGTTAAGTTTTGCAATGTCTTAGCCAAGTTGGCTACCTGTCCCTTGACTTCATTAAGCTCTTCTTGACTAGCCATTGTCTTCTTAGCTTTCCTTTTCCTACTAACCGGTTTGTCAAAAGTAAGATTTGCACGAAGGTGTTGTCCTTGATTAAACGCCCTTCCTTTCTTGTCCACGCGTTGTAAGTTAAACCATATTTGTTTTAATACTCAACTCTAATTGACTTGACTTTATGGTCTAAAATTAAAAAGAAAAGGCAAAAATAGGGTATATATTTTAAGGGAAGATTTAATGAAGTTTTAAATTGGAAGATTAATATCCGACTTACCCCCCTAAAAAAAATGACGGAAAACACGCATGCAAGACTCTCTAGACATGGTCATAATGTGAAAAACATGTTATGTGTGTGCTTTATGAATGTGTGTGAATGACATGCTTTGACTCTTAGTGTATGACCATTGGACTTTAAGTGCCTAGACTCAATTAAAGACTTGAACGTAGTTTGAACCATTAAAATTGGTAAACTAATTAGTAGACTGTTTAATTAGACTCGTCGTGATGACTCGAGCAAGAAAACTGGACTGTCGCTAAAATGACAGGACTGTCGCCACCGTTTAAAGCCTGTCGCCAGACGACAGAACTGTTGCCAGGCGACAGACATTAAACAGCGGCGCCACAGCCCAAATTTGTGTGCCATTGCTGGAACATCAATCTGGACTGTTTCCAGTAATTTTACTCTAAGTGGACATACCTAAAGTCGTACTAAGTCAAGTTGATCGATTTATTAGCCTTTAATTAATTCAAGATTATTTAATTATTAGACAAAGTCCTTTTAGTCATTAGTCAGTTTATTTAGTCTTAATCACAAGTCAAACAAACGGTTAACACATATATAGTATGCACAAACAAGGATGCACAAGTAGTTCACATAGTCACAATATGATGCAATGAGTTTGCAACCTAACCATGGCTCTAGTTCTCTAAAGTTCAAGGATATAGGTTAAGTCAAAAAAGGTCCATGGTTATGAATCCGTATGCATTGCACACAAGCCTACCGTGAGGGTTGGTGCGAATGGACAGGACCCCGCGAGTTCGTGATGAAATCGAACTCGACTCCATGGTTTGGTGGATTCACAAACTTTGCACGTACCTGTTGTTGCACATATAGTGGATATTCAATTGGGCAGGTGAATCAGGAACCCCCAGAGGGTTATGTCCATATGTAGAACACATATGGGTTCAGAAAAGTGAGAAAAGGACTCAATCAATAAGTAAAATCGAGCTAACAGTGCTAGAAATGGTCAAAGCAAGAAGGCAGACCCCTGGCTCGGTATTGGAAGAACTTGGCGCCAGACTACAGGGACTGTCGCCGCAAAAGAACCTCTGTCGCCAAGCGACAAAACTGTCGCCAGGCGACATAAGCTCTTTACGGGCGACAAGCCTTGTTTTCTAGACGCTAGTTCCTACATGCCTCGGCAAGTTTCTGTGTTCTTAGAATTTTCCAGATTTCGCATCATTTTTTCGATTCTAGTCATGAAAGATATTTCTCAAATTTCCTACGTGTAAAAATCCTATGTCGTTGACTCATTGGTCTATCAAATGAGAACCTTTTTATGCATATGACAATAATGTTAATCAAATCACGAACATGAAATACTTAGAATTTTTCGAGTCTCATCCGCTCATTCTAAATAATTGCCAAAATAAATTTCAGGAATATAAATAGAAATCCTCCCCAGTGGAGTCGCCAAAAACTGTAGGGAATATTTCAAGCATTATGACCCCAAACTTGAACCCCACTGTGATCATACACTAAAGTATGGTGGCGTTCCAAAGGCAAAGAAAGGAGAGCAAAAGAGTCGCCAACAAGTTTTAGGAACTTGTAAACCCAAAAGACAATCCAAAAGGACCATCAACTCCATAAGGTCTTGAACCAAACAGGGTTCGGGGATGAGGGTACGAATCCAATCTACAAAAGAAAGGACCCGCCCTATAAAATAGGCCTCTACTTTGTTCTGCTCGTATTCATGTGCGCTTTTCGAATAACATACAAACATTATATTAAACCTACCCTGTTTATCTATGTTGGTTGAATATTAATGCACAAATAAAACTATTATTGGCGATCACTTGAGTTAAAATCACATTAGCCTAAACCAAATTAATAATTATCTTATTAAGCGTGATTTCAAGTACGAATTCCCTTTAACAAGCATAAAAGGCGTGATCAAGCAATAACAATAAATAAATCAAGCAACATAATAACAAAGCAATAATAATAATCATAATAATAATAATAAATACAATCATAATCATGATAAGGTATAATAATTAAAATAATAGCAAGATCCTAGGCATGATACTAACAAGATTAATAACAAATCCTAGCATGTCACTAAGCATAAAGATCAAAGCTTTAAACCTAACATGGTACTAACATGATAACATGATATTAGAAATAATAAGAGGCAACCTAAACATGACACTAGAAAACATTAAAAACATCCTAACATGATACTAGAAAGCATTAAAAGCATCCTAACATGATACTAGGAATATTAAACAATAATAAGCATGCTTTCTACATTGTTAATAAAATAAGGAGTAAGCTAATCTACTTACTTTGAAGCCTTGTACCTCTTTCTAATAACAAAATACACAAGTTAGTAAACTTCAATGAAAATAATAAAGAACAATTAAACAATCAAATTAAATAAAGTTTTGACTAGTTTTGGACCAAACCCTCAGAAATTATCAAACCTTGCACGTCTAGGGCGAAGGCAACTTCGAACTTGGATAAGAGATTCTAAGTCTTGTGAATGCGGAATATTGTATTTTGTAAAAAGGTTGGTTTAGAAAGAGAGAGAGATTAAGAATTAAGTAATTCTTGAGAGAGAGTTGATGGTAATTGATGAATAAAAACGGAGGTTTGAGACCCTATTTATAAGGAAAATAGTTCGGAAAATCATAGAATTTGATAAGGAATAAAACTACACGCTGTCGCCAGGAATTTACTCTGTCGCGACGCGACAGGGTCTGTCGCGAGGCGACAGCCTTGTCGTTTGGCGACAACCTAGTTTAAGCGCGTTTTTCCACGCGGAATCCGATCTTTAATCAACTTGATCTACGGAATCCGTACAGAAGATAAAAAACGTATTTTACAGATAATAATAATAATAATATTAAAATAATAATATTTTATTCCAAATAAAAGTCCATTTTAAAATAAATAATTATTAAATCTAATAATATTAGAATAAAAAAGAACCTTCTAAAAACTTCTAGAAAATTATAATTAATCCTAATAATTTTAGGAATAATAATTAACATTGGGCCCTCCTCTAGATCATTGGGCCGTATGTAAATAGTTAACCGGGCCCAGTTTAGTATTTTGGCCATAACTTCCTCAATATTCATCGGAATTGGGCTTATAATATATCGTTGGAAAGATCTCTTCGAGCCCCATCCAACTACACTATTATTGGACCTTAATTACGGACCAAACTAAACTGGTTTGGCTATTTTTAAATAAACAGAGTTATTTTCGAAAATAGAGAGAAGATAATTTTTAATAAAACTAAACCGCAACACTTGACTTTCAAACACTTTCACCTCATTCAATTATGGTTCGACGTGAAAGGCATTCATCACGGGGTTTGGTTTTGGGGAGACACAAATGGGCGTCTACAGAAGCCCCCACTTTGATCAACAGAACGCCAACGACTACTTCGACTGTTATGAGGCGGCGTTCAAGGCAGGTCTTCGCTTTCCCCTTCACCAGGCGGTGAAGGCAATCTTGAGAGGCTACGGCCTCGGAGTCTGGCAACTTACCCCCAATTCTTGGGCAAACATCTTAGGGTACGTTGCCGCCTGCAAATTTCAGGGGCTCCATCTCGGCTGGGAAGCTTTTGCTAAGATGCATTATCTTAGCCGCAACCTAGGCGGCTGGAGGGCGTGGTAAACTTTAACCACGTATCCCCAATACATGATGACCTTAGACAAGGTCTCTAAATTTGACGGCTGGAAGCACAGGTTCAACCTGTTGACGGCTCCCAGCAGGCGGGAGAACTATGAGCTCCGCCAATACAATAAGAAGCCCGAGCTGATGGGCCGGAAGTGCTGTCTTCCCCGGATCCCGGATGAGGACTTCGATAAAATAATTGAGGCAGACTTTTTTGGCCTCATAGACGCGACCTTGTCAACCGGGGAAACAATAAAAGTCCCCAAAAACTGGACCCCTAAGAGCGCCTGGCTCAGGGATGAGTGTTTTTTAGCCGCCTGCGGGCTAGGAAACATGTTTACCAAACGTATGCGCATGTGTTCACATTCTTCTGTAGTGCTTTTGTATCAAAATTGTTTGATGATGTACTGATTAACTTTTTTCTTTTTGCAGAAGAAGCTTTGAACATGTTGCCAGACGAGAAGACCCCCAGGCGGTCCTCTGCAATAATCCGCAAGGAGCTTGCGGAAAAACAGGCGGCCGAGCTCAGGGCCAAGGTAAAAAACGCCCGACTCTTTATTAGGTTGACTTCAAAATTTACTTTCCCCGAATGCTAACTTTAACTTGCTATTTCGCAGGGAGGCGAAGTGGGCAAGACGTTTGAGAAGAAACTCAAACGGGCAAGGGAAGAGTCCGCCTCCACCCCCAGCAAGACCAAAAAATCCAGCTCTACCATGACTCCTGGCGCCCCAGCCGGGAAACATAAGATGCAGATAGGGGGGCGAAATGAGAGGGTAGGCGGCAGTCTGGGCCTCGACCTCGCCAACCCCCTATCAGCAACCGGGGGGTTCACCACGCCTGCAAGCGGCTCTCGCTTGGCCGGCTCTAAAGGTAAGAACCCATTTGAATCCCAGACTGAGCTGGGGTGGCCTTTGCGAGTGAAATCCCACTCCCAACAGGCGTCATCCTAAGACGGTCGGCAACAGATAGGTGCCGCCTTAATTTTGCACTCATCACCTGTTTATTATGGTGTAGATCAATCTCCTCGCTGGCCAGACGTCCAGAGGCATGCTAGGGCCATGCTGGAGGCAGTGAGCAAGAAGGACAAGGACGCTATCCCTGGGATAGAGACGTTCAATCAGGAATGTATCATGTCCCTTCTGGCTGAGGTAAGATACTTGAACGATTTTTCTTAGTGCTTTACTCCGCCTGCAATACTAACTTAATTTGCTTTAGCAGGCTCTGCTGCGGGTAGACGGGCTCAAGCGTCCTTACACCCGCAAACGGGAAGAGGTAAAAAGGGCCAAGAAGTCCGCCACAGATGCTGATAATGTTGCTTTATACTCCACTATCATAAATAACCTTGAAACTAAAGCAACCACCATAACATAGGCGTCGAGAATCCAGAAGCTGGAGGCGAATCTGAAGACGACCAACCAGTGGGTGAGTGACGCGGAGGCGGCTCAGAAGAAGGCGGAGGAGGACCTCAAGAAGGCTGAAGAGGCGCTCAAGAAGGCCTAGGCGGACCTTGGCAAACTCTAGGGTGTTTCTGAAGAGAACACCGATTTAAAGGCCAAGGTTCAAAATCTTGAAGATGAGGCGGTCAAGGCTCAGACGAACTTCTTGGCAACCCTAGAGGCGGAGCAAAACCGCCCTGTTGCTGAAAGTGATGCTGACAACGACGCCCGGATGAGAATCGGTTGGGCTGCCTTGTACCCAGACAAGGATTATGGTGTCTGGGCACTGGCTCACAAGTACGCTAAAGAAGTGGTGTACTTGAGAGAGAAAGGCGAGCCAGAGCCCGAGTCCTTCGCCGTCTGGGCCAACACGGAGCTTCCCGAGCCTAAGCAACCCAGTCCTGGTCAAGCGCATGTGATTCCCTGAGATGATGAGGAAGAAAGGGAGAAGGACCAGGAAGGGCCGCCTGTGGCCTAATGTTTTCAGCGGCAGTATGCCAACTCTTTTTATTTTTTTTTATCTGCGGCAGTATGCCAACTCTTGCTTTTCCGGCCTGTGTGCCGAGTATCTTTGTATTTACCGGCTGAGGAGCCGGGTTTATCAACAATTTCTTTCTCTTCTCCCGGACGGGGTCCGGTTAACATTTGCCCCACCACAACCGTTTGGTTGGGTGAATTTTAATGAATGTACCGACTGAGTCGGTTTTGATAATTTTGCGTTTCTGTTTGGATTTCAATTTTTGCATTTTCAATTTTTGCGTATATGCGGCGATTTTTGCCTGACTTATCAAAAGCATGCGGCGATTTCTGCCTAACTTATTAAAAGCATGCGGCGATTTCAATCCGGATGTCCTTGCCCCTGGACGGCTGTGTGATGAGTGTCATTTATGGCACTCATAGGGTAGTCTTTTAGGTTATTTCTTTCCCTCTTTGTTGCTTTCTTCTCTTAGTTTTGGTCCTTTTTCCTTTAGTTTCCCCCTTTTCCTCTTTTCTTTATGTTTCTCGTGTTTTTATCGTGTTTTCCTTTATTTTGCTCTTTTTCCCTTTTATTTCCTTCCTTTGTTTACTTGTGTAGGTATTGCGAGATTCACCTTGGCAAAGGATACAATTCGGGACCTCAATGATCAAGCAAGGAAGAAGCATTGGGCTAGAGAGGGCTTAGAGAGGCTTTGGAGAGGCCTCGGAGAGGTCTCTAAGGAAATTCACCAGGCCGCGGGCGCGGATCATCAAGCCGCGGGCGCGGGGTTATGGTGCTCAAAACTGCCAATTTTTGGCAGGAACTTGCCGCGGTTGCCCCGCGGTCTCTCCGCGGGCGCGGGCAAAATGGAGAGGCCTCTCCACTCAGAGAGACCGCGGCCCCCTGATCAGCCTTTGGGAGCAGGGGATCTTGCCGCGGGTGCGGGTCATCTACCCGCGGGCGCGGGCCCTTGATGCCGCGGGCGCGGGTGCTGCCCAGACAGCCCGCGGAGGGTTCCGTACCCATTTTTCCGCGGGCGCGGGTTTATCGGGAGAGACCGCGGGAGCTGCCGTTTTCTTCTTTGTTTATAAATAGAGTTGTATTTCCTTTTTGAAAAAAACTTTTTTGATAATATTCATTAGCTTAATTTTAGAGAGAGAAGTTAGAGAGAAGATAGAGAGAAATTGTTGGCTTTGGATTTGTAACTCAACATTTGATCAATCAAGTTTGGATTTCTTCATCAATTTTAGTGAGATTTTCTTCTTTCCTTCTTCTTTACTTACTTGTTATTTGATCCTTTTGCTTGATGTTTGTTTCTCTTGGAATTGAGTTGTGATAATATTGAATACTTTGATTTCTATTAGATTTTGATATAGAATGATGATCAATGCAATTTCTAGTTATTTGTTCTTGAATTTCATCATGATTAGTGAGTAGATTAGTTGCTAGGGAAAGGGGGAAGCATGTTTGATTAATGGAAATGCTAGTTGATGCTCTAGATTGGTTGATTTGTTGCAATTAATTTGGTTGACATAGTTTTGCATGAGATTGATTAGATTAGGATTGATCACCCTATAAGATTAATCTAGATTGCATTGCAACTCTTAATGACATGACCAATTGATTTAAAAGTTTCTCTAATTGATTGAGTTTGTTTATGATTCTTCTTGGTTTTCCTTTCATAGTGACCACTAGATTGGCCTATAGGAGATAGTATTTGAACTCTCTTGATTGCTACTATCGTTTGTCCATTGCAAATACTTGAACTAATTGAATGAGTTTTAATCTAGCATTATCATTGATTTTGCATGTGGAACCCATATCCCTAGTGTTTAGACCTTTGATCTAGTTCATTTAGTACCAATCGATATCTCACTTTCGACTCCGAGGTAGCTTGACTTAGACTTAGGTTTTCATCATTGCATTCCCTTGGGATCGACCCTTAACTTACCCTATATTCATATAAGGTTGGTTAGGTGTTTACAAATTTAGTTTGGCTAGGGGAAAGGGTAGGGAACGACATGCATTTTCCCCTTGTCAAAATGGCGCCGTTGCCGGGGAACGCTATTGGTGCTTAGCTTTTGTTGTTGAGTCTACTTCATTTTTTTAAAAAAAAAAACAAAAACAAAAAGATTTTGTTTTTTTAGGCTACACTTGTAGCCGTGCTACTAATATTTTTGTTTGAGTTTTTGCATGCACAGAACCCGTGATCGTCCCCTTGTTCCCCTTGATCCGGAAATAGAAAGGACTATTTCAAGAAGAAGAGTGGATATTAGATCTTTGGCTTATAGCTCTTCAAGTGAGGAAGAAATTCAAGAAGAACAAGGAATGGGTGAACATCCTAGATTAGCCTTGAAGGAGCTTGGAGTGCCCGGGGCATATAGATTTGAAAGTGGAATAGCTCCTCCCACTACCCCGGCAAATGACTTCGAAATCCGTCCGGCAATGATCACCTTGATCGAGAGAAGGCAATATAGTGGGGCTAAGAATGAGAGCCCATTGAACCATTTTAAAGAATTTGAAAAATATTGCAATACCATTAAAGTCAATGGGGTTTCTCAAGAATTCATCCGCCTCAAGTTGTTCCCTTTCTCTCTAATCGGAAGATCCTTGGAGTGGCTAGACAAGGAGGTGAAGCCCAACTCCTTGAGAACTTGGGACGATGTCACAAAGGCTTTCTTGTCCCGCTTCTACCCCCAAAAGAAGACGGCGGAGGCAAGAGCCTTGATTCAAGGGTTCAAGCAAAGGCCGAGTGAAAGCCTTTACGAAGCATGGGAGAGATTCAAAGAGTATCAAAGGGAGTGCCCTCATCATGGAATCCCCACATACCAAGTGATGCAAATCTTCTATGGCGGTTTAAGTCCCCAAGGCAAGTCATGCCTTGATGGAGGGGCCGGGGGCCCTATCATGAACAAAACCGAAGAAGAAGTTGTGGACATCATTGAGGATGTGGTGACTTATTATAGGGATTGGCAAGATGGAGAGAGGGACTCTTCAAGCAAACAATCTTCATTGTATTCGGTGGACCATCTCAATGCAATCAACAACCTTTCCTCTCAAATGACAAATTTAGGGAAAGAGGTCACCGCAATCAAGGCTAAGTTGGAGAGCACTTCTTCCTCTTCTCAAGCTTCTAATCTTCCCTCCCAATTTAAGGGGAGAGGTACTCCTTCTAACTCTCAACCCCCTCCCTCTTCGCATAATATGCCTTTGGGTTGTTTGTTTTGTGATGCATGTGGATCGTATGATCATGATTCTAGTGTTTGTCCTAATGAATGTGTTGACGAGTTTGATAACCATGAGAGTGAACATGTGAATTATGTGTCAAATAATAATGGTCAACGGTTTGATAATCAAAGGGGTCAATGGAATAGGAACTTCCAAGGCCAAGGCAATTTTGACAACTACAACCAAGGCGGTGGTTATAGAAACCAAGGGAACCAAGGTTCTCGTGGTAGCTATAATAGTCAAGGTTATAGTGGCCAAAATCAAGGGCAATATTATGGTAATCAAGGCCAAAATTATGGTACCCAAAACCAAGGTTATGGAAATCATAACCAAGGTAGTGGTAACCATAATCAAGGTGGTGGAAACCATAATCAAAATTATGGCCAAAATCAAAATAGGAGTAGTTGGAACAATCAAGGACGGGGTAATTTTCAAAATAATTCTCAAAGAGGTCCCCCACCCGGGTTTGTTCCAAAAACTCAAGGTGAAAGTTCCTATTCTCAACCTTCTTCACCTAGGACTAATTTGGAGGAGATAATTGAGAATCAAACCAAGTTGTTGAACACATACATGGCCGTGAGCGATAAAAAATTCAATGAAATGATGACCCACAATAAAATGCTTGAAAACCAAATCTCTCAACTTGCTAATGCCTTGAAAGATCATGCAAGCCCTTCTTCTTTACCTTCCCAAGGCCTTGACCCCAAGAAACCCGTGAATGCTATTGTTACTAGGAGTGGAAAGGTTCTTGAGGAGGTATTGCCTAGAAATGGTGTAGATAAGGAGATTCCTAGGGAGATTTTGGTTGAGGATGAGGAAAAAAGGGCATCATTGGATGAGGTAGTTGTTGAGACACCTAGAGAGGTGAGAGTAGAGAAAGAGATTGTAAGACCCAAACTCCCCTACCCACAAAAATTCATGAGACACAAATTGGATGAACAATTTGGGAGATTTATTGAAATGCTAAAACAACTCCACCTTTCTCTACCTTTTACCGATGTGATCAACCAAATGCCAAACTATGCCAAATTCCTCAAGGACATTTTGAGTGGGAGAAGGACTTGTGAGGTTGTGGAGACCATCAATTTGACCGAAAATTGTAGTGCTATCATCATGAACAAAATGCCACCCAAGTTGAAGGACCCCGGAAACTTCTCCATCCCTTGTGCAATCAACAAAATGCAAATTGATAATGCCTTATGTGACTTGGGAGCTAGTGTGAGCCTAATGCCATATTAGGTTTATCAAAGACTTGAGTTAGGGGAACTTCTACCTTCTAACATTACCTTGCAATTAGCGGATAGGTCTATCAAATTTCCAAAAGGTAAAGTAGAAGATGTCCCTTTGAGGGTTGGGAAGTTTGTGTTTCCGGTAGATTTTGTTGTTCTTGAAATGGATGAGGATGCCACCATTCCAATCATTTTAGGTAGACCCTTTCTTGCTACCTCGGGAGCCATGATTGATGTGAGAAATACTAAGATCTCCCTTAAGGTGGGAGAAGAGGTTATTGAATTTGATTTGAATGAAAGCATGAAATATCCATGTTCTTCTTTGGAAAATTGTATGATGATTGATTCACTTGATATTGTTGTGTCTTCCATGCATGAGCACTTTCTCACTTCTAACGATGCTCTTGAGAATGTATTGTTGAACAAAGACAAGGTAGGTGCTTCATGCAAGGAGATGAATTTCTATGAGGAATTACTTGATGGAAGTGTGGAGGATGTGGATAAGCAAACATGCTTTGGAATCTCAAGCAATGAAGCTTTGCAAGCAACCACATTCTTAGGTATGAATTCTTGGGCCCTCATTCTACTTACCCCGTGATAGTTAGTGCATCCTTGAGCAAAAGCCAAGCTCAAGCGTTATGTGGTGTTTTGAGAAAACACCAAAGTGCTTTGGGGTACACAATTGATGACCTTAAAGGTATAAGCCCCGCTTTGTGCCAACACCACATAACGCTTGAGGAAGGAGCCCTTCCTTCTATTGAACGACAACGGAAACTACATCCCCAAATGGGAGAAGTAGTTAAGAAAGAGATCACCAAGCTTTTGAATGCGGGAATCATATTCCCCATCTAGAATGAGAATGAGAAAGGTGAGCTCATTCCAACTAGAACGGTCACCGGTTGGAGGATGTGTATAGACTATAGACGTCTAAACACATCAACCAAAAAGGATCACTTCCCTCTCCCTTTTATTGACCAAATGCTTGAAAGGTTGACTAGGCACAAATTCTATTGCTTCCTTGATGGATATTCGGGATTCTTTCAAATTCCCATTCATCCCGAAGATCAAGAAAAGACAACCTTCACATGCCCCTATGGTACTTTTGCATATCGAAGAATGCCCTTTGGATTGTGTAATGCTCCGGCGACCTTTCAAAGGTGTATGATGAGCATTTTTGGGGACATGCTTGAAGAGGAAATGGAAGTTTTCATGGATGATTTTTCTGTGGGAGGTGTTTCATTTGAGGATTGCCTCAAAAATCTTGAGAGATGCCTAGAAAGATGTGAAAAGGTCAATTTGGTGCTTAATTGGGAGAAGTGCCACTTCATGGTGGAGGAAGGGATAGTGCTTGGGCACAAGATTTCAAATAAGGGCATTGAGGTGGATAAGGCAAAGATTGATGTGATAGAAAAGCTTCCACCTCCGATAAATGTCAAGGGAGTGAGATCGTTCCTTGGTCATGCGGGTTTTTATAGGAGATTCATTAAGGACTTCTCACTCATTGCTAAGCCCCTAAATGACCTTCTTCAAAAAGATGTTGAGTTCAATTTTGATGACAAATGCTTGAAGGCATTTGATACATTGAAGAAGGCCCTAATCTCTACTCCTATTGTTCAAGGCCCAAGGTGGGATCTTCCTTTTGAGTTGATGTGTGATGCAAGTGATTGGGCAATTGGAGGTGTTTTGGGACAACGGGTAGACAAGAAACTTCATGTCATTTACTATATGTCCAAGACTCTCAATGGGGCTCAAAAGAACTACACAACAACGGAGAAGGAATTTTTGGCTATTGTGCACTCTTTTGAGAAATTCCGGTGTTACTTGTTGGGTTCCAAGACCATAGTCTTCACGGATCATGCGGCCCTCAAGTATCTCTTTGCTAAAAAAGAGTCCAAGCCAAGGTTGATTCGATGGGTACTTGAATTACAAGCTTTTGAGATTGAGATTAGGGACAAGAAGGGTGCGGAGAATGTAGTGGCGGACCATCTTTCTCGCCTTGAAGGGGATCAAATTCATGATGATGGTTTACCAATAGAAGATAAAATGCTTGATGATTTCTTATATGCCATAGAGGGGAAGGAACTCCCATGGTATGCCGATTTGGTCAATTTTCTAGCATGTGGGGAGTTTCCACCCTCTTTCTCCAAGAATCAAAAGAGGAAGATCAAAAGAGAAGCAAGGCACTATTTGTGGGATGAGCCTATCTTATACAAATGTGGGGTTGATGGTTTACTTAGGCGTTGTGTTCCAAATGAAGAGGTGCCTAGTGTTTTAAAAATGTGCCACTCGGACCCTAGTGGTGGACACATGGGTGTTTCCAAGACCGCTACTAAAGTCCTTCAAAGTGGTTTTTGGTGGCCACATCTCTTCAAAGATTCATGGGGCTTTGTTAAATCATGTGACCAATGTCAACGAGTTGGGAACATTTCCAAGCGAAATGAGATGCCTCAACAACCTATCCTTGAATTGGAGGTGTTCGATGTGTGGGGAATTGACTTCATGGGACCATTTCCCTCCTCATATGGGAATCAATATATTCTTGTGGCAGTGGACTATGTTTCTAAGTGGGTTGAGGCCATTGCCTCTCCAACAAATGATCACAAGGTTGTATTGAAGTTATTCAAGAAGATCATCTTTCCAAGGTTTGGTGTCCCAAAGGCGGTGATAAGTGATAATGGATCCCATTTTGTCCATAATGCCTTTCAAAAGATGTTGAGGAAACATGGTGTGCATCAACGATTTGGGCTCCCCTATCACCCTCAAACGAGTGGCCAAGTTGAGGTTTCAAATCGTCAACTCAAGCTTATTCTTGAGAAGACGGTTGCTCGTAATAGAAAGGATTGGGCGGACAAATTGGATGATGCTCTATGGGCTTATAGGACGGCTTTCAAGACACCAATCGGTACCACTCCATATCGCCTTGTCTATGGCAAATCATGCCATCTCTCGGTTGAGCTTGAACATCGTGCCATGTGGGCCATCAAGAAGATAAATTTCGACTTAGCAAGTGCGGGAGAGAAGAGGTGGTTGGACCTTCATGAATTAGAGGAACTTCGACTTGATGCCTACGATTGTGCTAGCACTTACAAAGCTCGATCCAAGGAGGTTCACGACAAGTTGATTGAGAAAAAGGAGTTTTGTGTAGGTGACAAAGTCCTCCTCTATAATTCTAGAATGAAGTTGTTCCCCGGAAAATTCATGTCAAGATGGAGTGGTCCGTTCTTGGTAAAGGATGTTTTTGGTAATGGTGCCGTGGAAATTTCTCCTTTGGATTCCTCCTCGTCATTTAAGGTTAATGGTCATCGGCTCAAGAAGTACTTTGACAAAGTTTTTGTTGGTCTTGTCCACCATATGATTCTTTTCCAACCACCTTGAGTGGAGTGATGCACGTCGAGCTAACGACGTTAACCAAAAGCGCTTACGGGAGGCAACCCGGATTCTCATCTCTTTTTCTTTTCTTTTCCCTCCCTTTCTTTTTCCTTGTTTAGTTTTGATCTTACTAAGTGTTGGTTTTGTGTTTGTTTTGTAGGTTGCCCATTGTTATCTCTTGTTGAAAAGAAGGGGTTATATGAAGTGTTTAGAGTGCAGGGGAGAGGGCTCCCCGAGGGCTTGGAGAGACCTCGGGGGCCTCTCCAGCTTTATTAAGGAATTACAATCAGGAACTCCCCGCGGTTGCCCCGCGGTCTCTCCGCGGGCGCGGGGGAGTTTGGAGAGGTCTCGGCAAGGGTTGATGAGGATGAGATGGAGGAAGATGTTAATTTTGTTGAGGGAGTCGGGTTAGAGGAAGTGAACGAGGAGGAGGAGGAAGGAAGAGGAGAAGAACAAGAGGAACAACAACAACAACCATTTCAACAACAACAACACCAAGGAAGAAGAAGAAGACAACAACGACAACAACAACAACAAGAACAACAACAACAACCGCCATATGACATTGAGCAAGATATGGCGGCTATGTGGGCGCAAATGGACCGCATGCGACTTTCCATGCATGGTATGTATTCCGACCACCAAACTCTTTCTTATCAAACTAGTGCCTTATATGATGCTAGTGTACGTAGGGGGGAGGTCGCACCCCCGGTCAACTACCCTTATGTGCCGCCCCAACAAGGGCCGGTACCTTCCCGGGGTGGTGATGGCCTCCCTACGTACCCTTATTGGCAAGGGGTTGAGACCCCCGATGTGCCAAGGCGCAACTTCCCGCCTTATGACTATAGGGCCCCGGGGGGGAGTGATTATAGGGGTGACCCCGCTTATTATTATGTTGACCCCCGTCACCCCGAGCCCCTCGTTCAACAACCGCCCTTTGACCAATTGACCCCATCCCAACAGGACCTATTTAAGGGTTATTACGGTTTTCCACCCGGTTTCACCGGAGGTTGGGATGGGGGCGATGGTTTTGGGGGTGATGATGGTGCCAGCTCGAGTGGCCATTAGTCTTTTTATTTGCATATTTGTTTCCCTTTTGCTCTCCCCTTTTCCCTATTTTTGCATGGTTGCCGGCATCGGGGTCGATGCTTTCATTTTGTGAGGGGGGAGGGTCAAAAGGATGTGTTAGCATGGGGACGGCACCTTTGGCTCGGTGGAAAGTTTTTGATAAGGTTTTTGGTGGATTTTGGCTATTGGTCTTGTTGTTGTGTTGTTTGTTGTTGATTATTTCTTTGGATGATGCTTTTGGGATCTTCTATAAAATTTTTGATGATGATGGGTTCTTTTAGGTTTTTGTATATAGTTAGTGTTTTCGTTTTCTTTATTGTTTGCTTTTGTTTGGAAGTTACTAACAATTTCACTTTGTATATATATAGCTTTCTTTTCTTTTACTCACCTTGTTCGTAGCTCATGCTTTGGATTGCGGAGCCCTTTGGAGAAGCTTCTGCGAACTCTTTGGGTACTTTAATCTAGCACGGACGCTTGGTGAGGCCTTTCTTATTTTACTTCTTTTTATGTTTCACTCCTTTTTATTTTCTTGGTTGCTTAGATTAAGATTAGACTTAGGGGAAGTTGAACGGTTCGAGGATGTATGAATTTAACACCTAGTGTGTTTGGGGTCTTTGGCGATGTGGCCATTAGACCACTTGTATGTCGATTGGGATAAATGTGTTATGATTGCATCTTTGCCTTTTCCTCTTTCCCTTTTCTTATCTTTGTCTAGGTTTTCCATCTTTTCCTTTCTTTTCTTATCTTTTGTTCTTGTTGGTGTGCATATCTTTTTGAGGCTTTCCTTTTTACTATTTCTCTTTTTGAAAGTCGGACTTGTATGCAATGGACTTTTGCTCTTGAATAATAGTCTTCCTAGGTAATTATGGTATGCACGGTTTGAGATTACGTTTGGTTGATTCTAGGATAAAGCATGCTAAGGTAGATGTCTAGAACTAGAGGGATCATGAAGCCGGATTCTACTTGTTTGTGGCATGTTTGGTAGTTGCTCCCTATCTTCGATTTGACAACCTTCGTGAGTTTTTGCTACAACCATGTGAGGTGTATATTTGTTCAAGCTTTCATCACATTCTTGCATGAGCGGCATGGATCCTTGATTTTCGCAAACCTAATCTAGAATCTTAGCATATGATTCCTGAGACCGTGACCGAACTTCCTAGGAAGGACAAAGGCACCTTTTTCGGGGTGGTATTTTCATTTTTAGGTTAGTTTGATTCATTTTTGTTTTTGGGTTTACATTTGCCTTCTTGCAACCATTTGAGCCTTATCCCTTCTTTTCAAGCCACATCTTTAGATCTTTGGCCTTTTGTTTCATTTTCGTTCTTCCCTTGTTTTTGTGAAGCAAATTGATCATATTTGTTGGAGTTTGTGGTGGCAAAGTTGGATGTTGGGTTTCCATAAGTGCAAGATTGTGTCTTTGTGAATAATGGCAAGTGTTATTGTAAAAGCCGTCCTAATTCATAAAAGGCATGGACTAATAAATTGCATTATAGAAAAAGCCGTCCGAATTTAGCAAACGGCAAGGACATTGCAAGTTTAAGAATAAAAAAAAAGAAAAAAAAAATTGAAAAAAAGTAAAATTCCAAAAAATATTTTGTTGAATTCTTTCCTTCTTCTAAGCATTGAGGACAATGCTTCCTTTAGCTTGGGGGGGGGGAAAGCGTTATTCCTTCACGCTTTTTGGTCTTATTTTTGTAGAGTATAGCGTTGAATAAGCTTGGGGGTGTTAATTCATTTTTGTTTGGTGATTACTTAAGTTTGGTGTTGAGATTTGGCCGGTCTTTGCTTCACATTTTAGGATAACCACCAAATTTTAAAATTTTTAGCCTACCTTAACCCTTCTTGCCCTACGTTACAACCTTGGGGAAAGACCTTTGGACCTAGGAGTTGAGTCTTTCATCGGTGGAGGGAATCATAGGTTGTGGACTAAGGAAAGGGGATGCGAAATCAAGATGTCGAGTAGCCTAAAACTTTGATCTTTTTCCGGTTCCTTCGCGGAATCCATGAGATGCTCACTAAGGGGAGATATGAGATTAGTAGGGGGAACGCGGTAAGATTGTTTGGGATGAAGGTGGAGTGTGATAACTAGTTCCTATGCTTAGCATATTTATGTTTCAATCAACCTTAGGTATCTTTTAACGTGCATACCATAATTCGCTTTAGAAAGGGTGTTATTCATTTGTATTATAGTCTCTTTGTAAAGTCCATTTCATAAAGATTTTATTTCCTTTTTCCTCTTTGTGCTTTTTCCTTGGTTTGCCTCTTGGGGGTTTGGTGGAGAGTTATGGGTAAACTCTTAGGAAACCCTTAAGAGAGCATCACTCGTCCTCTTGAGCGATCTAGGGGTTCAAAATGGCTTGTTGTAGCTAAAAACAACCGTGATTCCTACGACAGTGAGTCCTAGTGTAAATTCTTACCCCTCTTTTTCTTTTTTTTTGTCCCTTCTTATTCCTTCTTGGCCTTTGTATTGCTCGGGACGAGCAAAAGTGTAGCTTGGGGGAATTTGATGAGTGTCATTTATGGCACTCATAGGGTAGTCTTTTAGGTTATTTCTTTCCCTCTTTGTTGCTTTCTTCTCTTAGTTTTGGTCCTTTTTCCTTTAGTTTCCCCCTTTTCCTCTTTTCTTTATGTTTCTCGTGTTTTTATCGTGTTTTCCTTTATTTTGCTCTTTTTCCCTTTTATTTCCTTCCTTTGTTTACTTGTGTAGGTATTGCGAGATTCACCTTGGCAAAGGATACAATTCGGGACCTCAATGATCAAGCAAGGAAGAAGCATTGGGCTAGAGAGGGCTTAGAGAGGCTTTGGAGAGGCCTCGGAGAGGTCTCTAAGGAAATTCACCAGGCCGCGGGCGCGGATCATCAAGCTGCGGGCGCGGGGTTATGGTGCTCAAAACTGCCAATTTTTGGCAGGAACTTGCCGCGGTTGCCCCGCGGTCTCTCCGCGGGCGCGGGCAAAATGGAGAGGCCTCTCCACTCAGAGAGACCGCGGCCCCCTGATCAGCCTTTGGGAGCAGGGGATCTTGCCGCGGGCGCGGGTCATCTACCCGCGGGCGCGGGCCCTTGATGCCGCGGGCGCGGGTGCTGCCCAGACAGCCCGCGGAGGGTTCCGTACCCATTTTTCCGCGGGCGCGGGTTTATCGGGAGAGACCGCGGGAGCTGCCGTTTTCTTCTTTGTTTATAAATAGAGTTGTATTTCCTTTTTGAAAAAAACTTTTTTGATAATATTCATTAGCTTAATTTTAGAGAGAGAAGTTAGAGAGAAGATAGAGAGAAATTGTTGGCTTTGGATTTGTAACTCAACATTTGATCAATCAAGTTTGGATTTCTTCATCAATTTTAGTGAGATTTTCTTCTTTCCTTCTTCTTTACTTACTTGTTATTTGATCCTTTTGCTTGATGTTTGTTTCTCTTGGAATTGAGTTGTGATAATATTGAATACTTTGATTTCTATTAGATTTTGATATAGAATGATGATCAATGCAATTTCTAGTTATTTGTTCTTGAATTTCATCATGATTAGTGAGTAGATTAGTTGCTAGGGAAAGGGGGAAGCATGTTTGATTAATGGAAATGCTAGTTGATGCTCTAGATTGGTTGATTTGTTGCAATTAATTTGGTTGACATAGTTTTGCATGAGATTGATTAGATTAGGATTGATCACCCTATAAGATTAATCTAGATTGCATTGCAACTCTTAATGACATGACCAATTGATTTAAAAGTTGCTCTAATTGATTGAGTTTGTTTATGATTCTTCTTGGTTTGCCTTTCATAGTGACCACTAGATTGGCCTATAGGAGATAGTATTTGAACTCTCTTGATTGCTACTATCGTTTGTCCATTGCAAATACTTGAACTAATTGAATGAGTTTTAATCTAGCATTATCATTGATTTTGCATGTGGAACCCATATCCCTAGTGTTTAGACCTTTGATCTAGTTCATTTAGTACCAATCGATATCTCACTTTCGACTCCGAGGTAGCTTGACTTAGACTTAGGTTTTCATCATTGCATTCCCTTGGGATCGACCCTTAACTTACCCTATATTCATATAAGGTTGGTTAGGTGTTTACAAATTTAGTTTGGCTAGGGGAAAGGGTAGGGAACGACATGCATTTTCCCCTTGTCAAAATGGCGCCGTTGCCGGGGAACGCTATTGGTGCTTTCAAAGGACGCTTGTGCATTCTCTTGTTGTAGGCTCTGGTCATTCTCAGACGGTAAATCTCATGACGCAAGGCGGCATTGCCCCTGCGTTCTGGGAGTGAGTCCAATGCCAGGCGCATTGCTTCCCAGTTTGCCTCTTCATCATATAGCATGACTCTGAAAGTCGGCTCGTAATTTTCAATGGGCAAGACGGCTTCAGCACCGTAAACCGTGAGAAATGGGGTTTCACTGGTTGCCCCCTTTGCTGTTGTCCGGATGGCCCATAGGACAAGGATTAACTCTTCCGCCCATAAGCCACCAGCTCTTTCAATTTCTTCTTAATGCCGTATGAGATCAGTTTGTTGAAGGCTTCAACTTGGCCGTTTGCTTGGGGTCGGCCGACTGATGCAAAGCAGTGTATGATCCCTTGATATCCCAACCAAGTTTTGAGCTGAGGCGTCTCAAACCGAGGACCATTATCGAACACCATAGAAATAGATACCCCATACCGGGTGATGATGTTCTTCCAAATGAAGGAAATTACGTCTGATGTCTTGATGTTCTTAACCGCCTCGGCCTCCACCCACTTGGTGAAATAATCCACAGCCACCAAGATGTAGCGCTTTCCGCCTGGTGCAGGCGTGTAAGGACCTAAGATGTCCATGCCCCATTTTGTTAACGGGATTGGGCTGTGGATGGTCGTCAGATCAGTACCCGGACGGTGAATAAGTTTGCCAAATTTTTGGCACTTGTCACATTTCTTCACCAAGTGGCGTCTGCCTCAAGAGTGGGCCAAAAATAATGTCGTCTGGCTCTGATGGCTAGAGACCTGCCGCCTATGTGGGAGGTGTAGAATCCCAAGTGCAAGTCTTCGAGAACTTCCTTCCCCTTTTCTGGGGTGACACACTTCAACAAGGGCTTCAGAAACCCCGCCTTGAAGAGTTCTCCGTTTCTCAACTCGAAGCTTGCAGCTCGTTTCTCTAGGATGGCTGCCTCCTGTGGCGAATCAGGAAGTGTGCCGTCTGAGAGATATGCCCGGATGCCATCCATCCAGGTAGAGTTTTGGTCCAGAATTCCAATGGGATCTTCATAGATGCTTCTCTTTTCAAGAACTTCCCAAAAGACTGACAGAGGAGTATCATGGTAGGCGGAAGAAGCCAGCTTTGACAATGCATCCGCCTGGTTGTTGTCTGACCTGGGTACTTGACTCAAGTGAAACTCTTCAAGTGACCCAACCTCCTCTTTGACAGCCTGAAAATACTTGATCATAGCCGGATGAGTTGCTTCAAATTTTCCCTCATACTAGCTAACGACCAACTGTGAATCAGAGTAGGCGTCGATTTTCGTTGCCCCTGCCGCCTTACACATACGGATACCGGCTACAAGGGCTTCATATTCCGCCTCATTATTAGAGGCCTGAAACTTGAACCGTAGTGCATACTCATATCTGTCCCCTTCAGGAGACTCGTAGATTACACCTGCACCACAGCCGTTCTTTGTAGAGCTCTCGTCTACATACACTTTCCAAACATGGTCAAGATTATCCGAAGCCACCGGACGGGTCATTTCAACAATGAAGTCGGCAAACGCCTGACCTTTCACTGCCTTTCTTGTTCGTAAGTGATTTCAAGACTTTGCATTTCAATAGCCCATTTCAACATTCTACCGGATGACTCCAAGGTAGACATTGGCCGCTTGAGTGGCTGGTTGGTGTAAATCACCACCGGATGTGCCAGAAAGTAAGGCTTTAGCTTTTTGAATGCCATATACAAAGCAAGGCCAAATTTTTCAACCATGGGGTACCGGAGTTCAGCATTTTTGAGAACATGGCTAATGAAGTAAACCGGAAGCTGAACGTCGTCTCGCTCAGCAAGGATAACGGCACTGAGAGCATGATCTGAGACGGCTAAATACATGTACAATGTCTCCCTAGGCAAGGGACTGACCAGCATAGGTAGAGAATGCAAGTGTTATTTTAACTTCTGGAATGTCGTCTCAGCATTGTCTCCCCATTCAAACTTGGTCTTATTCCTGATTGCTTGGAAGAAGTAAAGGCATTTGTCGCCTGACCGGCTGAGGAACCTCCCCAAGGCGGCCAGGCAACTAGTGAGTCTCTGAACTTCCTTGACAGAACGGGGTGACTTCATGTCAATCACCGCCTGTATCTTTTCGGGGTTAGCCTCTATCCCCTTTTGATCAATCAGGAATCCGAGAAACTTCCCAGACTCAACACCAAAGACGCATTTCTTGGGGTTTAACATGACCTTATGCCGCCTGAGGGTGGTGAACGTTTCTCGGAGATCAGCAAGGTGATCTGCCTGGTGCTTGGATTTGACTATATGTCATCAATGTACGCCTCCACATTTCTCACAATTTGATTAATGAAGACCGTATTAATAATCCGTTGGAAAGTGGCAGGCGCATTTTTCAAGCCAAACGGCATCACATTGTAACAGAATAACCCCAAATCAGTGACGAAGGCCGTCTTCTCTTGATCTTTCTTCCAGAGGGGTATTTGATGGAAGCCAGAATAAGCATCCATAAAGCTCATCAAGGCATGACCGGCTCTAGAGTCGACCAGATTGTCGATCTTTGGAAGCAGATAACTGTCCTTTGGACACGCCTTGTTGAGATCTGTGTAATCAACACACATGCGCCAGGTCCCATTCGGTTTCTTAACAAGGACCACATTGGCCACCCAGTCGGGGAAATTACAAGGCCGAATGAACCTGGCGTCTAGCAGCTTTTTGACTTCGGTAGCTGCCGCCTGACTTCTTTCCTCGCCGTGGTTTCTTTTCTTTTGCCAGATGGGCTTCTTTTTAGGATCCACGGCGAGTTTGTGGACTACGAGATCCGGGCTAACACCTGGCATCACTTCCATTTCAAAGGCAAAAATGTCTTTGAACTCTTTCAGCAGAAGGTGCAAGCTTGCACCCAAAGTAGCATAAGCAACCGTCCCAACCTTTATAGTACGCTTTGGACGGCTGTCATCCAGAGCGAGATCAATGATTTCACCAGCCGGTTGAGGACGGAGCTTGTATGAGCGTTCCCCGGTAAGTGATTACTATTTTTTCTCTTTCTTCACCTCCACCAGCAGAGGTGCTTTTCTTTTCTTTCCAACGGCTAGTGGGGCGGGATTGGCACCCTTGACATTGTCAAGGTCTATTGGTTCCTGTTCTTGGCCGTCTGAGGCCACAGTGTCTGTGACGGCTGAGAGGTAGCACTCCCGGGCCGTCTCCTGATCCCCGTTCAGGGAACCAACAGAGCCATCATCTCGCTCATACATGATGAGCATGAGAGACGGGATGATTACCGCCTTGGCTTCGTTGAGGGTTGGCCTGCCAAGAATAATGTTGTAGGCGGTCAACTCCTCAACGACCAAGAATCTGACGACAATATGTCGTCCCTGGCCTTTCTCTCCCAGCCGGATGGGTAAGTCAATTCTTCCGGCTGGGTAGACCATCCAACCCCCAAAACCAACCAAGGGGTGGGTGACCGGATGCATGCTGCTGACATTGTATTTCAGCTTCTGCAAGCACTGGAGGCTGATAGTGTCCGACGAGCTGCCGGTGTCAATAAGGATCCGACCAACCAGTTGGTTGGCGACCTTACATTCAATGACGACCGGGTCGTCATGCGGACGGCGGACGCTGCCCCAGACCTTCTCAGTTATGAGGACGTCTGGGAAGGGGGAATTGGCAGACGCTGCTCATCATCATCTTTATCCATCTTTCGAAGATGGCTCTTGGTGCCCCGGATGGTAAGGCCACCACATGGAAATCTGCCTGCTATAGTGTAGACCGGATCGTTGTCAGTATCCGAGTTACTAGTAGGCTGGTGGGTAGTCTTGGAGGACTGACCCTTATTCTTCTTCTTTGCCCCGGCTGGGGACTTAGAAATGTAGGACTTCAGAAGCCCTTTGTCAGCCAGACGGTCCAGCGCCCGCTGAAGACTGAAGCAGTCGTTGGTGTCATGGCCAACCTCCTCATGGAACTGACAGAATTTATTTTTGTTCCGTGACTGGATGGAACTCTTCATTGGATTCGGCTTCTCAATGGACAGCCGGTCCTTTACCTCCATGAGGATGGAGTTGTAGTCTTTGTTAAACTCGTACTTGGGGACGTACGGTTTAAATTCTCTCTTTTTCTTCTGGGACGGCTGGTCAGAATCACTAACCGGCCATACTTCTTTTCTCTTTTTGCTCTCTTCTTTCTTGCTGGCCGGCTGAGCAGACTGGCTTTCTTTTTGTTTGTCAGACTTCTTGGAGTCTGACTGACTACTAGGCATGCAGAGGTCGGTAACCTGAATATAGCTCTCCGCCTCCCTCAGGGCCGCCTGCAGCGTGAATGCCCCTTTTCTAACGAGGTCAGACAGTCCCTAGATCTGGATTCTGACCACGTTGAACCGCCTGACATATGAGCGTAGTCGTTCTCTCTCACCCTGCTTAACGGTGCTCAAATCAAGGCTCGTTTTCTTAGCAAGAATGTTCATGGAAAAGTTGGTGGCAAACAAGAAGGCTAGCTTCTTGAAGCAGTCAATTGAACCAGCTGGCAGGTTGCCAAACCATTGTTGGGCAATGCCCTTCAATGTAGCTGGGAAACATCGACACAAGGTGGTATCGTCCCAACCCTGTAAACACATGAGGTTGGTGTATGCCATCAGGTGGTCTTACTGCGCTTGAGGTGCATATGGGACTGACCTAATCATCAGTTGAGGTTTAGTGTTGACGGTCTTGCCGCCTGTCCGACTCTCAAGTAAGGACTGTGAGTTCCTTACAGAAGTTTCTTTGAAGCTGTCTGGAAAGCTCGAAGTGGAGGCTGACCCAGACAGCTGCTGATTTCTCCTCCGCTCAATGATGTGCCGAGCGTCGGAGGTTGTTTTCTTGCTGGTCCCCGGCTGTTCATGCCGAGGCTGCCTCTGAGGACCAGTAGGCAGTAGAATTTTCGACCAGTCAAGTCTTGAGGCTAACTTCTCCTTCTCCTTTTCTTTGTCTTTAGGATGGGGAGTTGGTCGCCTGTCCTTGACTGGCTTTTTCTTCCCAGGAGTGGGAATCTTTTTAGCCGGCGGACTCTTGCTAGAGCCTGCCTTGTTTTTGTTGATCATAGCCTTGATTTCATCCTTGAAAGAGGTCATGAATTTCATGAGCTCATCCCGGGTGACTGGGGCTTGACCTTTGGCCTTCCAGGTTTCCCCTTCTGGTATTCCAGTGGGCCGCCTGCTTGGGCCCGCCTAGTCAGAGTTGCGCTCCAATTGATCCTTGGAACGCTTGTACTTGGACATGAAAGACCCATCTTTGGTTGTATAGGTCTCCACATCATCATCATATTCGTCATTAGCTTCATCCTCAGTGACGACCTCAGGCGGAGGCCGATTGAACAACTGAGGGATTTCAGAACCTCTCGGCTGAGACACCGGTTGAGGGTTTTCTTGGGTTTCCGGTTGTATAACCGGTTGTAGGTTTGTAGGATCAAGAAGGGGTACAGACTCTCCAACCATCTTTGAGGTACTCTCCCCACAGACGGCGCCAAATGTTTTGGGTGTTTTTGTCCCTCGGGAGAGTTACAACTCGAAGACTGGTCCGGTGCGGCTGCAAAACAAACGGAGACACTGGTTGTGTGGTGCTCCGCCTCCAACGATCAAGTTAGTAACTTGAAAGGAGAGAAAAAGGTGCGGAAATTTAGGTGGGTATCTGCTCGGATTCCAAGCTTAGATGTCTCTATCAAAGGGACATTTTGTAATAAATGGTAAAACGTGCCCTCCAAAAGAGGGGAATCTCCCTATTTATAGGGTCATTGGGATTTGTGCCCCTGATTAGGTCAGTGAACCATAATCATTGGTGGGCTGCGCCGCATTGCGGCTTTCTCGGGATTTGGGCCTGAAGGCCGCCATTTCCCCATGTTTCTGGAATGACATGTGTCAAGCAGGGATTGGTCCACTTTGTGCCATCTTGGGGCTGACACGTGTCATCCTCTGATTGGACCACGTGGCGGGGTAAAATTACCCTAAACACCAAGCACACACACTGCTCGCACTCCCCGCACCACAACAACACCACACACGTATGCCCAGTTGGCCTACGCACATCCCTTGAGCACAGCAGCACGCACAACAAGCAGATTGATGCTGCTGC
The DNA here is from genome assembly GCF_948465745.1 of Chenopodium album. Lineage (NCBI taxonomy): Eukaryota > Viridiplantae > Streptophyta > Magnoliopsida > Caryophyllales > Amaranthaceae > Chenopodium > Chenopodium album. The sequence goes on along the minus strand of NC_137858.1, from coordinate 20,419,484 downwards.
GCTGCCCTGGCTGGCTGGGTGTGCCTTGCTGCTGGCAGGCAACAGTCACGCTAGGGGTATGTGGCGCGCACCAAGCACACCAACCCCCTTGGTAGCCACATGTGGGTTGCTAGGCAGCCCGGCTGGCCGAGGGTGTTAGGTTTTGGTTTGCGTGCCATACTCTCGGGATTTTAACTCGAAATTTTGCGTGACTTAATTATTAATTCCAATTAGTTTTTAGAATTAATTCAATGAGAAAAAAATAAAAAATTATAACAAGTCCAACTTAAATAAAATTCATCAAGGTGCACACAACCAATATCATTCCCAAGAACTATTCTTTAATAAAATTGGTTCAACTTAGTGCAATAAATTAAACACGGGAAAATACTCACTATTAATTTAATTAATTTAAATAAATCATAAGATTTTGACCAAATAAAGGGGAGTTGGAATTAGGAGCACAAATATTCAAATAAAGATTCCAACTTTTTAACTTGTGAATCCTTGAAAAATCATCTTTAAAATGAAGATTAATGAAATTTCTATCACAAGATTGAAACTTTATGATTTCAATCAACTTAATAAATGTTTAAATCAACAAATTTCAACCAAAATTCATGGAATTTAGTAACTCAAAGTTTCAATCACTTAAAATAATTAAAGATTGAATCTTTAGTACTTAGAATCCTCGAAAAATAAACTTTTCACACTTAATGCAATGAATTTGCAATTATTTGATCAACCAATCTTTCAAGCACTATTTACTACCAAGTAACCATACTTAAAGTGGTTCAAAATGCAGAAACATTAAGGAATGAACCAAATACATAATCACGATAAATATGCCTTTAAGATTCAAGGTTAAAAAAGCTTTAATTTTTTCGTCTAAACGAAAAATCCCTCGAAAAAGGCATTTCTAGTCAGATTTTGGTCTAAATCATAGGCCTAAAGGGTGAAAACATTTCCAGAACGCCTTTCCACCCAAAATTCACTATTTTTAGGCGAAAATCTAGGTTCGGGGCCGAAAATCGCATTAAAACGGGATTAAAAATAATAAAACCGAGCTACTAATCTAATTAGCAACATAAAACCAGAAAAAAAAGCCATTAAATAAAACACCTTGAAAATAATGTTTATAAAAATAAATGAGCAAGGCTTCAATACCGCTATTGAGTTTTGATGAGTCCGACTCATCGCGGAATAAAACCCGAGCCAAGATCAAACTCACAATTAATATAATCAAAAGACATAATTAACATAATTAACAAGAGAGATTAAGAAAATACGAAATTACCCTCGTAGCGTGCTTCGCTCATACCCCGAGCTCTTACTAGAGAAAGCATGAGTTTCGCAACAGGCGAAAACCTCTTACGGTATCCACCCGCAACATGACCCCAACAAGGTCTATTGCTTGGAGGTTAGCTAAGCCCGACAAAACTACTTGAGTAATTATATGTGTTTAAAGGTTTTCTCAATAGAGATGCCTTTTCTAACACCTTACTCAAGTGGTTTTTCCCATACTCCAACTTAGGTATTTATAGGAAAAACAATGAGTGAAATCATCTCTCCCATCAATGTGGGAGAGTTGGTAAAGACAATATTCTTTCTTTATTTTTAAATCAAAAATAAAATTAAATATCCAACAACTAATTAATCAACAAGTAGCACATTTAGGGGAAGGGTTAAGTAAGGACCACAAGGAAAGGAGGGGACCAAACATTATCCCCAAGCACCCCTTTATAACAGGCCAACAATGCCAACCAAACCAGCAATGAGGCGTTGCCACGTGGAACCTTAAATTGGGTACCAAAGCAGCCTGCGGTGGGCTGCTGCCTCGGCTTAGCTTGCTGATGGCCTTGGTGTGGAAGCGTGGTGCAGCTGTTGCCTCGGCTCAGCAAGCCACGCACACAAGTGCGAGCTGCTGGCCTTGGAGTGCTGTTGTGCCCTAGTCAGCACACGCACCTAGCAGCTGCCCCGCACCTTCCTCGCAACACAGCTATCATCATGGCGCGCCATAGCTGCTGCTGCTATGTGCGTGCCTTGCTTGCTTGCTGGCACGCCATAGCAGCTGCGGATAAGGGTGTGCTATGCTAGCCTTGGTGCGCTGGCACGCACCAGCCAGCCTAGGCTCGGCTTAGTGCGCTTGCTATCCACCTTGGCTATACCAAATGCCCCTAAGCTTCGGTTTGCTCGGGCTATTCCGACGCTAGGGGTATTTCGGTAAATTTTTTATTAATGAGAGATTTTACCGTCTCGTCTTTTATTTTTTGGACTCGACTTCTGATGATCGATTTCGACGCTCCTATCTCTATTTGCGACGTCTAAATATTAATAACTCGAGAGACTCATTAATTCCTTCCGAATTAATTTGTCGTGTCGGTTCGTTTGTTGCTTGGGTGTGACCCGAAGGATTCAGTCAAGATTAAGCTATAATATTAATTATACATTAACATTACTGATCGGAAGCAACCTCCACCTTGGCATTCCGATCACTTAAACTCACTGAATAATTAGCTTTCTAATAATTCAGAACCCTCTATTAAAATAATACACTTGTTCGAAGGACACCATTCCTTTCAAATATATCCACAAAAAACTAACAACTATTCTTCTAACATATTTTGGTCACACTTATGCATATGATAGTGTGCGGAAAATTTCCTGAGAAAAACTCCCATCCTAACACAATTAATTTATTAAATAACTAAGATTTTTAGCTCCGGCCTGAAAAAACACATGAATCTTGTTGGTATGAATAGTACATTAAAATTTTTCTTAAAAGAAAAATAAAGGTTAAGTGTGTAAAAATTATAGATTATATTAGGATATTTGTTCTCAATTTAATAAACATCATTCAATTAATAAGTTTGTAGATTGATTTATCTACAACTTGATTAAATTTTAATGATCAGACTTTGATGATCAAATTTGAATTTCTCACAACTACTTGAATGGGTCATCTAACTTGCACCCATGCTAGCTTAAAATTAAGTTTCGTGTAATTATTAAGTCGGACTCTTAGAGTCACCTATACATAAAATGCGACTTATAAACCTATCGTGTCGCCTTATACTTATTAGGCGACTTGTTAAGTTGGGGTTAAAATTAACAAAGCACTTAACGAGTCGCCTAATATATATGAGGTGACTTGATAAGTTAACAAGTCGCCCCATATATACATGCGACTCTATAATCCGATTTATTTGGTGGTTTAAATTAGATTTTCATAGTCACTTGTACATAAGGTGCGACTCGAAAACCTGTCATGTCGCCTTATACATATTAGGCGACTCAATAAGTGAGTTTTGTTATCTATGACTCTCACCTAATAAGTCGCGTAATATGTATAAGGCGACTCGATAGGTTAATGAGTCGCACCTTATATACCGGTGACTTTGAAAATCTAATTTAAGCCACCGTATAAGTCGAGTTATAGAGTCACATGAATCTATGGTGCGACTTGTTGATAAGGGAAAACTAGGCCGTTGGACTAATCCTCCCTAAGCCAAACAAAATTTATATCACTTAACAAACCTAAATACAAGTATAGAGGTAAGTCAAAAGTCGAACCACTAGGAACATTTATGTTCAAGTGCTCTCGATTGGTGCCTAAGCTAGGTCGAAGTCTAAGGATAGATAGTGACACTAACAACTACTAAAACGAAGAAACCAAACAAATAAAGTAATAGGGAATGGGATCAACAAGTAATCATGACAATTGTACCGACTCAGAAATACATGCAAATAAATGGTTGTGAAGACTAATGGCAAGCTCAATCAAAAGAGTCAACAAGCTATTCTCCTAGAGGTCAAACTAGCGCCAACTACGAGAGACTCTAGCTAGGAACTTCACAAACCAACTCAATCGACAAATGCAAGCCACAAATCAATTGTCCGTATTAATGTGCACTTACAATGCAATCTAGTGTGAGTAACTAGGTTGATCACTCCTAAATTAACCACACACATGCAAACTTCCATTAATCACTTTAATCTCAACAATCAATCAACACATTTCCAAAATTAAGCACAATCAATCAATCATACAAATTTCACCTTATCCCTAGCCAAACAACTACTCTAACAACATCATCAAATCAACAACCAATCAAAGAAATCAAGAATCAACAACCTATGAAGAACAATTACTCTAATCAAGCATCAAAGATCAAATCAAATCAAAATCAAATCAAACAAACATGAATATTAAACAAAGCAATAAAATGAGATAGAGTTAGAAATCCTCATTGATTGATTTGGTGATCTTAAATACAATTGCCACCTTGAATCTTCAATCACTCAAATCACCATTGAAATTCCTCACTTTCTCTCTCCAAAATCAACTCCTAAAACTAACCCTAAAACTAGAGAGAGAAACTCTCAACTAAGCTAAGAAAATATGAAATGAAACTTATTCTAAACTTCTTCTAAAACTTGCCAAAAATCGGGTTACAATCGATATTTATAGAAGGCGCGAAAACAGAAACCGAGCAAAGCAATACCTAGAAAGTCGCGTCCGCACGGGCAGGGGTGGCGCGCCCGCGCCCGTGCATTGCGCGCCCGCGCTTCCCTGGGTTTCTACAACTTTTCTTGCGACTTCGTGCGTTTGCTAAGGCCTTTGAGTGGACGCACGATATGATGATGATGAACACTAATAGTGGCAGCTTCTAATGCACTTGACAGTGGGTTCAACATCGACCACTCCTTCATAAAAGCACGGCTTGAGAGCTCAAGAGCTAGGACTTGGAATTTCCACTTCCTTGCATCTTGAGCTTTCCTATTGTCATGAGCTTGCTCCAAAAGCTTTCTCCACCTTAGTAAATCACCAATATCACGACCCGAACCTCGTACAATACCTACAACCACGAAAATAGAGCAAATAAAGGAGAAAAGACTAGAAAAACCAACGAAATGCACAAAAGCTACAAAATAAGAGAGGAAAAGTAAAACTAAGAGCAAAAGCGTAAAGCTAAGTATTTATTAAGCATGAAAGCCATAAAAAGAAGGAGAAAACAACCTAAATGTTCATCAATGGGTGCTATAAATGACACCCATCACTTGTAAACCTATCAAGTCACCTCATGTATATTAGGTGACTCATTAGGTGTTTTGTTGATTTTAACCCCAACTTAACAAGTCGCTTAATAAGTATGAGGCGACTCGATATCTTTACAAGTTGCACCTCATATACAGGGGACTCTAAAGGTCTGACTTTTTAGGTGCTTTGTTATATGACCACTACCTAATAAGTCTCCTAATACATAAGACGCGACTCGATAGGTTATTTCTAAGAATGTATTTAAAATAGTTACAATATCATTTATAAATGAAAATTAACTTTGGCATAATGGAAAGAACTTCAACCTTCCAAGCAAAGAACCAGAGATCAAGCATGCTGAGTGTCATAAATACTGCCATTATATGAGCTAATAAAAATAGTTGGAAATAATGTTATTTTTTTACGTGTCGCCTCTTTCAACACAAGCGACACAATAGATGAGCCTATGGAGTCGCCTCTTTCAACACAAGCGACACAATTGCTTAACAAATAGAGTCGCCTAACAACTAATAGGTGACTTATATAAAAGCTATCGAGTCGCCTCAGAGGCGACTCCAAAAGTTGCAAGTTATTGTGTCGGTGGCTGTGGAGTTGCCTTTAAAGCGGCCCGTTAGGTCATTTACAGGCGACTTGATAGGGGCTTTTGTAGTAATGATTGAGTTCACATTGGGTGTCATGTTTCCTTTGTTTCGTCAATCAACAAATTTGATATTAAAATTATGAGTTGGATTACTGTTGAGCTAAAATTGGATTAGAATTTGGAATCTAACCTAAAATTGGATTTAGTTCAATAGTTGGATACAATAGGTTCCATATACCCAATTTTGACCTCAGTTACTAGATTCTTAATTGTCAATTTTAGAATAGAATATTTTTTAATAACACACATAAATTTTACAGAATAATTTCATATATTTTGTACTCCCTCCATCCCTTTTTTACATTTCTGTAAGTAAAATTACACAGGAATTAAGGAACTAAGAATAAAACAAATAACAATAAAACAAAACACAACGGGAAGTACAAAACATTAAATGATGTCTTTGAATAAAACAAAGATAGATTAATATTTAATGATGCCATGTCATCAGTCCTTTCCAAAAAAAAGGACCAATAACATGCTCCTATTGGAAAATTAAGAACCAATCGTATTTATCTGAATTTAGGCCCAAGGATTGATGAAGGAGGAGTGAGAAAATAAGAGTGAGAATAGGAAAGTAAGAGTGAGCATTAATTACAAAACAGAAAAAGAGGGATAATTTGGGATATTTGGAAAAAAAATAGGGTTTTTCTATGTAGTAACCCTGTTTTTTTTTTTTTTTTTTTTTTTTTTTTTTTCACTTTTCTACGTTGTGCCCCAACATATATCACTTTCTACACTGTAACTTCTATATACCTTTTGTTTCCATACGGTAACCTTGCCATTATCCTGCCGTTTATAATTCTGTTAGTGGTGCCCAATCTCCATTTATTAATTTTTTTTATCGACTTGCGCATTGAAAAAATATATTTTCGTTAAAGGTTTCGGGGGCTATTTTGGTTCTTAGGGGTCCAAATTGAGCTCAGATTTGACAAAAAATAACGTAAATGCCTCGTTTTGCTTATTAAGAAATGTTTCGATTTACGTGATCACATTTTAACACATAGGAATACCCAAAAAAAAAACAGAAATGTAAAAAAGGGAAGAAGAGAGTACAAATTAACATGCATCTAAAAAAAAGGACCATGAACAAGTTTCAAATCGTATTCGGTGAAAGAGGACCATAGATGGACTATTTACAATTAAATCATATAAAGAATTAAAACTTGTCCCTAACTACTGATTAGTGAAGCCAAATCTAGTATTTCAAACGCAAGATTTTGACACATAAATATGACTAAATTAGTAGTTATCTCTAATTAATGGTAGTGGGTACTAAAGTCAATTTAATACTATACAAAAGAAAAGTGTGATTGTGGATTTACACTATTTGGGAAATTGGGACTACAGTTCCCAAAGAAGAGGAATGTAGATCATATTGCCTTTCAGGTGGATTTGGTTTTGTTTTTTCAACAATTTCTACCACTAAAAGACGGCCTTCACTACTTTATTTCTTATTTTATAAACCCAAATTCATATATCAATCCGTATCTTATAAAGCTAATAGTGCTCCATTTTCATGTTTTGGGATTGGAGGAGGTATCTTTTCATTTTTCCCTCGCCTCATTCACTAACCTCCTAAACATTACTTTTCCTTTTGTGTATACTATCCGATGATCCGAAATCTAATACTATCTCCGTTTTTATTTAGTTGACACTATTCACACATCTCCCTTTGACCGTATTTTGTGCTTTATACGTAATGAAAAATATAGTCATGTGAGATCTTGTTAGATTTTTCACGTTATTTGCTTTCAAAATATTAACTTTTCATAATTTTTGCTTATTGATAATTAAAGATATTAATGATTGAATAAGTGCATTGGCAAACGTGACTAAAAAAACGTGTCAACTGAAAAGAAACAGAGGAAGTACTATATACCCCAATATATCATAATTCGAGTTGATTTGCACCTAACTAAAGAGCGCCAATTATTTGATGCATGCGTTCTTGATACCTTACTCATCGTAACTTTATTCATTTGTTCAATTTTAATTAACTTTTACAGAATTTAAATGAAATACTTTAACAATTTCTGATTATTCATACAAAAATTATATATTATTTGGAGATACTTTATACTTATGTCCCAGTTGTTATTACCTTCAAACAATACATTAAAAATACACAAAGTTTTACATGTGATTGATCATACTATGTGGCCAACCATAATGTGGATTACATTTCATTACGTTATATTCCCTCTATCCCATAATACTTGACATAGTTTTTATTTTCGTCCGTCCTATAATACTTGACCCTTTACTAAATATGGAATGAGAACAGTAATTAAAAAATATATATTTTCCCATATTTTTCTCTCCTCACCCACCCCACTTGTTTTCTTGTAATATAAAATACAGAGTACAAAAAATAATCTTTTATACAATAAACAAATGTTTTAAATAGACCCATTTGTAGTTTTATTAAATTACGTGTCCACCTCCAACGTCTCAAGTATTATGGGACGAAGAGAGTAAAAGTTACTCGGTCAGTATTACAGGAGTTTCTTCGCTAGTGTTATGAGGAATACTAAATAATATTATAAGGGTTAGTTGGTTAGCATTACAATGAATACTTTGTTTTTTTACAAGCAGCCATGCACACAAGACGAATTGTTTAAAATAATTGTAAAGATAGATGGAACGTAATGGAGATACGGAAGAAGTATATATATCTAGCTAGACATAATAAAGTTAAATTGCTAAGCCCTACTGATATGAGAGCCAAACAAAGGCCACCGAAAAGCACATACACAATGTAATGATGAAAGCAAGAAAAACACGTCCCTCCCTCCTTTGATTAGACTCCTCAACAACACACGCATACATTTTACCCACACGCTCATTACCCATCTAATTACCATCATTCTCATTCATTCATTCACTCACTTTTTTTTTTTTCTTTTTCCAACTTTTATTCAATTCTTTTTGGTATTAGAAATCATAAGTCAACCTCACCTCATCATTTGGTCTTGGTTCTTCCAAACACCACCTCATTTCCCACTTTCTTTTCTCACCTTTACTATCATCATCATCATCAATCTTCTTTCATTCTCTACTTGTCCTTCATTCTTTTCTACTTATATCTTTCTCTTTATATCTCTACCATTATTATTATTATTATTATTATTATTATTATTATTATTATTCATTATCATCATCATTATCATTATATCTCTATATAATTAGAGACTAACTACGTTGGCGCTCTTCATCGTTCACTCATTCTATTGTCCGTCGTCATGGGTAGTAGTAGCATGAAGGTGCACCCGTTTTCACGTGGCTTTTGGGATAATCATCAATCTCATGACTCCCAAGCTGCCCTTTCTCTCGGGTGCAAACGGTTTCGGCCTCTTGCTCCTAAGGTTGCCACCAACAATGTTGTTAATAACCCTAGTTTTGATCTTAAGAGCTTCATAAAACCCGAGAGCGGTCCAAGAAAGGTTGTTTCCCCTTCTGATCATAAGAAAGATTCAGCCACTCAACAGGTAATTCATAATCCTAGTTTAATTACTAATAATGCCTTGATCCTTGTTAATTATTTTTAAACATTGCTTCATTGTAAATGAACTTAGTTTAGCAAAGTGTGTAGTAATAATTAGAATGAGAGGACATACAACCATATATATTAGGCAATTATATATATGTTCTCAGCATGAACATTATGTATGCTAATTATTACTTGTATATATGGTTAGACTTGCTACGTAAAGTTTCGGGCCCCTGTATATTACGAAGAATTCCTTCTATCCCTTAATACAATGCCTCTTTCTAGCATTTATACTCATATAATAAAGAAAAAGAGGCTTTTATTTATGGACGGAGAGAGTATTATATAATGTTATACATCCTCTGTTCTCTTGTACTTGTACAATTTTATTACCACGCTTACTAATGAATACCTTCACTCATCAATATTTAATTTGTAAATACCTTAAAAAAGAGAATATAAAAATATTGATAATTTGAAATAAAATATGTTATTGCAATGTGAAAATGATGCAACTAAAGGAGAATAGGTGAGGAAATATGGATGCTAATATATTCAATGTTATTTGAACTTAATTAAACTTATCTAACTTATATGAACTTATTTTAAGTTATGATTTTATTTTAGTTATAATTTGTACATAAGTAATCCTTTTAAGAACATATTTTTGTTATACTTATCTTATCTGAACTTTACTAAACTTATAGTAAGTGAAAATAAAGTCGGTGAACATACTATGCCCTTAGTTAGAGATATACTTGTACATAGCTACTGCTAACCACATGATGATCGATCTTATTTTGTAGGTGGAATCGCATCCGGGAGGAACGAGATGGAACCCTACCCAAGAGCAGATAGGGATCTTAGAGATGTTGTACAGAGGCGGAATGCGGACGCCGAATGCGCAACAGATAGAGCAGATAACGGAGCAACTAAGTAAGTACGGCAAGATCGAAGGGAAGAATGTATTTTACTGGTTTCAAAATCATAAAGCTCGTGAAAGACAAAAGCAGAAGCGCAGTATCCTTGGCCTAAGTCACAATCCCAGGACACCTACTGCTGCTCCTACTCAAATTGACACTTCCATTACATTAGCTCTAGACACAAGGGTATGTATATATATACGTGCAATATAATTATGTATACCTATTTATTACGGATCGGAATACATTTTGTCAATTGTCACATATATTTAAAAGTGTGTTATATTTACCTGATTTCCACCTATTTAAACATAAGTGAATTTTTCTGAATTTAACTCGACTTATTTGAACTTTTTTTAGATGTATTTTAAACTTGGATAACTCTTGTCAAAACTTATTTTTCCTGAACTGAACTAATTTTTCCTTAATTGAACTTATTATCTAAATTATTTAAATTAGAACTTATCTGAACTTATTAAACCTGAAATAAATGATGATCGAAAAACTAATTATTTTTCATGATAGTATTCAAAGATACATCACTACTTAAGTCAAAGGTTTAATTTTATTGACAACCATGTCATATTTTTAATCATGATGGAATTGGTACATTTATTGTCTTTCTTTTTTGCTTATACATAGTAGTTGTCTGTAAGAAAAACCACATTACTTTATTTATAACAAAAATGGGGTTCACATTATTTCTTTTAGATTACATTATAATGTAAATCACTAGGTTTACATACTTTTTCAAGCATAAGATGACAATAATAGTTAAACAGTTTAACCTACTTATGTAATTAAAAAGTTACGTTTTTTACCAAAACGTCTGAATTTAAATTTTAATCAATTTATTGTTATGCTCATAGAAGGCGGACATAGAAGAGCAACAGATAAGTCCATACAAGAGGAAGTATAGGAGCTGGCCAACATTTGAATGCTCGGACACGAACTCGAAGAATGATCACATGAATGAGGAAAACAAAACCCTTGAGCTATTCCCATTGCACCCGGAAAGCCGATAAATAATGAAGGAGGGTTTATCATATGTAACTTGCATTATAGTTATGCAGTAATTTCATAATTAGTACTCCCTCGGTCCCTTTTTGTTTACTCCACGGACCACTTGTTTGTGAGAGATTTATGAGTCATATGGGGCAAAAAATAAGGGACAGAGGGAGTATTATTATTATTGTAGCTAGTATTAGTATTATTCATCTTAATTGAGTTAATCATGATGATGGAGATGCGCTTTTCTTTCTTCTTTTCCCTTTTTTCTCATATAGGAAAAGAAGAAAGACAAGATGATCTATCTTTGTAATAACAGTTAGTTATGTTATTATGCTCCTTATTAATGCCAGATTTTCTGACTTTTTAAGGCTCAAAGTGCATTGCAACTGTCTTTTTCTTTTAACAAGTATTTATTTTTAATTGTTGCACTAAGTGGTGGGGTGATCTTTTTGACTATAAGAATTAAGTTGATGAATAAAAAGGATTTCAGATTTATTGTTTTCAGCTAAAGGACACTGAAGTCTATGTACCAATATATTTTTTACACTTCTTGAGTTCATCTATACTAGCTAGTTTTATTATTATAATTAGTTCTTTAAGTTAGTTTTATCGAAAAACTCCTCAAAAATTACAAATCTGCAATGAAAAAGAAAGATCTCCTTTACATTTAAAATTAAGTGCACCCCATCCTTTTTTTTTTTTTTTTTTTTTTTTTAAAATGAGATTATATATATGTCTCAATATCATAAAAAAAAAAAAAAAAAAAGTGATATAAAGTACCATTCGCATTCGTATCCATTAAACTTCTTTAACAAAAATAATACTCCGTACTAAAAAATAGTAATTAAAAGTAACATGAAACTTAGTCAAACATCTCTATTTAATTGTTAGATTTGATAAATACAAGTCCTCTAATCAAGCCTAAACTAAAAAATGATATGCCCCTTAAGTGTTACTTAGATAATAGTGGAATTTCTTACTACTGAAATACCTTATTGTACTGTATAGGTCGGTGTTATTTTAAAACTTTTAAGGTAAGAGGAATATCGCGTACTACGTACTAGATATGACAATTATTAGGTCGTGTAACTAATTTTGAGTCTGATTGATTTATGGTGAATTCAATTAACTGAGTTCGATAAGCTTTAGATTTTTGACCCATATATAAACTTAATTTGGAAAAATAATAGAAATAAATCAATCTCAACTGTACATATTGTAGGTTTAATTTTCATTCAACTTATGTTTAATTACATTACGAGTTGTATAAAATTGGGTTGATTATTATTATAACAGAACATGGTATATACAATTTGTCAAATAAAAGGATCGGAGACAGCTTACAGCCAAACATATCACGAATAAATCCACAAGTGGCTAATTTTTAGTGTGGGGCCATTAAAAGATAAATTTACGTCAAGGGAGAAAACTAGAAAAGTAAAAACATGGTTGAATTTCAAAAATATTTGGCATTGCTTTTATCATTAACAAACTCGAAATTATGTCATGCACTATGGCAGATTGGACATTGTCATCACAATTCGCGCTAAATTCTAGTGTTCATGGATTAGGTGGTGTGTCATTTCAAAAATACAATAGTGTGTATTTATTCGGCCTGATTTAGGGATACTTAAGTGCTTGATTGGTTCGAAAATACTCCCTCCATTTTTTTTTCGAAGTTTCCGATTGGGGAAAAGTCTTGTGCGATGCTTATACACACGCAATCGACATTACATTAAATATAATGACCTTAATTTTAATATACTAAATTTATTTTTAACATGATAACTATATTAAAATTTGTGTACCTTTAATATTATTGTGAACCTGAAGAACAATGTTACGTTGAACATAGTTACTTTAATTTGAACAAAGTGACCTTAATTATTCATACTGACCCGTATATAAAAAATTTCGTATAAAAAATCTCTTTTAGTCCTTATAATATCAAAATGACTTTTATTTCAACATTATAACCTTTATTGTAATATAGTGATCTTTTTTTAATTAACAAAACAACCTTAATGTCTCTAATGTTAGAGGCCTATAATAAATTAGTGTGAACCATATCCATTTAAGAGTTTGTACCTATCTATTGGGAGTTTTGACATTATTCATTAGACATATATTGATCAATGTTTGTGAATTATACAAAAAGAATAAAAAATTATAGATGCGTGCCTACGTGGGTATTTGTTGGAATAATCTCAATCAGTAGATTGTTAATATTTAATTGTTATAAATTATTGTTGACTAAAGATATTATACAAATTTTTATATGCGGCTGACCACATGGTGCGACAGGGATTACTTGTATGGTGTTATTGTAGGTGTTACTTGTATTTTAGGGCTACTTGTATGGGTGTTAGTGGCTTTGTCAAGGTTACTTGTAGGTGTTTACCTGTATTCTGGGGTTACTTGTATGAGAGTTACTGGTTTTGGCCAGGGGTTACTTGTATTATGGGGTTACTTGTATGAGTGTTACTGGTTTTGGTCACTAGTTACTTGTAGGGTATTATTGGTTTGGTACGAGGTTTTGGTCTAGGGTTACTTGTAGGTGTTACTCAACCCATTCAAGTAATCCATACAAGTAACCCCAGAATACAAGTAACTCCAGAAACAAGTAACCCAGAATACAAGTAACCCTGCCGCACCATGTGGCCTGCCGCACTGAAAATGCTCTGTTGATATTATTTGTTAATGTTTTGCAATGGCATGTCTGCCATAACAGAGGGGTAATTAACATAATCTAAATTGGTACACCTGACAACGTGAGAGTAGAGACAAAGCCAGGAATTTAAATTTTTGCAGGCCAGATGATACTTTAAGTATTTATATTAAAAAATTTACTATAGTAATCTTTAAAATGATCACCTCTATTCTTAAATCTGATTGGCTAATTTTTCCTTTTATTTCTTAATACTTGGTTAAACCTCTTTCTAGTTTTTTCTATTCTTAATTCTTTTTCTTTTTTCCAAATTTATTTTTCAAATTTTCAAAAATCTTATTTTTATTTTAAAAATTATTTTATTTAAGACACTTTAATAAAATCGAAAAATAAAATTAATTTTAAATTTTAAAAATAAAAATATTTTCTTCATTATTGTTCTTTAACGTTCTTCAAGGTTCTTAATGTAGGTTTATAGATACTCAAAGCGGAATTGCAATAATATTATTCATAAGCATCTAAACACAAGATCTCTGTGCACAACACATAAAGAACACATAATTATGCCTTTGACGTTTGATTCCATGAGTGATCATGCAAGAACATTAAAGAGAATAAGAACCCTAAACGTGATTCCTCTACGTGGTCCACGGGTAAGAATTGAACCTCCACTAATGCTAATTAGTTGAGATCAAACATTTCAATCTACCTTCTACATTCAAAGAGGGGAGGAAAGGACCAAGCCACGAACCACCACCACCATCGTGCAACCATTGTGCGCCGGTCTATGGTGTCCGTAACGTATGAATTAGGGGAGAGAGTGAGAGAGGCGTGTGTGTGAGAGAGAGAGAGAGAGAGAGAGGTAGGGATTTTTGGTTGCTTGCTTCACAATCTACTACATAGGTTAATTGTTAATTCTTTTCTTAACTTAGGCAAGACCTCTATATATATAGCTCATATATAATTAGAGTCCATGTGAAGCTCAAACTCCTAATCCAATCCAAACTACTGTAGCCTTACTACTAATGTGGCTTGTCATAACCTCATGAGGCCCATGAATGGGCTTCATACTTTGTTCAATCAATAACTCTTGTGTGTGAGATCAATTCTATTGGTCTTAGGACTATTTGACTAGTCCAAAGAACATTTATCATATCTAGCAACACACAATGACGACCCTAAAGAATAATCTAATTATCTCCATAATAATGTTCCATGAAATGTCTAGTAATTGCACCTGACGAAGACAGAAATCCTTCAATCTCACACTTATCTAAGATTAGTGTGCAATATTCAAATTCATTAAGTCAATGTGTGTAGATTTGTTAATATGAGCATCTTATGTCAAGATCATAATAATCTAAAAATCATTTCTTGAAAACTGAGTTAGAATTGCAAAACAAATGATTACTATGTATTCCATTTGGGCACAACCATGTATTTTTTGAATCCTCACTCTTCAAGAGGCCATGACATCACATTCCTAATTAAGACTCAAGCCAATCTTGTGGCAATCAAAACTCCCATTCAACCAGGAAATTAAACACCTTTTATAGCCCCTCTTTTACAGAATGACCTTTGGGTGTAGCACAGTTAAATCAATCATTGCATGAAATCAGTGTTCCACTCATCTTAGAGTAGAGATGTTGAGTTGGGTACCCTCATGGACTTTGAGTTGACCCACAATGAGTGGGGTTTTTGGATTGGGTAATGACGAGTCATTTTATCCTAACAAAGAAAATCAATTCGGGTGAAGCTTAAATATATTCGAATCAAAAGTGGGTCTAGGTTTGGTCAGGTACAAATTGAATTCGGGTCAAGTCAAATTCGGGTTGAGTCATATCGAGTTCAAGTGAGCTTGGAGTCGGATTAATTTGGGTTTATTTGGGTTAAAATGAATTTAATAGACTTTGGATAAGTTCATTTCAGATGAAGTTAGATCTTAGTTCAAATCAATTCAGTTTTGATTAGATATCAATTTGTATCAATCATATGTAATTTTAACTCATTATATATTGAGCTATTTTCTATACAAATATATAAATTATCATTCACTCTTATCAACCCGATTTAACAAGTGTTTTAGAATTTCTCTCTTCTACTAACAATTATATATAACCGCATTGACTACAATTTATATATAATATCCCCCTTTGGTCTCCACTATAATCAATAAGTCAATAACTAATTAACTAATAAGTTTTGGGTCGAGTTTAATAGGGTCGTGGGTAGTTTTGGATCGGCTTGATTAAGGGTATTTCTAGGGTATAAATGGTTTCGGGTAGATTATGTTTTGGGTTAAATTTAATCCAGGTTTTGAATTATCCGGTTTTATTGGTTTCGAATAAATAATGAGACGATATCAAGTTGAGTTTGGATCGTAAATTATCGGTTAAAATTGATTTCGAGTTAAGTTCGGGTTGATTCCAGATTGGATTTGGATGAAAATTTTTTCGGGTTCAATCAATTTGAAAACAGTTCGATTTCAGGTTTTCGAGTCGGGTAAGTTTTAAACACCCCTATGTCAGAGGAATCCACTAATATATCCGGAAGCTCTATACTTTAACTTCAAAGTAGGTCAATAGTTCGATCATGCATCTTTCATTCATACCCATGTGATTGACCGAGCATCTCTATGCCCCTATAGCCCATGAAGCCGCGATATCCAATTAATCTTACATGCTAGTCCATTTATTGAAATCATTTATGGTAGTTTAATGATTTTGAACCTGGAACTTAAATAATTATGAATTTAGTTCACGTGTGGGGTTTTAGTCACCAAATCACGTCTTTGATGATCCCATCAATTCATAATTATTTTATACATTTTATTTAACATCAAAATCATAATCAAATAAGAGAGATAATAAATTTTTAATTAAACAAAATTTCGCAAGTTACTGTATTACATATGTAATAAGTTTTCTCAAAACAGATACAACTTAAATTACATAACTTGCTTCAATCTAGAAGCCCTAAAGTGACTCTCATGATTGGGCTGCAGAAGGGGTTTAGTTAGTGGGTCAGCGATTTTCTAATCCGTATGAAATTTGCAGATCTTGACATCCCGCCTTCCAACGATCTCTCCAATGAGGTGATATTGCCTCTCAGCATGTTTGGATTTGTAGTGTTACCTTGGCTCCTTTTATTAAGAAATGGCACTATTGTTGTCACATAACAACTCAATTCCTTCTTGATCACTAAGTACAATGTCTAGCTCAGTAAATAACGTCTTGATCCAAAATGTTTCCTTAGCTGCTTTTATCGCATCCAAATACTAGATTCTATCATAGAGTCAGCTACATTGCTTTGCTACGAACTCTTCCAGCTCACTTCTCCTCCATTCAGACAGAAAATGTATCCATACATATTGGGATTTGAAATCATCTTTGTCTGTTTGGAAACTCATATCCGTATAGCCCTTAATAACCAACTCATTTTCGCCACCATAAACCAAAAACATTCATTTAGTCCTTCTCAAGTACTTAAGGATGTTTTTAGTAGCTGTCTGGTGTGCTTCCCCTGGATTTGCCTAAAATCTGTTACACATGCTTAGGGTATATGCAACATATGGCCTTGTACATATCATAGCATATATATGGACCCTATCGTAAAAGCATAAGGTAGACTAGCCATACACTTCAACTCTTTTGGCTTTTAACGGCATTGAACTTTACTAAGCGTAATACCATGAGACATGGGAAGAAATCGTTTCTTGTATTGAACCTGTCAAGAATCTTATCAGTACAAGTCTCTTGACTTAGTCCAATCATCCTTCGATATCTATCTCGATGGATCTTAATTCCTAATATGTACTCGACGTCACCCAAGTCATTCATGCAGAAACAACTCTTTTACCATTCCTTGACTGATTTAAGAATTAGTATGTTGTTCCCCATGAGCAGTATGTCATCTACATACAAGACTAAGAAAACTAGGTTGCTTCCAATAGGCTTCTTGTATACACAAGGTTCTTCTTCGCTCTTGAGGAAACCAAACTGTTTGATTGCCTCATCGAAACGAATGTTCCAACTCTGTGATGCTTGCTTCTATCCATAAATGAATTTCTGAAGCTTGCATACCTTTGTAGGATTATGTGGATCTTCAAAACCCTTAGGTTGTGTCATGTACACATCCTCCGTCAAGAACCCATTCAAGAAGGCGATTTTGATATCCATCTGGCGAATTTTGTAATCGTAAAATGCAGCAATCTCTAGAAGAATTTGAATAGACTTAAACATTATTATCGGGGAAAAGGTTTCATCATAGTCAATACCATGAATTTGTCTAAACCTTTTCGCAACCAGTCTTGCTTTATAGATGTAGGTGTAGACATATACTTTTGGTCTCCCGTCCCGACAGGAAATTCAATGACGATAGATAATACCATTTCATGTTGGATTAACGTGAAGAACACTTATAGATAACTGATTAAATCACAAAGACACAAAAATGACTAGCCTAACCAAAAAAACAAATGCAATAAGGTCCTATTAACTAAGCCCAATCATAATTAGGCTTAAGCCCAAGCTTATGACCTAAAAATGACAGATTAGAGGCGCCTAGGTTAAAAATCAATGTTGCCGTAGAAAATCCACGCGCATCTCAATGGGTCGCGCTGGTCTGGTGCGCGCAACTTATTCAGCTGCGCGCGACAACCAGCGCAACTGCTAGTGATGCGCTCGCGAAAGATTAAGAATTTCATAAAATGTAAAATCGAATCTTACCATAATGCCGCGTGAAGACATTCAGTTGCGCTGCCCATAGCAGTGCAACCAAATCACTTGCGCCGGGATGCCGCGCGCAACTCATTCAGATGCGTGCGACACTTGCTGCAGCAGAATGTTCAACACCCTTAATGCACCCATTCCCTATAAAAAGAGTCTTAATACGAGGCTTAAATAGACAGAAATTAACCTAAAACTCTGGCAGAAACTTTGTGAACTTGTGTGCTACCAAACCCTCTTGTCCTAAACACTCACCCCCTCGTACTTGTTACTACGGTGGAGGTTCCCAAACAAGAAGGAGTCCATAAGTGTTCTAAACGAAGATCTAGCAAAGAGAAGTGGTAAGATCTAACACTTAGATCACTCATATTTATTTTATTATTGTTTAAAACAACTTTAATCAATTAATTAGTGTTGTTTAATCACTCTAAACGGAGTTTTAATTCATCAATTCCACATAGTATCATGCATTAAATAAGAGTAGAATTGAATAATTAATTGTTGTTTGATCATTTAAGCCAAGGCGAATCTTGTTTATTTTGTCCTTTTCACGAATTTGAATTAAATAAAGAATAACAAATTTGCGATGTAAGTACATGATTGATGCGTGTAAATAAAATTAACTAACTTAGTTTTAGGTATAACGTTGCGTGTATTATTTGGTGATGAAATTGTGAAAAAGGAAGAGCTAGTAGAGGCTGAACTAGGGCTAGGATAGTGATTTCCCTCTAAAGGGAACGTCATCTTAGTACCCTCGCTCCCGAACTCATTTCTGGTTTATGTAGGCCGATTTGGGCATGTGTAAACTTACGATTCGTGCTAATTATCCCATAAAATCTACTTGGGAGAAAGGCATGAACGAGGTTTATGAGTTTTCCTAAAACTCATTGGCGACTCCTACTTGTTTCTTAATTACAAAAAATCGTGATGATAGAATCAATTCTAATTCAAAGTCCCCCAAACAGTCAGGAATTCAAATCCTAATACACCCTAACAAATGTAAAGTCCTAGGCTTTTTAAGGGCCATGGGCATTTAAGGAGAAGGATCCTCTACGATGGGAACACCCTCCTTACAGTGGCGACTCCACTGGGGATTTAGAGGTTACAACATTAGTTTTTAGTTATGGTCCATGGTTTCCAACACCAGGTTGCCTATGGGTTGTAACAACTTGGATAATCTCTAGTAAGAGAACGAGACTAGAACGCATAATATCTTCCTTTTTCACAAAATTAAAAACCAAACAAGCAACATTGCATCATGCATAATCATAGCACAATTTAACCGTTGGGGATTGGCTCATTGACTAGGGGTTGCCAACACTAGGCTTCTATCCCGAAATAATCAATAACAATCATCCTACCCATATCACCAATAAAATGTTGGGAGGACTATGTCATGAGTCAACACGTTGAGTGATTGGTTTGTGCATCGTTCCTTAAGATATGGTACCTATGGACACCTAAGCTTATGACCTTAGAATGATATTATGTGAACTTTGGCTTATTGTATGCTTATGTGATTACATAACTACATGCGACGTGCGTGATAGGATAGCTTTTTTCTTTCTTTTTTTTTTTTTTTTTAGTTTGGTTTAGGTTCCCAATTATGAAGTTGTCTCTTCGTATTTTTTGAGTCATATTGGAAGGGTAACATAAAAAAATAAAAAAAATGAGATATATATATAAAAAAAACGTTCGAATTAAAAAAAAATTTTGTACGAGTAGGTGGCTCGCACAACTCATTGAGTTGCGCAACCACAACCAGCGCAAGAGCTTAGGATGCGCGTGCCTATTGTTATGAGCCTTTTTGATTTTTTAGAAAACAAATTGGCTCGTTCAAACAATATCTTCATTGAAGAATTGTTTAAAGATGATGTTATCCGTTCGAATATATCTTGCGTTCTTTCCTCTTCGTCTCCCTTACAAGCGTATTGATTTACTTATCCTTTCGTACTTCTTTTAGGGCTGGTTTTAAAGCTTGGAAATGAAGACTCCCGGGCAATCGCATTCTCCGTTTACCATCAAACAATCCACCCCTTTCAAACCACCTTCTCTCGACAAATAGTTTTAGTCCTACAACAATGTCAACCATAGAGCAACTTCAAGAAGATATTGCTCGTTTGAGAGAAGAAAAGGCTCAAGAGGCCAAGGAGAGATCAAGCATTAAGAAACTCGAAAAGGCTGAAAAGAAAATTGCCAAAACTTTAGCCTTGCAACAAAAGATGGAACAACTATCCATCAAAGAAAAGTCGTTAGAGAAGCTCGTTTTTCGTTCTACAATGGGGAACAAGTACATCGACGCAGAATATAGTTTGCTCCTCCTACAGGACTTGCTTTACGGGAAAAGTTTGTAGCTACGGACTTGCCAATATTCAAGGTTACCAATAATCCTCAGAACTATTTAGGGGCCGTTTGGTTCACACGAGGGAATCGGAATGGAATGAACAAAGGGAAAGGAGAAGAATGGAATGAAAATACCCTTTTTTGCTTTATTGTTTGTATTTTAAAACAAAGGGAATCAATCCCACCACTACATCACCACACCACCACCACCACAACCACCACATATTTCATCTTTCTCAGTCACCAAACTCCTCGTCGGCCTTCCCCTACCCCTCGCCGGCTCTCCCCCTCCCCTCGCCGCCCTTCTCCTCCCCTTACCGCCGCTAGGCACGTGAGCCACGAACTCCCTCCCCTAGCCCCGATCTCCCTTGACCCCTAAGGTTTCGAGGGTGGTGGGAGGGCTGGGCGGCGGTTTTCGAGGTCAAGGGAGATCGGGGCTAGGATTTTGCAGGGCTAGGGGAGGTTTTTTCGGGGAGGGGAGGGTGGTGGTCGGGAGGGGCGACGGTGGTCTGGGTAGGGACGGCGGTGGTCTGGGATGGTTTTCCGGTGGTGATATGGTGGTGTGAAGGTGGTGATGTGGTGGCGTGAAGGTGGGTAGGGAAAGAGAATGGGAAATTCTAGGGGGGTGGGGAATGAAGTTGGAAGGATTTAGGGTAATTGGGAGGGTAAAGGGAATGATTAAAAGTGCTAAACAAACATCAATAAAGGGAATCGAGCCAGTTGATTCCCATTCCCTTTCCTGATTACCCCCAACTAAACGGCCCCTTAATGTGTTTTACTAGCACCATGGCATTAAAGGGAGTTGATCCTAAGCTTTTTGCTTTGACTTTCCCTTTATCTCTAGACCCAACCGCAAGAGAGTGGTTGAAGGAAAAATTTCAAGCATTATCCCAAACTTGTACCCCACTATGATCATACACTTAAGCATGGTGGCATCCAAAGGGAAGGAAACGAGAGCAAAAGAGTCACCAACAAGTTTTAGGAACTTGTAAACCGTTCACAGGATGAAGGTTACACCCCTTAACGATCCATGAGATCGTTGACTCCAATAGGTCTGGAACCATGACTGGTGTTCGAGGATGAGGGTATGAATCCAATCTAAAATAGAAATAACCCGCCCTATAAAATAGGCATCTACTTTATTCTACTCGTATTCATGTGCGCTTTCTGACTAACATGTAATCATTAGATTAACCCTATCTAAACCTGTTTAGTCTATGTTGGTTGAATATTAATGCACAAATAAATCTATTATTGGCAATCACTTGAATTGAATTCATATTAGCCTAAAACCAAATTATTAATTATCTTATTAGGCGTGATTTCAAGTATAAATTCCATTTAAGAATGCATAAAAGGCGTGATCAAGCGATAACAATAATATATAATCAAGCAAAATAATAATAACAACAATTATCATAACAATCATAATCATCATGTTAACGAACAAAATAATTATAATCCTAGCAAGATCCTAGGCATGATAATAACATAATTAATAAAAAATCCTAGCGAGTCACTAAATAATAAAGATCAAAGCTTTAGCCCTAACATGATACTAACATGATATTAGAAAGAGTAAAAGGCACCCTAAACATGATTCTAGAAAGCAATAATAACATCCTAAGATGATACTAGGAATTAAACAAATCTAAGCTTGCTTTCTACATCGAAATAGTAGAGAGAGTAAGCTAATTACTTACTTTGAAGCCTTGTACCTCTTTCTAATAACGAAATACACGCGTTAATAAACTTCAAGAAAATAATAAATTAAAGAACTAAATCAAATAATTGAGAGAAAGAGTTAAAAAGTTTAGAATGGATTTGGGACAAAATCCTCAGAAATTATCAACCTTTCACATCTAGGGCAAAGGCAACTTCGAACTTGGCTAGGTGTGTCTAGAACTAATGAGTGCGGTATGGTGTTTGTAGAAGGGATAGGTTTAGAAAGAGAAAAGAGAGGGAATAAGGTTTGCTTAGAGAGAGAGAAGAGAGATGATTGTGATCATGATTTTTGTGATTTGAAAAAGGGGAGATATGACCTTTATTTATTGGTAAAAAGAGGGTCGAAGAATAAGAAAAGAATCCGAATTCGAATTGAAATAAAACTCGATGGATAGCAGTTTTGTGGATTTTATTTTTATCATATCTTTTGATCCACAAGTCCAAATAAGACATATAATATGTCTTTGGAAAGCTATTGAAGTCTTCTTTCCAACAAAAATGGAATCACATTAAAATATTTTGTATATAAAAAAAATATGGCCGAAATATTGGGACGGTGTAAGTTTTGGATAGAGTTTCGTATTTCTTTCATATCTTTTTCGTTATAGCTTGGAATTAATATTATAATATATCATTGGAAAGATATTTTCAAGATATATACAACCATATAAAATTTGAATAATGATTATGAGGAAAAAAATAATATCTGACTGTCTTTGAACATCTTTAAATACAAATAGAGTTAGGACTTAAAAAAGGAAAGTTTTTATTTAATTCAAATTCCTTAATCTTTTCTTTTCAAAGAGGATAATTAAGATCTTTTAGAACTTATAGAAGTTTCTAATTAATCCTAATTGGTTTAGGAATGAGATTAAACCGCTGGACCCTCCACATGATCATTGGGTCGTAGGTAAAATCCGGTTTGGGCCCAGTTTAGTATTTTTGCCATAACTTCCTCATTGTTCATCGTAATGTGGCTTATAATATATTGTTGGAAAGGTCTTTTTGATTCCCATCCAACTACACTATTATTGGAACCATATCATGGACCATACTAAACTGGATTGGACATTTTTATTAATAGAGTAGGTTTCGAAAAAAGAAAAAAGGATTTTAATATAAACTACCGCTACACTAGACTTTTCACACTTTCACATCATTCGATTATCATTCGACATGAAAGATATTCATCACTAGGTTTGTTTTTGGGGAGAAACAATTGGGTTTTTACAGAAGCCCCTGCTTTGACTAAGTTTGAAGAAACTTAGGTTTCGAAAACAAAAGTCAAAGTATCGATAGGGACGGAGAATGATTTAGAGCGTTATGCGACCCTAAATCATTCTTGTAACGCCGATACCTGCAAACTAGCGTTAGTTAAACAGATAAAAGAGTTAAGAAACGCGTATCTTGCACCGTCGAGCACACGTCTCTATAGTAACCGTTTTTGTTGCTGCATTTTTGTTGTGACGACCTTCCACAAGTTAGGGAACACCATCTCACTGTTTTTGATGCTGTGGTCGTGCTTTTCCGCTGTTGATGTTCACTCGTCTCTGAACAAAGAGTTTGATAGGATGCCCACGCGTTTCTGAGTAAAAGAGCTTGAAGAGAAATGTCTACTTGTCTATGAACAAAGAGCATTGAATGATATGCCCACGCGTCTCTGAGCAAAAGAGCTTAAAGAAATGTCCATGTGTCTCTAAAGAAAAGAGCTTGAAAGGATTGTCCACGCGTCTCTAAACAATAAAGCTTTAATAGGATGGCCTCGCGTCTTTGAGCAAAAGAGCTTGAAAAGAAATGTTCACGCGTCTCTGAAAAAAGGAGCTTTGATAGGATGCTCACATGTCTCTGAGAAAAAGAGCTTGATAGGATGCCCAGGCGTCTCTGAGCAAAAAGAGCTTGGTGAAATGTCCACGCGTCTCTAAACAAAAGAGTTTAAAATGCTTGAATTTTTGCCGAAATCGTTCGGTTGGCTGCGAACAGGAGCTTTGCTGGATGGTTGTATCTTGTAAAATCAAAAGATTGCCAAAAGAATTTGCTGGTGTTTTTCTTAGGATTGACCTAAGGCTTGATGTTTTTCTTAGGGTTGACCTAAGGCTTGATGTTTTTCTTAGGGTTGACCTAAGGTGATTAACTGACTTGAGGTTGACTCAATGTGACTGACTGATTGAGATTACCCCAAGGTGAATTGACACGTGCATTGTATTGTGATGTGCTTGACTCAAAATGCGAAAAAGCAAAAATTTTCCGTCATTTTTGTGGTTGGTACCGACTTTCTCCCGAAAAAGAAAGACGCAAAAAAGAATCAAAGTGTTTGATGGTGCATGTTGAATGAGCTTAATGCGTTAACATTGTCTCTCATAGTACAAGGATTGTAACATCTTATACCATCCTAGTTGACTCGATAATGAAAGTAATTAGGTAACCTAGGCACGGAGGCTAAGCACTTCATACTTCGTGATGCAATGATGATAATTGATGAATGCTATTGCTATGACAAGGCATGCTTCAACGTTGTGTTATGTTTTTATGACAAAGGGTTCCTAAGGAAAGTATATTTGGTCATGTATATGTGATGTGTGTGAAAATGACACTACTTCTAAGCTGCAAAGGCTAAGTATATGGAAAAATATTTTTAAGAGAGTTAAAAGATGGCGACTCTTAGGCCGGGTAGGTTAATGATGTAGGAATCAAGCCCCCAAGTCTAGCTCTAAGTGAATAGGGATGATCATTGGATATCCCTTGATAAGATCATGGTGTGATTGTGTGAATGTGAGTATGAATGCATTTTTATTAAGGCCGCACCCCAATGTGAGGTTGCCTACGTATCCGTTAGGAATTAGGCCGAACGTAGCTCTAGCGAAACCTCGCACAAGTGTGTGTATACCTCAAATACGTCTTTTTAAGGGTTGTAACGTGGTTAGGCTAAAGGTTAGAGAAAGAAGGGGATAAAGGCTCAAGACCCAAGATAAACCCCCAAGGTGTGCAAACTTTCTATTGAATCTTTGTATTTTTATGCTTGAGGTTTTCTCACTTTTGAGCTCTTTTTTGTTTTGTTTATTTTTTACTCTCTTTATTTTTTGCATTTGCATTTTTTATATTTTGATAATAAGTGTGGGCAATCCCAATCATGCGGTCTATCACTCACTTGGCATTCATGTTTCTCAGGCACTAGTACCGAGCACTCGAAAAGAAACGCAATCCGAGACGTGTTCTTATCAAAGATATTTTCATATCAAAGACATTGGAACACTTGCCCTTTTGTACACTTTTATTTATTATTTGCTTATTTGTGCTTTATTCTTTTGAGATCACTCAAGCTTTTGTTCTTTCAAAATTGCATAAGTTGCACACCATCCCATCCCATGGTTAGGTAGATGTGGGTTGAAGAAAGAAAGGTCTATTGTTAGACGAAGCTCAAAGTGGTGTATGAAGAAAGGATTACATACTTGAAGGGTGAAAGGTGATATGATGTGGCTACAAGAGGTGCCTCTAATCATGGGTATACCTTGTGCTTAGTCCGAAATGGATTTTTTTTTTTTTTTTTAATTTTCATTTTTTTTCTTTGCAATGAAATGATCATATGCAAAGAATTAAATGCTCATTTTATTGAAAGGGAAAAGAAAAAAACCTACTAAGTAAAACCTTACAAAATAAAGTCGAATGGAAATAAAAGGTGCCTAGCTAGACTTATTGGGGAAAGGGTGAATAAAGGAAATAGAAAAAGAGGTCAAAAAATCTTGTCGTTTAAGCTCGTCTCTTGTCTTGTGCCTTGTCACTCGGTCTTCTTGCCAGCTGGAGGTATGGGAAGCTTGTTATTATCGATCAAATATTGGATGGCCTCTTTTAGCTTCCAACAACCCTCAATAGTATGTCCCCTACCTTGATGGTACTTGTAATGAGCGTCAGCATTCCAATTGGGTGACCTATTTTCGGGTGCTGGATCTTGAAGAGGTCCAATAGGAGTGATGAGTCATTTGGCGTGGAGTCGATCGAAAGCGATATCGTAGTTCATCCAAATGGGGTTGAACACTTTCCTTAGTTCCTTTTGAGGTCTTTGGTTATCCATGGCTAAGACTTCGTTGAGGTCAAAGGTACTAACATTATTACTAGAGTGGGCGTTTTCGGAAGAAGAAGGATTGTCGTTCTTCTTTCCTTTCCAGCCACTGTGGTTACTATTGTTAGTAGCTTTTTGCTTTGCAAGGTCATCTTCGATTTCAATACCTATGTCATAAACCACCTTGAAAGTATTTAAATTATGTTGATATTTTAAATGCTTCAAATATTTGTCTTGAAGGTTCTTGATGAACATCTTTACATATTCTTTTTCAGTAAATACTTCGATCATATTAGCGGATGTTTCCCTGTACTTGTTGAAGAAAGAAGTAAACCCTTCGTTTTCTTTTTGCTTTAGAATCTCAAGTTGTCTATGGTCGGTTTCAATTTGAATGTTAAACTTATATCTATCAATGAAAGCATTTTTTATTCCATCCCAAGTAGAGGTCTTCTCTTTATCAAGGGAGAAGAACCAATGTTGACAAATGGTTTCAAGAGATAGCGATAACAAAGAGTGAAAAATATTCTTATCAATCCCTTTAATGTTCATTAGAGTTTCAAAGGCTCTTAAGTGAAAGTAAGGATTGTCAGTTGGCTTAAACTTAGGGATGTCGTTGGCATTGAACTTCTGCGAAAGAAGCTCCTTGTCCACCGAGACCCCCTACGAGCTAATGCCCTGGAACCTATAGTCACTTGAAATCTTGCTCAAGCTTTCTTGCATGAGCTCCATTTGTTGTTGTTTCATAGGGTCATTGATTTGAAGTGACATAGCCTTCATCCTTTTGGTCATATTAGCCAATTCCTTCCTAAGTTCGTTGACTTCTTCTTGAGTTGCCATTATCTTCTTAGCTTTTCTCTTTTATCGAATCGGTTTATCAAAAAGTAATACTTGAACAAAGGTGTTGTCCTTGGTTTATAGCCCTTCTCTCCTTGACCAAGTGCCGTGGAAAGGGAAGTTAAGGGTGAGTTTTTTATTAATTATTTTGACTCAAGCTCTATTCAACATGCAATAGATGGGAAGAGAACGTGGAAAGGAATAAAAATGGAATGGACCCTCAACTCATATGACGGAAAAAACAACTCATGCATGAACCTAAGACATGGTCATGGTGACATATATATGCTAAGACTAGTGAGTGTAGGTGACATGTTAAGAATTGTGTCATAACCATGTGGCTAGACTATGTGACTATACTCAAGCAAAGACTAAGTTAAGACCTCACGTATATGCATTAATCTGGATAGAATGTGGTATTTTAGTCATAAATTTTGATCTGTTACAATGATTGGGACGACACCAACGCCTAATGAAAGGTAAAACCTGTGGCTACAGATCCATAGGTTGTACGACTCGTAACTCTTCCTAGAACTCTAGCTATGACCAAAACAAGTTGACGCTTGTGCAGTACATAGGAATAAATATCTGAGTTGACTCAAAGGAACTATGACTCGATCTTAGACATATTTATTAGTTCAAATTAATTAATTAATTAATTAATTAAGAAAAGTCGTTTAGTCATTGGTTATTTTATTAAGACTTATTTATAAACACGAGTAAAAAAAAACGGTTAGTTTAATCACATATAAGCTATGCATAAGCAAGTAATGCACAAGTAGTCACAATATGATGCGATGAGTTTGCAACCTAACCATGGCTCTAGTTCTCTAAAGTTCAAGGATATGGGTTAGTCAAAATAGGGTCCGTGGTTATGAGTCCGGATGCATCGTGCGGAAGCCTTACCGATGTAAAGGTTGGCGCGTATGGATGGGACCCCGCAAGTTAAACTTGCTTCCACGGTTTGCTGGATTCACAAACTCGGATGTACCCGTCGTTCCTAGGAGCGTTCGATTGGGTAGATTGAGCGTGAACCCTTAGAGGGTTATGACCATATGTAGAACACATATGAATTTCAGAAAAGAGAGAAATTCTTAATAAGGAAGTAGAATCGAGCCAACAATGCTAGATCTAGTCAAAACAAGAAGGAAGAGGGCGCCAGGAGATGGCCCTATCGCCATGCGACAGAGCCATCGCAAGGCGCTGGCTCTGTTTTTTCGGCGCTAGTTCCTACATGCCTCAGCAGCTTTCTGTGTTCTTGGAATTTTCCAGTTTTCGGAGTATTATTTCGATTCTAGATGTGAAAGATATTTCTCAAATTTCCTACGTGTAAAAATCCTATGTTTTTGACTCATTTCGGATGTTCTTTCCAATGAGGACCTTTTTTATGCATATGACAATAATGTTAATCAAAATTACGCACGTGAAAAACTTAAAACTTTTTGAGTCTCATCCGCTCATTCTAAATCAAATAAATGGAATTCAAATAGAAATCCTCCCCAGTGGAGTCACCAAAAACGGTAGGGAATATTTCAAACATTATCCCAAACTTGAAACCCACTGTGATCAACACTTAAGCATGGTGGCATCAAAAGGGAAGGAAACGAGAGCAAAAGAGTCGCCAACAAGTTTAAGAAACTTGTAAACCGTTCACAGGGTGAAGGTTACACCCTTAAATAACGATCCAAGAGATCGTCAACTCCAATAGGTCTTGAACCATGACAGGTGTTTGGGGATGAGGGTACGAATTCAATCTAAAATAGAAAGAACCCGCCCTATAAAATAGGCCTCTACTTTATTCTACTCGTATTCATGTGCGCTTTCTGACTAATATTAAATCATCAAATTAACCCTAAACTTGTTTAGTCTATGTTGGTTGAATATTAATGCACAAATATATCTATCATTGGCGATCACTTGAACTAAAATCATATTAGCCTAAAACCAAATTATTAATTATCTTATTAGGCGTGATCTCAAGTACAAATTCCCTTTAAACATGTAAAAGGCGTGATCAAGCAATAACAATAATGTATAATCAAGCAACATAATAATAACGTAATTATCATAACATAATCATAATCTTCATGTTAAAAAATAAAGCATAATAATAATAGCAAGATCCTAGGCATGATACTAACATGATTAATAACAAATACTAGCATGTCACTAAACAATAAAGATCAAAGATTTAGCCCTAACATGATACTAATAACATGCTATTAGAAAGAGTAAAAGACAACCTAAACACGATTCTAGAAAGCAATAATAATATCCTAACATGATATTAAGAATTAAACAAATCTAAGCATGCTTTCTACATTGAAATAATAGAGTGAGTTAGCTAATTTCTTACTTTGAAGCTTCACACTTCTTTCTAATAACAAAATACACGCGTTAGAAAACTTCAAGAAAATATTAAATTAACAAACTAAATCAAATAATTGAAAGAAAGAGTTAAAAAGTTTAGACTGGATTTGGAACCAAACCCTCAGAAATTACCAACCTTTCATATCTAGGCCAAAGCCAACTTCAAACTTGGCTAGGTGTGTCTAGAATTAATGAGTGCGGTATGGTGTTTGAAAAAGGGATAGGTTTAGAATTAGAATATAGAGAGAATAAGCTTTTCTTAGAGAGAGAAGAGAGATGTTTGTGATCAAGCTTGTTGATGATTTGAAAAATGGGAGATAAGACCTCTATTTATAGAAAAAAAAGGGTCGAAGAATAAGAAAAGAATCTGAATTCGAATTTAAATAAAACTCGATGGACAGCAGTTTTTGTGGATTTTGTTTTTATCATATCTTTTGATCCAGAAGTCCAAATAAGGCATATAATTTGTCGTTGGAAAGATATTGAAGTCTACTTTCCAATCCAATAGGAAACAAATTAAAATCTTTTGTAGATATAAATAATATGGCCAAATTAGTGGGACGGTGTGAGTTTTGGATAGAGTTTCGTATTTCTTTTATATCTTTTTCGTTATAGCTTGGAATTAATATTATAATATATCATTGGAAAGATAATTTCAAGATATATCCAACCATATAAAATTTGAATAAAGATTATGTTGTACGAAATTAATATATGACAGTCTTTGAACATCTTTAAATTCAAATAGAACTAGGACTTAAAAAAGGAAAGTTTTTAAAAAGGAAAGTTTTTATTTAGTTCAAATTCCTTAATATTATCTTTTCAAAAAGGATAATTGTAGGGAAAATTTCAAGCACTATAACCCCAAACTTGAACCCCACTGTGATCATACATTTAAGTATGGTGGCGTTCCAAAGGGAAGAAAGCTAGAGCAAAAGAGTCTCCAACAAGTTTTAGGAACATGTAAACCCAAAACGATCCAGGAGATCGTCAACTCCATAAGGTCAGGAACCAAATAGGGTTCGGGGATGAGGCTACGAATCCAATCTATAAAAGAAAGGACCCGCCCTATAAAATGGGCCTCTACTTTATCCTACTCGTATTCATGTGCGCTTTTTGACTAACATGCAAACATTAAATTAATCCAAAACCTGTTTATCTATGTTGGTTGAATATTAATGCACAAAAAAAACTATTATTGGCGATCACTTGAATTAAAATCACATTAGCCTAAATCAAATTATTAATTATCTTGTTAACCGTGATTTCAAGTACAAATTCCCATTAACAATCATAAAAGGTGTGATCAAGATATAACAATAATAAATATCAAGCAACATAATAATAATAACGATAGTAATAATCATAATCAAAATCATGATAAGGCATAATAAAGCTTAAATATAATAGCAAGATCCTAGGCATGATACTAAAAAGATTAATAACAAATCCTAGCATGTGACTAAGCATTAAAGATCAAAGCTTTAAACCTAACATGGTACTAACATAATATTAGAAAGAACAAGAGGCACCCTAAACATGATACTAGAAAGCAATAATAACATGATACTAGGAATTAAACAATAATAAACATGCTTTCTACATTGAAAGAGAGTAATAAGATTACATACTTTGAAGCCTCATACCTCTTTCTAATAACAAAATACACAAGTTAGTAAACTTCAATGAAAATAATAAAGATTAAAGAATTAAACTAGAATTAAATTAAATAAAGTTTAAACTAGATTTGGACCAAACCCTCAGAAAATATTAAACCTTGCACGTCTAGGGCAAAGGCAACTTCGAACTTGGCTAGATGATTCTAAATCTTGTGTATGTGGAATTGTGTTTAAAAGGTTGGTTTAGAAAGAGAGAGAGAAAGAAAGCATATATTGCTTAAGAGAGAATAGAGAGAATTGGGTGATTGTGAATGAATGAAAACGGAGGTTCGAGACCCTATTTATAAGGAAAATAGTCCAGAAAAGTATAGAATTTGATTAGGAATAAAACTACACGTTGTCGCCAGAAATACACGCTGTCGCGAGGCGACAAGGTCTGTCGCCAAGCGACAAACTTGTCGTTTGGCGATAGTTTGACTTACACGCTCTTTCCACGTGGAATCCGATCTTTAACCAAATTGATCTACGGAATCCGTACAGAAGATAAAACGTATCTCTTAAAAATAATAATATAATAATAAAAATAATAATATTTTATTCCAAATAAAAATCCGTCTTAAAATAATTATTAAATCTAATTATATTAGAATCTTAAAGAACCTTCTAGAAACCCCTAGAAAATTATAATTAATCCTAATAATTTTAGGAATAATAATTAACATTGGGCCCTCCTCTAGATCATTGGGTCCTATGTAATTAATTCACCGGGCCCAGTTTAGTATTTTGGCCATAACTTCCTCAATATTCATCGGAATTGGGCTTATAATATATCGTTGGAAAGGTCTTTTCGAACCCCATCCAGTTACACTATTATTGGACTCTTATCATGGACCAAACTAAACTGATTTAGCTATTTTTAATAAATAGAGTTGTTTTCAAAAACAGAGAGAAGAGAATTTTAAATAAAACTAAACCGCAACACTTGACTTTTCCACACTTTCACCTCATTCGATTACGGTTCGACTTGAAAGGCATTCATCACTGGTTTTGGTTTTGGGGAGACACAAATGGGTGTCTACAGAAGCCCCCACTTTCACTGAGTTTGGAGAAACTTAGGTTTCGAAAACAAAAGTCAAAGTAGCGATAGGGACGGAGAATGATTCAGAACATTCTGCGATACCAAATCATTCTTATAACACCGATACCTGCAAACAATGTTAGTTAAACAAATAAAAGAGTTTAAGAAACGCGTATCTTGCACCGTCGAGCACACGTCTCTGGAGGTAACCGTTTTGTTGCTGCATTTGTGTTTTGACGACCTTCTACAAGCTAGAGAACGCCATCTTTGAAGGTAACATTGCGTTTTCATCTTCAACATCTCTTGGGCGACAATCCTCCACAGTATCTCGGGAACATCGTCGAAAATGACCGTACGTCGTCATCTTCAGGGTTGTGGCAGTACGTCGCTACGGCAGTGCGTCGCCGCTATAGACAATCTCTTCTTTATTATGAGGGACCGTCGAAGGTGACCATATCTCGCCATCTTCAGAATTTGTGACAACTCTCCACATCCTAGGGAACGCTGTCTATCATTCCTGCTACATCTCGAGCTTTTCCTTGAATCATGGTGACAACCTTTCCAATCATAGCGAATGTCGTCGAAGACCGCCTCATCACGAACCGCTCTTCTTAAATATAGGTGACAACTTCCACAATCTTAGCGAACGTCGTCGAAGATCGCCCGTCTCGTGCTATCTTCTTAAATCAAGTGATAACTTCCTCAATCATAGCGAAAGCTATCAAAGACCGCTTCATCTTAAATCGTTCTTCTCAAATCTAATAATAACCTCCCCAATCATAGTGAAAGCTATTGAAGGTCGCTTCATCTCAAACCGTCCTTCTCAAATCCAAGTGAGACCCTTTAAATTTTAAAGCTCCCCTGCTGAAAGCTTCGTCTTCTTGAATCTTCAAATCTTCTTCCATCCTAGGAAATAGTTGTGAACCGTTACTTCGGTGCTTGCGATGAGCCAATGCTTAGGCGCTTTAAGCTAAGTGAGACAATCTTTTGTCAGGTCGATCGCTCATTGCGATTGTAATTGAGACGACTACTTAATCATATCAAATTGCTTAGAGGGGCTAACTGGCATACCAAGGAACCCGAAATTGCTGAACCAGGTCTATATGACCACGACATGAAGCCACGTGACCTGTGGCCACTCCAGCGCAAGCCAAAAGTGCTTGTCGCCGTGATATCACTCTGTCGCGCAAGCGACAACCTTGTTGTTTGGCGACAGATTTCTTTTCCATTTCTACTGATGCTGCTGCTGTTCATTGCCCGGTTTCACTCCGAACTTTCAATTTGGTCGTTTCCCTACAACCAAATCTGCTCAAATCTTTTGCAAATTAAAGCTCTTCATCTCCATATAATTTTGCTCAAACTTCTCTCATCTTGGAAGAATCTCATAAATCTATATTCGCGGTTTTTCGAAAAAATCCGGAAATATTGTTGCTCGCTAGAATGTACCTTCATCTATATTTCAGACAATAGGACTTTGCTAATCTTTTATTATCTTAGGGTTGACCTAAGGCTTAGTGTTGTTTGACTCATTGATTTGACATGACTCGACTAAAAGAGTTTGACGCATGCGTTAGACTCCACTCGGTGTGATATGACACGACATGACTCAATGTACAAGACTCGTGTGTGATGTGCGACTCGAAAATGCAAAAAGGAAAAAATTTTCCGTCATTTTTGTGGAGGGTACCGACTTTCTCGCGAAAAAGAATCGAAGTGTTTGATGGTGCATGTTGAATGAGCTTAATCAAGTATATGTATTTGATGCTATCTCTCAAGGTGCATGGATTAATTCCTCCTAAGCTATCTTAGTTGACTCGATTATGAAAGTATTTAGGTAACTTAGGCACGGAGGCTAAGTACTTCATACTTTGTGACGCAATGACGATGATTATGAGTGATGTGTGATATGACAAAGCATGCTTCAACATTATGTTAAGACTTCATGACAAAGGGTTCTTAATGGGAAGGACTATTTGGTCATGTATCTGTGATGTGTGTGAAAGTGACACTAAAGCTAGGCCTCAAAGGCTAAGTGTATGGAAAAGTATTTTTTAATAAGAGTCAAATAATGATGACTCTTAGGCTAGGTAGGCTAATGATGTAAGGATCAAGCCCCCAAGTCTAGCTCTAAGTGAATAGGGATGAGCATCGGAGATCCCTTGATATGATCATGCTGTAAGTGTGTGAATGTGAATATGAATGCATTTTTATTACGGCCGCACCCCAATGTGAGGTTGCCTACGTATCCGTTAGGAATCAGAGCAAACGTAGCTGTAGCCGAACCTCGCACAAGTGTATGTATACCTCAAAAAGGTCCTTTTAAGGGTTGTAACGTGGTT
The DNA here is from genome assembly GCF_948465745.1 of Chenopodium album. Classification (NCBI taxonomy): domain Eukaryota; kingdom Viridiplantae; phylum Streptophyta; class Magnoliopsida; order Caryophyllales; family Amaranthaceae; genus Chenopodium; species Chenopodium album. The sequence goes on along the minus strand of NC_137858.1, from coordinate 20,384,619 downwards.
AGGCTAAAGGTTGAAGAAGAAGGGGATAAAGGCTCAAGACCCTAGATAAGCCCCTAAGGTGTGCAACCTTGCTTTTGAATCTTTATATTTTTATGCTTGAGTTTTCTCACTTTTGAGCTCTTTTTTTTTTGTTAATTTTTGCTCTATCTTTTTATTTTGCTTTTGCATTTTCATTTTTATAAGTGTGGGCAATCCCGATCATGCGGTCTATCACTCACTTGGCATTCATGTTTCTCAGGCACGGTACCAAGCACTCGATAAGAGACGCAATTTGAGACGTGTTCTTATCAAAGATATTTCCATATCAAAGACATTAGAACACTTGCCCTTTTGCACACTTTTATTCATTTGCTTTTTTTAATTTTATTCTTTTGACATCACTCAAGATTTTGTTCTTTGAACTTGCATAAGTTGCACACCATCCCTATCCCAAGGTTAGGTAGATATGGGTTGAAAAATGAAAGGTTTATCGTTAGACGAGGCTCAAAGTGGTGTATGAAAAAAGATTATATATTTTGAAGGGTGAAGATGATATGACATGGCTACAAGGGGTGCCTCTAATTATTAGTATACCTTGTGTTTAATTCGGCGATTTTTTTTTTTTTTTTTTTTTTTTTTTTTTTTTGAATAATGCAATGCAATGATCATATGCAGAAATTAAAATGCTCATTTTATTAAAGGGGTACAAAATAAAAAAAAAAACCTATGTAATAAATCTAAGGAAGACAAAGGGTGCCTATGCTAGACTTATGGGGGAAAGGTTTGAAAAAAGAAGAAGAAAGCATTAAATCTTGGTAAGAAGCTTGCCTTGTATTTTGTCTCATCTTTACTTTTTTTCTTGTCAATCACATGACTCAAACTCGATTTAACATGCATAGATGGGAAGAGATTATGAAAGAATGAAGGGAATGATATCTGTGGAGAAAGTATGTGGAGAGTGGGAAGATGATGTAGATGAAGAAATATGGAAGAAAGTATGTGGAGAGTAGTGTAGGCGTCGTTTGAAGTGCGCCTACGTTAAAGCATGTTGTGAATATGCTTGGCACTCATAGGAAGTGGGAATTGACATTACGATAAGGGACAACGATTGGGGACAAAGAAAGTAGGGAGTCGCTAACAAGTTTTTAAGGAACTTGTAAACCGTTCACAGATCATTATAAGGCAACCACGAAAAGGGACAACGATAGGCAACAACGATTGACCCGTGAAGGTTACACCCCATTCATAATCCATAAGATTACTAACTCCATATGGTTCGGAACCACGAAAGGAGGATCGGGGATGATGGTACGAAGTGAGTCATGGAGTCACATTCGCCCGTATTGGCCTCTACTCGATTCTTATTGTGAAAAGTATTCCTGCGATCTCAAAGGAATGCAAACAAAATATTCAATTCGCTCCAAACTATTATTATGCTAAATTGGTTTAATATTAATGCACACATTATTCTAAAATATTGGTGACCACTTTGATCTAATAACAAGATTAAAAAGGGACCTAAACCGGTTTGTCCAAATTATCTTATTAGGCGTGATTTTCAATTACATATTCCCTTTAACATGCAATATCGTGATCATAATAATAGAATAAATAAACATTAATATTGGAAGCAATATAGCAATAAATCCAAAAATATAAAATCGTTAGAAAATAATAGAAATAAAAGGAACATGATTCCTTACTTTGATTTTGTTTGCTTGCTACTATAAAAACAATAAACGCGTTAGTAACTTCAAGGAAAATTAATTAAACAATAATTAAAATGGAGTTAAATTAAATTAAATAGAATTGATTTGGGGCCAAACCCTCAAACAGTTCTACCTTTCACGCCGTGGTTTAAGGATAGAACCTCGGGTAAAGTACGGACTCCTTGGAGTGCTTAAGGAAGGTATTTTGAGAGAGAAGGGTAGGCTAGTGTTTAGGCTAGAGCATAGAAGACAAAATGAGAGAGTTGATTGATGCCCCGTACATCAGAAATGAGGGGGTAATTATAGAAAAAAAAGTGCTGAGGGAACACACGGAACCCTAAAAACATAAAAACCCTATAACGTATCCCGTGACACGGTAAACTGTACCGTGACACGGTAAAGTTTTTGAGTGACGCGGGATATTTTAGCAAACAGGGAAAGAAAACGCGTTAGGGTTTACGCGGAAAGAACACAGAAATTCCCGTGTCACAGCAAACTTCCCGTGTCACGGGAATTCTCACCGTTAGACGGGAGAGTTTCCCGTGACGCGGTGGATTTCTGCCGTGGCGCGGGAATTTCCAGCCCACTTTTCCGTCTAAATACATTTTTTAACCCTAATTTCGTTCAGCATTTTAAGTGCCGATTGATAATTTCGGGCCATTTTCTGATTTATTATTATTTGGGCTAAAATAAGAAAATAAGTAAAAGAAATAAATAAAAAGGTTTCGGCAAAAAATAGTAAAACAATAAAATAAAAGAGATTTTGGGCTGAAATTAAAACTATGCTTTTACCAAACATCAAGACTGATCCATGGATTATTCAGAAATACGAATTCAATTAAATATGATTTTTAAGCACTCTCGGGATTAAATACTGAACCTGACCAACAGTGGCGGTTAAAGGTTGTTCATCATCGGGTTTGGTTTTAGGGAGACATTTTTAGGTGTCTACAAGTAGGAAGAAGATGTAGATGAAGAAATATGGAAGAATAAGGAATAGAATGGACCCTAACTCAAATGACGGAAAAATCGACTCATGCATGAACCTAAGACACGGTCATGATGACATATACAAAGTGTGTGCTAAGACTAGTGAGTGTTGGTGACATGTTAAGACTTGTGTCATGACCATGTGGCTAGACTATGTGTTTAGACTCAAGCAAAGACTAAGTTAAGACTTCACGTATGTGCATTAAACTGGACAGGCTGTAGTATTTTAGTCATAACTTTTAATCTGTGACTCTGATTAAGACGAAACCAACGCCAAATTAAGGATAAAACTCGGGGCTACAAATCCATAGGTTATACGACTCATGGTTCTTCCTAGAACTCTAGCTATGGCCAAAACAAGTTGACGCATGTGTAGTATACGGGAATAAAAATCCGGGTTGACTAAAAGGAATTATGACTCGATTTTACGCTTATTTTATTAGTTCAAATTAATTAATTAAACAAAGTCCTTTAGTCATTGGTTAGTTTATTTAGTCTTAAGCACAAGTCAAACAAACGGTTAGCACATATATAGTATGCACAAGCAAGAATGCACAAGTAGTTCACATAGTCACAATATGATGCAATGAGTGTGCAACCTAACCATGGCTCTAGTTCTCTAAAGTACAAGGATATAGGTTAAGTCAAAGAGGGTCTATGGTTATGAGTCCGGATGCATCGCGCGGAAGCCTAACCGTGAAGGGTTGGCGCGTATGGATGGGACCCCGCAAGTTAAAAACTTGCTTCCATGGTTTGGTGGATTCACAAACTTGCATGTACCCGTCGTTGCCAGGAGCGTTCGATTGGGAAGATGAAGCGTGAACCCCCAGAGGGTTATATCCATATGTAAAACACATATGGGTTTCAGAAAAGTGAGAAAAGCTCAATCAGGAAGTAGAATCAAGCCAACAGTACTAGAAATGGTCAAAACAAGAAGGCAGAGTTCTGGCTCGGTATTGGAAGAACTTGGCGCCAGACTACAGGAAATGTCGCAAAAGAACCTCTGTCGCCAGGCGACAGAAGCTCTTTACAGGCAACGGTCTCTATTTTCTAGACTCTAGTTCCTACATGCCTCAGCAGGTATCTGTGTTCTTAGAATTTTCTAGATTTCGCAGTATTATTTCAATTCTAGTTGTGAAAGAAATTTCTCAAATTTCCTATGTGTAAAATCCTATGTTTTTGACTCATTTCGGATGGTCTATCCAATGAGGACCATTTTTCTGCATATGACAATAATGTTAATCAAAATTACGCACATGAAATACTTAGAATTTTTCGAGTCTAATCCGCTTATTCTAAATCATTGCCAAAATAAATTTTAGGAATTAAAATAGAAATCCTCCCCAGTGGAGTCGCCAAAAAACTGTAGGGAATATTCCAAGCACTATAACCCCAAACTTGAACCCCACTGTGATCATACATTTAAGTATGGTGGTGTTCCAAAGGGAAGAAAGTGATGAGTGACATTTATGGCACTCATTTGATCTCCTTTTGGATGAATTTCAATTCATTTTATTACTCTTTTCTTTAGTTTTCCTTGGTTTTATTCTTATTTTCTTCATTTTATGCTTTTTATAGCTAGTTTCTCTATTTTGTGCATTTTCTAGTTTACTTGTTATTTTTCCCTTTTACTTGGTTTTTATCCTTTGTTTGTAGGTTGTGATTGATAGTCCAAGAATTCCCGAGCTTCCTCTCCATGGTCTTTCATTGTTTTTCATACCTAATGCTTGTGCAAAGAGTTTCAAGTCAAAGGGGGATCCAAGGAGCATGCTTCAAGGCCTTGTCTATGCTCTTTTGATGGCCTATATTCTTCAAGATTTCCAAGGAAGTTGCTACCTACCTTGTCCTCCATCACCATCATCTAGGATGTGTGCACCACATGAGCTAGGACGAAGAGAAGAAAGGAGCCTGCCAGTTTTTGTGCGGGCGCACTCGGGGGTTGTGCGGCCGCATATATGTCGAGTGCGGCCGCACACCAGGTGCGTGCGGGCGCACCTTTCTAGGTGTGTCCCGTGCGCGCTTCTCTCTCTCTCCTCCGAGCGCCTGCACCGGCGTGGGTCTATTTTTGGACGTCAATCCTAACTTCCCCTTTGTATATATAGTTATTTCCTTCCATTTTTTGGAGGAGAATTAGATCTTCATTAGTTAGAATTAGATTAAATTAGATCTTAGAGAGAGAAAAACACTAGTTCTTAGCTTTTTAGAGAGAGAAAATGTGGGTTTGATGATTGAAGATTGCTACATTTGATTTGATTTCTATCAAGTTTGTAAGGATTCTTTACTCTTTAATGCAATTTAATGTTTGATTTCATTAGTATTGTTGTTTGATTTGGTTGATTAATAGTTTGATTGATTTGGATTGAATTTGTTGATTTCAATTGATGAATTTGGGTATGATGATTAGTTTAGCTTTGATTTTGATGTTTTTCATGGATTGTGAGTAGTTTTATTGCTAGGGTAGTGGTGAAGCATGTATTGATGATGAATTGAGATTAATTTGGGGAAATTGATTGAGTTGATAATGTGATTAAAATGGTTGATTGATTTTGTGCATGTGTGTGCTTGATTAGGCTTGATCACCCTTGTTATTCACACTAGATTGCATTGTAAGTTCACATTGATACGGACCGTTGATTTGTGGCTTACATTTACTCGATTGAGATATCTTGTGATGTTTCCTAGCTAGTGTTTGATGTAGTTGGCGCTAATTAAACCTCAAGGAGAATAGCATGATGTGCTATTTTGGTTGCAATTTCGGTTTTCCCTCACATTGCTTGACTTGATTGGTTAACTTCCTAAATTGATTGAACTTCATTGTTGATGCATGTGGATCCATTCCCCTAGTGCCTTTGCATTTGATTAGTACAAGCTTTTTGCATTGCTTAGCTTAGTCTTAGTTCCCACCATAAACCCCTAATTTGACTTCGGGGTAGCTTGACACTAGGCAATATACATTCAACCTCCATTCCTTTGGGTTCGACCTTGAGTTACCACTACACTTCATAGGGGTTTGTTGAGTTATAAATATTGTTTGATTGGGTGGGGTGGTAGCCCAACGACCTACCGTTCCTCCTCCCATCAAAATGGCGCCGTTGCCGGGGAATGGTGCTTTGAGTGCATGTTGTTGTTGAGTCTATTCCACTTTATTTGCAAAATACAAAAAGATTTTACACTTTAGGCTACACTTGTAGCCGTGCTACTAATATTTTCTTTGAGTTTTGTATGCATAGATCCCAAGCCATGGGAGGAAATACAAGAGTTTCCTTGAAGGAACTAGGAGTGCCCGGTGCATATAGGTTTGAGTGCGGCATAGCTCCACCTACAACACCGACAAACGACTTTGAAATTCGGCCGGCAATGATCACCTTAATTTAAAGGAGACAATTTAGTGGGGCTAAGAATGAGAGCCCATTGAACCATCTTAAGGAGTTTGAAAAATATTGCAACACTATCAATGTCAATGGAGTTTCTCAAGAGTTTATCCGCCTTAAGTTGTTCCCTTTCTCTCTCATAGGAAGATCTTTGGAATGGCAAAGAAGTGAAGCCTAATTCCTTGAGAACATGGGATGATGTCACAAAAGCTTTCTTGTCCCGTTTCTACCCACCAAAGAAGACGGCGGAGCCTAGAGCCTTAATCCAAAGTTTCAAACAATTGCCTAGAGAGAATATCTATGAGGCATGGGAGAGGTACAAGGACTACCAAAGGGAATGTCCTCACCACGGAATTCCAACATACCAAGTGATCCAAATCTTCTATAGTGGTTTGAGCTTTCAAGGTAGATCGAGCCTAGATGCCGGAGCCGGAGGCCAATCATGAACAAGACGGAAGAAGAGGTTGTGGATGTAATAGATGATGTGGTAAGGAATTACATGGATTGGCATGATGTAGAGAGGGAATCGGCAAGCACAAGTTGCTCAACCGATCAATCTTATGTCATCAACGAATTGTCCACAATGGTCTCGGAGTTAGGAAAGGAGGTGAATTCTCTCAAGAACAAGCTCGAGAGTCCTTCACAAGCTTCTAGTCTTCCCTCCCAATTTAAGGGGAGAGGTACATCTTCCTACTCTAACCCTCTTTTTACTTCTTGTTGCGTGATTAGAGAATGCTTGGTTTGTGATATGTGTGGAAAGAATGATCATGATGCTTCTAATTGCCCCAATGTTCCTTGTGATAGATATGATGGATATGAGAATGTGCATGTGAATTGTGATGATAATAATGATTTTGGACCAAGATTTAATGCTCAAAAGATTGTTGGGAATAGGAATTATCACAAGAATGGGAGCTATGATAATTACAACCAAAAGAGTGGTAATGGTAACCGTGTGACCCAAGAATTTTGTGGTTACCATAACAACTTTCGTTGTAATGATCAAAGCCATGGCCAAGAATATGGGGATCAAAACCAAGGTTATGGTAACCGTAATCAAAATTCCGGCCAAAATCATGGTAAGGGTAATTGGAGTAATCAAGATAGGGGAAATTTTCAAAATGATGTTCAAAGAGATACCCCACCCCAATTTACTCCAAATACTCGAAGCCAAGGTGATGATTTCTTTACTCAACAATCCCAATTGAATAGGCTAGAAAATTTCATGATGGATCAATCTAAGATGTTGAATGAATTAACATTGTCTTGTAATAAAATGTTTGAGGTCCTATTTACTCATGGAAATATGCTTGAGAACCAAATTGTTCAACTAGCCAACCCTTTGAAAGATTGTGCTAGTCCATCTTCGTTACCTTCACAAGAAGTTGATTCTAGGGAACCGATGTGTGCTATGACCACTAGGAGTGGTAAGGTCCTTAAAGAGAGTGTTCCTAGGAAGAGTAAGGAGAGGGAAAAGGAGAATGGTTCGAGTGAAGAGAATAAGAATGAAGAGCCTAGCAAGACGAGTGAGGATTCCAATGATAAGCCTAAGGAGAAAGAGCGGAAGCAAGATGAGGTTTACTAACTTAGACTTCCTTACCCCCAAAAGCACAATAGGCATAAATTAGATGAGCAATTTGGGAAATTCATCGACATGCTTAAGCAACTTCATCTTACTCTTCCCTTTACCGATGTTGTAGAACAAATGCCAAACTATGCTAAGTTTCTTAAGGAAATTTTGAGCGGTAGGAGAGATTGCAATTTGGTGGAACCGGTGAATCTAGAGGAGTGCTTTAGTGCCTTTATTTAAAATTACCTACCCCAAAAGTTGAAGGATCCCGGAAATTTCTCCGTACCTTGCAAAATAAAAGGAAAATTGTTCCAAAATGCTCTTTGTGATCTTGGTGCTAGTGTTAGTATCATGCCTTATTCCATTTTTAATAAACTTAAGCTAGATGAACTCCTTCCATCCAATATGACCCTTCAATTGGCCGATCGGTCTATTAAGTTTCCTAAGGGGAGAGTTGAGGATGTTCCTCTCAAGATAGGAGAGTTCACCATTCCCGTTGATTTCATTGTGCTTGAGATTGCGGAAGATGACCATATCCCTATCATCTTAGGAAGACCTTTCTTAGCCACCTCGGGAGCCTTGATAGATGTTAAGAGAGGTCGTATTACCTTGAGAATTGGTAAGAATGAGGAAAGTTTTGATTTGAAGCCAACACATGAGTCTTTGTCTCTTGTAAAAGGAATTATGTGTGTTAATTCCCCTCGCCTTATTGATGATGTAAGCATTATTGATTCTTCACATAACGATTTTCTTGAGAATTATGATGATGTACTTTTGAGTTGTGATTGCAAGAAGGTTAGTGAAGATAAAGTGATGATTCCCAAGCTTATGGACGAGGAGGAAGTTGTCATTCCTCATTGGTTTGAACTCTATCCTCAAGATGAAGGGGATGTTTCTATGAGTTTAGATGGTGAAGAACCATTTACAAAGAGAAACAAGGCAAAGAAAAGAGCATGAGCTTCTAAGAAAAAGAGAAAGAGAAAGAAGTTGTGGAAAGAAAAGCTTGCATTTGAAAGGTCTTTGTATGAAATCTCATCAAGCAACAACGAGAAGTTGCTAGAAGTTGAAGAGAAATTTGCTCTTTCTACTACCTTGAAAAAGGTGGTGTTCTTTGACCCTCCATGATTTGGAGGAAGGGTCGAGCTTAGGACCTTAAGCAAGCGCTTCCCGGGAGGCAACCCGGAGATTCTAACTTTTCTTTTTAATTTTTGAGCTTTCTTGTTTTTGTTTCTTTTATTACTTTTTCTTTTCTTTCCCTTTTCTACTTGTTTGGATTTTTAGGATGAACTTTGCGGGATTGGATTTCTTCAAGAATGCATGGTGAATGGAAGGTGTTCGTGGCACATATCATATTTTGTTCGATTCCAATCAAAATTTGAGGTAAAAGGGGTAAGAATTTTAGAGAGGTAAGATAGGAATTTCATGTTTTAAAGGTTGGAGGAAGTTGATACTTAGTGAGTTTTTGTGGTGAGCACATGAATCTTTAACTTTGAGCACTTTAAAAATGTTTTTAGCTACTGCCTATGGTGTTCCTCATCACCATCATGATTCATGTGTGCACCCAAGTGGTCAGTAAGTATCAAAAATAAGAGGAAAAGAAAGAACGGAGAAGCACGGCAAGGTGCGGCCGCACATCAGGTGTGTGCGGGCGCACACCTTGCGTGTGTGGGCGCACAGGCTACAGGTGCGGCCGCACGCCCCCTGTAGCCGTGCCCTTTTATTCCTTTTTCCTTCTTCCTTCTTTCATTCCCTCATACCTCATCTCCTACCTCACGCACTCCCTCTCAAACCCTCCTCACTTGTGCGCACTCCATACCCTCATTCACCATCAAAAATCCTTCAAATCCGCTTTTTGCCTAGTTTAGTTTTCTTTTATTTGTTGTTTCCTTTTCTTTGTTTTAAAGTTACAAACCATTTTCTTTGTTTATAGTTTCTTTTATTTTTCTTTTTCTGACTTGGTTTCTTGAAGAAGCTTTTGGATATGGAATGCAACGAGGTGGCTTCTACTTGCTTCGTTTATTTTTACTAAGCTTGGAGCCTGGTGAGACCTTTCTTATTTTTCTCTTTATTTTTCTTGGTTGCATAGTATAAGATTAGTTTAGGGGAAGTTGAATGGTTCGAGGATGGATGCTTGTTAACACGTAATGTGTTTGGGATCGATGACGATGATGTCGATCGATCACTTGTTTGTCGATTGGGATTATTATGTGTTTAACTTGCTTTCTAGTCCATTTCATGTTATTTCTCTTATTTTCCTCTTCTATGTCTCCATTTCTTTTCTTTTCTTTTATTTTATTTTCCTTTTCTTTTGTTTTCTTTTATTTTTCTTTGTGGTATGATTTTGAGGCCTTATTTTTCATTTTTCTTTTGAATTGGACTTTGTACATTAGACTTGTCTTTTGCATGATTTTCTTCCTAGGTAGTAAAGGTATGCACGGTTTGGGATTATATTCGGTTGACTCTAGGATAGGTGTATGCTAGGGTAGTTGGTTTGAACTAGGAGGATCATGAAGCCGGATTCTACTTGTTTGTGGCATGCTTGGTAGTTGCTCCCTATAGTCTATTTGACACCATTAGTGAGTTTTTGCTACATCCATGTGAGGTTCATTATTCTTCAAGCCTTCAACATTCTTTGTATGAGCGGCGTGGATCCTTGACTATGCAAACCTAATCTAATAAAGCTTGATGTATGATTCTTAAACCTGAGACCGAACTATCTAGGAAAGACAAAGGCACATTTTTCGGGGTGGTATTTTTCATTTTTGTTATATTTTGTATTTTCTTTATTTTTGGATTTACATTTGCCTTCTTGCAAACATTTGAGCCTTATCCCTTCTTTTCAAGCCACATCTTTAGTTCTTTGACCTTTTGTTTCATTTTCTACTTTTCTTGGTTTTTGTGAAGCAAAATGATCATTTGAAATGGAGTTTGTGGTGGATGAGTTGGAGTTTTGGTTTTTATGAATGCAAGTTTGTGATATCATTTTCTTTGTGAATAATGGCAAATGTTTGAGCAAAAGCCGTCCTATTTCAAAAAGGCATGGACTAATAAATTCCTTAATAGAAAAAGCCGTCCGAATTAAGTAAAAGGCAAGGACATTGCATATTACAAAAAAAAAACAAAAAATTGAAAAAGTGAAAAATTCAAAAATATTTTGATGTATTCTTTTCTCCTTCTAAGCATTAAGGATAATGCTTCATTTTAGCTTGGGGGAGAAGCGTGTACGCTTTTTGTATATATTTCTTTGTGAGTATAGCTTCAAGTAAGCTTGGGGGTGTTGTTTTTGTTTGGTGATAACTTAGTTTTGGTGTAAAGAAATGCGCAATCTTTGCTTCACTATTAGGAAAACCACCAAATTTCAAATTTTAGCCTACCTTCACCCTTTATGCCTTACGTTACAACCTTGGGGAAAGACCTTTCGACCTAGATAGTTGAGTCACTATTCGGGGGAGGGCATCATGGGTCATTGCCTAAGGAAAGGGGATGCATAGTCGAGATTGTCGAGTAGCCTAAATAAAATTCTTTTTCCGGTTCCTTCGAGGAATCATTGGGATACTCACTAAGGGGAGATTTGAGACTAGTGGGGAGAACGCGGTAAGATTGTTTGGGATGAACGTGGATTGTGATTTCTAGTTCCTATGCCTAGCATACAATATGTTTCAATCAACCTTAGATATCTTGAAAAGTGCATACCTTAATTACTTGAGAAAGATTTTCATTCATTTGCATTATAGTCTTTATGTGAGTTCATTTCGCAAAGGTTTGTTTTCATTTTCTTTTCTTTTATTTTTATGGTTTGCCTCATTGATGTTTGGTGGAGAGTTACGGGTCAAACTCTTAGGATACCCTTACGAGACCTCACTCGTCCTCATAGGCGACTTTGGGGTTTAAAGGGCTTGTTGTAGCTAAAAACAACCGTGATTCCTACGACAGTGAGTCTTAGTGTATATTCTTATCTTGAGTCTTTTTTTTTTCATTTTCAATAAATTTTTCATCCTTGATCTTTCTTGCTTGGTTTTGCTCGAGGACGAGCAAAAGTTTAGCTTGGGGGAATTTGATGAGTGACATTTATGGCACTCATTTGATCTCTTTTTGGATGAATTTCATTTCATTTTATTACTCTTTTCTTTAGTTTTCCTTGGTTTTATTCTTATTTTCTTCATTTTATGCTTTTTATAGCTAGTTTCTCTATTTTGTGCATTTTCTAGTTTACTTGTTATTTTTCCCTTTTACTTGTTTTTATCCTTTGTTTGTAGGTTGTGATTGATTGTCCAAGAATTCCCAAGTTTCCTCTCCATGGTCTTTCATTGTTTTTCATACCTAATGTTTGTGCAAAGAGTTTCAAGTCAAAGGGGGATCCAAGGAGCATGCTTCAAGGCCTTGTCTATGATCTTTTGATGGCCTATATTCTTCAAGATTTCCAAGGAAGTTGCTGCCTACCTTGTCCTCCATCACCATCATCTAGGATGTGTGCACCACATGAGCTAGGACGAAGAGAAGAAAGGAGGCTGCCATTTTTTGTGCGGGCGCACTCGGGGGGTGTGCGGTCGCACACCAGGTGCGTGCGGGCGCACCTTTCTGGGTGTATCCCGTGCGCGCTTCTCTCTCTCTCCTCCGAGCGCCCGCATCGGCGTGGGTCTATTTTTGGACGTCAATCCTAACTTCCCCTTTGTATATATAGTTATTTCCTTCCATTTTTAGAAGGAGAATTAGATCTTCATTAGTTAGAATTAGATTAGATTAGATCTTAGAGAGAGAAAAACACTAGTTCTTAGCTTTTTAGAGAGAGAAAATGTGGGTTTGATGATTGATGATTGAAGATTGCTACATTTGATTTGATTTCTATCAAGTTTGTAAGGATTTTTTACTCTTTAATGCAATTTAATGTTTGATTTCATTAGTATTGTTGTTTGATTTGGTTGATTAATAGTTTGATTGATTTGGATTGAATTTGTTGATTTCAATTGATGAATTTGGGTATGATGATTAGTTTAGCTTTGATTTTGATGTTTTTCATGGATTGTGAGTAGTTTTATTGCTAGGGTAGTGGTGAAGCGTGTATTGATGATGAATTGAGATTAATTTGGGGAAATTGATTGAGTTGATAATGTGATTAAATTGGTTGATTGATTTTGTGCATGTGTGTGCTTGATTAGGCTTGATCACCCTTGTTATTCACACTAAATTGCATTGTGAGTTCACATTGATACGGACCATTGATTTGTGGCTTACATTTACTCGATTGGGATATCTTGTGATGTTTCCTAGCTAGTGTTTGATGTAGTTGGCGCTAATTAAACCTCAAGGAGAATAGCATGATGTGCTCTTTTGGTTGCAATTTCGGTTTTCCCTCACATTGCTTGACTTGATTGGTTAACTTCCTAAATTGATTGAACTTCATTGTTGATGCATGTGGATCCATTCCCCTAGTGCCTTTGTATTTTATTAGTACAAGCTTTTTGCATTCCTTAGCTTAGTCATAGTTCCCACCATAAACCCCTCATTTGACTTTGGAGTAGCTTGACACTAGGCAATATACATTCAACCTCCATTCCTTTGGGTTCGACCTTGACTTACCACTACACTTCATAAGGGTTTGTTGAGTTATAAATATTGTTTGATTGGGTGGGGTGGTAGCCCAACGACCTACCGTTCCTCCTCCCATCAGAAAGGTAGAGCAAAAGAGTTGCCAACAAGTTTTAGGAACTTGTAAACCCAAAACGATCCAGGAGATCTGCAACTCCATAAGGTCAGGAACCAAATAGGGTTCGGGGATGAGGCTACGAATCCAATCTATAAAAGAAAGGACCCGCCCTATAAAATGGGCCTCTACTTTATCCTACTCGTATTCATGTGCGCTTTTTGACTAACATGCAAACATTAAATTAATCCAAAACCTGTTTATCTATGTTGGTTGAATATTAATGCACAAACAAAACTATTATTGGCGATCACTTAAATTAAAATCACATTAGCCTAAATCAAATTATTAATTATCTTATTAAGCGTGATTTCAAGTACAAATTCTCATTAACAATCATAAAAGGTGTGATCAAGCAATAACAATAATAAATATCAAGCAACATAATAATAATAACGATAGTAATAATCATAATCAAAATCATGATAAGGCATAATAAAGCTTAAATATAATAGCAAGATCCTAGGCATGATACTAAAAAGATTAATAACAAATCCTAGCATGTCACTAAGCATTAAAGATCAAAGCTTTAAACCTAATATGGTACTAACATAATATTAGAAAGAACAAGAGGCAGCCTAAACATGATACTAGAAAGCAATAATAACAAGATACTAGGAATTAAACAATAATAAACATGCTTTCTACATTGAAAGATAGTAATAAGATTACATACTTTGAAGCCTCATACCTCTTTCTAATAACAAAATACACAAGTTAGTAAACTTCAATGAAAATAATAAAGATTAAAGAATTAAACTAGAATTAAATTGAATAAAGTTTAAACTAGATTTGGACCAAACCCTCAGAAAATATTAAACCTTGCACGTCTAGGGCGAAGGCAACTTCGAACTTGGCTAGATGATTCTAAATCTTGTGTATGCGGAATTGTGTTTAAAAGGTTGGTTTAGAAAGAGAGAGAGAAAGAAAGCATATATTGCTTAAGAGAGAATAGAGAGAATTGGGTGATTGTGAATGAATGAAAACGGAGGTTCGAGACCCTATTTATAAGGAAAATAGTCCGAAAAAGTATAGAATTTGATTAGGAATAAAATTACACGTTTTCGCCAGAAATACACGCTGTCGCGAGGCGACAGTGTCTGTCGCGAAGCGACAGACTTGTCGTTTGGCGACAATCTGACTTGCACGCGCTTTCCACGCGGAATCCGATCTTTAACTAAATTGATCTGCGGAATCCGTACAGAAGATAAAACGTATCTCTTAAAAATAATAATATAATAATAAAAATAATAATATTTTATTCCAAATAAAAATCCGTCTTAAAATAATTATTAAATCTAATAATATTAGAATCTAAAAGAACCTTCTAGAAACCTCTAGAAAATTATAATTAATCCTAATAATTTTAGGAATAATAATTAACATTGGGCCCTCCTCTAGAGCATTGGGCCGTATGTAAATAATTAAACGGGCCCAGTTTAGTATTTTAGCCATAACTTCCTCAATATTCATCGGAATTGGGCTTATAATATATCGTTGGAAAGGTCTTTTCGAACCCCATCCAATTACACTATTATTGGACCCTAATCATGGACCAAACTAAACTGATTTAGCTATTTTTAATAAATAGAGTTATTTTCAAAAAAAGAGAGAAAAGAATTTTAAATGAAACTAAACCGCAACACTAGACTTTTCCACACTCTCACCTCATTCGATTACGGTTTGACGTGAAAGGCATTCATCACTAGGTTTGGTTTTGGGGAGACACAAATGGGTGTCTACAATAATTAAGATCTTTTAGAACTTATAGAAGCTTCTAATTAATCCTAATTGGTTTAGGAATGGGATTAACCCCTTGGACCCTTCACATGATCATTGGGCCGTAGGTGAAATTTGGTTTGGGCCCAGTTTAGTATTTTGGCCATAACTTCCTCATTATTCATCGGAATTGGGCTTATAATATATTGTTGGAAAGGTCTTTTCGATCCCCATCCAACTACATTATTATTGGACCCTTATCATGGACCAAACTAAACTAGATTGGGCGTTTTTATAAATAGAGTAGATTTTCCAAAACAGAAAGAAGGATTTTAATAAAAACTACCGCAACACTAGATTTTTCACACTTTCACTTCATTCGATTATTATTCGACGTGAAAGATATTCATCACTAGGTTTGGTTTTGGGGAGACACAATTGGGTGTCTACAGTGGTACTATGGTCTAGATCAAAAATTCAAAACAACATGGGAAGATGTAGTTTCGGCTTTCATTACCGAATATGAGGTAACGTAGAGTTTAAATCGACTCTACGTGAACTTGAAATGCTTAAGCAAGGCGACGACGATGGTTTTCTTGCTTTTTATGGTAGATGGCGAGAAAAGGCGGCTCACCTTGCCTACAGGCCACCTGAACTCGAGTTAGTATAAAAATTCATTGACAATTGTCATAAAAGTACAACAAGCATCTACTCTACCTTCTTTTATACACTTTTCAAAAGGTCTATTATGTGGCTACTAGGATTGAAGATAATCTTGCTAAAGAAAAAGCAAATAAGCCTCATCATCATTAACCTAAGAATAACTACAAAAAGGGGAATGATAATACTTCATCCTCTATTGATGTATTTGCGACTTCTACGCAATATAATAGCACGACTCAATATCACAGTAATGATCCTTGATGAGGATGGACAAAATAAAGAAAATTTACACAGTTCCTTGTGAGTTGCAAAGAGTTACCAAAATAATTAAGCGAAAGAGGTTTACTTGCACCAATTCAACAAGGCCAACGCCACCCACTCCACCAAAAAGAAGATACGCTCAATGGGATGGCAATGCTTATTGTGCGTGTCATAGAGGTGTTAGGCATGATATTGAACGTTGCTATGTCCTAAAGCACAAGGTGCAAGATCTGTAGACGATGGGAGAGTTCCCACGCCTAAACCTAACAACAATGTATCCCCATTAGGGGTATTTCACATTGATGAGGATCATATGGGAAGTTATAAGTTCAATCATTTGGACTATATCACACCTATAGGGAAGCCTCTAACCAAAACACTCGTAGGGGAAACTAATGAAGTGTGTGGGTTATGGGACGACGAATTTCAAGACTTATATGTCTCTAAGTATGCCGCTGTCCCACCTCCATCTTGTTTACAAAATTAGACAAATGGTGCGCTGTGATTGGGATCATTTCTTGTGGATGTCACAAGACTTATCAAATTTCTTCTTGGACGAACAAATGCATCAAGAACAACTCATGGAGCATCTTGAAATGGAGGTGCACTCAAAGCCTCTAGAAGAAAGTTGGTTCACTAGTCCTATTACTAACCCAAATGAGATAGATCATCTAACTCGTTCTGGGCCAGTTTACCAAGCACGACCAAATGGATCTTTGACCACACAAAATAAAACTCAAGGTCAAGTGCAAAATTCAATACCACCTCCACTTGAGGTGGAAGATCCATTGGTCAAACAACTTCACCAATCCAAGGTGAATGTTAGCATCTGGGAACTCCTAAGTACTTCTAAAGAACATAGGAATTCTCTTATGAATGCTTTAACGGCTTTGTCTCTAAGTACAAACACAACTCCCCAAGATCTCGTTAGCTTTCTTACTTGCGAGAAATCCGACAAATCAATCATTTTTACTAATGATGATTTGCCTTCAAAAGACATTACCCAAAACAATGCATTATACTTAACTGTGGGGTGCAAGAGATGCAACATCCTTCTTACTTTGGTAGACACTGGGTCAGCTGTAAATGTATGCCCATTACAAACTGCAAAATATTTAGGCCTTAATCGAGAAAAAAGACTTCCAATCAACAACAAAAAGCATTACGGCCTATGATAACTCGAGGAGATCGGTGTGTGGAACTGTTAAGCTACCAAGTACCACACGCCCTATTCAAAAGATGGTTAAATTTCATGTCATGGACATTAAACTTACATTCAATCTTCTTCTTGGACGTCCTTGGATACATGAGCTTGGTGCAATACCATCCTCACTTCATCAAATGATTAGGTTGAACTATCAAGGGCGTCTTATGACTATACATGCTTCTCCTCTCAAATTAAAATAGCAATAAATGATTAATCACTCCTAGAAATAAACCATGATAATGATGAAGTGGACATGTGGGGATTCCCCGCGAAGCCAATCTGCACACTTGAAATGGAGGAAAGTCTTGAAGAACCCTTCAAGCTTGATCCATATTCCACCCAAATAGTAAACAACATCTTATTTAAGAGTAGTTACTTTCCTTGGATGCCTTTGGGAATAGGAATAAAGAAATCTCTTTTACTTCCTATCCCAAAGAAAAATTTATCTTTTGGATTGGGATACAAATCAACCAAAGAAGAACTAGAGTCTCACGATGCTAAAATCAAAGCACGTAGAGACAATAATAAGAAAGGGATAGTCACTTTGCTCCCATCTTACAGACAAACCCTTAATGGACAATTCATTAGGGAGGAAGAACATTACCCATGTTATGACTTTCCAAAACCATTAGTTCTGGAAGGTATCAAGAAGCCTGGATTCGAAATATTTCATGATTGATACTTCTTGAATGACGATATCGAAATCGTTGAATTAAAACACCCAACTCCAGGGTGCTATGATAGGCAAGCATTCAACTTGCTATTTGGAATAGAGCAAAACCATGTTGCTACAATGACTAATCAGAACGCCATTCAAGATGAAGCTTTTGACCCAATCTCGTTGATCACCCCTTCTAATGAAACCTTCAAGAATGGATGGAGGGAGTCTTTCAAGTGGACCAATCGTAAAGGTGATAAGCTGGAAATCATCACAGGCGAAGGGAAGATGTTTGAAGAATCGGATGATATGATGAGTTTAGTTTAGACTTTAAGGAAGCTGAAAGTGTGAGCCTTATGGCCATTACTAAGTCTTTATTTTGTAGTTCTAAGGACAAAGATCCCAAAAAGGAATCTTCTCTTGATGTACTTTCATTTGAATAAAATAATATGAGTTGTATTTCCAAGAATATGCCTTCCATTGAATGCTATAACAATCAATCTAATGAAGATGATAATATTAACAAATTGGTTGAATTAATGAATGAACGAGAACAAAAGAGCCCTATAATTGAAGAAACTGAAACAATTAATATGGGAACTAATGAAAAGAAAAAGGAAGTCAAAATTGGCTTAACTTTAAATCCGAAAGAGCGATTGATCCTCATATCGACGCTCAAAGAAATCAAAGACGTATTCGCTTGGTCATACAAGGACATGCCTGGAATAGATAGGGAAATTGCGGAACATACCATTCCCATGAACCCTACTTCAAACCAGTTAAACAAAACTTCGACGAATGAAACCTGATGTCGCTTTGAATAAAAGAAGAAGTACAAAAGCAATTAGACGCAGGTTTCATTCGCGTATGTAATTACCTAGAATGGGTAGCGAACACGTCCTAGTCCCTAAAAAGGATGGACGAATTTGCATGTGCGTCGAATTTAGGGACCTTAACAAGGTTAGCCCCAAACACGATTTTTCTCTACCTCATATTGACATAATAGTAGATAACACGTCTGAACATGCGATGTTATCCTTTATGGATGGATACGCAGGTTACAACCAAATTCTAATGGAAAAAGAAGATGAAGAAAAGACATGATTTATAAACCCTTGGGGTACATATTGCTATACATTCATGCCGTTTGGTCTAAAAAATGCAGGAGCTACGTACCAAAGAACGGCTACGGCTATCTTGCATGATATGATGCATAAAGAAATAGAAGTATATATGGATGATATGATTGTAATGTTCAAAGATAGAATGGGACACATAAAAGCTTTTTTACGCAAATTCTTCTCTCGCATAAAAGAATATAAAATGCGATAGAATCCACAAAAATGCGCCTTCGGAGTAACTTTTGGCAAGTTACTCGGATACGTAGTAAGCGCACGTGGTATAAAGATCGATCCCTCTAAGATAAAGGCAATTGTTGATATGCCTCCCCCTCAAATTGAAAAAGAAATTAGGGGGTTCCTGAGCAAACTACAGTACATTAGTCGGTTTATCAACAAATTGACTATGACTTGTGAGCCAATATTTAAAAAATTTTAAAAAGAGGAGAAACATGAAACGAATGATCAATGCCAAAGGGCCTTTGAGAAAATAAAAGATTATCTCAAAAGTCCAGCAGTTTTAGCACCACCAGTACCCAAACTACCTCTTAGGCTATACATCACAGTCACATACACAGCCACAGGGGTCATGTTAGCACAAGAGGTAGAAAAAGTCGAGTGTGCAATATATACCTAGGTAAAAAATTCATTCAATATGAAACAAAATATAGCACCTTGGATAAAACAAGTTTAGCATTAGTGTGGGCAGCTAAAAAACTACGACATTATATGCTACCACTTAATACTCATGTTATTTCACAACAAAATCCGATAAAGTATTTGTTTCAACAACCACCCATACAAGGAAGAATATACAAGTGGTTGGTAATGTTGGCCGAATTCAAACTAAAATATATTCCTGAAAAATCAATAAAAGGAAAAGTAATATCCGATTTTCTGGCCCAACATCCTATTCAAACAAGTCATGCAGAAACTACTCATCTTCCGGATGAAGAGTTTCTCATGACGCAATAGGACAAATGGGTAATGTACTTCGACGACGCATTCAATCAAAAAGGATGTGGTGTGGGAGTGTTACTCATAAGTCCAGAGGGAGCACACACACTCTAATCTCTGTCAAACTAGATTTTGAGGTTACTAATAATGCCGAGGAATGCGAAGCGTGCATTATTGGACTAGAAGCAGCATCTAGCATAGGTGTGCAAAAATTAGAGGTATATGGAGATTCTAGTTTGATAATAAATCATATACTTAAAATAGGGAAAATAAAGAACTCCCATGATGATATTATACCAAGCACACCAAGAGCAACTCATTGAGCATTTTGAACATATTAACTTTAAATATCTCTCAAGGGATGATAATCAATTTGCTGATGCGCTAGCAAATTAGCCTCAATGATCAACATTCCGGATCACTTAAATATGATGTCATTATGCATTGATAGAAGAGATCAACCAGCGCATTGCAACGCAATAGAGGAAATAAATGACATCGAAGGAGATAATTCTTGGTATAATCATATCCTCCAATATATTACCCATGACACATATCCCAAAAATACTTCAACGAATGACCAACGAGCTTTGAGAACACTCGCGGCCCAGTATGGTTTATTAAATGATCAATTATGCAAAAAAGGACCTAACGGTAAAATCTTATTGTGTATAGACCAACCCAAATCCACCCGTCTTATGGAGAACACTCACAAAGGTGTTTGTGGATCTTACATGAATGGAAAAATGCTTGCTAAAATAATTTCACGACAAGGGTACTATTAGTCCGCTATGGAACATAATTGCATACAATATGTTAAAAAGTGTCCAGAGTGCCAAATGTTTGCTAATTTACAACACCTTCCACCATCCGAACTGTACAATCTCACTTCCCCTTGGCCTTTTTTGACTTGGAGAATTGACATAATTGGAAAATTTTTTCCAACAAGAGCAGGAGGACACGAGTACATATTAGTAGCCATCGATTACTTTACCAAGTTGATTGAGGCTGCTTCTTACGTAAATATCACTTCTAAACATGACGCAAAGTTTCTCGAACTAAACATATTTTGTAGATATGGAGTTCCACACGAACTAATTAGTGATCAGGGATCTCAATTCAAGGCTAAAGTCGAGACCCTCTTACATCGTTATAAATTAAAACATCATCACTCATCTCCATATAGACCTCAAATGAATGAAGTTGTAGAATCGGCAAATAAAAACATAACAGTCATCATTAAAAAATGAGGAAATTATGTGGACTGGCCGAATAAACTACACTTTCCTCTATGGGGTTATAGAACATCCATACGAACATAAATAGGAGTAACTCTATACTCCTTACTTTTCAGAATGGACGTGGTTCAACCAGTTGAACTAGAAATACCATCCGTACGCTTCGTACTCAAAAGTAAGCTACCGGAAGTTGAATGGGTAAGAGCGAGGTTTGAAGAGCTTTTATTTCTCAACGAACGACGATTAAGAGCTTTGCATCGCGTACAAGTCTACCAACGACGCATTGCGCAACATTTTGACAAAAGGGCATGACCTCGATATATTAAAGAAGGTGACTTTGTACTAAAAGAGGTTAGGGTTCCACCAACCAATCCAAGAGGGAAATTCAAATCTAATTGGATAGGACCTTACCGCGTAATTGAAATTCTATCAGGAGGAGCTATCAGATTAATGGATATTGGAGGTGATGAAATTCGCCAATTAATAAACATTAATCGACTGAAGAAATATTACATATGAAATCCGGATAAACTCTTTCATTCAATAAACAATCATTTTTTTAAATTCAAATAATGATTCCAAGTGTTATGCACTTTACCGAATAACACGGTAAAGTTCATAACACTTGGGAGGGGGGGAGGGTAATTAAAAACAAAAATATACCATTCAAAGTGTTTAGATTTTTTCGAACATCACGAAAAACTCTTCACTCTTAGGGGGATAGTAATACGATTAAAAAATAAATTAAAACAAAAAAAAAATTCAACACTCGTAGCACAGGTGTCGCGCGCAACTAAAACAGTTGTGCTCGGGTCAGTTGCGCGCGATAGGCATGCGCAATCTTGGATGTTGAGTGCGCCACCTGATGACAAACTTCGAACCCAAAATTTTACGCTTGAATAAATTTTGATTTTTACTAGCGAAAAAAAGGGGTCGTTTCTCGAAATCACATATACTCGGAAAACAAAAATTAAACTTTGATTTAAGCTATTAAACAAAGGTTGATTAATTTTTCATTGAATTTCTACAAAAGCAATTAAAGAAAAAATATTTTTTAAAAAAATAATAAAAAACATTGCAAAGAATTACGCAAAGACATGATTTCGTAATACGAATACGTAGACCATCTCTATGATTCGGTCATATAAAATAAAGATCATTTTTATTCCATTCAAAAATTTATATAAAAAGTATTATTGAACTAGATAATAATTAAAAAAAAACATAGTAGTGATTACACTTTATTCGAATTTATACTATAAATAATTGTGTAACACTCTAAGGTTTTACTATATCCTCGATTGTCACAGTAGACGGAGGAGTAGTTTCCATTGCAGTAGTTTCAGCAACCTTAGAGCTTTCCCCTGCACCCTTCTTTTTAACCCAAACGTTATTCTTCAACTTAGGAAGAGGAACCTTTTTGACTCTTTTTCCTTTACCCTTTAATATTCGTTGGAGCCTTTTTGCGAATATTTGGTGAGGGTTCCTTAATCTTCACACCTTGTTGCGTGGGTTTAGGAGGATCCTTTCTCATTGGTTCCCTTGAATAAGCCTTAGGCGATGAAAAGTCTAATTTTCTTCTCACTCCTTTGTTTTGGCCACTAGGAGGAGTAGTGGTGGTCGAATGCATCAAAGGTTTGAGTGGATTGCTGTTGTTGTGTGTGGGCAATCCCGATCATGCGGTCTATCACTCACTTAGCATTCATGTTTCTCAGGCACAGGACCGAGCACTCGATAAGAGACGCAATCTGAGACGTGTTCATATCAACGAAATTTTCATATCAAAGACATCGGAACACTTGCCCTTTTGTACACTTTTATTTATTATTTGCTTATTTTTGCTATTTTAATCTTTTGAATCACTCAAGCTTTTGTTCATAAGTTGCACACCATCCCGTCCCAAGGTTAGGTAGATATGGGTTGAAGAGAGAAAGGTATATCGTTAGACGAGGCTCAAAGTGGTTTATCAAGAAAGGATTATGTATATTTGTAAAGGTGAAGATGATATGGCTACAAGGGGTTCCTCAAATCATTGGTATACCTTGTGCTTAATTCGGCATTTTTTCTTTATGCAATGCAATCCATTGATTATATGCAAGAAAATAAATTCTCATTTTATTAAAAGGAAAAAGAAATCTACAAAATAAAAATCTAAGGATAATAAAAGGTTCCTAGGCTAGACTTATTGGGGAAAAGAATCAAAGAAATGGAAAAAGGAGGTCACAAAATCTTGTCGTTGAAGCCCGCCTCATGTCTTGTGAGTATCATCACTCAGTCTTCTTGCCAGCTGACGTGGGTCGGAGCTAGGTCATTAGAACTAACCCTACCCTAGGCCAAACAAAATTTGTAATCTCTCAACACACCCTTATACAAGTATAATGGTAAGTCGAGGGTCGAACCACTAAGGAATGGAGGGCGATCTTATATTGTCAAGTCAAGCTATTCCAGAAAGGTGAGGTAAGGGAGTGAATGCTTAACGACTAAACAAGCTAGGTTGGGACAAATGTAATAAACACTAGGGCTCGGGATCCTCATATACTTGTAACGGATTCTGCTAAATTGGGAAAGAGTTGACTAAGTCGAGCGATGCGAGGGAAAACCAATCATGCAACAAAAAGAGCATATCTAGCTATTTTCCTAGAGGTCTAACTAGCGCCAACTACGATAAACTCTAGCAAGGAACGTCACAAGACACCTCAATCGATAAATGCAAGCCACAAATCAATGGTCCGTATCAATGAGAACCTACAATGCAATCTAGTGTGAATAACTAGGTTGATCACGCCTAAATCAAACACACACATGCACAAAATCGATTAACCAATTTAATCACATCATCAACTCAATCAATTTTCCCAAATTAACTTCAATCCATTACTCATACATGCTTCACCATTACCCTAGCAATCAAACTACTCACAATCCATCAAGAACATCAAAATTAAAGCTAAACTAACCAACAAATTCATATTCATCAATTGAAATCAAACTAAATCAATCAAACAATCAACAAACTTGAACAATCAACAAAACAATGGAAATTAAACAAAAGATTGAATTAAAGTAAAAGAAATTCTTACAAACTTGATCAAATCAAAGGAAATGTAGCTATCTTCAATCATCAAAAATCAATCCTTAAGTTTCTCTCTCTAAGAACCTAAGAACAAGAGTTTCTCTCTCTAAGAAAATCCAACCTAAAACTAATACCCCTTCTATTCTAATCATTCTCTCTCTAAAAATAGAAGGAAAAACTAAATATAGTAAAACTAACAAGAGAAAAGTTAGTTAGATCGTCCAAAAGAAACCCCGGAAGGTACGGTCGCAAAAAGGGAGAGGCGCGACCGCGAGAAAATGAGTGCACGGCCGCACCACCCAGGTGCGCGGTCGCACCACCCTCGTGCGCTCCCGCACCTGGCAGCAAGGGAGCTCCCTCTTCTTCGTCCTAGCTCATCCTCGTTCGCTCGTCTTGGTGACAGTGATGAACACTAAGGCAGGCAGTCTTGAAATGGCTATTTTGGTGGGTTCATGCTAAAGATGATACCCCCACCGCATGCATGCACCGATCTCATGAACTTGCCTCTTGCATTCCTTCAAACTTAAGCTCTAAATGACAAGCATGAGGCATCCAAAATGATGAGAAATGTGAGAGGAAGGCTCGGGAATCCTCGGAACACGATCATAACCTAAAAATACACAAAAACAAGCAAATAAAAGGGAAAAAGACCAAATAAACAAAGAAATGCACTAAGAAGGAAAACTAACAAAGGAAAGCACAAACTAAAGAAATAAAAGAATAAAACTAAGGAAAACTAAAGAACAGAGCTATAAAAGAGCATGAAATTCATCCTAAAAGAAGCCAAATGAGTGCCATAAATGACACTCATCACCAGCTAGAGGGAATGGAAGCTTATTTGCCTCAATGAGGTCTTGAATGTGATTCTGAAATTTGCAACATTGATTTGTAGTATGACCGTTGCTTTGATGGTACTTGCAATAGAAGTCAAGATTCCATTCGGGTGTTCTCCTTTCAAGTGGAGGATCTTGCATAGGCCCAATTGAAGTGATAAGTACCTTAGCAAGGAGTCGATCAAAGGCGATATAATAGCTCATCCCAATTGGGGTGAACTTCCTTTCTGGTTCTTTAGTCTTTAAATCTTTTTTATTGATGCAGCTTCCATTTTGATAGGAAGAAGCAAAAGAAGGATTGTCATTCTTCCTGCTCTTGCCACCATTGTTATAGATTCTGACCTTCTTGTTGCTCAGAGGAACACGAAGGTGATTTGAATCAACAAGATCTTGAATACGATCTTTGAGAGTGAAGCACTCTTTAGTGGTGTGACCATTACCTCTATTATATTTGCAATAAGAGTTTAGATCACAGCTGGGAAGCTGTTTATCAGGTGGTGGGTCTTGGATTGGACCAATGGTATATATATGGTTTTGACTGTGAAAATAGTCAAAAGCTTCATTATAAGTTAATCCTATTGGTGTGTATTCTCCAATGGTCCGTTTCGCCCGTGGTTCAGGAGCATTGAGTTCTTCATTAAATCCTTGATGAGAATTTTGTTCGATAGCCATTATCCGATTTGCTAGTCCTTCTACCACATTCAAGAGCATGGCAATGACATCTTGCAATTTTCAAATGTCTTCTTTTAGACTTGACAAATTTTCCCCGGTATTATCTAAGAAAATTCTTTCATCCTCCTCAATCAAGACCACTTCATCAATAGAGGTTATGTAAGCTATCTCAATCATGGGCTCACCTACAAGTGTGATAAGGAGTAAATGATTGAAGGATGTTTGATCTTGTGTGATGGCTAGAATCTCGGAAGTTTTATTGTCATCGATCAGGTCTTGAATAACTTCTTTGAGTTTCCAACACTCCTTAGTGTCGTGACCCTTTCCTTGATGATATTTGCAGTGTTTATTAGGATCTCACATAGGTGGCCTGACTTCTGGAATTAGGTCTTTGATAGGTCCTATGGGCATGACTAGTCCTTTGTGGTGTAGGTTTTTGAAAGTTGTTTCATAACTCATACCGATTAGAGTGAACACTCTTTTTGACATTTGGATTCATTGTTTAGAGGTGTTCGTAGCATGTACTTCGTTAATAGGAGAGGAAGAAGAAGGATGGTCGTTCTTCTTTCCTCTCACACTATTATCTTTCAGAAGGTCATCTTCAATGTCAATGCCTATATTATACACAACCTTGAAAGTATTCAAGTTGTGTTGGTATTTTAAGTGCTTTGCATATTTTTCTTAAAGGTTCTTGATGAACATCCTTACAGACTCTTTTTCGGTAGGAACCTTAACCATATTAGCTGAAGTTTCCCTCCATTTGCTGCAGAAAGAAGTGAACCCTTCATTTTCTTTTTGCTTTAGCATCTTAAGTTGTCTATGGTCTATATCATCTTGAATGTTGCACTTATATCTATCTACAAAAGCGTTTGTTATGGAATCCCAAGAAGAGGTTTTCTCTTTTTCATGAGAAATGAACCATTACTGGCAAACGATTTCTAAAGATAGTGAGATTAAAGAGTGAAAGACCTTCTTATCAATCCCCTTAATGTTCATTATAGTTTCAAAAGCTCTTAAGTGAAAGTAAATATTGTTAGTTGGCTTAAACTTTGATGGGTGTCATAAATGGCACCCATTTGATGAGCATTTAGGTCCTTTTTATCCTCTTTTCATGGCTTTCATGCTCAATAAATGCTTAGTTTTATGCTTTGTTGCTTAGTTTTACCTTTCCTCTTCTATTTTGTAGTTTTCGTGGATTTCGTTGGTTTTCTAGCCTTTTCCCCTTTATTTGCTCTATTTTCGTGGTTGTAGGTATTGAACGAGGTTCAGGTCTTGATTTTGGTGATCCACTAAGGTGGAGGAAGGTTTTGGATTAAGTTCATGGCATTCGGGAAGCTCAAGATGCAAAGAAGTGGAAGTTCCAAGTCTTGGCTCTTCTCTTGCGCTCGCATGCGGTGCTATCATCAAAGGGGTGGTGTGCCCACCAATATTAAGCCTTAGCTACTGCCACTTCTAGTGTTCATCACCATCATAAGTCATGCACCCATCGCAAATGCTCGAAGTCTTGAGAAATCGAAGAAACCCAGCTAGGTACGGCCGCGCGCGCGGGTGGTGCGGCTGCGGACCAGGGTTGTGCGGGCGCACCACATGGTGGTGCGAGCGCACCTCCCCTGTTGCGCGGGCGCCGCCGCCGTGGGTTCTTCTTACTCGGTTTTTGATGTTTTTGCACCTTTATTTATACCTTTGTGATGAGTGACATTTATGGCACTCATTTGATCTCTTTTTGGATGAATTTCATTTCATTTTATATCTCTTTTCTTTCGTTTTCCTTAGTTTTGCTCTTTATTTCTTTACTTTGTGCTTTTCGTAGTTAGTTTCTTTATTTTGTGCATTTTCTTGTTTATTCGTTGTTTTTCTCTATTACTTGTTTGTTTTCATTTGTTTTTAGGTTATGATCGATCATCCAAAGATTTCCGAGCTTCCCTTCAAACATTTATCATTGCATTTAATGTCGTGTGCTAGTATTTTGAGCTTCAAGTCTAGAGGAACTCGAAGGGCAAGTTTCAAGACCGGTGCATGCATGCGGTGGGGGCATCATCTATGCCTCAAACCCACCAAAATGTCCATATACTTGCTGCCTACTTTGATGTTCATCATTGTAGGGAATATTTCTAGCATTATGATCCCAAACTTGAACCCCACTGTGATCATACACTTAAGTATGGCGGCTTTCCAAAGGGAAAGAAAAGAGAGCAAAAGAGACGCCAACAAGTTTTAGGAACTTGTAAACCCAAAAGACAATCCAAAAGGACCATCAACTCCATAAGGTCTTGAACCAAATAGGGCTCGGGGATGAGGGTACGAATCCAATCTACAAAAGAAAGGACCCGCCCTATAAAATAGGCCTCTACTTTGTTCTGCTCGTATTCATGTGCGCTTTTCGAATAACATGCAAACATTATATTGAACCTAACCTGTTTAATCTATGTTGGTTGAATATTAATGCACAAACAAAACTATTATTGGCGATCACTTGAGTTAAAATCACATTAGCCTAAACCAAATTATTAATTATCTTATTAAGCGTGATTTCAAGTACAAATTCCCTTTAAACAAGCATAAAAGGTGTGATCAAGCAATAACAATAAAATATATCAAGCAACATAATAACAAAGCAATAATAAATCATGTGAAGGCATAATAAAGCTTGATAATAATAGCAAGATCCTAGGCATGATACTAACAAGATTAATAACAATCCTAGCATGTCACTAAGCAATAAAGATCAAAGCTTTAAACCTAACATGGTACTAACATGATATTAGAAAAGATAAGAGGCATCCTAAACATGATACTAGAAAGCATTAAATACATCCTAACATGATACTAGGAATTAAAACGATAATAAACATGCTTTCTACATTGTGAAAGAAATAGGAAGTAAGCTAATCTACTTACTTTGAAGCCTCGTACCTCTTTCTAATAACAAAATACACAAGTTAGTAAACTTCAATGAAAATAATAAAGAATAATTAAATAATTAATTTAAATTCAAATTAAACAAAGTTTTGACTAGACTTGGACCAAACCCTCAGAAAATATCAAACCTTGCACGTCTAGGGCGAAGGCAACTTCGAACTTGGCTAAGTGATTCTAAGTCTTGTGAATGCGGAATATTGTATTTGTAAAAGGGTGGTTTAGAAAGAGAGAGAGAGAATAAGAATTAAGAAATTCTTGAGAGAGAAATAGAGAGAATTGATGAGAGTTGATGAATGAAAACCGAGGTTTGAGACCCTATTTATAAGGAAAATAGTCCGGAAAAGTATGGAATTTGATAAGGAATAAAACTACACGCTGTCGCGAGGCGACAGCCTAGCTTAGGCGCGTTTTTCCACGCGGAATCCTATCTTTAATCAACTTGATCTACGGAATCCGTACAGAAGATAAAAACGTATTTTAAAAGATAATTAAAATAATAATAATGATATTAAAATAATAATATTTTATTCCAAATAAAAGTCCACTTTAAAATAAATAATTATTAAATCTAATAATATTAGAATTAAAAGGAACCTTCTAGAAATTTCTAGAAAGTTATAATTAATCCTAATAATTTTAGGAATAATAATTAACATTGGGCCCTCCTCTAGATCATTGGGCCGTATTTAAATAATTAACCGGGCTCAGTTTAGTATTTTGGCCATAACCTCCTCAATATTCATCGGAATTGGGCTTATAATATATCGTTGGAAAGGTCTCTTCGAGCCCCATCCAACTAAACTATTATTGGACCTTAATTATTGACCAAACTAAACTGGTTTGGCTATTTTTAAATAAATAGAGTTATTTTCGAAAACAGAGAGGAGAGAAATTTAAATAAAACTAAACCACAACACTTGACTTTCCCACACTTTCACCTAATTCAATTATGGTTTGACGTGAAAGGCATTCATCACTGGGTTTGGTTTTCGGGAGACACAAATGGGTGTCTATAGAAGCCCCCACTTTGACTGAGTTTGGAGAAACTTAGGTTTCGAAAACAAAAGTCAAAGTAGCGATAGGGACGGAGAATGATTCAGAACGTTCTGTGATTCCGAATTATTCTTATAACGCCGATACCTGTAAAACAATTATTAGTTAAACAAATAAGAGAGTTAAGAAACGCATATCTTGCACCGTCGAAAACACGTCTCTGAAAGTAACCATTTTGCTGTTGCTTTTGTTGTTTGTGACAACCTCCACAGTATCTCGTGAACGCTATCATTGAAGGTAACCATATGTCGTCATCTTCAATACTATTGGTGACAATCCTCCACAGTATTTCGGGAACATCGTCGAAAATAACTGTATGTCGTCATCTTCAGGGTTGTGGCCGTACGTCGCCACGGCAGTGCATCGTCGCTATAGACAATCTCTTCTTTACCTTGAGGGACCGTCGAAGGTGACCTTATTTCGCCATCTTCAAAATTTGTGACATTACCTCGCCACGGCAGTATTTCGCCACTAGACAACTCCTCTCTATGTAGGGATATCGCCAAAGAATATTCTATGTATTGATCTTTTAATATATAATTATTTTTTGTTCCAATGCTTCGGTGCTTTATCAAACCATTATTTCGGTGCCTTGTTATGAGCCAATATTTAGGCGCTTTAAGCTAAGTGAGACGATCTTTCATCAAGTCGATCACTTAATGCAATCACAATCAAGCTTACTAAATCATGTCAATTTTGCTTAGAGGGGCTAACTGGCGTACCAAGGAACCCAAACTGCTAAAATAAGTCCACAAAGTCATAATGTGGGGCCCAGCATCTTGTCGCCGCTCCAGCGCTAGCCAGAGACAACTGTCGCCATTAATCACGTCTGTCGCCTCGCGACAATCCTGTCGTTTGGCGACAGAATCGGGGTTTTAAAACACCCGTCTTCTTTCTTTCTCATTTCACCGTTGCTGCTCTGCTTCTTACGTTTTCGCAAAAATTTCAACTTGCTCGTTCTTGCTCATTTCTCAACCAAATTCGCTCAAACTTATTGCAAATCAAAGCTTTTCTCATCTATTTTCCCGATCTATGTAAGTTTTGCTCAAACTCTACTCGGTTTTTGATGAATTGTGCATTCTTGTTCGCGAATTTTTGAAAAATTCGAAAATGTTTGTGTTTAATTTGCTTTGTTCGTTGAATTTTATGCCTTGAATTTGTTTAATTATGCTTGTATATTGCCTTGGGAGTATTTTGAGACTTCTTTGACTCAATTTGGTGAAGAAACGAACAATTCACCATTGTTAGACCTCTTAAGGTCGTGAAGAACAATGTGACCTGTTCTTTGCATTTTTACTGCTTTTCCTTGTACAATTTGTCACAATATTCATTATATGTTTGCAAGAAATTGTTTGTTTGCTTGAAAAATGCTTACATACTTAGTTAGAACATAGTATCATGCGGCCTAGGCGAACCTTAGATACTGTAGAGCCTTAAAATAAATTACTTTTACATACTTTAGCATGGCTAGACGACGTGGTTCTGGCTCTCGATCGAGAGACTCGCGCCGAGAAGACGAGCCCACCAGCGAGGGTGAGGACGTTCCTTCTACTTCCAGGCTGGGCCTCATGCCAGATTGGGACGAGCGCACCCTGTTTCACGCACCAGTTCACCATCTGTCGGAGCGAGTCCGACGTGGTCTTGCAGGTGGGAGGACCCGTAGCCACGACTCGGGTAATTCCACCATCGGTTCTCTTTACGACTCCTTCATTAGCCGAGATGAGGGTTTGCATCGTTTTTGGGAGTCATGTGGATTGACTCCTCTTCTTCTGGCCACCCGGGCCATGTTTTCATATAACGGGGGTAACCTCGTCGTTCGATCTTTGGTGGAGTTCTTTTGGGACACCACCAACACCTTCCACTTTCCCTAGGGTGAGATGACGGTTACTCCAACTGACTTTAGCCTCATCACGGGGCTAGAGTTCCAGTCTACTCCTTTGCCGTTCGACACCGACATCACTGTCTACTCGCCGGAGGTTCAGGAGTTGTTGGGGCCGATTGCTGTTCGGGCCCAAGCTGAGGCTCAGTCGGGACAGATGAGTTCCCGATGCATTCGTCGCTGCACATTAGCTGCAGTTTTCGAGGATGATGCCACCACCCGAGAGCAGCGGGTGCGCATCTTTGTGCTGATCTTGCTGTCAGGGACGTTTTCCCCTGATCGAGGTAGTAGAGTACTTCTTTACTACCTGTCTGCCGTTCGCGACCTTCACCTGGTCGGGACATATGACTGGGCCAGCATGGCCTACGCGGACTTTCCACTAGGCCTGCGACGTTCTTGCCGTCATAGGGCCTTGTCAGGAGAGGTGACACTTTCCAGCTTCTGGAGGGTCGTAGAGGTATATCTCTTTTCTTTCTGAGATTTAGCTCTAAGTTAGAAGCATAATCTTTACTGACTTTTGCCTTTTCATATAGATCTGGTTCTACGAGTACTTTCCCTCACTTGCGCCTACGAGGCCTACTCCTCGCGTGCTCCCCGTTGCTGCCAGCTGGGGAGGCCGCAGGGGTCCGCCGGAGGTGCTACACCTTTGACAGATGATCCTCTCGGTAGGTTTCTATAACAATTAATTTTTACTTTTTTCTTATCACTTTTTTGGTATTAGTTCCTTACATAGTGATTTTGCAGGAGCCCAGCCCGGTCTACCGACCTTGGGCTATTTTTCCTATTCCTGCGCTGGCAGCGCAGTACACTGCTGAGCGTGGTTATTTTCTGGGGACGTACGACGCGGTGGTCTACCTAGGGGAGAGGGTAGCCATTCAGCACTCTTTAGATGTTTTTATCGTTCCTGCTCCTCCACCCCGGCATATGTTCCACGATGCCTTGCAGCGGGATCGAGCTAGTGGATCTTCTCGGGGTACTCCTTGGAGATCACACATTCTCCTCGAGCAGAGTTACGAGGAGGATCTACTACCGTTTCTAGCACCGGCTCCTGTCCTTTCAGAGGAGGCAGCGGTATGCTTTTATTTACTTGACTTGTCTTTTGTTAGGTAGCCCCCAAGTATTTTCTGAACTTTTGTTTTTACCAGGCCGGTCCTAGGGAGTTCATTCCCCCGAGGATGTCCATACGCTACCAGGGCATGTACGGGCCAATCGAGGAGCTTATTCCGCCGGCTCTAGAGGGGGAGCAGTTTGTGGAGCGCTCTATTTTCCGTCACCAGACTCGGGTAAGTAACTTCACATATCATATCTTTATGTTTGCTTATAGTTGTTACTGACTTAGTTTCTTTGGCAGTTTTCTCGCGAGGTGGTGACAACTATGGCTAGGTGCATAGACGCCTTTCGCAGCCAGCTCGTGAGGTTGCGAAACCGTGCTACCTGTCGTAGCAACAACGCTGAGGAGGTATTATTTCTTGCATTTAACATCTTTATCTTGCCTTTTACTTGTGCTTGCTAACTTTGATTTACTCTTGCAGGGACAGCCTATTCCTTCTCCACGCACTCGGT
The DNA here is from genome assembly GCF_948465745.1 of Chenopodium album. NCBI lineage: Eukaryota > Viridiplantae > Streptophyta > Magnoliopsida > Caryophyllales > Amaranthaceae > Chenopodium > Chenopodium album. Next base: position 20,351,486 of record NC_137858.1, on the reverse strand, counting down.
TGAGACCCGAGCCTAGGAGAGAGACCACTAGGTCCGACTCGAGGCGTCGTCGGACTACTTCAGGTGGTCGGGGTGGTCGTTCTGAGGCCGCCGCTGTAGAGGACTCAGCATCATCTCCTGAGGGTGCTCCGACCGGGCCGACCAGCCGAGGTGGGATGGGTGGTGGGACGTATGAGGTTGGCTCATCGTCGCAGCAGCCTTTGTAGCCCCAGCCTCTCTCTGTTGGGTACCAGGGTGAGGTTAGATGGCCTGGCCCTGAGTTGCAGTTTCCGCCAACTGGCGATTCGGGGGATGGTGATGGACATAATCCACGGAGTAGGACTTTCTTTGACACTTTTGGTGTTCCTCACCATTTGCGACCTCCTGCACCGTAGTTGTACCTATATTTTTATTTATTTTGACTTTATAGGACTTTGTCTATTTTTTTTTTTGCATGACTCATGTATTAGACACTTTGTACATATGTACTTATTATTTATTAACATTTTATATCTTATTTTTTCATTTTATTTTATGTGCGTGTGAGTGTGTGAGAAAGTGTAATTTTTGCGCAAAATTTCTGTCATTTTTAATATTAGTGGAGGGTACCGACTCTCTCCCCCAAAAGAAAAATGAAAAAAATAAAATGAAGGAAAAAATGTATAGTCACTAAAAATAAGCCTAAGATTAATTAAGCTTAATTTAAGTAGAAATAAAATAAAATAAAATAAAATAAAAATAAAAATAAGGGTGAAAAATGTGTATGGATAAAAAAATATAATAAGAAAGGTGAGATAAGGATAAGTCAGGTCAAAGTTGAATTCGAGCAAGTAAAACACGGTTTTCAACGCGTAACAACTGTCGCTATTGAAAAAACATTGGCGCCGCGTAATTACATCTGTCGCCACGCGACAGCTTTTGTCGTCATGCGACAGACTTGTCGCTTGGCGACAGAGTCAATTTTCCTAATTCTCACAGGAGTTGAATTCTGCTGTGAAAAACTTATAAATAGCCCCCAGAACTTACGTTTTCAGCATAATTTGACCAGATTATTAATTAAGTAAATTAACTATTAATCATGCCTTTAGCTAAAAGAACTTTTTGCCAATATATGAATGAGTGGTGTCGTCTTTTAACTTCCAAAGAGAAAAAAGAATTAGACTTTTTCCATATAGGGGGTATGTATGGTGTAAAGGGGATGAGTCTTGACATAGACTTTATCTATTCTGCCGTAGAATATTGGGATATTAATACTCACTGTTTTAGATTTTTCCATGATGAAATTTGCCCTTTACCGGAAGAATTTGGAGCCATTATAGGCTTTAATTCCACATATCTTGTGGTAATGCCTAGAGTAAGTGAATATTATTACAAATATTTCGAGCGTTTCTTTGATCTAAGGGGTAAGGACTTAAGAAATATAGTGCATGGCAATGTGGTTGATTTGAGAGAATTTGCACGTTATTACTTTGACAAACCTAATTCTGGATTTTTTCATGTCTATAAAAGAAGAGCTTTCCTCTTTTGCATGTTTAACCAACTTCTTTTAATTAGTGGTAAAGATGATGAAGGCCAAGCAAAAATCATATCTCTTATAGAACAAATTGAATCCGGGAGAAATCCAATGCCACTAATTGTTGGAGAGACCATGTTGTGGCTAGATGCATTGAGAAAGAATCCAAAAGCACCTCTTCGAGGTTCTCCAATTTTATTACAGGTATAAAATAATAATATTCTTAATTACAAGGTATTAAAAATATTTTTACATTGCGATGCTAATCAAATGTATGTTTACAGATATGGCTCATGGAGAGGCAAAAATTTATTAATCCTCCCGATGATATTGAAAAATACACTCCGAATTGCGTGGTTCGGCGAAAGAAGCGATTTTTAAGGATAGGTCGCCGTGAGTGGAGTAAGGTGTTTGCTGCCGGCGATTTCACTCTGAACTGGGTTATCCCTTGGTGGAAGCTTGAGAGGATGGTTGGTTGTAATAGCCAAGCATACTGCCGTCTCCCTAGCTTATCAAAGTTAACTTTTTATTTCCCTTGTAGAGTTAAGAGACGATATGGACTTGCACAAACCATCCCTACAGGAGATCTCCGCCGTCCTTATGAATTTCCTGTGTCGCAAGAAGTTGAGCGCTTTGATAAATATTGGAGTGGTAGGCCTTTATGGGAGGTGATTACCCACAGGGTTCCACCTTGTTTGTCAAACAGTGTAAAGCAATGGCTTGATGGAAAACTTCAGAAATCCCAAGTTAAGGTTGAGAAAACCGATGTGAAGAATCGTCTGGTGACAAGAAGGTTCCTGCTAAAGAACTCTTAGGAGAAAGAAGCGAATTTAAGACTCCTATTATGCCAAAAAAGAAAAGTTCTAAGAAAGACAAAGGAAAAAGAAAAGTTGACTCTACAGAAAAGAAGGCTTGGGTGGAAAAGAAGCACGTAGTCTTAGCGGAGGGGGAAACTATCTATACTAAAATAGAGTGTAGATCTTCTAATGGATGTCTCCTAGCAAAGGTTATGGATGAAGAGGAAGAGAATGCGGACAAAAATTGGAAAAGAATTAAGAAGGAGAAGAAAGACTAGAGCATTGCTTTTCCTTTGATTTATTAGATAATTTTAATTTGTTTTAGTTAATTTTTAAGCTTTATTTTATCAACAATGTAATTTATTTATTAATTAATAAAATTTCAGCTTTTTATTTAAATTAACTTTTACATTTAAAGCAATGAAAACAATTAAAATATTTATTTTTCGGGAAATTTATTCGAGTACGAAAGTCGAACAAATTTCCAGAATATACAAAATCTGCCAGGCACTTGCAGAAACTTAGCGCTGTTAACCAAATATCTGTCGCTGACGAATTGCCTCTGTCGCCTGGTGACAAAGTTGTCGTCTGGCGACAGAGTCTTTTTCTGGCGCCAGTTGTGAAATTTTGCAGATATGAATTGTTTAACTCTGGGATACTAGATTTTGAAAAATTAAAGTGGCCGCACCCTTTAGGGGTTGCCTACGTATCCTTTGTTTAAGGAATCAGGCCAAACGTAGCTCTCTTAAGTGTTTTACTTTAGTAATTATGGGTAGTACTTCTTAAGTTGGTCAAGATTTGTCATATTTGAAAACTCGTTACCATCCATGTCAGTTTGACAGAATTGTTTTGACAATGTATGATCCGGACCAATTAGGCCTAAATTTGCCTCTTGGGTCCAAAACATTTTTCCTTAATGCTTTTAATACCAAGTCCCCAACCTTGATATTTCTAGTCTTGACCTTCTTATTGAAATGTCTAGCTATGCGGGTTTGATAGCATTGGGTATGGTGTAGAGCTTCCAGTCGTTTTTCATCGAGTAAAATCAACTCTTCATACCGTGCTCTAGTCCATTCGACTTCATCAAGTTTACTTTCTAACGCAATGCGTAGAGAAGGTATTTCTAATTCTACAGGTTGTAAGGCATCCATTCCATATACCAGGTTGAATGGTGTATTCCCTGTTGATGTTCGGATTGACGTGCGATAGCCCCACAGTGCAAAGTGAAGCTTGTTAGGCCAATCCTTATAATTTTCTGTCATTTTTTCGATAATCGTCTTTAAATTTTTATTAGTGGCCTCAACTGCTCCATTTGCTTGAGGTCTATAAGGGGAAGAATGATGATGTTGAATACCATACTTTTGTAGCAATTCTTCACATTCAGCTTGAAAGCGAGTTCCATTATCACTTATCATTTCAAGTGGGACTCCGTATCGACAAATTATGTTTCTTTCGATAAAGAGTGCTACATGTGTTGCGGTGAGTTTAGCATATGATTGTGCTTCTAACCACTTTGTGAAGTAATCTATTGCAACTAGGATGTATTCATGACCTCCTGTTCCGGGGGGTGTAATTTTTCTAATTATGTCTATTCCCCATGTAGAGAAGGGCCACGGTGAAGTATATGTATAGAGGAGAGATGGTGGAACATGTTGTAAATTTGCATAAATTTGGCATTTGAGGCATCTTTTTACATATTGATGACAATCCCTGTTCATGGTAGTCCAATAATACCCTTCTCGTATTATCTTTTGGACTAGCATTTTGCCATTAACATGTGTTCCACATATTCCTTCGTGGACTACTCTCATAGCTCTTTGAGCATCTTTTTTTCCTACACATAATAAAGCTCGACCTTTAGGTACCCTTTTGTGTAACTCATCTCCTATGAGTACAAACTGGGAAGCCAAAAGCCTTAGTGCTCTTTTTGCCCTTTTGTCAGCATGAGGAGGATATTCTCCTTTGGTGACATAATTTAGTATGTCTGTAAACCATGGTTCTTCTTCTTGTTCTTCCTCTTGAATCACTTCATCGTCTTCTATAGCTTGAATGTATGCTGGTTTATGCCTTTTTTCTATGGTCAAAGGCATTTGCTCAATTTCCTTATGAATCCTAACCATTGAGGCTAGTTTTGCCAAGGCATCGGCGAATTGTTTTTCCTCTCTAGGCAGATAGGTGTATTCTACTTTTTCTAATTGATCAGTGAGGGTTTCCAAATATGTCTGGTAGGGAGCTAGGCTTTCACTCCTAACCTTCCATCTCTTCGAGATTTGACTAATGATTAACGAGGAATCTTCGAATATCCGGAGTTTCTTTACTCCTAAGGATAAAGTAGTTTCGAGGCCTACCACGCATGCTTCATATTCGGCTGCGTTGTTGGTAACGTCGAAATCTAACTTTATGGATATAGGAACGTGTTCCTCTTTAGGTGATACTAATAAGACTCCTACGCCACATCCCTTTTGGTTTGAGGCTCCATCAAAGTATAAAGTCCATGTATCATCCTCCGTCATCATTAAACTTTCATCTGGAAATTCATTCTCTACTAACGGTGTCGAATCTTCTATTGGGAAATCTGCTAGAAAATCCGATACCACTGATCCTTTGATTGCCTTTTGAGGCATGAATCTTATATCAAATTTGGCTAAGTTTACTATCCACCTTGAGATATGCCCGTTAAGTGTAGATCTTTCGAATAGATATTTGAGGGGATCCATTCGCGATACTACATAAACGGTATGTACCAGCATGTAATGTCTTAATTTGGTTGTGGCCCACACCAATGCGAGGCACAACTTTTCTAGTGGTGTATAGCGTGTCTCGTATTCGAGCATCTTCTTACTTAAGTAGTAAATGGCATTTTCTTTATTTTCTACCTCTTGTGCGAGCATGGCTCCCATTGTTTCCTTTGTAACGGTTAAATATAGCCTTAGAGGTATTCCTGGGAGTGCTGGAGCTAATACAGGAGGATTCGAGAGATAAGCTTTGATCTTTTCAAAGGCTTTTTGACACTCGTTATCCCATATAATTGGCACGTTCTTCTTAAGCTTCTTGAATATTGGTTCACATATTGTAGTTAGCTTGGATATGAACCTACTTATGCATTGCAACCGGCCAATGAATCCCCGAATTTGCTTTTCGGTTTTGGGCGGTGGCATGGACATGATTGCCTTAATTTTGGTGGGGTCTATCTCTATTCCTCTAGAGCTTATGACATATCCCAAGAGCTTTTAGAAGGGTTTAACCTCACGTTATATTTTCTTAGCCTTTCAAAGAACTTTTTTAAGGCTATTGGGTGTCCTGGGCGGTCTTTAGATTTTACAATCATATCATCTACATAAACCTCCACTTCTTTATGCATCATGTCATGGAGTAGGGCAGTCGCTGCTCGTTGGTAAGTGGCACCCGCGTTTTTCCAACCCGAATGGCATTACCGTGTAACAGTAAGTACCCCAAGGTATTATGAACGTTGTCTTTTCCATGTCTTCTTCGGCCATAAGAATTTGGTTGTATCTTGCGTATCCATCCATAAATGAGAGAAGCGCATGATTTGCTGTATTATCTACCAAAATATCGATGTGTGGTAAAGGGAAGTCGTCCTTTGGACTTGCCTTATTTAGATCTCGATAGTCAACACACATTCGAACTCTACCATCTTTATTCGGAACTAGGACAACATTGGCGACCCATTCGGGGTATTTAGATACCCTAATAAAACCTGCAGTTATTTGTTTTTGTACTTCTTCTTTTATTTTTAGAGCCACGTTGGGTTTCATTCGACGTAACTTTTGTTTTACAGGTTTCATTCCTAGAATTAATGGTATTGTGTGTTGAGCTATTTCTCTATTAATGCCATGCATATCTTCGTATGACCAAGCGAATACATCAATAAATTCTTTGAGTAGATTAATTAAATCGGTTCTTTCATCTTTGCTTAGTGTTAGTCCGATTTTAACTTCTCTTTTAATGGTTGGATCTTTTGAGATGTCAACCATTTCTGTATCCTCAATTATTGGCGTTTTATTTTCAAGTGTTTCCATTGCTTTAATTATTTCTTTGTCATTTTCATCATTAGTTAAGCAATGATGTCATCTTTAGATAAAGAAAAGCAAGAGGAATAAGGGGAAGAAGACATATTATTAAACTCTGAAATCATTACATCGAATAAAGAAATGTCCGTTGGGACATGATTGCTAACTATCCTAGGAGTAGAAATAGAAGGTGGGGGTGCTACAACTAAAGATTTGGAAGACTCGATAGAGGAAGACTCTGACTCGGACTTTGACTCAGAAAATTCTTCGAACATTGGCCCTTGTCTCGTAGTTACTGAAATTTTCCTTCCATTTGTAGTGGTCACCTTCACTGTTTTGCGCCATCCTCGCTTTTGATCTTCTATAGGGGTGACGAATTTCGAGGGATCAAAGTTTTCACTTTGAAGAACTGTTTGAATGAGTGAAGAGTTGTCTTCCACATATCTTGGCTCATTCTTTTCTCTTCCAAAGAGGAGTCCCATAACATTAAAGTCAAAGCAAGGGGGTGCTTTCTCCTTATGAATTGGAGTTGGGATCTCGTCTAGGAAATAACAATCCAAAAAAAATCTCGAATCATGGTTGTCTTATACCATTTACAACGAAAGGTTCACGAAATTCATGACAAGGGTAATCCTCTCCTTCTCTTATGAATTGTCCATTTAGCGTGAGAGTATATTGATCCATAGGTATTTCTCTGTTTTGAGCACGAGCATTCTTTCGTGCTCTCGACTTTTCCTGGGCCCGCTTTAGATCTTCGCGAGTTGGTTCAAAACCAAGTCCGAAAGTATCCAACTTAGGGAGGCCAGGTAATCCCATATGTTTAGCTATTCCTAATCTTCTTTCCTAGAGTCATTCCAGGAAAGTGTCCTTGTTTTCTTAGAATAGCATTAGTTACCATGTTTGAGTGGAGGTCGTAATGAAGAGGGGTCCTTCCATCTTCTTCTATTAAGGAGACCTCTTCGCTAAAGCCCCACAAATCTTCATCATTTTCATCGTGTTCTACATTGATTAGTGGATTTTCCACTGTTTTGATTCTCATAGTCGAAGCATCGATGGTGATTGGAATTCCCCCAACTATGGCTTTCACTTGTTGGTGAAGAGATGAAGGGACGGCCTTTAGATCATGAAGCCAAGGGCGTCCTAATAACAGGTTGAAGGATGCTTTAATGTCTACTACTTGGAACATAGTGGCATGTTCAATTGCTCCCGCCGTTGTGTTCATAGTGATTGTTCCTAATGCTTGACGACGTGAGTTATCATAAGCCCTTATTCCTTGAGTTGAGGGGGACAAATCCTCATCTCTTATTCCTAACATTCTTGTGGTCCTAAGTGGGCAAACATTGATTGCCGAACCATTACTGTGAGGTTTAGAGCTTTGTTGTGCTTGTCACTTTCCGGTGGTAAGTCTTTATCCGAAAAAGTAACCAAGTTGATTGGACTTGGAAGATCACTCGTGAGGAAGTTAGCTAGTCCCTTAAGAGTGGTGTCCGAATCTATGCCTACTTTAGCCAAGGCATCCATGACTGCAACTCTATGCTCTCGGGACGTGGCTAGGAGTTTCCATACATTCATCTCCACCTTAGTCTTTTTTAGTTGTTTGACAACATCGTTATCTTCTATGATTGGTATGGGAACTTGTTGAATGGTGGGCATAGGTTGCGTTGAAATGGGAGGTTGCATTCTCCCGGACCTGGTGAGGACATCTATGGGCGAATCTTCTTCGTCCCAAGTGTCACTTACTGGGTATATTGTTGATAGAGGAGTCTCTTCGATATCTTTGAGGTAGACATCCTCATCATCACTGTCCCACACTCCATTGATCGCGGCATCCTGTGGGAGTTGGACCAGTTTCTTGTCATCAATCAGTCGTTGGATCAATTCTTTGAATTTAAAGCAATTTTCTATTGTATGTCCCACTGATTGATGGTATGAACAATAATATTTGTCTGTCCTCTTTAGTGACTCAAATGGTCTCGATTCGAGAGGTTGGATCTTACCATTCTCGGAGAGCATTTTGAACATGTTAGCATATGACGTCCCAATTGGATTATAATGTTTGTTATTTTTCTTGGGAGTGTCAATTACTTGGAGATAAAAGGGTTTCTTCTCCTTGGGTGGAGGTCTACTCCTAAGCAACTCGTTTTTCTCCTTTAAAACCTCATAGGTTTGGAACAATAACCTTTGCACTTCCGCCAATAATAGTGTTAATGCATAAACGTCCTGTTTGGTCGCAGGTTCTTGGTCATGAGAATCAACGGCATCTTTGAAGATTTCTTCTTCAATAGTCTCAATAGGTTCTATGAGACTAGATGGGTCCATTTGATTTTCTTCGTTAGAAATAGCCAAAGAATCTGACAGTGGTGCGGTGTTGATGCTTGGCTTCTTACTTGCAGGGGGCAATGGATGTTTGTTACTATCAATCAAGTCTTGAATGGCTTCCTTTATCCTCCAACAATTTTCCGTAGGATGGCCGTTCTCCTTTCGACAGGTGGGTCCCCAAATGGTCCAATAGGAGTTATAAGACCTTTTCCATGTAAACGGTCAAACGCGGTGTCATAACTCATACCAATAGGAGTATAGTTCTTCCTAAATGGTTTCTTTTGTCCTTGATTATTTTTCATAGCTAGAACTTCATTCAAATTAAAGGTGCTAACGTTATTTGAGTGGGTGGATTTAGAAGAAGAAGGATTGTCGTTCTTCTTACCCTTCCAGCCACTGTTGGAATTATTGTTAGCAGCTTTTTGTTTGGCTAGGTCATCATCAATATTAATACCAATATCATAGACAGCCTTAAAGGTGTGTAGATTACTTTGGTACCTAAGATGTTTAGAGTACTTCTCTTTGAGGTTCTTAATGAACATCCTGACGGATTCTTTTTCACTAGGTACTTCAACCATTTTTGCAGTGGTTTCCCTCCATTTATTAAAGAAGGAAGTGAAACCTTCATTTTCTTTTTGCTTTAGAATTTCAAGCTCTCTATGATCAGTTTCAATTTGGATATTACATTTATATCTTTCAATGAAAGCACTTACAATAGACTCCCAACTAGAGGTCTTTTCTTTATCAAGTGAAAAGTACCACTGTTGACATACAGCTTCTAAAGACAAAGAAAATACAGAATGAAAAGCTTTCTTGTCTATCCCCTTAATATTCATTATAGTTTCAAATGCTCTTAAATGAAAGTAGGGGTTATCCATAGGCTTGAATTTAGGGATGTCATTGGGATTGAACTTCTGCGGGAGAAGGTCCTTATCCACCGAGACCCCTTGTGAGCTAATCTCTTGGAATCTAAAGTCGTTGGACAGCTTGCCTAAGCTATCCTGGATTAGGTCCATTTGTTGTTGTCTCGCAGGGTCATTCATTTGTAGAGTTAAGTTTTTCAGCATCTCAGCCAAGTTGGCTACCTCTCCCTTGACTACATTGAGCTCTTCTTGACTAGCCATTATCTTCTTAGCTTTCCTTTTCCTACTAACCAGTTTGTCAAAAAGTAAGATTTGAACAAAAGTGTTGTCCTTGATTAAACGCCCTTCTTTTCTTGTCCACGCGCTGTAAGTTAAACCATATTTGTTTTAATACTCGACTCTAATTGACTTGACTTTATGGTTTAAAAAAAAAAATTAAAAAGAAAAAGCAAAAATAGGGTATATATTTTAGGGGAAGGTTTAATGAATTTTTTAAATTGGAGGATTAATATCCGACTTACCCCCCTAAAAAAATGACAGATTACACGCATGCAAGACTCTCTAGACATGGTCATAGTGTGACAAACATGTTATGCGTGTGCTTTATGAATGTGTGTGTGAGTGACATGCTTTGACTCTTAGTGTATGACCATTGGACCTAAGTGCCTAGACTCAATTAAAGACTTGGACGTGATTTGAACCATTAATAAATTGGTAAACTGATTAGTAGACTGTTTAATTAGACTCGTCGTGATGACTCGAGCAAAAAACTGGACTGTCGCTAAAACAACAGGACTGTCGCCACTGTTTAAAGCCTGTCGCCAGACGACAGAACTGTCGCCAGGCGACAGACACCAACCGAGGCGCCACAGCCCAAATTTCTGTGCCATTGCTGGAACATCAATCCGGACTATTTCCAGTAATTTTACTCTAAGTGGACATGCCTAAAGTCGTACTAAGTCAAGTTAATTAATTTATTAGCCTTTAATTAATTCAAAATTAATTAATTGATTATTAGACAAAGTCCTTTTAGTCATTAGTCAATTTATTTAGTCATAAACACAAGTCAAACAAACGGTTAACACATATATAGTATGCACAATAAGGATGCACAAGTAGTTCATATAGTCACAAAATGATGTAATGAGTTTGCAACCTAACCATGGCTCTAGTTCTCTAAAGTTCGAGGATATGGGTTAAGTCAAAAAGGTCCATGGTTATGAGTCCGTATGCATTGCACACAAGCCTACCGTGAGGGTTGGTGTGAATGGACGGGACCCCGCGAGTTCGTGATGAAATCGAACTCGACTCCATGGTTTGGTGGATTCACAAACTTTGCATGTACCCGTTGTTGCACATATAGTGGATTTCAATTGGGCAGATGAAGCAGGAACCCCCAGAGGGTTATGTCCATATGTAGAACACATATGGGTTCAGAAAAGTGAGAAAAGAACTCAATCAATAAGTAAAATTGAGCCAACAGTACTAGAAATGGTCAAAACAAGAAGGCAGATCCCTGGCTCGGTATTGGAAGAACTTGGCGCCAGACTACATGGACTGTCGCCGCAAAAGAACCTCTGTCGCCAAGCGACAGAACTGTCGCCAGGCGACAGAAGCTCTTTACAGGCGACAAGCCCTGTTTTCTAGACGCTAGTTCCTACATGCCTTGGCAAGTATCTGTGTTCTTAGAATTTTCCAGATTTCGTAGCGTTTTTTCGATTCTAGTCATGAAAAATATTTCTCAAATTTCCTACGTGTAAAAATCCTATGTATTGACTCATTGGTCTCCCCTAATAAGAACCTTTTAATGCATATGACAATAATGTTAATCAAATTACGCACATGAAATACTTAGAATTTTTCGAGTCTCATCCGCTCATTATAAATAATTGCCAAAATAAATTTCAAGAATATAAATAGAAATCCTCCCCAGTGGAGTCGCAAAAAAACCATAGGGAATATTTCAAGCGTTATGATCCCAAACTTGAACCCTACTGCGATCATACACTAAAGTATGGCGGCGTTCCAAAGGGAAAGAAAAGAGAGCAAAAGAGTCACCAACAAGTTTTAGGAACTTGTAAACCCAAAAGACAATCCAAAAGGACCATCAACTCCATAAGGTCTTGAACCAAATAGGGCTCGGGGATGAGGGTACGAATCCAATCTACAAAAAAAAGGACCCGCCCTATAAAATAGGCCTCTACTTTGTTCTGCTCGTATTCATATGCGCTTTTCGAATAACATGCAAACATTATATTGAACCTAACCTATTTAATCTATGTTGGTTGAATATTAATGCACAAACAAAACTATTATTGGCGATCACTTGAGTTAAAATCACATTAGCCTAAACCAAATTATTAATTATCTTATTAAGCGTGATTTCAAGTACAAATTCCCTTTAAACAAGCATAAAAGGTGTGATCAAGCAATAACAATAAAATATATCAAGCAACATAATAACAAAGCAATAATAAATCATGTGAAGGCATAATAAAGCTTGATAATAATAGCAAGATCCTAGGCATGACACTAACAAGATTAATAACAAATCCTAGCATGTCACTAAGTAATAAAGATCAAAGCTTTAAACCTAACATGGTACTAACATGATATTAGAAAAGATAAGAGGCATCCTAAACATCATATTAGAAAGCATTAAATACATCCTAACATGATACTAGGAATTAAAACGATAATAAACATGCTTTCTACATTGTGAAAGAAATAGGGAGTAAGCTAATCTACTTACTTTGAAGCCTCGTACCTCTTTCTAATAACAAAATACACAAGTTAGTAAACTTCAATGAAAATAATAAAGAATAATTAAATAATTAAGTTAAAATCAAATTAAACAATGTTTTGACTAGACTTGGACCAAACCCTCAGAAAATATCAAACCTTGCACGTCTAGGGCGAAGGCAACTTCGAATTTGGCTAAGTGATTCTAAGTCTTGTGAATGCGGAATATTGTATTTGTAAAAGGGTGGTTTAGAAAGAGAGAGAGAGAGTAAGAATTATGAAATTCTTGAGAGAGAAATAGAGAAAATTGATGAGAGTTGATGAATGAAAACGGAGGTTTGAGACCCTATTTATAAGGAAAATAGTCCGGAAAAGTATGGAATTTGATAAGGAATAAAACTACACGCTGTCGCCAGGAATTCACTCTGTCGCGAGGCGACAGCCTGGCTTAGGCGCGTTTTTCCACGCGGAATCCGATCTTTAATCAACTTGATCTACGGAATCCGTACAGAAGATAAAAACGTATTTTAAAAGATAATTAAAATAATAATAATGATATTAAAATAATAATATTTTATTCCAAATAAAAGTCCACTTTAAAATAAATAATTATTAAATCTAATAATATTAGAATTAAAAGGAACCTTCTAGAAATTTCTAGAAAGTTATAATTAATCCTAATAATTTTAGGAATAATAATTAACATTGGGCCCTCCTCTAGATCATTGGGCCGTATTTAAATAATTAACCGGGCTCAGTTTAGTATTTTGGCCATAACTTCCTCAATATTTATCGAAATTGGGCTTATAATATATCGTTGGAAAGGTCTATTTGAGCCCCATCCAACTAAACTATTATTGGACCTTAATTATGGACCAAACTAAACTGGTTTGGCTATTTTTAAGTAAATAGAGTTATTTTCGAAAACAGAGAGGAGAGAAATTTAAATAAAACTAAACCACAACACTTGACTTTCCCACACTTTCACCTGATTCGATCATGGTTCGACGCGAAAGGTGTTCATCACTGGGTTTGGTCTTGGGGAGACACAAATGGGTGTCTACAATCACCATCACCAAGTTGTGTGCACTAGGATGATCAAGGTCGAAGAAGGGGAAGGAAGACCGTCTTAGGTGCGGGCGCACAGGGGGTCTATGCGGCCGCACAGGAGGCGCGTGCGGGCGCACCCCCCTGGGTTTGTGCTCGTGCGCCTCCTCTTCTCCCCTATGTGCGGCCGCACCGACATGGGTCTATTTTTGGACGTCATAACCGACTTCTCCCTTATATATATAGTAGTTTCCTTCTATTTTTAGAGAGAGTTTTTTTCATTAGCTTTTCATTAGATTTTCATTCATAAATTTTTAGAGAGAGAATTAGAGCTTTGATCATATTTTTTAGAGAGAGAAACTCTAGTTTGAAGAGAAATTCATGGTGTATTGTTGATGATTCAAGATTTCTTCATTGCAATTGATCTTTGATCAGGTTTTGTAAGGATTACTCATCTTTGATTTAATATAAGTTTGGTTATAGTTGATTTCATTTGTTTTTCATATGATTGTTAATTGTTTGATGTTTGATTGAAGTTTGATTGAAGTTTCATTGATTTTTGTATTGATTTTAGATTTCTAATATGATGATGATGAAATTGTTGATTAGTTGTGTTTTGATCTTAATTACTATAATTAGTGAGTAGTTTACTTGCTAGGGTAATAGTGAAGCATGTATGAGTAATGGATTAGTGTTAATTGGGGATAATTAATGGAGTTGATGATGTGATTAAACTTGGTTGATGAATCATGTGCATGTGTGTGATTAATTGAAGATTGGCCAACTTTGCTTGTTGCACTAGATTGCATTGTACGTTCACATTGATACGGACCATTGATTTGTGGCTTGCATTTACACGATTAGGTGTCTTGTGATGTTTCCTAGCTAGAGTTTATCGTAGTTGACGCTAGTTAGACCTCTAGGAGAATAGCTTGATATGCTCTTTTGGTTTCATGATTGATCTTCCCTCACTTTGATTGACTTAGTTGATTTGACCTCCTAATCAGCCATCTCCATTACGAATGCATGTGGATCCTAGCCCTAGTGTTTATCATCTTTGATTTTCTACGAGTTTATTTGTTTCATTAGCTCTAGTTCTAGCTTACAACCCCACTTTCGACTTTGGAATAGCTTAGCGCAAGACAATTTACTCTCAATCACTATTCCTTTGGGTTCGACCCTTGACTTGCTACTATACTTGTATAGGGGTTAGTTGAGTGTATAAATTTTGTTTGACCGTCTGGGGAAGGTAGCCCAACGACCTACCATTTCACCATCGATCACTTTGTAAACCTTATTTTTGGGTAAGTTTTAGAAGGAGAATTAGATCATAATCTTAGCTTAGTTGAGAGCTTCTCTCTCTAGATATAGGGGTTAGTTTTAAGAGTAGATTTTAGAGAGAGAAAGTGAGGAATTTTAATGGTGATTGAGAGATTGAAGATTCAATGGTGACAATTGTATTGGAGATCTTCTTTATTATCAATGAGCTTTTCTAAACTCTATCTCATTTATTGTTTTGTTTAGTATTCATGTTTGGATTCTTTGATTTTGATTGGAATTTGATGATCGATATTTGATTAGTGTAATTGTTCTTCTTAGATTGTTGATTGTTGATTTCTTTAGTTGTTAGTTGATTTGATGATGTTGTTAGAGTAGTTGTTTGGTTAGGGATATGGTGAAGCTTATAAGATGTAATGGATTGATGTAAATTTGGGATAATTAATGGAGTTGATGATGTGATTAAACTTGGTTGATTGATCATGTGCATGAGTGTGATTATTTAAAGAGTAGCTAACTTTAATTATTGCACTAGATTGCATTGTAAGTTCACATTGATTAATCATGTGCATGTGTGTGATTATTTAAAGTGTTTCATGGAAGTTTCATCAAGCAACGAAGGAAGGTTGCCAAAGAATGAAGAAGATTTTGCTCTTTCTACTACCTTGAAAAAGGTGGTGTTCATTGAGCCTCCATGATTTGGAGGAAGGGTCGAGCTTAGGACCTTAAGCAAGCGCTTCCCGGGAGGCAACCCGGTGTTTTTGGTTTTTGAATTTTTCTTGTTTTTCCCTCTTTTATTTCCTTTTCTTTTCTTTCACTTTTCTACTTGTTTGGATTTGTAGGATGAACTTTTCGGGATTGGATTTCTCCAAGCAAGCATGATGAATGGAAGGTGTTTGCGGTATTTGTCAAGATTATGTTCGATTCTAATCGAAATTTGAGGTAAAGGGGTAAGAATTTTAGTAAGGTAAGTTAGGAAATTCATGCTTTGAAAGTTGAAGGATGTTGATGCCTAGTGAGTTCTTGTGGTGGGTTCATGAATCTCAAACTTTGAGCTCACTAAAAATGTATTTTCCTACTGCCTATGTTGGTGTTCATCACCATCATGATTCATGTACGCACCTAAGAACACATCAAGCATCAAAGAAGAAAAAAAAAGAGAAGAATAGGGAGCATGGCTGGTGCGGGCACACCAGGGTGCTGTGCGGCCGCACAGGTGCCTGGTGCGGGCGCACCAACCATGGGTGCGGGCGCACACTAGCCCCGGCCACCCCTTATCTTTCTTCTTCTTTCTTTCTTCCTTCATTTCCTCATTTCCTCTCTCTCTCCTCACGTTGCTCATCACCCCCAAACCCTCCCTGTGCGCACCTCAACTCCCTCCATTCTCCATCAAATCTTCATCAATTCTTCACAAAATTCACTCCAAATTCATTAAAATCTAATCTAATTCCATTCTACTCATCAAAAATCACACAAATTCACTTAAACAAACACCTAATATGTCTCCTCCATAGTTGGGTATAATTTGGGGCTTTTGTGTATGATCGAAATTGGAGGCTCAAACTTGTTGAAATTTTCTTTGTATATGGTATAATCATCTTCTATAACTTCAATTTTCTTAATTATATCATTTATATGCATGTTTGGAATTTTTGTATGAGCATGAATAGTGGTAGTATGGTTTTTGTGGATTTTGATGATAGATATTGATTTTGGATGAAATTTTGTGATGTTTGTTAATTGATTGTGCATAACATTGTCTTGTTCGTTGATTTTGTAGTCTTTGTGATCATTTTTGGTTGGAATTTGTTGAGAGTGAAATTTGGAATTTTGGTAGTAAGGTGCCCATTTGATATTTGGTTGATTGCTTGTGTATTGGATTGTTGGTGAAGGTTTTTCTTGGTTGTTTGGTGATTTTGGTTGAATTGGATTGAGCTTGTATATTGAAGGAAGTGTTGGTTCTTGAGTTGGTAATTCTTGGAGTCTTGGTGTTGAATTTGAATTGATTGATTTTGGTGAACAATCTAGCCATAAAAATGTCAAACCTCATCAAAAAGTTTACTAAAAAGAGAAAAACCAATGTCTCCATTGAAGAACCTAGACCTAACACATCATCTTCATCTTCACAAAAACGACCTCCAACACCACTACTAAACCGAAAAAACCTTGACCCCGACAAAAAGATCCTCTACTAAAAGCTCAAAGATGAGAGAACCCTCAAACCAACCCGCCACTATCTCCAACGCAACATGACTAGTTTGGGGATAGATGAGGATGTTAGAGAGTTGCTCCTCAACTTGAGAATGGGTTCCTTCATCAATGATTCTTTCCGCACCTACAAGGAGCCATCCTTGGAGTATTTAGCTACTTTGGATCTTGTGCCCGTGGGAGGGCAATATAGGGTGCGATTTCAAATCTTCAACGAGTTCTTTGACCACTCCTTGGAGGAATTCAATGCGGCTTTGGATTTTGATCCTCATGGTGATATCTACGATCTTGAGCCGTACATCATTCCGGAGTATGATCAACATTCTTGGTGGGATGATATTTCGGGGGGTAATGAGTTTGTTACAAGTGCCGCCAAGATTTCCATGGTGTACCAACCTTGTCTTCGGGTGGTGCACCGTCTTTGGGGTTATGTTGTATTTCCCAAGTAAGAGTTGGGGAAAATGAGCAAATTGGAGCTCAAAGTTTTATGATTGGCCACCCGTCCCGATTATCGTGGCCGTTTGAACTTAGGGTATGTGTTTGCCACCTATTGCCATTCATTGAGAAGCCGGAGCACCGGGGAGATACCATGTGGGGGAATGGCTAATAGGCTCTTGACTCGCCTCCACCTCGATCATTACTTGCCAAGCCATATTGCAAGGAAGTTGGAGATGGCACTACTATTTTCCTTGATTTGAAGCAATTGGGTCAAGTGCAATTCATCTCCAAGCACTATGAAGATGGGAAGTATGAGTGGATGAGGGATAATGAGCATTGGTGCTACTTGCCTAACCCCGGGTTGACCTCCTTGCACCGAATCAACACCGAGAACGTGTGGCACGTTCCCAAGTCTTATAGGCGCCCCAACTATGACTCCGAGGATGATGAGGAGGATGATGATGAAGAAGAAGAACAACAAAATCAACAACAACAACGTAACGACAACAACAACAACGACAACAACAAATTCCACAACAACAAGTTCCACAATAACAACAACAAGGGCAACATTCTTATGCTAGTGCCGACTTGGAGGCACTTAGTGCGCAAATGAGCGGCTTGCAAATCCGCTTGGAGGGCATGTACAATCAAGATTTCGAAGCCATCTATAACCAAATGAGAGGTATTTCGGATAAGCAACAAGGTATGTTTATGCAACAACAACAACTTTATAATGCGGAAGTTGACCGCGAGAACATTGTTCCCCTGGTCAACTATCCTTACTTTCCGCCCCAGCAAGGTCCTATACCTTCATATGGGCATCAGTATTGGCAGAGACCTTTCGTCCCCGATACCGAGCGTAGTTTCTATCCGGATGAGCAAGGTAATTACGATTACAAGGCTCCCGGTGGTTGCGACTATAGGGGTGATCCTAACTACCCCTTTGTGCATCCTAACCACCCCTACGAGCTAGCTTTGCCCAATAACTTCACCCCTCTTGCCCCTTGGCAATAAGATAACTTTAAGGGGCATTATGGGTGGCGCGATGGTTTCACCGGAGGTTGGGAGAAATATCCACCCCCAACCTTCGATGACCACATGGGCAACAATGACCCCAATGGGGCCGGGCCTAGTTGTAGTGGTGGTGATGGTAGTGGTCATTAGTTCCCTTTCTTTATGTGCTTTTTGCCTCGATCCCTTATGTTTTTGGTGCTTGCTTTGTATTGTTGGGATGTTGAGATGTACCATTATTTAGCTTGGGGAAACTAATTATTGACTCGGTAGCCAATACTTGTTGTTGTATGCATACTTTGTTTGCTTGTTTGATTTCTATGCTCTTCTTGTTTGGTTTGCTTCATTTTCTTGATCTTTATGCTACTCCTCTTGATGCATGATTGTTTGCTCGATATGCTTGGTTTCATGTTGTTGTTGTGATGATTTGACTATGATGTTGTTGTTGTGTTTGCTCCCTTGTATCCAAATCCCTTTGATCCAAAACCCTTTGATCCAAATCCCTAAAATCCAAATCTTGTAGCTTAGTTTATTTTTCTAGTTAGATAGTTGTTTTTCTTGTTTTCTTAGATTTTCTTTCTTATACTCTTTGATAGTTTAGTTCTTGTTTTGCTTAGTTTAGTTTCCTTTTATTTGGTATTTTCTTTTCTTTGTTTTGAAGTTACTAACCTTTTTCTTTGTTTATAGCTTCTTTTATTTTTCCTTTTCTCACTTGGCTTTTTTAAGATGCTTTTGGTCTTGGAATGCAACGAAGGTGGTTTCTTTTTGCCCTCGTTTATTTTGCTAAGCATGGATAGCCCGGTGAGACCTTTCTAATTTTTCTCTTTATTTTTCTTTGGTTACATAGACTAGGATTAGTTTACGGGAAGTTGAATGGTTCGAGGATGAATGCTTGTTAACACATAATGTGTTTGGGATCGATAACGATGATGTTATTCGATCACTTGTTTGTCGACTGGGATTTATATGTGTTTAACTTGCTTTCTAGTCCATTTCACCTTTTTCTCCTATTTTCCTTTTTCTATGTTTCCTTTTCTTTTCTTTTCTTTTCTTTTTCTTTTCCTTTGTCTTCTTTTATTTTCTTTCTTGTGTTGTGGTATGCTTTTGAGGCTTATTTTTCATTTTTATTTCTTTAGGAATTTGACTTTAATTTATACATTAGACTTTGTCTTTTGCATGATTTTCTTCCTAGGTAGTAAAGGTATACACGGTTTGAGACTATTTTCGGTTAACTCTAGGATAGGTGTATGCTAGGGTAGTTGGTTTGAACTAGAAGGATCATGAAGCCGGATTCTACATGTTTGTGGCATGCTTGGTAGTTGCTCCCTATAGTCAATTTGACACCACTAGTGAGTTTTTGCTACATCCATGTGAGGTTCATTGTTTTTCAAGCCTTCAACCTACTTTGTATGAGTAGTGTGGATCCTTGACTATGCACACCTAATCTATAAAGCTTGATGTATGATTCTTAAACCCGAGACCGAGCTATCTAGGGAGGACAAAGGCACATTTTTCGGGGTGGTATTTTTCATTTTTAGGATAGTTTGTATTATCTTTATTTTTGGGTTTACATTTGCCTTCTTGCAACCATTTGAGCCTTATACCTTCTTTTCAAGCCACATCTTTAGTTCTTTGGCTTTTTGTTTCATTTTCTTTATATTCTTGGTTTTTGTGAAGCAAATTGATCATGTATGATGGAGTTTATGGTGGTTAAGTTGGAAATTTGGTTTTTATGAGTGCAAGTTTGTGGTTAAGTTTTCTTTGTGAATAATGGCAAGTGTTTGAGTAAAAGCCGTCCTTAACCATAAAAGGCATGGACTAATAAAGCCGTCCGAATTTAGCAAAAGCCAAGGACATTGCAAGTTCAAGTAACAAAAAAAAAAAAAAAAAAAAATAAAAAAAAAGAAGAAAAATTTGAAAAAGTGAAAATTCAAACATATTTTGATGTATTCTTTTCTCCTTCTAAGCATTGAGGACAATGCTTCATTTTAGCTTGGGGGAGAAGCGTTTACGCTTTTTGTATATATTTCTTGTGAGTATAGCTTCAAGTAAGCTTGGGGGTGTTGTTTTTGTTTTGTTGTTTCTTGATTGTGTTTGCTTCACTTTTTAGGAAAACCACCAAATTTTAAATTTTAGCCTACCTTCACCCTTTATGCCTTACGTTACAACCTTGGGGAAAGACCTTTCGACCTAGAAAGTTGAGTCACTATTCGGGGGAGGGAATCATGGGTCATTGCCTAAGGAAAGGGGATGCATAGTCAAGATTGTCGAGTAGCCTAAATAAAATCTCTTTTTCCGGTTCCTTCGAGGAATCATTGGGATGCTCACTAAGGGGAGATTTGAGACTAGAGGGGAGAACGCGGTAAGATCGTTTGGGATGAACGTGGATTGTGATGTCTAGTTCCTATGCCTAGCATACCCTATGTTTCAATCAACCTTAGATATCTTGAAAAGTGCATACCTTGATTACTTGAGAAAGATTTTCATTCATTTGCATTATAGTCTCTATGTAAGTCCATTTTGCAAAGGTTTTCTTTTTATCTTTTCTTTTCTTTTATGGATTTGCCTCTTTGATGTTTGGTGGAGAGTTATAAGTCAAACTCCTAGGACACCCTTACGAGACCTCACTCGTCCTCATAGGCGACTTTGGGGTTTAAAGGGCTTGTTGTAGCTAAAACAACCGTGATTCCTACGAAAGTGAGTCTTAGTGTACATTCTTATCTTGAGTCTTTCTCTTTCATTTTTAATAAATTTTTCATCTTTGTTCTTTCTTACTTTGTTTTTCTCGAGGACGAGCAAAAGTTTAGCTTGGGGGAATTTGATGAGTGACATTTATGGCACTCATTTGATCTCTTTTTGGATGAATTTCATTTCATTTTATAGCTCTAGCTTTTCTTTAGTTTTCCTTAGTTTTGCTCTATATTTCTTTACTTTGTGCTTTTCGTAGTTAGTTTCTTTATTTTGTGCATTTTCTTGTTTATTCGTTGTTTTTCTCTATTACTTGTTTGTTTTCATTTGGTTTTAGGTTATGATCGATCATCCAAAGATTTCCGAGCTTCCCTTCAAACATTTATCATTGCATTTGATGCCTTGTGCTAGCATTTTGAGCTTCAAGTCTAGAGGAACTTAAAGGGCAAGTTTCAACACCGTTGCACGCATGCGGTGGGGGCATCATCTATGCCTCAAACCCACCAAAATGTCCATATACTTGCTGCCTACTTTGATGTTCATCACCATCACCAAGTTGTGTGCACTAGGATGATCAAGGTCGAAGAAGGGGAAGGAAGACCGTCCTAGGTGTGGGCGCACAGGGGGTCTATGCGGCCGCACAGGTGGCACGTGCGGCCTGCACAAGAGGCGCGTGCGGGCACACCCCCCTGGGTTTGTGCTCGTGCGCCTCCTCTTCTCCCCTATGTGCGGCCGCACCGGCGTGGGTCTATTTTTGGACGTCATAACCGACTTCTCCTTTGTATATATAGTAGTTTCCTTCTATTTTTAGAGAGAGTTTTTTCATTAGCTTTTCATTAGATTTTCAGTCATAGAATTTTAGAGAGAGAATTAGAGCTTTGATCAGATTTTGTAGAGAGAGAAACTCTAGTTTGAAGAGAGAGAAAATCATGGTGTATTGTTGATGATTCAAGATTTCTTCATTGCAATTGATCGTTGATCAAGTTTGGTAAGGATTACTCATCTTTGATTTCAATATAAGTTTGATTTTAGTTGATTTTATTTGTTTTTCATATGATTGTTGATTGTTTGATATTTGATTGAAGTTTGATTGAAGTTTCATTGATTTTTGTATTAATTTTAGATTTCTAATATGATGATGATGAAATTGTTGATTAGTTGTGTTTTGATCTTAATTACTATGATTAGTGAGTAGTTTACTTACTAGGGTAATGGTGAAGCATGTATGAATAATGGATTAGTGTTAATTGGGGATAATTAATGGAGTTGATGATGTGATTAAACTTGGTTGATGAATCATGTGCATATGTGTGATTAATTGAAGATTGGCCAACTTTGATTGTTGCACTAGATTGCATTGTAAGTTCACATTGATACGGACCATTGATTTGTGGCTTGCATTTACACGATTGAGGTGTCTTGTGATGTTTCCTAGCTAGAGTTTATCGTAGTTGACGCTAGTTAGACCTCTAGGAGAATAGCTTGATATGCTCTTTTGGTTTCATGATTGATCTTCCCTCACATTGATTGACTTAGTTGATTTGACCTCCTAATTAGCCATCTCCATTACGAATGCATGTGGATCCTAGCCCTAGTGTTTATCATCTTTGATATTCTACGAGTTTATTTGTGTCATTAGCTCTAGTTCTAGCTTACAACCCCACTTTCGACTTCGGAATAGCTTAGCGCAAGACAACAGACTCTCAATCACTATTCCTTTGGGTTCGACCCTTGACTTACTACTATACTTGTATAGTGGTTAGTTGAGTATATAAATTTTGTTTAACCGTTTGGGGAAGGTAGCCCAACGACCTACCATTTCACCATCGATCACTTTGTAAACCATATTTTTGGGTAAGTTTTAGATGGAGAATTAGATCATTATCTTAGCTTAGTTGAGAGCTTCTCTCTGTAGATTTAGGGGTTAGTTTTAGGAGTAGATTTTAGAGAGAGAAAGTGAGGAATTTCAATGGTGATTGAGGGATTGAAGATTCAATGGTGACAATTGTATTGGAGATCTTCTCTATTATCAATGAGCATTTCTAAACTCTATCTCATTTATTGTTTTGTTTAGTATTCATGTTTGGATTCTTTGATTTTGATTGGAATTTGATGATTGATATTTGATTAGTGTAATTGTTCTTCTTAGATTGTTGATTGTTTATTTCTATAGTTGTTAGTTGATTTGATGATGTTGTTAGAGTAGTTGTTTGGTTAGGGATATGGTGAAGCTTATAAGATGTAATGGATTGATGTAAATTGGGGATAACTGATGGAGTTGATGATGTGATTAAACTTGGTTGATTGATCATGTGCATGTGTGTGATTATTTAAAGAGTAGCTAACTTTGATTATTGCACTAGATTGCATTGTAAGTTCACATTGATACGGACCATTGATTTGTGGCTTGCATTTACACAATTGAGGTGTCTTGTGGTGTTTCTTAACTAGAGTTTATCGTAGTTGACGCTAGTTAGACCTCTAGGAGAATAGCTTGATATGCTCTTTTGTTTGCATGATTGATTTTCCCTCACATTGCTTGACTTAGTCGACTTTCCTATTCCAATTTGCTATGTTCATTGCTATTATTTGCGGATCCTAATCCCTAGCACTTTATTTGTTTGGTTTCTTTATTTTAGTAGTTGTCAGTGCCACCTTTTACCCTTCGTCTTCGACCTAGCTTAGGCGTATAATTGAAAACACTTAGACATTACCGTTCCTTTGGGGTCGACCCTTGACTTACCTATATACTTGTATTTAGCTTTGTTGAGTGTTTATTAATTTTTTTTGGCTTAGGAAGGATTAGTCCAACAACCTAGTTTTCCCCTTGTCAAAATGGCGCCGTTGTCGGGGAACGGTGTCTATGTTTGAGTATTTTTGATTCCTTGAGTCTAGGTCTTTGTGTGTACTTTTCTTTTCTTTCTTTTTGTTTGCTTTATATAAAATGGCATGTCTATCTTTTTCCCAACATGATGATGAGCCTTTTTGTGAATATTTTAATAGACTTAAGGGATTTCTTGACTATAATTGTTGTAGTCTTTGAGAAGCTTGTGAGATTTGTTATCATGGTTTGAATGAGCAAACTAGGGATATAGTTGAAGGAATGCATAATGGTAAATTTAGAGCATTTTCTATTGAAGAAGCTTGGAAATTTTATGTTTGGTTTGCTTGGGAAGTCTATAATAAGGGTAAGCGTGCTCCTATTTTTGATGTGCAATGTGTTAATTCTACCAATGTTAGCATGATTTACCATGATGTGTCACATGATCCCATAGTTGAACCTAGAACATATGCTTCCAATTCTATTTCCTCTTTTGTTCATGATAATGTGTTGCATGTTCGAGCTAACAAATCTCATACATTTGAAAATGTTCCCAACCCCCTTTTTGATGAAAATGCTCATGTTTGTAATGAGGATGATCCTACCTTTGTTTGTTGTAGACACCCAGTTGTGTCTCCCCAAAACCAAACCCAGTGATGAATACCTTTCACGTCGAACCATAATCAAATGAGGTGAAAGTGTGAAAAGTCAAATGTTGCGGTTAGTTTTTATTAAAAATCTTTCTTTTTGTTTTCGAAAACCCACTCTATTTTATAAAAACGTCCAATCCAGTTTAGTTTGGTTCATGATAAGGGTCCAATAATGGTGTAGTTGGATGGGGCTTGAAAAGACCTTTCCAACGATATATTATAAGCCCAATTCTGATGAATAATGAGGAAGTTATGGCCAAAATACTAAACTGGGCCCAAACCGGATTTTACCTACGACCCAATGATCATGAGGAGGGTCCAAAGGTTTAATCCTATTCCTAAACTAATTAGGATTGATTAGAAGCTTCTATAAGTTTCTAAAATATCTTAATTATCCTTTTTTGAAAAGAAAAGATCATAGAGTTTGAATTTAAATATAAACTTTCCTTTTTAAAAGTCCTAATTCCATTCGAATTTAAAGATGTTCAAAGACAGTCAGATATTATTTTCATGCCTCATATTTTTTATCCAAAATTTATATGTTTGGATAGATCTTGAAATTTTCTTTCCAATGATATATTATAATATTAAATCCGAGCTATAACGAAAAAGATATTAAAGGAATACGAAACTCTATCCAAAACTGACACCCTTTCACTATTTCGGCCATATCTTTTTATCTACACAAGATTTTAATCTAATTCTAATTTCATTAGAAAGTATACTTCAAGAGCTTTAAAACGACATATTATATGACTTATTTGGACTTCTAGATCAAAATATATGATAAAAACAAAATCCGCAAAAACTGTCTCTGTCGCGAGGCGACAGACCCTGTCGCCTGGCGAGAAGATAAATTTCTGGCGACAAGGTCGGTTTGTTAGAGACAGAGTGGAGTTTTATTCCTTATCAAATTCTATGATTTTTCGGACTATTTTCCTATAAATAGGGTCCTCAATCTCTGTTTTTATTCATCAACTCTCATCAACAATCATCTATTCTCTCTCTATTCTCTCTTGAGCAATATATGCTTTCTTTCTCTCTCTCTTTCTAAACCAACCTTTCAAACAATATTCCGCATACACAAGATTTAGAATCATCTAGCCAAGTTCGAAGTTGCCTTCGCCCTAGACGTGCAAGGTTAGATATTTTATGAGGGTTTGGACAAAATTTAGTTTAAACTTTATTTAATTTGATTTCAATTTAATTCCTTTAACTCTTTATTATTTTCATTAAAGTTTACTAACTTGTGTATTTTTTTATTAGAAAGAGGTACGAGGCTTCAAAGTAAGTAGATTAGCTTATCCTCTATTTCTTTCACAATGTAGAAAGCATGTTTATCAATGTTTAATTCCTAGTATCATGTTAGGATGTTATTTATTGCTTTCTAGTATCATGTTTAGGTTGCCTCTTATTATTTCTAAAATCATGTTAGTACCATGTTAGGTATAAAGCATTGATCTTTATTGTTTAGTGACATGCTAGGGTTTGTTATTAACCTTGTTAGTATCATGCCTAGGATCTTGCTATTATTATTCAAGCTTTATTATGCCTTTTTATGATTATCATTATATTATGATTATTTATGATTATTGTTATTATATGTTTATTATTATGTTGCTTGATATTATATTATTGTTATTGCTTGATCACACCTTTTATGCTTGCTAAAGGGAATTTGTACTTGAAATCACGCTTAATAAGATAATTAATAACTTGGTTTAGGCTAATGTGATTTTAATTCAAGTGATCGCCAATAATAGTTTTGTTTGTGCATTAATATTCAACCAACATAGATAAACAGGTTAGGTTTAATATAATGTTTGTATGTTATTCGAAAAGCGCACATGAATACGAGCAGAACAAAGTAGAGGCCTATTTTATAGGGCGGGTCCTTTCTTTTGTAGATTGGATTCGTACCCTCATCCCCGAACCCTGTTTGGTTCAAGACCTTATGGAGTTGATGGTCCTTTTGGATTTTCTTTTGGGTTTACAAGTTCCTAAAACTTGTTGGCGACTCTTTTTGCTCTAGCTTTCTTCCCTTTGGAACGCCACCATACTTTAGTGTATGATCACAGTGGGGTTCTAGTTTGGGATCATAATGCTTGAAATATTCCCTACAGTTTTTGGCGACTCCACTGAGAAGGATTTCTATTTATATTCCTGAAATTTATTTTGGCAATTATTTAGAATGAGCGGATGAGACTCGAAAAATTCTAAGTATTTCATGTGCGTAATTTGATTAACATTATTGTCACATGCATTAAAAGGTTCTCATTGGGGGAGACCAATGAGTTAAAACATAGGATTTTTACACGTAGGAAATTTGAGAAATTTCTTTCACAACTAGAATCGAAATAACGCTGCGAAATCTGGAAAATTCTAAGAACACAGATACCTGCCAAGGCATGTAGGAACCAGCGTCTAGAAAACAGGGCTTGTTGCCTGTAAAGAGCTTCTGTCGTCTGGCGACAGTTCTGTCGCCTGGCGACAAGGGTTCTTTTGCGGCGACAATCCTTGTAGTCTGGCGCCAAGTTCTTCCAATACCGAGCCAGGATTCTGCCTTCTTGTTTTGACCATTTCTAGTATTGTTGGCTCGATTCTACTTCCTGATTGAGTTCTTTTCTCACTTTTCTGAACCCATATGTGTTCTACATATGGACATAACCCTCTGGGGGTTCACGCTTCATCTGCCAATTGAACGCTCCTTGCAACAACGGGTACATGCAAGTTTGTGAATCTACCAAACCATGCATGGAAGCAAGTTTTAACTTGCGGGGTCCCATCCATACGCGCCAACCCTTCACGGTTAGGCTTGCGCGCGATGCATCCGGACTCATAACCATGGACCCTTTTTTACTTAACCCATATCCTTGAACTTTAGAGAACTAGAGCCATGGTTAGGTTGCAAACTCATTGCATCATATTGTGACTATGTGAATTACTTGTGCATCCTTGTTTGTGCATACTATATATGTGCTAACCGTTTGGTTTGAGTTTTGATCATAAGTATACTTAA
Source organism: Chenopodium album (assembly GCF_948465745.1). Classification (NCBI taxonomy): domain Eukaryota; kingdom Viridiplantae; phylum Streptophyta; class Magnoliopsida; order Caryophyllales; family Amaranthaceae; genus Chenopodium; species Chenopodium album. The sequence goes on along the minus strand of NC_137858.1, from coordinate 20,324,079 downwards.
ATAAACTAACCAATGACTAAAGGACTTTGTTTAATTAATTAATTAATTATTTTGAACTAATAAAATTCCCTTAAGTCGAGTCATAGTTCCTTTAAGTCAACCCGGATTTTTATTCCCGTATACTGCACATGCGTCAACTTGTTTTGCTTGTATCCGGAGTTCTAGGAAGAAATACGAGTCGTATAACATATGGATCTGTAGCCCCGAGTTTTATCTTTAATTTGGCGTTGGTTTTGTCCCAATAAGAGTCACAGATTAAACGTTATGACTAAAATACCACAGCCTGTCCAGTTTAGTGCATATACGTGAAGTCTTAACTTAGTCTTTGCTTGAGTCTAGTCACATAGTCTAGCCACATGGTCATGACACAAGTCTTAGCATGTCACCTACACTCACTAGTCTTAGCACACACTTTGTATATGTCACCATAACCATGTTTTAGGTTCATGCATAAGTCGATTTTTCCGTTATTTGAGTTAGGGTCCATTCTATATTTCTATTCCTAATTCTTCCATATTTCTCCATCTCCATCATCTTCCCACTCACATCATCTTCCCCATGCATATCATTCTTCTCATTCTTCCATGATCTTTCCCCATCTATGCATGTTGAATAAAGCTTGAGTCAAAATAATTAGTATAAAACTTATCCCTAATTTCCCTTTCTATAGTACTTGGTCAAGGAGAGAAGGGCGTTTAATCAAGGACAACACTTTCGTTCAAGTCTTACTTTTTGACAAACCAATCGGTAGTAAAAGGAAAGCTAAGAAGATAATGGCTAGTCAAGAAGAACTTAATGAAGTTAAGGGAGAGGTAGCTAACTTGGCTGAGATATTGAAAAAATTAACCCTGCAAATGCATGACCCTGTGAAACAACAGAAAATTGACCTCATCCAGGAAAGTTTGAGTAAACTATCTAATGATTATAAGTTCCAAGGCATTAGCTCACAAGGGGTCTCGGTGGATAAGGATCTTCTTCCACAGAAGTTCAATGCCAACGACATCCCGAAATTCAAAGCTATGGACAACCCTTATTTTTATTTAAGAGCTTTTGAAACCATAATGAATATTAAGGGAATAGACAAGAAAGCCTTTCATTCTGTATTTCCTTTGTCTTTAGAAGCTGTGTGTCAACAATGGTACTTTTCTCTGGACAAAGAGAAGATCTCCAATTGGGAAGAACTAAAAAATGCTTTCATCGATAGATATAAATGTAACATTCAAGTTGAAACTGACCATAGACAGCTTGAGATGCTAAGACAAAAAGAAAATGAAAGTTTCACTTCCTTTTTCAACAAGTGGAGGGAAACTTCCGCTAATATGATTAAAGTCCCCACTGAGAAGGAGTCTGTGAGATTGCTTATCAAGAATTTACAAGAGAAATATTCGAAGCATTTGAGATATCAACACAACTTGAACACTTTCAAGGCCGTCTACGACATAGGCATAGACATCGAAGATGACCTTGCAAAGCAAAAAACTACTAACAATGGTAACTACAGTGGCTGGAGAGGAAAGAAGAGCAACAATCCTTCTTCTTCCGAAAACGCCCACTCTAGTAACAATGTTGGTACCTTTGATCATAACGATGTCTTAGCCATGGATAATCAAGGATCTAAGAAGAAACCCAGAAGAGAGCTCACACTCATTGGAATGACATATGATGTTGCTTTCGATCGTCTCTATGGTCAAGGATTAATCAAACCCATTGGTCTTACTGAAGATCTAACGCTAGAAAAACGATCTTCGAGGTGGAATCCCAATTCTTATTGCAAGTATCATCAAGGAAATGGTCATACCACGGATGAATGTTACAGATTTCAAAATCTCATTCAAGATCTCATAGAAGCAAACAAGATCCCATTACCTTCAGCTAACCAGAAGACTGGGTGATGATAAAGCCATCGACACAAGGCGAACTTCAACGACAAGATTCCATGACCTCTTTTTTCTATTTCTTTTTTTTATTCTTTTCCCCAATAAGTCTAGCATAGGCATCTTGCATTTCCCTTAGATTTACTTTGTAGGTTTTTTCTTTTTCCCTTTTAATAAAATGAGCATTTTAATTTCTTGCATATGGTCATTGCATTGCATTATTCAAAAAAAAAAAAAAAAATCGCCGAATTAAGCACAAGGTATACCAATGATTTGAGGCACCCTTGTAGCCATATCATATCTTTCACCCTTTAAATATATAATCCTTTTCTTGATAAACCACTTTGAGCCTCGTCTAACGATAGACCTTTCATTTTTCAACCCATATCTACCTAACCTTGGGATGGGATGGTGTATAACTTATGCAATTCACAAATATGAAAAGCTTGAATGATCTCAAAATAAAAAAAATAATACAAAAAAATAAATAAAAGTGTACAAAAGGGCAAGTGTTCCAATGTCTTTGATATGAAAATATCTTTGATAAGAACATGTCTCAGATTGCGTCTCTTATCGAGTGCTCGGTACCGTGTCTGAGAAACATGAATGCCAAGTGAGTGATAGACCGCATGATCGAGAATGCCCACACTTATAAAAAAAATGCGAATATGAAAAATGCAAAAGCAAAAAAGAAGAGCAAACAAAAAAAAAAAAAAAAAAAAAAAAAAAAAAAAAAAAAGAGCTCAAAAATGAGAAAATCTCAAGCACAAAAATACAAAAGATTCAAAAGCAATGTTGCACACCTTGGGGGCTTATCTAGGGTCTTGAGCCTTTATCCCCTTCTTCTCTAACCTTTAGCCTAACCACATTACAACCCTCAAAAAGACCTTTTGAAGTATACATACACTTGTGCGAGGTTCAGCTAGAGCTACGTTTGGCCTAATTCCTAACGGATACGTAGGTAACCTCATATTGAGGTGCGGCCATAATAAAAATGCATGCATTTTCACATTCACACACTTACACCATGATCATATCAAGGGATCTCCAATGCTCATCCCTATTTACTTAGAGCTAGACTTGGGGTCTTGATCCTTACATCATTAGCCTACCTAGACTGAGAGTCATCATCATTTGACTCTTATCAAATAATATATTTTCCATACACTTAGCCTTTGCAGCCTAACCTTAGTGTCACTTTCACCCACATCACAGATACATGACCAAATAGACTTCCAATTAGGAACCCTTTGTCGTGAAATGTTAACATAATGTTGAAGCTTGCTTTGTCATATCCACATCACTCATCACTCATAATCATCATTACATCAGGAAGTATGAAGTACTTAGCCTCCGTGCCTAAGTTACCTAAATACTTTAATAATCGAGTCAACTAAGATAGTTTAGGATGAATTAATCCTTGCACCTTGAGGGACAATATCGAATGCATATACTTGATTAAGCTCATTCAACATGCACAATTAAACCCTTCGATTCCTTTTTCCGCGTCTTTCTTTTTCGGGAGAAAGTCGGTACCCTCCACAAAAATGACAGAAAATTTTTGCTTATTTGCATTTTTCGAGTCATGTACATTGAGTCATGTGAGTCATATACACATGAGTCATGTACATTGAGTCATGTCGTGTCATATCACATCGATTGGAGTCTAATACATGTGTCAAATGCTTTGAGTCGAGTCATAGCGATACAATGAGTCAAGCAACACTAAGCCTTAGGTCAACCCTAAGATAACAAACAAATACTAATAATAAGCAAAGTCCTATAGTCCAAAATATAAAGGCAGGTACATTCCAGCAAGTAAGAACTCCAGCGCCAGACAACAAGACAGTCGCCTAGCGACAGAGTGATATCGCAGCGACAAGAGTTTCTGGCATGCGCCAGTTCAGCGACAGAATGTATGCCCCCCCCCCCATATTAAATTATGCGGATCTTATACAACAATTTTGGGTTCCTTGGTACGCCAGTTAGCCCCTATAAGCAATTTGACATGATTAAGTAGTCGGCTCGATTACAATCACAATAAATGATTGACCTGACAAAACTAAAAATCATCTCACTTAGCTTAAAGCGCCTAATTATTGGCTCATCACAAGCACCAAAACATTGGTTCAGAAGCACATCACTTATACGACAAATGTTCCAAGATTGGATTGTCATCCCCAACTGACAATATTTCCAAATGTGGATTGTCGCGTATTTTCTTCCACGACAATTTTTCCAAGATTTGATTGTCACCTTTGGCAAAGTTTCCAAGTATGGATTGTCGTGCTCCTTCCCTGTTTGGCAATTTTTCCAAGTCCGGATTGTCATGTATTCATCAAAACCTTGGCAATTTTTCCGAGATTGGATTGTCGTATACCTAGTTCTCTATGGCAAAATTTCCCAAAAGATTGTCGTAGGGTTCTCTTCATCATAAATTCCGGCAAAGGTTCCTCAACGTGGATTGTCATTCATTCCTGTTTGGCAAATTTTCCCGAACCGGATTGTCGATTGTCTCTTCTTTGCAAATATTCCAAGACGAGGATTGTCAATAGTGGCAATATTTTCCTAAGAGGATTGTCGCATAGCATTGGCAAATTTCCGAGGTGCATCAATAGCAATATCAAGAATCAATAAAGTAAAGTAACCCTCAAGGTAAAGAAGAGATTTTCTATAGCGGCGACGTACTGCCACAACCCCGAAGATGACGACGTACAGTTATTTTCGACGATGTTCCCGAGATACTGTGGAAGATTGTGACCAAGAAGTGTTGAAAATGACAACACAATGTTACCTTCAAAGATGGCGTTCTCTAGCTTGTAGAAGGCCGTCAAAACAAAATGCAGCAACAAAAACGGTTACCTCCAGAGACGTGTGCTCGACGGTGCAGGATACGCGTTTCTTAACTCTTTTATCTGTTTTAACTAATGATTAGTTTGCAGGTATCGGCGTTACAAGAATGATTTGGAATCGCAGAACGTTTTGAATCATTCTCCGTCCCTATCGATACTTTGACTTTTGTTTTCGAAACATTCGTTTCTCTAAACTCAGTCAAAGTGGGGGCTTTTGTAGAGACCCAGTTGTGTCTCCCCAAAACCAAACCCAATTATGAATACCTTTCACGTCGAACCATAATCGAATGAGGTGAAAGTGTGAAAAGTGAAGTGTTGCGGTTAGTTTTTATTAAAAATCTTTCTTTTTGTTTCCGAAAATCTACTCTTTTTTATAAAAACATCCAATCCAGTTTAGTTTGGTTCATGATAAAGGTCCAATAATGGTGTAGTTGGATGGGGCTTGAAAAGAACTTTCCAACGATATATTATAAGCCCAATTCCGATGAATAATGAGGAAGTTATGGCCAAAATACTAAACTGAGCCTAAACCGGATTTTACCTACGACCCAATGATCATGAGGAGGGTCCAAAGGTTTAATCCTATTCCTAAACTAATTATGATTGATTAGAAGCTTCTATAAGTTTCTAAAATATCTTAATCATGCTTTTTTGAAAAGATAAGATCATAGAGTTTGAATTTAAATATAAACTTTCCTTTTTTAAGAGTCCTAATTCTATTCGAATTTAAAGATGTTCAAAGACAGTCAGATATTATTTTCGTGCCTCATATTTTTTATCCAAATTTTATATGGTTGGATAGATCTTGAAATTATCTTTCCAATGATATATTATAATATTAAACGCTTAATAAGATAATTAATAATTTGGTTTAGGCTAATGTGATTTTAATTCAAGTGGTCGTCAATAATAGTTTTGTTTGTGCATTAATATTCAACCAACATAGATAAATAGTTTAGGTGTTATATAATGTTTGTATGTTATTCGAAAAGCGCGCATGAATACGAGCAGAACAAAGTAGAGGCCTATTTTATAGAGCGGGTCCTTTCTTTTGTAGATTGGATTCGTACCCTCATCCTCGAACCCTGTTTGGTTCAAGACCTTATGGAGTTGATGGTCCTTTTGGATTGTCTTTTGGGTTTACAAGTTCCTAAAACTTGTTGGCGACTCTTTTTGCTCTAGCTTTCTTCCCTTTGGAACGCCACCATACTTTAGTGTATGATCACAGTGGGGTTCAAGTTTGGGATCATAATGCTTGAAATATTCCCTACAGTTGTACTCCTTCTTCTCTTGTTGAGCCTCAATCTCCTACACCTTTTGAATCTCTTATTGCTACCTTGGAAACTCAAATTAGGCATGGTAAGCTTAGTGACGATCTTGGGCCTAAAAAGGAGTCGACTCTTGATTATTTGAGAAGTCAATTGGAGATGATGAAAAAGAGTGAGGAGCGTCTTGAGGAGGGAAGAAGGAGAAATGAAGAGCTAGAAAGCCATTTGTCATCTTTGACACTTGTGTGGGAAAATTTCAAATCTAATGTGTGTGTTGAGGTTGATGATGGTAATTTCGAGCAACTCAAGAATGTGTGAGGATCCTATTGTTGAGCATAGGAGTGAAGGAGAGTGATGATGAGTTAGGTGAAATTTTAAGTCTAGACATCTCTTCCTTTGTTGATTGTGATGAGTCTCAAGTGTATGAATGTGACTCTTCTATCCATGAGTATTTGGACTTGTTTGAGGTTATGTCAAATGTGTTTATTGAGTGTATAAGGGATAGCCATAGCCTTTTAAGCAAGTTCATTGATGATGCTTCATGGGAGGGAGATGATTTTGAAATAAATTTGCCTCCATTCATGCATGGTTTTGAGACTCTAGGCTTTAAGGAAGTTGAGGGAGCTATTGTTCATGAAGGTAGTGGAGGAGATTATGTGGTTCCTCTTGGTAGTTGGATGTTTGAGGGAGATGGTGATCATGAGTGTTCTTCTTTTTTGGTTTCTATGATTGGTTTTCATGCCCTCATTGGCGATGTGAGATCTTGTGTTGAGGGAGTCGCGAACCCTTTACCTATTTCTCATACCCCTCTCTCTCAAAAGTTTGACCACATCCCTTATTGCCCTATTTTTCTCCCTTCCTATCTCAAAGAGCCTATTGGGGACCCCCTTATCTATGATGATCTTAATGTTCCTCATTCGTCTATTGTTGAGGAAAAGGGAGATGTTGCCACCCAAAAATATTTTAGTGAGGAGGATTTGCCTTTTTCTTTTTCTTTCCATTCTTCTTTTCCCCCTTCTTCTTCTTATTTTCTTGTTTTTCCTTTTGATCCTTAATCTTCTTCTTTCTTTTTGCACCTCCCTTCTCACTTGCGTGCAATGATCTTGTTGCACGTTTTTATCCCGTCATTTGCCTACCGTTTATCTTATGAAATGATTAGTAGTGCATTTGACAAGCTCTTGCGTGCGTTGAATTATTATTTTACTAGAGCAGTCAAGCTTGGACCTTAAGCAAGCCTTTCTCGGGAAGTAACCCGTGCTTTAGATTAGATTTTCCTTTTCTTTTTAGAATAGATTTTTCTCTCATGGAAATGTTTGTGTGCCTTTTGCTAGGTACATGACTTGATATACTTTGGTGCTTCGATTTGGATCAAGAATCAAGGACGGTTGACCCCTATTTTTGCTAGCATATGGAAACAAGGTTTAATTCTTGGGAAATTAGCTTTGAAAGGTTAAAATTGGGTCATTTGCGGGTATTTACACCCACCTTATATCTGGTAATATCCTTCCTTGCTCTTTCTCTAGTGGATGATGACTTGTTAGACATATGTTGGTTGTTGGATTGATCTCCTTGTTTTCCCCTCCCATGGATTATATGATTTATGTTTGAGTGTATTGTCTCATTCAAGCTTTGGGGAGGGTATTCTATCATGTTTGGTGGGATGTTGATCCTTATGTGTTATGCACCTTTGTATATGCTTTTCCATGTTTCTTATATTTTGAAAAACTCCAAAAAGATTTTTGTTTCTATCAAGGCAAATTTGCAATGTGTTTTGTTTTGTTCTTGCTTTGGACATAATTACATTTGGACTTGTATACTTGAATAATTTTCTTCTTAAATGGTAACGGGGTGCACGGTTTGAGAGTATGCTTGGTTGATTCTAGGATAAAGCATGCTAAGATAGTTGGTTAGAACTAGTGGGAACATGAAGCCCGATTCCACTTGTTTGTGTCATGTTTGGTAGTAGCTTCGTATAGTCGATTTGACACCAATAGTGAGTTTTTGCTACATCCATGTGAGTTCTTTGTTTTTCAAGCCTTCTACCTATATTTGCATGAGCGGCATGGATCCTTGACTTTTGCAAACCTAATCTTGAAACATGACTCATAGATCTTGAATCCAAGACCGAACCATTTAGGGAGGACAAAGGCATATTTTCGGGGTGGTATTTTTCATTTTTAGGATTAGTTTGTTTCATCTTTATTTTTGGGTTTACATTTGCCTTCTTGCAACCATTTGAGCCTTATACCTTCCTTTCAAGCCACGTCTTTAGATCTTTGGCCTTTTGTTTCATTTTCTTTCTTTTCTTGGTTTTTGTGAAGCAATTGATCATTCTTGATGGAGTTTGTGGTGATAAAAGTTGGGATACGTGGTTCCCTTGATGCAAGCTTGTGTTATATCTTCTTTGCGAATAATGGCAAATGAATATGAGTAAAAGCCGTCCTACATTATAAAAGGCATGGACAAATAAGTGCAAAGTCGAAAAAGCCGTCCAAAGTTAAAAGAGGCGAGGACAAAGCATTATTGAAAAATGAAAAATGAAAAAATTTGAGAAATATAAAAAATTCAAAAATATTTTGATGTGAGTTTTATCCCTTTTTGAGCATTGAGGACAATGCTCCATTCAAGCTTGGGCGGAAGCGTTCTCACACTAAAGTGCAACGCCAGACGACAAGGCTGTTGCCAGGCGTTGCACAGCAGCGTTTGGCGCCATAGCCCAAACCTTTGCGCCATTGCTGGAACATCAATTTGGGATTGTTTCCATTATTTTACTCTAAAAGGACAGGCCTAAAGTCATACTAAGTAAGTTTTGATTAGTTTATTAGACTTTAAATTACTTGAATTAATCAATCTAAAAAAGTCCTTTTAGTCATTAATGGGTTTATTAGACTTAACACAAGTCAAAAAAACGGTTAGTGTGAACACACATAGGTTATGCACAAGCAAAGAATGCACAAGTAGTCAAGTAAGCACAATATGATGCAATGAGTTTTCCACCTAACCATGGCTCTAGTTCTTTAAAGTTCAAGGATATGGGTTAGTCAAATATGGTCCATGGTTATAAGTCTGTATGCATCGCGCGGAATCCTTACATTTGGAAGGGTTGGCGCATATAGATGGGACCCCGCAAGTTAAACTTGCTTCCACGGTTTGGTGGATTCACAAACTCGGATGTACACGTGGTTGTCAGGAGCGTTCGATTGGGTTGATGGAGCGTGAACCCCCAGAGGGTTATAGCCATATGTAGAACACATATGGGTTTCAGAAAAGAGAGAAAAACTCAATCAGGAAGTAGAATCGAGCCAAAGGCACTATTCTGGCTCGGTATTGGAAGAACACGGCGCGAGACAATAGAGTTTGTCGCCAGAAAATAACTCTTTCACCAGGCGATAAAACCATTATACAGGTCACGGGCTCTGTTTTCTCAGCGTTAGTTCCTACATGTCTCAGCAGCTTTTTGTGTTATTAGAATTTTTCAGTTTTCACAGTATTATTTTGATTTTAGTTGTGAAAGATATTTCTCAGATTTCCTACGTGTAAAAATCCTATGTTTTTTACTCATTTCGGATGGTCTTTCTAATGAGGACCTTTTTTATGCATATTACAATAGTGTTAATCAAAATTACGCACATGAAATACTTAGAACTTTTTGAGTCTCATCCGCTCATTCTAAATCATTGCCAAAATAAATTGTAGGAATTAAAATAGAAATCCTCCCCAGCGAAGTCGCCAAAAACTGTAGGGAATATTTCAAGCATTATCCCAACCTTGAACCTCACTGTGATCATACACTTAAGCATGGTGGCGTCCAAAGGGAAAGAAGCTAGAGCAAAAGAGTCGCCAACAAGTTTTAGGAACTTGTAAACCGTTCACAGGGTGAAGGTTACACCCCTTAACGATTCATGAGATCGCCAACTCCAATAGGTCTGGAACCATGACTGGTGTTCGGGGATGAGGGTACGAATCTAATCTAAAATAGAAAGAACCCGCCTTATAAAATAGGCCTCTACTTTATTCTACTCGTATTCATGTGCGCTTTGTGACTAATATGCAATCATTAGGTTAATCCTAAACATGTTTAATCTATGTTGGATGAATATTAATGCACAAATAAAACTATTATTGGCAATCACTTGAATTTAAATCCTATTAGCTTAAACCAAATTATTAATTATCTTATTAGGCTTGATTTCAAGTACAAATTCCCTTTAAACAAGCATAAAATTAAAGGCGTGATCAAGCAATAACAACAATATATATCAAGCAAAATGATAATAATCATAATAACAATCATAATAATCGTGTTAACAATAAAGCATAAGATTGATAGCACGATCCTAGGCATGATATCAACAAGATTAATAGCAAATCCTAGCATGTCACTAAACAATAAACATCAAATCTTGAAACCTAACATGATACTAACATGCTATTATAAAGGATAGGAAGCAACATAAACATGATACTAGAAAGCAATAATAACATCCTAACATGATACTAGGAATTAATCAAATCTAAGCATGCTTTCTACATCGAAATAATAGTGAGTAAGCTAATTACTTACTTTGAAGCCATGTACCTCTTTCTAATAACAAAATACACGCGTTAGTAAACTTCAATAAAATATTAAATCAAAGAATTAAATTAAAGAATTGAAAGAAAGAGTTAAAAAGTTTAGACTGGATTTGGACCAAACCCTCATAAATTATCAACCTTTCACGTCTAGGGCGAAGGCAACTTCGAACTTAGCTAGGTGTGTCTAGATCTTGTATATGCAGAATTGTGTTTGCAAAAGGGTTGGTTTAGAAAGAGAGAGATAGAGAGAGAGAGAGACAGAGAGAGAGAGAAAGAATAAGCTATTGCTTAGAGAGAGAGAAGAATTAGGTGATTGTTGATGATTGAAAACGGAGGATCAAGGGACCTATTTATAAGAAAATAGTCCGGAAACTGATGGAAAAGAGATTGAGTTTTAAAAGGAGTAAAACACATCTTGTGTGACCATCCTATTCTATAAAGTTAACCAAGTAAAAAAAAGACTTTTAGGAGAAGCCCTGTTGTTGCAGATCAGGCTTTTCCAAGAAACTATATCAACCTGAGGTCTAATTTGATTATACACCTTTATGATATTCATTTTGCCATTGATAACAAGACCAATCCAGCCACCAATACTATCAATCAAAGTTCTACAACCCATAATCTTCTTTAAAACCTAAGAATATTTCTTGGGCACAAGAGCACACCAGAAGTTTCTAGCTTTGAAATCATAGATATGAATCCATTTCACCCACATGTTATCAGCTTTGTGAGAGATATCCGAAAGGATTTTCGATTCAATCCAAGACTTTAATACCTTAGTCTACGGAAGGGGTTTTTATTAGTGATTTTTCACTCATAATAAAACTTTGCAGAACATGACCTCTCGCTGGTCAATGATCTCGTAATTTATATGACATCTCATATCTATTAGTTTGGATTTGTGATGTGACCCTGGCTCCTTTGTTTTTGGTAAAGAGATCCTCTTAGTCACATGACAATTTGATTCAAAATCCCTCTTTAACCTTTTTTACTGTAACTTAATACACATATTCTGACGTTGAGTATGCAACAGTAGTCTGCTTTGAACTCTTCAGGCTTACTGTCCTTTTCCATCTAGACATAAATATGCATCTAGATCAACATCTAAAATCATCTTGCCTCTTTGGAAAACTTGCATCCGTATAACCTTTTGACAACTAATTTTCTTTTGCCACTATAAACTACAAACATTCTTTTAGTCTGTTTTAAGTACTCAAGGATTTGCTCTAAGTAGCTTTTGGTATGCTAATCCTGAATTTACTCGAAACCTGCTATACATCCATAAATCATATGCAACATCTTGCTTATACATATCGTGGCACATATAATGCACCCTTTTACAAAAGAATAAGGTACACTATCCTTACGACTCAGCTTTATTAGCTTTCAAAGCACTGAGTTTTATTGAGCATAGTTCCATGAGACATGGGAAGACATCCTCTATTAGAATCTTGCATCTTGAACTTGTCAAGCATCTTATCAACACAAGTCTCTTGATTAGGTCCAATCATTCTTCAAGATTCACTTCGTGGATTTTGATTCCCAATATGTTTTCAACATCTCCTAAGTCTTTCATGTAGAAATAACTTTTTAACCATTACTTGATTTATTCAAGCATTGATATGTCATTTTAAATGAACTGTATGTCAACTACATACAAGACTGAAAGGATCAATTGCTCCCACTATACTTCTTGTCTCTACAAGATTCCTTTTCGTTCTTTCAAGGAAATCGAACTATTTGATTGCCTAATCAAAACGAATGTTCCAACTCCTTGATGCTTACTTCAATCCGTAAATGAATTTCTCAAGTTGGCAAAACTTTCTAGGAACTTCTGGATTTCAAAACTCTTAGGTTGTATCATATACATACCATTAATTGAGAATATTTCATGAAGGTGATTTTGATCTCCAAGCAATCACTAGAAGAAACCAAATAGGCTTACACAACTAATAGGTTTGACCCATTTGTAAGGCAAATACATCATTACAGACATGGATTCCATTCTGGATTTCATGGCTTTAAGCCATTTCCATAGTTGGCACTTGTCCAAAGCTTGCTTGTAGGTACGGGTTCCAATCATTTTAATATGAAAATTTTAGAATCCAGTTTTGATCCAAAGTAACCTACGATAGGTATGAGCGACAATAGAATTATTCTCTTCAACTCTTTGAAGCTTTTCATTCAAGTGGGACGATAGAAGCCTTGCTAGTTGAATTACCTTGCTTGAACACATGTTTTATCAAATTAGCTGATTTCATGTGCCCTATCCACATCCATTTGTTGCTCGTCTCGAATATCATCGAGATCTAACTTTTCTCTCACTTGGCTTTGTAGGAAGAGGTTTCTTTCTATAACGACACCATCGTAGAAACAAACATTTTGTTATCTACGCAATTGTAGGAATAATACCTCTGATTTCGGGTTTATTATGTCATCTTTATAAACATTTTACATAGATTTCATAATCCCTCAATCCTGTTAGAAAAGATGACTTTGGAACATTTCCGGTCCATAACTCTTATGACATCTCTTCTATTGCTTTGGTTAAGTTTTCTATTTAGTATATTCGTAATTGTTGTTGTTCTAATGCATATTCTCAAAACGATATTTGTAAATCATTCAAACCTTGGATCGAACCATGGCAAGCAAAGTTTGATTCCTGCTTTAAACATACATTTTAATTGTAGCGTTTTCGGATTGTGAATTAATTCGACAATTCCTTTAGATGATCATTTATTTTGAGTTAGATATTTATCACAACAATCATATTGTAGTGCTAAATCATTTATCTCAAACTTGATTTTACATTTCATTTTGGAATTTTGAACATTTAAATGATTTCACCTTTTACTTCACTAAGTAATTATCGATATATTTACTTAAATCATTAATAAAAGCAATGAAATAGTTCAATCTCTTTGCTAACTCTTGAACTTAAAAGTCCACACTCATCAATTATATGAGTTCCATAAGGTCATTTTTGCTCTTTTACCCTTTCAACTAAAGGGCAACTTGCTCATCTTACCTTATCAAGCATGACTGCTAATTACCAAGTGATTCATAATCATATGAGAATAAGAATCCATCCATAACTTTGGATGCGCAACATGTTTATGTGACCTAACCTTACTTTGTTATAAGTAAGTTTACTTTGAATCATCTAATCTTACTTTAGTGATCTACTTATATCAATGTTATAAAACAAAACTAACTCATATCTAGCACAATGAAAACAATTTATTACCTTGGTCATAGATCAACACTTATCCAAGCCAAGTAAAAACAATCAATATTAAAACAAAACTGAAATATTGTCTCATCAAAATCGGAAATTATCTAAAATTCATGATAAAACTAATCAGAAATTTAAAACTATGAAGCTATCTCTAGCCACTAAAAACTTCTAGTGCACCTTCAAGCTCCATCTCCATGCTAGCCTCACTTGTTTACAGTTCCTGCGCAACATTATTAATGTTAAGCACTGCAACTTGGTATCACATACCTAAGTGAAAGTTAAAATGTTTATAACATAGAGTATTAGGTAACTATTACCTTATTTCTTATCACAGTGGGACATCCTTGTTCAAGCATTGGCTTATTCTTCTTTCAGGTAATTTTCTGCATGATTCTCGAGTAAATCAACTAGTTTGACTGCAAAATCCTCATCATCTTGACAAAGTCTCTCGAGGTCAAAACCATCATGTAGAGAATGTAGAATTATATCATGAACCTGATCATCTTTGTATGGTCTCCCTAACATACTCATGCGGTTAAATAGTTGAACCATCATATCTACATGAATCTGAACTAACTGGCCTGGCATGAGTTTTCTCGATATTATCTCGACATTAATCTTGTAGGTTTCAAACCTAATATTTCCAGTCTAGGAGTCGTCGATCTTGGGAACCATATTAATAATTTCCTCGACATTTCCATCCAATTTCCCATCAACATGGGAATTTAGTATTCCATTGCAAACATCACGTAAGCACTTGAATAAGAGATAAGGTTCATAGTCCATGAATCTTCTAGCCAAATCCTTTGGAATAGAAGACAACATCACATACTCGAATCTCTTAGAATCTGAAACATTGCTTGCACTAAATCTACCCTCGATCGGTAAGTCTAAACGAAATTCGAGATTGTCGTTCCTTAAAACACTTTTAAGTTCGCTTTCCCAATCGTTGAAGTTGAGAAAATTAAGCCTCGTTTTCATTGTTGGTGGTAAAGAATTACTGTCATCATTGTTACAGCTACCCATCTATGTCAAAATAAGGCAAAGTTTAATAATTATGTTTAATTAAAATTTGAAGTACCATAAACGAATTAATTAGGTAACTTTAAAAACACTCTATTCAATAATTAAATGATCCCAATTGAATTTTAAGTGAATCCAAGATCCTTTATTTGTGCAATAATTGACCGGACTTTGGCCCTACTTCATCAACCATTACATTTTCAAGGTGACTAAACTCTTTACTGATTACAACTCTTGTAATTCTTGGTTGAATAATTAACCATCACATGTTTAATTATTTCCCTTTGCTTCAAGGTTCTAAACTCTTTAGGTAACCTTGTTGAGCATAACCAATTCAAATTGTAAAACTTGATTTACCCTAAGTCTTCCAAGATATAAAATGACATCTAACTTTGGCTAACCTATCATAAATATCAAAGGTTTGTCGGATTTTTAATTGGAAAAGCAATCTCAATATTACTGGGACCTAGATTTATTATGTTGTGATTATTCAGTGAACTTTTGCGCATCATCAATCAACATAAATAAAATCTAACATGCATAGTCTACTAATGCATAAAATAAAGCATGACATAGTATGGCCTCTTAGTCCTATGAAAACTAGAAATGAAAATGCTCCCACTTGAATCATCATGGATCTCCATCCACCTTGCTCCTTTGGGCCTTCACTTCAAAGGCTTCTTTGAACTAACACTATTTAAATAACTATTCTAAATACAATAAATAAAAGTTACAAAAATACTTAACAGTACGCAGACCATATTTAGATTAGAAAAATACATCACGATGCGCAGATCGTATTTTAGATTCTATGGGCCATACTTGTCTATATATAGCAACATAATATCATATATTATAAAAGTTCCATATAATAAATCACTCAACATTCTTGTCTAAACTACAACATCGAATGTTCCTAATAAAGTCAACGTATTTCCTAAAATATCTTATATTTTAATCATAATTAGATAATATCATATATTATTCATGACCATGTATAAAATATCATATATTTGATTTAGTCATGAAATAGAATCAAATCATATCTTAATATTCCATGATTATCCTAACAAATTTAGGAAATTCTATCCTAATTACTAGTCAATCAAATAATTTTAAAATCAATTATATACTAATGTAATTATGAGATAATTACATTATTTAAATCAATTATTATCCTTTGGAATATACTCATAATATCCTAATCAATCTTATCCAAATTAAGCACTTAATTTAACAGCTTTAAATATGAAAAATATCAAATATAACAACTTTTGAATATTTGATTTTATCCTAAAACAAAAGATTTATCCAAAATAAAACTGATTTTATCCCAAATTAATTTGTAATTATCTTGAAATAATTTTTCAAAAACAAATTTTTATTTTTATTTTTTTTAAAAAAATCGCAAGCCACTACCGCTGGCCACCGTGGTTGGCTAGCCGAAGCTAGCAACGGTGGATGGCTGCCATGATAGCAGCCACTGCCGCAAGGACAGCAACGTAGCAACAACTTTTGCTGGGCTGCAGGCCACCATGGTTGGCTAGCCATGGTGACTGGTTGCTTTGCAGCAGCCACTACCGCGCAAGGCAGTAGCAATAGCAACACTGGCAGCCACGGCAACAGCCACCACGGACCTCCTGCCCTTCCACCCTCTCCCTCGGATTGTCACCTGGTCAGCAGCCGCCGTGGCAGCGCCACCCAGCAGCGTTTGCCGACCTTAAAGCTTTTTTTTTGTGTTTTAATTTAATTAAAATAACTTTTATTAAAATAAAATTAAATCAGCCCAAATTAAAATTGAATTATCATTCAATATTTAAATTAGGGTTTATCATACAATTAATCCCAATTTTATTCTAACTCTTAAAATTAAATCGATGATCATACACAAAACATTTTTATGCATAAATCAATCCGATTAAAATTATGAAACATAAAACAATTCAAATTAAATTAAAATCAAGCACAAAAATCATATTTTAGGGCTATGAATTTTTGAAAAATTCAAAAAAAATTCGAAATTTAGGGTAGGGGGTTCGAAAATTTCGTACATTTTAGGGCTAAAATTCGGTCCTGTTCATGGCTATTTGAGCATAATTAAAAAAATTCAATCAATTCCAAAAGTTTTATCACATTAAATATAATAATTAAACCATAATTAAACTAATTTCAACCTCTTAATTGATTATAAAATTAACGTGGACATCAATTAATCGTATTATTATGATCAAGCGAGTTCATGCAAGAGGCTAACTAACACCACTGAAGGAGTTTAGGTACCATAATGTGGAAAACATGAATTATATTCATAAAGCACCTAATCCCAAGAATAACATGCATAATACACAAGGCACATAAAATATACCTTTGATGCGTGAATTCCAATAAGCTATTCGACATGCAAATCAGGGAGAGAATAGAGCCCCAAGTGTTGCTCCTCTACTTAGTCGACGAGCTTCGAACGAGCCGTCCACCAACACTAGATTGGTCGAGTTATTGAGGAAAACCGCGATCACCACCTTTTGCGGACTAACCGACCACCACGAACGACCACCACCACGAACAACCTTGAGAGGCGTCGGGAAGGAGAGAGTGTCGTGAGAGAGAGAGAGTTTGAGGGGCTTGGTCTTGTGTTTGCTAATTAGGGTTTGATCAAACTGATCACCGAATTGCTTGCATGCAAACCCTAGGCACCTAGTCTATTCATAATCTCTTTATAATTAGACTAGGGTTAGGAAGCCCAAGACCCTCCAACCTTAATCCATATGGCCGGCCACTATAGGGGATGAGGCCCATCACGGGCCTCGTCCTCTCATGCTCGATCTAAGCCCTTTGTGTGACCTTATATGATCTGTACAATTGGGCTTTGGCGTATTTTACTAGTCCAAATATCGTTAGTACCTCTAGCTATGATAACACAGCGACCCAAATGTCCGAACTTAATTATCTCCATAATTTGATCCGTTTATATATCTTGTAATTGCACACGACGAAGACATAAATCCTTCAGGAGCCTCCCAGACCACATCTTCCTCGCGACGTCGATCAGTTTCGACGTGTCGCTCCCGAAACTTCACACGAGGACGTGTCACCGTCTTATGAGGGCTAACTACCTCATCAAGTACGGGTCCTACTTGAACTTCCTCGGCATCGAAAAATGGTGGCAAATCCATGCTATGAATAAACTAAGCTAATATACGTGTTCTAGAACCATTTCGGCAACATAATGACTGCCGAGAGGGAAAAACACAAAAATCGAATGCCACCCATACGTAGGGGCTACGATACGTGCAGTTAAACTCAGTTAATGGGGGCTTCTAACACCCGCAAAAGCCATCCTATACCAGTTTCAATTAAAACATTCAAGAGATTATACTCCTAAATCTCAAAGAATCAACTAATCTAAGGCAAATAATAGTAACACAAACACAATTATCGTCTACCAAACAATCTTGAAGTTCGAACATGGCCAAAATAAGCTAAGAGTATACTTCGCGCCAATTTTTCGGATTCAAAATTTTCAAAACATGACTTATGAAGATAAAATTAGTTCTAATACTATAATCTACTTCATAATCAACAAGTATAACCAAAATGAGCAAACAAAAAAACAAAAATCGAACAAAATTCGAAGGAAAACTGCAAAAACGCACTTAAACAAAGAAATGCTCATACAAGGTTCAATACTTCACCATTTTTCGTGAAATTTGTTGTAAAACACTCCTTAAACATAGTATAACAACATGGAACAAACAATTTCAAGAACAATGGACCGAATAAAAAAAACCCGCAAATTCAAAATTTGGGGTTTTATGGTTTGAAATCGTCCGAATTAAGCCCAAAATCGAACAGAATTTCGCAGAAAACTTACATTGGATTATGGAAAATGTGAATAGAGGACGTGATTTACTTACTTTGGCTTCAAAACTCGCAAAAAACGAGCTTTCTAGAGAGCGAAATGGTCGAAAACGGTGAAGGAAGAAGCGAGAGAGTGCGAAATGAAAAATCACGCTCAGCGATTTCTTATTGCTGACTTAAATGTCGCGCGCAACTGAATCAGTTGCGCATTAAAGACCAGCGCAACTCCGAAAGATGCGCGCGCCTGGCCGGCGCGACTTACTGAGTTGCGCGCGGATACTGGTCACTAAAATTACCGGTATTCAGATTTTGATCCATTTGATCTCTTTAATTGCTTTGTATGTTGTAGTTTATTTTCTTCTTTAATAGTTTTTTGCATCATCCTACATGCACACCGTGCTTTGTGCCTTCCCTAAGAATAAGTTTTGGACGTTTTTCATAAGCGTGTCTTAAGACGTTCCTTAGTGGTGCTTTATGTAAAAGCTCCAATAGACAGGTTTTCATTTTATTATACTGACTTCAGAAATGTCACGTTCTTTTCTTTCTTTTTGGCATCCACAGAAAAAAAGGATGACTTTCAAGTGGTATAAAAGTGTATGGCGTAGGTGTTGCGTAAAATTTCACCTCTTCCCAGTTCTACGTGATCTACCTCCCGTACCTAAAAGGTAGAATTTCCTTACTTTATTTTATGCGTTAGCTAATGATTTGACAGGCGCGCCGAACAATTAGAGAACATACACTTCTTGATTGGAAGCAAATACGGTAGTTAGTGAGCTTACTGGCTTACCGGACAGTTAGGGTGTTGTTCACCCCTTATATAAAGAAAGCAAATACGGTAGTTAGTGAGCTTACTAACTTGTCGAACAGTTAGGGTGTCGTCCACCCCATGTATAAAGAGCGATGAAACGATGTCGCATCTATGTAGGCACGTGCCCCAGTCTTGAGACACGTGTTCTAACCTTGTGGACAAAACTGCTGAGAGAGTTGCCGATTTTCTTCATTCTCACTGGTTTTGGATATATGCCTCCAGTCTTGAGATATGTATTTCTATCTTGTGGACATCGAGTAATGCGATTTGACGAGCGAATTGTTAAGAACTTTATTCATATGTTAAGCTGCGAAAGCCGAAACACCCCTTTTATCATCTTTATAACTTGTTAAAATCAGGCTAAAGATTCAATGACATATTGCGGGGCTTTTGACCAATGATGACATGATTGAGTGGACAGCATCCTCTATATTATTTTTTTAAACCAATCTCTTCTCTTGACTTGACATAACCCTGAACACCTTTACTTGTAAAAGCGTTCTGCAATTGCGAAGAATCAATCTACATTCTTTAGTGTGTTAAGACTAAGAAATAACTTTTTCTAGCCTTAATAGCTACTTGTTTCAAACACTTAGCGAATTAAGGGTTATTTCGACATCCTTAACATTTCTGAAAGATTCTCTACTCTTTGAGAACATCGCAGAATAAGTCTCAAATTTATTTCCTTGACTACTTTTATCCTCGTCTATTCTAGACTCGATCAAAGTGGGGCTAACTGTAGACATCTACTTTTGGTCTCTCGTCCCAACAGGAAGTGCAATGACGATAAATAAAACAATCTTCGTGTTGGATCAACGTGAAGAACACTTATTAAACGACTAGCCTAACCCAAAAACAAATGCAATAAGGTGCAATTAACTAAGCCCGATCATAATGAGGCTCAAGCCTGAGCTTAAGACCTAAAAATGACAATTTAAAGGCGCTTAGGTTAAAAATCAATGCTGCCGCAGAAAATCCGCGCGCATCTCAAGGGGTGGCGCTGGTCTGGCGCGCACAACTTATTCAGTTGCGCGCGACAACCAGCGCAATTGCTAGTGATGCACTCGCGGAAGATTCAAAATTTCATAAAAATGTAAAATCGAATCTTACCATAATGCCGCGTGCAAGACATTCAGTTGCGCTGCCCATAGCAAGGCAATCAAATCACTTTCGCAGTGATGTCGCGCGCAGCTTATTCAGATGAGCGCGGCACTTGCTGCGGCAGAATATTCAAAACCCTAAACACACCCATTCCCTATAAATAGAGGCTTAATACGAGGCTCAAACAGACAAAAATTAACCTAAAACTCTGGCAGAAACTTTGTGAACTTGTGTACTACCAACCCCTTTTGTCCTAAACACTCACCCCCCTTCATACTTGTTACTACGGTGGAGGATCCCGAACAAGGAGTCCATAAGTGTTCTAAACAAAGATCTAGCAAAGAGAAGTGTTAAAATCCCGAGCACTTAGATCAATCATATTTATTTATTGTTGAAAATAACTTTAATCAATTGATTAGTGTTGTTTAATCACTTTAAACGGATTTTTAATTAATCAATTCCACATAGTATCTTGCATTAAATAAGAATAGAATTGAATAATTAATTTTTGATTGATCACTTAAGCCAAGGCAAATCTTTTTTATTTTATTCTTTTCATGAATTTGAATTAAATAAAGAATAACTAATTTGCAATGTAATTCCTACGTGATTGATGCGTGTAAATAAAATCAACTAACTTAGTTTTAGGTATCACGTTGCATGTATTGTTTGGTGATAAAATTGTGAAAAAGGAAGAGCTAGTAGAGGCCACACTAGGGCTAGGATAGAGATTCCCCTCTGAAGAGAACATTACCTTAGTACCCTCGCTCCCGAACTCATTTCTAGTTTACGTAGACGAATTTGGGCATGGGTAAACTTACGATTCGTGCTAATTATCCCATGAACTCTACTTGGGAGAAAGGCATGAATGAGGTTTATGAGTTTTCCTAAAACTCATTGGCGACTCCTACTTGTTTCATACAAAAAAGCGTGATGATAGAATCAATTCTAAATTAAAGTTCCCCAAACAGTTAGGAATTCAAATCCCAATACACCCTAACAAGTGTAAAGTCCTAGGATTTTTAAGGGCCATGGGCATTTAAGGAGAGGGATCCCCTACGATGGGAACACCCTCTTTACAGTAGGCATTTCCATTTTTGTCTGTTGTGATCTTGTAGATTCATTTGCAACCAATTGGTTTAGGCAAGTCTACCGGGGCACACACATCATTTTCAGACATGAATTCCATTTCGGATTTCATGGCATCAAGCCATGTTTCTAAGTTTGTGCTCGCAAAGTCTGCTTGTAGGTTGTGAGTTCTACACTCTCTAATAGGAAGATTTCGGAATCCCTAGTTAACAATACATCAGCACACTGTTTGTTTCTAATTCTGAGTGAACTACATGGGGTAAAAGTAACAATAAAAATATTCTCTTCAACTCTTTGAAGATTTTCGCAAGAATTAGATTCAAGTGGGACGATAGGAGCCTTGGTAGTTAAATTAGCTTTCTCCGACACATGTTTTGTCAAATTAGCTGAATCATGCGCCATTGCCTCTAATGTGGTGTTATCCACATCTATTTGTTGCTCATGTTGAATTTCTTTGAGAACCACTATACTCCCACTTGGATTTTTAGAAAGAGATTCTTTTTCTAGAAAGACACCATCGCGAGGAACAAATACTCTGTTATCTTTGCGATGGTAGAAGTGATACCCCTCTTGTTTCCTTGGGATAACCCATAAAGAAGCATTTGTCTGATTTAAGGCTTAGTTTTTCACCTTGTAAACATTCGTTTCATATAGGCTTCACAACCCCAAATCTTGAGAAAAGACAACTTTGGAACCTTTCCATTCCATATATCATATGGAATCTTTTCAAATGCTTTGGGCGTTCTTTTGTTTACTACTTTTATAGCTATTAATAATGCATATCACAGAAGGATATGTGAAGATCAGTAAAGCTCATCATGGATCAAACCTTGACATGTCAAACAAGGTTCGATTCCTCCTTTCTAATGCACCATTTAATTGTGGTGTTCCTGCAAGAGTTAATTGTGAAAATATTCAATAATCCCTCAGTTGATCATCAAAGTCTTGAGTCAAATATTCACAAGCACGATCAGATCGTAGTGCTTTAATTGTTTTTCCAAGTTTATGTTGGGGTTTGGTGAGTCCGACTCACCGCGGAAACAACCCCACCCGAGGAACCACTCGCAATAATTAAAATCATAAAGCATAAATAAATAATCACAAAGAAAAGATAACGAATCTTACCCTCGAAGCGAGCTTCGCCCAAAACCCGGGGCTCTTACTCGAAAGCTACGAGCACGTCAAGCGCCGTGCCTCCGACGGTATCCACCCACAAAAAGGCAAACACAACTTTAAGGTCTACTACCTTGGGGTTAGCAAGGTCCGACCAAAACCCGAGTGTTATATGAGTTTAAGAGTTTTCCCGAAAATTATGGAATGCTTTTTTTAACTCTCACTCAAGCACTTTACTCCAAATCCTAAACTTGGTATTTATAGAGGAATGTATGAGTGGGAATTTCTATCCCATCAATGTGGGATCATGAAATTCCTCAAATTAATTTAAAGCTAAATTAAATTAAAATTGCAAACTAATAATAAATCTACAAGTGGCATTACCATGTGGGATGGGTTGGTGAGGACCACGTAGAGAGCAGGGGACCATACTTCTTCCCCACTCAATACTCTCCTTGTGCCACATGTCCTCACTCACTTACTCCCATTTTCCATACTTCCCCTTAACCCACGGCCCTATGGCCTGAGCCAAGCCACGAGCCAAGGCCGAGCCCGGCCCGAGCCCAGCCCGCATCCAGCTGCTGCTGTGGTGCGCCACGGCTGCTGCTGTGCCTAGCCGCGGCTGGCCGTGGCTGCTAGCACTGTGCTCTAGCTCACACCAGCCAGCCATGGCTCGCCTTGGTGCTTGCTAGCAACCTTTGCTCGGACATTTTGCCCCTAGCATTCGGATGCTCGGGGTACTCCGATGCTAGGGGTATTTTTGGGAATATGGTCGATTTATTATTATTTTGCGCGTCTCGTCTTTTATTATTTTGACTCGACTTCCGACGATCGGTTTCGACGCTCTAAGCTCGAATTACCGACGTCTAAATATTTAACACTCGGGCGACGAATTAATTTCTTCCGAATTAATTCGTCGAGTTGGTTCGCATATATTTGTTTGGGTGTGACCCGAAGGATTCAGTCAAGATTAAGCTGTAATATTAATTATATTAGTATTACTGATCGGAAGCGACCTCCACCCAAGCATTCCGATCACTTGACCTTACTGAATATATTAGCTTTCTAATAATTTTGAACCCGCTATCAAAATAATACACTTGTTCGAAGGACACCATTCCTTTCAGTTTATTTTGTACATCATTTTGGAATTCCTTAAACCTTTCAAAGGCTTCCGATCCGACTTGTGCTTCATTAAGTAGATATAACTAAATCTACTTAAATCATCAATAAAAGTAATGAAGTAGTTAAACCCCCATCTAGCTTTTGAACTCTTTGGTCCACACACATGTGTATGTATGTCTCAAAAGGTCAATAGCCCTTTCACCTACTCTTGTAAAAGGTGACTTGGTCATTTTACCTAACAAGCATGACTCACAATTTTCAAATGATTCATAATCAAATAATGAAAGGAGTCCATCCTATTCAAATGATTGGTTAATATGACCTAACCTACTATGCCATAGGTGCCATGTAAGTTGGGTTTGCACCATCCGTTTGTTGCCTTTTATGATCTATGTTATAGACATGGGTTGTATAACCTAATACATATAAACCATTAACCAATTTTGCGCTAGCATATAACATATTATTCTTTAAAATAAAGAAAAACTTTCAATATTTAAAACAGGAATTGAAACAATGTTCTTAGTAATTGCAGGAACGTAATAACAATTATTTAGAACCAAAACGAGTCCAGATGGGAGCTTGAGTTTATAACTTCCAATAGCAAGATTGGGATGTCCTGCTCAAGCAAGTTGGCAATGGAAACAAATATGGAAAGTTAAAGAGAAAATCAAGCATAGTTTTACTAGAGAAAGAGGGAATCAAAATCCTACATATTATACTGTAGCTAGTGCTTACAAGTGGCTTAAGACTAGCCACACTGAGGTTCGTTGGTGCAATTGGATTTAGAACAGATATAATATCCCTAAGCATCGTTTTGTTACTTGGATGGTTGTTGGGGAAGGCTTAGAACAAAGGAAAAGCCAAAACAATTTGGTATGGTGAATGATGATATTTGCCTTTTATGCTCTGATGCTGTTGAAACTAATCGTCATATGATGTTTGACTGTAAATACAGTCAGAAACTGGTCAATTTGATGTAGAATAAGTTGGGGTGTGTGATGAATTTTACAAGCATGCAATCTTGTAATGATTAGTGTTAGGGTGCTAGGAACAGATTCCAAAAACTGGTGTATCAAAGCCTATGTTCTGCTTTGGTTTATAGCATTTGGTAGCAAAGAAATCTTGCAGTTTAGGAAGCTCATCAGATTCTTAGACATGAAATTGTTGTAAGTAGAATTTATATAGATGTTTATCATAGAGTTTGTATAGCTTGTAATAAAGTTAAGGCTAGGGAGCTTAGCTGATTAAAGGGCATTTGCCTAGGGGCCGGCTTAGTAGCCTCCGTGTACTTGTTGCATTTTGTTATTAATAAAAAATTTGTCTTTTCTCAAATAAAGAAAAAAAAAGTGAGGCCACATTTGCTCCATTTCCTACTCAAAGCACTATCTCTTCCTTTGCTAGCCTTTTACTCACTCTCAATCCATGCACATCATTCACAACGTGAGCACCACAACCGGTATCAAATACCCAAGTGGAAGAGGAAGTAAGGTTAAATTCTACAACAAAAACATTCGGTAATTGCTTAGCTACCGTTTTCAACGACATGTTCTGGGGACATTTTGGTCAGTGCTAAGACCACCTACCTCAATAGAACCACTGGCTTCCCTCCTCTTTATTCAAGTACTCCTCTGTGTGGTTGATCAATAAATCGACAAGCCTGACTATAGAGCCTTCATCATCGTGAATAAGCTTAACGAGATCCAAACCAGCATGTAGCTAGTGAAAACAGAATTGTGTCATGAGCAGACATATCATCAAATGGTCTCTCAAAGATATACCTATCTAATTGAATAACTAAATTGTTTCCTTGACATGGGTCTTAACTAACTGACTAGGTATGATTTTCTTGGCCATTATCTTGTCCTGAATGTTGTAAGCCTCAAACCTTACAATGTCAGTCCAGGAGTAATATATCTTGGGTATCAAACTAATAGTTTCCTTGACATTCTTATCGATGATGCCTCCACTTCTTAATACCCCTACACCCCCTTTGCAGGTAGCGTGTAGGCATTCTCGCAGTAAGGTTGACTCATAATAATCCTTAAACCTTCTAGCTTAACAAGTTGGAATAGAGGATAACATGAGATTCCTAGCCAAAAAAAAAAAAAAAAAAAAGGTAGTTACGTGTGGCTTCACTATGTCTTATAGCAAAATAATGAAAGACATGCAAGTGTTTGAGTTGTTTTGCGTATGATGAATATTGAAGGTACATTCCTACTCAGTTCAATAATGAAATTGCAGATCATATATTTTGATAAACTTATATTAGCAAAAAATTGTAATGTTAATGTCATAGTGTTTCTTATTACTAATCCCTAGTCACCGTTTTGTGCTATCTAAAACAATTTCAATAAATTCGGCCTCTGTTTCATCCTCATACTCGTCCATTTTGTTATTCCTAGTGTTGTTGTAAAGGTCACTATTATAGCTAACTGTACTTTTAGTTGTTGCACTATGACTAAGCCACTCAGCATCAATTCTTCCCATTGAAAACAACTCTTTGCTGTCTTCGTATCCGAGTGCTGCTGCAGATGAGTTAACGACGGGACCAATGAAACATGGATTAGGGGTCCTGTATGCATTTGCAGGAAGATAACTGAAGTTGCTTTGGCCTAAATTCACTAGCATAGTTATGCCGATGTTTGTAGCTATAACCGGGTATAATGGCCTCCCAAAATCCTCTGACTTGCAATGTATTACATGCACCAGCTCTGAGTCAACTGTGAAGTAAACCTCCTTTTTTCTTGGATCAAAACCACAACCAATTACCTTTCCAGTTTTAGCCCAATCTTCTTTTTCAGATTCAAATACAAGTTTCATACCTGAATAGTCAAATATTAATCATAATGATATTAATATCAAATAATGTTAAATCAAAAATCTTTTATACTACCGCATTTTCATATTACTTGTAACGATTTGACATAAAGTGTAAGTAGAAAATGTTAATCGTTATAAGTAACATGAAACTGAATAATTTTTAATCCCTCTTTCCCACATTAGTTCGAACAATTATTGCTACACAAAACTATAAAAAATATATGCTTTGGTTGAGAAATTTGTTGTCATTACTATAGATACTTCTTTTATCCATAGTTACACATGCTTTAATATTTTTTATTGTTTAATTTTGTTATTATATATATTTTTTTAAGACTTACATTCCAATTTTAGCATATTATTACATAGAAATATCATATCTTTCTAGGATAATGCTATATATAGCCCTAAGGGCTATATAAATTAAATACACTCTTGAAAATCGTATAAATTAGGAATTTATGACAAAAACACGCGCATATCAATGTAGTTAATGTTATATTTTTATGATTTCCTAACTTTTTACGATTTTCTAGTGTAAATTTAATGAGAAGTATGTTCGGTTACTGATCGGGTTTGGATCTTAAATATCTCGGATCAAATCGGATCGATTACAGTTCGAAACGTATAATTTTTTTTGGGTCAGTTCGATTTTGACACCTAAAATTGTTATCCCACAAGTCCATATTTGAGTCAGGACAATCTGATCTCTGGCCTTGGCCTATGGATAGAGGCCCAATTTTCATACAGTTTAAAGAAAACAAAAGGCAGTGAATCAGTGATGCTACTTTAATTTTTAATTTTTAATTTTAAATATTATTTTTATAATTGTAACAATTTTTATAATCATCTATTGTTTTATTTATACACCACGTTTTGTGTGGGGCTTGCTACATCATTGTATGCTTATACTAAGTAACCCCTGTAATATTAATCGAGTAAACCATGTAGACACGCACATACAAGAATTTGTGTTCTTTGTAATATTTTCTTAAATAAAAATATTATATTATACACAATATTATTTTACTACATTTCCCTCCTTACATGGTCCCCACTAATACTTGTTTAATATTTTCCTTCGCTCACATCTCTAACTTTTATATAAAATATTCATCTCAAGTGATTAGAGCTTCCCTCCCGATTCTAGAGGATCCTGGGATTGATTTCACCCCGCCCTTGTGGCTCTCTAAACACCAAATCACACTTACATAGACTTTTAAAAAATTCAAATCAACAATATAAGACTCAATGTCGATTTAAGTGTTTGAAATAAAAATATAACAGACGGAGAATCACATTAATTCAGGGATCCAACCCGTCAAGGTGATTCATTAGTTTGTGCAACTCTCTCTTTGTTTTGTGTTACAATTAATACAATGATACAGACGGAGTATAACATTAATTCAGTAATACACTGATACTCCCTCTAAAATACTGCCTATTAAAGTGTTACATTTTGACTTTATTCACTATTCACATAATGATTGTGACTTGATTATTTAACTAATTTTTTGTTTTTTAAAAAAAAACAATTGTTATTATATAATACATTGTTGGATTTGTCATGAAGTTTACTTTCGTCGTAATATCAAATTTTCTACAATTTTACTAGCTAGCATATACGGAGTATGTTAGATTATGTAAACAATATTGTGTATTTTTAGATTGTATTTACTAATGTACCCTTAACCCTGATCCTAATATATGCTTGTGTATATAATAATGTTTAATCAATGACAAAGTAACGACAAATATTCTCACAATCTTATTGATCGTATTAATCTTTCGTTCGACACAACATTTTAGTGGAATGGAAGGGTGTTTTCGGGAGAGAGGAAAACGGTGACGCCAAGGAGGGGCGGAAGGTTGGCAGGGGCGGTGGAGGTTAGGGTGGGTCGGTTGGTGAAGCGGAAGTTGAGTGGTAGTTTGCTGATTTTTGGGTTTTTTTTTCTCTTAAAAAAAATTAAATTTTTTTGGACCAATCAGGACTTGACACATATCAAGTGACCTGATAGAATATGTGTTGACTTTTGTTGACTGGTTAGGAATTAAAAAAAAAAAAAAAGACCCCTAAAGTTCGGATTATTCCAGAGTAATCCAAAGTTGGGATTATTCTACCAAAATCGATTAAAGTTGGAATAATTATTTCTAATTTTTCCTTTTTGTAAAACATAACTATTGTTGTTTAAATTTTGCACGGAATGCTTACATATTACGGATATCGAGGTGGCGATCCTTATCCTGTTTAAAACGCTAGCTTTATAGCACATGGTTAAAAATGTTAATAACAAGTTTAATACTTCGCATTATACTAGAATGTATCCCTATTAATGCATTAATTAGACATATCCTTAATTCTACGGTTAACAAAATTTGATAATTAATGGAAAAGTTATTGATGGTATACATTTTTTTTTTTTTTTTGTTTTTGTTTTTTTTTTTTGGAAACCTGATGGTATACGACTATTGGGAAGTTTATTTTAATCTTTTTTCCTTAAAGAGCATGTAGAAATGATCTATATAGAATTTGGAGCATTCTCCCTAACAGAGCCTAAAACTTACCTTAGGTTTAAAGAATGGATTTTTTTTTTTTTTTTTTTTTTTTTTTTTTTTTTTTTTTTGAATGGATTGTTTAAAGAATGACTAGACAAACACATGTTATATAGTAACTTTTTTTAATGAAAATCAATTAAATAATAATTATAACAATAAATGAAACAAGACAAAATTGAAACATACCTCCAAGAAAAACAGAACCATCAGAATTGAATCCGATGGAGCCAGGATAGCTTCCTGGAATCCTATTCGTTACAAAACCCCCAACACTCAATCCTATTGACATCTTCAAACCACCACCACCACCTCCTCCTCCTCTTCGACCGCCACCGCCGATTTTCAACTCCTCTAACAAATGAGACCCTCTGCTACTACTCACATGAAACAACCCTTCCTGCGTCTTACCAGTCCCCGAACTCGCCGTAGAAGAAAAACTCCTCTGAAACAACAGTTTGGTTTTTTCACCTTCACCATTAAACTTCACATTATCTTCATTTGAGTTCAAAACATTTATCTCAAAATACGCCTCCTGCGGAAAGGATTGAACCATTGGTGGCCCTGGCAAAGGAAGCGCCATCCTCACCACCGATTTCGCCACCGAAGATGAACTTGCAGCCACGGCTCCACCACCATGGTTTAAGCCTTTGATTTTAAACGATAACTTTTGCATAAAATCAACTGATCCTTGACCAATTTCCCAACTCTCTTCAACCTGATCAATACTAGTCGAGTTAAAATCCCCTGTAACTCGCAAACTCCCAAACAGCGATGATCTAACAGACGGAGACCTCGACAAGTAACTATTAAAGGCGAATCGTGACCATCCGTTCTCGACAGCATCGGTGATCAACGCTGGATGATCAGCCCAATTGAAGAAAGATTTTGTAGACGAACCACGGCGGAAGAAATGAGAACTGAGCCTTTTCTTGCTGTTTTCTTCCGTCTGTAACGGTGTCGTTTTAACCTCTGTTTCGACTCCTCCGACTTGTTGGTCATGGCGCTCTATTACAATACTTCTTAAATTAGACTTTCGACGAATAATCAGAATTAACAAAATGATCACCATAAGTACAGCGAAAATCGCAGTAATTAACGCTTCACGCCAACCAAACATCATCGGTTTTCAGCCTTTAGGTGGTCGTGGGATAGAGTTATCAAGGGAGAAAGTGGAACTTTCAAAAGAAAGGAGTTAAAAGAAAACAATAATAAATGAAAAGGAATATTTGTGAAGAAAATTGAGACAAAACGTGGACTAAAGAATTGTTCAAGAAAGGTAGGAGAGTTAAAAGGAATCATCAAAGTCATGATTCTAGAAATATACATGCGGGTTTGACACAATAAGTATTTTTTTTATTGGGACCAAGAAATCAAGAATATTGTAAATTATTGATGAAATCTTGTTATGGTATATGTTACTATGTACAAAATTCATTAATTGAACGGTGCCGGCATCCCTTAAAGACTTTTGAATTTGCGTGCTTCATGGGTGTTTTTTTTTTTTTTTTTATTTTTTTTTTTTATTTTTTTTATTTATTTATTTATTTTTTTTTTTTTATTTATTTTTTTTTTTTATTTTTATTATTTTTTCTTCTTCTTCTTCTTTTCTTTCTAATTTTATTTGGGTACATTAAAATTGTGTAATTGATGTAGGAAAATTTGTTATTATTAGTTCCAACTTTGGGTCATTTACTTTGATTTATCCCAACTTTCCATTATTATTGAATAATTCCAACATTGGGGGGCATTTTCTTCTAATCAGGTCATCACCGGTTAAAAAAAGTGAATGACCTATTGTAATAGGTAGCTTGACATGTGTCAAATCCTGATTGATCAAAAAACCATAAAAAAATACAAAAAATTCAAAAATTTACTACCTCCGTTAACATTTAGTTGCAACTTTGGAATATTTTATGTCTCTCAAATAATACCTCAATGTTGCAACTAAATGATAACGGAGGTAGAAAAAAAATTGAAAAAAAAACAGAAAAATCTTGCCTTTCTCCTTCTGTAACCGTAACCCCCACCCAGACCGCCCAGTCTCTCTTCCTTCGCCGGCCCATCGTCCCACCCCTACCTCTAGCGTCGCCCCTCCACCGAGGCCTAGTTTCCAACCCTTGCGTCGACTCCAACTCCCTCCCCTACTCACGAAAACCACCAAATTAAAAGCCCCTTCTAAAGGATTTATGTCTTCGTCGTGTGCAATTATCAGATATAAATGGATCAAATTTTGTAGATGATTAAGTTCGGACATTTGG
The DNA here is from genome assembly GCF_948465745.1 of Chenopodium album. Taxonomy (NCBI): domain Eukaryota; kingdom Viridiplantae; phylum Streptophyta; class Magnoliopsida; order Caryophyllales; family Amaranthaceae; genus Chenopodium; species Chenopodium album. Next base: position 20,292,518 of record NC_137858.1, on the reverse strand, counting down.
GTCGTCGTTTTATCATAGCTAGAGGTACTAACGACCTTTGGACTAGTAAAATAGACCAAAGCCCAATTGGACAGATCCTATAAGGTCACACAAAGGGTCTAGATCCTATAAGGTTGGAAAGTTTTGGGCTTCCTAACAGTCTAATTATAATGAGATTATAAATAGACTAGGTGCTTAGGGTTTGCATGTATGCGATTCAGTGATCAGTTTGATCAAACCCTAATCAGCAAACACGAGACCAAGCCTCTCAAACTCTCTCTCTCTCACGGCTCTCTCTCCTCCCTTGGCGCCGGTTGTGGTGGTGGTAATTCGTGGTGGTCGGTTAGTCCTGAAAGGTGGTGATCACGGTTTTCCTCAATCACTTGACCTATCTAGTATTGGTGGACGGCTCGTTTGAAGCTCGTGGACTAAGTAGAGGAGCAACGCTTGAGGCTCTATTCTCTCCTTGATTTGCCTTTCATATTGCTACGTGGAATTCACGCTTCAAAGGTATGATTATGTGTCTTGTGTGTTATGCATGCGATTCTTGGGATTAAGTGCTTTATGAATATGATTCATGTTTTTCCTCATTATGGTACCTATAAACTCCTATAGTGGTATCAGTTAGCCTCTTGCATGAACGCGCTAGATCATAATAATACGATTATTTGATGTCTATGTTAATTTTATACTCAATTAAGAGGGAGAAATTAATTTAATTATGGTTCAATTATTATGTTTAATGTGATTAAACTTTTGGAATGTTGAATATGATTTAATTATGCTCAAAATAGCCATCAAGAGGACCAAAATATAGCCCTAAAGTGTTCGAACTTTTCGAACCCTAACCCTAATTTATTCAAAAAATTCGAACCATATAAGCCTTAAAAATCTGATTTTTGATGCTTGTTTTGGTTGATTGGGTTTTAATTATGTTTCATAATTTTAATCGGATTGATTTATGCATAAAAATATTTTGAGTATGATCATCGATTTAATTTTAAGAGTTAGAATTAAATTGGGATTAATTTTATGATAAACCCTTATTTTAATATTGAATGATGATTTAATTTTAATCTTATGGACTGATTTAATTTAATTATGATAAAAGTTATTTTAATTAAATTAAAACAAAAAAAAAAATTGTTTAAGGGTGGCAACCACGGCTGGGTGGCGCAGCAACGGCGGCTGCTGATCAGGTGGTCAGTGCAGAGGGAGGGAAGGGGAGGGCGGAGGTCTGATGGGCGTGGGCAGCAGTATGCAAGCGTTACACAACTGCTGCCACGGCTACAGCTGGCTGTTGCTGCTGATTTGCGCGGCAGTGGCTGCTACTACTCACATGAAAAAACTTCAAATGTTGCTTATACTTATGAGTCAGATTCGCGATAAAGAGGTGAACCATCTCTTTCTCCTAAGGAGGATCCACCAAGAGTGCAGCTGTTTCCCTCCACCAGCTTAAATAAGTAGTGAAGCCTTCATTCTCTTTCTGTTTGAGAATGGAGTGTTCACGTTCAGAAGTCTTGGTTTGGATGTTACACTTGTAACGGTTCATAAAACTTTCAGTTTCATCTTCCCAAGTTGCAATGTGCTTGGATTCCAGAGAATAGAACCATTGTTGACAGGCATGCTCTAGGGAAAGAGGGAACACAGTAGGGAAGAGTGTCACATCTAATCTCTTAAGAGCCATAGTTGCAGAAAAAGCTTTCAAGTGAAACATAGGGTTATCAGTAGGCTTGAACTTGGAAATGTCAGCAGTGGAAAACTTCTCAGGAAGCCTGTCCCTTATGTTCAGAGAAGTGGCAGGTTGCTCTACATAGGTAAATTGTTCAGAGAACTTACTCATTTGTTCTCTGATTTTGTCTATTGCAGCTACAGTGGCATTACTTTGATTGTTTTGCTCTACCGTGTGAACCCTGGTAGTGAGCTTCCATCATAGTAGACAACCTGTAGATGGCAAGGTTAATGTTTCCTATATCTTCCTTAGTGGCCATTGGTTGAAAGTAAATGGGAGATGGATTCTGTGGGGATGGTTGTGGTGGTTTTCTTGTATGCCTCTTAGGTATAAGAGGTTGTGGAGGTAGCGACTCAAACCGTAACAGTCAACCCCTACTTCTTGACCAAGTGCCGTGACATTGAAACAAACGCACCTTTAATGACTAGACTCATCCTTGACTCATCCGAAAAATAAGAAGGGAAAGAAGAAAAAAGTTTGAAAACAAAGAAGCATGTATGGGAGGATACCATCCGACTTGCTCCTAAAAAAACGGAAAAAAAAGCAAGACTTTCGTAATGTACGGTCACGAACAAAATAGTGCATGACTCAAAGAAAAGTGTGTGAACTCGACATGACTTGTGAGTGATTAAGTGAGGTTATGGACACGTGTTATGACCGTACAGCTACACATGACACCAAACTGGACATATAAACCACATAAGTACGCACGAAGATGAAAGGAATGGTGTCCTTCGAACAAGTGTATTATTCTGATAGCGGGTTCAGAATTATTAGAAATCTAATATATTCAGTAAGGTCAAGTGATCGGAATGCCTGGGTGGAGGCCGCTTCCGATCAGTAATATTAATATAATTAATATTACAGCTTAATCTTGACTGAACCCTTCGGGTCACACCCAAGCAAATATATGCGAACCAACTCGACGAATTAATTCGGAAGAAATTAATTCGTCGCCTGAGTGTTAAATATTTAGACGTCGGTAATTCGAGCTTATAGCATCGAAACCGAGCGTCGGAAGTCGAGTCGAAAAATAGTGAAAGACGAGACGAGAAATAGTAATAAATCAACAAAAGACCAAAATACCCCTAGCATCGGAATGCCCTAGCAAACCGAGTGCTAAGGGCGTATGGCCTAGCATGGTGGCTAGCATGCGCACCAAGCCGAGCCTAGGCTGGCTGGTGCGTGCTAGCGCACCCATGCTTGCATCGCAAAGCTAGGCGCTGCCTAGTGCGTGCTAGCATGCTAGGCACAGCCTTGTGCGCGCATTGGCTAGCAAGCCATGCCGCAACAAGCTGCAGTAGCTAGCACGCTAGGCGCGCCAGCTAGCCACAGCTAGCAGCAGCATGGCGAGAGCTATTGCTTGCTAGCAGCGAGGCCAAGGCACAAAGCCACAGCAGCCCGCACGAGCATGCTCGGCGTGCTGGGCAGCAGCGCCTAGCAGCCCGCATGCGAGTGCTGGGCCTGCTGGGCTTGCGGTGCTCGTGGCTGCCACGGACAGCAGCACATGGCAGCCCACCTTGGCTGCCTTGGTGCCCAAGGGTGGGTGCCGTATGGCTTGTGGTCCTTGAGTGTGTGTGGTGTGAGGTGGACGGCTAAGGGAGAGGGAGTGGGGAGCAAATTTGGTCCCCCCCTCCTCCAAGTGGTCCTCACCTAACCACTCACATGAGCTTGCCACTTGTTGATTTATTACTAGCTTGATTATTTATTTTATTTTAGCTTTAAAATAAAATGGAAAAATCATACTATCCCACATTAATGGGAGAGTAAATGATACTCCCATCATTTCCTATAAATACCCAAGTATGGGCATTGGGAATGATGCTTGAGTGGGAGTTAAAAAGAGCATTCCATAAATTTTTGGGAAAACTCTAAAACTCATATAACACTCGGGTTTTGGTCGGACCTTGCTAACCCCAAGGTAGTAGACCTTAAAGTTGTGTTCGCCCTTTTGTGGGTGGATACCGTCGGAGGCGCGGCGCTTGACGTGCTCGTAACTTTCAAGTAAGAGCCCCGGGTTTTGGGCGAAGCTCGCTTCGAGGGTAAGATTCGTTATCTTTTCTTTGTGATTATTTATTTATGCTTTATGATTTTAATTATTGCGAGTGGTTCCTCGGGGGGGTTGTTTCCGCGGTGAGTCGGACTCACCAAACCCCAACAGAAGAACCATAAATGGACTGACGAGACATTTACCTGGGCACCGTGTCACGGTGCTGACTGTCGTGACACGGTGCAGTCTGCCGTCAGACGGTAGATAACCCTGTGTCACGGCACTGTTCACCGTGTCACGACAGACATGCCGTGACGCGGTGCTCAGTTCCAAGCCTTTTTGTGACGTTTTTCCAGATTTTAATCGATTTTATGGTCCGTACTAATTACTAAGTGGAAATTAAAACCCTCGGTCATAGGTTAGTCTAAAAACAAAATGAACAAACACATGTGGGTTAGCACCAAATAAACCACGTAGCATTTAGTCACTATGATGCAAAAAGTTCTCAACCTAAGGTCAAGTTCTATGTTCGACTATGGTCAAGCTTTGGGTGTCAAAAGGATACCATGGTTAAGAGTTTGGACGCGTTAGCAAGGCAGCCTCCCTTGAGGGTGTATGCCAACGGGCGGCTCCGCGAGTTCGTGATGAAATCAAACTCGACTCCATGGTTTGGGTGGATTTAATAACTCGGATGAACCCTTATTTCCATGAGGGTTTTTGGGTTGATAGAGCTTAAATCTCCCGGGCTAAGACGTATGTAGAACACATACGGTTTTTCAGAAAAACCGAAGGAAGTTGACTGTGAGAAGAGAAAATAAGCCACCGGACTGATTTAAGGACTGCCGCGACACGGCAAAGAGCATCGTGTCACGGTGCTGCCCACCGTCAGACGGTGAACTGCACCGTGACACGGCAGGTTGTTCTTGTGCCCTGTTTTTCTTCGTACGCAATCAAGTTGTTCAATTTTTCCTACGGGACAGATCTAAATGCGACGTTAAAACGTCTATGCTTATGCAAAAATGCCAAATTGATCACAGGAATATTTTTCAAGAATATTTCAAGTCTCATCCACTCATCTTAATTAAATACCGATCACTCAAATCGATAAATAACCAAGAATCCTCCCCAGTGGAGTCGCCAAATTTTAGGCGTCGTTTGAAGTGTGCCTACGTTAAACATGTGTGAATATGCTTGGCACTCATAGGAAGTGGGAATTGCCATATACGATTAGGGACAAGGAAAGTAGGGAGCCGCCAACAAGTTTTAAGGAACTTGTAAACCGTTCACGGATCATTTAAGGCAACCACGATTAAGGGACAACGATAGGCAACAACAATTGACCCGTGAATGTTAAACCCCATTCATAATCCATGAGATTACTAACTCCATATGGTTCGGAACCACGAAAGGAGGATCGGGGATGATGGTACGAAGTGAGTCATGGAGTCACATTCGCCCGTATTGGCCTCTACTCGATTCTTATAGTGAAAAGTATTCATGTGATCTCAAAGACATACAAACAAAGATTTAATTCGCTCCAAACTATTATTATGCTTAATCGGTTTAATATTAACGCAACATACAATTCTAAAATATTAGTGATCACTTTATTAAATAACAAGATTAAAGGAACCTAAACCGGTCGTTCAAATTATCTTATTAGTCGTGATGTTCAATTACATATTCCCTTTAAACATGTAATATGGTGATCATAAATAATAATAGAATAAACATTAATATTAGAAGCAACATAGCAATAAATGCAACAACATAAAATCGTTAGAAAAATAATAGAAATAAAAGGAACATGATTCCTTACTTTGATTTTGTTTGCTTGCTACAATAAAAACAATAAACGCGTTAGTAACTTCAAGTAAAATTAATGAAACAATAATTAAAATATAATTAAATTAAACTAAAATAGAATTGATTTGGGGCCAAACCCTCAAACAGTTCTACCTTTCACGCCGTGGTTTAAGGATAGAACCTCTGGTAAAGTACGAACTTCTTAGGTTGGAGGGCTTAAGGAAGGTATTTTGAGAGAGAAGGGTAGGCTAGTGTTTAGGCCAGAGCATAGAAGAGAAAATGAGAGAGTTAATTGATGCCCCGTACATCAGAAATGAGGGGGTATTTATAGAAAAAAAGTGTTGAGGGAACACACGGAACCCTAAAAAGATAAAAACCCTAAAAAAGTATACCGCGACACGGCAAAGTGTAGCGTGACACGGCAAATTGCACTGTCAGATGGGAAATATTCCCGTGTCATGGTGCATTTTAGTGTGACGCGGGAAATATATGCTGAACGGGGAAGAAAACGCGTTAAGGGTTTTCGCGGAAAGGACACGAAAACTCCCCGTGTCACAGCAGGTGTCCCGTGTCACGGAAATCCCACCGTCAGACCGGAGGGTTTCGCGTGTCACGGTGGACTGTTGCCGTGACGCGTGAGGTATTTTGTCCGTTTTTTCCGTCTAAATTTATTTTTAACCCTAATTTCTTTCAGCATTTTATGTGCCGATTGAATCTATTATTATTTGGGATAAAATAAGAAAATAAGTAAATAGAAATAAATAAAAGGTTTGGGCTAAAAATAAATAATAAAACAATAAAAATAAAAAGGGTTTAGGCTAAGATTAAAACTATGCTTTGACCAAACATCAAGATCGATCCATGGACAATTCAGTAATTGAATTTACTTAAATACGATTTTTTAAGCACTCTCGTGATTAAATACCGAACCCGACCAACAATGGCGGTGAAAGGTTGTTCATCATCGGGTTTGGTTTTGGGGAGACATTTTTAGGTGTCTACAGAAGCCCCCACTTTGACTGAGTTTGTAGAAACGTGATTTTCGAAAACGATAGTCAAAGTAGTCGATAGGAACGGAGAATGATTTAAGACGTTCTGCGATCCTAAATCACTCTGTATATGCCGATACCTGCAGAAAAATGTTAGTTCTACAGATAAAAGAGTAAAGGATAGAATACGTATCTGACACCAGTGTATCAGTGACAAATGATGCTTGGTACTTCCCATGCTTGAAGGAATCCACCGGATGATGTTTTGTTGAAACACTTTCCATGCCTGAGGAAAGCCGACTGATGAATTTGGTAAGTTTATATGCTTGAAGAAATCTACCGGATAACATTTTCCGTGCTTGAGGAAAATCGACAGATGATTTTGGCGATTTTCTATGCTTGAAGAAATCCACCGATAATACTTTCCATGCTTGAGGAAAGTCGACAGATGAATACTTTCCATGCCTGAGGAAAGTCGATAAATGACTACTTTCCATGCCTGAGGAAAGCCGATAGATGAATACATTCCACGCCTGAGGAAGGTCGATGAATGAACACTTTCCACGCCTGAGGAAAGTCGATAATGATATAATCGCCGACTTCTTCGTGCTGAGAGGTGACAACGACCGAAAATTTTCCATGCTTGAGGAAAAATTTGTCTACTGAAATTACAAGTCTCTGTGTATCGGGAACCTTGCGCTGAAATGATAGTGGTTCGATTGTCCCCGAACGTGGGCCGTAGATGTTTTACCTTCAAGTCGACTGTTCGACCACTTTAGGTGTTTAAAATATCGAAAAATAAACTTTGATGCTTGCTAAGAGTAAAATGGTAATTTTAGTCCCCTTTAAATATCAGTTAGAATTTTCCGCGTAATTTCAGTGAAAAATTAACTGCCCAAAGCTGCGGAAAATTGTACAATTTTAGTCAAAAGGCCAGGAATATTCGCTGCCAGCTTCGAGGAGTGTGGAGAATACGCACGAGGACACCGTGTCACAAATAAAAGTTTGCTGTGACACGGCAACAATTCCCGTCACGCGGTAAAAGTTCCCGTGAAACGGGATTTTGGCCGTTGCAGAACTGGTCAAATGTTTTGATTTTCGTGCTTTTGACTTGCAAATAAGACGCGCCACATCAGCAGAGAACTGTTACGCGGTAACGGGTACCGTGGCTCGAGAACGGGGTGTGTAACGGTCATATTTTGGCTTTAAATTTAAGCTCCTGCTTTAACATTTTCCCCATTTTCTTCTGCTCTCACTTCTCTTCTTAATTTTTTTTTGCTCAGATCCCTGTGCCACGGCGAGGCTGCACTGCCGCACTTCCGTTTATACCGTTTCACGAACCCAGTCACCGTGACACGGCGGCGCTGCTGGTTTTTTGTTTCTTTTTTTTTCTTTATTTTTTGCTACTGCTCTGTTACTGCTGCTGTTCAGAGCTCGTTGCTGCTGTCGCCGTCACCTGAAGTCGCCGCTGCTGTCGCCGGAGCTCCGTCGCGTCCCAGGTTCACCGTGACACGAGACCTGCACACCGTATCACGGCAATTGCTGACCGTGTCGCGGCGGCTTGCTGCTGTCTTCACGGTTTTTGAGCTTTTGAAGCTCAAATCTTCATCAATTTTGCTCTAATTTTTTGCTACTTCCCTCATTTTCGATTCTCCACAAGGATACATGTAAGTTTCCTTTGATTTTTGTCTCGAATTTTCTTCAAATGAATAATTTCATGTAAAAACCCTTAAAAATCAATTTGGGTTTTTTTTTATTCTGAATTTTATGTCAAAATTCCTGCCATGAAATTACTTGTATATGTATGTATGTGTGTTTATGAGAAATTTGAGACAAAAATTGCATGATTTGGTGAAGAATTGAGCAAATCACCATTTTTGGGTACTACTTTTTGTGAAATGATGTTCTTGTTGTTCATGTTATTTCTTTGCACTTGAAATGGTGAAATATTGGTGGTAGATCTTGTAAAATATGCCATGATATGTTGATCCATTGTTTTTGTGCAATTTCGAAACATATTTTGTGTATGTACTATATTGTGGTGGAGAACATAGTATCATGCGGCTAGGAGAACTGTAGTATTAGTTTGTCATGAAGAAACTTAATACTAGTACTAATTCTATTATCTTGCTAATTTTTAGCCTTGACGTAAAAATTTAGCGTATAACAGAAAATGCAACTTGAGGTAACTGATGAGCCACTTTTGAATAAATAAATAACTAAATAACTTAGGAAATGATGCTAAGCATTTAGATTTTTATTTTTGAAATAGCATGCCTAGACGGCGGGATAGCGATCTTTCTACAAGTGGTCGGCGTCATGCTTTTCGGGAGGACACTCCCACAGTTCCTGAGGGCATGGAGGACGATGCCCTAGAGACCGATGAGCCTCGCGCTTCTTCGAGTAGGGGCAGATGGGTTCCACCTCCATGGTCGCCAGATGAGTTGATTTTCTGTCGCGAGAACCACGTTTCTCACCGTCCTCTTGCCGGCATAGTCGATGGCACGCTTCGCCATCATGGATCCGGAGCCGGAGATTTGATTCCTCGACTATATGAGATTATCACGAGGACTCCTGTTACGAACGCCTTGTGGGTATCTGCTGGTTTAGTGGACTTCTATTCCGCGATCGTAGGGTTTCGCAGCCCCCGGGGTTGCGGCCTGTTGGGGTTTGGTGAGTCCGACTCACCGCGGAAACAACCCCACCCGAGAAACCACTCGCAATAATTAAAATCATAAAGCATAAATAAATAATCACAAATAAAAGATAACGAATCTTACCCTCGAAGCGAGCTTCGCCCAAAACCCGGGGCTCTTGTTTGAAAGCTACGAGCACGTCAAGCGCCGCGCCTCCGACGGTATCCACCCACAAAAAGGCGAACACAAGTTTAAGGTCTACTACCTTGGGGTTAGCAAGGTCCGACCAAAACCCGAGTGTTATGTGAGTTTAAGAGTTTTCCTAAAAATTATGGAATGTTCTTTTTAACTCCCACTCAAGCACTTTACTCTAAATCCCAAGGTTGGTATTTATAGAGGAAAGTATGAGTGAGAATTTCTATCCCATCAATGTGGGATATTGAAATTCCTCAAATTAATTTAAAGCTAAATTAAATTAAAATTGCAAACTAATAATAAATCTACAAGTGGCATTACCATGTGAGATGAGTTGGTGAGGACCACATGGAAAGTAAGGGACCATACTTGCTCTCCACTCAATACTCTCCTTGTGCCACATGTCCTCACTCACTTACTCCCATTTTCCATACTTCCCCTTAAATTACGGCCCTATGGCCCGAGCCCGACCCGAGCCCAGCCCGCACCCAGCCTACACCCAGCCCGCACCTAGCCCTCACCCAGCTGCTGCTTTGGCGCGGCTGCTGTTGTGGCGCGGTGCGGCTGTGGCTGTGGCACGGTGCGGCTGCTGCTGTGCCTAGCCGCGGCTGGCCGTGGCTGCTAGCACGGTGCGCTAGCTCGCAGCAGCCAGCCATGGCTCGGCTTGGTGCTTGCTAGCCACCTTTGCTAGGACATTTTGCCTCTAGCATTCGGATGCTCGGGGCACTCAGATGCTAGGGGTATTTTTGGGAATATGGTCGATTTATTATTATTTTGCACGTCTCGTCTTTTATTATTTTGACTCAACTTCTGACGATCGATTTCGACGCTCTAAGCTCGAATTATCGACGTCTAAATATTTAAAACTCGGGCGACGAATTAATTTCTTCCGAATTTATTCGTCGAGTTGGTTCGCATATATTTGCTTGGGTGTGACCCGAAGGGTTTATTCAAGATTAAGCTGTAATATTAATTATATTAATATTACTGATCGGAAGCGTCCTCCACCCAGGCATTCCGATCACTTGACCTTACTGAATATATTAGCTTTCTAATAATTCTGAACCCTTTATCAGAATAATACTTTTTTTCGAAGGACACCATTCCTTTCAATCTCCCACTTGTCTTTCCGGACAAGTGTGCATTTAGTGTATAGCCCTTATCCTATGTCTCTTCATGAACTACAGAGTAAGATTACTAGTCATCTCTGTTACGTCCAGAAGTGTTTCTCGAAATCCGAGTTTGACTGTCAATAAGCAGATGATTTCTAAAATCCATCTGAGCACGGCCATGCATTTTTCACAGTCTCGCTCTTCGAGAGGCCTTGTAAACAACAAGACATGTTCCCTATTGTTAGTAGGGGGACATTTCCAGTCTTGCAATGTAGCTTCTCTTACTAAGAGGACTCACCTGCCTGATATCTATCTTTATAATCCCTAATTACGGCAGACGTTTGGCGGATACCAAAGCGGACCAGTACACAAACAAGGGATCTCCCACTACTCATGGTCAAAGGAAAAGATTTCCGATAGTAATAATGAGAAAATACTTATGACGATTTTTAAATCTCTTAAAGTATCCTCATAGGTCGATCCAGTATGGTTCTAAACTAATACCTGTGCAAATGATTTGTATCCTCATAGCACAAGAAACGGTGCTACAAATCATACTACACGCTAATCTCTGATGGTTATTATTCGTCCACAAAATATGACCTTGATTAGGGATAATTTTCGATTAAAATATTCAACGTTCACTTAATAAGTGTTTCTTTATCCAAGCCATTGACTTGATACCCTATTTTGAATATTTATTAAAATCGAATGGACTCATTATTTAATTCTAAACCACAATTAAATAGTTTTGTGGAATATTTAGAAATATTTTATTCCACCATGAAACTTCACAATGTTTCATCTTATGATAAATGGTTTTTCCCAAATGTTTTAAGAGTAGTACTCTTCATAAAACATTCATAGAAATCACACTCATATTTGATATGCTTGATTTGTTTCATGCAATTATGAATGTTGTCGTTCACTTATCGCATAGGTTTAGTTATAATTACTTTGCAAACCTTAGCATCTTCATTATCCATCATTTCCATAATAAGATGATAAAATTTTGAGAGTGTTAATGGATTACATGTGATTCAGGATTTATTGTCCAAGCAATGGCTCCCACTCATTTTTTTATGATTTGAGACCTTCTACTTGACAACCTACAACCATCAACGTTCAACAACGAACTTTTCCATATAACATCTTTCCTTATTATTGCCTTTAAGGCAACAATATTCTCAACATATATTTTAGTAGACTCCCTGATGATGCCTTGCTTGGGTTTCACTCCAAGCGACTCACAACGATTTGGGATACCCTAATCACTTGTTAGCATGGAAATTTTCCTTAAATTCCCGCACATTATACATGGATGCACATCCATGTTACCATTCTCAAGCCACGACACTTCTTGCCTCGTGCTTATAAATGGCTTCCTTGCTAAGGATCTAATCCTTGTTAAGGTTTGTGGTTGCAACATCAAAACTCAAATTATATTTGTTTCCATGCGTCAAGAACTCATCCAACTACTTATCTAAGTTCTTTGGATGTTCTTGACTATACACAGATTAATGTCGATTGGTATTATATACGTACTTCACATGCTCTAAGCATGTAGTCATCTGGCGATTCCATATCATAGCTTTACATGATGGATTTAATTCTAGAATTATTCTCAATTTTATTCCATCCATGTGACATTTAGCTCATACAGTCACACTGAGTCTTGCCAAATTGTTCGATGTATGATATGGTTGAAAGTCTCTTACTAGAGTCTTTCTTGTTTGACTTAGTACTTAGCCTAGCTTATACTTAGTTCAAACATTTACTTAGCTTCATATGGGTCGAAAGCCTTTCAAAGTCCTTCATGTTTAACATGGTAATTTGTTTTACTCATTTAAACATTTAATTAAGTCTATACCATAGAACTTAATTCCCAACATGTACTAAGTATCGTCTTTAGCTCGGTCCATTGTCGAAAATACTTTCAAATCTAAGCATTTAGCATTTGATAGTTGTTTTACAATAGAGTTCGTAAACTCCTTGTAGGACCATTACTTTTGCTCCCACTAAACTTCTTGTTCATCAGAATTTCTATGTTTCTCCATAAGTCAATCCTCTTTATTAAATTTATGAGAAAACACGTTCCAATTCCTTCATGCAATGGTTCCTTTAATCCAATGACGGATTTCATGTGCTTGCTTTCAAATCTAGCATTATTTAGATTTTCAAAACCCTTAGACTATTCCATAGTCACTTCCAAAATTCTATTTTGGGAAGGCGGTTTTGGTATCTATTTTGCCATATTTCATATGCGCAATTTTGCTAGATCAATCACGAAAAGACTTGAGCATTCCGATTGGTGAATGGGATTTTATTAAAATCAACTTCTTGAAATTAATTATATCCTTTACAACCAATCTAACTATGTATGCATATACATTTCCACATTTGTTAGTTTTCTCCTTGAAAACTTATTTGCAATCGATGGGTCTTTCACCTTTCATGCAAATTAATCAAGTTTCAAACATGATTTTCAAACATGGAGTCTATTTCGGATTTTCATGGCTTTTAACCATTATTCGGAATTTGGATTTGTCGTAGCTATCTTACAAGAAATTATTCCTTTACTATCTAATAGTAAATAGTATGCTTATAAGTCTTAGGTTTGTTTCTAACTTAATAGAAAATTTATAGGATTCAATCCAAGCCTTTGGTGAATTCTATACCTATACGGGGAAATTGCATCAAACACTGAGTTTTAAGGCGCTTTCAAAGCCCTTTTATTATGTTGATCTTACTCCAACATCTTTAATGTTTTGTGAGTAATGAATTCTCTTTTAAGGCACTTGTAAAGTCCTTTTTGAGTATTCTTGATCAAGCATTCTCATGAAGTCCTTTAAGTTCTTCCGAAATTCTCAGTTCTAGTTTGTTGCTAAGCTCGATGGTCATCAAGTTCATTTTCCTCCCACTTGTCGTTTTGGAAACGTGTTACTTTCCAGAAAGACACCACTTAGAGCAACAACCATTATGTTCTCAATTAGGATGTGGAGGTAATGCCCGTAGTCTCACTTGAATGCTTACAAAGAGACATGTATATTGTCTTTGGGTAAAAGTTCGTTGTGAAGTTAGCTCCCACTTGAGCTATCTTAGTCTTTATTGAGCCATTCAGCTCCCACTGAGCCATCTAGCTCCCACTGAGCCACTTAGCTCCCACTGAGCTAGTGAACTCCCACTGAGACTAAGAGCCTTAGATATATACTTGAAAAGACTTTTAGAAGTTATTTCTATCCATAACTGAATATGGCGTCCTTTCTTAGCTTCGACACATTGTTTAGTGTAACATTAGTCATTTGTGCAAATCTTTAAGAACTTTATAGGAAGGGTTGTGAACCATCATCGTTCGAGTCATTTTTAAAAGACATCGAGGTCTCCGTGAGGACACACTATGTTCTTTGTGGAGTTATTTATGAAAATTTCCATTCATAACTTTGAGATAGTCACGCTTGGCTCAAGAAAACATCGCTCAATCTAATCTAGACGTTTTGATATCTTGCCAAGTCGATTCTGTACTTCACTGGACTCTCGAGCTACTCAAGTCAAGTTTGTTCACATTTGATGAATATAGCCATATCCTTTCAAATTCTTCGTGAAACGTTGAAGTAATTGAATCCTCTTTAGCCTTCGGAGTCAACTGTCTATACCAAGAACAATAGCTCTCTGTTTTATCGGTTTCAACAAGTAAGACTTGCTTGTCTTAGAACGATTCCAATTCGAGCAACTATCAAGAGCCTATCTAATAGAGCCTTGAGTACGTTCTTGTCGACGTGACATCGCTAAAGATGTTTGGAACGCAAATCAAGCCCATGACTTGAACTTAGTGAGTTTTATCATGTTAGGGAAATATTTGTTTATAATCAAGCATTCTTGACTCAATGCTTGGATAACCATGCCATTCAAATAAATCTCGCAACTATTGCTAATTACTTTGAATGTGAGTCTTTCCGTGTGTAAACGGATCAATTGCTGATTATGGAACATAATAACCATTACTTGTTCCAGCCTTTGGCTTAAAAGGTCTTTAAACAAAACATACAACCTTACAACTGATGTAGCTCTTCTTGCTTCATTCTAAGCTTGTAAGTCGATAACTTAGCTTAAATTCAATAGTTTGAGGTCACTATCATAGTGGAACACTCAAGCAGTAACCGTTACTTGTGAAGATAACGAATTGCTAAGTTAACTACAATAACATGAACTCATGAGTTGAAATGAAATCTAATTCCTTTTCTTCGTTCCTTCTTTCCTATATTTCTTATCATACAATATCTCATAATCTTACTTTAAGAATCATTTCTTTAAGTACCTTGACTCTTATACTTTTTTAGGCATAATCAAGCACCTAGTGCGCCGTTAAACAAAGTTCCATCTTTTCCATTAATTCTTACTCTAATTACTACATCAATGAGTCCTACTCAATTGTGATGCGAAAAGATATGTTGGTTGTCAAACATTGACAATCTTGAGTTTGCAACTCAATACCTCATGTTTTATCAAAACTACCTATTATTTTGAATACATGATGTCCAACCGTCCTTTCGGACTTAGTTATAAAAGTCATTTATGAGAATTGTATTTTAGAAATGCTTTTCCTTTCTTTGAGAACTATTCTCAAGGATTTCCTTTACCAATCATGGAAACAATATTATTTGATTTAGAGTACTATAAATATAAGTGCAAAGTATAACCATTTATCAAGAACATAATAAGTTTGAAATTTAATAGCATTCATGCAAACTTCAACCTTATTAAACATCTTATTTACGCATAAAAAATGTCCCTATTTGGCGAAAATAAGGCGATTCCAAGATCCGAAGAAACAAAGAGTGGTTAAGCATGCTTTGGCTTGTCTTAAACACTCAATCTTCTAGGGTAAGCATTGCCTTGCTAATGGCTCTAAGCCACTCTTGGTTAGACAATCGTCGCATCTAATGCATCTTTGACGATGTATCTCTTTTACCACGGTATGTGAGGACTCCCCACTCATACCGATGAGTTAAACCAAACCAACGTGCACACCCGGTGTGCCTTATGCCCCTTAGAGAAGTGATGGCACCTCGCTTTGGCGTAGCCTACCATCACCATCATCCGGTTAGTAAGTGTTGTTTTGGAAAGGCAAGTTTGACTCAATATTATTAGGGACCTAGGATTTCTATGTTGGTTGATTTAAGTGAACTTAACTAATCATCGCAACATCAAGAAAACCTAAACATGCATCTAACGAATAATTCACACATATATATATAAGCATAAAATATAAAGCGAAATTATAGATGTATATTAGCAACTAGCATGACCCCTTGAAATCTTCAGATCTTCAAAAGGTCTTCATTTGGAATTCAAGGCTTTGTCTTCCAAGATACGCCGTCTTCAAGACTTAACCAAACTATGCAAAAACTAGTGTCTACAACTAGGAATAATCTAAATATTAAAGTACAAAAATACTTAATGGTGCGTAAACTGTATTTAGATTTACAAAAATACATAATGACACGTAGTCCGTATTTTCTATCCTAGTCGGGTCCCACTAGTTGCCATTTCAAAAAACCTGTGAGAGAGAATATATATATTCCATTCATCCATTCACTATTTGTGAATGGCCCATGCAATTTACAAAATTAAAACGAGTAAAATGCATTTAAACAACGCGCGCACTAGTAACTAATCTAGGTGGTTAATCCGATTAACACGCCTAATTAAAACTAGTCAAAGTTGTTTAACCGATTATATAATTTACGTCATTAATAATTGAAGCTCCCACTAAATTGCGCATTTCCTTAATTAATCTAATTAATTAAGTCGGTAGCACCCAAACTTGTCAAAATGAAATTTTGCCAATGCCGCTCAAAACCGAGGCCTAGCCTCCCAAAATTTTAATTAAAATAAACAAAATTAATTAAAATAAATAAAACGGCAAAATAATTAACATTAAGCCTACTACGGCTTGTCACCTCACCGCACCAAGCATACGCACACGCCAAAACCACGAACAAACGGCCCACGGCACACGGCCGCGAGCTACTGCCACGGCACAGCCGCGCGTGGCTGCTGCGGCCCGCGTGCTGCTGCCGCGCGTGTGCTGTTGCTGTGCGTGGCTGCAAGCGAGGCGGCGCAACCACCTTGGCAGCCACATACGGGCTGCTGTGCAGCCCGACTCGCCATGGTGATGCATTGCCTCGTTTTACGTGCCACAACCTTGGGATTTGATCCCTTTTTCGCGAGACAAAAATAATTAATTCTAAATTAATTTTAGAACTAATTTAGTGAGCAAAATAAAATTTTAAACAAGTCTAACTTAATAAAATTTTCAAAGTGCAATAACCAAAATAATTCCAAGAACCATCTTTAATTAAATTGCTTTAGCTTGGTGCTAAATAAAATTGAGGCAATTTCTCACTTTCAATTTAATCAATTTAAATTAAACTTGAGAATTTGACAAAGTAAAGGGAAGTTGGAAAAATATGAATTTTAATGTTCAAATAGAAATTCCAACATCTAAATTTTGTGAATCCTTGAAAATTATATCTTCCAACATGAAGATAACCAAATTTCTATCACAAAAATCGAAACTTTATGTTTCCAATCAACTCAAAATGATTAAAACAACAAAGTTCAACTCAAAATAACATGGAATGTAGTGATTTTTAAAGTTTAAATCACTTATCACAAATAAAGATTGAATCTTTAACACTTAGGAAGCCTCAAAAATAAAATTTTCACACTAAAAAGCAATTAGTTTGCAATTATGTGAAAATAAATCAACCTTTAAGCATCAAATACTACCAAGTAAGTGTGCTTTAAGGGGACATAAAAATGCAGAAAATAATGAAAATAATCAACAATATAATCAAAAATTTATGCCATTAATTTCAAGGTTAGAAAGGACTTAAAATTTTTGTCAAAAACGAAAAACCCCTCGAAAAAGGCATTTCTGGTCAGAATTTGGCTAAAATCACAGTCCTGTGGGGCAAAAACCTTTCCAGAACACGTTTTCCACCCAAAGTTCACTAGTCTTGGGCTAAAATCTGGGTTCTGGGCCAAACTCGACATTAAAAACGAGATTAAAAAAATAAAACCGAGCTACTAATCTAATTAGCAATATAAACCAGAAAAATAAGCTAAAGTAAACCTTGAAAAAACATGATTATAAAAATAAACGAGCGGGGCTCCGATACCGCTGTTGGGGTTTGGTGAGTCCGACTCACCGCGGAAACAACCCCACCCGAGGAACCACTCGCAATAATTAAAATCATAAAGCATAAATAAATAATCACAAAGAAAAGATAACGAATCATACCTCGAAGCGAGCTTCGCCCAAAACCCGGGGCTCTTACTTGAAAACTACGAGCACGTCAAGCGCCGCGCCTCCGACGGTATCCACCCACAAAAAGGCGAACACAACTTTAAGGTCTACTACCTTGGGGTTAGCAAGGTCTGACCAAAACCCGAGTGTTATGTGAGTTTAAGAGTTTTCCTAAAAATTATGGAATGCTCTTTTTAACTCCCACTCAAGCACTTTACTCCAAATCCCAAGGTTGGTATTTATAGAGGAAAGTATGAGTGAGAATTTCTATCCCATCAATGTGGGATCATGAAATTCCTCAAATTAATTTAAAGCAAAATTAAGTTAAAATTGCAAACTAATAATAAATCTACAAGTGGCATTACCATGTGAGATGGGTTGGTGAGGACCACATGGAGAGTAGAGGACCATACTTGCTCTCCACTCAATACTCTCCTTGTGCCACATGTACTCACTTACTTACTCCCATTTTCCATACTTCCCCTTAACCCACGGCCCTGTGGCCCGAGCCCGGCCCGAGCCCAGCCCGCACCCTGCCCGCACCCAGCTGGTGCTGTGGCGCGGTGAGGCTGCGGCTGTGGCGCGGTGCGGCTGCTGCTGTGGCTGCAAGCACGGTGCGCTATCTCGCACCAGCCAGCCATGGCTCGGCTTGGTGCTTGCTAGCCACCTTTGCTAGGACATTTTGCCCCTAGCATTCGGATGCTCGGGGCACTTCGATGCTAGGGGTATTTTTGGGAATATGGTCGATTTATTATTATTTTGTGCGTCTCGTCTTTTATTATTTTGACTCAACTTTCGACGATCGGTTTCGACGCTCTAAGCTCGAATTACCGACGTCTAAATATTTAACACTCGGGCAACGAATTAATTTCTTCCGAATTAATTCGTCAAGTTGGTTCGCATATATTTGCTTGGTGTGACCCGAAGGGTTCAGTCAAGATTAAGCTGTAATATTAATTATATTAATATTACTGATCGGAAGCGGCCTCCACCCAGGCATTCCGATCACTTGATCTTACTGAATATATTAGCTTTCTAATAATTCTGAACCCTCTATCAGAATAATACACTTGTTCGAAGGACACCATTCCTTTCACAGCCCGACAGTTGTTCGTGCGTTGTTGGAGTATTTCGGGGATACTACCAACACCTTTCATTTTTCTTGGGGGGAGATGACAGTGACCCCTCTGGACTTTAGAATGATTAGCGGTCTGCGCTTAACCGATCAGGCCGTACGGCAACTTCCAAATTGTAGGCGTAGTTTGAAGTGCGCCTACGTTAAACATGTGTGAATATGCTTGGCACTCATAGGAAATGGGAATTGACATATACGATTAGGGACAAGGAAAGTAGGGAGCCGTCAACAAGTTATTAAGGAACTTGTAAACCGTTCACGGATCATTTAAGGCAACCACGATTAAGGGACAACGGTAGGCAACAACGATTGACCCGTGAAGGTTACACCCCATTCATAATCCATGAGATTACTAACTCCATATGGTTCGGAACCACGAAAGGAGGACCGGGGATGATGGTACGAAGTGAGTCATGGAGTCACATTCGCCCGTATTGGCCTCTACTCGATTCTTATAGTGAAAAGTATTCCTGTGATCTCAAAGGCATACAAACAAAGATTCAATTCGCTCCAAACTATTATTATGCTAAATCGGTTTAATATTAATGCAACATATGATTCTAAAATATTAGTGATCACTTGATTAAATAACAAGATTAAAGGAACCTAAACTGGTCGTCCATTTTTTCCGTCTAAATTCATTTTTAAAGCTAATTTTTTTTAGCATTTTAAGTGCCGATTGATAATTTCGGGCCATTTTCTGAATCTATTATTATTTGGGATAAAATAAGAAAATAAGTAAATAGAAATAAATAAAAGGTTTGGGCTAAAAATAAATAATAAAACAATAAAAATAAAAAGGGTTTGGGCTAAAATTAAAACTATGCTTTGACCAAACATCAAGACCGATCCATGGACTATTCAGAAATTGAATTTACTTAAATACGGTTTTTTAAGCACTCTCGGGATTAAATACCGAAACCGACCAACAATGACGGTGAAAGGTTGTTCATCATCGGGTTTGGTTTTGGGGAGACATTTTTTGGTGTCTACAGCTCCCACTTTGGAATAAACCTCAGCAATGGTTTAGAGAAGCCCTTTTTGTTGAGCAACCCGTTCATCACTACGTACCAATTCGCATCCTTTTTTAGTTTTTGGCTTGTGCCTCATCATCAAGCAGTGTGCCTTGTACCTTATAGGTCAATATGTTTGAGAACCATGCTTGCTGCTACATGGTGCAATTCACTTGCTTGCTTTCTGCGATGCTGCTCTCTTCCAAGACTTCCACCATGAGTGTCCTTGTGAGGCTTTGTAGAGTGGAATCGACTAACTTTTATAATGCGTTAGTGTTAGTTGAGACGATTAATACAAGATGGGTGGTGAATTGTATTGAGTTCCTAATGACTACTTTTTGCGGATTAATAAACAATCCATATAGGAACTTGCTAGAACACACAAATTTTACGAGGAAACCTTCCAGGGCCCAACTGGAAGTAAAACCTCGACCCTACCTTAGGGATTTCAAACACACAAACTTCACTATAATAGGGCAAGCACAAAGTTACAACCTATTAGACACGGACCTTTATTTTCACAAGTTCCTCACTGGACTTGCTACTTGATAGGACCCTATCCTACCCAACCTATGTAGCACACTTAGATTCACTCATACCACAAAAGTACTACACGTACTGCCAAAGTACAAACTGCTTGTACCACCTAAGTACAAAACTCTCAGCCTCACCTAGAAGCTTACAAAACTGTAAACAAAGCAAATAATAAACTCACCCAAATAACCCAACCCTATACAAGTGTACGACACTTAGTATTATAGGTAAGCAATGCATGAAATCCGAAACTAATATGACAAGTTAGAAGCTTAATAAACTTACTCAATTATAGCGCTATGATTTTTGCACGCATCAACTCACAAAAACCTAAAACCATTTTGCCCTCTACTATTTATACAAGTATTACTCATATAGAAAGTAGGTTTTCTAAAAGATAAATAAGTTAACTTAACTTATCTTTAAACATGGTTTATGTAAATAAAGTAGAATAAAATCTTTTTCGGAAAATAAGATTAAAAGATATTTGTTAAAAGGATTTATCTTTTTAACAAACTGATTTAAAGGAAACAAACTTTATAGTAAATCTTTTCCTAAAATCTATCTTTTATAATTTTTCATATTAATTTATTTACCAAGCAAACTTGTCACACTTCTAATAAATTTCGTGCAATAACCTACTTAACATATTATCAATAATCTAGAAGATAAAAACCTTGAATAAATATAATTGCTGCGCCGCGCTTTTGTTCAGGTAAATTACTTGGGATCCAAGCTTATTAAGTTCCACCAAAGAACTTAAGCTTGCTGTCTTCAAGTTCCTGTTACGGAACGTTCCTGTTAGGGAACTCAGTTCTTGTTAGAGAACTAGTTCTTGTTAGAAACTCTTCTTCTTATTTGTTTAACTCCTTCAATAAAGATCTCTTCATGTCTTCTTAGTTCCAGCTACTTCTTCCATCACCAAGATAAACTTCACCTAAACTAATCAAACACATAAAAATCTTTATTAGTTGAATTTGCTTTAGTTTAAGTTCTCATCATCAAAACCTTTATGCTTCAACAATTTCCCCCTTTTTGATGATGACAAACTTAAGCAAACTCTAGAAACAAGTTAAACAAAATAGAAGGTCGTATTTTTGTGTTTTTGGTTTATTGACTGAAAGTAAACACACAATGAAATAAAAAAAAAGGCAAAAATAAACAAAGCAACAAAACAAAAATAAACTAAACTACTACAACATCATATCAGAGAAATTTTTCTGATACTTTCTCAACTGGAACCCAAAACAACTTCAGCCTCTAAGTTTGCTTCTTCTTTTCCCCCTTTTGGCATTATAAAAAAAATCCTGTTTTTTAAGTTATTAAGCATCTAGCCACAGCCCCACAAGCAATTCATCGATTGTGGGAAACTGAAGGCAGCGCTGCTAACTTCCCTTAAGTTAGTTCCACTCTCCTGCATAAGCATTCATAACATACAAATACACACATGTATAGGCAGTTCCAAAAGACATTCATTAAAAACCAAGAAATTAAACATCATGCTGAACAAATTTACAAACCAAAATAAGTTGTTCAAGCATTTAAAAACATAAATTGAAAATTGTGCATGTCCGAAATAAGGAAAGGCTAAGAAAAGGCTAAAATAGGCTAGGCTGGGACTGTAGGGGAATAAGGTCTGAAGAAGCTCTAGAATTCTCTTGTTGTCCTCCTTGGTTTGCTGTGCAGAAGCTTCCAGCTTATCTTCCATACGTTTGATAGCCATATGGAACTCCAACTTCTAAGACCTAAGATTACTCTCAAGTTTCTGCACAGTTTTCTCCAACTGTTGCACTTTTCCAATTACAGCTTTGATCTCTCCCAAGGCTCGCTTGAGCTGCTTCTCAGCAACTTCAACTCGATCAGCCAGTTCTGCAACTTGCCCAGCTAGAACCTTATCATCTTCAGCATCAAGTTCCAGAGGCTCATTTATACTTGTCATAGGAACAGAACTAGCTGACAATCTCCTGCTTTTCCTCACAAGATGTGTTTAGGGTAATTTTACCCCTCCAAGTGGTCCAATCAGGGGATGACACGTGTCATCCCTAGGATGGCCCAAAGTGGACCAATCCTCGCTTGACACGTGTCACTCCAGATAAAGGGGAGAAAAGGCGGCCTTCATGGCCCAACTCTCGAGAATGCCGTAAAACGGCGCAACCCACCAATGATTAGGGCTCGATGACCTTATCAGGGAGATTCCCCTCTTTTGTAGGGCACGTTTTACCATTTATTACACACTGACTCTTTGACAGAGAAATCTGAGCTTGGAACCCGAGCAGATACCCACCTAAATTTCTGCACCTTTTTCTCTTCCTTCAAGTTACTAACTTGATCGTCGGAGGCGGAGCTCCTACCACCCGAAGTCTCCGTTTGTTTTGCAGGTACAACTCGCGCAGGACCTGTCTTTGTGCCGTAACTCTCCCGAGGAACAAAAACACCCTAAACATTTGGCGCCGTCTGTGGGGAGAGTACCTCAATGATGGTTGGAGAGTCTGTACCCTTTCCTGATCCAACAAACCTACAACCGGATAACCAAAAAAATCCTCTACCGGCTACTCAACCGGGAAGTTTTGGTATTCCTCAGTCGTTCAATCGGCCTCCGCCGGAGGTCGTCACTGAGGATGAAACTGATGACGAAGATGATGATGATGTGGAGACGTATGTAGCCCAGGATGGCTCCTTCATCTCCACGTACAAGCGTTCCAAAGATCAATTGGAGGGAAATTCTGACCAGGCGGGTCCAAGCAGGCGGCTCCCTGGAAGGCCAGTAGGGGAAACCCAGAAGGCCAAAGGTCAAGCCCAAGTCACCAAGGATATGCTCATGAAATTCATGAATTCTTTCAAGGGTGAAATCAAGGCCATGATCAACAAAAACAAGGCAGGCTCTAGCAAGAGTCAGCCGGCTAAAAAGACTCCCTCATCTGGGAAAAAGAAGCCAGTTAAGGACAGGCGACCAACTCCCCATCTTAAAGAAAAGGAGAAGAAGAAGGCAGCCTCAAGACTTGACTGGACAAAAATTCTTCTGCCTAACGGTCCTCAGAGGCAGCCCCGGCAAGAACAGCCGGGGGCCAACAAGAAAACGGTCTCCGACGCTCGGCACATCATTGAGCGAAGGAGACATCAGCAACTGTCTAAGTCAACCTCCACTTCGAGCTTTCCAGACAGCTTCAAAGAAACTTCTGTAAGGCATTCACAGTCCTTACATGAGAGTCGGACAGGCGGCAAGACCGTCAACACCGAACCTCAGCTGATGATAGGGTTTGTCCCATATGCACCCTAGGCGCAATATGGGCAATACGGCCTTCAATTCATGCAGCCGCCTCCATTCGGAGGTCAGGCGACATTTAATAGTGTCCAACCCTTTGACTGGCAGCCGGAGGACTGGCAGCTCCGGCTGCTCAATCTTGGTGAACAACCTTCTACGTTTGCCAAGAAAATAACTGAGGCGGCTCAGCCGTCCAAGGTTAAGAATGTGTTGGTAGGTACTTATGATGGTACCTCCAACCCAAAAGACCACCTAATGGCATACACCAACCTCATGTTTTACAGGTGTTTCAGGTGTAAATCCAAGGGTTCTACTTGGTGAACTAAGTCCCGTCAACTACCTACACAAGGCAGCATATGTAAACTGCCCTCGGGGGTGGCTCGAGGAACCCCCCTCCGAAGCTTAAGTTAGAGAGTGATTTGAGAGAGAAAGTGTACTTAGAAAGATGTAGAAAGTATAATGACTTGAGTGTCTAACCTCTCTTCCGTTGTACTTTACCCTCTATTTATAGGCGTAACATCTCCTTCGTGGAGAGTTCAGCCTGTTCACTCCTGCGGGCTGACTTTGCTGGGCTGGTGAGCCCTCCTTTAATGCTTTCACGGCAGTGAGTGCGCACCCTGGGGGCTGGGCGATAGTTCAACGGGAGCTATCCTATACAACTAGCCCCTCAAGAGGTGGTATGAGGTCACTCACGCCGACTCTTTGCTTGTAGGAATGTTCTTCTTAACTGAGCCCAGCTGGAAGGAATAGCTAAGCAGAAGTTATCCCATACAACTAGCCCCTCAAGAGATTGCGTGAGGTTCTTTTCATCCCAGCTGTTCTGAGCGTGTAGCCTTAGCGGCCATGACTCAACAGGTCGTCTGGCTGAATTAATCTGCACACTCCTAGCCTCTCAAGTCTCTAGGGTGTTGATGCGCCCTGGAGACTTGGGAGGTCAGGTTCTGTTATTGTTAAGTCTATTTCCTTATTGTTTGCATGGTGCCGTTGGTTCCAGTCTTAAGAAATGACGAGCTCGCGGGGAGGAATTTCAATCACTCCCGCTGAAGTCTGAGAAATGACGATCTTGCAGAGAGGACTTTCGATCACTCCCGCTGAAGTCTGAGAAATGACGATCTTGTAGAGAGGATTTTCGATCACTCCCGGTGAAGTGCTCTCTTCTCTCTCTTTTTTTATCTTTTTTTTAGGTGGGAATCGCATTTGCATGAGTGGGACACGTGTTGACAATCCGGGCTGTCAGTTTGATTTTACTGAAGTGACATGGCGGTTTGGCTTTGCTTTGTGTCTAACTGCCCATTTACTTCTTATTAATTTTACTGTCCCCCCTTTTCACTTATTTCTTTTACTCCTCTTATTTTTTCATCTTCCCTCTTCATTATTCTTCCATTTCAAAATTTTCGCTCTTTCTTCTTCCTCTTTTAAGCGTTCGTGATCCTCCATTGTTGTTCGTCTTTGTCTTTGTCTTAGTTTTCACTTTATCTTCTTTTCCCTCCTTAGTTCTTGCTCCTTTACTAACTTTTTTCTTCTTTGTTCTTCTTAATTGCAGATTCTAACTTTCGTCTTGCTCGGGGTTTTATTTTCGCCATTGTTGTTGTACTTTGTTGCTTCTGCAACTTTTTTCCTTAAAGGTACTTACTTTGTACCTTTTGTTATACTTACCCAATTTTGCTTCTTTTTGCTTTTTCTTTGCAAGATTGTGCCTTTTGATTCTTCCCAATTGTCGTTATTCCCATTTCTTCTTTTTGTTGTTGTATTTGCGTTCTTGGCTTTTTTGTTCTTATTCCTTCATTGTTCCTAAACTGATTCTTTGATTTTCTCGTGCCCCATTGCTTTTTCTTTCCTTTGCGGGCTTGTATTTCCTTGTAGATTTCATAATGTCTGACGGCTCTGATAGTTAGAACATGAGTGAGCCTCAAACGGCCACTTGATCGGATTCCTCTTTCCGATCTTCTCTTTCAGGTGAGCGCCCTGCGCACACTTCTCCTATTTCTCCTTCATCTTCTCATACCCCTATACAAACTTTTATGCCTCCTGACCTTCCCCCCGCTGCGAGCGAGATGGGTACTGCTGCGACTCCTGCTGCTGCGTCTAAGTCGGGCAGTAGTCGTCCTGTTGAGGGTAGTGCATTTTGCCCTTTCCAACGCAGGCCCCGCCCCGATTTCTTTGATCCTTATTGTGAGAGAGTACTCACGCTGGATGGGGTTCCTTTATCCCATCTTACTCGCTTGAGGCTGCGCGCAATGCGCCATAAAATGTTAGCTGATGCCGTCAAGGCTAATCCCCCATGTTCAGCCTTTAAACAGTTTAGCTTGGCTTGATGACATGGCTGACATGCATCGATTTGATCATTATGTAGTGAGAGGTGGAAATACTAGGACTCCATCACCGTCTCCTTCCCTAGCAGTTCAATCAAGTAGGATGGCTGAGTCTCCTGGTGACCGCTCATATTACGACTGCCAGCCCACTTACGTTGTGGAGCCCGTAGAGGAGGGTAAGACTGAATTTTTTCTGGATGACAAGTGTTATGGAACCAAGAACTGTGTATTGGATTCCAGTTGGCGCAAGGATGCTGAGAGACTAGATCTGGCTGCTGTTGGGTAGAAGTTCTATGGTTTTGGGGAGGGCTACGAGCTGGTTCGTGCGAAGTTATCAGCTCCTCCTGCAGGTCATATTGATGTGTTTGCCTCGCAGCTAGATTTGGGCTTGAGGTTCCCCTTGGACCCCACCTTAGAGAATTTGCTTCGTGCTTTCAACATCTGAATATCTCTGGTGCACCCTGCTTCCCTTCACACCCTAATTTGCCTACTGTGGTTTCTAAGGTTTCGAAGGTATCCTGATTCCCTGCACTTGTTCAAGTCTTTCATGAGCCTGAAGAGATCTGCTTTTGAGACTGAGTCAGGGTGGTACTATGTTGCTCCTAAGGAGAGTAGGGTCTTGTCCTACCCAAAACTTGGACGTTTCAGGGACTGGACTGACAAGTTCTTCTAGGTGAGAATGTCTTCCAACATTGCTGCCCCGCGCAACTTTAGAGAGATTCGCACCAACATGGCTGGGGTCACAATTTCACCCTCTGAGCCTGCCCGTGAGACAGAAGCTTTTGAGGCTCTACAGGGAGCAGGGACAGGTGACTCCAAATTTCCCAAGGTATAGCTGCCCAACTCTATCTACATTGTGGGCAATGAACAATTTTCTGCCATGCGTTTGTGCCGTACGCATGAGTGTGGTAAGTTTTTTCCGTTTTCTGCCTTTTCTTTTCCTTCGTCGTTTTTATTTTGTTTTTGTCTCCTTGTCTTATTTGACTTTTCTGCCGTTTTGTATTTTAGGCTATGACAAGTTGGACAAACGCATTCTCGGGCTGGCTGATAATTGGAAGGACCCTTTGACCGCTACTCCTGAGAATCCTCCTCAGCTTTTTGATACGTTGGAGGTGTTTGCGGGCTCTCTGAAGGCTGAGGTGCGTCTGGCTCCTGCTGAGCTGCGGGCTGTTGTTGGCACAGTAGCTACTGGCAAGCGCGCTAGGTCCAGTCGCGCTGAGCCTGAGCCTTCGTCCTCTACAGTTGGGAGTAGGCGTGAGAATCGCCTTGCTCCTCGAAAGGTAGCTTCAGATTCTGAGGCGTTAGTGGCACCTACTGCTTCCCCTGAGAAGCAGTCTGTCGCGGCTTTCGGCCGGGTGGCACCTCAGACCTCTGCTGCCAAAAGGCAACGTGAACAAGCTTCCGATGACCCAAAGGCTACTGTCGATGATTTTGCTGACAATGTTCTCCAGTTTCCCTTTGAGGGGATTAAGACGACTACTGCGGGTGAATAACCCGTTTCTTCTGCTGAGCATGTTCTGCTCTTTCCTACTTCTGTTGATGATACTACCGCTGCAAAGGACACTGCGGTTCCTTCTACTGCAGCTACTGATTTCCAGCTCCCTGACGAGTCTATCATGGAGCTTCCTAGAATTCCGTCGCGTTCCTACGGGCTAAGAGGGCGGCTCCGAAGCTTTGGTTTGAGCTTTGGTGATCCAATCTGGAACTCTGTATTGTACAGGTTTTTTGCCTTTCCTGGCTTTCTCAAGTTTCCCCTCAAGTCTTGCCTTATCTGCTTTTTTATCTTCCATATCAGATTTTAGTTTTTAAAAATTCGGATATTGGGCAAGTGGAAGAACTTCAGAATAAGGAGTATCAAGACAGAGTTTCATCAAGGATAGTTCACATTTAACATTATGTTATCATGTTTCAAGTTGTCTATAGTTTCTTTCAAATAGTTATTATCATCAAACAGACTAAAAAATCTATATTGAATGTCAAATTTCATATTGTCAACCCACTCACTGTTTTCTTTAAAAGTAACCAAAGCTTCATCACTTTGCTGTTTAGCTCTATGCAATTCTTTCAATTATTCTTAAATCTCTAAAACAACAAATATTAAGTTTTCTTTAGAGAAATGTCTAAGTTCTTTTTGAGAAAACCATACCTCAGATTCTAGTTCCTTCAGTTTTGCTTTTTCATCAGTTTTTGCCATCAAGCATAGATGTGCAGTTTCCTCTGACGGTTGATCTTCCACTTCTTCTGAATCCGAATCTCCTAAGGCAGCCAACATGGCTTTCTTCACATTGTCCTTGGTAAAGTAAGGCTTATAGACTCTTGTCTCTTTGGATTTCTCCTTGCCCTTTGTCTTTCCTTTCTCACTATCTGGTAATGGACAATCTTTGATGAAGTGATCTTTAGACCCACACTTAAAACAAGTTGTGTTTCTGGAACTTGCATACTTCTTGTTCCTATCAAACTTCTTGTAGCTCATCATCCTTTTGAACTTTCTAACTAGCATTGCCATTTCTTCCTCATCAGATTTCGATTCCTCTGACTCTTGAGCCTTAAGAGCAAGACTCTTGTTCTTGGAACTTTCAGTGTTGGAACTCAGGTGAAGTTCATGACTCGTCAATGATCTAGCTAGTTGTTCCATGTTAAACATCGTGAAGTCTTTGGCTTCTTGCATGGCAGTAACCTTGGATCTCCATCGTTCATCTTGTGGTAGGCTCCTTAAGATCTTTCTAGCCTGTTCATCAATAGGAATGTGTCTACCAAGGGAATTCAATTCATTAATAATATCATTGAACCTAGTAAACATTTCCTCTATAGATTCCTTTGATTGCGTTTCAAACCTTTCATATCTAGACATCAATAAATCAATTTTAGAACGTTTCACTTCATTGGTACCTTCATGAGTTACCTCTAGTAGATCCCAAATCTGTTTAGCAGATTTGCATCCCATGATATGATTTTGTTCATGAGGTCCAAGTCCACAGTGCAAATACTTTATAGCTAAAGCATTTAATTCAAGTTTCTGATAATCTTCCTTATCATAATCAGATATATGTTTAGGAACTACCTCATTCTTGTCATTGGTTGCAGTTATTTCAAAATCACCAATTTCAATAACACGCCAAACCTGGTAATTTTCAGCCTTAATAAAGATCTCCATCCTGTTCTTCCAGTAGGTGTTAAACTTACCATTGAACATGGGTGGACGTTGCGTGGAATACCCTTTTACAAGTTTCTCCTTGTAATTCATCTCTCCAGGAACTTACTCAGCAAAGTTATCTTCTTACACGTGAGAACCTTTCTCTGATACCAATTGTTAGTTGAGACGATAAATACAAGAGGGGGGTGAATTGTATTGAGTTCCTAATGACTACTTTTTGCGCATTAATAAACAATGCATATAGGAACTTGCTAGAACACACAGATTTTACGAGGAAACCTTCCAGGGCCCAACTGGAAGTAAAACCTCAACCCTACCTTAGGGATTTCAAACACACAAACTTCACTATAATAGGGCAAGCACCAAGTTACAACCTATTAGACACGGACCTTTATTTTCACAAGTTCCTCACTAGACTTGCTACTTGATAGGACCCTATCCTACCCAACCTAAGTACCACACTTAGATTCACTCATACCACCAAAGTACTACACGTACTGCCAAAGTGCAAACTGCTTGTACCACCTAAGTACAAAACTCTCAAACTCACCTAGAAGCTTACAAAACTGTATATAAAGCAAACAATAAACTCACCCAAATAACCCAACCTAATACAAGTGTACGACACCTAGTATGATAGGTAAGCAATGCACGAAATCCGAACTAATATGACAAGTTAGAAGCTTGGTAAACTTACTCAATTATAGCATGATTTCTCCACGCATCAACTCATAAAAACCTAAAACCATTTTGCCCTCTACTATTTATACAAGTTTTACTCGTATAGAAAGTAGGTTTTCTAAAAGATAAATAAGCTAACATAACTTATCTTTAAACACGGTTTATGTAAATAAAGTAGTATAAAATCTTTTTCGGAAAATAAGATTAAAAAGATATTTGTTAAAAAGATTTATCTTTTTAACAAACCGATTTAAAGGAAACAAACTTTTTAGAAAATCTTTTCCTAAAATCTATCTTTTATAATTTACCATATTAATTTATTTATCAAGCAAACTTGTCACGCTTCTAATAAATTTTGTGCAATAACGTACTTAACATATTAATAATAATCTAGAAGATAAAAACCTTAACTAAATATAATTGCTGCGCCGCGCTTTTGTTTAGGTAGGTTACTTGGGCTTCAAGCTTATAAAGTTCCACCAAAGAACTTAAGATTGCTGTCTTCAAGTCCCTGTTAGGGAACGTTCCTGTTAGGGAACTCAGTTCTTGTTAGAGAGCTCTTCTTCTGATTTATTTAACTCCTTTAATAAATATCTCTTCATGTCTTCTTAGTTCGAGCTACTTCTTCCATCACCAAGATCAATTTCACCTAAACTAATCAAACACTTTAAAACCTTTATTAGTTGAATTTGCTTTAGTTTAATTTCCTCATCATCAAAACCATTATGCTTCAACAGTTAACTTGGGAATTTTCCGCCCTAGGAACAAAATCTATCTGAAAATGTATTAGCTGGGCCACTAGCTCCTTCAATTTGGTCGTGTACTTTATCATTGTAGGCTCTCTAGCCTCATACTCCTCTTTTAGCTGGCTGACTACCAGCTGATAGTCAGTTTACAACTGCACTTTTCTACTCCTACTGCAATACTCATTCTCAATCCTGCTAGAGTTGCCTCATACTCTGCCTCGTTGTTCGATGCTTTGAACTTGAACTTAATGGCATACTCAAATATATTGCCTTCTGGTGATGTTATTATTATTTCGGCTCCACTTCCTGTTTGGGCTGAAGATCCATCCACTGCCACCTTCCAAACTCCAACTTCATCCTCTTTCTCTTCAGAAGAGGCCTCCACTTTGAAGTCTGCTAAGGCTTGACCTTTGATGGCTGCCATAAGCTTAACCTCGAACTCATACTTAGAGAGCTCTATCTCCCACTCCAAGAGTCTGCCTGAAGCGTCCATTTTTTGCAGAGCTTTTTCCACTGAATTATGTGTGCATCGAAAAGCGTTTTAGCTTTCTTGATGTTGTTACCACTACGACGGCAAACTTTTCAACCAGCGGGTATCTCTGCTCAGACTCTTTCAGCATATGGCTTACAAAGTACACTTGCTTCTTGTAGACACCCATTTGTGTCTCCCCAAAACCAAACCCAGTGATGAATACCTTTCGCGTCGAACCATAATCGAATGAAGTAGTGAAAGTGTGAAAGTCAAGTGTTGTGGTTTGTTTTTATTAAAATGTTTCTTTCTGTTTTCGAAAACCAACTCTATTTTATGAAAATAGCCAATCCAGTTTAGTTTGGTCCATGATAAGGGTCCATTAATAGTGTAGATGGATTAAGATCGCAAAGAGCTCTCCAACGACATATTATAAGCCCAATTCCGATGAATATTGAGAAAGTTATGGCCAAAATACTAAACTGGGCTCGGTTTTTTGATCCTTACATGCGGCCTAATGATCTAGAGGAGGGCCAATGTCAGTTATCATTCCTTAAGCTATAAGGATTGATCATAGTCTTCCAGAACTCTGTAGAAGGTTTTCTTAAGTCCTAATGGAATTAGGATTGATAATTGTGTTTTTATGAGTTTTACTTGAAATAAAATATTGTTTTATGTAAAATTATGATTTTAGCCTTCGTACGGACTCTACGGATCAAATTTAATTGCCAAGTGGACTCCGTGTTGAAAGCGCGTGAAAATCCAAGCTGTCGTCAAACGACAGGCTTGTCGCCACGTGACAATTCTTGTCGCCTGGCGACATGTTAGTTTTCTGGCGACAACGTGGAGTTTTATTCCTTATCAAATTCTACCTATTTTTGGACTTTTTTCTTATAAATAGGGTCCTCGGACCTCCGTTTTCAGTCATCAACAATCCACAATCATCAACTCTCATCAAGGCATACTTGATATTCTCTCTCTCTTTCTAAACTAGCATTTACTAAACACAGTTTTGCATTCACAAGATCTAGACACACGTAGCCAAATTCGAAGTTGCCTTCACCATAGACGTGAAAGGTTGATACCTTCTAAGGGTTTGGTCCCAAATCTAGTCTAAAATTTTTAACTCTTTCTTTCAATTCTTTAATTTATTTCTTTGATTTTATTATTTTATTGAAGTTTACTAACGCGTGTATTTTGTTATTAGAAAGAGGTACGAGGCTTCAAAGTAAGTAACTAGCTTACTCCCTATTTATTTCAATGTAGAAAGCATGCTTAGATTTGATTAATTCCTAGTATCATGTTAGGATGTTATTTATTGCTTTCTAAAATCATGTTTAGGGTGCCTTTTATACTTTCTAATATCATGTTGATAGCATGTTAGTATCATGTTAGGACTAAAGCTTTGATCTTTATTGTTTGGTGACATGCTAGGGTTTGTTATTAATCTTGTTAGTATCATGCCTAGGATCTTGCTATTATTATGCTTTAGCGTTGATATGATTATTATTATTATGATTATTATCATGTTGCTTGATATATATTATTGTTATTGCTTGATCACGCCTTTTATGCTTGTTTAAAGGGAATTTATACTTGAACTCATGCTTAATAAGATAATTAATAGTTTGGTTTAGGCTAATATGATAGTTTTATTTGTGCATTAATATTCAACTAACATAGATTAAACAGGTTTAGGATTAATCTAATGATTGCATGTTAGTCTGAATGCGCACATGAATACGAGTAGAATAAAGTAGAGGCCTATTTTATAGGGCGGGTCCTTTCTTTTGTAGATTGGATTCGTACCCTCATCCCCGAACCCTATTTGGTTCATGACCTTTTGGAGTTGTCAAACTCATGGATCGTTAAGGGTGTAACCTTCACCCTGTGAATGGTTTATAAGTTCCTAAAACTTGTTGGCGACTCTTTTGCTCTAGCTTCTTTCCCTTTAGACGCCACCATGCTTAAGTGTATGATCACAGTGGGGTTCAAGCCTGTGGTTAATGCTTGAAATTTTCCCTATAGTTTATGGCAACTCCACTGGGGAGGATTTCTATTTTAAATCCTAAAATTTATTTTTGCAATGATTTAGAATGAGCGGATGAGACTCGAAAAGTTCTAAGTATTTCATGTGCGTAATATTGATTAATGATGGGCGTTATGACGGTCGCTCATTCCACACTCAATCAAACACATTTATTAACAAACACCTTACAAACCAAGCATAATGACAAGTAAGAGTTCGGTCCACAAGGAACGGGATATGGTTGCTAAAGATCTTAACACTTAAGCTAATTCGAAGTCAATGGTGAATTGGGTTTCGTCAAGTAGACAAACAAACTATGGTTCTAAATCAATGGATTAAAGACACTAGGGAATGGGATCCACTCAACCAAGGCAATTAGGCAAACGGGGAGTAAAATAGACAAGCTATAGCAAGGACTATAAGTAAAATCAACCTCATGCAATAAGAAAACAACTCACACTACTAAACTTAGATTCCTCATTAGTCTAGCAATAGATGATACATAATCAAATTACAATAAGTAATGACATACTCAATTTACACTTCCATGTCAAATTAGGCATATCATGCTATCAAGCTCCTAAGTCAAGGGTAGCTAATCCTATCATGAAGAACTAACAAGCAATCTCATATAATCAATTTAATTGCAATACAAACATCAATGTCTCTCCCATATTTGCATAACTAACCCAAAAGGTTGAGCTTCACCCAACCCCTAGCAAGAAGACTACTCACAACTCATATTTATCAACATGCAATCAACAATTAGGGTTCTAACTACTTCAATAATTGGGGAAAAGTGGTTAACGATTGAAATAACTATCATCCAATAACAAATTACCAAGAACTTAAGAAGATTTAAATAACATGCAAAAGCAAATGAAATCAGAAATTAAGTAGAAAAAGGTTGGAGAAATTACTAATTGAAGCTTGAAATTGAATAACAATGGAGGGACTTGTCTTCTACAATGATTGAGATTGAGAATTCCAAACTAATAATTGAAATCTAACTAATGATTTGAGAGTATTTATGTTTCTACAATTACAAACTAAGAGGAAGTACTAAAAACTTGGCTGCCGCACAATTGAGCAAAAGGGAGTATTTATATGACCCTCAAATAAAAAAGACGGAGAAAACAAGAGTCGAGTACGGCTACAGGGGCGCACGGACGTGTCAGGAGTGGCATGGACGTGCAGCCTTAGTGGCACAGACGTGCCACCCTAAGCACGGCCGTGCAGAATCGGGCAGTAGCTCTAACTTAGGCCAAGTGAGATGCACGGCCGTGCAGGTTCTGGCACGGACGTGCTGGCTGACTTGCACGGACGTGCTTAAGCCTTGCACGTCCGTGCCAAATCAGGCAGTGGCTTGACTTGGCTGGGACACTCCTGCACGGTCGTGCAGGACATGGCACGGCCGTGCAGGGTCTTCTAAGCCCTTTTCTTCATATTCTCTTCAGTTTTGCTCCTTTGTCACGGCTTCTAACCTCGGTTTGTTATCCATATGCTTCAAATCATCGGTTTTTGGACCTAAAAACTCAACAAAAACACTAAAATCCCGTGAAGCAAGGGATACACAAAAATTGAATGAAAATAGGATAGAAGTGAACCAAAATGCTAATATATCAAGTAAACAAAGTTCAAAAATCACCCTAAAATCGTATCAAATAACAAGTTATCAAATCCCCCCAAGCTAAGTTTTTTCTAGTCCTCGAGCAAAACAAACATGTCAAATCAAGAAGGAAGATTACTTGCTAATGATCAAACCAAGGAGAGAAAACACGAACACAAATCCGCATGGCAAGAACCATAAACACTTTTAGCACAAGTGAAAGCAATTTAAACCCCTAAGTCGCCTAAGAGGACGAGTTTTTATCTCGTGAGGGTTTCCCTTGAGCTTAACCCACAACTCACACAAACCACACTGATGTGTGTCATAAATGGCACACATTTGACGAGCATTTAGGTCCTTTCTATTCTCTTTTCATAGCTTTCATGCTTAATAAGTGCTTAGTTTTATGCTTTGTTGCTTAGTTTTACCTTTCTTCTCTTATTTTGTAGCTTTTGTGCTTTTCGTTGGTTTTCTAGCCTTTTCTTCTTTATTTGCTCTATTTTCGTGGTTGTAGGTATTGGACGAGGTTCGGGTCTTGATTTTGGTGATCCACTATGGTGGAAGAAGCTTTAGGATCAAGTTCATGGAGTTTGGGAAGCTCAAGATGCAAAGAAGTGGAAGTTCCGAGTCTTGGCTCTTCTCTTGTGCTCCCTTCAAAGGAAGTGTGTGCCCTCAATATTAAGCCTTAGCTACTGCCTACCTTGTCCTCCATCACCATCATAAATCATGTGTGCACCCCTTGATCTTGAAGAGTTGAAGATTCGAAGAAACCCAGCTGAGTGCGGCCGCACGCGCAGAAGGTGCGGGCGCACACGAAGGATGTGCGGCCGCACACCATGGTGGTGCGGGCGCACATCATGGTGGTGCGGGCGCACATCCTCTGTTGTGTGGCCGCACCAACGTGGGTCTTTTCCGATCGGATTTCGACGATTTTCTCTCTCTTCTTATACCTATTTGAACCCAATTTTTGTAGGAAGTTTTCAGAAGAGAATTAGATCATATTCTTAGCTTAGTGGAGAGCTTCTCTCTCTAGATTTAGGGGTTAGTTTTAGGAGTAGATTTTAGAGAGAGAAAGTGAAGAATTTCAATGGTGATTGAGAGATTGAAGATCCAATGGTGACAATTGTATTGGAAATCTACTCTATTATCAATGAGCATTTCTAAACTCTATATCATTTATTGTTTTGTTTAGTATTCATGTTTAGATTGTTTGATTTTGATTAGATTTTGATGATTTGATGATTGATGTTAGATTAGAGTAATTGTTGATTCTTTGATTGTTTGGTTACGGATTTGGTGAAGCTTGTATAATGTAATGAATTGATGTAGATTGGGGATTTTGATGGAGTTGATGATGTGATTAAATTGGTTAATTGATTATGTGCATGTGTGTGTTTGATTTAGGCTTGATCACCCTTGTTATTCACACTAGATTGCATTGTAAGTTTACATTGATACGGACCATTGATCTGTGGCTTGCATTCACACGATTGAGGTGTCTTGTGATGTTTCCTAGATAGAGTTTATCGTAGTTGACGCTAGTTAGACCTCTAGGAGAATAGCTTGATATGCTCTTTTGGTTGCATAATTGATTTTCCCTCACATTGCTTGACTTAGTCAACTTCCTAAACCAATTTGCATTGTTCATTGCTAATATAAGTGAATCCTAATCCCTAGCATTTTATTTGTTTGATTTCTTTGTCTTAGTAGTTGTTAGTGTCCTCTTTTACCCTTTGTCTTCGACCTAGCTTAGGCACATAATTGAAAACACTTAGACATTACCGTTCCTTTGGGTTCGACCCTTGACTTACCTCTATACTTGTATTTAGGTTTGTTGAGTGTTTATAAATTTTGTTTGGCTTAGGAGGATTAGTCCAACGACCTAATTTTCCCACGTCAAAATGGCGCCGTTGCCGGGGAACGGTGTCTATGTTTGAGTGTTTTTGATTGCTTGAGTCTAGGTCTTTGTGTATACTTTTTCTTTTATTTGTTTTTGTTTTCTTTGTAAAAATGGCATGTCTATCTTTTTCTCAACATGATGATGAGCCTTTTTGTGAATATTTCAATAGACTTAAGGAATTTCTTGACTATAATTCTTGTAGTCTTTGGGAAGCTTGTGAGATTTGTTATCATGGTTTGAATGAGCAAACTAGGGATATAGTTGAAGGAATGCATAATGGTGATTTTAGAGCATTTTCTATTGAGGATGCTTGGAAATTTTATGTTTGGTTTGCTTGGGAAGTCTATAATAAGGGTAAACGTGCTTCCATTTTTGATGTGCAATGTGTAAATTCTTCCAATGTTAGCATGATTTACCATGATGTGTCACATGACCCCATAGTTGAACCTAGAACAAATGCTTCCAATTCTATTTCCTCATTTGTTCATGATAATGTGTTGCATGTTCAAGCTAACAAATCTCATACATTTGAAAATGCCCCCAACCCCCTATTTGATGAAAATGCTCATGCTTGTAATGATGATGATCCCACTTTTGGTTGTACTTCTTCTTCTCTTGTTGAGCCTCAATCTCCTACCCCTTTTGAATCCCTTATTGCTACCTTGGAAACTCAAATTAGGCATGTTGAGCTTCGTGATGATCTTGGGCCTACAAAAGAGTCGACTCTTAATTGTTTAAGAAGTCAATTGGAGATGATGAAAAAGAGTGAGGAGCGTCTTGAGGAGGGAAGAAGGAGAAATGAAGAGCTAGGAAGCCAATTGTCATCTTTGATGCTTATGTGTGAAAGTTACAAATCTAATGTGTGTGTTGAGGGTGATGATGGTAATTTCGAGCAACCAAGAGTGTGTGAGGATCCTATTGTTGAGCATAGGAGTGAAGGAGAAAGAGTCGAGAGTGATAATGAGTTTGATGAAATTTTAAGTCTAGACATCTCTTCCTTTGTTGATTGTGATGAGTTTCAAGTGTATGAATGCCACTCTTCTATCCATGAGTATTTGGACTCGTTTGAGGTT
The DNA here is from genome assembly GCF_948465745.1 of Chenopodium album. NCBI lineage: Eukaryota > Viridiplantae > Streptophyta > Magnoliopsida > Caryophyllales > Amaranthaceae > Chenopodium > Chenopodium album. The sequence goes on along the minus strand of NC_137858.1, from coordinate 20,254,850 downwards.
ATGACAAATGTGTTTGTTGAGTGCATAGGGAATAGGCATAGCCTTTTAAGCAAGTTCATTGATGATGCTTCATGGGAGAGAGATGATTTTGAAATTAATTTGCCTCCATTCATGCATGGTTTTGAGACTCTAGGCTTTAAGGAAGTTGAGGGAGCTATTGTTCATGAAGGTAATGGAGGAGATTATGTGGTACCTCTTGGGAGTTGGATGTTTGAGGGAGATGGTGATCATGAGCGTTCTTCTTTTGAGGATTCTATGATTGATTTTCATGCCCTCATTGGTGATGTGAGACCTTATGTTGAGGGAGTAGCTAACCCTTTGCCTATTTCTCATACCCCTTTCTCTCAAAAGTTTAATCACATCCCCTATTGCCCTATTTTTCTCCCTTCCTTTGTTGGTAAGCCTATTGGGAATCCTTATGTCTATGAAGATTTGAATGTGGCTCATTTGTCTCCAATTTGGGAAAAAGGTGATGTTGCCACCCAAAAATATTTTGAGGAGAGTTTGCCTTCTTTTTCCTTTTCTTCTTATTTTTCTTTTTCTTCTTATTTTGTTGAGTTTTCTTTTGATTCTTCTTCCTTCCCTTGGCATCTCTCTCCTCATAGGTATGCACTTTGCTTGTTGCATGCCTTATTTTTGTCATGTGCACACTTACTTTCCTATGAAATGTGTAGTAGTGCATTTGACAAGCTCGTGCGTGCGTTGAATTATTATTTTACTAGAGCGGTCAAGCTTGGACCTTAAGAAAGCCTTTCTCGGGAAGTAACCCGTGTTTTACATTTGATTTTCCTTTTCTTTTTAGAATAGATTTTTCTCTCATGGAAATGTTTGTGTGCCTTTTGCTAGGTACATGACTTGATATACTTTGGTGCTTCGATTTGGATCAAGAATCAAGGAAGGTTGACTCCTATCTTTGCGAGCATATGGAAACAAGGTTCAATTCTTGAGAAATTAGCTATGAAAGGTTTAATTGGGTCATTTGCGGGTATTTACACCCACCTCAAATCCGGTAATATTTTTCTTTGCTCTTTCTCTAGTGGATGATGACTTGTTGGACATATGTTGGTTTGTTGGATTGATCTCCTTGTTTTCCCCTCCCATGGATTATATGATTTATGTTTGAGTGTATTGTCTCATTCAAGCTTGGGGGAGGGTATTATATCATGTTTGGTGGGATTTTGATTCATATATGCTTTGCACCTTTGTATATGCTTTTCCATGTTTCTTTTATTTTGAAAAACTCCAAAAAGATTTTCCTTTCTATCAAGGCAAATTTGCAATGTGTTTTGTTTTGTTCTTGCTTTGGACATAATAACATTTGGACTTGTATAATTGAATACTTTTCTTCCTAAATGGTAACGGTGTGCACGGTTTGAGAGTACGCTTGGTTGATTCTAGGATAAAGCATGCTAAGGCAGTTGGTTAGAACTAGTGGGAACATGAAGCCGGATTCTACTTGTTTGTGGCATGTTTGGTAGTTGCTTCCTATAGTCGATTTGACGCCAATAGTGAGTTTTTGCTACATCCATGTGAGTTCTTTGTTTTTCAAGCCTTCTACCTAGATTTGTATGAGCGGCATGGATCCTTGACTTCTTGCAAACCTAATCTTGAAACTTGACTCATAGATCTTCAATCCGAGACCGAACCATTTAGGGAGGACAAAGGCACCTTTTTCGGGGTGGTATTTTTCATTTTTAGGATAGTTTGTTTTATTTTTGTTATTTTTGGGTTTACATTTGCCTCCTTGCAACCATTTGAGCCTTATCCCTTCTTTTCAAGCCACATCTTTAGATCTTTGGCCTTTTGTTTCATTTTCTTTCTTTTCTTGGTTTTTGTGAAGCAATTGATCATTCTTGATGGAGTTTGTGGTGGAGAAGTTGAAATGTTTGGTTCTTATGATAGCAAGATTGTGTTATATTTTCTTTGTGAATAATGGCAAATGAGTATGAGTAAAAGCCGTCCTATATTATAAAAGGCATGGACAAATAAGTGCAAAATCGAAAAAGCCGTCCAATGTTAAAAGAGGCAAGGACAAAGCATTATAAAAAAAAAAAGAAAAAAAATTGAAAAAGTGAAAAAATTCAAAAATATTTTGATGTGAGTTTTCTCCCTTTTTGAGCATTGAGGACAATGCTCCATTTAAGCTTGGGGGGAAGCGTTCTCACGCTTTTTGTGTATATGTTTGTGATTTATAGCTTTGAATAAGCTTGGGGGTGTTAGTTTGTTTTTGTTTGGTGACTACTTGATTGTGATTCTAAGAATTGGCCGTTCTTTGCTTCATTATTAGGAAAACCACCAAATTTTAAATTTTAGCCTACCTTCACCCTTTTGCCTTAACGTTACAACCTTGGGGAAAGACCTTTTGACCTAAATGGTTGAGTCATTCATCGGTGGAGAGGAATGTGAGTTTTAGGAATAGGGAGAGGGGATGCAAAAGTCAAGATGTCGAGTAGCCTAAAAATTCTCTTTTTCCGGTTCCTTCGTGGAATCATTGGGATGCTCATTTGAGGTCGATTTGAAGCTATTAGGAAGAACGCGGTAAGATCATTTGGGATGAAAGTGGATTGGGAAAGCTAGTTCCTATGCTTAGCATATTTATGTTTCAATCAACCTTGGGTATCTTGGAACGTGCACTCCCTTACTTGTTTAGAAAGATTTGCATCCACTTGTGCATGTACATTTGCAAAAAGTCCTTTCATGAACATTTGTTTGCTTTTCTTGTATTTTGTTTTCTTCTTCATGCTTTGCCTTGTTTGTATTATTGTGAGAGTTATGGGTCAAACTCTTAGGATACCCTTACGAGACCTCACTCGTCCTCATAGGCGACTTTGGGGTTTAAAGGGCTTGTTGTAGCTAAAAACAACCGTGATTCCTACGAAAGTGAGTTAGTGTATATTCTCATCTCGTCTCTTCTTTAGTTTGTTTTAATAAGCTCGTCATTTCCACTCCCTTGGTTTTGTTTTGCTCGAGGACGAGCAAAAGGTAAGCTTGGGGGTATTTGATGTGTGTCATAAATGGCACACATTTGACGAGCATTTAGGTCCTTTCTATTCTCTTTTCATAGCTTTCATGTTTAATAAGTGCTTAGTTTTATGCTTTGTTGCTTAGTTTTACCTTTCTTCTCTTATTTTGTAGCTTTTGTGCTTTTCGTTGGTTTTCTAGCCTTTTCTTCTTTATTTGCTCTATTTTCGTGGTTGTAGGTATTGGACGAGGTTCGGGTCTTGATTTTGGTGATCCACTATGGTGGAAGAAGCTTTAGGATCAAGTTCATGGAGTTTGGGAAGCTCAAGATGCAAAGAAGTGGAAGTTCCGAGTCTTGGCTCTTCTCTTGTGCTCCCTTCAAAGGAAGTGTGTGCCCTCAATATTAAGCCTTAGCTACTGCCTACCTTGTCCTCCATCACCATCATAAATCATGTGTGCACCCCTTGATCTTGAAGAGTTGAAGATTCGAAGAAACCCAGCTGAGTGCGGCCGCACGCGCAGAAGGTGCGGGCGCACACGAAGGATGTGCGGCCGCACACCATGGTGGTGCGGGCGCACATCATGGTGGTGCGGGCGCACATCCTCTGTTGTGTGGCCGCACCAACGTGGGTCTTTTCCGATCGGATTTCGACGATTTTCTCTCTCTTCTTATACCTATTTGAACCCAATTTTTGTAGGAAGTTTTCAGAAGAGAATTAGATCATATTCTTAGCTTAGTGGAGAGCTTCTCTCTCTAGATTTAGGGGTTAGTTTTAGGAGTAGATTTTAGAGAGAGAAAGTGAAGAATTTCAATGGTGATTGAGAGATTGAAGATCCAATGGTGACAATTGTATTGGAAATCTACTCTATTATCAATGAGCATTTCTAAACTCTATATCATTTATTGTTTTGTTTAGTATTCATGTTTAGATTGTTTGATTTTGATTAGATTTTGATGATTTGATGATTGATGTTAGATTAGAGTAATTGTTGATTCTTTGATTGTTTGGTTACGGATTTGGTGAAGCTTGTATAATGTAATGAATTGATGTAGATTGGGGATTTTGATGGAGTTGATGATGTGATTAAATTGGTTAATTGATTATGTGCATGTGTGTGTTTGATTTAGGCTTGATCACCCTTGTTATTCACACTAGATTGCATTGTAAGTTTACATTGATACGGACCATTGATCTGTGGCTTGCATTCACACGATTGAGGTGTCTTGTGATGTTTCCTAGATAGAGTTTATCGTAGTTGACGCTAGTTAGACCTCTAGGAGAATAGCTTGATATGCTCTTTTGGTTGCATAATTGATTTTCCCTCACATTGCTTGACTTAGTCAACTTCCTAAACCAATTTGCATTGTTCATTGCTAATATAAGTGAATCCTAATCCCTAGCATTTTATTTGTTTGATTTCTTTGTCTTAGTAGTTGTTAGTGTCCTCTTTTACCCTTTGTCTTCGACCTAGCTTAGGCACATAATTGAAAACACTTAGACATTACCGTTCCTTTGGGTTCGACCCTTGACTTACCTCTATACTTGTATTTAGGTTTGTTGAGTGTTTATAAATTTTGTTTGGCTTAGGAGGATTAGTCCAACGACCTAATTTTCCCACGTCACACACCAACTAACATAACACATTGTTGCTCTCAAAGTGGTCAAAACACACAAAACCAATATTTTTATTGCCCAAGTCAACTCATCGGGATACAAAACACAAGCAAGACAAGTGAGCAACTTTCAAGAATTACCATTCATACAAATGTGCACCTAAGTTGGGGGTAGAGAGGCGAACTAAGCAAGGTTGCACTAGGATACTTCGTTATACCTTTTACTAGTTCATTAGAGCACGTCTAGATATTCCAAAGTTGCAAAGCCCTTTTTCGGTTATAAAATCTCAAAATGCAAGTCCACCTCCCAAAATGCACTCCAAAGCCCTTTCAACTACGCTCTAATTCGGGAATTTACACAAGAAACATCAAAATAGAAAGTGTGTGGGAGGCATCCACAAATTGACCTCTAGAATAGAAAAAGTGAAAATTTTGGAGGAGTTTTTGACTTCTCCACTTTTTTCTATTTTTTTTTTATTCATTGCCCTCGCCTCTTTTAACTTTGAGCGGCTCTTTCTTTTATTCAAAACATGTGGCTTATTATGCCGCTTATTACACAAGATATACATAGAACTAATTCCCTAGCAGAGTTTCGTTTCGGGGAGGAAGGGAGACACACCAAGGGCACAAGGGACCGCAATTTGATTCAAACATATCCTACTTTGGGCAAATTTGACAATATCCTATGCTAGACGTGCAATTGAGCATTCATCGGTTTTCATTTCATATACACTAGTGCAATCAAGATTAATAAGCCTCTAAGTGACCCCAACTCTTGCACACACCCATCTAAAAGAACTTTACTCATCACTCAAGAGTCAAGCAAGCAAATCGTATAAGCATCGTCATTTGAGTCTCATCCAAGGGCTATTTTTTCGGTTTTTTTTTTATTATTTTAATTCTAAAAAGCAAGAAAAGATAGCAAGTTAGGAGAACTAAGCTAAGCATAAAAAAAATTAAAACAAAACTATACAACAAGTAAAGGGAGGAAAGAAGAAAAGTATTCACACATTAAGAGATTTGGATTTAGGGTGTTGGATTTCAAAGGGAGCAAATTTGGATGTTAAGGGGTTTGGATGTTAGGGAAAGGAACAAACAACATGCAAGGTAATCACCAATCAAGCACATACAAGAGCCAACATAGAAACCAAAGAGAAAGACTCCCCCCCAAGCTATCATAAACATTGTCCCCAATGTTAAAACAAATAAAGCACAAGAAAGGGGAGAGAGAGACTAACTCATTGGTTCGGGCCTCCTTGGGAGCTTGAGCCCCCGGGGTACCAATGTCGGTAGACATTTCGGAACTCACCCAATTCCGACCGAAGACCTTCGAAGCTTGTCCTCATGTTGTCGTAGGAGGACCTCATATCTTCGTGAGACTTTCTCATAGTCTCGAACTCGGTGGTCATTCGGTTGAACCCTTGGTTCATCAATTGCATTTGCTGCTCGAAGGTGAGGGGTGGGTTGCCCTCACCCATGCCTTGACCTTGGTACCCTTGTTGGTACCCTTATTGGTGATCGTATTGCTGCTGTTGTTGGAATTGTTGTTGTGGGGGTTGTTGTGGAGGTTGCTGCTGCTCTCCTTGCTCTTGCTCCTCTTCATCGTCCTCATCGCCGGGAGCCCAATCGTGGTCTCTCTCGAAGATCCAGTTGGTCTCGTCGTAGATGAAGGTCCGCTCCGTGTCGGGGAGGTAGGCGTAGGACCGGCCACTCACGTGCCACAGGTAGGGGTGCGGCCCCTCGACGTCCTCCACCCACCTCATTGTCCTAAGCGACTGCATATCGATACGCGTCGCTCCTGGGCAAACCTGCTGATCTGCAAAATCAAGATTAAGAGCAGCAACAATAATAGTGATCATACCACCTATGGTGATGTTACCGGACCCGGTGGCAACATCCTCTAGGTGGTCTACAAACCAGGACCCTACATCTAAGGCCGAACTACCCTCACTCAAGTGCCATAGGAAGTGAAGCTCCCTAGTGGACACTACCCCCGAACTGTCACCTCTAGCGAACGTCGTGTTCGCTATGGTGCGCTGTGACAACCTAAATGCGGGGTGGATGATGGCCGTGGCCTTATCGGTCCTTGGGTTGTAGTTAAAGAGGCATGTGATCTTCCTCCAAAACTCACCCGCGTTATAGCTACGGGGTGGCCTATCCTTTGCCCCAATGGTTCCGTTCGTAGGCCACCCAAACGCTTGGTTCACCCTATTGATGGTCATGGTATGTTGGGTGTTCATTAGTTGGAAAGTGATACGGCGGGGGCTCCTGGTTGTGTCCCGTTGGACTTGGAGGGTGGAGAGGAATTCAAGAGTTAATCTCTTGTAAGTCAAGGCATGTAAGTCTAGCCAACTACCTAGGCCACATCCCTCGAATAACATTCTAATGTCTTCCCCCACCCCTAGGGAATCGGCTACCTCCTCGCTGTAGAACTTGGTCGGCCTAATTCTCCTCCTACTATTTCTTAGAAATTTTTTTGCAAAAGTTTCGTCATTGAAAATTATTCCCATTGTATCCACTTGTGGTGGACCAACGGGAGGAGGAGGAGAAGGGTTGCGGTACCTAGCGTCCGTGTTTCTTGGTCGATTTCTTCTAGACATGGTTGGTCTTTATGCAATGCAATCAAACAAACCACAACTAAATGATCAACACAATACACTCACAATAGGCACTAGGTCCACTAAACACAACCAAAGCTCAAACAAGGCCAACAATTACAACACAATCAAGCCAAGCTCTAAGTCTCCCACCTAAGACAATTGAATCACCAAGCAACAAACACTAATCCAACAACACAAACACAACAATTTAATATCAAAATTATGCACTAGAATCAACAAATCCAACACAACAATTTATTCAAACAAGCATGCTTTGTCATGTACAAGAATCAATTCCTCACCCTCACTTACAAAAATTCAATTCTCAAAATACACCAAAATTCATTCAAACTCAATAATGCTTGACATTTATCAATTATCAATCACTCATAACCAATTTCAACAAACTTTCATAAGCAATTTCATGCAAAAATCCAAGTATTAAAGCATAAAAATAGTTAAAGGGAGGAACGATTATACCGAGCTTATCGTGGGTGTAAAACCAGCAAATGAACCTTTCTAACCTTCCTTTTGCTTCCTTGAACTTACTCCTTCAACCAATTTCTTCAAATGTATGTCCCAAAGAAAACCCCAAATCAATATTTTCAAGGTTAGGGTTTGAGTATTTTGGGTGATTTTTGGGATTGAAAATGATAAAAGGAGTAGTAGTTTGTGAATTTGTTGAAATGGAGTGAAGATTATTGTAATAAGAGTTGAATTTGGGTGAGAATTTGGGTGAGAATGGAGGATTGAGTGAGTTTTGAAGGAGGAGAAGAGGAGTTTTTAGAGAGAGAAAGAGGGGAAAATCGTGAGATGAAGGAGTAAAAGTGAATTTTTTTTTTTTTTTAGGTTTAAACCGTGTTTACAGCAGCTGAAACAGGGTACGCACGGACGTGCCAAATTTGGCACGGACGTGCGTATTCTGGCAGTAGCAAGTAAAGTTACTGCCTGATTTGGCACGGACGTGCTGGGTTATGCACGTCCGTGCTGAACTGTACGCACGGACGTGCTGATTTTGGCACGTCCGTGCCTAACTTCGAAGCAATCTTTGGAGTTCCTGCCTGAATCTGCACGGACGTGTGATGTTTTGCACGTCCGTGCAGACCTGATGCTGCACCTCCTTTTTTTTTTTAAATATAATAGTAAGGCATAATAATAATAATAAAATTATTATTATCACCATTATTATTATTATTATTAAAACTGCCTACTACTTCACTTTCACAAAAACCTTTTCTTGCTTCTCTTTTCATCAACACCTACAAAAGACATTGAGAGGAAAGTTAGTAATAGCAAGAGTGATGGAAATTAAGTAATAGTTTATTGAGAGAGAGAGTTGAGAAACTCGGGTTGCCTCCCAGAAGCGCTCTTTTAACGTCACTAGCTTGACGACCTCCACACTTAGGAGATAAGATTACATCGAGTTGATTCTAAAACACCCACATGAGCACCCTCGTAGTAAAGCTTGAGGCGATGCCCATTCACCTTGAAAGATCTCTTGCCGTCCATATCCCAAACTTCCACGGCTCCATCAGGAAACACTTCCTTGACAACAAAAGGTCCACTCCACCTTGACAAAAGTTTCCCGGGAAACAATTTCATCCTAGAATTGTAGAGGAGTACCTTATCGCCTTTTAGAAATGCTTTCTTTTCAATGTTCCGGTCGTGGCAATCCTTAGTGCGATTCTTATAGTTGCTAGCACATTCATAGGCTTCCAACCTTAGCTCTTCAAGCTCATGCAAATCAAGCCATCTTTGCTCTCCCACGCTAGCCAAGTCGAAATTAATCTTCTTGATCGCCCATTGGGTTCGGTGCTCAAGCTCCACCGGTAGATGACAAGACTTTCCATACACTAGACGGTATGGAGTTGTGCCTATTGGGGTCTTGTATGCCGTTCTATATGCCCATAGAGCGTCATCAAGCTTTTCCGACCAATCCTTCCTATTCTTTGCAACCATCTTCTCGAGGATTAGCTTTATTTGACGGTTAGACACTTCCGCTTGTCCACTTGTTTGTGGATGATAGGTAAGGCCGAATCTTTGATGGACCCCGTGCTTTCTTAGCATCTTTTGAAAAGCACTATGAACAAAATGTGAACCATTGTCGCTTACCACCGCCCTTGGAATACCGAATCTTGGAAATATGACTTTTTTGAACATCTTCATGACAACCTTGTGGTCATTAGTTGGGGAGGCAATGGCTTCCACCCATTTTGATACATAGTCGACCGCCACAAGGATGTATTGATTTCCATGAGAATTTGGGAATGGCCCCATGAAATCCATACCCCATACATCAAATACCTCAAGCTCAAGAATCGGTTGTTGGGGCATCTTATTGCGCTTGGATATGTTGCCGGTTCGTTGACACCGGTCACAAGTCTTCACACTAGTAGAAAAATTGAAAAATACAACACTCATTGGCCACCGGTTTTTGAAAACCCGTGGCAAAAATTAGTAGCGGGATGAGGCAAAGACCAATGGCCACCGGTTCAACCAAACCCGTGGAAAAAATTTGAAAGGCCACCGGTTTTGAACCGGTGGCAATAACTAAGTATATTAAAAAAAAAAATCGCGCGTCCTTATTTCTCTTTCATCAGTTCCTGTTTCATTCGAGCACCAAAAAAATCGCGCTCTAACTCTCACCACCACGAACTCCAACTCTGACGCCCAGCCGCCGCTCCACCCTCCACCACCGTCGCGCACCCCCTCCACCACTTGTTCGCGGCCTTCCTCGTAGCTGCAAATAAGCCCTCGCGTCGCCCTCACTGAGGTACTCCACCACCTGTTCGCGGCCCTCTTCCAGCAGCAACTCGGCCCTCGCCGCCGCATTACTGTGCCCAGCCGCCGCCCCACTGAGGTCCTCCACCACCGACCATCGTCCATCTCTCCTCCCTTTCATCTCCACCTAGGGTTAGTTTTAATTTATTTTGCTTTTTGAACAATGCTTAGGCAAAATTAAAATTAAGTTTTGAATATAATTTACCCTAATTATTCTGAATTTTAGGTTATTTTATTAAGAAATTTTGAACAATTTAGGTTGTTTTATTATTATGTAGAGATTAGGAGAAAACTTATTTGAATTTTCATTAGTTTTAATGGGTAATTTTTATTAAATTAGAGATTATTAGTAACCTTGTTACTTAATTAGTTGAATTTTGGTAGTAAGTTTTAATTTGTAATTATTAATTGGTATGTTTTAATGTGTAATTTTAGGTTGTTTTATATATAGTTCTTGACAAAATTACTAACTTTTATGTTGTTGTTTTATTTTTTATTTTTGTAGATTGATATGTAGAGAAGCACAAGTTTGTTAGCTATTCAAGTGGGAAGTTCGAGACATTACATCCATTGTACTTGCTATATTGGTATGAACTAGAAACTTTATGGAGCTATATTTCTTTCTATTTATTTATCCATTCGATAAAAGTTTGTTCATGATATTACAAATTGTGTCTTGTTTAATTATAAATAATTGCAACAATATGTTGAATGTTTGCATCATCATATGCCTAGATACCCGTTCAAGGCTTTCTCATTAGGAGAAAGTCTTGAATAGTCCCCGGTTGGGACTGTTCTTGAATGTTTACTCTCACTTAGGTGGTGAATGTATGTCTTTTTTTCGATTTTAAGGAACATCTTGGCTTTCCATTTCTTCACCATGTTCTCTGGGTACATATGTGGGTAAGTAATTATCTACATCGTGTACTTGGAGAACTGGGGGGAAGTGCTGCCGGATTTTCCTTAAAATTGGAAAGTTGACATACATTCACTAGTGAGAGTAGACATTCAAGGATGGGTTAGGTTGGAGTGATAAGGACACTTTGGAAACATGCATTTTTTCACTATATAAATGGTTTATTCACGGTGTGTACTTGAAGTTGATTTACGTAAAATATGTAGCAATTGTACATTATTCATAATATGTTGCTATATATGTTTAGAGACACTTTACTAAATGGAGAAGGCTCGTGGTTGGACGTATGGTAGACGTGATACATTGGAATTTTGGAATGGGGTTCAAGAGTTTTGCAAGACAACTTTATCTTATCAGCGCAAAATGGGTAAGGAAGACCTATATTGTCCTTGTGTTGATTGTAATAATGTGAAGGTGGTCAATAGTGTTGAGATCATTAGAGATCATGTACTTTGTCGTGGGTTTAGAATTAAATACGATGTGTGGATTTGGCATGGTGAAAGTGGAGAGTATAGTGGGGATCTTGATGGGAATGATGTGCATGACAGAAGCAATGAGCATTTGGACGAGGAATGTGAGAATGATGAATATGTTTTTGAGGATGGTGAGGATGGAGCTGAGGTTGATCCAGTAGATGAGGTCGAGGATGAAGACGTGGATGAGATGTTGCATAATGTCGAAGGTGATGTGTTTGATTTACTTTCGGAGGCTTCCAAAAAGCCTTTGTACCCTGGGTGCAAAAAATACTCCAAACTTTCTGCCGTGCTAACACTTTTTAACATTAAGTCGAAGCATGGGTGGACGGACGTCAGTTTCACTTCTTTGTTGACCGCATTAAGTGATATCTTGCCTGATGGGAATGAAATTCCTAAGTCTTACTATAATGCAAAAAAGCTGATGTGTCCATTTGGTTTGGGGTATAAGAAGATACATGCATGTCCTAAGGATTGTATTTTGTATCGTAATGAGTATGAACAATTGGAGGAGTGTCCACGATGCAAGCAGTCGCGGTACAAGCACATGAGTTGCAATCCTGGTACGACGGGACCTCCTGCTAAGGTGTTGTGGTATCTTCCTATTATTCCAAGGTTTAAGCGTCTATTCTCAACTCCAAAAGACGCTACAAACTTGAGGTGGCATGCTGAGGGAAGACAGAAAAACAGAATGCTGAAGCATCCGGCTGACTCCCTGCAATGGAAGAACATTGATTTGAAGTTTCCGGAGTTTGGTAATGAAGTCAGAAATTTAAGACTTGGGTTGTGCACAGACGGGATGAATCCATTTGGCACTCTTAGTACCCAGCACAACACTTGGCCTGTTCTTTTGGTGATCTACAATTTGCCTCCTTGGTTATGTATGAAACGGAAGTATATAATTCTTTCATTGCTAATAACGGGGCCTAGACAACCTGGAAATGACATAAATGTTTACCTTGCGCCACTAATTGACGATTTGAGGAAAATGTGGGACGAAGGGGTTTCTTGTTTTGATGCTCATAAGAACGAGATGTTTACATTGCGTGCAGCCCTTATGTGGACCATGAATGACTTTCCTGCATATGGCAACCTGTGTGGGTACAAGGTTAAAGGGAAAAAAGCATGCCCCATTTGTATTGATGACACATCACGCATATACCTTAAGAATTATCACAAAGATGTGTACTTAAGGACTCGAAGGTTCCTTAGGCGTGATCACCCGTACCGTAGGCAGAAAAAGGCTTTCGATGGGACAGTGGAAGAGGAGATTGCGCCTAGGCCATTGACGGGTGTTGAGGTTTATGCTCGAGTTAAGGGTATACGAACGGTGTTTGGAAAATATGAAAAAGCTCCGGTCTCAACAGCTCTTTTTAAAAAAGAATCAATCTTGTGGAAGCTTCCGTACTGGAAAGAACATGATGTTAGGCACTGCCTTGATGTGATGCATATAGAGAAGAATGTGTGTGATGCTCTTGTGGGAACGCTTTTTAATATTTCAGGCAAAACAAAGGATGGAAAGGGTGTACGGTTAGATTTGCAAGAGATGGGGATTCGTCCGGAATTATGGCCTCAGGACAAGGTTAGAAAGGGGAAGGATAGAAAGGGAAAGGAACCGGAACAGGAAAATGTAAATGTTTCGAAAAAAGGAAAGGGGAAGAGAAAGGGAAAGGGAAAGGTCGCGGATGCTTCAAAGAGTAGAGATGAGGGTCAAGGCAAGGTTGAGAAGAAGTATTTACCACCGGCTTGCTACACATTGTCAACGGTAGAAAAGCGGATGTTTTATGCATGTCTTTACGGCATTAAGGTTCCCTCTGGGTACTCATCTAACATGAAAAGATTTGTATCCTTAAGTGGCGAAATGAAGTTGACAAGTATGAAATCCCATGATTGTCACATGCTGATGCAAGTATTTCTACCGATTGCAATTCGTGGTATTTTACCGAAGCACGTGAGGGAAGCTATTACAAGCCTATGTTCGTTTTTCAATACAATATGCAGCAAAGTGCTTGATCCTTGTACACTTGATGCTTTGCAAAATGGATGTGGTTGTGACTTTGTGCAAATTTGAGATGTATTTCCCACCCTCATTTTTTGACATAATGGTGCACCTCATTCTTCATTTGGTGCGTGAGATTAAGTTGTGCGGTCCAGTTTTCCTAAGGTGGTGCTATCCTTTTGAAAGACACATGGGCACATTGCAAGATAAAGTAAGGAATCCGGCTCATCCGGAAGGAAGCATGATTCAAGGGACCGTGAGTGAGGAGATTGGTAATTTTGTGGCCGACTATTTAGCCGTTGCTGAACCTATTGGTCTTCTTACTTCTCGACATGAAGGGAGACTGGATGGTCATGGCACAATTGGGTCGAAACGAATGTCACCTGATCGAGATCAGTTCTTACAAGCACACCTTTATGTGTTGCACCATGTTGCAGATGTTCACCCATATTTAGATGAGCACATGGCTAGTTTGCGTGATGAATTTCCATCGAAAGGTGAAAGGGCACTAATGCAGTTGCATAATAAGAGGTTTGTGAGTTGGTTTAGTGAACGAGTGATGAGTCGTTTGGATGATAGTGTCACCGATACAGTAAGGTGGCTTGCTTATGGTCCTAGGGATGATGTTCGCTCATTTGAGGGATATGACATCAATGGGTACACTTTTTGGACAGAGGGTCGGGATTTGAAATCTTCGTCGACCCAAAACAGTGGAGTAACGCTTGTGGCATCGTCAAGGGAGTTTGCAAGTGCAAAGGATAAATCACCTGTCGATGCAAAATTGTCATACTATAGTCGAATTCAAGAAATATGGGAGCTTGATTATTGTAACTTCACGGTTGCACTTTTCAAGTGTAAGTGGGTTGATAATATCAGGCGTAATGTCAAGTATGATGACTTTACTCTTGTAGATCTTGGCCACTTGAATGATAGTGCGGAACCGTTCATCCTAGCATCTCAAGCTAAGCAAGTGTTCTTTGTAACTGACCCAGTCGATTCAAAATGGTCCATTGTGCTAGCTGGGAAAAGAAGAATCCTAGGCATTGGAGATGTTGAGGATGAGGAAGAATACGATGCGTTTGATGATTCAGCACCTTTCACTGTTCCTAGTCCTATTGCATCAAATGACATAGATGACCAAACAAGTTATATGCGGTCAGACCACAACGAAGGAATGTTAGAATGAGGTACTACAACAGTTAATTTGAGATTGTAAGCATTTAAAAGTATTATTTAATCATAAGTTAAGTTATTTTATTAATAGTTTTGGGAAAAATGAATGAAAGTGTTAACTTAGTTGCTAAATTTTTACAAGTTCTTGCCTATTTTATATGCTAACATGTACTAAACTTAGTTGCCTATTTTTACAAGTCAATTTGATGAAAATAGAATAAAAATGATCTATATGTGAACTTACTTGCCTATTTTATATGCTAACATGTAGTATGACCTATATGTCAACATTTTTATCTTTTATGGAACTAACATCGTTTTATGTTTGTAATGACAGGTTTTTATAACTCATGGAGGACGATCATGACCCACTAGTAGAGGATTTGGAGGATGATGACGATGGCTATGATGGTGAGTTCATAGGACGAGCCATATGATGTCAACAAGGAGACTGATTTGGGTGAGCCAGAAGATCAGGAACAAGATGCTTTTGAGCGTAGGCTTGTAGAATTTGAATTGTCAGCGGAACGTGCGCCTCCTATTGATTCTACAATTGTTGAGGTCGTTGGTGAGAACACTACTCCTCAAACTGATAGCCAAAGACATGAGCAATTGAACACAGGTGGTGGAGGGGGGTTAAAGGCTCTTGCTAAGAGAAAGGGTAGGGGTCCGACAACAAGTTTTAGGAAGCCAAACGGTCCCATGGTCCTGGAGTATGACAAAAGAGGACGACCTACTGGCAAATGGCTTCGGAATTATGCAAACCAAGTTGGCATGTGTGCGCGCAAAATCCCCATTACACTTGGTTGGCGGCAAGTACCTCCAGGCTTGATTCAAACATTTTGGGATGATACCAGGGCAAGTGTTTTGTTTAAATGCACATTTACACAATTACAAATACTTTCACGTAATAGTTGTTAGTGAATTTAACATAATAATTGCTTGTATTTGTGATTGCAGAAGCTGTTTAATATTCCAAATGATCCCGAGAAGAGAAGGGTGTTTGATTCTTTAATAGCGAAGAGATTCAGAGGCTTCAAGACCCATTTGACCAATGGATGGATCTATAAGAAGAAGAAACACAAGAAGAAAGCTTCCAAGGGGAAGGGTGGTGAAGGTGGAAATGAGGAAGTTGTTGAGGAACAAGAACCACCGTGGAAAATATGGCCAAGCGTGACGGAGGACGAGTGGAAAGAATTTGTTATTCAAAAAACAAGACCCAAAGCAATTGTAAGAACTAGTAAATCTAACGAGAATTGTATAATATATTGACTCTTTTTGCAGTAATGATTCTAACATTTGTATTTATGTAGGAACTTCGAGAGCAAAACAAGGCAAATGCATTGCAGAAGGAGTACCTCCATAAGACGGGGGCCAAGACATTTGGTGAATGGAGGCCTACTTGGTTGAAGGAGGGTATATACCCTACTTTGCTGCCTAGGTCATCCAAAGAACCCTCCGACTCCACGATCACTACGTTGGTTAGTCGTGCTGGCGATTTCATTTGTTCTCTACATTCCTTTGATAAGGAAACCGGAAAATGGGTCATCAAAGAACCGGAAAAAAAAGTGGCTGATAAACTTGTAAGCTATTTGAAACTTTTGTATAACTTTACCATCTAAAAACATTATCTGTATTCATGTTGACATTTTTTCTTATGCTACAGCTTGAGTACACTACAGAAGTTGTTGAAGGCAAGCTGGTCCCGACTATAGAGAAAGACCCGTTCACCTTGGCTTTGGGAAAGCCCTACCATCCAGGTCGGGTAGTAGGTATGGGAGGGACGTCGCTAGGATGGGAAAAAGTGATGGGTTCGGAATACACAAAATTGGGAAGATCTCGGGCAAGTGTTAACTCACCGGAGGACTTGGATGCCAAGGTGGCATCCATCAAGGAACAAGTACGCAATGAGTTAGTAGGTGAGTTCAATGCTTAGGCGAAGCAAATGAACTTACCCTTGCCGTTCCCCTCGACTACACCGGTCGACTCAAGTAGCCACCCAAAAGGACAAGGAGAAGATGATAGAGATGGAGAAGATGAGATACATGAGGTAGTTTTCAATCTATTAGTTTTGGCATAGTGAGTTATGTGAGATCTAATGTGACATTTTTGAATAACTATTGCAGGTTGTTACTCCCACACATGCGGACTCGAGGGAGCTTGATAATCCAACACCCCATGAATTTCCAGATTTAGAGGTGAATTTAGGATAATCTATTACTTTTAACATAGTGAATTTCATTACATGATCAATTGTGTAGGAATAGACCATTTTTTTTTTATAATTTCTGCTTTTACAAGTGAATTTCGTTAATGATGTAGGTAGACACCGAGTGTACACTTCTAGCCCCGGGGCTATCAAATAGTGAAGAGTTGCAGTTGGTGGCGCATGGTAGTGCACAAGCGACGAGAGGAACGGTCCATTTCCAAGGGCTTAGGCCACAACATTACGCGGTCGGGATCAATTCTTACGTAGCTGGGTTCGAAAACATCCCACTACCGGTGCCTATAGTGGATGATGGGATTACTCTTCTTTGGCAAGCAAAAGGTAGCTATGTGCAATGGCCTCGTGCTTGGGTAAGGTTGATCAACGAGGTAATAATTTTTTTTAATGTGCTAAATAACAAATCTGCATGCCATTAGATATTTTTCTGTTTTTTTTTTAAAAAAAAAAAAATGTGCTGCCTGGGCTGCAGCCGCCTCGGCAGGTGCTGCCTGGGCTGCAGCAGCCTCGGCAGGTGCTGCCTTGGCTGCAGCAGCCACGGCAGGTGCTGCCTTGGGTGCAGAAGCCTCGGCAGGTGCTGCTTGGGCCGCTACAGCCACGACAGGTGCTGCCTGGGTGGCCTGCTGCAGCCACGGCAGGTGCTGGGTAGCCTGCTGCAGCCTGGGCAGCTGCTGGGTGGCCGCTGCATCCTTGGCAGTTGCTGCCTCGGCCACTGCAGCCTCGGCAGCTGCTGCCTCGGCCGCTGGTGCATCCTTGGCAGGTAAATCCTTGTTTATTGCGTACGTATAGCTTAACCCCCGGCCTAGAATTTTTGATCCTCAATTTACTTTGTTTGATTAGATTTCGAAAAAAGGTCAAACTTCAAAGAGAAGGAAGGTGGAGAAGCCCAAAAGCGTTGATCAACCTACAAAGAAGATGAGTGAACAAGGGTCGAAGAGTGAACAAGTGTCAAAAAAGAATTCTTCGAAAGATTCAGCCATGCAACCTACCCCACTTGTTGGAGACAATGTCCTTCAATCGCTCACTAAGGATTTAACTTTTCTACACAATCGTGTTAGTCATTTGCCTAGTGATGATCCCATTGAATTTGCACTACCTCAGGCAATGTTCCACTATGATGAGGATGCAAGTGCATGGTTAAACAAACAATATGTGAAGGAATTTTTAAGAGGTTCTAGCCTTAACATTTCTCTCATTCAAATAATCATGAGGTACGGGCACATGCCACTAAAATTGAATATGTTAATTCATATTAGTGTTGTTTATCCTTGATATGTTAATCAATTTTTCATTGTCCATGCACGCAGAGCACTACGGGAGCACTTAAGTGACACTAATTCCCCTGGTAAAGTTGGGTGGTTATGCCCCGAACAGACATCCGAGACTAGAATCTTAAACAACTCCCCTGAGGTGATGGACTATGTTAATCATAGTATTAGGGAATCAATGCGTGCGGGAGATGAGTTCATATTCACCCCATGTTATCAGGAGTACGTTTAACCATGTGTAATTCAATTCTTTCTACATTTGAAATATATTTTGTACCCTAATTATTGATTTGTTTGTGAATTGTGAATTTATGTAGGTATCATTGGTTCCTTATGGTGATTTGTCCTGCTAAAAACACAATCTTTCACCTTGATTCAGCTCGATCAACAAAGAAGTACCTCGTGGCCTCTGTACTACAAAAGTAAATATAGCTACCTACTGGTGATTATCTTAAGCTAACTCATTTAGTAGTCAAACTAATCAAATTTGAATTTACTTTGCTATAGTATTATGAAGAAAATACATGGTCGTGCTCCAGAGGGTCCTACATGGAAATCACCTACGGTAATACCACATCATATTGTGATTATCTTAATAAACATTGCTAAAACAATTGTGGATTTTATGTGATGTTTGATTCATTTGATTTGTTCCTATGCTAGTGCCCACAACAAGATAATGGAATTGATTGTGGATTATACGTGATGAGATTCATGCTTGACATAGCGACTCATTGTACCAACACCATACATCTTGATGAGGTACGACCTTAAACCTAGTAAAATGCGTTTTTTTATGTGATTTCAAACCTTAGCCACCCAAAACTAAGTATAATTGACATGTTACGAGAAAGAACTAGCTCATTAGTCACAAAATGTAGAAAATGGGCAAGGTAGAATTCATTTAGGCCTTATTTAAGCCATTTAGTACAAAAATGCGTCCTAAAATTTAGTAAGTTGCTTTTTTATGTGATTTCAAAGCTTAGCCACCTAAAACTAAGTATAATTGACATGTTATGAGAAATAACTAGCTCATTAGTTACAAAATGTAGAAAATGGGCAAGGTAGAAGTCATTTAGGCCATTTAGTACCAAAATGCGTCCTAAAATTTAGTAAGTTGTTTTTTTATGTGATTTCAAAGCTTAGCCACCTAAAACTAAGTATAATTGACATGTTATGAGAAATAACTAGCTCATTAGTTACAAAATGTAGAAAATGGGCAAGGTAGAAGTCATTTAGGCCTTATTTGGCCATTTAGTACCAAAATGCGTCCTAAAATTTAGTTAGTTGCTTTTTTATGTGATTTCAAAGCTTAGCCACCTAAAACTAAGTATAATTGACATGTTATGAGAAATAACTAGCCCATTAGTTTAAAAATGTAGAAAATGGGCAAGGAAGAAGACATTTAGGCCTTATTTAGGCCATTTATTATGAAAATGCGTCCTAAAACTTTGATAGGTTCTCTATTACTGTGATTTCAAAGCTTAGCCACCTAAAACTAAGTATAATTGACATGTTATGAGAAAGAACTAGCTCATTAGTTACGAAATGTAGAAAATGGGCAAGGTAGAAGTCATTTAGGCCTTATTTAGGCCATTTAGTACCAAAATGCGTCCTAAAATTTAGTAAGTTTCTTTTTTATGTGATTTCAAAGCTTAGCCACCTAAAACTAAGTATAATTGACATGTTATGAGAAATAACTAGCTCATTAGTTACAAAATGTAGAAAATGGGCAAGGTAGAAGTCATTTAGGCCTTATTTAAGCCATTTAGTACCAAAATGCGTCCTAAAATTTAGTAAGTTGCTTTTTTATGTTATTTCAAAGCTTAGACACCTAAAACTAAGTATAATTGACATGTTATGAGAAATAACTAGCTCATTAGTTTAAAAATGTAGAAAATGGGCAAGGTAGAAGTCATTTAGGCCTTATTTAGGCCATTTATTATGAAAATGCGTCCAAAAACTTTGTTAGGTTCTCTATTTCTGTGATTTCAAAGCTTAGCAACCTAAAACTAAGTATAATTGACATGTTATGAGAAATAAATAGCTCATTAGTTACAACATGTAGAAAATGGGCAAGGTAGAAGATATTTTGGCCTTATTTAGGCCATTTAGTACCAAAATGCGTCCTAAAATTTAGTAAGTTGCTTTTTTATGTGATTTCAAAGCTTAGCCACCTAAAACTCAGTATAATTGACATGTTATGAGAAATAACTAGCTCATTAGTTAAAAAATGTAGAACATGGGCAAGGTAGAAGTCATTTAGGCCTTATTTAGGCCATTTATTATGAAAATGCGTCCTATAACTTTGTTAGGTTCTCTATTTCTGTGATTTCAAAGCTTAGAAACCTAAAACTAAGTATAATTGACATGTTATGAGAAAGAATTAGCTCATTAGTTAAAAAATGTAGAAAATGGGAAAAGTAGAAGTCATTTAGGCCTTTTTAAGGCCATTTAGTACCAAAATGCGTCTTAAAACTTAGTAAGTTGCTCTTTTTATGTGATTTCAAAGCTTAGCCACCTAAAACTAATTATAATTGACATGTTATGAGAAATAACTAGCTCATTAGTTACAAAATGTAGAAAATGGGCAAGGTAGAAGTCATTTTGGCCTTATTTAGGCCATTTAGTGCCAAAATGCGTCCTAAAATTTAGTAAGTTGCTTTTTTATATGATTTCAAAGCTTTTCCACCTAAACTAAGTATAATTGACATGTTATGAGAAATAACTAGCTCATTAGTTACAAAATGTACAAAATGGGCAAGGTAGAAGTCATTTAGGCCTTATTTAGGCCATTTAGTACCAAAATGCGTCGTAAAACTTAGTAAGTTGCTCTTTTTATGTGATTTCTAAGGTTAGCCACCTAAAAATAAGTATAATTGACATGTTATGAGAAAGAACTAGCTCATTAGTTACAAAATGTAGAAAATGGGCAAGGTAGAAGTCATTTAGGCCTTATTTAAGCCATTTAGTACCAAAATGCGTCCTAAAACTTTGTAAGTTGCTTTTTTATGTGATTTCAAAGCTTAGCCACCTAAAACTAAGTATAATTGACATGTTATTAGAAATAACTAGTTCATTAGTTACAAAATGTACAAATGGGCAAGGTAGAAGTCATTTAGGCCTTATTTAGGCCATTTAGTACCAAAATGCGTCCTAAATCTTTATAAGTTGCTTTTTTATATGATTTCAAAGCTTAGCCACCTAAAACTAAGTATAATTGACATGTTATGTGAAATAACTAGCTCATTAGTTACAAAATGTAAAAAATGGGCAAGGTAGAAGTCATTTAGACCTTATTTAGGCCATTTAGTACCAAAATGCGTCCTAAAATTTAGTAAGTTGCTTTTTTATGTGATTTCAAAGCTTAGCCACCTAAAACTAAGTATAATTGACATGTTATGAGAAATAAATAGCTCATTATTTAAAAAATGTAGTAAATGGGCAAGGTTGAAGTCATTTAGGCCTTTTTTAGGCCATTTAGTACCAAAATGCGTCCTAAAACTTAGTAAGTTGCTCTTTTTATGTGATTTCAAAGCTTTGCCACCTAAAACTAAGTATAATTGACATGTTATGAGAAAGAACTAGCTCATTAGTTAAAAAATGTAGAAAATGGGTAAGGTAGAAGTCATTTAGGCCTTATTTAGGCCATTTAGTACCAATATGCGTCCTAAAACTTAGTAAGTTGCTCTTTTTATGTGATTTCAAAGCTTAGCCACCTAAAACTAAGTATAATTGACATGTTATGAGAAAGAATTAGCTCATTAGTTAAAAAATGTAGAAAATGGGCAATGTTGAAGTCATTTAGGCCTTTTTTAGGCCATTTAGGATGAAAATGCGTCCTCAAACTTTGTAAGTTGCTTTTTTATGTGATTTCAAAGCGTACCACCTAAAACTAAGTATAATTGACATGTTATGAGAAACAACTTGCTCATTAGTTAAAAAAATGTAGGAAATGGGCAAGGTAGAAGTCATTTAGGCCTTATATAGGCCATTTAGGATTAAAATGCGTCCTTAAACTTAGTAAGTTGCTTTTTTATGTGATTAAAAGGCTTAGCCACCTAAAACTAAGTATGATTGACATGTTATGAGAAAGAACTAGCTCATTAGTTAAAAAATGTTGAAAATGGGCAAGGTAGAAAACATGTTTTTAAAAATGCGTCCTAAAACTTAGTAAGTTGCTCTTTTTATGTGATTTAATTTTTTGCAAATTTATTTACACATGTTTAACTTAACTAATTTATTCTAACATAATGTTTATATATTCCAAGTTTTGCAAGGTGCTAAAGGGTGATCCGTTAACAAGCAAGGACTTTAATGAAGTACGAGACATGTTGGCATCTTTCATCACCTTCAATTTGTAAATGTTACATCATTTTGAATTTAAACTTTGTTGATTAAACTTTAGACGTACTACTTTATTTATTGTTAGTAAGTTAGTATTGTGCAAATTTGTACTTATGTATATGATACTTTATTTATTGTATTGCATTTGGTTTTTAATAATTAATGTCTAAATATATATTTATAAATCTTGTTATATATAATTATATTACAGCAGAAATAATAGCAGCAATACATGCAGGAAATATAGCAGGAATTACAGGAATTATTGCAGGGAAAACAAAAAAAAAAAAAAAAAAAATTTCCTCTAATTGCCACCGGTTAACCGGTGGCAATTACCTGCCATCCCTCCAAAAAAAAAGGCGCCAAAGGATAATTGCCACCGGTTAACTGGTGGCCAAAATAATTTATACCACCGGTTAACCGGTGGCAATTAGTTATTTTGCCACCGGTTTTGAACCGGTGGCCTTTTGTTCTAGGATTTGCCACCCCCCAACTGACCACCGGTTCAAAACCGGTGGCATAGGGGGTTTTGAACCGGTGGCCAATTAGTTTTTTCGCCTAGTGTCACAAATCCCCAAGCGTCCTTGAAGATGTGAGGCCACCACAAACCGCTATGCAAGATTTTCAATGCAGTTTTGTTGGCTCCCATATGCCCTCCACATGGATCGGAATGGCACATCTTGAGCACTCCTTGCACTTGTTCATCTGGGATACACCTACGGAGCAAACCATCTACTCCTTGTTTATAGAGAATGGGATCATCCCATACATAATGTCTTGCTTCCCTTTTTAGCTTCTTCCTTTGATTCTTGGAGAAATCGGGTGGGCATTCTCCACAAGCCAAGTAGTTCACCAAGTCGGCGAACCAAGGAAGCTCCTTTTCATTCAAGATGTAAAGCACATCATCTCTCAATTCATCACATATAGGGATTTCATCATCACTAGCTTGCACATTCTCTAGTCGGGAAAGATGGTCCGCAACCACATTCTCGGCCCCCTTTTTATTACGGATTTCAACATCAAATTGTTGGTGAGATATGCCCACCGAAGAAGACGTGGCTTGGATTCTTTCTTTGCAATAAGGTACCTAATGGCTGCATGATCGGTATAAACAATAGTTTTGGAACCAATGAGGTAGTTACAAAACTTCTCAAAAGCATGAACCACGGCAAGAAAATCTTTCTCCGTTGTGGTGTAGTTCCGTTGAGCTTCATTCAAGGTCTTAGACATGTAGTAAATCACGTGAAGCTTCTTCTCTACCCTTTTCCCCAATACTCCTCCAATCGCAACATCACTTGCATCGCACATAAGTTCAAATGGCAAATCCCATCTTGGCCCTTGCACAATTGGAGTTGAGATTAAAGCCTCCTTTAATTTGTTGAAAGCTTGGAGACACTTTTTATCAAAAATAAAGATGGCATCCTTTTGAAGAAAAGCATTCAGGGGTCTAGCAATTTGTGAGAAATCTTTGATGAATCTCCTATAGAACCCGACATGCCCCAAAAATGACCTTACTCCTCTCACATTGATTGGTGGCGGTAGCTTCTCTATCACTTCAACTTTGGTCTTGTCGACCTCAATCCCCTTGCTTGAAATCTTGTGACCAAGGACAATTCCCTCTTCCAACATAAACTGGCATTTTTCCCAATTCAAAACCAAATTGACCTTCTCACATCTTGCCAAGCACTTGCCCAAGTTGGACAAATAATCCTCGAATGAAAGGCCCCCTACCGAGAAGTCATCCATGAAAACTTCCATTTCGGCTTCAAGCATGTCCCCAAAAATACTCATCATGCATCTTTGGAAGGTTGCCGGTGCGTTGCAAAGCCCGAAGGGCATCCTCCTATATGCAAAAGTTCCATAGGGACAAGTAAAAGTTGTTTTCTCTTGGTCATCCGGGTTTATAGGGATTTGAAAGAAACCCGAATAACCATCAAGAAAGCAATAATACTTGTGCTTGGTTAGTCTTTCAAGCATTTGGTCGATAAAAGGGAGAGGAAAATGATCCTTGTTGGTGGATGCATTTAGACGTCTATAGTCTATGCACATCCTCCAACCGGTCACCGTTCTAGTTGAAATGAGATCACCATTCTCATTTTCAAATACGGTCATTCCTCCCTTTTTAGGGACCACATGAACGGGGGAAACCCATCTAGAACTCGAAATGGGGAAGAAGATGCCGGCATCAAGGAGTTTGGTGATTTCTTTCTTCACCACCTCCCCCATTTGAGGATTGAGTTTCCTTTGCCTCTCAATGGAAGGCTTAGCACCCTCCTCAAGTGTTATGTGGTGCATACATAAAGTGGGACTAATAACTTTGAGGTTATCTATGGTATAGCCTAAAGCACCTTGGTGGTCTCTCAAAACACCACATAACATTTGAGTTTGGCACTCGTTCAAAGAAGAATTCACAATAACCGGAAAAGTTGAATTGGAACCCAAAAACTCATACCTTAGGTGTGATGGTAGAGGTTTCAACTCTACCATTGGAACACCCTTACCTTCTCTTGAGGTAGCCACTTCTAATGCATTATGTGTTGTGATTCCCATGCACACTTGCTCATTGCTTGATTCCGTACTTCCTTCAAGCATCTCTTCATACAATGCCATCTCTTTGCTTTGGTCACCTATCTTTTCCTTGTTCAAAAGGACATTCTCAAGGGCATCATTAGTAGTGAGCAAGTGCTCATGCATGGAAGTTACAATAGAATCAATAGTATCAATCCTCATGCAATTATCAAAATTAGAGCTTGGATATTTCATGCTCTCATTCAAATCAAATTCTATTACCTCATCTCCTACTTTTAGTGAAATTTTAGCACTTTTAACATCTATTAAAGCACCCGAAGTAGCAAGAAAAGGTCTTCCTAGAATTATTGGAATGTTAACATCTTCGTCCATCTCTAACACAACAAAATCCACCGGGATTACAAACTTTCCCACCCTTAGAGTAACATCCTCTACCTTACCCTTTGGGAATTTAATAAAGCGATCGGCCAATTGTAGGGTGATGTTGGTGGGTAGAAGTTCCCCTATCCCAAGTCTTTGGTATACCGAGTATGGCATTAGGCTAACACTAGCCCCTAGGTCACACAAAGCATTATCAATTTACATCTTATATATTGCACATGGGATAGAAAAGTTACCGGGGTCTTTCAATTTGGGTGGCATCTTGTTCATGATAATAATACTACAATTCTCGGTGAGATTCACCGTTTTAACCAATTCACACTTTCTCCTTCCACTCAAAATGTCTTTTAAAAACCTAGCATAATTAGGCATTTGCTTGATAGCATCGATAAAAGGAATTGAAAGATGAATTTGCTTCAATGTCTCAAGAAACTTTCCAAATTGCACATCTAATTTGTTTCTAACAAATTTATGAGGATATGGTAGCTTTTGTAATTGTTTCGTTTCCCTCTCTTTTTCTCTTTTCTCTTCACTCTCTTTTTCAAAATCATTCTCTTTTTCACACTCTTTTTCTTTCTCACATTCTTTTTCTCTTTCACTCTCTTGATTTTTCTCTTTTTCTTGCTCACAATCACTCTCAAGGGGAGGCTCACTCATGTTCACTCTCTCATTACTTTTCTTAGGAGCACTCTCTTCCAACACCTTCCCACTCCTAGTAGATATGGCATTAACGGGCCTCTTAGGATCAAGTCCTTGGGGTGGAAGTTTGGAAGTGCTAGCCCCTTCCTTCAAAGCATTGGCCAATTGTGAAATTTGAGTTTCAAGCATTTTATTATGAGTCATTACTTCATTAAACTTCTTGTCACTCGTGGCCATGAAAGTGTTGAACATTTTGGTTTGACTTTCCATTATTTCCTCTAGATTAGACTTACTAGGTGGTGCTTGGGCATAATAGTTATCTTGGGGAGCTCTATTACCTCTCACATTTGAATTGGAAGCATTTTGATTAGAAAAACCTCTATTGTTATTGTTGTTCCAATTATTCCTATTATTAGAGTTCCCCCCTTGGTGATATTGGCCTTGATTCCCATAATTCCCTTGATTATTATGGTTATGGTTACCATAACCACCTTGTTGGTTGTAGTTCCCTTGGGGATTTTGGTCCCTTTGGTTCCTATTACCCCATTGATTTTGGTTATGGTAATCATAATCATTTCCTCTTTGGTTATAAGCATTTCCCCCTTGTTCCCTTCGATTCGGTGGTAAATATCTTTGATTGTCATTCCAAGGTCTATTATCATAAGACAAAGCATTGACTTGTTCATTTTCATTATCATTACCCTCTTCATAATGGGATTGGGGTTGGGAATCATAATTACAAGAAGAGGTATCATGGTCATATGACCCACAATTTTCACAAAACAAACACCCATGTGGCATGTTATTAGAAGTAGAAGGAGAAGAGTTAGAATTCATACCTCTCCCCTTAGATTGGGAGGGATGCTCTTGTTATGAAGTGGAAGTCTCTAGTTTTGCCTTGATAGATGTCATCTCCTTGCCAAGGTTGGCTATTTGAGATGTCAAATTATTAATGGCGTTGAGGTGATCGACGGAGTACACCGCATTTCCTCCTTTTCTTAAAGACTCTCTCTCTCCTTCTTGCCAATCCATGTTGTGTCTTACCACATCCTCAATTATCTCGATGACTTGCTCCTCCGTTTTGTTCATAATCGGGCCACCCGCTCCCGCATCCAAGCTAGTCTTTCCTTGTGGGCTCAAGCCCCCATAGAAAATTTGAAGCACTTGATATGATGGAATGCCATGATGAGGGCACTCCCTTTGATATTATTTGTATCGTTCCCATGCCTCATATATGGTTTCACTAGCCCTTTGACGGAAGCCTTGGATCAAAGCCCTTGCCTCGACCGTCTTCTTTTGAGAATAGAATCTCCCTAAGAAAGCCGTGGTGACCTCGTCCCAAGTTCTCAAGGAGTTAGGCCTCACCTCCTTCTCAAGCCATTCAAGAGCCCTTCCTATCAAAGAAAAAGGAAATAGCTTTAGTCTCACAAACTCTTGAGTTACCCCATTTACCTTGATTGTGTTGCAATATTTCTCGAACTCGTTCAAGTGTGCAAGAGGGCTCTTATGTTTTGCTCCACTATATTGCCTCCTTTCAATCAAATTTATCATCGCGGGCCGAATCTCGAAGTCATTGGCTTGAGTGACGGGTGGAGCAATGCCGCTTGAAGCTCTATAAGCTCCCGGAGTTCCCAACTCCTTTAAAGGTCTTTGAGGTGGTGGTTCCGCGTCACCCATTTGATCTCGATCCTCCTCAAAATTGGTCTCTCTAGTTGGGGGAGTGTTGAACAGCCTAGAACCGGCTCTTTTTCTCCTTCTATAAGTTTGCTCAATCTTGGGATCGTAAGGTACCAAGATCCTGTTATGAGTTCTGCGCATACACTCTCAACAAACGCAATTAGTACCAAGGCTACAAGTGTAGCCAAAAAGTAGCAATCTTTTTGAAATTTTTATGGTTTATGGTGAACTAGACTCAAGTAATCAATTAGCAATCAACAACACCGTTCCCCAGCAACGGCGCCATTTTGATGGGCGTTCTGACGGTCGCTCATTCCACACTCAATCAAACACATTTATTAACAAACACCTTACAAACCAAGCATAATGACAAGTAAGAGTTCGGTCCACAAGGAACGGGATATGGTTGCTAAAGATCTTAACACTTAAGCTAATTCGAAGTCAATGGTGAATTGGGTTTCGTCAAGTGGACAAACAAACTATGGTTCTAAATCAATGGATTAAAGACACTAGGGAATGGGATCCACTCAACCAAGGCAATTAGGCAAACGGGGAGTAAAATAGACAAGCTATAGCAAGGACTATAAGTAAAATCAACCTCATGCAATAAGAAAACAACTCACACTACTAAACTTAGATTCCTCATTAGTCTAGCAATAGATGATACATAATCAAATTACAATAAGTAATGACATACTCAATTTACACTTCCATGTCAAATTAGGCATATCATGCTATCCAGCTCCTAAGTCAAGGGTAGCTAATCCTATCATGAAGAACTAACAAGCAATCTCATATAATTAATTTAATTGCAATACAAACATCAATGTTTCTCCCATATTTGCATAACTAACCCAAAAGGTTGAGCTTCACCCAACCCCTATCAAGAAGACTACTCACAACTCATATTTATCAACATGCAATCAACAATTAGGGTTCTAACTACTTCAATAATTGGGGAAAAGTGGTTAACGATTGAAATAACTATCATCCAATAACAAATTACCAAGAACTTAAGAAGATTTAAATAACATGCAAAAGCAAATGAAATCAGAAATTAAGTAGAAAAAGGTTGGAGAAATTACTAATTGAAACTTGATATTGAATAACAATGGAGGGACTTGTCTTCTACAATGATTGAGATTTAGAATTCCAAACTAATAATTGAAATCTAACTAATGATTTGAGAGTATTTATGTTTCTACAATTACAATCTAAGAGGAAGTACTAAAAACTTGGCTGCCTCACAATTGAGCAAAAGGGGGTATTTATATGACCCTCAAATAAAAAAGACGGAGAAAACAAGAGTCGAGTACGGCTACAGGGGCGCACGGACGTGCCAGGAGTGGCACGGACGTGCAGCCTTAGTGGCACGGACGTGCCACCCTAACCACGGCCGTGCAGAATCGGGCAGTAGCTCTAACTTAGTGGCACGGACGTGCTGGCTGACTTGCACGGACGTGCTTAAGC
Source organism: Chenopodium album (assembly GCF_948465745.1). Lineage (NCBI taxonomy): Eukaryota > Viridiplantae > Streptophyta > Magnoliopsida > Caryophyllales > Amaranthaceae > Chenopodium > Chenopodium album. The sequence continues at coordinate 20,225,797 of NC_137858.1, read as the reverse complement.
CTTGCACGTCCGTGCCAAATCAGGCAGTGGCTTGACTTGGCTGGGACACTCCTGCACGGTCGTGCAGGACATGGCACGGCCGTGCAGGGTCTTCTAAGCCCTTTTCTTCACATTCTCTTCAGTTTTGCTCCTTTGTCACGGCTTCTAACCTCGGTTTGTTATCCATATGCTTCAAATCATCGGTTTTTGGACCTAAAAACTCAACAAAAACACTAAAAACCCGTGAAGCAAGGGATACACAAAAATCGAATGAAAATAGGATAGAAGTGAACCAAAATGCTAATATATCAAGTAAACAAGGTTCAAAAATCACCCTAAAATCGTATTAAATAACAAATTATCAATTAACATTATTGTCATATGCATAAAAAAGGTCCTCATTAGATACACCATCCAAAATGAGTAAAAAACATAGGATTACACGTCGGAAATTTGAGAAATATCTTTCACAACTAGAATCGAAAATACTGCGAAATCTGGAAAATGCTAAGAACGTAGATACCTGCCGAGGCATGTAGGAACTAGCGTCAGAAAACAGGGCTTGTCTCCTGTAAAGTGCTTATGTCGCCTGGCGACAGTTTTGTCGTTTGGCAATAGGGGTACTTTTGTGGCGACAGTGCCTTCTTGTTTTGACTAGTTCTACCACTATTGGCTTGATTCTACTTCCTGATTGAGTTTTTCTCTCTTTTTTGAAACCCATATGTGTTCTACATATGGACATAACCCTCTGTGGGTTCACGCTCCATATACCCAATCGAACGCTCCTGGCAACGACGGGTACATCCGAGTTTGTGAATCCGCCAAACCGTGGAAGCAAGTTTTTAACTTGCGGGGTCCCATCCATACGCGCCAACCCTTCCAAAGGTAAGGCTTCCGCGGGATGCATCCGGACTCATAACCATGGACCCTCTTTGACTAACCAATATCCTTGAAATTTAGAGAACTAGAGCCATGGTTAGGTTGCAAACTTATTGCATCATGTTCTGACTATTTGAACTACTTGTGCATTCTTTGCTTGTGCATACCCTATATGTGCTAACCGTTTGTTTGACTTGTGTTTAAGTCTAAATAAACTAATTAATGACTAAAAGGACTTTGTCTAATTAATTAATTAATTAATTTGACTAATTAAAGGCTAATAAATCAATCACAACTAACTTAGTACGACTTTAGGCATGTCCCTTTAGAATAAAAATACTGGAAACAGTTCCAGATTAATGTTCCATCAATGGCGCAGAGGTTTAGGTTGTGGCGCTGCAGTCTGCTGTTTGTCGCCTGGCGACAGCTTTGTCGTCTGGCGATAGGCTTCAGATCATAGCGACAGTTCTGTTGCTCCGGCGACAGTCTATATTTTTGTTCGAGTCATCATGACGAGTCTATTTAAACAGTTTGCTAATCAGTTTGACTAGTTTGTTAATGGCTTTAGCCATATGTAGTCCTTGTTTGAGCCTAGGCATTTAGTCCCATGGTCATACACAAAAGTCTTAACATGTCACCTACACTCTTTAGTCTTAGCACACATATGTCACCATGACCATGTCTTAGGTCCATGCACGAGTCTCCTCCCATTTATTGCATGTTGAATAGAGCTTGAGTCAATAAAAAGTAAAACTTATCCCTAATTTCCCTTTTCACAGTACTTGGTCAAGGAGAGAAGGAAGATTAATCAAGGACAACACCTTTGTTCAAGTACTACTTTTTGATAAACCAGTCAGTCGAAAGAGAAAAGCTAAGAAGATAATGGCAACTCAAGAAGAAGTCAACGAACTTAGGAAGGAAGTGGCTAACATGGTTGAGGTGTTGAAGAATTTAAATTTTCAAATCAATGACCCTGTGAAGCAACAACAAATGGAGCTCATGCAACGAAGCTTGAGCAAGGTATCTAATGACTATAGATTCTAGGGCATTAGCTCACAAGGGGTCTTGGTGGACAAGGATCTTCTTCCGCAGATGTTCAATGCCAACGACATCCCTAAGTTTAAGCCAACTGAAAATCCTTACTTCCATTTAAGGGCCTTTGAAACTGTAATGAACATTAAAAGGATTGATAAGAATGTCTTTCACTCTTTGTTCATACTATCTCTTGAAACCATTTGTCATCTTCTCCCTCGATAAAGAGAAGATCTCTACTTGGGATGGAATAAAAAATGCTTTCATTGATAGATATAAGTGTAATATTCAAATTGAAACTGACCATAGACAATTTGAGATGCTAAAGCAAAAGGAAAACAAGGGGTTCACTTCTTTCTTCAATAAGTGGAGGGAAACTTCCTCTAATATGATTGAAGTCCCTACTGAAAAGGAGTCTGTAAGGTTGTTCATCAAGAACCTACAAGAAAGATATTCAAAACACTTAAAATATCAACACAACTTGAACATTTTCAAGGCAGTCTACGACATAGGCATTGAGATTGAATATGACCTTGCAAAGCAAAAAACTACTAACAATAGTAACCACAATGGCTGGAAAGGAAAGAAGAACGACAATCGAAAACACCCAATATAGTAACATTGTTAGTACCTTTGACCTCAATGAAGTCTTAGCCATGGATAACCAAGGATCTAACAAAGAATTAAGGAAAGAGTTCCCTCCTATTGAGATGAGCTATGATACTGCCTTCGATCCAATCCATACTAAGGGGCTCATTACTCCCATTGGACCTATTCAAGATCCGACACCTAAAAAGAGATTGCCTAGATGGAATCCAGATGCACATTGCAAGTACCATCAAGGTAGGGGTCATACTATTGAGAGCTGTTGGAAGCTAAAGGAGGCCATCTAATATTTGATTGTCAATAACAAGCTTCCTATACCACCAACTGGCAAGAAGAACGAGTGATGATGAGGCACAAGACAAGAGGCGAGCTTCAACGACGATATTTCATGACCTCTTTCTCTATTTTTTTTATTCCTTTCCCCAATAAGTCTAGCATAGGCACTTTTCTTTTTCCTTTAGATTTGTTTTGTAGGACTTTCATTTACTTTTTCCTTTCAATAAAATGAGCATTTCTTTCCTTACATATGATCATTGAAAAAACAAAATAAAAGAAGAGCCGAATTAAGCAAAAGGCATACTAATGATTTGAGGCACCTCTTGTAGCCATATCATACCTTTCAACCTTCAAATATGCAATCCTTTCTTCATACACCACTTTGAGCCTCGTCTAACAATAGCCTTCATATTTTCAAACCACATCTACCTAACCTTGGGATGGAATGGTGTGCAACTTATGCAATTTTCAAAGAACAAAAGCTTGAGTGATTCAAAAGATTAAAGTAACAAAAAAAGCACATAATAAATAAAAGTGTATAAAAGGGCAAGTGGTCCAATGTCTTCGATATGAAAATATCTTTGATATGAACACGTCTTAGATTGCGTCTCTTATCGAGTGCTCGGTACCGTGCCTGAGAAACATGAATGTGATGAGTGACATTTATGGCACTCATTTGATCTCTTTTTGGATGAATTTCATTTCATTTTATAACTCTTTTCTTTAGTTTTCTTTAGTTTTACTCTTAATTTCTTCATTTTATGCTTTTCTTATTTAGTTTCTCTATTTTGTGCATTTTCTAGTTTATTTGTTGTTTTTCCCTTTTATTTGCCTTTTCTATTTTGTTTGTAGGTTATGATCGATTGTCCAAGGATTCCCGAGCTTCATTTCGATGGTTACCATCGTTTTTCATGCCTTATGCTAGTGCAAAGAACTCCAAATCAAGAGGGACCCGAAGAGCAAGCTTCAAGACCTTGTGTGTGCACCTTTCATGACTTGTGTTCACCAAAAATACCAAGAAAAGTTGATTCCTACTTCGTTCCCCATCACCATCACCAATGGTGTGTGCACCAGATGAGCTAGGACAAAGAAGGAAGGAAGTTCACCCAAGCAGGTGCGGGCGCACACGAGGGATGTGCGGCCGCACAGGTGGCGCGTGCGGCCGCACCGGCGTGGGTCTTTTTTTGGACGTCATAACCGACCTCTCCTTTGTATATATAGTTATTTCCTTCTATTTTTGACTAAGTTTTTCATTAAGCTTTTTTATTAGATTTCATTTGCTTAGTTTTTTATTAGAATTTTAGAGAGAGAAACTCAAGATTGAAGAGAGAGAAACTCATGGTTTTTGGTTGATTGTTCAAGAATTCTCCATGGTAATTGATCTTTTGATCAAGTTTGTAAGGATCTTTCATCTTTGATTTCAATATAAGTTTGTTTCTAGTTGATTTCATTTGTTTTTCTTAAGATTGTTGATTGTTGATGTTTGATTGAAGTTTGATTGATTTTGGATTTGATCTTTTGATTTCTAATATGTTGATGATGAAATTGATGATTAGTGTAGTTTTGATCGTAATTTCTATGGCTAGTGAGTAGTTTACTGGTTAGGGTAATGTTGAAGCATGTATGAGTGATGGATTAGAGTAATTTGGGGATAATTAATTGAGTTGATGATGTGATTAAACTTGGTTGATGATTCATGTGCATTTGTGTAATTGATTGAAGCTTGGCCATCTTTAATTGTTGCACTAGATTGCATTGTAAGCTCGCTTTGATACGAACCATTGATTAGTGACTTGCAATTTCTCGATTGAGGTATCTTGTGACGTAACCTAATTAGTGTTTAGCGTAGTTGGCGCTAGTTAGACCTCTAGGAGAATAACTTGGTATGCTCTTTCGGATGCATGTTTGATCTTCCCTCATATCAATTGACTTAGTTGGTTTGACTTCCCCAATTACCCTTCTCTATTGCAATTACATGTGGATCCATTCCCCTAGTGTCTTTTATATTGATTTTATACAAGTTAATTGCATTGATATGCTTAGTCTTAGTCCTTACCATAAACCCGCATTTGACTTCGGAGTAGCTTAACATTAGACAATAGACATTCAATTTCCATTCCTTTGGGTTCGACCTCGACTTACTACTATACTTCTATAGGGGTTTGTTGAGTTATAAATATTGTTTGATTGGGTGGGGAGGTAGCCCACTGACCTACCGTTTCTTCTCCCATCAAAATGGCGCCGTTGCCGGGGAATGGTGTCTTTATTGTGTATTGTTGTTGAGTCTATTCCATCCTATTTGAAAAACACAAAAAGATTTTCTTTTAGGCTACACTTGTTGTCGTGCTACTGAAAATTTTGTTTGAGATTGTTTGCAAGTGAACATGGGAGAAGCTCATAGAGTAACATTGAAGGAGTTGGGCACTCCGGGCGCTTACAAGTATGAGAGCCGGATTGCTCCATTATTGATCCTGGATGGTGATTTTGAAATCAAACCGGCTATGATCACCTTGATTGAGAGGAAACAATATGGTGGCATAAAAAGTGAAAATCCTCTCAATCATATCAAGGATTTTGAAAAGTATTGTAATACAATTATGGTAGCCGGAGTTGCTCAAGAGTACATAAGACTCAAGTTGTTTCCCTTCTCTCTCATTGGAAGAGCATTACAGTGGTTAGACAAGGAGGTAACGCCAAGGTCCCTTAGGACGTGGGATGAAGTCACAAAAGCTTTCTTGTCCCGTTTCAACCCACCAAAGAAAACGGCGGAGGCTAGAGCCTTAATCCAAAGTTTCAAGCAATTTCCTAGAGAATCTCTATGAAGCATGGGAGAGGTACAAGGATTACCAAAGGGAATGCCCTCACCACGGAATTCCAACCTATCAAGTCATACAAATTTTCTATGGTGGTTTGAGCTTTCAAGGTAGATCGAGCCTTGACGCTGGAGCCGGAGGGCTGATTATGAACAAAACAGAAGAAGAGGTTGTGGATGTAATAGATGATGTGGTAAGGAACTACATGGATTGGCATGATGTAGAGAGGGAATCGGTAAGCACAAGTGGCTCAATCGATCAATCTTATGTCGTCAACGATTTGTCCACATTGGTCTCGGAGTTAGGAAAGGAGGTGAATTCTCTCAAGAACAAGCTCGAGAGTCCTTTACAAGCTTCTAGTCTTCCCTCCCAATTTAAGGGGAGAGGTACATCTTCCTACTCTAATCCTTTTTTTGCTTCTTGTTGCATGATAAGAGAATGCTTGGTTTGTGATATGTGTGGAAAGAATGATCATAATGCTTCGAATTGCCCCAATATTCCTTGTGATAGATATGATGGATATGAGAATGTGAATGTGAATTGTGATGATAATAATGATTTTGGACCTAGATTTAATGCTCAAAAGAATGTTGGGAATAGGAATTATCACAATCATGGGAGCTATGATAATTACAACCAAAAGAGTGGTTATGGTAACCGTGTGACCCAAGAATTTTGTGGTAACCATAATAACTTTTGTTGTAATGATCAAAGCCATGGCCAAGAATATGGGGATCATAACCAAGGTTATGGTAACCATAATCAAAATTCCGGCCAAAATCATGGTAAGGGTAATTGGAGTAATCAAGGTAGGGGAGATTTTCAAAATGATGTTCAAAGAGATACCCCACCCCAAATTACTCCAAAGATTCAAAGCCAAGGTGATGATTTCTTTACTCAACAATCCCAATTGAATAGGCTAGAAAATTTCATGATGGATCAATCCAAGATGTTGAATGAATTCACATTGTCTTGTAATTAAATGTTTGAGGTCCTATTTACTCATGGAAAGATGCTTGAGAACCAAATTATTCAACTAGCCAACCCTTTGAAAGATTGTGCTAGTCCATCTTCTTTACCCTCACAAGAAGTTGACTCTAGGGAACTGATGTGTGGTATGACTACTAGGAGTGGTAAGGTCCTTAAGGAGAGTGTTCCTATGAAGAGTAAGGAGAGTGAAAAGGAGAATGATTCGAGTGAAGGGAATAAGAATGAAGAGCCTAGCAAGATGAGTGAGGATTCCAATGATAAGCCTAAAGAGAAAGAGCGAAAGCAAGACGAGGTTTACAAACCTAGACTTCCTTACCCACAAAAGCATAATAGGCATAAATTGGATGAGCGATTTGGGAAATTCATCGAGAAGCTTAAACAACTTCATCTTACTCTTCCTTTTACCAATGTTGTAGAACAAATGCCAAACTATGCTAAGTTTCTTAAGGAAATTTTGAGCGGTAAGAGAGATTGCAATATGGTGGAACCGGTGAATTTAAGGGAGTGTTTTAGTGCCTTTATTCAAAATGACTTACCCCAAAATTTGAAAGATCCCGGAAATTTCTCCGTACCTTGCAAAATCAAAGGAAAATTGTTCCAAAATGCTCTTTGTGATCTTGGTGCTAGTGTTAGTATCATGCCTTATTCCGTTTTTAAGAAACTTAAGCTAGGTGAGCTCCTTCCATCCAACATGACCCTTCAATTGGCCGATCGGTCTATTAAGTTTCCAAAGGGGAGAGTTGAGGATGTTCCTCTCAAGATAGGAGAGTTCACCATTCCCGTTGATTTCATTGTGCTTGAGATTGCGGAAGATGACCATATCCCTATCATCTTAGGAAGACCTTTCTTAGCCACCTCGGGAGCCTTGATAGATGTTAAGGGAGGTCGTATTTCCTTGAGAATTGGTAAGAATGAGGAAAGTTTTAATTTGAAACCAACACATGAGTCTTTGTCTCTTGTAAAAGGAATTATGTGTGTTAATTCCCCTCGCCCTATTGATGATGTATGCATTATTGATTCTTCAACTAACGATTTTCTTGAGAATTATGATGATGTGCTTTTGAGTTGTGATTGCAAGAAGTTTAGTGAAGATAAAATGATGATTCCCAAGCTTATGGACAAGGAGGAAGTTGACATTCCTCATTGGTTTGAACTCTATCCTCAAGATGAACATGATGTTTCCATGAGTTTAGATGGTGAGGAACCATTTACAAAGAAAAACAAGGCAAAGAAAAGAGCACGAGCTTCTAGGAAAAAGAGAAAGAGAAAGAAGTTGTGGAAAGAAAAGCTTGCATTTGAAAAGTCTTTGTATGAAATCTCATCAAGCAACAACGAGAAGTTGCTAGAAGTTGAAGAGAAATTTGCTCTTTCCGCCACTTTGAAGAAGGTGGTGTTCTTTGACCCTCCATGATTTGGAGGAAGGGTCGAGCTTAGGACCATAAGCAAGCGCTTCCCGGGAGGCAACCCGGAGAACTCTAAACTTTTCTTTCTAATTTTGAATTTTCTTATTTTTCCTTCTTTTAGTTTCTTTTCTTTCACTTTTCTACTTGTTTGGATTTGTAGGTTGGACTCTTGGGATTGGATTTCATCAAGTGAGCATGAGGAATGAGAAAGTGTTTTGCGGTTTTTGATGTTTTATACTCGAAAATTGAGGTAAAAGGGGAAGACTTTTAGTGAGCTAAGATAGGAATTTTGTGCTTTAAAAGTTGAAGGAAGTCGATGCCTAGTGAGTTCTTGTGGTGGGTTCATGAATCTCAAACTTTGAGCTCACTAATAATGTATTTTTCTACTGCCTATGTTGGTGTTTATCACCATCATGATTCATGTACGCACCCAAGAAGCCATCAAGCATCAAAGAAAAAAAGAGAGAAGAATAGGGAACATGGTTGTGCGGGCGCACTAGTGATCTGTGCGGCCGCACACCTACTTGGTGCGGGTGCACATATGGTGTGTGCGGCCGCACCCCTTGCCCGGATGCCCCTTATCTTCCCCTTCCTTCTTTCTTCTTTCATTTCCCCTTATTTCCTTCTTCTACCTTCGTCCCCCATCACCCTCATACCCTTAAAACCGTACCAACCTTTTTTTCCATAACTCATCAAATTTCATTTATCCAAAGCCTAAGTGTCTTTTAGTTAGCTTGTAGTTTCTTTTTCTTTTCTTTTGTTTTGAACTTACTAACCTTTTCCCTTTGTTTGTAGTTTCTTTTATTTTTCTTGTTCTCACATGGCTTTTTAAAGATGCTCACGTTCTTGGAACGCAATGAAGGTGGTTCTTTCTATCGCTTTTGTTTATTATACTAAGCACGGATAGCCCGGTGAGACCTTTCTAATTTTTTTCTATCTCTTTATTTTCTTTGGATGCATTGATTAGGATTAGTTTAGGGGAAGTTGAACGGTTCGAGGATGATTGCTTGTTAACACGTAATGTGTTTGGGATCGATGACGATGTTGTCATTCGATCACTTGTTTGTTGATTGGGATATATGTGTTTAACTTGCTTTCTAGTTCTCTTCTCCATTTCTCCTATTCTTCCTTTATCTATGACTTTTTTTTTTCTTTTCTTTTCTTTTCTTTTCCTTTATTTTACCTTTTTCCTTGTTTTGGTTTGTGGTTTGATTTTGAGGCTTATTTTTCACCATTTTTATTTTTCCTTATGAGTTGGACTTTGTACATTGGACTTTGTCTTTTGCATGAATTTCTTCTTAGGTGGTAAAGGTATGCACAGTTTGAGACTATGTTTGGTTGACTCTAGGATAGGTGTATGCTAGGGTAGTTGGTTTGAACTAGGAGGATCATGAAGCCGGATTCTACTTGTTTGTGGCATGCTTGGTAGTTGCTCCATATAGTCAATTTGACACCATTAGTGAGTTTTTGCTACATCTATGTGAGGTTCATTGTTTTACAAGCCTTCAACATTCTTTGTATGAGCGGCGTGGATCCTTGACTATGCAAACCTAATCTATAAAGCTTGATGTATGATTCTTAAACCCGAGACCGAGCTATCTAGGAAGGACAAAGGCGCATTTTTCGGGGTGGTAATTTTTCATTTTTGATGGTAGTTTGTTATTTTCTTTATTTTTGGGTTTACATTTTCCTTCTTGCAACCATTTGAGCCTTATACCTTCTTTTCAAGCCACATCTTTAATTAGTACTTTGACCTTTTGTTTCATTTTCTTTCTATTCTTGGTTTTTGTGAAGCAAATTGATCATTTATGATGGAGTTTGTGGTGGATGAGTTGGAGTTTTGGTTTCTATGAGTGCAAGTTTGTGATATCATTTTCTTTGTGAATAATGGTAAATGTTTGAGAAAAAGTCGTCCTACTTCATAAAAGGCATTATAATGGTAAATTGCATTATAGAAAAAGCCGTCCGAATTTAGCAAAAGGCAAGGACATTGCAAGTTCAAACAAAAAAAAAAAAAAAAAAAAAAAAAAAAAAAAAAACAATTGAAAAATACAAAAAATATTTTGATGTATTCTTTTCTCCTTCTAAGCATTGAGGACAATGCTTCATTTTAGCTTGGGGGAGAAGCGTTTACGCTTTTTGTATATATTTCTTTGTGAGTAAAGCTTCAAGTAAGCTTGGGGGTGTTGTTTTTGTTTGGTAATTTCTTGATTGTGGTGTTAAGGATTGATCACCCTTTTGCTTCACTTTTTTAGGAAAATCACCAAATTTTAAATTATTGCCTACCTTCACCCTTTATGCCTTATGTTACAACCTTGGGGAAAAACCTTTCGACCTAGATAGTTGAGTCACTATTCAGGGGAGGGCATCATGGGTCATTGCCTAAGGAAAGGGGATGCATAGTCGAGATTGTCGAGTAGCCTTAATAAATTTCTTTTTCCGGTTCCTTCGAGGAATCATTGGGATACTCACTAAGGGGATATTTGAGACTAGTGGGGAGAACGCGGTAAGATTGTTTGGGATGAACGTGGATTGTGATGTCTAGTTCCTATGCCTAGCATACCCTATGTTTCAATCAACCTTAGATATCTTGAAAAGTGCATACCTTAACTACTTGAGAAAGACTTTCATTCATTTGCATTATAGTCTCTATGTGAGTTCATTTCTCAAAGGTTTTGTTTTCATTTTCTTTTCTTTTCTTTTCATGGTTTTGCCTCATTGATGTTTGGTGGAGAGTTATGGGTCAAACTCTTAGGATACCCTTACGAGACCTCACTCGTCCTCATAAGCGACTTTGGGGTTTAAAGGGCTTGTTGTAGCTAAAAACAACCGTGATTCCTACGACAGTGAGTCTTAGTGTATATTCTTATCTTGAGTATTTCTTTTTCATTTTCAATAAATTTTTCATCCTTGATTTTTCTTGCTTTGTTTTGCTCGAGGACGAGCAAAAGTTTAGCTTGGGGGAATTTGATGAGTGACATTTATGGCACTCATTTGATCTCTTTTTGGATAAATTTCATTTCATTTTATAACTCTTTTCTTTAGTTTTATTTAGTTTTCTTTAGTTTTAATCTTAATTTCTTCATTTTATGCTTTTCTTAGTTAGATTCTCTATTTTGTACATTTTCTAGTTTATTTGTTGTTTTTCCCTTTTATTTGCTTTTTCTTTTTTGTTTGTAGGTTATGATCGATTGTCCAAGGATTCCCGAGCTTCCTTTCGATGGTTATCATCGTTTTACATGCCATATGCTAGTGTAAAGAACTCCAAATCAAGAGGGACCCGAAGAGCAAGCTTCAAGACCTTGTGTGTGCACCTTTCATGACTTTTGTTCACCAAAAATACCAAGAAAAGTTTCTGCCTACTTCGTTCCCCATCACCATCACTAATGGTGTGTGCACCAGATGAGCTAGGACGAAGAAGGAAGGAAGTTAACCCAAGCAGGTGCGGGCGCACACGAGGGATGTGCGGCCGCACAGGTGACGCGTGCGGGCGCACCTAGCTGGGTACGTTTTGTGCGCACCTTTCTCTCTCCTACGAGCGGCCGCACCGGCGTGGGTCTATTTTTGGACTTCATAACCGACCTCTCCTTTGTATGTATAGTTATTTCCTTCTATTTTTGACTAAGTTTTTCATTAAGTTTTTAGATTAGATTTCATTTGCTTACTTTTTGATTAGAATTTTAGAGAGAGAAACTCAAGATTGAAGAGAGAGAAACTCATGGTTTTTGGTTGATTGTTCAAGAATTTTCCATTGTAATTGATCTTTTGATCAAGTTTGTAAGGATCTTTCATCTTTGATTTCAATATAAGTTTGTTTCTAGTTGATTTCATTTGTTTTTCTTAAGATTGTTGATTGTTGATGTTTGATTGAAGTTTGATTGATTTTGGATTTGATCTTTTGATTTCTAATATGTTGATGATGAAATTGATGATTAGTGTAGTTTTGATCTTAATTTCTATGGCTAGTGAGTAGTTTACTTGCTAGGGTAATGGTGAAGCATGTATGAGTGATGGATTAGAGTAATTTGGGGATAATTAATTGAGTTGATGATGTGATTAAACTTGGTTGATGATTCATGTGCATGTGTGTAATTGATTGAAGCTTGACCATCTTTAATTGTTGCACTAGATTGCAGTGTAAGCTCGCTTTGATACGGACCATTGATTAGTGACTTGCAATTTCTCGATTGAGGTATCTTGTGACGTTTCCTTGTTAGTGTTTAGCGTAGTTGGCGCTAGTTAGACCTCTAGGAGAATAACTTGGTATGCTCTTTTGGATGCATGTTTCATCTTCCCTCACATCAATTGACTTAGTTGGTTTGACTTCCCCAATTACCCTTCTCTATTGCAATTACATGTGGATCCATTCCCCTAGTGTCTTTTATATTGATTTTATACAAGTTCATTGCATTGATTTTCTTAGTCTTAGTCCTTACCATAAACCCCGCATTTGACTTCGGAGTAGCTTAACATTAGACAATAGATATTCAATTTCCATTCCTTTGGGTTCGACCTCGACTTACTACTATACTTCTATAGGGGTTTGTTGAGTTATAAATATTGTTTGAGGTAGCCCAACGACCTACCGTTTCTTCTCCCATCAGAATGCCAAGTGAGTGATAGATCGCATGATTGGAATTGCCCACACTTATTGAAATTGATTCAAATAAAAAATAAAAAAAATGTAAAAGCAAAAAAAGAGAGCAAAATATGAAACAAAAGAGAGCAAAAAAGTGGAGAAAAACTCAAGCATAAAAATAAAAAGATTCAAAAGCAAGGTTGCCCACCTTGGGGCTTATCTAGGGTCTTGAGCCTTTATCCCCTTCTTTCTCTAACCTTTAGCTTAACCACGTTACAACCCTTAAAAAGACCTTTTTGAGGTATACACACACTTGTGCTAGGTTTGGCTAGAGCTACGTTCGGCCTGATTCCTAACGGATACGTAGGCAACCTCACATTGGGGTGCAGCCGTAATAAAAATGCATTCATATTTACATTAACACACTTACACCATGATCATATCAATGGATCTCCAATGCTCATCCCTATTTACTTAGAGCTAGACTTGGGGGCTTGATTCCTACATCATTAGTCTACCCTAGCCTAAGAGTCATCACTTTTTGACTCTCTTCAATATATTTTCCATACACTTAGCCTTTGCAGCCTAGCTTTAATGTCACTTTCACACACTGCACAGATACATGACCAAATAGTCCTTCCCATTAGGAACCCTTTGTCATGAAATCTTAAAACAACGTTGAAGCATGCCTTAACATAACAAGATCACTCATCACTCATAATCATCATTGCATCACGAAGTATGAAGTGCTTAGCCTCCGTGCCTAAGTTACCTAAATTCTTTCATTATCATATCAACTAAGATATCCTAGGATGAATTACTCCTTGCACCTTGACGGACAGTATCAAATGCGTATATGAATTTAAGCTCATTCAACATGCGCCATTAAATACTCACTTCGATTCTTCTTCGCGTCTTTCTTTTTCGGGAGAAAGTCGGCACCCTCCACAAAAATGACGGAAATTTTTGTTTTTCGAGTCATGTACACATTGAGTCATGAGTCAGCACTCTGCACACACGAGTCACACGTAGTGAGTCATCATTAAGTCAAGTTCACACCATGAGTCATGTCAAGCCACACGTATCAAACGCTTTGAGTCGAGTCATGTCAAGTCAATGAGTCAAGCAACACTAACCCTTAGTTCAACCCTAAGATAATTAAAAAGATGAGCAAAGTCCTATAGTCCAAAATATAAATGCAGGTACATTCTAGCAAGCAAGAACATTCCTGGATTTTTTCGAAAAACCACTAATATAAACGTATGAGATTCTTCCAATATAAGAGGAGTTTGAGCAAAAATTATATGGATCAGTAAATTAGAGATGAAGAGCTTTAATTTGCAAAAGATTTGAGCGGATTTGGTTGGAAGGAAATGACAAAATTGAAAGTTCGGAGTGAAACCAAGCAATGAACAGCAGTAGCAGCAGAAATGGAAAAGAAATATGTCGCCAAATGACAAGGTTGTCGCCTAGCGACAGAACAATATCACAGCGACGGAAGGTTTTGGCATGCGCCAATGCAGCGACAAGTGCATGGCCCCAAATTAAATTATGTGGACCTCATACAGAAACTTCGGGTTCCTTGGTACGCCAGTTAGTCCCTATCAGCAATTTGACATGATTAAGTATTCGGCTCGATTACAATTGCAATAAGTGGTCGACCTGACAAAAGATCGTCTCACTTTGGTTAAAGCACCTAAGTATTGGCTCATCGCAAGCACCGAAGTAACGGTTCTTAAAGATTTCCTAGGATTGAAGAAAATTCGAAGATTCAAGATGACGAAGCTTTCAACGATTAAAAGAGTCTCTCGCTTGGATTTGAGAAGGACGGTTTGTTTGCGATGAAGCAACCTTCAATAGCTTTCACTATGATTGGGGAGATTATTATTAGATTTGAGAAGATGGCACAAGATGGGATTGTGGAGTTTTTCACCAAGATTTGAGAAGATAGCACGAGATGGGCGGTCTTCGATAGCTTTCGCTATGATTGAGGAAGTTATCACTTGATTTGAGAAGATGGCACGAGATGGGCGTTCTTCGACGACGTTCCCTAAATTTGTGGAGGTTGTCACCAAGATTTGAGAAGATAGCACGAGATGGGCGGTCTTCGACGACGTTCGCTAGGATTGTGGAGGTTGTCACCAAGATTTGAGAAGATAGCACGAGATAGGCGGTCTTCGACGGCATTCGCTAAGATTGTGGAGGTTGCCACTTAGATTTGAGAAGAGCGGTTCATGATGAGGTGATCTTTGACGGCTTTCGCTATGATTGGGAAGGTTGTCACCATGGTTAAAGAAAAAAAAAAGCTCGAGATGTAGCAGCAATGAACGATGGCGTTCACGAGACACTGTGAAGGTCGTCAAAAATTGCAACAACAAATCAGTTACTCTTGAGACGTCTGCTCGACGGTACATGATACGCGTTTCTTAACTCACTTTATCTGTTTTACTAACGCTAGTTTGCAGGTATCGGCGTTACAAGAATGATTTGGGATCGCATAATATTTTGAATCATTCTCCGTCCCTATCGCTACTTTGACTTTTGTTTTCAAAACCTAAGTTTCTCCAAACTCAGTCAAAGTGGGGGCTTCTGTAGACACCCATTTGTGTCTCCCCAAAACCAAACCCAGTGATGAATACCTTTCGCGTCAAACCATAATCGAATGAAGTGAAAGTGTGAAAGGTTATGTGCTGCGGTTAGTATTTATTAAAATCTTTTTTCCTATTTCCAAAACAAACTCTATTTTATGAAAATAGCCAATCTAGTTTAGTTTAGTCCATGGTAAGGGTCCATTAATAGTGTAGATGGATTGGGCTCACAAAGAGCATTCCAAAGACATATTATAAGCCCAATTCCGATGAATATTGAGGAAGTTATGGCCAAAATACTAAACTGGGCCCGGTTTGATCCTTACATGCAACCCAATGATCTAGAGGAGGGCCCAATGTCAGTTATCATTCCTAAAGCTATTAGGATTGATCATAGTCTTGTAGAACTCTCTAGAAGGTTCTCTTAAATCCTAATAGAATTAGGATTGATAATTGTGTTTTTATGAGTTTTACTTGGAACAAAATATTATTTTATGTAAAATTACAATTTTAGCCTTCGTACGGACTCTACGGATCAAATTTGATTGCCAAGTGGACTCCGTGTTGAAAGCGCGTGAAAATCCAAGCTATCGCCAAACGACAGGCTTGTCGCCACACGACAATGCTTGTCGCCTGGCGACAAGTTAGTTTTCTAGCGACAGCGTGAAGTTTTATTCCTTATCAAATTCTACCTATTTCTGGACAATTTTTCTTATAAATAGGGTCCTCAGACCTTCGTTTTCAGTCATCAAAAATCCACAATCATCAACTCTCATCAAGGCATAATTGATATTCTCTCTCTCTTTCTAAACTAGCTTTTACTAAACATAATTCCGCATTCACAAGATCTAGACACACCTAGCCAAGTTCGAAGTTTCCTTCGCCCTAGACGTGAAAGGTTGATACCTTCTGAGGGTTTGGTCCCAAATCTAGTCTAAACTTTTTAACTCTTTATTTCAATTCTTTAATTTAATTCTTTGATTTTATTATTTATTGAAGTTTACTAACGCGTGCATTTTGTTATTAGAAAGAGGTACGAGGATTCAAAGTAAGTAATTAGCTTACTCCCTATTTATTTCAATGTAGAAAGCATGCTTAGAATTGATTAATTCCTAGTATCATGTTAGGATGTTATTTATTGCTTTCTAGAATCATGTTTAGGGTGCCTTTTATGCTTCCTAATATCATGTTGATAGCATGTTAGTATCATGTTAGGGCTGAAGCTTTGATCTTTATTGTTTAGTGACATGCTAGGGTTTGTTATTAATCTTGTTAGTATCATGTGTAGGATCTTGCTATTATTATAGCGTTGATGTGATTATTATTATTATGATTATTATCATGTTGCTTGATATATATTATTGTTATTGCTTGACCACGCCTTTTGTGCTTGTTTAAAGGGAATTTATAATTGAAATCATGCTTAATAAGAAAATTAATAATTTGGTTTAGGCTAATATGATTCTAATTCAAGTGATCGCCAATAATAGTTTTATTTGTGCATTAATATTTAACCAACATAGATTAAACAGGTTTACGGTTAATCTGATGATTACATGTTAGTTAGTAAGCGCACATGAATACGAGTAGAATAAAGTAGAGGTCTATTTTATAGGGCGGGTCCTTTTTTTTGTAGATTGGATTCGTACCCTCATTCCTGAACCCTATTTGGTTCAAGACCTTTTGGAGTTGACGATCTCATGGATCGTTAAGGGGTGTAACCTCACCCTGTGAATGGTTTACAAGTTCCTAAAACTTGTTGGTGACTTTTTTGCTCTAGCTTCTTTCCTTTTAGATGGCACCATGCTTAAGTGTTTAATCATAGTGGGGTTCAAGCTTGGGTTTAATGCTTGAAATATTCCCTACGCTTCTGCTCCAAGAGAACCGTCCCAATTGTTTGTATTGAGGCAAAGATGTACAGCTGGAGTTTTTCACTCTACTCCGGGCTGATGGAGCTTGGTAAAATGCTCCTTAATCCCCTTAAAAGCTTCTTTTTCTGCTTCACTCCACTTGAATTCTTTGTTTCCTTTTAGAAACTAACAGAATGGTAGGGCTTTGTCAGCTGACTTGCTGATGAATCGAGTCAGCGCTGCCATTCTTCCTGTCAACCGCATAATATCTTTAGTGCACTAAGGCTCTGGGAGGCTAAGGACTTCCTCCACTTTTTTTGGGTTGGCATCAATTCCCCTCTCACTAACCAGGAAACCTAGGAACTTTGCAAAACTCACCCTGAAAATGCGTTTCATTGTGTTGAGCTTGATATTATACTTGTTCAGTGTGGCAAATGTTTCCTCTAGATCCATGATATGCTCTGCTTGCGTAACCCTCTTAACAAATGAGTCGTTGACCTAAAATTCAACAGTTCGTACCTTTTGGTACATGAACACTCTATACACCCGCGTTCTTCAGCCTGAAGGGCATTGCTATGTAATTATACACTCCCCCTTTAATGATGAACGCGGTCTTATATCTGTCTGGCTTGTGCAGGCTGATCTGGTGATACCCTGAGAAGGCATCCATGAAGCTTAGCAAGGCGTAGCCGCTGGTTTAGTCTACCTGCTGATCGTTTTGTGGCAACGGGTAGCAGTTGTTCTAGGTGTTGATCTAAGGGTTCTACTGGCACGAGATGGGTCCTCTCGATGACCTCTGCAAGGCAACACACATGAACTGCCCTCGGGGGTGGCTCTAGGAACTCTTATCCGATGCATAAGTTATAATGTGTTTAGAGAGATATAGTGAGTGTAATAACTTACGTGTCTAACCTCATTTCCGTTGTACTTTGTCCTCTATTTATAGGTGTACGATCTTCTTTATGGAGAGTCTTACTTGGTCAGCCTACGGGCTAAGTTTGTCGGGCTGGTGAGCCCCCTCTTGTTTTCCCATCCCGGCACCATCTCGTTTTCCCATCCCAATTCTGGTCACCAAAGCCCTACCCCTTCTCAAATCCGGCCAAACCCTTTCTCTCCCTCCCTGTTTCCAGCCCACTCCACCCAGCAAGAGCCCACTAAACCACCAAAGCAGCGCTAATGAACTGCTACTGCTTCCCCTTTCGCAAGTGCACCACCCCACAAACCCGCTTCAAATGAACCACAATCAATCGCACTACCCACCATAGCTGCCCCATCAACTGCCGGAAGGCACCACAAATCAGCTGCTTCAAACGCCCTAAAATTAGCTCCATAATCGCAAAGCCATAAAAGCAGCCCTCATAGGGGAGAGGGATGGTTTTGGTGGGATAAAATTTGGTAGAGGTGGAGGTTTCAGTGGGTGGGTGGGTGGGTTAGGTAGGGGAGGTGGTTTCGGTGGTGGGTTTGCCGGAGAGGGTGACTGTTTTTGTTTATTTTTTTCAATAATTTTTTTGATTATTTTTTTTATTTCTTTTTTTTCCCAATCACATATTGACACATGTGCAACACAACCCCAAGTCACAAATGGTAACTTGTTTAGCCGGTTTCAAGTCACTTGGGACCATTAGGAGCGTATTGAGTATAAAAGTCGGATTATTAAAAAATAATCTAAAGGCGGGATTATTTAGGGCGGATGAGGCAAAGGTCGGATTATTGCGGGCAATTTTTCCAAACGAAAACCCCTTGAAAAAAGGCATTTTTGGTCGATTTTGGCTTTTTCACAGTTCTAAAAGGGTTGAAACTTTCCAGAACACTTTTTCCACCCAAAATTCACCATTTTGGTGAAAATCAAGGTTCAGGACAAAAATTTTTATAAAAAAAGATTAAAATTAATAAAATCGAGCTACTAATCTAATTAGCAACACAAAACAAGAAAAATAAAGCAATAAAACACCTTGAAATTTTTTAGTTACAAAAGTAAATGTGCTAGGCTCCGATACCGCTGTTGGGTTTCGATGAGTCCGACTCACTACGGAAATATAGCCCGAGCCGAAGGAATACTCACAATTAATATAACTAAAACACATAAATAACAAGATTAGGGAAAAGACTAAATTACCCTTGAAGCGTGCTTCGCTCGACCACCGGAGCTCTCACTTTAGAAAGCCAAGTCTCACAAAGGGTGATGACCTCCGACACTATCCACCCACAACGCGACCCGACGGGTCTACTACTTGGAGGTTAGCTAAGTCCGACCAAAAGACTACCCGAGTAATTAATGAGTTTAAAGGTTTTCTCTCAAGTGTAGATGCTTTTTCTAACTCTTACTCGAGTGAACACTCCCAAGGTATGCCTTAGCTATTAAAAAGGAGTGCTTCTTTATGAATTCCACTCATCTTTCAATATGGGACTTTTTCACAAAAAGATCCAACATGGAAAGAACGTTGAATTCAGTCCTCAGTTAAATAAATAAAGAAATCATTAAGTAACAAGTGTCACATGGTTAAGTGAGGACCACTTCCTCACTTGCTCCCCAAGGAAACTCACAGGCATTGTGAGCTAACCATGTGACACCCAACCTTCAGTCCTTAGATGGGTTCGGTTGGCCCGCGTCAATGACCCGTTTTCCCGGTTTTGCGGCCCTTGCCACATGGTGCTACAACGTGGCACGCTGCCACTTGGTGGCTGCCACATGGCACACTTCTATTTGGCGCGTTTCCATAGCCTTTCACGATAGGGTTTTTGCTTGTTACATGAAGCATTTTCACGTCTCCCCTATTCCTAAATTTTGGCTTGACTTTTAAGATTCGATTCCGACCCTCTAAGCTTGGAATCCGACGTCTTTGTTCATAACACTCGGGTGACTCATTAATTCCTTTCGGATTAATTTGTCGTGTCAGATCGTTAGTTTCTTAGGTGTGACCCGGAGAGTTCAGTCAAGATTAAGCTATATTATTAATTATATATTAATATTACTGATCGGAAACAGCCTCCACCTAGGCATTCTGATCACTTGACCTTACTGAATAATTAGCTTTCTATCAACTTCGATCCCTCTATCGGAATAATACACTTGTTCGAAGGACACGTTTCTTCCATACCTCAGCCCAGCTTGAGTAGCAAGATGCATTACTTGAGTAAACACAATGACATCAAACAATTTCGTTAAAAGATATTAAGCGACGAAGGGAAAAGGGGGGAAACATCGGTTTTAAGTTATCAAGTGCAAGTCACGTGACTTTTTATGCCGAAGAAAAAGTCAATGGCCGGAATCCGGTCAATGGACCCTCGCCACAAGCTAAGTGGGATAAAAAAAATCTTTTGTGCCACCTTTTTTTATAAAAGAACCTTTACCACAAAGTGTCTTTCTTAAAAGTACCTTATGGACAAATTTTCCTATTTTATACTACATGTATAGTATACGTATATTGATTTTATGATTCGTAGCACTATCTCCATCAATGATTCCTTATTGTTGATTAATTCTATGTATGTTACTTATGTATGTTACTTTTTATTTGTTCTCTTTTGTACTCCCTCCGTTTTTTTATTTGCATCACTTTTGATTGCACAAAGTTTTAAGAGGGTAATTTAATATTGTGAGTGAGTGAATAAATTATTATTGTAGAAGTAAGATGGGACCATGAAAGAGAAGGTATGTGAGAGATGATAGATTTTTTTATTATTTTAGTGGCGACCATGTAAGAGAGAGAAATGATATAATAAGTTGAGTGGGGTTTAAAGTAAGAGAGAAATGATAAAATATAGTATAAAGTTACCAAATATAGTAACGATGCATTTAAAAAAAAACATCCCAAAAAGAAAAGTGATGCAAATAAAAAAAAATGAAAGGGAGTATATTAAAAGATTCAAAACCTTTAGGTACACCCAACAACGTTGTTACCTTACATCGATTAAGGGTATAAATTTGTCAAAAAGATCCTTTTAAGGAGAACACTTTGTAGTAAAGGTCATTTTTTTAAAACAAAAAAAAAAAGGTGTCACCAAAGGTCCTTTTATGACACTTAGGTTTTGGCAAGGTTCCTTTAACTAGATTCCACCCAGTGAGTCTTTTTTTTCGGGCAAAAAAATTCGTGTGACTTGCACATGACCACTTAAATTTTAATTTTTTAATACCTTTTTCCCCTTTTACCTTTAATAAACCCTAATTTTTCTTAATTTAGTATTCTTCAACCTCTCTACTTGAACCCTAATTTCTTATGAAAAATCATCAAACTTCGATTCTAGTCCCTCCCATAGAAATTATATTGAAGGTGTTTTCGGATGATTATTTGAAGGCTCTGAGGTCAGCTGAGAAAATAAAGGCAATTGGAACCAAGTCAGGTGAAACCCCCTTTGTTAATCATATGAATTTAATTGTTATTGTTGGTTTTATTGCATTTCCATTTTTTGGTTTTATTTATAGGACTTCAATTTGGAATTTGAATTTCAAATTAGGCTTAATAAAGGGAAAAGGGGGGAAACGACTTTAAGTAGTCATGTGACTTTTTGACTGGAAAAAAAAGTCAATGTTGGAATCTTATCAAAGGACCCTCATTAAAACCTAAGAGTGATAAAAGGACCTTTAGTGCCATCATATTTATATATGATAACTATTATGTTATAGAAGGATATAGTTTGTGGATAGTTTATAAACGGACCTCTAGTGCCATCACAAAGTGGCTTACTTAAAAGGACCTTTTATGATAAATTTTCCTGGAATATATAATAAATATTCTGTTATAGAAGGATATAGTTTATGAATAGTTTATAATTATCCTACGAGATTTTCTAATAAGATTAGGACTCACCGTTATAACTCTGGCCTATATATACAAGTCAATGGAATACGCTTCAGTTTGAGGAGTTTCACAAAATTTAACATGGTATCATACCTTAGGTTTTTGTCCAACCCTAACTTCCACAATTTTATTTTATTTTTAAATTTTTTTTCATCACTAGATAAACCCTAGCGGGCACCCCCTAGCCTTCCCGTAGCCACCAGCCACCATGACCAAGGGCGGCGATAACACTTCTTTTTCTTCTAATTTTAATCCTGCTCTCGGGATGAACAACATCAAAAACGCCCTCAATATGTGGACAGAGATCAATTTTATCAAAAGTTTGCCCTCATAATATATAGTAAATGGGAAGATAGAAAAAGGATGAATGGGGTATTTGAATATGTTGATTTTCAATTATCATGTGAATATAAAACTAGCAATCTATTACTCTATACTAAATTGGAGTTTGTTTAGGGGTTTATTTTCCTTCCTAAACTCTACTTTTTTTTCTTTCTTTGTTTTTAACAAAAAAATCATTCATTCCCTAGGAAATTTCATAATATTTATTTGTTATAATATTTTTTGTTGAATACTAGTATAATTGACTATTGTTTAGTTTTCAATATTAACTTCTATATTTCAATTATCAATAATTTCAAAAAATCTAGCATGGCTCGGGACTAATGTAGTTACATATATGTACACCAAGAGAATACCAAGACATAATTTTTTTTTATTTCTCTTACATAATTTTTTTTTCTCTTACTGTTGTGCATTTCTTATTAATCATACCCAACAATTTTTTATTCAACTAAAAACAATTTTTTAAAAAAAAATTAAAAAACAAACAAACAAACAAACATGACTTAGATAATTTTATTTAAGTATGGTGAGAGCAAAATAAAATAATTTGAAATTTAAAAAGGCGGATGCATACATATGTAAGCTATAATACCATAAGCAACTTTAGAGAGATCTAACATTCCCTTGCTATCAATCGATATAGGAGATTTGATTGAAGGCTTGAAGCTCTCCTCACAATTTTCCACATTAATTGGTACACTTTCCATGATACCTCTAGCATATTCATACTCTTTACCATTTAAACCATCTACCGTTTCTATAATCGAACTCCTGATAATTGAGAAATACGTATGATCGCACTTGTCAAGGAGTTGCCTCACTAGACCGATGGTTTCTCGATTTCGTAAAAGACCAACAATATGATTTTCCGTTTTAATTGCGGTATCATTGACATGGGCCATCATGATAATGGCTAGATCCCTCTTATCTTTCGCGTTCCTCGAATTAGGATCTGACTTAAATGTTGAAATACAAAGATTATAGTCGGGTGTTTGATTGCATGTTTGGGTGATCAAGGTAGTATTTTGAGCATGTAATAGAATTATAAGATAGGTAAAAAAGTTTAAGAAAATTAAGGCTTGACTACTCCCCTTTATGTTTCTTTTTTAAAAGATGAATAGAATAAGATTAACTCCACTAATTATAAAACTATATATATATAGTTGTATATTTATATCTTTGTTTATGGGTGCATACTATGTGTATATATACTTCTCCATGTATTGTATCAAAATCTGTTGCCAATAATCAATTCTCTTGTTTGCAACCAAAACAAATTAATTCACATAGATGGTCTTGTGATTATTTTTCTTCTAATAATTAAATGTGTTCATACATACTACTAATATTAAAGGTAATAAAAATTATTGTTGATATGTTTCCTTATTGTGATCTATTTAGTACACTTCTTTTTTTAAGGAAATGTTTGATATGCTATTAATATTATGACTATTTATGTATACATAAACTTATTACAAGATACATTTGTGTAATTAACACTACTTATTATTACATTATTTTTGTGAGTCACTACATGCATGTGACTTTTTCCTATTTCTTTTCCTTAGGCCCTAACTATTTATAAGATGGTCTTATAATGCATGATAAGGCACTCTTTTCAAAAAATTTGTATTTGCCTTGTTGTATGTAGACACCTACTTTTGGTCTCATCCCGACCGAAATTGCTGTGACGATAAATAAAGCCATATCTGTGCTGGATCAAAATGAGGAATGCTTATGGACTACTAATTAAAGCATAAACACATAAAATAACTAGCTTGACCCAATACGAAATGAACCAAAGCTTGCTGAAACTACGATTGATCAGTAATTAAGCCTAATTTCAAGATTAAACCTAAATTTGATGGATTTAAAGCTACCTAGGTTAAAATCCGAGGTTGCCTAAAGAAAATCTCCGCGCAACTCAACGAGTCACGCTGGACAAGCGCCTGCAACTCAAAAGATTGTCCGTGATGCCCAGCGCAACCTACACTGGTGCGCTTACGGAAGATCCAAAATTTCACAAAATTACTGAATCGAATCTTACCATAAAGCCACACGTAAGACAATTGGAGGGCAGCGCAGCTTAATCCCTTGTACACAGCAGGCGCAAACGAACAATTAAGATGCGCGCCACCTAGTGCTGCCTAATGTTCAAAACCCTAATTCACCCATTACATATAAATAGAGGTTCGAAACAAAGCTTTGAACTCACAAAAATTGACTCGAAAGTCAGCTGAAAATTTGTGAACTTGTGCACGTACTAATCATCCCCCTTGTCCTAAACACTCGCCCTTTTAATGGGTTGTTGTTAAGGTGGAGGTTCTCGAATAAGGAGTCCATAAGTGTTAAAAACAAAGATCTAGCAAGGAAAAATGGTAAATTCCCCAGCACTTAGATATATCATCTTTCTTTTCTTGTTTAAACAACTTTTAATCAACTAATTAGTGTTGTTTGATCACTTTAAACAAACTTTAATCAATTACTTAACATAGTATTCTTGCGTTAATCAAAACTATAATTTGAATAATTAATTGATTGTATTATCACTTACGCCAAGGCGAATCTTATTTACTTATTGTTCGTTCACAAAATTGAAAAAATTAGAACAACAACATTTGCAATGTAATTCCTACATGATTAATGTGTGTAAATAAATCAACTCACTTAGTTTTAGGCATCACGTTGAATATTGTTTTGGGTGTTTTTGTCCCTCGGGAGAGTTACAGCTCGAACACTGGTCCGACTGGATCTGCACCTACAAAAAATAACGGAGGCTCCGTATGGGTGGAGCTCCGCCTCCACCGATCAATTTAGAAACTTGAAGAAAGGTAAAAGTGCGAAAATTTAGGTGGGGATCGGCATTGGATTCCAAGCTCAAATATTCTCTGATGTGAGAGAAAGTGGATTGTAATAAATAATTGTGATTGCCCCTAAAATGGGAGAATATCTCCCTATTTATAGGGTCATGGGGAAAAGTGCCCTCCACTAGGTCATTCTGACCTAGGACAGGTGGGCTACGCCTCAAAAGGGCGGATTTTGGGGAATTGGGCCCTTGAAGGCCGCAATTCTGAGGAGGTATCTGGGAGTGCCACGTGTCAGCTGGAGATAGGTCAGAGATGACTTGCCAGCCTCTGACACGTGGCATGCCCTCATTAGTCCAAGTGTCTAGGGTAAAAAATACCCCTAACATTTGCCCCTCACTGGTGGCACGTGGCAGGCCACGTGGCGCCTGTGACACGTGTCCACCCGTGAAAGGTGAACAGTAAAAACGACACATTTAACGGAGGTGTGACGGGGATGCCCCCGTTTCACCCCTCTATAATTAGAGATTTACCCCCCTTCTCTCCTCTCACTTTTCTTCATTCATTGACTTCTTCGAGAAAGAAAGTGATTTTCTAGAGAGAGGAGCTCTGATCCCGGTTGCGTTCTTGCAAATTCCAAATTTCCGTGTGTATTTCTCAAAGTCACCCGGTTATTGGTTGTTGCTGCTTTCAGATTTTTCAGAACTCAAAGTAAGGTAACTACCTGTTTCCTTCTTTCAGTTTTTCCTTCTTTAAGCTTGTATACATTCATTTTCGGCTGTATATATTAGTTTTTCAAAATATAAAATGGACTCTCCATCCGCACACACGCCATTGCCTAGGACATTCACCAAGTCTCCTATTACGGCTTGGTCTAGAACCGGGGGTGCCTTGTCTGGAGTTTTAGAAATGCTTTACTCATCTTCGGCTTTCTCCCTCTTTGTGTCTGTGCAGGACACAATGGCTAGAGTGAAACAAACAGCTACCAAACCCAGGCGGCGGTGCACTAGGGAAGTGCCCGCTGATGAAGTTGTATGAGAAGAGGACTATGAGGGTCCGGATGAGCAAAGCGACTCTCAGGAGGATGCCCCCTCCATGTCCAGTAGCAACGAAATGGAGGAGGGAGACGGTGAGGAAGCCGCCTCCTCTTTAGAGCAAGAAAATAACTCAGACGGCGAAGCCGCTGAAAGGTCAGGGGCCGAAGCATCCGGCTCTGACCAAGAGGACCTTGCCAAGGCGTATCGCCATTCGGCTAAAGTGATAGAAAATTCGGATCCTATAAAGAATAGGATGTGGCCGGGAGATATTTCTCTTCTGGGAAGCGGCTTCAAGGCCTCTAAAGAACAACATCCCTTTGGAAAGGGATGGGATATTATAGTCCCGCCTGCCAATGCTGTAATGGCTTGGGGGGACGATATTGATAATGCAAACAATTACTTTGTTTGCTACGAGGCGGTGATGGAAGCTGGCCTCCGCTTCCCCCTTCATAGAAGAATCAGAAAGATTTTGAAAGGGTATGATTTGGGAGTTTGGCAACTGACCCCAAACTCTTGGGTCAATATTCTGAGCTATATTGCCGCCTGCGAGGTCCAGAATATTGAGCCCAACTTCACCGCCTTCGCCCATATGCACTACTTGAAGAGTGCCCCAGGCGGATACGGGGCATGGTATACTCTTTCCACGCTCTCGGAGTACTTGATGACTTTGGACAAAGTGTCGAAATGGGGAGGATGGAAGGATAAGTGGTACTTGATCTCCTCCTCTTCCTTAAAGCAGAACGAAATTCTCCGGCGCTACAATAAGGAGCCGGCTTTGGTAACCAGAAATGCGTGCGCCCTGCACTATCTACCAAGGCTAGGGAGCAGATCATAGAGCCGGAGTTTTTCAAGACTACAACTGAGCCCTTGGGGGATGGGTCTCATATAGTTGTACCAAAAAACTGGATCCCTCATCCGGATTTTTTAAAGGATGAGAGATTCTTGTCCGCCTGTGGGTTAAGCTCCATGTTTCCCAAGGGTACACTCACTCACCCATCGGGAAATTTACCGTATGCATTTTATACTTCAATGATTTCAATTATTTTGTTCTAATCTTTCTTTCTGTTTTTTGCAGAAGAAACAAGGAACATGGTGGACCCTGCTAAGACACCGGCCAAGTATGCCGCACAGCTTCGCAAGGAGTCGGTCTTAGCCAAGAAGGCAGCTGCCGAGGCTAAGGAAGCCAAGAAAGGCGGGGTAAAACCATCTGTTTTTTCTGTCTTGAATTTCTTCAAGTTCTTTTGATGTTGGATGACTTACTTTCATTTTATTTTGCAGGCTTCTACTAGCATCCTTCCCCGCTCCATTACAAAGGCCTTGAAAAGACCTGGGGTTTAGCAACTGAAAACACCGGCTGCCAAGGCCGGGAGGAAAAGCTCATCAGTCTCCGGCTATACTGCCAAAGACCGCCCCACAGCCGGAGGAAAGGGCCCTCCGCCATGAATTCTCTGAGTAAGAGCTCAAAGAAAGAAGGGAAGATTGAGATTCTCTGGCCGATTAACTTTATGAGATTCAAGACAATGGTCGACCCTTCTGGGTGGTCAGTAAGCAGTCGGCAAAGAATGAATGCTAAATACGCTACTAGTCTCTCACCAAGTACTTCTTATGGTGCAGATGCTACTTCTGGGCCCCCGGACATGGCGGGGTTTGCTAAGAGAATGGTGAGAACTCTCACCTAGTCGGAGAAGAACTCCGTCCCCAACCGCCATGAGGTGGAATTTGAACAAATCCTAGGTCAGCTGGCGGAGGTAAGTTGGACTTGCCACTTAGCTTCTTTTCTTTTCACCTTCTTTTTTTTCCCCTAAGTGTTTAATTTTCCGGCTGACCTTATGTAGGTTATGGTGCTAGTGGATGGGCTCTGGGTGCCCTTTCAGAAAAAACAAGATGAGGTAAATGATGCCAAGAAGAGGGCCCAACAAAACCTCAACTCTGTTGAATATGCGTATTATATGTCTGATCTTGCAATTAAAGCAGGAGAGTTGAAACAGGAGTAGCTGATTAAGAGGCTGACGATTGCTAACGACGCGGCTACCAACCGGATCAACGATCTTGAGTTGCAGCTGAAAAATGTCGGGTCGGAGCTCAAGGCATTAGAGGAAGCCGATAAGGAGAACACGGATCTCCGGAAGGAGAACTCCCGGCTGGTTGCTGAGTTGGCCACCCTGAAGGCTAAGCACAAAGTGGAGCTCGACGCAGAGTAGAGCCGACTCATCAATGAAAATGAGCGGGATAATGAAGCCCGCCTGAAAATAGCCTGGCGGCTCCTCTACCCGGAGGTTGACTTCGAGGTATACAAACTTCGATACGATTACACCACTGCGGTGTATGATGCTGAAGTCCTTGGGTACCCAGCTCCGCCTCGTTTCAAGGTTTGGGCAGCTGAGCAGGGGGTCGAGGTCTCGGATGACGAGAAGCCAGAGGAGGGAGAGGGGGAACAGGGCAACAAGGATGTCCAGCCTTCAGAGGATGTTGATCCGGAGGGAGTTCCCCTTACAAGCCAGGAGCAGCCATAGCAGTCCACTCAGTAGCTTTCAGCTCTCTTTATTTTCTGCGGCAGTATGCCAAATTTGCTTTTTTTCCGGCCTGTGTGCCGAGTATTTCTTGTATCTATACCGAATGTGGAGTTAGGTAACATTAGTCTTTTCACCGGATGTGATTCCGGTTAACAATTGTTTTGGCCTTTGTGCCAATTTCTAATATTTATTAAGTATACCGACTCAGTCGGTTTTTTTTATACTTGCACAATTTTTAGAATTTTTAATTTTTCAATTTTGCATATATACTTGATATATACTTGTTATTTTGCCTAACTTATGAAAAGCATGCGGCAGGTATAAATCCGACTGTCCTTGCCCCTGGACGGATGTGTGGTTGGTTTCATCTGAAACTGATTGATTGTCTTGAAAACTTCTTATACATTTAAAGAGTAAGAGATGTTTGTAAGACAATCAATCACAATAGTGATTTCCCCAAACCAAGTACACAGCCGGACAAATAACATGTGCACAACCTCTGTCCCTCGCGTTAATTCACCGTCTGGGTAACTATCATAGCCATTACGCGAAAAGTTTTGCCCCAATAAGGGGAGTACGTAATTTAAAAATGAAAAAATCTTAAGTAAGAGCTTGTGATAATACTCCGGCTGATGTCTAGGGACATCTGGAGTTTCACAATCTTGATCTTTCTTAGGAGTAGTTCAAGTCAGACGGCTATGAGTTGGCCAATTTAGCCGTTCAATCTTTGCCGTCTGAATAGATACGTAGAACAAGCAGGTAGGTTGTCCTCTACGAAGACTGCACCCGGAGGGGTGTCGCCGGACGCCTTTATCCATGTTGGGATAGGTGAATTTATGGAAAAGACAACCATCCGGCCATTGACCTCTGGTCTAGTTGGAGACCGGCTGCGTAGCCACTAGGCGGTTTTGTTCCTAGCTTCAGGATCTGGCCATAGGCCGCGTGTCACTATGGATATTTGAATTTAATATTATGAATCAAACTTAGTTGGTTATCCGGACATTGGCCTCATGTTATTCAGATGTTAAGTGAGCTACTAAAACTTAGACATTATGTATTTTAGAAAATGACCCGTATGGGGATAACCCAGACGGAACTAAGAAAAACAAACATAATTGAAAACAAAACGCACTTCTCATCAATACTCTTTGTTACAAAAAATTTACAATACCTAGAAGTAGTACTTTTTTAAGTTGTCTACATTCCAAGTTATAGGCAGACGTCTACCGTCTGGTGTTTCCAAGCGGTATGTGCCATCCCTAACTTCTTCATAGATCCGGTAGGGGCCTTCTCAATTTGGAGTTAGCTTTCCAAGCTCATTGGCCCTACCGATTGCCTCCATTTTTCGTAACATAAAATCGTCCACTTTTAAAGGGCGTTTGTGTACTGTTTTGTTGTAGGCTCTGGTCATTCTCAGACGGTATATCTCATGACGCAAGGCAGCATTGCCCCTGCATTCTGGGAGGGAGTCCAATGCCAGCCGCATGGCCTCCTAGTTTGCCTATTCATCATAGATCATCACTTTGAGCGTGGGTTCATAGTGTTCGATGGGCAAGACGGCTTCAACACCGTAGAAAACGAGAAATGGAGTTTCTCCAGTTGACCCTTTGGTAGTTGTCCGGATGGCCCATAGGACATAGATTAATTCTTCTGCCCATAAACCACCGGTTCTTTTAAGTTTCTTTTTAATGCCGTCTGAGATGAGTTTGTTGAAAGCCTCAACCTGGCCATTTGCTTGAGGACGGCCAACTGAGGCAAAGTAACTTGAGATCCCTTGATCTCCCAACCAAGTCTTGAGATGGGGCGTCTCAAACTGAGGGCCGTTGTCAAATACCATAGACATAGGTACCCCAAACTGGGTGATGATGTTCTTCGAAATGAAATAGATGACATCCTTTGTCTTGACATTGTTAACTGCCTCCGCCTCCACCCACTTGGTGAAGTAATCCACAGCCACCAAAATATAGCGTTTTCCGCCTGGAGCAGGCGTATAATTAAGGACCCGAAATGTCCATGCCCCATTTAGCAAACGGGACTGGGCTATGGATGGCCGTCAGATCAGTAGCCAGGCGATGTATAAGCTTGCCAAACCTTTGGCATTTGTCACATTTCTTCACAAATTCTATGGCGTCTGCCTCCAGGGTAGGCCAAAAGTAGTGTCGCCTGGCTCTATCGGCTAGGGACTTGCCGCCTATGTGGGAGGCGCAGAATCCCGCATGCAGCTCTTCGAAAACTTCTTTCCCCTTCTTTGGGGTAACACACTTCAACAAGGGCTTAAGGAATCCAACCTTGAAGAGTTCTTCGTTTCTCATCTTGAAGTTGGCTGCCCTTTTCTTCATGACGGCTGCTTCCTGTGGTGAATCAAGGAGCGTGACGTCTGTTAAATACGCCCGGATGCCATCCATCCAGGTAGAGCTTCGGTCCAGAATTCCGATGGGCTCTTCATATATACTTTTTTTTTCCAAAAATTCCCAAAAGACTGACCGAGGCGTATCATGGCTGGCGGAGGATGCTAGTTTTGACAATGCATCCGCCTGGTTGTTATCTGACCGGGCACTTGACTCAGACAAAATTCTTCAAGTGACCCAGCCTCTTCTTTGACAACCTGAAGATATTTGATCATAGCCGGATGAGTTGCTTCATAGATGCCCTCATACTGGCTAACGACCAACTAAGAATCAGATAAGGCGCCAATCGTTGTCGCCCCTGCTGAAGAAGTTAGGCGGCAGCTGCCGAAGTTAAAAAGCTGCTGGATGCCAGGTTCATTCGGCCATGTAATTTCCCCGACTGGGTGGCGAATGTTGTGCTTGTAAAGAAGCCGAATGGTACCTGGCGGATGTGTGTAGATTACACAGACCTCAACAAGGCATGCCTAAAGGATAGTTATCCACTTCCAAAAATTGACAGATTAGTCGATTCTACAGCCGATCATGCCTTGATGAGTTTCATAGATGCCTATTCCGGCTTCCATCAGATACCCCTGTGGAAAAAAGATCAAGAGAAGACGGCCTTTGTCACTGATCAGGGGTTATTCTGTTATACTGTGATGCCGTTTGGCTTGAAGAATGCGCCGGCTACGTTCCAACGGATGATTAATACAGTCTTCATTAATCAAATTAGGAGGAACGTAGAGGCATATATTGATGACATGATAGTCAAATCCAAGCAGCAGGCGGATCACCTTGCTGATCTCCGAGAAACCTTCACCACACTCAGGTGGCATAAGGTCATGTTGAATCCTAAGAAATGCGTCTTTGGTGTTGAGTCTGGGAAGTTTCTCGGATTCCTGATTGATCAAAGGGGGATAGAGGCTAACCCTGAGAAGATACAGGCGGTGATTGACATGAAGTCACCCCGCACCGTCAAGGAAGTACAGAGACTCACTGGTTGCCTGGCCGCCACTACACCAAAAACTAGATTAGAGATCGCAAAATATAGAACGGTTATTAAAGGTAGGCGTTCTCCAGAAGAATATAGATCGTTTTAATATAAGAGGCATTCTGTATGTTAATACATATAGAACGGTTAGCATAGTTAACCGTTCTGTATTTCAATTTACTCAAATAATTAAAAATAATAATTATTTATTATAGATGATATAGAACGGTAATCTTGACAACCGTTTTGTATTATATTAATTAATATTTATTTTTAATTAGGAGGAAATTATATACGTACATACATAGTAATAATTTACCCATGTTTTAAAAATAAAAAAAAAACAGAAATTTCCGTCAAAATTTTTTTACCCAAAATACTTAAAGGGAAAATTGAAGCGCTCATCACTTTCACTTTCATCAAAAAGTGAAACCTCTTTCTCATAAAAAAAAGTGAAACCTTCATCAAACCTCCAAAGCAAATCCTTCATCAGCCGCTTACTACACCGCCACTCCACGTCTACAGTACCGCACCTGTCTACTGAGCCACCAGTAAATTGAGGTAGGCTTGATTTTTTTTTTTTTTGGTTCGAATTTTTCTTGTGGTAGAGTAATTAGATTCTGATAATTGTCAATCTAATTGCATGAATCATTCGAATTATGGAGGAAACAGAAGTAAATTCGTAGAATTCGAATTTTAGGTGATTGAAAAATACTTCAAAGTTCTTGTTTTTGGGATAAATTCATCAATTGTTTGTATATAAATATTTTAGTCGAATTATCGTATTAAGTTCAATCAAATTACCCTTAATTTTGTCGAATTTACTCAACGAATTCCTGGGGTTTTGATTCGATTTTTTTGCTCGAAATTGCTCGAATTTGTTCAATTTTTTGCTCGAATTTGCTAGAATTTGCCCATAATCGAATTTTCGAATTAATGCTCGAATTCTTGGGGTTTCTTAGGGTTTTTTTGTTGTTTTGCTCGAAATTGGGGGTTTGTAAACCTGAATTTTTTCCGATTAAGGGTGTTGTCAATATTGCAGTTTGGTTGTTGAATTTGTGGGGGTTTTTTGGTCGAATTTCTGGGGTTTTTGGGTCAATTTTTGGGTTGAATATCCTTGAAGATATGAAACATGTCAAGGAATTAACTTAGTTGGGTTTTTGTTCTGATGCTGGACATATTAGTCCTGGCATTCGTGCAAATTAGAAAGTCTGAATAGTTGTGATGTTTTATTAGTGACTCACAACTTGAAAGTAAAAAATTCCATTCGAAATTAGAAATAACTAACTTGTTTTGACAAAAAAAATATGTGTAGCAGTATGTTTGAAATCTGATATATACTTTTAATTTGAAGGATCCTGGGTATTAAAGTTTCTCTCTTGGTTTTTTGTTTGATGACTTTCACTCTTTATTTCTCTCTTGGTTTTTTGTCTGATACTCTGATTGTGTTGGCCCTTAGCTATCTGGAATTTTGTATGCCCTCTGTCTACTAAAATTTGCATACTTAATAAGCCTCTTCTCATGGCTTTTGCATCACTCGCCTTTCACTTAAGTGATCCTTGAGATTTTGTCTGCAATTATTCTGTTTGTCAAAGTGATCCTTTCTCTTATGGTTTTCCTTTTCCTATTAGGCAGTATGTGCTGCTTGCTGCAGAAAAGATAAAAAACACATCTCATTGGGAAGTTGTTGTTGAGGTGGAAGTGTTATATGTCAAGGAGGGTGCAAATCATCTTAATGGCGGCTTATTTGTAGGGAAAACACTTATTTATGCGGATCTAAATCATATTATCTTGAGGATCACCCCCAAATATGAATTTGAAGCCAAGGAAAAAAATGTTTTGGTTTCATCTCACATTGATACTGTTTTCTCAACGTACGTATGTGATTATAATATCTTTTACTGTTGTTTTGACTTTTCACTGTCTTTGTATTTGTGAATTGTGACAAGCTTCTGAAGAAGAGTTTAGTAATATACTTGGACTTGTGTATGCCTTTCTGATGGATTAGAGCTTGGACCTGTGTTTCATGTCTTTAAAGGATTGGATGGAGTTAATCTGACGCTATTAAATTATATATATGAAGTATATTTTGATGGCTTTCGTCATATCTAGAAATATTTTTGTTAATATAATTATACAGAAATTTATATTGCACGTATACAGGATCATGGATTTTCTTACAGGATATATGTACAAGATACAAAACAGGAATACAACAAATACATGTCTAAAATGAATTACAAAAATAATACAGATTATTAATAAAATACAGGATTAATACAATACGAATTATAAATACGTAAAAGGGTAATTCGAATAATTATGGCTAGATTTTTTTTTAAAAAAAAAATAAATTAAAGAACTGTTATCTAACTTAACCATTCTCTATTGTAATGCAATATAGAACGGTTAAGTGGCCTAAACCGTTCTTTATTCCTTCCTTGGTGTACGAATTTAAGAAGGGAAAAGAGAACGGTTGTGACTAACGACCGTTCTCTATTTGTTATTATATAAAACGCCTAAACGACCCGTTCTCTATACTTTATACATCGCTTAGCAGAAGAACGCCCCTAAGGCGATCTATAAAGCCTATTCTAACAGTTCTCTAAGGCCTTTTTTGTAGTAGTGCGCATTGCGGAGGTTCCTCAGCCGGTCAGGTGACAAATGCCTTTACTTCTTCCAAGCAATCAGGATGAAGACTAGATTTGAATGGGGGGATGATGCTGAGGCGGCCTTCCAGAAATTGAAAGAACACTTGCACTCTTTGCCAAGGCTTGTTAGTCCTTTGCCTAGAGAAAAGTTGTATATGTACCTAGCCGTCTCAGACCATGCCCTCAGTGCCGTTCTCCTTGCTGAACGAGACGACACTCAGCTCCCGGTATATTTCATTAGCCATGTGTTAAAGAATACTGAACAAAGATACCCCATGGTGGAAAATTTTGGTCTTGCTTTATATATGGCCTTCAATAAGCTGAAGCCATACTTTCTGGCACATCTGATTGTAATTTACACCGTACAGCCCCTCAAGCGACCAAAATGTCCACTTTGGAGTCATCCGAAACAATGTTAAAATGGGCTATTGAAATGCAAAGTCTTGAAATCACCTATGAATTAAGGAAGGCAGTGAAGGGTCAGGCGTTTGCCGACTTCATTGTTAAAATGACTCGTCCGGTTCCTCCGGAAAATATAGATCAGGTTTGGAAGGTGTATGTAGATGGGAGCTCTATAAAGAATGGGTGTGGTGCAGGCATTGTCTGTGAATCTCCAGAAGGAGATAAATATGAGTATGCACTACGGTTCAAGTTTCAGGCCTCAAATAATGAGGCAGAGTATGAAGCCTTGCTAGCCGTAATCCGCATGTGTAAGGCAGCAGGGGCAACAAAGATTGACGCCTACTCTGATTCTCAGTTGCTCGTTAGCTAATATGAGGGCACCTATGAAGCAACTCATCCGGCCATGATCAAATACCTCCAGGCTGTCAAAGATGAGGCTGGGACACTTGAAGAATTCCGATTGAGTCAAGTGCCCTGGTCAGATAATCACCCGGCGGATGCATTGTTAAAATTGGCATCTTCTGCCTACCATGCTACGCCTCGGTCAGTCTTTTGGGATGTTCTTGAAAAAAGAAGTATATATGAAGAGCCCATTGGAATTCTGGACTGAAGTTCTACTTGGATTGATGGCATCTGAGCGTATCTACCAGACGGTATGCTCCCTGATTCACCACAGGAAGCAGCCGTCATGAAGAAGAGAGCAACTAGCTTCGAGATGAGAAACGGAGAACTCTTCAAGGCTGGATTTCTCAAGCCCTTGTTGAAGTGTGTTACCCCTAAAAAGGGGAAAGAAGTTCTCAAAGAGCTGCATGCGGGATATTGCGCCTCCCATATAAGCGGCAAGTCCCTAGCCGTCAGAGCCAGGCGGCACTATTTTTGGCCTACCCTTGAGGCAGACGCCAAAGAGTCTGTGAAGAGATGTGATAAACGCCAAACGTTTGGCAAGCTAATACATCGCCCGACTATTGATCTGACGGCAATCCACAGCCCTATCGCGTTTCCTAAATGGGGCATGGACATTTTGGGTCCTTATACGCCTGCACCAGGCGGAAAGCACTATATTTTGGTGGCTGTGGATTACTTCTCCAAGTGGGTGGAGGCGGAGGCAGTTAAGAATATCAAGACAAAGGATGTCATCTATTTCATCTGGAAGAACATCATCAACCGGTTTGGGGGTACCTATGTCTATGGTATTTCACAACGGCCCTCAGTTTGAAACGCCCCAGCTCAAGACTTGGTTGGGAGATCAAGGGATCTCAAGTTACTTTGCCTTAACCGGCTGTCCTCAAGCAAACGGTCAGGTTGAGGCATTCAACAAACTCATCTTAGACGGCATTAAAAAGAATATTGAAAGAGCCGGTGGTTTATGGGCTGAAGAGTTTATTCATGTCCTATGAGCCATCCAGACAACAGCCAAAGGGTCAACCGGAGAAACTCCATTTCTCATGGTGTACGGTGCTGAAGTCGTCTTGCCCATTGAACACTATAAGCCCACGCTTAGAGTGATGTTCTATGATGAAGAGGCAAATTGGGAGGCCATGCAGCTGGCATTGGACTCTCTCCCGGAACGCAGGGGCAATGCTGCCTTGCATCATGAGATATACTATCTGAGAATGACCCGAACCTACAACAAAAGAGTGCACAAACGTCCTTTGAAAGTGGACGATTTTGTGTTACGGAAAATGGAGGCAACCGGTACGGCCAATGAGCTTGGAAAGTTAACTCCTAATTGGGAAGGCCCCTACCGGATTCACGAAGAAGTTAGGGATGGCACATACCGCCTAGAAACCCCAAACGGTAGACGCCTGCCTGGAATTTGGAATGTAGATAACCTGAAAAAGTACTACTTCTAAGTGTTGTAAAGTTTTTTGTAACAAGGAGTATTAATGAAAAGTGCTTTTTGTTTCAATTATGTTTGTCTTTTTATTTCTGTCTGGGTTTTACCCATACAAGTAATGTAAAGTTCAATAGCTCATTTAAGGTGTGAATGACATGAGGCCAATGGCCGGATAACAAACTAAGTTTGATACTTAGTATTTAAATTCAAATGTCCATAGTGACACGAGGCCAATGGCCAGATCCTGAAGCTAGGCACAAAACCGCCTAGTGGCTATGCAGCCGGTCTCCAACTAGACCAGAGGTCAATGGCCGGATGGTTGTCTTTTTTCTTAATTCGTCTATCCCAACATGGATATAGGCGTCCGACGACACCCCTCCGGGTGCAATCGTCGCAGAGAACAACCTACCTGCTCGTTCGACGTACCCATGCATGCGGCAAAGATTGAACGGCTAAATAAGCCAACTCATAGCCGTCTGACTCGAACTGCTCCGAAGAATGTTTTAAGACTGTGAAATTCCGGATGTCTTTAGACATCAGCCGGAGTACCATCACAAGCTTTTACTTAGGATTATTTCATTTTTTAAGCTACGCACTCCACCTATTGGGGCAAAACTTTCGCGTAATGGCTATAATTGAACACCCAGACGGTCCAATACCGCCTAGGGCAGAGGTTGTGTGCCTGCTATTTGTCCGGCTGTGTACTTGGTTTGGGGAAATCACCATTGTGATTGATTGTCTTACAAACATCTCATACGCTTTTTAAGTATAAGAATTTTCCAAGACAATCTATTACTTTCAGATGAAACCAACCACATAGCCGTCCAGGGGCAAGGACAGCCGGATTTGTACCTGCCGCATGCTTTTCATAAATTAGGCAAAATGTCAAGTATATATGCAAAAGTGAAAACCTGAAAAAATTGAATAATTGTGCAAGTATAAGAAAAACCGACTCAGTTGGTATACTTCATATATTGAAATGGCCCAAGGCCAAAGATCATTGTTAGCCGGAATGATATCCGGTATACAGAGAAGTTAAAAAAATATATTGTCAACCCGACTCTCTGGTCGGTAAATTACATCACATACTCGGCATACAGGCCGGAAAAGCAACTACTTGGCATACTGCCGCTGAAAAAGAAGAAAAATAAATGGTTGGTTGGCATACTGCCACAGAAATTGAGGAGAGCTACTCAGTGGGCTGCTCCGGCTGGTCCTGGCCTGTGGAGGGAACTTCCTCCGGTACAACATCCTCTTCAGGCTGGATAACCTTGTCTCCCTGTTCCCCCATCAGCTCGTCTAGGTCCGACTCTTCCGTATCCGAAACCTCAGCACCAAGATCAGCTGCCCATGCCTTGAAACGAGGCGGAGCTAGATCCCCGAGAACCCTGGCATCATACGCCGCAGTGGTGTAGTCATACCGAAGTTTGTAGACGTCAAAGTCTACCTCCGGGTATAGGAGCCGCCAAGCCATCTTTAGGCGGACCTCATTATCCCGCTCGTTCTCAAAAACGAGCCGGTTTTGCTCAGCCTTGAACTCCACTACTTTAATTGCTAGATCAGACATATAATGAACGTATTCAGCAGAGTTGAGGTTTTGTTGAGCCCTCTTCTTGGCATCATTTACCTCATCTTATTTTTTCCAGAACGGCACCCGGAGCCCACCTACCCGGACCATAACCTATGCAGGGTCATCCGGGAAATCAAACACTTAGTAAAAAAAAAGAAGAATGAAATGAAAGAAAAGCTAAGTAACAAGTCCAACTTACCTCCGCCAGCTGACCTAGAATCTGGTCAAAGTCGACCTCATGGTGGTTGGGTACGGAGTTCTTCTCCGACTGGGTGAGAGTTCTCACCATTCTTTTTGCAAACCCCGCCATGTTCGGGGGCCCAGAAGTACCATCTACACCACAAGAAGGACTCGGTGAGAGACTAGCAGTGTATTTGGCATTAATTCTTTGCCGGCTGCTTACTGACCCCCCGGAAGGGTCGACCATTGTCTTGACTCGCATAAAATCAAGCGGCCAAGGGATCTCAATCTTACCTTAGGAGTCGACTCTTGCCGTCTCCTCTCCCCCGGCTGCAGCACCACCTGCAGCTTTGAGTGGCTCGCCACTCTTCGATGCCTCTGGGGCATCCGGCTTTTTCTTGCCCTCTTTCTCTAAGCTTTCACTTAGAGACTTCTTGGCAGCGGGGCCCTTTCCCCCGGTTACTGGGCGCTCCGTTGCAGAGCCGGCCACTAATGAGCCTTTTCTCCCGGCTTTGGCAGCCGGTGTTTTCAATTGCTCATCCCCGGGTCTTTTTAAGACTTTTGTAATGGAGCGGGGGAGGATGCCAGTAGAAGCCAGCAAAACAAATTGACTTTTAGTCATTCGGTATCAAAAGAACTTGAAAATTTCAAGGCAATGTAAAGATAATCTTACCCTGCCTTTCTTGACCTCTTTGGCCTCGGCGGCTGCTTCTTCGCCAGCGCCAACGCCTTGCAGAGCTGTGCGGCAGATTTGGCTGGAGTCTTAGCCGGATCAACCATGCTTCTTGCTTGCTCGGCAAAAAACAAAGAAAAAAGGATTAGAACAAGAATAATCAAAATCATTGAAGTATGAAAATGCAGACGGCAAATTGCCGTGTGGGTGAGTGAGTCTACCCTTAGGAAACATGGGGCTTAACCCGCAGGCTGACAAGAATCTCCCGTCCGAGAAAAAATCCGGATGGGGGATCTAGTTCCTTGGTACAACTATGTGAGACCCATCCCCCAGGGGCTCAGTTCTAGTTTTCAAAAACTCCGGCTCAATTATTTGCTCTCGGGCTTTGGTAGACAGAGCCGGGCGTACGCATTTTTGGCCCACCAAAGCCGGCTCCTTGTTGTAGCGCCGGAGGATTTCATTCATCTTCAAGGAAGAGGAGGAGACTAAGTACCACTTGTCCTTCCAACCTCCCCATTTAAACACCTTGCCAAAGTCATTAAATATTCGGGGAGCGTGGAGATAGTATACCACGCCCCATATCCGCCTGGGGCACTCTTCTGGTAGTGCAAGTGGGCGAATGCTGTGAAGCTGGGCTCAATATCCTGGAGCTCACAGGCGGCAATGTAGCTCAAGATATTGACCCAAGAATTTGGAGTCAACTGCCACACTCCCAAATCGTACCCTTTCAGAATCTTGCGGATGCCTCTATGAAGGGGAAGCGGAGGCCGGCTTCTATTACCGCCTTATAGCAAACAAAGTAATTGTTTGTGTTGTCAATATCGTCCCCCCAAGCCATTACAGCATCAGCAGGAAGGACAAGGATATCCCATCCCTCTCCAAAGGGATGTTGTTGTTTGAAGGCTTAAAAGCCACTTTCCAGGAGAGAGATGTCTCCTGGCCGCATCCGAGTTTTCATAGGATCCTGATTTACAACTAATTTTGCTGAACGGCGATATGCCTCAGCAAGGTCCTCTTAGTTAGAGCCGGATTCCTCTGACCTCTCAACGGCTTCGCCGTCTGAGTTATGCGGTTGCTCTGGAGAGGAGGCGGTTTTCTCACCGTCTCCCTCCGTTTCATTGCTAGAAGAGGTAGAGGGGGCATCCTCCTGGGAGTTGCTTTGCTCAGGACCCTCATAGTCCTCCTCCCTCACTACTTCATCAGCGGGCACTTCCCTAGTGCGCCGCCTCCTAGGCTTTGTAGTCATCTGCTTAACTCTTACCATTGTGTCCTACACAGACACAGAGAGGGAAGAAGCCGGAGATGAGAAAAGCATTTCTGAAACTCCAGACAAGGCACCCCGGGTTCTAGACTCAGCCATCCCAGGTGACCGGCTGAATGTCCAAGGCGGTGCCGTGTGTGCGGATGGAGATGGTGAAAAGTCAAGATGGTGAAAAGTGAAGATGGTGAAAAGTGAAGAGGAGAGAGGAGGGGTAAATCCCTATTTATAGGGGGTGAAACGGTGGAATTCCCGTCACACCTCTTATGGGTGGACACGTGTCACAGACGCCACGTGGCCTGCCACGTGCCACCTGTGAGGGGCAAATGTTTAGGGGATATTTACTCTAGACATTTAGACCAATGAGGGGCTGCCACGTGTCAGAGGCTGGCAGGT
Source organism: Chenopodium album (assembly GCF_948465745.1). NCBI lineage: Eukaryota > Viridiplantae > Streptophyta > Magnoliopsida > Caryophyllales > Amaranthaceae > Chenopodium > Chenopodium album. The sequence continues at coordinate 20,184,959 of NC_137858.1, read as the reverse complement.
CATCTTTGACCAATCTCCAACTTACACGAGGCCTTCCCAGATACGTTTTCAGAATTGCTGCCTTCAAAGGCCCAATTCCCATAAAACCGCACTTTTGCGGCGCAGCCCACCTTCCCTAGGTCAAAATGACCTAGTGGAGGGCACTTTTCCCCATGACCCTATAAATAAGGAGATATTCCCCCATTTTGGGGGCATTCACAATCATTTATTACATTCACTTTCTCTCATCAGAGAACACCTGAGCTTGGAATCCAAGCAGATCCCCACCTTAAATTCCGCACTTTTTATCCTTCTTCAAGTTACTAACTTGTGCGTTGGAGGCGGAGCACCACCCAACCGGTGTCTCCGTTGATTTTGCAGGTACAGAGCTAGCAGGACCAATCTTCGAGTTGTAACTCTCCCAAGAGACAAAAACACCCAAAACACCTGGCATCTCTTCCACTTCAAAAGCAAAAATGTCTTTGAATTCTTTCAGCAGAAGGTGCAAATCTGCACCCAGAACAGCATGAGCAACCGTCCCAACCTTTACAGTTTGCTCTAGACGGCTGTCATCCAGAGCAAGATCAATATTTTCGCCAGCCGGCTGGGGACGGAGCTCCTCTGACCCTTCACCGGTCAGTGATTGCTATTTCTTTTCTTTTTTCACCTCCACCAGCTGTGGATCTTTCCTTTTCTTTCCGGCAGCTGGTAAGGCTGGACTGGCATCCTTGACATCGTCAAGGTCTATTGGTTCCTTCCCTTGGCCATCTGCGGCCACACTATCTTTGACGGCTGAGAGGTAGCACTCCCGGGCCATCTTCTGATCCCCGTTCAGGGAACCAACAAGGCCATCATCCCGCTCATACTTGATGAGCATGAGAGCCAGGATGATTACCGCCTTGGCTTCGTTGAGGGTTGTCCGGCCAAGAATAATGTTGTAGGCGGTCAGCTCCTCAACGACCAAGAATCTGACGACAATATGTCGTCCCTAGCCTTTTTCTCCCAGCCGGATGGGTAAGTCAATTCTTCCGGCTGGGTAGACCATCCCACCCCCCAAAACCAACCAAGGGGTGGGTGACCGGATACATTCGACTGGTGTTGTATTTCAGCTTCTGCAAGCACCGGTGGCTGATGATGTCCGACGAGCTGCCGGTATCAATAAGGATACGCCCAACCAATTGGTTGGCGACCTTACATTCAATGACGACCGGGTCGTCATGCGGACGGCGGACGCTGCCCCTGTCCTTCTCAGTTATGAGGACGTCTGGGAAGGTGGAACTGGTAGATGCTTGCTCATCATTTTCTTTGTCCATCTTTCGAAAATGGCTCTTGGTGCCCCGGATGGTAGGGCCACCACATGAGAATCCGCCTGCTATAGTGTAAATCGGATCCTTATCGGTATCCGACCTACTAGTAGGCTGGTGGGTAGTCTTGGAGGACTGGCCCTTGTTTTTCTTCTTTGCCCCGGCTGGGGACTTAGAAATGTAAGGCTTCAACATTCCTTTGTCAGCCAGACGGTCCAACGCCCACTGAAGATTGCAGCAGTCGTTGGGGTCATGGCTAACCTCCTCCTGGAACTAGCAGTATTTGTTTTTGTTCCGTGACTGGACGGAACTCTTCATTAGATTCGGCTTCTCAATAGACAGCCGGTCCTTTACCTCCATGAGGATGGAGTTGCAGTCTTTGTTAAACTCGTACCGGGGGACGTACGGTTTAAACTCTTTCTTCTTCTTCTTCTGGGACGGTCGCTCAGAATCACTGACCGCCCAGATTTCTTTTCTTTTCTTGCTCTCTTTTTTTTCTTTGCCGGCTGAGCAGACCGGCCCTATTTTTGCTTGTCGGACTTCTTGGAGTCCGACTGGCTGCCAGGCATGTAGAGGTCGGTTGCTTGAATATAGCTTTTCGCCTCCCTCAGGGCCGCCTGCAGCGTAAATGCCCCTTTTCTGACAAGGTCGAACTTGAAGTTCGACCCGTCTCTCAGACCCTTAAAGAAGTCTGTAAATGCTACCTCGTTAGATAGCCCCTGGATCTAAATTCTGACTAGGTTGAACCACCTGATATATGAGCGTAGCCCTTCTCTCTCTCCCTGCTTAATGGTGCTCAATTCCAAACTTGTTTTCTTACAAGGGATGTTCATTGAGAAGTTGGTGGCAAACAAGAAGGCTAGCTTCTTCAACCAATCAATAGATCCGGCTGGCAAGTTGCCAAACCATTGTTGGGCAATGCCCTTCAATGTAGCCGGAAAAAACTGACACTGGGTGGCATCGTCCCAACCCTGTAAGCACATAAGGTTGGTGTATGCCATCAGGTGGTCTTCTAGGTTGGTGGTACCATCATAAGTACCCACCAACACATTCTTAACCTTGGCCGGCTAGGCCGCCTCGGTTATATTCTTGGCGAACGCAAAGGGCTGTTCACCAAGCTTCAGCAGCCAGAGCTGCCACTCCAATGGATGGACATTGTTGTATGCTGCCTGACCTCTGAATGGGGGTGGCTGCATAAATTAGAATCCATATTGCCCATACTGCGCCTGGGGTGCGTATGGCATAGACCCTATCATTAGTTGAGGTTCGGTGTTAACGGTCTTGCCGCCTGTCCGACTCTCATGCAAGGATAGCGAGTTCCTTTTCAGAAGTTTCGCTAAAGCTGTCTGGAAAGCTCAATGTAGAGGCTGACTCAAACAGCTGCTGCTGTCTCCTTCGCCCAATGATATGTCGAGCGTCAAAGGCAGATTTCTTGTTGGTCTCCGGTTGTTCTTGTCGTGGCTGCCTCTTGGGCAACAGAATTTTACCCAGTCAAGTTTTGCGGTTTCCTTCTCCTTGGGATGGGGAGTTGGCTGCCTGTCCTTGATGGGCCTTTTCCTCCCGATAGAGGGAGTCTTTCTAGCCGGCTGACCCTTGCTAGAGACAACCTTGTTTTTGTTGATCATCTCCTTGATTTCACCCCTGAAGGAGTTCATGAATTTCATGAGCTCATCCTGGGTGACTGGAGCTTCTCCTTTCGAATTCCGGGTTTCCCCTTTTGGCCGCCCAGGGGGCCGCCTACTCGGACCCGCCTGGTCTTCATTGCGTTCCAACTGATCCTTGAAACGTATGGACTTGGAGATGAGGGAGCCATCCCTGGTTGTATAGGTCTCCACATCATCATTATCATCCTTTTCTTCCTCAGCAAAGACCTCCAGCTGAGGCTGAGAAGATTGTTGAGGAATTCCAAAGCTACCCGGTTGATTAACCGGTTGAACATTATCAAGGTTACCCAGTTGGATAACCTGGTGCAGAGTAGTAGAGTTAGGAGTCGGTACAAAATCTTGAACCATCTTTGAGGTACTCTCCCCACAGACGGCGCCAAATGTTTTGGGTGTTTTTCTCCCTCGGGAGAGTTACAGCTCGAAGACTGGTCCGACTGGATCTACACCTGCAAAAATAACAGAGACTCCGGATGGGTGGAGCTCCGTCTCCAACGATCAAGTTAGAAACTTGAAGAAAGGTAAAAAGTGTAGAAATTTAGGTGGGGATCTGCTTGGATTCCAAGCTCAGATATTCTCTGATGTGAGAGAAAGTGGATTGTTATAAATGATTGTGAATGCCCCCAAAATGGGAGAATATCTCCCTATTTATAGGGTCATGGGGAAAAGTGCCCTCCACTAGGTCATTCTGACTTAGGGCAGGTAGGTTGCGCCACAAAAGAGTGGATTTTGTGGAATTGGGCCCTTGAAGGCCGCAATTCTGAGGAGGTATCTGGGAGTGCCACGTGTCAGCTGGAGATTGGCCAGAGATGACTTGCCAGCCTCTGACACATGGCATGCCCTCATTGGTCCAAGTGTCTATGGTAAAAAATACCCCAAACAATATATTGTTTGGTAATGCAATTATGAATAAGGAAGACCTAGTAGAGGGCGCACTTGGGCTAGAATAGCGTTTCCTCTCTAAAAGGAATGTTATTTTAGTACCCTCGCTCCCGAACACATTTCTGGTACCAATAGACCAATTTGGGCATGTGTTATCTAATGATTCGTGCCAAATATCCCTTAAACTCTACTTGGGAGAAAGGCATGAACGAGGTTTATGAGTTTTCCTAAAACTCATTGGAGACTTTTTTTTAGTTTCTTACAAAAAAAGCGTAATGATAGGATCAACTCTAATTCAATGTCCCCAAACAGTCAAGAATTCAAATCCTAACACACCCTAAAAAAGTGTAAATTCTTAGGCTTTTAAAAGGCCATGGGCATAGAGGAGAAGGATCCCCTATGATGGGCACAACCTCTTCAAACTTGTGCTTTATTTATTCAATATAATCTTTCTCCTTATTTTTCCTATGACACAATGTGGGTGATCTCACCTAAACATGTCCTATAGCGTGCTTAGATTAGCAATGAGTTTTACACACTAGAAACATTGGGGCAGAGGGAGTTATTTGGTAGGAGTGGCTAAGGTTTAATGACGAAATTTCACCTTATGTTTGATTTATGAATTTTTTCTAATCTATTCTAAAATGTGAAAATTTCATCATACACCCAAGTGTACCAAGAGCATGGTACACTCGGTCAAAATACAAGGCTTGTAAAAAACGCGGAAAGAACATTGTATATAGATATAAAGTACACGAGTAAAAAAAGTTTAAAACAATTCCTTCCTTAATATAAGAGACTGATTTATTATTCCTATTCCTTAATATAAGGAATTATTTATTATTCACATTTCATATTATTGGAATATTTTTAGTTAATAGAATTTTCTTTCTTTGTATAGAGAGAGAAAATTGTTTTAAATAGAGGGAAATAATGGAAAATTTTGAATTTCGAAGTGATTCAATGTTATTACGGAGTAGTTATAATGAATCTTTATATTGAAATACGCAAATGACGACTTCATTGTTAAGAGAAAAGGTATTTTATAATTTTTTTTGGTTTTTTTTTTTGGGTTATTTTCTGAGTTTGAAGAAAATGGTCTTTAATTGTGATGAATGTTCTTTTACCATTTCTTGGGTCAATATTCAATTTTTTTTATTTGAATAAAAAATGTACTTTAAGTCTGATCAATATATTCTTTATTAGGTCTAAATTATATGTTCTATACATTAAAGATTATGTTCTTTAAGGTAATAATGTTCTTTGGATGTAGTAATACGAAGTATGTTCTTTTTGCTTGAATAATCTATATATTATTCTATGTTCATTTGAAAGAAAAAATTGAATTTTGAAATTTGAAAATGAAACCTTGTACTTTTTGGAGAAAATAATTTTAGGTAAAAAAATTCTGGAGAACTGAATATTTTGAACTGATTAGACATTAAATACGTGATAAAAATCAACTAATAGCTATCTTTTATCTTTTTGGAACATTAAATATTCTTAGAAATGACATGTTCTTTATAGTTCAATATTGTGTTATTTCATAAATCCGTGATATTATTTACATTTAAAAGCGATGTTTTTTCCGCTTTGATCTGGGTGTACAATGCACATGGTATATCTTGGTGTAAAAAACTACCAATTATTAAAAAGTACAGTTGAATGACCTAAGCACCTAACTCTTAACATTTGGCAAAGTATAGGAACCAATTCTGGTATGAACTCATTAGAAAATTACTCCCTAACTTCATTTTTTCAAAATTCTACTCATTTGTTTTAAATATCTATATAGGATTTTCAATGTCAAATTTTGACCATTAACTAATATATTTAATTATAAGTAAGAGAATCTTAAAATATTAATATTTTAAGATTTATTATTAAAATCAAATAATATAACATAATAATAAAATAAACACAAATGACACATGTCACTTCCTGGTGTTGTTTTTTCCCTCCAAAATTCCTCCTCTTTTTAGAGTTTTTAATTTTTTTTAGAATTTTTTTACAATGCAACTATAATGATATATTATTTCTATTCGTATATATTATCTTTATTTTATCTTAATATTAATTGTATATCTTTATATATTTTGTTCTATTTACTTAAAGTAGTTACATAAGAGTTTTAAGATATTTTAATTAAGGGAGAAAAATTTATAATTTAGGTCATGCTCTCTTTAGCTTGATTTCAGTTTAGTTTAGTTTAGTTCAGTTCAGTTCACCTCCAATCAGTTCAGTTAAGTTCCTAATTTCCTTCTCTCATTAAATATTTATTTCAGCTCAATTCAGTTTAGCTTAGTTCTGTTCAGCTCTAATTAGTTTATTTTAGTTCAGCACAGTTCAGCTTAGTTCAGTAAATCAGAACAGAACCTTAGAAGGTTAAAATTAAATATGGTGAAGAGCATAACATAACGGAGCCAAAAATTCAATATTAAAATTTAATTACCTTATATAGTTGTACAATAGTGGGTTCATTGGAACTGAAAAAAATATTTCTATGCATGTTGTTAGTTTGAAATCTTATGAAATAATAACTGAGTTAGTTTTCAATAAGATATTTCAGTAACAATTTTACCAACTTATTACTTTTTTTCCATGCAAAACAGGTCATGCTTACGTCGATCATTTCGGACATATGTCAAGCTATCATTAAAAAATTTCCTGCCAATATAATATATGATGTCAGGTTTAAGTTTCTTTGAACAAAATTAATTCATTAATTAAAAGTCAAACAACTTCTACATTATTGGAAATAACATGCATCATTAATGTAATATAATGTACACTAGCTATTTTTAAGTAATTTCAACACAACTAACGATAAATAATTTTTTTTTTCCTCTATTGTAGTTTTAATAATTTTTCCGTTATTTTTGTCAAACAAAAAATTGCCTTATTATTTTATCTGTCTTATATTCATTACATTTGTTTATTCCACGTGATCGAGTTGCCTCATTTTTTATATTATATCAAAAATTAATTATGGGGAAAAAAGATTATTACTGTCATGCATTAATTACACGGGCACTAATATAGTTAAGATAAAATTAAGGACTTTTTGTCAAAAGCTACCTAATAAAACACAAATTGTGTGAGAAACTACCTAATAAAAAAATGTTGTAATAAACTACCTAATAAAGGTAAAGTATTGTAAAAAAGTACTTAAGAAAAAGGTAATATGTTGTAAAATACTACCTATACTGGATTTCCAACATTGACTAACTTCAAAACATTCTCAAAACCACCGCTTTTATTCCTAAAACTAACACAACTTGCTTGAAATAGCCTCCGCCATACATAAACCACCTTTCAACCCCAAAACCACCTAAAATTACCATCCCAAAGCACTAACCTACCCTCACAAACTCCAAAAATTACCATCCCAAAGCACTAACCTACCCTCACAAACTCGGAATATCCTCCAACTACCCCTAAAATAACCTTAGCACCTTGAAAACCAACCCTCACGATGGTTTCAGGGGTGTTTGAAGTTTGATCAATGACGTAAAATTAAATCAATGGTGGAAATTCGGTCAGAGGTAGTATCTTACAACATTTTAACTTGTTTTTTTCTTTTTTTCTTTTTTTTTTTTTTTGTAAAAAGGTAAAAAAAAAATAAAAAATTTATCAATCACCAAAAAAGTAGCCTAAGATTTACAATCTGCTCTCAGAGCAGAACCAAACAACACAAACAAAACACTAGAAAAACAATCCCGCTGTAGGAGATTATAGAAACTAATTGCAGAATAAATATGAATCATATTCATAAAGCACCAACACCAAGGATCTCATGCATAACACATAAAGAGCAACAATTTATACCTTTGAAGCGTGATTCCACATATGATCGAGCAAGAACAAGGGAGACAAAGAACCTCAAGTGTGATTCCTCTACTTGGTCTACTGGCACGAATTAAGACCTCCACTAATGCTAGTTAGTTGCAATTGAACCCTTCAATTGACTTTCTACAGAGAAGAACGAGCAACGAACAAATCACAAACCACAACGAACCACCACACGCGCCACTAGGGGTGGCCGGCCGTGAGTCCAAAGGGGGGAGGAGAGTGTCGTTAGTTTTAAAGAGAATTAGGGTTTTGGGATTAGGTTGCCTTGATTCACAATCTACTGTAAGTTGATTATGACTTATTTTATCAACCCTAGACATGGATCTTATTTATAGAAATCTTCTCTAAATAAGAGTCCATGACAAAGCCCAACTCCTAATTCTAATCAAACTACACAAGCCCAATCCATGAGGCCTTATAATAGGCCTCTAGCTTGTTTAACCAAATACCCTTGTGTGTGACCACCTAGGATCCATTCTAGTGGGCTTTGGAATATTTGACTAGTCCAAAGATCATCGCTCATAGTCTAGTGACATATGATGACGACCCAAAAGAACGAACCTATTATCTCCATAATAGTGATCCTTAATATATCTAGTAATTGCACTTATCGAATACACAATTCCTTCAATCTCCCACTTGTCTGAGACAAGTGCGCAATATTCAAATTCCTTAGTTCAATGTGTGTCCATTTGAGGATATAATTTCATATCATGTCGTGTTCATATTAATCTACAAATCTTTTCTTAAATTCTGAGTTAGAATTACAAAACAAATGATTAGTATGTAATCTATTTGAGCACGGCCATGCATTTTTTGAACTCTCCCTCTCTAAGGGGCCAAGACACATTCCTAATTAATAGGTAGACTCAATCTAATCTTGTTGCAACCAAAGGTCCCACTCAACATCAGAAATAACCAGGAAACACACTTAATAATCTCCATTTATGGGTAGACGTTTGAGTGCACCACAGCCATAACATTCATTGAATGAAATCAATGTTCCACTCATGTCAAATGAATCCACTAATATATCCAGAAGCTCTATAACTGAACTTCAAAGTAGGTTTATAGTTCGATCATGCATCATTCATGTATATCCATGTGATTGACCGAGCATCACTACGCTCCTATAGCCCATGAAACTGCGCTATCCAATCAATCTTATCGTTCTAGTCCATTAATTGAAATCATTTATGTCCAGTTTAATGATTCCAAACTATGAACATAAATAATGTATGAATTTAGTTCACCTGTGGGGTTCTATTTAACAGGTCATCAACTTGTTGAGCCCATCAATCCATAATTATTTTTGACATTTTATTTAATATTTAAACCACGATAAAATAAGAGAAATGATAAATTTCTGATCAAACATAATTCTATAAATAAATGTATTACATATGTAATAAGTTTTTCTCCAAAGACATAATACAACTTAAATTAAATCATTCGCCTTAATCCAGTTGCACTAGCATGTTTCTCATGCTTAGGCAATGGAAGGGGTTTAGTAAGTCGATCAGCGATATTCTCATCCATATGAACTTTACACATCTTGACATCTCCGTTGCCAACGATCTCTTGAATGAGGTGATACTTCCTATCAGCATGTTTGGATTAGTGTGATCTAGGCTCCTTTGATTGAGCAATGGTGCCTTTGTTGTCACAATAAAACTCGATTCCCTTTTGAGCACTTAATACAATATCCGACTCAGTTAGGAACTTCATTATCCAAACTGCTTCCTTAGCTGCTTCAACAGCAGCCAGATATTTTGATTCTGTCGTAGAGTTTGCGACAATGCTTTGCTTTGAACTCTTCCAGCTCACTTCTCCTCCATTCAAAAAGAAAATGTACCTAGATTGTGATCTAAAATCATCTCTGTTTGTTTGGAAACTCACATCCGTATAACCTTTGACAACCAACTCATCTTCGCCACCATATACTAGAAACATTCCTTTCGTCCTTCTCAAGTACTTATGGATGTTCTTGGCAGCTGTCTAGTGTGCTTCACCTGGATTTGCCTGAAACCTGCTACACATGCTTAGAGCATATGCAACATATGGCCTAGTATAAATCATGGCATACATTATCGAACCTACTACAGAAGCATAAGGTATGATAGTCATACGTCTCATCTCATCCGGCATAATAGGGCACTGAGATTTACTAAGCGTAATGCCATGAGACATGGGGAGAAATCCTCTCTTGGAGTTTGTCATCTCAAACTTGTCAAGAAGCTTATCAATATAAGTCTCTTGACTTAGTCCAATCATCCTTCGAGACCTGTCTTGATGGATCTTGATTCCCAAAATGTACTTGGCGTTACCCAAGTCCTTCATGGAAAAACAGCTCTTCAAACATTCCTTGATTGACTCAAGCATTGGTATGTAATTTCCCATGAGTAGTATGTCATCTACATACAAGCCTAAGAAAACCACGCAGCTCCCACTGGACTTCTTGTATACACAAGGTTCTTCTTCACTTTTGAGAAAGTCAAACTGTTTGATCGCTTCATCAAAACGAAGATTCCAACTCCTGGATGCTTGCTTCAATCCATAAAAGGATTTTTGAAGTTTGCATACCTTTCTTGGATTTTCTGGATCTACAAAACCCCCAGGTTGTGTTATATACACTTCCTTTGTCAAGAACCCATTCAAGAAGGCGGTTTTGACATCCAACTGCCAAATTTCGTAATCGAAAAATGCAGCAATCGCTAGAAGAATCCGAATGGACTTAAGCATTGCTACTGGGGAAAAGGTTTCATCATAGTTAATACCATGAAACTATCTATATCCTTTTGCAACCAGTCTTTCTTTATAGATGTAGGCATTTCCATCTTTGTTTGTTTTAATCTTGTAGACCCATTTACAACCAATGGGTTTTACCCCATCAAGCAAGTCTACTAGGGTCCACACTTCATTTTCAAACATCAATTCCATTTCGAATTTCATGGCCTCAAGCCATTTATCTGAGTTGGGCTCACCAAAGCTTGCTTGTAGGTTGCGGGTTCTTCATTCTCCAATAAGAAGATTTCATAATCCTCAGTTAACAGAACCTCAATAAACTATTTGTTTCTGATTCTGGAAGACCTACGTGGGGTAGGAGCAATAGTAGAAATATTCTCTCCAACTCTTTGAAAATTTTCGCTTGAATTAGAATCAAGTGGGACGATAGGAGTCTCTCTAGTCGAATTAGCTTGCTCCGACGCATGATTAATCGACTCATATGCCCTCGCCTCTGATATGGTGTGATCCACATCCATTTGTTGCTCGTCTCGAATTTCTTCGAGAACTACTTTACTCCCACTTGGTTTTCAAGAGAGGAATTCTTTTTCTAGAAAGACACCATCGCGAGCAACAAACACTTTGTTATCTTCTCGATTGTAGAAATAATACCCTTTTGTTTCTTTAGGATAACCCACGAAGAAACATTTGTCTGATTTAGGGTTTAGTTTATCGCCTTTTAAACGTTTTACATAGGCTTCACAACCCCAAATCTTAAGGTAAGACAACTTTGGAACTTTTCCAATCCATAACTCATATGGTGTCTTCTCAACTACTTTGGATGGGCTTCTGTTTAGTACTCTAGCAGTTGGCCTGGTTCTAATGCATATCCCCAAAATGATGTGTGAAGATGAGTAAAGCTCATCATGGACCGAACCATATCTAGTAGGGTCGTATTCCTCCTTTCAGACACACCATTTAACTGTGGTGTCCCTAAAGGAGTTAACTGTGAAAGTATTCCACAGTTAATAAGATGTTCATCAAATTCTTGAGTCATATATTCACCACCACGATTAGATCGTAATGCATTAGATGTTTTCCCAAGTTGGTTTTGTACTTCATTCTAGAATTCTTTGAACTTTTCAAAGGCTTCCGACTTGTTCTTCATTAAGTAAATGTAACCAAATCTACTTAAATCATCAGTGAAAGTAATGAAGTAATTAAATCCAGCCCTAGCTTTTGAACTCATTGGTCCACACACATCTATATGTATGAGTCCCAAAAGGTCACTAGCTCTTTGACCTATACCCGTAAAGGGTGACTTAGTAATTTTTCCAAGAAAGCATGACTCACAATTTTCAAATGATTCATAATCAAATGAAGAAAGGAGTCCATCCTTGTGTAATTTTCTGGATGCGCTATTGGTTAATATGACCAAGCCTACAATGCCATAGGTATGTTGGGTTTGAATCATCTATTCTTTGCTTTTTATTATCTATGTTGTAAACATGAGTCGTATAATCTAAGACATATAAACCATCAATTAACTTTGCGTTAGCATATAACATGTTTTCTTTGGAAATAAACAACATTTGTCTCTTATTTCAAATGAAAATCCTTCAGTATCTAAAACAGGAACTGAAATAATGTTCTTGGTAATTGTTGGAATGTAATAACACTTATTAAGAACCATAACAAGACCAGACGGAAGTCCCAAGTGATAGTGTCCAATAGCAAGTACGGAAAATTTTGCTCTATTTCCTACTCGAAGTGTTACTTCCCCTTTTGCTGACTTCTTACTCTCTCTTAAGCCCTGCATGTTATTAACAATGTGAGCACCACAACCGCTATCGAATACCCAAGTGGAAGATGAAGTAAGATTAATTTCTACATCAAGTAACTCCTTACCCTCTGTTTTCACTAGTGTATCATGGGGCCATCCTGGTGCGTGGCAAGACCACCTACCGCAATAGAAGCACTCGCTTCCTCCCTTTTTCAAGTACTCCTTAGCATGGTTGAGTAAAAGGTTGACTAATGTCACTGTTGAGCCCTCATCATTATGAATGAGCTTGACTATATCAAATCCATCGTGGAGTGAGAACAAGATAGTGTCATGCGCGGAGTCATCATCGAACGGTCTCCCAAGGATATCCATTTGATTGAGTAAACCAATCACTTCATTGTATGGGTCCTAACTGATTGACCAGGCATGAGTTTCTTAGCCATTATCTTACAATGAATATTGTAAGTCTCATACCTTACACTATCAATCCAAGAGTAGTAAATATGGGGGATCGAATTAAAGACCTATCTTACATTATGGTCATTGATGCCTCCACTTCCTAATGCCCCAATGCCACCTTGACAGATTGCACAAAGATATTCATGCAAGTTGGTCTACTCATAGTGCCTGAACCTTCTTTTCCAACAAGTTGGAATATATTCTAAAATGAGATTCCTGATTTTCGCTGCATCCGAAACATCTTTTGCATGTCTTTCAGGAGTAAAACCAACAGTATACCTGCTCTCAATGGGTATATACAAACGAGCTTCAAGCTTTTGGCTTTTGAGAACATTTCTCAGCTCGTTCTCCCATTCCCTGAAGTTTCTGAGATCCAGCCTTAATTTTAGTTTCGTTGGTAAAATAGTGTTGTCATTGTAGTTATTCATCTACAAACAAAAACAAAACAAGGCAAAGTTCAATAATTATGTTTAAATAAATTTTAAAGTACCACAAGCGATTTAAATTTGGTGACTTTAAAACACTTTATTCAATTAAATGATCCCAATATAAATTAAGTGATTCCAAGATCCTTTATTTGTGCAACAATTGACCGAACTTTGCTTCAAGGTTCTAAACTCTTTAGGTAATCTTGTTGAGTTTAACCAATTAAAATTGTAAAACTTGATTTACCCCAACTTCCCCGTGATATAATATGACACCTAGCTTTGACATGACCCATCATAAATATTGAAGGTTTCATTGGGTTTTCAATTGGAAAAGCAATCTCAATATTTCCGGGATCTAAATTCATTATCTTTGTGATTTAATTTAGTGAACTCTAGCGCATCATCAAGAGCATCAATAAAATATAACATGCATAATCTACTATTGAATAAATAAAACATGAAATAATATGACCCCTTAATCCTAAGAAAACTAACAAAGCAAAAGGCTCCCACTTGAACCTTCATGGATCTTATCAACCTTGCTCCTTTGGGCCTTCACTCCATTGGCTTCTAGGATTAACAGCAACCTGTGATACTATTCTATTCTATCTACTACTTAAATAAAATCAAATAAATTACAAAAAATACTTAACGGTACGCAGACCGTATTTAGATTACAAAAATACGTCACGATGCGCAGCTCGTATTTAGAATCTATGGGCCATACTAGTCTATATATATATACATACATATATATATATATATATATATATATATATACATACATATATATATATATATATATATATATATATATATATATATATATATATATATATATATATATATATACATATATATATATATATACATATATATATATATATACATATACATATATATATATACATATACATATATATATATACATATACATATATATACATATACATATATATACATATACATATATATATGTATACATATATATATGTATATATATATATATATATATATATATATGTATATATATATATATATATATATATATATATATATATATATATATATATATATATATATATATATATATATATATATATATATATATATATATATATATATTATAAAGTGTCATATAATAAATCACTCATCATGCTTTTCTAAGGTATAACATCAAATGTTACAATTAAGGAAACATGGCTCCTAAATATCACATTTTTTAATTAATTACTGCAATTAGATAATATCATATAAAATTCATGACCAAACATAAAATATCATATATTTTAATTTAGGTATGAGATAGAATCAAATCATATTTATTTCCCATGATTATCTTAACTAATTTAGGAGTAACTATCCTAATTACTGCAATCACATATTTTAAGTCAATTAATATCCTTAAATAATTATGGGATAATCACATTATATAATCAATTATTATCCAAATAGAATCTTTTGCTCCAAAATTATCTTAACTTACCAAAATTAACAAGTAAATATCTTTTCAAAATCAAAACTAATTTTAAATTTTGAAATCTGATTTTATCTAAAATAAAATAAAATAAAAAAATAGTTTTTTTTTGAAAAAACGTGCGCCAGCCACCGTGGTGTGTCCAGTCGAAGCCAGCCACGATGGTCGCACACCTTGCGGTGTACGCTGCATAGCAGTGACGCATAGTAGTAGCAGTAGTGTCGCGCAACTATTGTTGCACCCCTGACCCGAGCTGCTGCCATGCCCCGCCCCTCCCTCTACACCACCTGCAGCGGTAGCCGCCGCGGTTGCTGCTGCTAAAACCCCTTTTATATTGAATTTTAATTAAAACAAAACATTTTTGTTAAAATTAAATTACTTAATGTTTTTTAATTTTAAAGTTAAATCATATTTAATCTCAAAATCAGAGTTCTTCATGAATTTGAATCCCTAATTTAATTTATCTCTTAAATTAAATAATTTGATCATGAAAAATTCATAATTTATCATGTAATCAAATAGATTAAAATCATTCATTACATAGTAAACCAATTAAATCAAAATCAAAGCACAAAATTCATAATTTGGGGTTAGAGTTTCAAAATTTTCGAAATTAGGGTTTGGGGGGGGTCGAAATTTTCGAGTAATCTAGGGAAAAATTCAGATCTATACATGGCTAATTTGGAGCAAATTAAAAAACTTTTAATGATTCAATATTGTTAAATCACATTTAATATAATAATTGAACCATAATTAAATTATTCTCCCTCCTAATTGAATTAAAATTATGGATTATCAAACAATTGATGCTCAATATATGTACAAGCAAGAGGCTAAATGATACCACTATAGAAGATTATAGGTACTAATTGCAGAATAAACATGAATCATATTCATAAAGCACCCAAACCAAGGATCTCATGCATAACACATAAAGAGCAAGAATTTATACCTTTGAAGCGTGATTCCATGTATGATCGAGCAAGAATAAGGAAGACAAAGAATCTTAAGTGTGATTCCTCTACTTGGTCCACGGGCACGGATTAAGGCATCCACTAATGCTAGTTAGTTGCAATTGAACCCTTCAATTGACCTTCTTCAGACAAGAACGAACAACGAACAAATCGCAAACCACCACGAACCACCACACACGCCACTAGGGGTGGTCGTCCGTGAGTCCAAAAGGGGAGAGAAGAGTGTCGTGAGTTTTAGAGAGAGAATTAGGGTTTTGGGATTAGGTTGCCTTGACTCACAATCTACTGTTAGTTGATTATAACTTAATTTATCAACCCTAGGTATAGATTGTATTTATAGATCTCATCTCTAAATAAGAGTCCATGGCAAAGCCCAAATCTTAATTCTAATCGAACTACACAAGCCCAATCCATCTCATGATTAGTTAATTTCTCATGAGGCCCAATAATTGGCCTCTAACTTGCTTAACCCACTACCCTTGTGTGTGACCTTATAGGATCTATTCTAGCGGGCTTTGGACTATTTGACTAGTCCAAAGATCATCGCTCATAGTCTAGCAACAGATGATGACGACCCAAAAGAACGTACCATCAAATTCGCACGCGTGAAGGAGATGAGTGGAAGACCGCTTTCAAGACAAAGCAAGGCTTGTATGAGTGGCTAGTTAAGCCATTTTGGCTCTCTAATGCTCCTAGCACTTTCATGAGGCTCATGAATGAGGTACTTTGCCCCTTCATTGGTAAATTTGTTGTTGTTTATTTTGATGACATACTTGTTTATAGCAACTGTGAACTTGATCATGTTAAAAATTTAAGGCAAGTATTTGAAACATTGAGAAGTAGGCGTTTTTTTGCCAAGTTGGAAAAATATACTTTTACGGTGGATAGTATTGTTTTTCTTGGTTATGTGATTTCGAATGTAGGGATCTCAATGGACCCTAGTAAGGTGGAAGCCATTCAATCTTGGCCTACTCCTACCACTCTCACTCAAGTTAGGAGTTTTCATGGTCTAGCTTCCTTCTATCGAAGGTTTATGAAGAATTTTAGCACTATTTTGGTCCCGGTAACCGAATGCATGAAGAAGGGTACTTTTGAGTAGACACCATCAGCTCAAAGGGCTTTTAAAACTCTCAAGAAGAAATTGTGTGAGGCTCCAATCTTGGCTCTTCCGAATTTTGATCGACCCTTTGAGGTTGAGTGTGATGCTAGTGGGATTGGAGTTGGGGCGGTTCTTTTTCAAGGAGGGAGACCGGTTGCTTATTTTAGTGAGAAGCTTGGTGGAGCAAGAATGAGATATAGTACCTATGACAAGGAGTTCTATATGCTATTGTGAGGGCTCTTGATCATTGGTCACATTACTTGAGACCTAGACCATTTGTTCTACACTCCGATCATGAATCTCTAAAGTACATCAATGGTTCTCATAAACTCAATGCAAGGCATGCCAAATGGGTTGAATTCCTCCAATCGTTCACTTTCTCATCTAAGTATAAGGAAGGGAAGAGCAATGTTGTGGTCGATGCTCTTTCTAGGAGGCATTGTATGATCACTATTCTTGATGCAAAGTTTTTAGGGTTTGAGTTGCTTAAAGAGTTGTATAGCCATGATGAGGATTTTGGTGGGTTGATGAAGAAGTGTGAGGAAGGGGTCGATGGCTCTTTCATGGTGTAAGAACGTTTCCTTTTCAAGGGAAACAAGCTTTGTGTTCCAAAATGCTCTCATCATTGGTTACTTGTTAAATAAGTTCATCAAGGAGGACTAGCCGGACACTTTGGGGTTGCAAAAACATATGACATTCTTAGAGAACATTTTTATTGGCCCAAGATGTTTGGTGATGTGCAAGATGTAATAGCTCGTTATGGGGCTTGTCACAAGGCTAAGAGTCAATTTCGTGAAGGACTCTACTCTCCTCTTCCAGTTCCAAGTCATCCATGGGATGATCTTAGTATGGAATTTGTGGTTGCTCTCCCTCGTACTCAAAGGCAAAATGATTCCGTGTTTATTGTGGTTGATCATTTTAGCAAGATGGCTCACGTCATTCCTTGCCACAAGACTGATGACGCTTCTCATGTGGCTACCTTGTTCTTTAGAGATGTGGTGAAGCTTCATGGCATTCCAAAAAGTATTGTGTCAGATCGAGATCCTAAGTTCTTGAGCTACTTTTAGAAGACCTTGTGGAAGTTAGTGGGAACCAAGCTCTTGTTTAGTACCTCTAGTCACCCTCAAACCGACGGCTAAACTGAGGTAACCAATCGTACCATGTACACCGTTCTCCGAGCTATCATTAGCAAACACATGAAAGATTGGGATCTTAAACTACCTCAAGTTGAATTTTCTTACAACCTCTCTCATTGCATAGCTACCGGGAAAACACCGTTTAATGTAGTGTATGGTTTCAATCCCTGCCTACCACTTGACTTGTTGCGTAGTATCCCTCAAGAGAAGTTGAGCTTTGAGGCAAAAGATAGAGTTGAAACAATGAAAAAGCTTCATGAAGATGTCAAGAAGAGAATTGAGAAAGCAAATGAGAGTTATAAGGCAATGGCGAAAAAATTCAAGAAGTGAAGGGAATTCAATGTAGGTGATCTTGTGTGGCTCCATCTTCAGAAGGAAAGATTCTCGACTAAGAGAAAAAACAAGCTCATGCCAAGATCCGAAGGCCCCTTTGAAGTTGTGGAGAGAGTTGGACCTAATGCTTACAAGCTCAAACTACCGGGAGACTTTGGAGTTCATGCTACCTTTAATGTTGGTGATCTTGCTCTAATTCTTTTTGAAGATGATATTGGTGATGATGATCCGGAATTGAGGGCAATTCCTTTTGAAGAGGAGGGGTTTGACGTGGGTGCATGGAACTTGGTGGAAGAAGTGGAAGACGTGTCATGTGTCGTGACACAAAGTCGGGCAAAGCTCCTTGGATGTCACCTTTCGGGGTTAACCATCAACACACTTGAAGACTAGAAGAATTGAAGAGGTGCGGCCGAACCAAGGAAGTCCGATCGAACCACCCAGGCAGATTCCGAGGACCGAGTTCCGTCAGAAATTCCATCAGAAAAGTGTTTCCGATTCCGTCGGAAAAGGTCGTTTTTCCTACCAAACGTTTTCGAACAACCACTTACTTTCGACGGAAATTCCGTCGGAAACAAGTTTTCCGACGGAATTCAGGGTGTTTCCGACGAATTTTATTCCGTCAGAAATAGCCTATTTTGTAGTAGTGCACAATAGCAAATATATAAATGATCATTGATATCAAACTTAGTATATATACATTGTGACTTGGCTAGTGAATGAGGATTGAGGACCAGAATCCTATTTGCTATCAATTAAGAAAAATATTGGGATATTAATTTAATGCATTAGCAGTATGAACTAATAATTAGCAATGTCCAAAATAACGTATGGTCGTTGATAACATAAACAATAATACTGTGTTTTATAGGTAATGTCCTATTAGCATTTGGGTAATGCCTTATAAGCAAACATAATTGAAAGCTATACCTTCTTTTTTTTCGGATCAAACAAGTATTCCAAAACAAAAATCGTTCTCTTCTCCAATTTGCCTCACAAACCCAAGATTTCGAAAAATTGACAATTTTTTTTTTAATTTTCGCATACATATGATTTTGCATCCCTTGTTTGAGATTTTCCAATTAACATACAATGTTTTAGGATTAAAAACAATCTTAAATTCACACATTAATCCAAATTTTGAATAAACTCAAACTCCACATATAATATGTAGATCGATGCATATTTTCAATTTTCATTGATGTGTGAGTGTATTTACAGGACAAAGATTACCATAATGGTGGTTAATTTCATCCATGGATAAAGAACCTTGAAGAACTTTGAAGAACGGTGAAGAACATTATAGAACAATTTTTTATTTTGATTAATTTAATTTTATCTTTTTTTGTATTTAATTAATAATTGATATTAATTAAATAATTTCAAAAATTATAAATGGATTTTCGAAAAATCAAAAATTAAGTTTCGGAAAAATGAATAGGAATTAAAATAGAAAATAATAAAATAAAAAAAAAAGTTTGATCAAGATTTTAAGAAAAAGCATAAATCACCCGATCATAATTAATTATAGCCATGGTCATTTGGTCATAGTGAGAGTGACCATACTAGAATTTTTAAAACTTTACACTTTTTTCTCTCTCTTTTAGGACCATGTTAAGTGAAAAAAAAAATCCACACTTAATAATTAAACTTTAATTATTCAAGTAACTAAAAGTTGACAAAGGAATAATCACGTCGTCAAACGACTACACCTAGATCAAATACAATTTATAACACTCAACTAACCTAATACGAGTATATGGCAAGAAGAGGGGTCGAACCACAGGGAATAGATAAACACTACCTAATGCTATCAACAACTAAGCTAGTCCGCAATAAGGGAAGGTAAACTAAAGGTCTAAACAAACTAAAACTAGAGATAAAACATTAAGGGAAATGGTCTAGGAATAGCAATCACTCAAGCATAAACAAAGGCATATAAGTTGAATTAATTATGAACTAAACATGCTTGAATATCGAAGTAAGGTCAATCTAACCGCCTTCTGGGGTTAATGGGCTTCTCCTAACATAGCCTCTAAGCTTCCACATTAGAACCATATACTAGGAGGTACTATAAAATAACAATCGATAATAATGAACCTTAACTAAGTCAACTTCCGTTCCTTGTTAGCAAAGATTCACCTTTAATCAACCAACAATGTGCACTTGCAAGAAGATTAAAGAATATCAAGCATATAAAGACTTTAATCACGAATAAATCAACTCTAAACCTAGAACATGCTCAAGATCCAACTACACTACAACCATCCCCTTAATTAGGAAATTACTCACTAATCATGATAATAACAAGATTAATCAACAAATAATCAAGAATCAACATGATCAACAAGCAATACCAACAACAAAAATAATGATTAAAAGAAAGCAATAAAAATAGAGGAGAGAGAGTTAGAGATTCTCATTGATTAAAGATGTAAATCTATAGAAAAGATGATCAATTTCTTCTTCAAAATCCAAGTTCAATAATGGTGAAACCCTCACATCCTCTCTCTAAAGTACCCTAATCCTAAGCTAAACCTAGAGATAGAAGCTCTCCTAAAAACTAAAAAGAGAGTAGAATAATTGATTATTGTTCAATCCTAATTAATTACCCCCAGAAATGGGTATTTATAGTAAGCTAGGGAAAATAGAAAAATAAAAGAAGGAAATAAGTAAAAAGGGAAAAAAAAAGAAAGAAAATAAAACTAAAAGAAAGAAATAAGAAAAGGGAAAATGAAAAGAATTAAAAATAAAAGAAAAAGGAAAAATAAAACCCAAAATCCCACAAACACCTCAGACCCATCTTCCCCCTTCTTCAATATTTTGGCTGCTCTAAAAAAATGGGAGATGATCCCCTACTTTGCGCCTAACCAAAATCCATCATCAAGCTTCCATATGAAATCGCCACCGTTCATCTTCAACAGCACTCATCGAGCATCAATTCAAGCCGTTGATCTTCCTTAATAACCACGTGTGAAGCTCGTGGAGTGGTTCGATCGAACCGAAAGTAGGTGCGGCTGAACTATGGGTTGGATCGATCGAATCATGGGTGTGTTCGAACGCACCTCTAAAAATTAGAAAACATCGAATGATTCTGATTGTTTTCGCCCTTTTACTTCGACCGAACTCTTCAATGGATTTGCCCGAACTCGATTGATTACCCTTTGCTCTGATTTTGGCCGTTGCTTGTGTGAATTGGTGGTTTGATGTGGCGCAAATTGCTACTGCTGGTGATTGTTGCGAGTGCGGCAGCGGAGCGGCTGATTGTGGGTGTATATTGGTGCGGTGGTGAAGTTGGTTGCTGCGGTGATTGAGAGTTGGGTTGGGGTGCGGTTGGAGGTTGACGCTGTTTTGGTGCGGTGGTGTTGCGGTTGCGCTGGGTTGAGTAGTGCGGCTGCTGCAATTGGTTGGAGGTTGGTGGTGGCTGCTCTGTTGGGTGAGGGAGGTACAGGGGCTGCTCTGTGGTTTCGGTGGTGAGGTGGAGTTGATTGGTGGCTATTGCGAGGTGAGGGTGGTGCGTAGGCAAATTGGAGAATTGGGCGTGGATGATGGGTGTGGTGAAGGGTAAGGTGAAATGTGGGGTGTAGGATATGGGGCAGCAGCATGTAGCAGGGAAAGAATTGCACACACTTTGAATCGTCCCAGAG
The DNA here is from genome assembly GCF_948465745.1 of Chenopodium album. Taxonomy (NCBI): domain Eukaryota; kingdom Viridiplantae; phylum Streptophyta; class Magnoliopsida; order Caryophyllales; family Amaranthaceae; genus Chenopodium; species Chenopodium album. The sequence continues at coordinate 20,163,224 of NC_137858.1, read as the reverse complement.
TTTCGAACTCACTTGACATGAAACCCAAACACCTACACACAAAACCGAGGAAAGGATCGGGACAAAGAAAAAAAAAATAAAAATAAAATTAAAATAAATAAAGGACGAAATAAAACAAAACCAAGACAAATAAAATAAAATAAATAAAATAGAAATAAATAAAATAAAATAGAAAATAAGAGACATAAAGCTAAACTAATAAAAATAAAACAAAAACTATACAAGCAAATAAAGTAAAATAGAATACGAAAATAAACTAAAACTAATAAAATAAAGAAAATAAACTAAAACGCTCCAAAATTACCAAATTAAACTAGAAACTTTATTAAAGAGAATACAAGAGAATAAAAGACAAATACGGGGAAATAAACACGGAAATAACTCTAAAACTACTCCCTAAGAGTGACATAAATGTCACTCATCAAATTCCCCCAAGCTAAACCTTTGCTCGTCCTCAAGAAAAGCTAAGGCAAAAGGGAACAAGATGGAATTATTGAAAGCAAAAGAAACAAAAAAAAGAAACAAAGAGAAAGAATGTACACTAACTCACTGTCGTAGGAATCACGGTTGTTTTTAGCTACAACAAGCCCTTAAAACCCCAAAGTCGCCGATGAAGACGAGTGAGGTCTCGTGAGGGTTTCCTAAGAGCTTAACCCACAACTCTTGGCAATTCATAACATTCAAGGCAAAGGTGAAATCAAGACAACTCGAGTTTTGACATTTCAAACCAAACATAAACAACAGGCTAATTGCACAAGAATACAATCCTTTCTAGACATTAAAGGTAGCCAAGCAAAAGAATAGCTAAGGTTGGTACACACATAAAGCATGCAAAGGGTAGAGAACTTAGAGGGACTTACACTCCTCCTTATCTTTAACCAAACTTCAGCGTCCTCACTAGTTTTGCATCCACTTTTAAGGTGATATCTCGAGATTCCTCGAAGGAACTGAAAGGAATGAACAATGAAAAACATTTAGGCTACCCGACATCTTTGCATCGATAGCTCGCTCAATAGGCTTGGCTTGATTACCCTCCACCAGTAGTGACTAAACCTCACTAAGGTCGAAAATTCTTAAAAGGGTTGAAACGTTTAGGCTAGGGTAAAGGGTGTGGAAATAAATTTGGAAATTGGTGGTAAACTTAGAAGTGAAGCAAGGTTGATCATTCCTCAATTTAAACTCAATAAACTACCAACATTCAAATCAAAAATTCTAGCAATAGATCACAAAGCAACTCCTCCCCTAAGCTTATTCTTTTTCAACCAAACAACAAATATTTTTGTATTTTTTCAATATTTTCTTTCTTTTTTTCTTCTTTTTTTTCATTTCTTTTTATTCTTTTCTATCGCCTCTTTTAACTTTGAGCGGCTTTTTCTTTCTTTCCTTTCTTTTCTTCTCATTTGCTCAAACTATTCAACATAACAAAGATAATCACAAGCACCAAGATTTGAGTTTTTCACTTCTTTTTCATTCTTTTTCCCACTTGTATTAATCAAAAATACAAATCAAGTCCCAAGAATGCTTCACAAAAATTAATAAAAGTGAAAATAAAGCAAAGGTCCATTGGTATGTAATGTGGTTATGCCAAAGATGGGAAAATGGCTCAAATTGGGGTACTAATTGAGCAAATGCAAAAGAAAAAAAAAAGAATGGAAAACAATAAAATAAAACAAAAATCCTAATTGCCTTCGTCTTCCCCTAGGTTTGTTTGGTCTCGATCTTAGGTAAATCAAGCCAAATTCTCGATATAAGCTAGCAATGCCAAGGATCCAAACGCCACACATGCAAGAAATGTAGAAGGCTAGAACAATATAGATACATCCTCACAAGAATGACGGTAGTGGAATAGCAAAAATCACCTTTAAAGCTTCAACTAGTTAGAGAGCGACAACCATCTTACCACAAACCGAGTGAGCTAAGGTCTCATAGCCTTAAGTTCTACTACCTTGGCAATATTATATGTGTGAACCAACCTCGACATTCAAGTGCATGAAACGTCTAACAACTAGCAAAGAGGGTATTCTAGGTGCCAAAGCTTAATTATGTCCAAGTTTAAAACTAAACATTTTGAAACTTTGCCTTGAATGCCATGGAAAGACACTATACACACAAATATTCACAAAAACAACAATACTCATGCAAGCATATACAATTGTGCAAGAAGAAAGCATGATCAATTCAAATATACATATACCAAAAGTCAACTCAATAAGGCGCTCATGGCCATCCAAACATAGAAAACCAATATAAATAATAGACTTTGGCAAGTATGGGAGAAATAAATCAAGCAATCAAGATAATATGGATTAAGAAACCACCAAGAGATATAGATAACCCCCCCCCCCAAGCTAGCTAATAGCTACTCCCCCAAGCTAGAATGGAGCATTGTCCTCAATGCTCAAAATAAAGGCACAAAGGGTGGGAGGGAGGGGAAGAAAGAAAACACATCCACACAACAAATCATAATTCATTAAATCCACATGCATATAAGAAAGCAAATCTAAGATGAGGGATGAAGGAAAGAGTAAACCAAATGTGAGGTGGGTGTTGAAACCCGCAATTGAGCACATTGTCCACATTTTCATCTAATTCCTCGTCTTTGTTGCTTTTTCAAATGCAAGCAATCATCGGTGTGCTTCTTCTCAATCCAAAATCCTTCTCAATCCAAAATCCTTGCACATGAGTATATGAATCAAGTACCTATACATATAGACAAGAGAATAAACAAAAATCAGAAATGTAAACGAAAGAAAAAGAAAGAAATAAAACACGGGTTACTTCCCGAGAAAGGCTTGCTTAACGTCCAAGCATGACCAATCTAGTAAATAACCCGACAAAGAACGCAAAATCTTGTCATATGCACCGGCAAACATATCAAGAAATAGAGCATACGCGATGCTCATATGACAAGCAAACATAAAGTACAAGGAGACTTTATGCTTGAGAGAAGGGGGAAAAGAAAAAGTAAAATAATCAAAAGAAAAATCAATAAAATAAGAAGAAAAATAAAGATAGGGAGGCAAACTCTCCTCACAAAAATCTTTTTGGTTGGCATTATAACTCTCTTCCTCAACAACAACGAAAGAGTTGAAGAGTTGGGGGCTTCGGAAGCATGAATAGGAAAAGGATCCCTAAGTGGTTCTTTGAGAAAAGAAGGGAGGAACATAGGATAGTAGGGGATATGGTTAAACCTTTGGGAGAAAGGTGTATGAGAAAGGGGAAAAGGGGTAGCTACTCCCTCACCACAAGGTCTCACATCACTAATGAGGGCATGGAAATCAATCATGGAATTCTCAAATGAAGAACCCTCACGATCTAAATCTCCCTCAAGCTCAAAAACTCCAAATGATTCAACCTCAACCTCCTCTTCACCATCTTAAACAACATCTCCCATACATTTCTCAAGGCCTGCCATCTCAAATCCAAGAGTGAATGGGGGCAAATTTCTCTCAAACTCATCTCTTTCTAATGAAGCCTTATCAATGAACTCACTCATAAGGTTATGGGCTACCGTTTGAAACTCAAGAAATATTTGTGCCATAATCTCAAATGAGTCTAAATCATCATGGATAGACGAGTCAAAAGCTTGCTTATTGGAATCATCTAGGGAACTATGGGACACACCTTTAGAATTCATGCAAAAATCGGATGCAATATGAGAAAGAACATGCACTTCATCATCATTACAATGTACCTCATTACATTGAGCTATAGAGGGAGGGGAGTTGAAATCATGCATTACATGGTCACTATGGGGAGCATTAAGCACATCATGGGAATTCATATTAGACAAATCATGACAATTAGCATCAACATTAATAGCATGAAAATCCCGAACATATGTCTCATGATTGGCCCTCTCCCAATCATAATTATCCCTAGCTAACCATGAATAAAAATCTCAAGCTTCATCCGAAGACATAGCTTGAAATCCACCATTTAGCATATTGTCAACTACTCCTCTAAAATACTCATTTAATCCCAAATTAATGATTTCACAATAATCACCCTGGTAAAACCTTTAACACCATCCAAGAAATCCTCAAGTCTATTGAAATACACCTAAAACGGTTCATTATCAAATTGAGGAATAGAAATACAAGCCATTTTTAAAATAAAGCAACACAAATAAAAACCAACAAATAGAATGAAAATTATACACAATGGACTAGTCTCAATAAAATAGCACAACGGTAATGGAAGCCGTTCCCTGGCAACGGCGCCGATTTGACAAAGGAATAATCGCGTCGTCAAACGACTACACCTAGATCAAATACAATTTATAACACTCAACTAACCTAATACGAGTATATGGCAAGAAGAGGGGTCGAACCACAGGGAACAGATAAACACTACCAAATGCTATCAACAACTAAGCTAGTCCGGAATAAGGGAAGGTAAACTAAAGGTCTAAACAAACTAAAACTAGAGATAAAACATTAAGGGAAATGGTCTAGGAATAGCAATCACTCAAGCATAAACAAAGGCATATAAGTTGAATTAATTATGAACTAAACATGCTTGAATATCGAAGTAAGGTCAATCTAACCGCCTTCCGGGGTTAATGGGCTTCTCCTAACATAGCCTCTATGCTTCCACATTAGAACCATATACTAGGAGGTACTATCAAATAACAATCGATAATAATGAACCTTAACTAAGTCAACTTTCGTTCCTTGTTAGCAAAAATTCACCTTTAATCAACCAACAATGTGCACTTGCAAGAAGATTAAAGAATATCAAGCATATAAAGACTTTAATCACGAATGAATCAACTCTAAACCTAGAACATGCTCAAGATCCAACTACACCATAACCATCCCCTTAATGGGGAAATTACTCACTAATCATGATAATAACAAGATTAATCAACAAATAATCAAGAATCAACATGATCAACAAGTAATACCAACAAACAAAATAATGATTAAAAGAAAGCAATAAAAATAGAGGAGAGAGAGTTAGAGATTCTCATTGATTGAAGTTGTAAATCTATAGAAAAGATTATCAATTTCTTCTTCAAAATCCAAGTTCAACAATGGTGAAACCCTCACTTTCTCTCTCTAAACTACCCTAATCCTAAGCTAAACCTAGAGAGAGAAGCTCTCCTTAAAACTAATTAGAGAGTAGAATAATTAATTATTGTTCAATAATAATTAATTACCCCCAAAATGGGTATTTATAGTAAGCTAGGGGAAATAGAAAAATAAAAGAAGGAAATAAGTAAAAAGGGAAAAATAAAGAAAGAAAATAAAACTAAAAGAAAGAAATAAGAAAAGGGAAAAGGAAAAGAATTAAAAATAAAAGAAAAAGGAAAAATAAAACCCAAAATCCCACAAACACCTCAGACCCATCTTCCCCCTTCTTCGATATTTTGGCTGCTCTAAAAAAAATGGGAGATGATCCCCAACTTTGCTCCTAACCAAAATCCATCATTAAGCTTCCATATGAAATCGCCACCGTTCATCTTCAACAGCACTCATCGAGCATCAATTCAAGTCGTTGATCTTCCTTAATAACCACGTGTGAAGCTCGTGGAGTGGTTCGATCGAACCGAAATTAGGTGCGGCCGAATTATGGATTGGTTCGATCGAACCATGGGTGTGTTCGACCACACCTCTAAAAATCAGAAAACATCGAAATAATTCTGAGTGTTTTCGCCCTTTTACTTCGACCGAACTCTTCAATGGGTTTGCCCAAACTCGATTGATTTGCCCTTTGCTCTAATTTTGGCCGTTGCTTGTATGAATTGGTGGTTTGATGTGGCGCAAATTGCTGCTGCTGGTGATTGTTGCGAGTGCGGCAGCGGAGCGGCTGATTGTGGGTGTATATTGGTGCGGTGGTGAAGTTGGTTGCTGCAGTGATTGAGAGTTGGGTTGGGGTGCGGTTGGAGGTTGACGCTGTTTTGGTGCGGTGGTGTTGCGGTTGCGCTGGGTTGAGTAGTGCGGCTGCTGCAATTGGTTGGAGGTTGGTGGTGGCTGCTTTGTTGCGTGAGGGAGGTACAGGGGCTGCTCTATAGTTTCGGTGGTGAGGTGGAGTTGATTGGTGGCTGTTGCGAGGTGAGGGTGGTGCGTAGGCAAATTGGAGAATTGGGCGTGGCTGATTGGTGTGGTGAATGGTAAGGTGAAATGCGGGGTGTAGGATATGGGGCAGCAGCCTGTAGCAGGGAAAGAATAGCACACACTTTGAATCGTCCCCGAGTTTCGAACTCACTTGACATGAAACCCAAACACCTACACCTAAAACCGAGGAAAGGATCGGGACAAAGAAAAAAAAAATAAAAATAAATAAAGGACGAAATAAAACAAAACCAAGACAAATAAAATAAAATAAATAAAATAGAAATAAATAAAATGAAATAGAAAATAAGAGACATAAAACAAAACTAATAAAAATAAAACAAAAACTATACAAGCAAATAAAGTAAAATAGAATACGAAAATAAACTAAAACTAATAAAATAAAGAAAATAAACTAAAACGCTCCAAAATTACCAAAATAAACTAGAAATTTTATTAAATAGAAAACAAGAGAATAAAAGGCAAATAAGGGGAAATAAACACGGAAATAACTCTAAAACTACTCCCTAAGAGTGGCATAAATGTCACTCATCAAAAGTACATAATTTTATACAATTATCAACAATATAAAATTATATAATCAAAGGTAATGTAAAATACTTCTGAATGTATTGATCTTCCATCAGATCACTTTTACTCATATGATTATGAAAATAAAATAACTGTGATATTTTAATTAAACCCATTAGGTAATTACCGTGACAAACTAGGGGTAAATCCAAGTTGATCTCCTTGATCAACATAAGAAACAAATCTAAGGGTAATATTGACATTGTCTTCATTAAATAGGGGTTAATACTGTCTATTTATGCTGGCTGACATGGCCATTGCTACACATCACCATGGTCAACATGTGCCAACAGACAACGGCGTCATAAACGACGTTTGCACAACATTAACGTAGCATTTTTTTTTTATTATTATATACTTTTTTTGTAAAGAACTACAGTATTAGGCTAGTAGCATTTGCATCTTTTACTTTTATTTATTTGAAAGGTAACACATTTGCCTAAATATTTCTCCTTAAGTTACCAATTAGTTAAATACTCAAATTATGAAATTGTAGACTACTCACTCCATATTGATTTAAAGAAAAAAAAAATTTTAAATTTCGAAACGTTTCTTCCATTAGAAAGTTTTCTCTATTTTTTTTGACTTTTTAATTCTTACGTATACACCATTTAGGGTCTGTTCACATTTACTGAACTGAGCTGAACTGAACTGATTAGAGCTAAACTGAACTGATTGGAGCTGAACTGAACTGAGCTGAAATGAATATTTTATGAGAGAGGGAAATTAAGAGCTGAACTGAACTGATAGGAGCTGAACTGAACTGACTGGAGCTCAACTGAACTGAACTTACGTAAATATGAACAGGCCCTTACCCCGTCTTGTATGCGACTGGCTACATTGTGTGGCCGCTTGTAAAATACACCCTCCGTTTTTAAATACTTGCTCCATTTCTCCATGTGCAGAATTTTAGGAGAAATTGGAGAAAGTAATAAAATATGGAGGTAGTGGGGTTGTTGGAAGTATAAAGAATTGTAAAAAAAACCAAAAGTAGTGGGGAGTTGAAGGAGAAATAATATGGAATTAATATTGTTGGGCCCACTTGGTGAGAGAAATTAATTAAATATTGTAAAAGCTTTCTAAATAAGGAAATGAAGCTAGTATTTAAAAACGACCAGAAAAGGAAAGTGGAGCAAGTATCTAAAAACGGAGGGAGTAACAAAGTAACTCCTATAACACTGACCGAGTAATCCCTTAACACTGACCGATTAACCCCTATAACACTAACAAAGTAACTCCCCTTACTGGCCAAGTAACCCCTAACACTAATGAAGTAACCCTTAAAACATTGACCAAATAATCCCTTTAACATTGATCTAATAACCCCTATAATACTGACGAAGTAACCCTTGTAATATTAACCAAGTAACCCTTAACACTAACAAAGCAACCCATTTACCACTGTCGAATTATCCCCTATAACACTGACTAACCCCTAAGACGACTAACGAAGTAACCCTATGATGGTTGGTCACACCGTGTGGCCAGTCACATAGAAGAATTTATGTACACTATTTAATTATTATTTTTCATTTTTGATTTCTTACTTATATCCCAATCATGGTTTTTTTTTCCTTATTTTCTATTCTTACTCATACCCCACTTATCTATTATTTTAATAAATCTTACTATCTTTCCTAAACTCTGTTAAAGTTTGTTAAAACATTTCACTTAAATAAATATATAGGGAGTAACATATTAATAGGGTATAGATTAGGTTAGAAAACTTTATTTTTATAAGTTATTTTAATAAATAAATCGGTCCGATCCAAAACCGGTTTTTATAGGGGTTTGGACTGGACCGGACCGAAGTCCAGAAAAATGAATTTCAAGACCCGAAGACTGGACCGATTAATCTGGTCCAGTTCGGGTTTGGTCCGATCCATTTTTTCGGTCCGGACCAATTTATTAGCACCCCTATCCCTAAGTACCTTTTAAAAAGAATGTGATAACTCTTATGAATAGCATTAGGACAATTATACCCTTTAAAATGTTTATTTACTTATTATCCTTATTAACGTCAGTTGCCTCTTTTTAAAAACTCTTTAAGAATAGTGTACAGGCATTTATACCCTTAAATTAAAATTTTTTTACATATTTTCCCTCATTAATGTTGTCAACAACTAAAATTTGTGACATAAAGTCAAATCAAAATAGCTTCCTAGACATTATTAGCCATGCGGGCATTGTGCACATGTTAGTTGTTCTAGTTGTTTAAAAATTTTAGGTTGGTTCATATTCAAGTTAAAAAGTCCGATCGGATCGATTTTTGATTTTTATAAAGCGGGTTCTTAGTGGTTTGGTTTCTTTTTGGATTGGTTTACAACCGGTTTCACGGTTTGGATAAATAATTGACTTCTCTAATATTTAAAATATTTGAGAACTTGCAATATAAAAATTTTAAAAAATAGGTATAAGTAATATTAAAAATGTTTGAGCACTTGTAACATAAAAATTGAAAAAAATAAAAATAAAGGATTTTTCTACACAGTAACCCTGTTTTTTTCACTTTTTTACGTTGCGCCCCAACATATATGACTTTCTACACGGTAACCCCAATATACTTTTTGTTTCCATACGATAACCTTGCCGTTATCCTGCCGTTAAAAAATTCCGTTAGTGGGGCCCACTCTCCAATTATTAATATTATTTTTATCGAATTGGTATTCCGTCAAAGATTTCGGGGGCTATTTTGGTCCTTAGGGGTCCAAATTGAGTTCAGATTTGGCAAAAAAATAACGTAGATGCCTCGTTTTGCTTATTAAGAAATGTCTCATTTTGACGTGTTAACATTTAAACACACAAAACAAGGCATCTACGTTATTTTTTTTGCCAAATCTGAGCTCAATTTGGGCCCTTAAGGGCCAAAATAGCCCCCGAAACCTTTGACGGAATACCAATTCGATAAAAATAATATTAATAAATGGAGAGTGGGTCCCACTAACGGAATTTTTTAATGGCAGGATAACGGCAAGGTTACCGTATAGAAACAAAAAGTATATTGGGGTCACCGTATAGAAAGTCATATATGTTGGGGCACAACGTAGAAAAGTGAAAAAAACAGTATATATTTTGACTATTTTCAACAGTAAAGTAAATTTTACTTCGACCAACAACTACTTGTCAGCTAGTTGTACAGTTGTACTTGATAATAAATTTAAGAGACTCTACAATGATGTTAACCACCGCTATCTCTGTTATGCAAACGCCATCCAATGAGTAAGCTAATGCTTGCCTACGTGTATACTCCCTATAAAATTACTCAGCAGCTGACGAAGAATATTCATTAGCTCGCAAGAAAATACTGTTGCATTTAATATCCATTTTGCCACTAGATTAACGAAACCTGTTGATCAAAAAGATCAACTGTGGCTGGCCCAAAAACTAGGCAAGATATTACTACCGCGGTTGTCGATTCATTGAGCTAGTTGAAGAAGGGGCAGCCATTATCTCCAATGAGGTAGTAGCTGCCATTTTCAAAACCCCGGCATTCGCATTCTCCCAAGCCAAGCACTCCCTCAATTCGATAACAATGTGACTCATTGGTGGCCTATGCATTGCATCTAACTCAACACATTTCATAGCCAGCTCCGTTGCTCGCCAGACGGTGTTGTAGTTTTCGCCTACCTCTAGCCACAGCCTTAAGTCCAATATACTCCCTATGTCCCCTCTTTCGTAGAGAGGTGTTACCCATTGAACCAAATTGGTATTTGAATGTTTTATTATTGCTTTTTTCCCTGTGATTAGCTCTAGTAGTACTACTCCAAAGCTGTAAACATCGGATTTTTCGTTCACTTGTCCTGTTAAATGGTACCTGCAGTAATCACTTGCTTTATAGTAGCTCAAAATGACAATCGAAGTCAATTCAAGTTAGGAGAATGCACTTACTGTGGATCAACATAACCTGTGGTTCCAATGACTCTAGTCTCTAATTTTGAGACGTATTCAGCTGGGAAGATTTTAGAGAAACCAAAATCAGCTACCTTTGCTTGCAGATGTTGATTAAGTAGTATATTAGCCGGCTTCACATCTCGATGGACTATAGGCGGGCTACAGCCAGTGTGCAAGTAGTCCAGTCCTGGTGATTCATATAGTTGATCAACTAATAATCATAATGATGATATTGACAATCATGAAGCAATCCTCTGTCCAAAAGCAATTGTCACGTATATGTATTGTGGATCGTTAGCAATGGTGAATCCAGAAAAAATATTGAACGGATTCAAAATACATTTGATAAAATTTTAATGGGGTCATCTGATTAAAAAATAAGCAATTTTTATAGAAAAAAAAATTAATTATGTAAGAAATAATTTTTTTATGTTTAATTGCGGCCAAGGGACCCACTTTGTTACATTTACATCCGCCACTGCTTGTTAGAATCAGAGATATAAGATATCGGATATTATATGTGTGGTATATTTTTAGTACATATGTTAAAGAGAATAAAGCAAAATTAGTCAATTTTTCTACTAATATAGTTGTAACGTGCAATCTAAAGCAGATGATACATCTTTTCTATAAAGAGAGTAACTTTGTAAATGAGATGTGGTCCGTGCATACCTTAAGCTGTGTCGAAGGCAATTGCAAGTCTTCTTTTCCAGCTTACAACTTCACCTGAATTATCTAGTAAATTTAAGATTTAGCTAAGCGTTAGTTGGATTAGTAAACCCGAAGTAAATGATTATTGTTTCAATTGTTATGTAACCCATAAAACTATGTATAGAAACACAATGCAATTAGCTAAATGAGCCAACCTGACAGAAGTACTTTCAAGTCTCCACCAGACATGTATTCATAAATAAGTGCCAAGTTGCCGGTACCATCGTCGCAATATCCAATCAAAGAAACTAAGTTCTTGTGATAAATTCTTCCTAAAACCTTAAGCTGTGACAATAACACATGTTAATGTCACATCCTTATGGCACAACTTTTACAAGTCATATATAGAACATACATAATTGTAAACTGAACTAGTATTGGCCTAGTAAGAGTAACAAACCTCGTTGCTAAATTGCTTAGGAGCATCATTCTTTGATAGCACTTTCACGGCGACTTCCCTATAAGTTTCACTCAAGCGACCATAGTATACGATCCCATAACCACCTTCACCTAAAACTCTGTTCAGCTTATTTGTCATATCCTTTACTTGGGAATAGGTAAATTGAGACAATTGCAGCCTAATTTCTTCGGCTTTAGGCGACTTTGCTTCCGTAGATTTTGTTGCATTGTTAGTCTCACTTGTTCCTAAGATCAATTAATTAAAGTTCGTAGGTAGCAAGCCAATCAAAACACAACGATCAAGATTATTACATTCGGATAGATTGAATAGATATTACTTTTTCATAAGCCTACGCTTTCTAAATTCAGGCATGCTCCGTTTAACTTAAAGAATCGATACATTATTAGTTGTATGCAAGTCTAGCGATTGGAACATGTCGCAAAAGAATTATCTACAGGAAATGCTGCTGAATTTTATACCAAAAAAAAATACAAAACAAAACAAAACAAAACAAAAAAACATTTTGGTTGTAAAAAATTAACTTGCACCGGATTAAATAAAAATATATGGTATATAAAATATAGCATAAGTTCCTCATTAACATTGTTTGTGCTAAGATGGATTGATTTACCCTTATGCGATGAAACCCAAAAGGAGGGCCACGAGCCTCATATGACTCAATTGCAATGGTGTTTACTGACTTGCGATCAAATAGTTGAACAATTTATGCTTTAATCAGATAGATTATATCACCTAGTGAATCTTAATATTATTATCTACTCAGAGTAATCTCAACTTGTAGTTTTGATTGTTCGATAAAACCTATTAATTCTCAATCTAATTAAATTATCAGTCATAATATTAGTGGTGGATTCGACTGTCCTAGAGTTATGTTATATTCGTTCATCCTCTGTGATTATAACTAATTTGTCCAACTCTATAGTTTAATTTATTTACGTCATTAGTTCATTAAATTAAGTCTAGTCAACTATCTTTCTTTTGGTTTATTTAGCAGACATTATAATTTTATCAATATACAGCTCCTTGCGGATACGATACCCTATTATTTATCACTAGCTACAAGAACTTGTACTCAGCTCCAGCCTTGAGCATAGGCGAGAGATGCAACTTAGGGCCCAAGGTTTCCAGGGACCATAAATCTAAGCTTTTAAATTTCAATATATAACAAAATAAACAAGATAATATATCAATTCAAATTTTTGTATGCGACTGGTGCGGCAGGGATTATGATGAGTGTCATTTATGGCACTCATTTGATGAGTTTTTACGTTGTTTTTATCTTCTTTTCATAGCTTTCTTTCATAATAATTCTATAGTTTTATTCATTTTCCCCTTAGTTTTCTTATTCTCTCTAATTTTGTGTTTTTATAGATTTTCTAGTGTTTTCTCCTTTATTTGTGATGAGTCTATTTTATATATATTTTATTCCCCGTCCCACGGTCATATTTGTGCTTATTTGAGCTCTACGGAGCTATTTTTATTACTAATATACGTTTTTTTAGTGTTTTTGTAGAGTTGATATTGTTTTGCAGGAATTTGCATGTTTATATCAATTCCCGAGCTTATGGAGCCACTGCGAAAATATTAGAGTCGAATCGTATTTTATGATCGTATATTAAAGCTCAAGATCGAGTTAAAGGAATTTAGTTAGGTGAATAAGGGCTCGATTAGAGAAGAGAGTGGTCTACATTATTATTATTATGGATTAATGGACCGAGCATTATAGAGAACTTGGACTCAAGTCAAGAAGCCCAAGTCCAAGGAGAAGCAAAGCAGCCCAACTTCAGTTGACCGGGCCCGATCGGGCAAGGCCTGGCCCGATCGGGCGAGTTTGTTGCTGTTTGTCGGTTACTCGTTTTTTTTTGTGGGTTAGATATGTAGTATAAAAGGCCCATTAGTAGGCAAATTCTAGGAGAGTTAGATTATCTTTTCTTTTAATTCTTTAGAGCTTTGTTTTCCGTAGAATTGGTTTTAGTGGTTTTTTTAATTAGTATTTATCATGCTTTTAAATTAGTTTAGTGGCAGCTTTTGGAGAATCACTTTTTAATTTGTTTTGCTTCCATTGCATTATGAGTTTATGACTGAAGCTTTTTGTTTTTTTTAACTTCGTTATTATTTTAATGCTTTTGTTTATTAGTAAAGTTCCGTACCTTAGTTTTCGTTCTTGATTTCGTAGTGTTATTATTTTCGTTTGGATTGCAATTTATTATTATTGCTTTATTTTAGTTTTATTATTATTGTTTTAAATATGTTTAATTTAATTGCTTTGCTTAGTTTAGTTTTAATTATGCACGAGTAGTTTTCTTTCTAGGGTTTGTGGGGGGATCCATAAATAATATGAAGGGGTAATTTATTATTGTTAATTGTCAATGCTAGATTAATTTCCTATTGATTCATTTAATGCTCTGCAACTAGATTAGCGCTGGTCTTTTATGTATGAGTTTAGCAATATTAATTCGAGATTCGAGAGATGAGAATTGATGTTTAGGCTTAGTTTCAATAGGCAGGTTAATTTATAAATGGTTAAGTCGAGATTCGAGAGATGAGATTTAATACCGGTAGATTAATTATGTGATTGTAATACGTAGTGAAAGCCCCTTATAATCAGGTTAATTGAGACATTGATGATTGATTATTATGTTTTACCCTGGAATATTGTTTATTGGTGAACCTATGCCCTAGATCTTTTATTCATTGATTTCCTCCTACTTTTATTTCGTTCTACTTTTATTCTTCGTAGTATAATTCCTTAAAATAACAACATTGGTTACCCTGATAATTTAGATTATAATAATTAATTAGGAGTAGAAAGACTTGTTTCCCTGTGGACTCGACCCTACTTCCCTATCTGCATTAGTTAGAGGACTTAGGTAATTCTTTTGATTAGGGGATACGACTTTACCCTGTCAAAATTTGGCGCCGTTGCCGGGGAAACGGTTTTATTTTTATTTCTAATTATTTTTGTAGTCTAGATTATTATTTTTATTTTTATTTTTTATTTTTATTTTTTTTCTCGTCTCATAGAACGCAAGTTCTTTGAGATAGTTTCTCATATTTGTTTGTTTAGTATAGATCAGGAATCAAGCATGAATCCACCACCTCCAACTCGCAAGCTTAGCGATTATTCGCAGCCGTCCCTGGCAGATTTTCCACATCTTTCTCCTACACCAAATCTCGAGGGAGTACAATTCGAGATCAAACCCCCGTTTATTACTATGATTGAAAGAAAGCAATTTAGTGGAGCTAAGGGTGAAGACCCAAATCTTCATATTGCAGATTTCTGTCAATATTGCAACACCGTTAGGCAAGCTGGGGTCACACAAGACCAAATCAGGGAGATTCTTTTTCCTTTTTCTTTGTGTGGTAAAGCTAAATTATGGTATAATGGATTGAATAGAACTGCACTTGGTATTACTGACTGGGATACTCTTGTTTTGAATTTCTATAATAAATATTACCCTGCAGAGAGGACAGCTTTGTTAAGGAGTTCAATCCTAAATTTTTCCCAAGAAGCGGATGAATCTTTATATGAAGCTTGGGAAAGATTTAAGGATTTGCAGAGAGAATGTCCCCATCATAAACTAGAACAATGGCAGATAATCCAAGCTTTCTACAATGGGCTTGGATATAATTCAAGAATGATTTTGAACTCTGCAGCTAACGGAAGATTTATGAATTTGGATGTGAATATATCGAGTAATGTTGTCGAAGAGATGGCTATTCATAATTCCCAATATGGGAATCCTAGAGGATTTGCAAATAAGGGAAAACATCTAGTCGATTCTATATCCTTTTTGCAAGCACAATTGACTTCTATTAGCCAGAAATTAGACAATATTAATAATTCTAATTCATCTTCCGTTGCTAATGTTTCTGCTATTGGTACTAACCCTGTAATATTTTGTGAAAATTGTGGTCTTGTAGGTCATTGGGCGCAGGATTGTAGGAGCTCACTTGAGAAGGTTAATGCTTTTCAGGCATATAAGCAAATTAGTCCATACTCCAACACCTACAATGCAGGGTTGAAAAATAACCAAAATATGTCGTACAATAGTACGAATGTGCCTAACCCCCCACCACAGGTATAACAACCACAGCAGAGGTACTACCAACCTCCACATCAGAGACCACAACAGGTTGTTACTCCTCCATTTGATTCTGACCTATCAGAAATCAAAACTGTTGGGATTTGGTGAGTCCGACTCACCGCGGAAACAACCCCACCCGAGGAACCACTCGCAATAATTAAAATCATAAAGCATAAATAAATCATCACAAAGAAAAGATAACGAATCTTACCCTCGAAGCGAGCTTCACCCAAAAACCCGGGGCTCTTACTTGAAAGCTACGAGCACGTCAAGCGCCGCGCCTCCGACGGTATCCACCCACAAAAAGGCGAACACAACTTTAAGGTCTACTACCTTGGGGTTAGCAAGGTCCGACCAAAACCAGAGTGTTATATGAGTTTAAGAGTTTTCCCAAAAATTATGGAATGCTCTTTTAACTCCCACTCAAGCACTTTACTCCAAATCCTAAGGTTGGTATTTATAGAGGAAAGTATGAGTGGGAATTTCTATCCCATCAATGTGGGATCATGAAATTCCACAAATTAATTTAAAGCTAAATTAAATTAAAATTGCAAACTAATAATAAATCTACAAGTGGCATTACCATGTGAGATGGGTTGGTGAGGACCACATGGAGAGTAGGGGACCATACTTGCTCCCCACTCAATACTCTCCTTGTGCCACATGTCCTCACTCACTTACTCTCATTTTCCATACTTCCCCTTAACCCACGGCCCTATGGCCCGAGCCAAGCCACGAGCCAAGCCCGAGCCCGGCCCCGAGCCCAGCCTGCACCCAGCCCGCACCTAGCCCGCACCCACCCTGCACTCAGCTGCTGCTGAGGCGCGGCTGCTGCTGTGGAGCGGTGCGGCTGCGGCTGTGGCGCGGTGCGGCTGCTGCTGTGCCTAGCCGTGGCTGCTAGCACGGTGCGCTAGCTCGCACCAGCCAGCCATGGCTCGGCTTGGTGCTTGCTAGCCACCTTTGCTAGGACATTTTGCCCCTAGCATTCGGATGCTCGGGGCACTCCGATGCTAGGGGTATTTTTGGGAATATGGTCGATTTATTATTATTTTGCGCGTCTCGTCTTTTATTATTTTGACTCGACTTCCGACGATCGGTTTCGACGCTCTAAGCTCGAATTACCGACGTCTAAATATTTAACACTCGGGCGACGAATTAATTTCTTCCGAATTAATTCGTCGAGTTGGTTCGCATATATTTCCTTGGGTGTGACCCGAAGGGTTCGGTCAAGATTAAGCTGTAATATTAATTATATTAATATTACTGATCGGAAGCGGCCTCCACCCAGACACTTGACCTTACTGAATATATTAGCTTTCTAATAATTTTGAACCCACTATCAGAATAATACACTTGTTCGAAGGACACCATTCCTTTCAATCTCCCACTTGTCCTTCCGGACAAGTGTGCATTTAGTGTATAGCCCTTATCCTATGTCTCTTCATGTCTCTTAATGAACTACAGAGTAAGATTACTAGTCATCTCTGTTACGTCCAGAAGTGTTTCTCGAAATCCGAGTTAGACTGTCAATAAGCAGATGATTTCTAAAATCCATCTTAGCACGGCTATGCATTTTTCACAGTCTCGCTCTTCGAGAGGCCTTGTAAACAACAAGACATGTTCCCTTTTGTTAGTAGGGGGACATTTCCAGTCTTGTAATGTAGCTTCTCTTACTAAGAGGACTCACCCGCCTGATATCTGTCGTTATAATCCCCAGTTACGGCAGACGTTTGGCGGATACCAAAGCGGACCAGTACTCAAACAAGAGATCTCCCACTACTCATGGTCAAAGGAAAAGATTTCCGATAGTAATAATGAGAAAATACTTATGACGATTTTTAAATCTCTTAAAGTATCCTCATAGGTCGATCCAGTATGGTTCTAAACCAATACCTGTGCAAATGATTTATATCCTCATAGCACAAGAAACGGTGCTATAAATCATACTACACACTAATCTCTGATGGTCATCAATCGTCCACAAAATATGACCTTGATTAGGGATAATTTTCGATTAAAATATTCAATGTTCACTTAATAGGTGTTTCTTTATCCAAGCCATTGACTTGATACCCTATTTTGAATATTTATTAAAATCGAATGGACTCATTATTTAATTCTAAACCACAATTAAATAGTTTTGTGGAATATTTAGAAATATTTTATTCCACTATGAAACTTCACAATGTTTCATCTTATGATAAATGGTTTTTCCCAAATGTTTTAAGAGTAGTACTCTTCATAAAACATTCATAGAAATCACACTCATATTTGATATGCTTGATTTCTTTCATGCAATTATGAATGTTGTCGTTCACTTATTGCATAGGTTTAGTTATAATTACTTTGCAAACCTTAGCATCTTCATTATCCACCATTTCCATAATAAGATGATAAAATTTTGAGAGTGTTAATGGATTACATGTGATTCAGGATTTATTGTCCAAGCAATGGCTCCCACTCATTTTCATGATTTGAGACCTTCTACTTGACAACCTACAATCATTAATGTTCAACAACGAACCTTTCCATTTAACATCTATCTTATTATTGCCTTTAAGGCAACAATATTCTCAACATATATTTTAGTAGACTTCCCGATGATGCCTTGCTTGGGTTTCACTCCAAGCGACTCACAACAATTTGGGATACCCTAATCACTTGTGATCATGGAAATTTTCCTTAGATTCCCGCACATTATATATGGATGCACATCCATGTTACCATTCTCAAGCCACGACACTTCTTGCCTCGTGCTTATAAATGGGTTCCTTGCTAAGGATCTAATCCTTGTTAAGGTTTGTGCTTGCAACATCAAAACTCAAATTATATTTGTTTCCATGCGTCAAGAACTCATCCAACTACTTATCTAAGTTCTATGGATGTTCTTGACTATAATCTAATGATCTAATACTTAGATTAATGTCGATTGGTATTATATACGTACTTCACATGCTCTAAGCATGTAAGTCATCTGACGATTCTATATCATAGCTTTACATGATGGATTTAATTCTAGAATGATTCTCAATTTTATTCCATCCATGTGACCTTTAGCTCATACAGTTACACTGAGTCTTGCCAAATTGTTCGCTATATGATATGATTGAAAGTCTCTTACTAGAGTCTTTCTTGTTTGATTTAGTACTTAGCCTAGCTTATACTTAGTTCAAACATTTACTTAGCTTCATACATATGGGTCGAAAGCCTTTCAAAGTCCTTCATGTTTAACATGGTAATTTCCTTTACTCATTTAAACATTTTAATTAAGTCTATACCATAGAACTTAATTCCCAACATGTACTAAGTATCGTCTTTAGCTCGGTCCATTGTCGAAAATACTTTCAAATCTAAGCATTTAGCATTTGATAGTTGTTTCACAATAGAGTTCGTAAACATCTTGTTGGACCATTACTTTTGCTCCCATTAAACTTCTTGTTCATCAGAATTTCTATATTTCTCCATAAGTCAATCCTCTTATTAACTTTATGCGAAAACACGTTCCAATTCCTTCATGCAATGCTTCCTTTAATCCCATGACGAATTCCATGTGCTTGCTTTCACATCTAGCATTATTTAGATTTTCAAAACCCTTAGACTATTCCATAGTCACTTCCAAAATTCTATTTTGGGAAGGCGGTTTTGGTATCTATTTTGCCATATTTCATATGCGCAATTTTGCTAGATCAATCACGAAAAGACTTGAGCATTCCGATTGGTGAATGGGATTTTATTAAAATCAACTCCTTGAAATTAATTATATCCTTTACAACCAATCTAGCTATGTATGCATATACATTTCCACATTTGTTAGTTTTCTCCTTGAAAACTTATTTGCAATCGATGGGTCTTTCACCTTTCATGCAAATTAATCAAGTTTCAAACATGATTTTCAAACATGGAGTCTATTTCGGATTTTCATGGCTTTTAACCATTATTCGGAATTTGGATTTGTCGTAGCTATCTTACAAGACATTATTCCTTTACTATCTAATAGTAAATAGTATGCTTGTAAGTCTTAGGTTTGTTTCTAACTTAATAGAAAATTAATAGGATTCAATCCAAGCCTTTGGTGAAATCTATACCTATACGGGGTAATTGCATCAAACACTGAGTTTTAAGGCGCTTTCAAAGCCCTTTTATTATGTTGATCTTACTCCAACATTTTTAATGTTTTGTGAGTAATGAATTCTCTTTTAAGGCACTTGTAAAGTCCTTTTGAGTATTCTTGATCAAACATTCTCATGAAGTCCTTTAAGGTCTTCCGAGATTCTTAGTTCTAGTTTGTTTCTAAGCTCGATGGTCATCGAGTTCATTTTCCTCCCACTTGTCGTTTTGGAAACGTGTTACTTTCCAGAAAGACACTACTTAGAGCAACAAACAATTTTTGTTCTCAATTAGGATGTGGAGGTAATACCCGTAGTCTCACTTGAATGCTTACAAAGAGACATGTATATTGTCTTTGGGTAAAAGTTTGTTGTGAAACAAACAGTTAGCTCCTACTTGAGCTATCTTAGTCTTTATTGAGCCATTCAGCTCCCACTGAGTCACCTAGCTCCCACTGAGCCACTTTGCTCCCACTGAGCTAGTGAACTCCCACTGAGACTAAGAGCCTTAGACATATACTTGAAAAGACTTTTAGAAATTATTTCTATCCATAACTAAATATGGCGTCCTTTCTTAGCTTCGACATTTTGTTTAGTGTAACATTAGTCATTTGTGCAAACCTTTAAGAACTTTATAGGAAGGGTTGTGAACCATCATCGTTCGAGTCATTTTCAAATGACACCGAGGTCTCCGTGAAGACACACCATGTTCTTTGTGGAGTTATTTATGAAAATTTCCATTCATAACTTTGAGATAGTCACGCTTGGCTCAAGCAAACATCGCTCGATCTAATCTAGACGTTTTGATATCTTGCCAAGTCGATTCTGTACTTCACTGAACTCTTGAGCTACTCAAGTCAAGTTTGTTCACATTTGATGAATATAGCCATATCCTTTCAAATTCTTTGTGAAACGTTGAAGTAATTGAATCCTCTTTAGCCTTCGGAGTCAATTGTCTATACCAAGAACAATAGCTCTCTATTTTGTCGGTTTCAACAAGTAAGACTTTCTTGTCTTAGAACGATTCCAATTCGAGCAACTATCAAGAGCCTATCTAATAGAGCCTTGAGTACGTTCTTGTCGATGTGACATTTCTAAAGATGTTTGGAACGCAAATCAAGCCCATGACTTGAACTTAGTGAGTTTATCATGTTAGAGAAATGTTTGTTTATAATCAAGCATTCTTAATTCAACGCTTGGATAACCATCCCATTCAAATAAATCTCGCAACTATTGCTCATTACTTTGAATGTGAGTCTTTCCGTGTGTAAACGGATCAATTACTGATTATGGAACATAATAACCATTACTTGTTCCAGCCTTTGGCTTAAAAGGTCTTTAAACAAAACATACGACCTTACAACTCATGTAGCTCTTCTTGCTTCATTCTAAGCTTGTAAGTCGATAACTTAGCTTAACTTCAATAGTTTGAGGTCACTATCATAGTGGAACACTCAAGCAGTATCCGATACTTGTGAAGATAACGAATTGCTAAGTAAACTACAATAACATGAACTCATGAGTTGAAATGAAATCTAATTCCTTTTCTTCGTTCCTTCTTTCCTATATTTCTTATCGTACAATATCTCATAATCTTACTTTAAGAATCATTTCTTTAAGTACCTTGACTCTTATACTTTGTTAGGCATAATCAAGCACCTAGTGCGCCGTAAAACAAAGTTCCATCTTTTCCATTAATTCTTACTCGAATTACTACATCAATGAGTCCTACTCAATTTGTGATGCGAAAAGATACGTTGGTTGTCAAACATTGACAATTTTGAGTTTGCAACTCAATACCTCATGTTTTATCAAAACTACCTAGTATTTTGAATACATGATGTCCAACCGTCCTTTCGGACTTAGTTATAAAAGTCATTTATGAGAATTGTATTTTAGAAATGCTCTTCCTTTCTTTGAGAACTATTCTCATGGATTTCCTTCACCAATCATGGAAACAATATTATTTGATTTAGAATACTATAAATATAAGTGCAAAGTATAACCATTTATCAAGAACATAATAAGTTTGAAATTTAATAGCATTCATGCAAACTTCAATCTTATTAAACGTCTTATTTACGCATAAAAATTGTCCCTATTTGGCAAAAATAAGGCGATTCCAAGATCCGAAAAAACAAAGAGTGGTTAAGCATGCTTTGGCTTGTCTTAAACACTCAATCTTCTAGGGTAAGCATTGCCTTGCTAATGGCTCTAAGCCACTCTTGGTTAGACAATCGTCGCATCTAATGCATCTTTGACGATGTATCTCTTTTGCCACGGTATGTGAGGACTCCTCACTCATACCGATGAGTTAAACCAAAACCAACGTGCACACCCGGTGTGCCTTACGCCCCTTGGAGAAGTGATGGCACCTCGCTTTGGCGTAGCCTACCATCACCATCGTCCGGTTAGTAAGTGCTGTTTTGGAAAGGCAAGTTTGACTCAATATTATTAGGGACCTAGGATTTCTATGTTGGTTGATTTAAGTGAACTTAACTAATCATCGCAACATCAAGAAAACCTAAACATGCATCTAACGAATAATTCACACATATATATATAAGCATAAAATATAAAGCGAAATTATAGATGCATATTGGCAACTAGCATGACCCCTTGAAATATTCATATCTTCAAAAGGTCTTCATTTGCAATTCAAGGCTTTGTCTTCCAAGATACGTCGTCTTCAAGACTTAACCAAACTATGCAAAAACTAGTGTCTACAACTAGGAATAATCTAAATATTAAAGTACAAAAATACTTAATGGTGCGTAGACCGTATTTAGATTTACAAAAATACATAACGGCACGTAGTCCGTATTTTCTATCCTAGTCGAGTCCCACTAGTTGCCATTTCATAAAACCTGTGAGAGAGAATATACATATTCCATTCATCCATTCACTATTTGTGAATGGCCCATGCAATTTACAAAATTAAAACAAGTAAAATGCATTTAAACAACGCGCGCACTAGTAACTAATCTAGGTGGTTAATCCGATTAACACGCCTAATTAAAACTAGTCAAAGTTGTTTAACCGATTATATAATTTACGTCATTAATAATTGAAGCTCCCACTAAATTCCGCATTTCCTTAATTAATCTAATTAATTAAGTCAGTAGCACCCAAACTTGTCAAAATGAAATTTTGCCAATGTCGCTCAAAAACCGAGGCCTAGCCTCCCAAAATTTTAATTAAAATAAACAAAATTAATTAAAATAAATAAACGGCAAAATAATTAACATCAAGCATACGCACACGCCAAGACCACGAACACACGGCCCACGGCACACGGCCGCGAGCCGCTGCCACAGCACAGCCGCGCGTGGCTGCTGCTGCCGCTCGTGAGCTGCTGCTGTGCGTGGCTGCTGCCGCGCGTGTGGCCCACAATCGAGGCGGCGCAACCACCTTGGCAGCCACATGCGGGCTGTTGTGCAGCCCGGCTCGCCATGGTGGTGCATTGCCTCGTTTTGCGTGCCACTACCCTGGGATTTGATCCCTTTTTCGCGAGACAAAAATAATTAATTCTAAATTAATTTTAGAACTAATTTAGTGAGAAAAATAAAATTTTAAACAAGTCTAACTTAATAAAATTTTCAAAGTGCAATAACCAAAATAATTCCAAGAACCATCTTTAATTAAATTGGTTTAGCTTGGTGCAAAATAAAATTGAGGCAATTTCTCACTTTCAATTTAATCAATTTAAATTAAACTTGAGAATTTGACAAAGTAAAGGGAAGTTGGAAAAATATGAACTTTAATGTTCAAATGAAAATTCCAACATCTAAAATTTGTGAATCCTTGAAAATTATATCTTCCAACATGAAGATAACCAAATTTCTATCACAAAAATCGAAACTTTATGTTTCTAATCAACTCAAAATGATTAAAACAACAAAGTTCAACTCAAAATAACATGGAATTTAGTGGTTTTCAAAGTTTCAATCACTTATCACAAATAAAGATTGAATCTTTAACACTTAAGAAGCCTCAAAAATAAAATTTACACACTAAAAAGCAATTAGTTTGCAATTATGTGAAAAAAATCAACCTTTAAGCATCAAATACTACCAAGTAAGTGTGCTTTAAGGGGACATAAAATTGCAAAAAATAATGCAAATAATCAACCATATAACCAACAATTTATGCCATTAATTTCAAGGTTAGAAAAGACTTAAAAATTTTCGTCAAAAACGAAAAACCCCTCGAAAAAGGCATTTCTGGTCAGAATTTGGCTAAAATCACAGTCTCATAGGGTAAAAACCTTTCCAGAACACGTTTTCCACCCAAAATTCACTAGTCTTGGGCGAAAATCTGGGTTCTGGGCCAAATTCGACATTAAAAACGGGATTAAATAAATAAAACCGAGCTACTAATCTAATTAGCAACATAAACCAGAAAATTAAGCCAAAATAAACCTTGAAAAATCATGATTATAAAAATAAACGAGCGGGGCTCCGATACCGCTGTTGGGATTTGGTGAGTCCGACTCACCGCGGAAACAACCCCACCCGAGAAACCACTCGCAATAATTAAAATCATAAAGCATAAATAAATAATCACAAAGAAAAGATAACGAATCTTACCCTCGAAGCGAGCTTCGCCCAAAAACCTGGGGCTCTTACTTGAAAGCTACGAGCACGTCAAGCGCCGCGCCTCCGACGGTATCCACCCACAAAAAGGCGAACACAACTTTAAGGTCTACTACATTGGGGTTAGCAAGGTCCGACCAAAACCAGAGTGTTATATGAGTTTAAGAGTTTTCCCAAAAATTATGGAATGCTCTTTTAACTCCCACTCAAGCACTTTACTCCAAATCCCAAGGTTGGTATTTATAGAGGAAAGTATGAGTGGGAATTTCTATCCCATCAATGTGGGATCATGAAATTCCACAAATTAATTTAAATCTAAATTTAATTAAAATTGCAAACTAATAATAAATCTACAAGTGGCATTACCATGTGAGATGGGTTGGTGAGGACCACATGGAGAGTAGGGGACCATACTTGCTCCCTACTCAATACTCTCCTTGTGCCACATGTCCTCACTCACTTACTCCCATTTTCCATACTTCCCCTTAACCCACGGCCCTATGGCCCGAGCCAAGCCACGAGCCCGGCCCCGAGCCCGGCCCACCCTGCACCCAGCTGCTGCTGAGGCGCGGCTGCTGCTGTGGAGCGGTGCGGCTGCGGCTGTGGCGCGGTGCGGCTGCTGCTGTGCCTAGCCGCGGTTGGCCGTGGCTGCTAGCACGGTGCGTTAGCTCGCACCAGCCAGCCATGGCTCGGCTTGGTGCTTGCTAGCCACCTTTGCTAGGACATTTTGCCCCTAGCATTCGGATGCTCGGGGCACTTCGATGCTAGGGGTATTTTTGGGAATATGGTCGATTTATTATTATTTTGCGCGTCTCGTCTTTTAATATTTTGACTCGACTTCCGACGATCGGTTTCGACGCTCTAAGCTCGAATTACTGACGTCTAAATATTTAACACTCGGGCGACGAATTAATTTCTTCCGAATTAATTCGTCGAGTTGGTTCACATATATTTGCTTGGGTGTGACCCGAAGGGTTCAGTCAAGATTAAGCTGTAATATTAATTATATTAATATTATTGATCGGAAGCGGCCTCCACCCAGGAATTCCGATCACTTGACCTTACTTAATATATTAGCTTTCTAATAATTCTGAACCCACTATCAGAATAGTACACTTGTTCGAAGGACACCATTCCTTTCAAAAACGATGTTAGGTACTATGCAGAAGCAGATGCAGAGTGGAGATGCGCAAATTGACTCATTGATAGCACATAATAAAATGATAGATACTCAGATTGCGCAACTTTCCGTTACTCTGCAAACTCGCCAACAGGGAGCCCTACCATCACAGCCAGTACAACCTACAGAATATGCGAATGCAATTACCCTGAGGAGTGGTTCACACTATGATGGGCATCCTATGCCCAAAGATGATGAACCTGTTATAACAAAAATTGCTAATCCTGATTCTGTTATACCAAATGATGTTGTTACTAGCCCTGCAGGGCTCCAGGGTAGTACTAATATTTCTGATAATTCTTTGCAGGGTAAACCCCAGGATAAGAGTGGAGATGTGCAGGGTCCAACTATCAAACTTCCATTCCCAAATAGACATTTAAAGAGTAAGTTGGATAAGCAATTTGGTAAGTTTCTGGAGGTTGTGAAGAATTTGCAGGTAACGATTTCTTTCACAGATTTAATTACTCAAGTTCCTGCATATTCTAAATTTATGAAAGAAATTTTAACTAGAAAAAGATCTATTAGTGAGGTAGAGACAGTTGCTTTTACTGCAGAATGTAGTGCTATATTACAGAATAAATCTCCACCTAAACTAAAAGATCCGGGTAGTTTTTCTATTCCATGTCATATTGGTAATCTGATGATTGATAAAGCTTTATGTGATTTGGGTGCTAGTGTAAGTGTTATGGCATTATCTGTGAGCTCTAAATTAAATATGGGTAAATTAAAATCTACCAATATTACTCTACAAATGGCCGACCGTTCTGTTAAATATCCTTTAGGTATTTTAGAGAATGTTCCTGTTAGAGTAGGTAAATTTTATATACCTGTTGAATTTGTTGTTCTTGATATGAAGGAAGATTTGCAAATTCCGATTATTTTGGGTAGACCATTCCTTCATACTGCAGGGGCAATAATAGATGTGAAAGGTGGTAAACTTACATTATGTGTAGGGGATGATAATATTACTTTTAATCTAAATAATGTCCCTAAAAGCCCCATGTTAGAGGAAAAGTGTTATAGTGTTGGTGTGGTTGATGTAAATAATTTTTCTAATAAGCCCCAAGCTCTCGTTAGAGATCCCTTGGCGGCGGTATTTTGTGTTGCATCTTCCACAGGAAAAACTAATACATGGAAAGATGAAGTGGATGCTATAGAAAGAGCTCTAAATTGTGTAGGGTTCGAGTTTGAGGATGAACAAGTGGAGAAAGAGAAGCAAGTTGTAGAGTTTGAGGCCGTAGTAAAAGTCCCACCCGATCGGGTGGCATATGGTCAAACAAGGAAAAATATGAAGAAAATTAAGGTCAAGAAGAATTCTCGTGCAGCAATTCGTAAAACATGACGTGGTCGGACTCTAGAGGCGGGCCCGGTCGGGCCACGCTCGCCCGATCGGGCGCGAGGCCGCGGCAGCAAAACTGGCCAACTTCAAACAGCCATAACTTTTGCGTTTCTTAACGAAATTTTGCGTGTGACCTATCATTGGAAAGTTCTTCAAGTCTACTTTCCAATGAAATTGAAATCATTTCATTATCATTTTTATAAAAAACGTTGTGAGCAAAATAGTGGACCTGACTCGTTTTTGCCTCTTCTCTTACTAACACTTTGTTTCTATTTTGTCCAAAATTGTACCAAGGTGATGCATTGCAATGTTTTGGATGGTGGTGGATACGAGTTTGATGATGAAGGGTAGTCACTTGGATTACAAGCTTCCCTTTGAGCCAATGAGGACATTGTCTGATTTAGCTTAGGGGGGATTTCTTGTATATATAGGTACTCCTTCTTTCCCTTTCTTTTTATTTTTCTTTGGTGTGCTTAGTTTAGTTTTTAATGCTTTCTTAGTATAGATTTATTGCTTTCTAGTATAGTTTTATTGCTTTCCTATATAAAAAAAATACAAAAAAATTGAAAAAATAAAAAAAAATCCAAAAATACGTTCCAATGAATTATGAATCATGCTTCCCTATGCCCCTTGATGAAAATTTTCGAAATTATTTTGATTCTTTGTTATTGATGATAAATATTGTGGATTAGTCGATCATGATTTGATATTTGATTGCCTTGGAACCTTAAAATGCGTCAATTTTGTCTAACTACTTGTGAATATAGTGCTTGACTAGTTGATTTGGTTAGGAATGTGTGTTAGTTCCTGGTATGTCAATGAATTTGAGTATTGGTTTGAAACTAAGAGTAGTATTTCATGGCTCATTATTATGCACATGTGGAGGACGAAGGCATTCATTCTTTTAAGTAGCCTTCAGATTTATTTAGATACATTTGTTCCCTTCTTGCTACCCATGTTGCTGCCTTGACTTTTTTGTTGTTGTTTATTAGCCACATTACAAGTCATATTTGCCCCATTGGTTACTAGTCCCAAGCTTGGCTTGGGGGAGCTATTAGTGAGTGAGGTGAGGGAGTTTATAGTGTGCTTATTATTTGCACAATTTGGGTGGTTTTGAGAAGTTATTTGTTCTTGATCATATTTTTGTTTTGATGAGTTTAAAAGTTGTATATTCTTGAGAAAAAATAAAGTATGATGATATGAAAAAAAAAAAAAAAAAAAGAAGAAGAAGAAGTTCAAGGAAAAAAAAGTAAAAAAAAAGTGAACTTCAAAAGAAAAAAATTGTTTATATATTCAATTGTTCTATATGAAGGTTGCTCAAAGGAAAGAAAAAAATTCAATTTTCAAAAAAAAAAAAAAAAAAAAAAAAAAAAAAAAAGTTCAAAGTTTGTTGTTCACTCAAGTTTTACATTATTATATTCTTATGAGTGAAATTGTAAGTGTTGGGATTGTTTGATATTTATAGAGTTTTATTTGGTGAATTTTTGTTGGAGTTGATAATGTTGGAGATGTATGATCATCATTTATTTTTGATCATGGATTTTATTAGCATTTGGCTCCCTTTAAGCATGGCTTTTCTCTCACATTTTTCCCAAATATTTTCCTACCCTTTTACCCTAGCCTTACGTTATAAGCTTTAAAGACCTTCCGACCTTGTGCATAGAGTTGTGTAACTGTGAAAGTGTTGTTTATCAATGCAAGTTATGACTTGATATATTCCGAGTCGACTATTAGGTTGAGTGTATGTCTTTTTAAACACACGAGTGTGTGAGTTTGGAGGGCATTGTTCACATATAAAGGGGTTGGGATGGAGAGCGATCGAGTACATCTTTTACTCGCCACATAAATGAGAGTTGAGTGTGTGAGCACTAGTCTTGAATCTATATGCTCTTGTGGTTTGCTCTATTTGACAATTGTTAGGGAAGATTGGTAGTTGGATGGATTTGATTGGTTGACTTTGATACATATTTGTCGTATTTACCTTGAATCATATTTATTGATTTTAATTGTATTTGGGGTGAAGTATTGATTTATTATTCATTGCTTTGCTTAGGGACAAGCAAAGGTTTGGCTTGGGGGAGTTTGATGAGTCTATTTTATACATATTTTATTCCCCGTCCCACGGTCATATTTGTGCTTATTTGAGCTCTACGGAGCTATTTTTATTACTAATATACGTTTTTTAGTGTTTTTGTAGAGTTGGTATTGTTTTGCAGGAATTTGCATGTTTATGTCAATTCCCGAGCTTATGGAGCCACTGCGAAAATATTAGAGTCGAATCGTATTTTATGATCGTATATTAAAGCTCAAGATCGAGTTAAAGGAATTTAGTTAGGTGAATAAGGGCTTGATTAGAGAAGAGAGTGGTCTACATTATTATTATTATGGATTAATGGACCGAGCATTATAGAGAACTTGGACTCAAGTCAAGAAGCCCAAGTCCAAGGAGAAGCAAAGCAGCCCAACTTCAGTTGACCGGGCCCGATCGGGCGAGTTTGTTGCTGTTTATCGGTTACTCGTTTTTTTTGTGGGTTAGATATGTAGTATAAAAGGCCCATTAGTAGGCAAATTCTAGGAGAGTTAGATTATCTTTTCTTTTAATTCTTTAGAGCTTTGTTTTCCGTAGAATTGGTTTTAGTGGTTTTTTTAATTAGTATTTATCATGCTTTTATATTAGTTTAGTGGCAGCTTTTGGAGAATCACTTTGTAATTTGTTTTGCTTCCATTGCATTATGAGTTTATGACTGAAGCTTTTTGTTTTTTTTAACTTCCTTATTATTTTAATGCTTTTATTTATTAGTAAAGTTCCGTACCTTAGTTTTCGTTCTTGATTTCGTAGTGTTATTATTTTCGTTTGGATTGCAATTTATTATTATTGCTTTATTTTAGTTTTATTATTATTGTTTTAAATATGTTTAATTTAATTGCTTTGCTTAGTTTAGTTTTAATTATGCACGAGTAGTTTTCTTTCTAGGGTTTGTGGGGGGATCCATAAATAATATGAAGGGGTAATTTATTATTGTTAATTGTCAATGCTAGATTAATTTCCTATTGTTTGATTTAATGTTCTGCAACTAGATTAGCGCTGGTCTTTTATGTATGAGTTTAGCAATATTAATTCGAGATTCGAGAGATGAGAATTGATGTTTATGCTTAGTTTCAATAGGCAGGTTAATTTATAAATGGTTAAGTCGAGATTCGAGAGATGAGATTTAATACCGGTAGATTAATTATGTGATTGTAATACGTAGCGAAAGCCCCTTATAATCAGGTTAATTGAGACATTGATGATTGATTATTATGTTTTACCCTGGAATATCGTTTATTGGTGAACCTATGCCCTAGGTCTTTTATTCATTGATTTCATCCTACTTTTATTTCTTTCTACTTTTATTCTTCGTAGTATAATTCCTTAAAATAACAACATTGGTTACCCTGATAATTTAGATTATAATAATTAATTAGGAGTAGAAAGACTTGTTTCCCTGTGGACTCGACCCTACATCCCTATCTGCATTAGTTAGAGGACTTAGGCAATTCTTTTGATTAGGGGATACGACTTTACCCTATCAATTTGTTATCTTATTTTCTTGGTTGTAGGTATTGTATGAGGTTCGGGTCTTGATATTGATGGCTTACTAAGTTGGAAGATGCATTTGGAGCAAGCTTATAGCATTGGGAAAGCTGAAGAAATAAGAAAGTTGCATGGTTATGAGATCATAGTGTTGAACCTACTGTCAAGTCCATTTGAATCTGCCATGCTTAGTGACTATCATGAAGACATCGCGTGCATACATGAAGGCACATTTGCGAGCGCACGAAGCTACGAAGAGTCGAATAAACCTAGCCCTGCTCAGCGCGGGCGCATTTCCCTGGTTTCCAGATTTTCTCGACTTCGTTTTCCCACCTTATATAAAAACCTATTTTAACCGATTTTTATGGAAGTTTTTAGACATTATTTTCCTCATAATTTTAGCTTATTTGAGAGTTTCTCTTTCTAGTTTTAGGGTTAGTTTAGGAGTAGATTTAGACAAAGAAAGTGAGAGATTTCAATGGTGATTTGAGAGATTGAAGATTCAAGGTGACAATCGTATTGAAGATCTCCAAAATCAATCAATGAGGATTTTTAACTCTATCTCATTTTATTGCTTTGTTTAGATTTATGTTTGTTTGATTTAGATTTGATGTTTGATCCTTGTTAGTGTAGTTGTTCTTCAATTTTTGTTGATGCTTGATTTGATTTACTTGCTTTGATTTGATGATGGATTGTAGTGAGTAGTTGCTTGCTAGGGTGATAATGAAGCATGCATGAATGATGGATCATAGCTAATTGGTGGATTTAGATTGATTGAATGATGCAATTAAATTGGTTGATAGAATTGTGCATGTGTTTGAATTGCTAAGGAGTAGCTAACCTTGAGTTTCAAGCTAAATTGCATTGTGATGTCTAATGACACGAACAATTGATTTAGGGATTACATGTATTGATTGAATTTGATTTGTGATTCTTCTTGCCAGTCATTCATAAAGGGAATCTAACTTGCCTTCTAGAAAATAACCTTTTGAATTCTCTTTATTACAATTATTATTTTTCCTTGCAACATTTAGTTGATTGATTTTCCCTCAATTAACATAACTATCATGATTGTATGTGGATCCTCATTCCCTAGTGTTTCATTTGTGTGATTGTTTGTTTTGGTAGTTGTTAGTAAGGGTGAGCAAATATTCCGGGTACCCGGAATTGGAATTGGAACCGATTAGGAACTGGTGGGTCCAAAGCCGGAATTGGACCTGATGGTTCCAATTCCGGGTAATAAATTAAGGAACCGGTTGCAACCGGTTCCAATTCCACTTCTTCATTTTTTGGTCCCGAAACCGGTTGGGTACCCAGTTAACAAACATATGCTACACTAAATAAGTTTCTTTAATAAAATTATGTTAAATGTATCTAGTTAGTAAAATAAAAAAATATTTTTAATACCTAACATAAATAAAATATCTTAACGCACATTTAAATACAAGTGTTAAACGCTAGAAATGAAAATAAACTTAAATAAGAATAATTTTAGAGTTTTTTTCTCCCCACGAGTGATAGAAAGTGAGAAAGACTATATGAGTATTATTTATCTGTATTAATTTAAATTATAAGATAACAAATACTTGTAAGAACTATCTTTATAAATTAAAACCATGTGTTATAAGACAACTTGTATTTATTATTTTGGGTACTATGCGTGGGTAAAATACAAATTTATTATTTTGGGAGGGAAACTTGATGGATACTAAGGGAAAATATGGGTATTAGGTGTCGTGATATAAAAAAAAGTATTCTAGATTTTTTTTTCCACCCCACGCGCGGGTGATAGAAAATGAGTAAGCCTATAAATCCGAGTATTATTTATTCATATAATTTAAATTATAAGGTAACAAATACTTGTAAGAACTAATTTTATACATTAAAAAACATGATACCATGGGTTATATGAATATTCAGTTCAATTTTATGGAAAAAATTTCAAATACTACAACAACCATTAGGTTTTTATATTTCTAGATTGAAACTTTTGTTTCAAAATCTATACCTATCAATAAGGAAAACAATTTATTGGAATGTTTATAATGGATTATTAATTAAATATTAAAAGGGGATAAAACAAAGAAATATGAATGACATACAGTTCCTTTTTGGTGCAGTAAGCCACACCGTGCGATAGGAGTTACCCGGGTTATTTTGTTAGGGGTTACCCGAGTTATTTTTCGGGGGTTACTCGAGTTACTCAGTCATGGGTTATTTAAGGGGTTCGGACAGGGGTTACTCTAGGGGTTAACTCGGTCAAGGGTTACTCGAGTAACTCGGATAGGGATTACTCGGTTACGGGTTACTCGAGTTACTCGGATAGGGATTACTCGGTTACGGGTTACTCGAGTTACTCGGTTAGGGGTAGGAGTGTTCAAATCCGGCTACCCGGGTTTTCGGGTACCCGAATCTTCTTGTAATTGAAAAAATGGCCCATATCCCGACCCGACAAAACCGGGTACTCGGGTTTCTTAACTTGCCATTTTTTTATAAAAAAATCAATTAAAACAAAATAATTGACAAAAAAAAAAATAAAAAAAAAACCAAGCAGAATTTACAATCTTGCATTTTAAACCTCAATTATCAAGGACCACATTAAGTTATAATCAAAAATTGAAGGATGTTTGCAATACTTTCTCAAACTTTTATATAGGCAAAAACCTTGTGTCAAAAATGTATAGGCAAAACACCATTAACAATTACAAATAAACATTTTCTTTCAGATTCAATTCTAAACTCGAACCCATCACCGACAATCTGCAAAATGGTGGAGGATCTCACGTGCGCTGCCGCTTTGGTGAGAAATCTACGCATAGTTGCTGCACAAGTTGGATATTCTCTTGATATTGGGTGTAAATTGCTAGCTTATTTGGTTAGTATGGCTTAGAAGTTGGAACCATGTGAGAAAACAGGAGAGAGAAGAGCGGAGGAGGAGGAAGAGAGAGAGAAAGGAGAGAGAGAATGTTGGCTGCCAAATTGTGGAACATAAAACCCTAGTACTCTACTAGCAATATATGTAAAATAAAAAAATAAAAAAAATGTGGGGCTGACAGGTCATCGGGTACCCGCGTAGTACAATGTGCAGCCCATGACCCGACCCGCTACCGATTTTTAACCGGGTCGAGTATCTGACCCGCCAACTTTGAACAAAACTGAAAAATACCCGCTTGAAATCTGGCGGGTCAATGGGTTAGCGGGACGGGTCAGTCGGGTCGGATTTTTTTGAACACCCCTAGTTAAGGGTTACTCGAGTTACTCAATCATGGGAAATTTAAGGAGTTCAGTCAAGGGTTACTCAAGTAATTTAGTCAGAGGTTACTTAAGGAGTTCGATCAAGGGTTACTTGAGGGTTCAGTCAAGGGTTACTTAAGAGGTTACTCGGTCAGGGGCTCGGTCATGGATTACTCGAGGGGTTACTTGGTCAGGGGCTCGGTCATGAATTACTCGAGAGGTTACTCGGTCAGGGGTAACTCAAGTAACCCCTGACCGAGTAGCTCGAGTAACCCCGCCAACTTGAGTATCCCCTGACCGAGTAACTCGAGTAACCCCGCCAACTTGAGTATCCCCTGACCGAGTAACTCGAGTAACCCCTGCCGCACAGTACAGCATGCAGTCCGCATACCAAAAACTGGGAATGACATAAATTACTAAACTACTCATATAATATTCCTTAATTTTTTTGTATTTGGCCATTATTGTGAGTACAACAATTTATAATTTATTTGTTAATATAATTGAGTTTATTTTTATTCATTGAACAAATTTATATCTTTCAATGGGATTAATATTATACTTTATAAATCGTGCATCGCACGGCCGCTATGCTAGTGCTTTTATGTAATTATGAATACGGACTTTTTTTATTTCTCATACTATACTATATTAAGAAAAGCTCTTAATAGTTAGAATAGCACTTTCCAAATTGAGGCTTGAGGTGGTTTAGACTTCAATCCCTACTAAGGATAATTTTAAGGTGGGGAATGATTACTAGCTCAGACAATAATATATATGCATCAACAATAATAATTCAAAGGAAATTTTGATATTTGCTACCACTAAAAACACCATGTTTCACATTTGCTACCTATTTAATTTTTTTTTTTACTTTACTACCACCTAAATTAGAGTTTGTTAAAAATCAATACCACATGCCTTATTCCGTTATTGTCTCCGTTAGTGGGGCCCAACCAACGTCCACCCACCTTCTAGCCACCACTCCTTCCCTCCAGCCACCCCTGCTACCACCAACGACACCACTTACCTCCCTCTATTAGCAGCAGCACCGCAAAACACCAACAATCAGCCACTCCTACTCCCTGCTACCACCAACAATCAACCACCACCGACACCACGCACCTCCCTCTATTGGCAGCAGCACCGAAAAACACCAACAATCAGCCACCCCTGCTCCCATCAACAATCAACCACGCACCGCACCTTCCTCCATTAGCAGCAGCACCGCACCTCCCTTGTCTCACCACCATGGCAGCAAATCGTGGCAGCAGCAGCGGCATCAGCTCGGAGAAGAACCAAAATTGCTCCAAATTTGCTCGGAGAAGATGAATTCGCAGTGGAATTCGTATGTGTGGTTTCGCAGTGGAGAAGATGCGGCATTTCCTCCACCGGAATTGACCCCCCTCCCCTTCCCTTACCCTTTTCGGTCACCCTTAACCCTAAATCACCACCCCCAAAACCACCATAAGCGAAACCCTAATACATGTTTAGGGTGGTTTTGGGGTTTCGGGCTGGTGGTTTTGGGTTAGGGGTGTCGGTATTTGGTTGGGGAAGGGGAGGGGGTGGGGCCGCCGGCGCTGGTCGAAGCTCTGGGTGCCGGCAGGGAAGTGGGGCTGGCTGGGGTTTTTTTTTTCTTTTTTTTTTTTAATAAACTTACCAGAATCCTAACGGAAACCGTTAAGTGGTAGTAATTTCCAACAAACTCTGATTTTGGTGGTAGCAAAGTAAAATAAAAAATTAAAACGGTAGCAAATGTGAATCGAGGTGTTTTTCCTGGTAGCAAATGTCAAAATTTCCTAATTCAAATTCAACTATAATAATATATATGCATTATTTACCTGCTGATAATCGACGTCGCCGCCTCCAAAACCAAAAGCCAACCATAAGTAATATTACAATAACAGGTAACAATACACCAAGAAGGACCTTAGAGCACTCTCACTCATGGGCATTTTTTTTGCCCATGAGGAGATTTTAATGAAAACAATGAAATTTTGGCTTCCCACTCATGAGCATTAGAAAAAATGCCCATGGGGAAATCATCAAATGCCCATAGCAATGGCAAAAATTAATTGCTACAGTAGTGTAGGCCATGGTACCAAATCAGCAAAAAAAATAAAAGAAAAAAAAATAAAAGAAAAAAAAATAAATAATGTGATGATAGTAATACTTTAGGAGAGGGAAAAAATAGGAGAGAGAATGGTGTGGGTTTTTTCTTAGCCCATGAATGTATGAGAAGTTGTAGAAAAAAAATGCCCATAAGAAAAAGTGGAAAAGAGGAGTGAGAAAGTGGGTAGAGAGATAATGACATTTTTTTTATTTGCCCATGAATGAGAGTGGTCTTATAGCGTCGAGACACTAAAATGAAGAAGAAAGCAATATTATTAGTACATATAATTAGACTTACAACTAATTACCTAGCATAGTTCATATAATATTACCTGGTGTAGGTGGTGACAAGGTTGGAGAGGGCGATCCATATAATTCGAACCCAATACTACAACTCGGTAAAAATACTAAAGTACTGGACCATAGATCCATCTGCCTAATAGCAGCAACTAGGCATTTCTCGCAGAGATTTCTTCTAAGAAAAGGATAACATTGTGCAAATCCGCGTAGTTTCTGAGACAACGATAAATTGGCTACTTGTGTAGCAAAACCAACTTCATTTCCATGATGAGTAGTGATATTATACATAGTGCTTTCGAAGAGCTGATGATGAGGTTCAAGAATGGGTTCGCTCACCAAACTAGTGTGATTATAGTATCGCGTGTGAGGACCATCCTCATCGATGGAGAAAATGGTGTAGTTAGCATAACGTAAGGTACAAAACTCGTACCAAACAATCCCTTGTTTCCTAAGCTTACATTTCTGTACAATTTCTTGTACTGCATCTTGGATGCATCGATTACATGTATCGACATTAACATCACCCCTACAAAAGTAAAGAGCATATACTTGATTAAAACCCGTGCCATTGGTGAATTTAGAATAGGTTGGAAAGGGGTCGTTAGAACGCAATTGTGTGAAAAACGTGTGGTTGAGGTTATCTTCAAACGTGCTGCCCACTTCATACGAAAAGCCCGTGCCTAGATGACAATCGTGATATGGAGGTTCATCATTGTTGTCGTCGGTTGAAGAGGCGCTATAAGTGGGTGAATATAGTAGCAAGACGATGATGAAGACGACCATCATCTTCCAAAGACAACTCATAATAATCTAGCTAATTATTGTAGTAGGAAGAGTTATTTTACTGTGTGATTTGTAAGTGCCAAAGTTGACAAAATGTAGTATTAATTGCAATTTGCTAAATTGAGATTAATTAACACAA
The DNA here is from genome assembly GCF_948465745.1 of Chenopodium album. Taxonomy (NCBI): domain Eukaryota; kingdom Viridiplantae; phylum Streptophyta; class Magnoliopsida; order Caryophyllales; family Amaranthaceae; genus Chenopodium; species Chenopodium album. The sequence continues at coordinate 20,126,101 of NC_137858.1, read as the reverse complement.
AAGAGACATTATTTCTTATGCACTTCATCTCCGCAACTTGAAGTTCTTAATTAGAAAATTGAGGAGACCTCGATATTCGGACAGCTTTGTTGCATAATCAAAATTCAGCACATCTAGTCAATGCAATCAAATATGCTTGTTTGAGGTCAGCACCTAAATCCAGATTTATATATCATTAGTCAACACAAAACGACAATTAATTATAGTATAATACACCATCATCACAAGTTATCTAATATATTCCTTAAATAAAAATTGTAATGATGAGTAAGAAATACAATTATACAAATAATTGGTATTTTTATTGAATATATTTAACATACCAATTACGGAGTAGAAAATATGTAGTTTTAAGTAGCAAAATTAAGTATAAAAAAATGATGAGTAAAATTAAGTTTAGAGAACAAAAACTTTTAGTCACATATAAGCTAAGCAAATGTTTAAAAATTGAAGTTTTTAACGCAAGTAAACTAAACCTAAGTATAATTGTAAAGTTTATATCAACTAATCATGAGTAACATCTCCATTGTTTAATGCTACTTATACAAATTGTCAATGCATGTATTTATCTTCAACTCCTTTTGCATGCCCCCGGTTTACAATAATTTTATTGTACATCGAACATTTTTGCGAAAAATGACCCTTTTTCTTTATAAAAGTGACCCTTTTTCTTTACAAAAGTGACCCTTTTTATTACAAAAGTGACCCCTATTTTCACAAAAGTGACCTTTTTTTTACAAAAGTGACCTTTTTTTTTACAAAAGTGACCCTTTTTTTACACAAAAGTGACCCCTTTTTTTTCACAAAAAAAAGAGTATCAAAATAAAAAAAATAAACACAAAATGCAAAAGTTAACCCAATGGCTCTACTTTCATCCCGTATCTTTATCTCTCCTCAAAACTAAACATTTCCACCATTAACAAACCTTCAAATTCTCTCTCCTCCATCAAAACCTCAACCCCCTTCTCCCTCTCCGTTACCAACTGCAAGTCCTCATATTTTTCCCTTCATAGTTGTCGTCATCGTCACCTCTGCCGCCATAGTCATCACCACCTCCGCCGCTGCCATGTTTGCCACCATCAAAGTAGATGAGGTGAAATGATAGATACCCACAATAAGGTATACTGTATATGCAATTGGGGTCGAGGCATTCGGAGTTGTTGTAATCCCGGACTTCAAACTCGACAAATCGGGGGATGGGAGGAGGTCAGAAGCGCTGGAATTGGGGTGGTCAGCAAGGTCGAAATCGGAGGGGGACGCCGGATTCTTGGGAGAAGCTAAGGGAGTGGTGGTTTGGCGGTGAGTATTTCAGCCTGATTTACACTAATTAGTGTAAACCGGATGTTTTTAAATATTTGTGATTTATCTTTGATTGAGTCAATAGAGCCAAACTGTTAGGAATATAGGAAAAAATATTTATTATCCTAAATATAATACTGTATTAAAAGATCTATATGGAAAATATATTACAATAATATATTTTCCTATATTTCCTAACACAAACTCAATTACTACTCGTACATCGTAATTATTACATGTATTGTTTAACATTCTCAAAGTCAAGAATTGTATAGATGATAATTAATTATAATTTGTTATACTTAACTTCTTTATATTATATGATGATTACTATGTTCGGCTCTTGATGAAATGTTTTGGCGACACCATTATGTTCTTGAAAGTTGAAACTTCCATTACGAAGAAGATAAAGAGAAGTACTTGTATAGTTGTATGTATATGAATTGAGTATTCGATTCTATGGGAGCAAATCTATCTCAAACTTTTTTTTTTTAATGACAGAAAAGCTATCTCAAACTCATCTAATGTACATAGAGGCAAATGATGCTTTATATGATGCTATCTCAAACTCATTCATGGGTTTAGAGCTTTATGTTAAATTCACTGTGCAGCTGATATAGACAACATGTTTAGAATTGTTTGTGTTGCACGTGTGTGTGTGTGTTCTCTTCTTGCTTTGTTATCGTTGGATTGATTTCCATTGATGGACTTGGCTGTACAAGAACATATAATGATTTTAATCAGATCATGCTTGTTTTCGAGTAATACATGCTAGCAAGTCAAAGGAACAGTGGCAACTCAATATTTAGAACAAGTCTTCATTTATTAATTAGCCTAATTATGTAGCTTTTGTTAACTTTAAACGATCAAATTTCAGTACATAATTTCAAGGGAGACCAAGAATTATAATTAGTTAAAATATATTACTTTTTTTCAATAACTAGTAAACAAAATCTATGCCAAATGTAAAATTCAAAATGGTGCAACTTTTCTAATCGGATGAAATATATTAAAATCAAGATATCATCCATAATTAGCCCACGTTTGTGAATCAAACCTCGCGAATTAATCATATCACCTTATAATCACAGAATTCTTATACATGACTAACATTCACTTTTTTAAAAAACAGTAAGATACGGGGGGGCGGGGGGAATTCCCCTCCTATCACAGGAGGGGGGATTAAGGGCCGAACCCAGGTCACATGCACATGGGGGAGATGGGGGGACTAACCGTCCCTCCACTCCTCACTCCTCCACTACTAACATTCATAGGTCTCACTCACAAACACAGCATATACATACACAATAACATGTAATTTGTTCAAAGCTTGTTAATTAGCTAACAACATGGTAGTAAATAACAAGGGTAGGCGACCGCTCTCTTCTTCTTTGAACTTTTGCATCTGAATCCACAATATAGTAGTATGATTATAACCATGAGAATGAACACTCCAACGCCGCCAGCAATCAAGATCCATAAGCTATCATTATCTAGACGCGGGTTTGAACCAGAATTATACGGGCCATTTTCACACGCATCGAAACTGCCTATTGTCCTCTCTTTAATCCTTTCCAAGTCACCACTGTCAATCACTCGCAATATCCCCTTCGAAAACTCATTTGATAACGTAGAATCTCTACGAAATGCCTGCATGTATATATGTGGAATTCTATGTTATAATTTAGTTAATTTTCTATCAATTTTTATTTGTCGCACCATATATTTCATTACTATATGTTACCTGAAATGATGAAAAACCTAAAATGGACAGGAAATTTTATCAAAAACCTCCTTATAAATGCTCTTTTGTTTAGAAAAAATCTCCTTATAAAATAATTTTGGCGAACTCATATACCTTAATCAAAGTATTTTTGCCAATGAACCTTTATGCTGAAAAAATGGGGTTTGACCCTATTTTTAATTTCCACATTGACTATCCCAATCCACTCACGAAACTGCCTCCCTCCCCAGCCCCACCATTAAAACCACCCTTTCACAGCATTGACCAGTGTCAACACTCTCTATCCACCATTGTCGGTACTGGCAACCCCTAGCCATGTCCTCCCAAACCCTAAATTTACAGTCGACCACCCTTTACCCCGATTTCGCGAGGTGGTGGAAAAGAGGGTGTTTGATTTCGTTGGTGGGGATGAGAAGGGGAGGCGGTTTCATGGGTGGGGCTAAGGAGGGGGTGATTTCGTGAGTGGGGCTGAGAAGGGGTGGTTTCGTGGGTGGGGTTGGGTAGTTAACGCTAGAAAAAGGGGTTTGACCCCATTTTCCGGCATAAGGTATGACTTTACAAATATATATATATATAAGGACGTTTTTTCAAAAAAAAATAAATAAATAAATAGTACTTTTATGAGGTTTTTGACAAATTTACCATTCGGATAAAAGTTAATTGAATAAATGAATTGTTTCGAAAACTAAATTATAAGGGAGTAATATATACTTACAAAGCCAAATCCAGTAGCAGGGAGATTGACGGAGGGGACCATAGTAAAAGCGTTGCAATTCTTATCAAGGAGAAGTTTTAGATTAGGGATATCAGCAACAATAGCATCAACACCACCATTTTCAGTTCCTTTATCTAACATTTCTGTCATGTGTTTCTCCGAATCAAGGCTTATTAGCTTTGATTCGGAAAAACCTTTTTCGATCAGAAGGTTATAGAGGAATGAACCTTTACGATAACCCACATTTGATCCCTTTCTTATCAACTGGTTTAGGTTTTTGAAGCCGCCATTCCGGTTTTGTGTTGTAAGGGATGATGTTTGGCTTGCAGAATAACATGCCATTAGGATTAATAATACCATGAAAAATAGTATCATCACTAACCTTGTATGTGTTATTGATCCCAACATGTCTCCTACACCAAATATATCACAAACCAAAGTAATGTTATTTTTTATCAAAATTCTAAAAAATCAACAAAACTATATAAAGGGTGGGCGAGCAATTTGTGAAATGGCCTAATGTTTAACTTAAATTTGTTGGAAAACTAAAATGACATAATTTGTTCTTTCTTAATAAGCAAAAAAAAATGCACGTCAAGCCCTTGTTTATAAAGGATAGGCGCGCAAAGTGCGACAAGTATTTTCGATCAAGAGAAGTAACAAAATTGAATGAACATACAAGACATAATCTGAAGGACAGCGGATTTCTAATCACAATCGTATACATAGTTAACTTCAAATGTTATATTAGAAATATTCCTCATCATGCAGTAGCGGAGCTAGGAATTCCATCGTGGGGGGGACGGATTAAGAACGTTATATAATTTGACAAAAATCCTTCATCAATTTAATATATGTTGGGATATATAATAAAAGCAATTACCTTTGCTCAAAATCCTTATTACAACCAATGATTTAGGGTTGCAATTTGAGCAATTATTTAAAAAGATTATGTAAATTGCTAAGGTAATTTAGAAGTTAGAACATGACTTTATTAAATAATACTACTACTTCAATCAACAGGGCTCGGGAAAATAACAATCACTTTTACGTATTGTATAAGAGAAATAAAATTACATAGTGAAGGAAGGGGAAAAGAAAATAAAGGAATTGTTTTATAAATGAACTAAAAAAATAAATAAATAAAAACCATATGTATGAACTGCAGTCTGCAAGGAAATGAGTAGTAATGGGAAAACTTTTTAGATGGAAACAAAAATAAATAAAAAATGCTAGAGACAAGAATAGAACTATGACCATATATAATAACTCTGGTAAAGACTTTAACTAGTGAACCATCCTTTCTTCTTTGTTATTTTATAGCACACAATTTTTTATAACTAAGGGTTCGTTTGGCATTGTTGTGGTTTTCTGTTTTTTAGTTTTTTGTTGTATAAAAGTATATGATATATGTCACATAATGAATAAAAAATTATTTAAACTTATTAGAATCATAACAAATATGAAAACTGACAACAAAAAAGTGGAAACACCTTTTACTTGTTTCCTATTTTTGGTTTTTAGTTTTCAAAAAAACAGGAAACAGAAAACCAAAAATTAATGCCAAACAAGTCTTGAATTTTTTTTTTTTTTTTTTTTTTTTTTTTTTTTGTAAAGTGGGGGGATAGCTGTTCCACCTTGTACCCAACTAGCTCTGCCACTGTCATCATGAGGAGGGCTTCCTAATGTTATTTTCCTCTTACCTTTTCAAAAAAAAATGTTAACTGCAAATGTGGATCTTTTACCAAAATGACTAATTTTACAACAGTATTTACCAAAACGGCTAATTATAAATTTTAATTCCCAAATTAGCTAATTTATTAACTTGGAAGGAATTTATCTATTTCTTATATTCCTTTGAACCGGTTTGGTTCACTTTATGGGTTTTTTTTTTGTTTTTTTTTTTTTGGTTTTATTTTAAAAAACAGTTTTTTTTTTTTTAAAAAAAAAATGGCTTTTTTTGTTTTTCTTTGGAAAATTCTAATGTCAAAGTTTAAAATATCCCATTAATTTGAACAATAACATTCAACATAGTATATTTACAACGCTCAATTTTTAAAAAAGGTACACTAAATAAACAATCACTCAAAAAATTGATCCAAACTTCCAGTCAAAAAAAAAAAAAAAAAAAAAAAAAAAAAAAAAAAGTGTTTTCTTAACATATAAAGATAGAAATATATAAAAGCCTAAAATTTTGAAAGCAAGTTGGATCAATCAAGTCGTAAATATAAATAAATAGAATTATTAAACATAGAATCATTTTATTTGCTCCGGAAACAGCAAACATCAAAGCTTCTTGTAAAAGATTGAAGATAAGGCACCCAAATCAATTAAGCTACAAATTCAAGCTAATAGTGTATTTATAATTATGCACATACCTCTAAAATACGTAGTAAAAGCTAAATATATAGCTAATATACTTTTTTTGGTTTTTTTTAATAAATAATCTTTAAGAATATTAAAATTAACAAATAAAACAAAATTTAAAAAAATCAATAAAGTGAACCAAAGCCGTTCATAGATAAATTAATTCCTTAGTTAATTAATTAGCTAGTTTGGGAATTAAAATTTATAATTAGCCGTTTTGGTAAAACTTTTGTAAAATTAACCATTTTGGTAAAAGATCATGCAAATGTTAAGTAATTTAATGTTGACATAATTCTTTATTCACGTTAATTGAATAAAATGATTTTGTTATAGATATATAGCTCACATAAATTAGAGCAAATGAAGGAAATCGACACAAAATGATCATGTCACAAAATAGCCTAAATGCATTAAGAAGAAAAAAGGATTTTTAACAAAATTAGCTACTTACTTCGCCAACTATCATTGTCAATATCTGTGGTTGAGGGTTGTGCTAATGAGCTTGTGTTTTTCAATTGCGAAGAATGCTTATCAGTTATGTATTCCAAAAACCAAAAAACCACGGCAACAACAAAGCTAAATCCGAGTGTAGCAGCTACAAAATACTTAGTTGCGGATGCCAAAGAAATTTGGCCGCCCTTTACGAACGGCCTCTGATTTTGGCGAATCAACATTGACATTTGAGTGTCCATGTATGGCAATGTAAAATCAACCCATCGTGTTCTGTCATATAGGATTGAAATCTCCCCTACCGCCCCGTCGTACTCCTGCTTGTATTGTGTTAGTATTGCAATGAAACATTATACTCCACAATTTGCATCCCAATTTTTATATATGAACTACGAAGGGCAAAAGTAATTTAGAAAAAACCTGGTTTATTATAAATGTGGTTGGTCATGAAATATAGAGAAATGCAATTTTCATTGTTGAGCAACTGATATTTTTTGGGACTTGATTCCAAGTCTCAAGTACCATCTTCATTAATTAAGATTTTAACCAACTAAGGGCCTGTTCATATTTACTTAATTTCAGTTCAGTTCAGCTCTAATCAGTTCAGTTCAGTTCAGTTCAGCTCCAATCAGTTCAGTTCAGTTCATTTCATTTCAGCTCTTCATTTCTCTCTCTCATAAAATATTCATTTCAGCTCAGTTCATTTCATTTCAGTTCAGTTCCAATCAGTTCAGTTCAGTTCTGCTCCAATCAGTTCAGTTCAGTTCAGTTCAGCTTAGTTCAGTAAATGTGAACAGACCCTAAATTAATTCGTTGACATGCATGCTTTCCCTCCCTTATAACTTACATCCGAAGTATTACTAATTTTATTCCTAAAAATAAACCCATCAAATATTTGTCATTACATTATTGGGGGCAGTGGCGGATCATTAGCTTGTTATAATTGTCTCAACGTATAGTTTGATTTTCAACTATCCAACGTTTACATTATTGACATTATTAGTTTAGTCAAAATTTTATGTTGGCATATGTGTGAATCATACCGAGTAGAAGTAACTATTAACCATTAAATTTTAAATAATTATTCTGATGGAATACATACATCACTTTGAGTATTATTGGTGTTTTACACATAAGATTAACCGTATAAATATGGATATTAGCTTGTTATAATTGTCTCAACGTATAGTTTGATTTTCAACTATCCAACGTTTACATTATTGACATTATTAGTTTAGTCAAAATTTTATGTTGGCATATAAAATAACTATTAACCATTAAATTTTAAATAATTATTCCGATGGATTTAATTTCTACTAATAAATTATATTCTATGTATCAAAATCTAATATATATATTTAAAGGGGAGTTTTTTCCCGAGTTTTAGAGAGCCACGTAGGATCTAATTTTCTCAGCACGCCATTTAGGATTATAAATCTTAGTAATAGCCAATTAAATAAGAGATTATTAATTTCTTTCAGAATTAAATAATTCAAATGCCACATAAACAAAATTGGCGAATGAGATTTTTAAGTTTAAACTAATTAAATATTAAATATTATATATATATATATATATATATATATATATATATATATATATATATATATATATATATATATATATATATATATATATATATATTTAAAGGGGAGTTTCTTCCCGAGTTTTTAGAGAGCCACGTAGGATTTAATTTTCTTAGCGCGCCACGTAGGATTATAAATTTCATTTCTAGCCAATTAAATAAGAGATTATTAATTTTTTTTATTATTAAATAATTCAATACCACATAAGCAAAATTGACGAATGAGATTTTTAAGTTTAAATTAATTATACATAAACTATTATCTTTTGATAGTATGAATTTATCTAAATATGTAACAAATTTGAGCACATAAATTAAAAAATATATATATATAGGGGAATTTTTTCCCGAGTTTTTAGTGAGCCACGTAGGATTTCATTTTCTTAGCTCGCCACGTAGGATTATAAATGTCAGTTTTAGCCAATTAAATAAGATATTATTAATTTCTTTTATAATTAAATAATTCAATACCACGTAAGCAAAATTGACGAATGAGATTTTTAAGTTTAAATTTATTATATAAAAACTATTATCTGTTGATAGTATGAATTTTATCTAAATCTATAACAAATTTGAGCACATTAATTAAAAAATATATAGTTTTTTTAAATTTCAAAAAAAACCGTACATCGCACGGGCAAAGTTGTAGCCAATTAAATAAGAGATTATTAATTTCTTTTATAATTAAATAATTCAAAAGTCACGTAAGCAAAATTGACGAATGAGATTTTAAAGTTATAATTAATTAAATACAAAATATTATCTTTTGAGATTAGAAATTTTATCTAATATTTTAAAATTAATATAATAACAACTTTAATCACATAAAAATAAAATTATATTTTTTAAAAAAAATATTAACAAACCGTGCATCGCACTGCGTATTGTGTATTCTTAAAGCCCAAAATATAGACTAGAGAAAAAAAGAAAAAAATTCTTTAGAGGGGAATCGAACCGAGACCACTGAAATAATTCGTTATCCTTTTGCACCTTCAAACCACCAGGACAACGCTATCTTTATCAGTCTAGCAGCCAAACAATAATTTCTATACTTTATTTTATTGGAGTTTGTTTTAACGAAAACATTTTTTTTTTTTTACCCCTTGTTTCTTTGTAGATCCGCCAGTGTTGTGGGGGAGGGGGAGGGGAGGGGACTAAATATATTGTATCATCATCATCATGTGGCATTCTATATATTCAATTCAAAACATTAACTTTTTATACTCTATTATATATTCGATCAACTTGTATACATCAACCTTTTATAATTTTCACTCACTCGTAACAATAGTTCACTCACTCGTAACAATAGCTGTTACTAAGCAAAGCAGTGCATGTTGAACTAAAATATATGAAAAAAGAGCAAGAGATAAGAGTGTTTTGACTAGTCAAAACACTAATCGGTACCTAAAACGCTACCACCAAACAGCCCCTAAGAGAAAATCCTAAGGTAACAATTTACTTCATCACACTGCTCTACACAACGAGAATAAAAAAATGCATGAATATAGACAGTAACTTTTGTGTGCGGTCAGTGGCTAACACACAAGTAATCTCTGACCATGTAACCCCTGATCAACCAAATAACCCCTGATCAAGTAACCCCTGATCGAGTAATCCCTAACCAAGTAACCCCTGACCGACTGGACTAAGTAACCTTTGACTAACCGAGTAACCCCTGACCGGATGAGTAACCCTAAAATGGTGGCCAACCACATGTGAAAGTTTGAGGAATATAAATAGCATATGAAATGACAATCTAAAGAATATTTCGGAGCATGATTTTATCTAACAAATTGACCCACTATACATGACTTCACTAACCGTAACAATGACCAATTTCCCACATAATCAGCCACTTCCAATTCTTCAACATTAAAACAATTACCAAAAAAATAGGTAATTACTAGTTTTGAATCATTTACTCAACTGCATTAGGGGCCATATAAAGTTACGGAGGGATTATTTATAATGACTTACTGACCTGATTGAAAACGGCCTGAAGCATATCATCGAAAGTGCCATTCATAGTGACACCATCAGACTTAACAAAGGGTATTAATTTGTAAGAAATTGGGGAAGAGAGACCTTTATTTACAACAGCTTTAAAGACTTCTATTGCAAACCCACTTATTTGCTGCTCTCCTGTAATGGGATCATGTTCGACACGGACCCAATCCTCAAACTCACGCACCGGGATGGCGATTCTTAGTTCCGGTGGCGTGGTGGGTGTTGTTGTGTTGTCTTGACCATTGATAAAGATTGGTATTAACACCAAAAATATTATCATCATCATAGGGTAGAAAATACAACAAGTATTCTTTGTCATTGTTTTCTTTGTTTGTGTTTAGAGTTTGCTTAATTTGTTCATATGATATTATTATAACCAATATTAGATGCATAAATAGATAGATGAATTGTGATTAGGATAATATGACAAGCAGTTGAAAGTCATTAAGTCAATTGTTACCCTATATATGAATTAAATTCATAGTTCTACTGACTTTTAATAAAAAGATTAAATAGAATTGTTATGCTTATGTTAGACATTTAGAATAAGATGCTACTTGCATAGTTGAAATTATTAAAAATTAAAATAAAGAGGTAGTAGACTTGAACTTTGGAGTAGACTTTGACTTTATTGTGCATTGGTGCCCCACGTAAAGTGGGAAGCTCCATGTGGGGTGATGAGGAAATTTGTACAGGATGATATAGGCTATTAATAGGGTGGGCCATATAAATGGGTTCGACCATGTCTAGATTACTGGCCAAATACCCATATCAGCCTACTTCACCATCTAGATACCTGCTAATGCTATCGGCCTACTTCACTATGGCCACATGGCCCACATACCCACATGGACAGTTACTTTTAGGGATGACAATGAGTCGGATCTTGATTAGGTCTGACAAGACCCAGATTTTGCAACTAGATCTAGATTCGACCCAGATCAAGATCCATTGGGTCTAAATAAATTATTCCCGAACCCTGATTCACTGGGTCTAGCAGGTCTCAGGTTAAAAGCATTGTATGTTCATAGATATGGCTAGTGTAGCTAGCTAAGCTGCACCAGACCACCAGTTTCTAGCTAAGAATTTACGAATATAGGGAACTTGACTTAAGGCTATTAGGCTTGGAGGCCCAATTGACATTTTATGCCTACAATAGGAAATCATTTTGGCACCTATAGATAATTTTTTTTCGGGTTACCAAAGAGAGTAATGATGAGGAAAATTTGTCCAGGAGAAAATGACTTATCAAATAGGTTCCAAACTATTATTTTATTTTAACATATACCTTATTAAGATAAGTGTAAATATTTTGTGTATATTTCGGTTACCTTGTATTTAGCCTTAAGGATATTTTGTTTCCTTGTTTATAAAATAATTAGGGGCTAAGCATAATCCTTGTACACTTTATATATTGCTAAGCCTAGCATTGTTAATATTCACAAAATATAATTCTTTCATGGTATCAGTTAGCTAGGGTTTAATTCTCTCGTTTCCACTCGACCTTATTTCCGCCCAAATTCATTAGTTTTTCCGTCATCTTCTTCTCTTCTCCGGCAATCCTCGCAATGTCGGACAAATCCTCTTTCCATCCCGCTTTCACTGTTTCTAATATCGAAAGTAATATTCCCATTGTTCTACAGATGGAGAATGCTTAATAATCAACTAGGGCGGAACTCTTCAAGGTTCACGCATGATCTCACAAAGTTGTTGATCATATTATTGCTCCGGCCAAGGGCAAGGAGAAGCCTCCTCCCTCCACTGAAGAGGTGAAGGAACTATGGTCGACTTTGGACGCCACGGTTATTTCTTGGAATAGATTGCGTGACATATTTCAAGATAATGAAAATTCTCGCGCCGTTGCTCTTGAACATGAGTTTTCCACCACATCAATGGAAGATTTTCCTAATGCCTACTCATACTGTCAACGCCTCAAATCCTAGGCTGATTAGTTGAAGAACGTCGGAGCTCTGGTGTCGGATAGTAGAATGGTATTACAATTGGTTGGAAGCCTTACAAAGGCTTAGAGTGGTGTTGGCACATTTATCCGGCAGAGCAACCCACTTCCCCCCTTCTATAAAGCTCGGTCCATGCTCATTCCTGAGGAGACGAGCATGGCTAAGGAGGCTGCTACAGAATCATCCATGGTGGAGTCGTCTTATTCGAATTCCCCAAAAAATTCCTGATAATACAGGGAATTCAAAAGGGATAAATTCTGGTCGGAAAAACACCAGTGGCCGGCGCAACAAAGGTAGCGGCGGTACAGGCGGTAGCCGCAGTTCGGGTGAGGGGAGTAAGTCTGGCGGTAAGGGACAGCAGGGCGGTGGTCGTCCTCAGCAGCAGTAGCAGCAGTAGAATGCATCCTCTGCTCCTCCGTATTGGCATCTACAATTCGCACCTTGGTGAATGAATGGGGCCTGGCCCATGCCTCCATGCCCATATCCTAATCAAGGATGGGCCAGGCCACAGCAGATCCGTCCTCAAGCTCCTGGGATTCTTGGTCCGAGGCCTCCGACTCAGCAACACCAAGCGTATGCTTCTCAGTATGGGAAGTCTACCTCGTCTACTCCAACGGACATAGAGGCAGCCATGCATACTATCTCTCTTGCTCACCCGGACTCGTCATGATACATGGATACCGGTGCAACATCTTATATGACGTCTTCTTCCTGGAATTTCTCGTCTTATTTTAATTTGAGCACTCATCCTAATAATGGCATTATTGTTGGCAATGACAATACTATTCCGATTGTTGGCTATGGAAAATCATGTTTACCCTCTCCTAATCCGCCCCTTTCCCTCAACAATGTCCTCCATGCACCCAAATTAATCAAAAATCTCGTTTCTTTTCGTAAGTTTACAACTGATAATTCTGTGTCCGTCAAATTTGATCCATTTGGGTTTTTTGTGAAGGATTTTCTGACGGGAATACCAATTGTGAACTGTAATAGTCGTGGAGATCTCTATCACCACCACTATCAACAATCAAGCTACATCCACTTTTACCGCAATCTCTCCTAAGCTTTGGCATGATCGTTTGGGTCATCCGGGGCTCTTCTCTTAGATGCTCTTAGGAAAAATAATAGCATTGATTGTTATAGATTTTCTGATTCTAGCATTTGTGGTTCTTATGTATTGGGAAAACACATCAAATTGTCGTTTGCTTCTTCTTTATCAAATACAACAATGTCGTTTGACATTATTCATAGTGATTTATGGTCTTCTCTTATTTTGAGTTCTTTGGGACATATATATCATATGTTGATTTTGTATGATTTTTCGAATTATTTGTGGACTTTCCCTTTGTCTCGAAAATCGGATGTGTTTGATAATTTCATTGCTTTCAAAACACATTTTCTCACCCAATTTGAGCGTCATATTAAAAATGTCCAATGTGATAATGGTAGGGAGTTTGATAATAGTTCTGTAAACACCCAATTGTGTCTCCCCAAAACCAAACCCAGTGATGAATACCTTTCGCGTCAAATCATAATCGAATGAAGTGAAAGTGTGAAAAGTCAAGTGTTGCGGTTGTTTTTATTAAAATCTTTCTTTCTGTTTTCGAAAACCCACTTTATTTTATGAAAACGTCCAGTCCAGTTTATTTTGGTCCATGATAAGGGTCCAATAATGGTGTAGTTAGACGGGGCTTGAAAAGACCTTTCTAACGATATATTATAAGCCCAATTCTGATGAATAATGAGGAAGTTATGGCCAAAATACTAAATTGGGCCCAAACCAGATTTTATCTACGACCCAATGATCATGAGGAGGGTCCAAAGGTTTTATCCTTTTCCTAAACTAATTAGGATTGATTAGAATCTTCTATAAGATTCTAAAAGATCTTAATTATCCTTTTTTGAAAAGATTAGATCATAGAGTTTGAATTTGAATAAAAAACTTTCCTTTTTTAAAGTCCTTATTCTATTCGAATTTAAAGATGTTCAAAGACAGTCAGATTTTATTTTCGTGCCTCATACTCTTTATCCAAATTTTATATGTTTGGATAGATCTTGAAATTATCTTTCCATTGATATATTATAATATTATACAAACTTTTAAAAAAATCGGGTGTACAATAATTATTGTACATCCATTTTAAATATCTCTTAAAGTGATCAAAGTTACCCCTAAAATGAATAAAAGTTACCCTAATATGTATAAAAGTAACCCAATACAAATAAAAATAATCTACGTTTTATTGGTAACGAACCAAGTTTTAAATTACTAAAATTCAATTATTAGTGATTGAAAGTAATTTTATCACCCTTATAAAACTTTTCTTGTTCGATTTATAAAAAAAATCATATTATGTTCAAAGTTACCCAAAAAAAGGCAAAAACCCGTGTTCGAGAACTCGAATTCGGGGAGAGTTTACTGAGTTGCTACGTCGGCGTCGGAGTGAATGAGGGGGTGGAGAGAGAGTGAGGAGTTCTAAGGTCTGCTTTGGGTTTCAAATGAGGGAAATTAATCTGACGTGTGACGTCCATCGTTATCATCAGTATTGGAGAAAACGGGGAACTCATTACGGGAAGAGCCATGTAAACTTCGAAATTACCAATTTGCCCATCATTTAAATGGAAAATAGACTGAAATGCCCTTGATATTAACAATGCAAGCTGATATCAGATATCAACTTGTATTTACTCATGATATTTGTTCCCTACCCATCAAATTGTTTGTAATCAAAAATTGAACAAATATCATGAGTAAATACAAGTTGATATCTGATATCAGCTTGCATTGTTAATATCAAGGGCATTTCAGTCTATTTTCCATTTAAATGATGGGCAAATTGGTAATTTCGAAGTTTACATGGCTCTTCCCGTAATGAGTTCCCCGTTTTCTCCAATACTGATGATAACGATGGACGTCACACGTCAGATTAATTTCCCTCATTTGAAACCCAAAGCAGACCTTAGAACTCCTCACTCTCTCTCCACCCCCTCATTCACTCCGACGCCGACGTAGCAACTCAGTAAACTCTCCCCGAATTCGAGTTCTCGAACACGGGTTTTTGCCTTTTTTTGGGTAACTTTGAACATAATATGATTTTTTTTATAAATCGAACAAGAAAAGTTTTATAAGGGTGATAAAATTACTTTCAATCACTAATAATTGAATTTTAGTAATTTAAAACTTGGTTCGTTACCAATAAAACGTAGATTATTTTTATTTGTATTGGGTTACTTTTATACATATTAGGGTAACTTTTATTCATTTTAGGGGTAACTTTGATCACTTTAAGAGATATTTAAAATGGATGTACAATAATTATTGTACACCCGATTTTTTTAAAAGTTTGTATAATATTATAATATATCAATGGAAAGATAATTTCAAGATCTATCCAAACATATAAAATTTGGATAAAGAGTATGAGGCACGAAAATAAAATCTGACTGTCTTTGAACATCTTTAAATTCGAATAGAATAAGGACTTTAAAAAAGGAAAGTTTTTTATTCAAATTCAAACTCTATGATCTAATCTTTTCAAAAAAGGATAATTAAGATCTTTTAGAATCTTATAGAAGATTCTAATCAATCCTAATTAGTTTAGGAAAAGGATAAAACCTTTGGACCCTCCTCATGATCATTGGGTCGTAGATAAAATCTGGTTTGGGCCCAATTTAGTATTTTGGCCATAACTTCCTCATTATTCATCAGAATTGGGCTTATAATATATCGTTAGAAAGGTCTTTTCAAGCCCCGTCTAACTACACCATTATTGGACCCTTATCATGGACCAAAATAAACTGGACTGGACGTTTTCATAAAATAAAGTGGGTTTTCGAAAACAGAAAGAAAGATTTTAATAAAAACAACCGCAACACTTGACTTTTCACACTTTCACTTCATTCGATTATGATTTGACGCGAAAGGTATTCATCACTGGGTTTGGTTTTGGGGAGACACAATTGGGTGTTTACAGAACTATTATCAAACTCCCTACCATTATCACATTGGACATTTTTAATATGACGCTCAAATTGGGTGAGAAAATGTGTTTTGAAAGCAATGAAATTATCAAACACATCCGATTTTCGAGACAAAGGGAAAGTCCACAAATAATTCGAAAAATCATACAAAATCAACATATGATATATATGTCCCAAAGAACTCAAAATAAGAGAAGACCATAAATCACTATGAATAATGTCAAACGACATTGTTGTATTTGATAAAGAAGAAGCAAACGACAATTTGATGTGTTTTCCCAATACATAAGAACCACAAATGCTAGAATCAGAAAATCTATAACAATCAATGCTATTATTTTTCCTAAGAGCATCTAAGAGAAGAGCCCCGGATGACCCAAACGATCATGCCAAAGCTTAGGAGAGATTGCGGTAAAAGTGGATGTAGCTTGATTGTTGATAGTGGTGGTGATAGAGATCTCCACGACTATTACAGTTCACAATTGGTATTCCCGTCAGAAAATCCTTCACAAAAAACCCAAATGGATCAAATTTGACGGACACAGAATTATCAGTTGTAAACTTACGAAAAGAAACGAGATTTTTGATTAATTTGGGTGCATGGAGGACATTGTTGAGGGAAAGGGGCGGATTAGGAGAGGGTAAACATGATTTTCCATAGCCAACAATCGGAATAGTATTGTCATTGCCAACAATAATGCCATTATTAGGATGAGTGCTCAAATTAAAATAAGACGAGAAATTCCAGGAAGAAGACGTCATATAAGATGTTGCACCGGTATCCATGTACCATGACGAGTCCGGGTGAGCAAGAGAGATAGTATGCATGGCTGCCTCTATGTCCGTTGGAGTAGACGAGGTAGACTTCCCATACTGAGAAGCATACGCTTGGTGTTGCTGAGTCGGAGGCCTCGGACCAAGAATCCCAGGAGCTTGAGGACGGATCTGCTGTGGCCTGGCCCATCCTTGATTAGGATATGGGCATGGAGGCATGGGCCAGGCCCCATTCATTCACCAAGGTGCGAATTGTAGATGCCAATACGGAGGAGCAGAGGATGCATTCTACTGCTGCTACTGCTGCTGAGGACGACCACCGCCCTGCTGTCCCTTACCGCCAGACTTACTCCCCTCACCCGAACTGCGGCTACCGCCTGTACCGCCGCTACCTTTGTTGCGCCGGCCACTGGTGTTTTTCCGACCAGAATTTATCCCTTTTGAATTCCCTGTATTATCAGGAATTTTTTGGGGAATTCGAATAAGACGACTCCACCATGGATGATTCTGTAGCAGCCTCCTTAGCCATGCTCGTCTCCTCAGGAATGAGCATGGACCGAGCTTTATAGAAGGGGGGAAGTGGGTTGCTCTGCCGGATAAATGTGCCAACACCACTCTAAGCCTTTGTAAGGCTTCCAACCAATTGTAATACCATTCTACTATCCGACACCAGAGCTCCGACGTTCTTCAACTAATCAGCCTAGGATTTGAGGCGTTGACAGTATGAGTAGGCATTAGGAAAATCTTCCATTGATGTGGTGGAAAACTCATGTTCAAGAGCAACGGCGCGAGAATTTTCATTATCTTGAAATATGTCACGCAATCTATTCCAAGAAATAACCGTGGCGTCCAAAGTCGACCATAGTTCCTTCACCTCTTCAGTGGAGGGAGGAGGCTTCTCCTTGCCCTTGGCCGGAGCAATAATATGATCAACAACTTTGTGAGATCATGCGTGAACCTTGAAGAGTTCCGCCCTAGTTGATTATTAAGCATTCTCCATCTGTAGAACAATGGGAATATTACTTTCGATATTAGAAACAGTGAAAGCGGGATGGAAAGAGGATTTGTCCGACATTGCGAGGATTGCCGGAGAAGAGAAGAAGATGACGGAAAAACTAATGAATTTGGGCGGAATAAGGTCGAGTGGAAACGAGAGAATTAAACCCTAGCTAACTGATACCATGAAAGAATTATATTTTGTGAATATTAACAATGCTAGGCTTAGCAATATATAAAGTGTACAAGGATTATGCTTAGCCCCTAATTATTTTATAAACAAGGAAACAAAATATCCTTAAGGCTAAATACAAGGTAACCGAAATATACACAAAATATTTACACTTATCTTAATAAGGTATATGTTAAAATAAAATAATAGTTTGGAACCTATTTGATAAGTCATTTTCTCCTGGACAAATTTTCCTCATCATTACTCTCTTTGGTAACCCGAAAAAAAATTATCTATAGGTGCCAAAATGATTTCCTATTGTAGGCATAAAATGTCAATTGGGCC